>NC_059434.1:66520712-67958212 GCF_021028975.2 Sphaerodactylus townsendi
GATGGATGGATTTAATGGGATCCACTATACTTACTCAACCAGGAAAGAGACATTTCTTCCACATATTCTGTGTGCGATTAATTAGACCAGGGAAGAATTAAAGTTTTTCAGGCCATGACAGGAAATTCCTAATTTCAATAAGCAGGTTTCTGACAGACAAAACAGGATTTCTGCAACTTAATTTTAAAATGAACTTTTCAGTGACACAACCATGCTTATAATGGCAATTCAAGAATTGCTAGAAGTTCATTGTTTCATGGCAAAGGTTTAGGAAAATCACAGTATCTCTGGAAGAAAACAGTGATGTGTTCACAAAGGAATGATAGTGACTGAAAATGAGAAACAGAAGCAGACAGCCTCTACGTGGACTTGGATGAGGATGGAGTGGCAAGCTTTACAAATGACTGACCCAACACCCAACTTGTCTTTGGGAATGAAGCCAGCAGAATATGTCCCAATTGTCAAGTCTGTGCGTACCCATCTAGCTCCTGCTAATAACCAAGCTACACAATTCTGTACTGACAGGAGAATCCATGCTTACTTCAAGGGCAGTTTCATGCATAAAGTACTTTAATAGTCTAATCTCAATGTTACCACTGCATACATTTGCTTGTTTTCATTCATTCATTTGTTTTATATGCCACTTTTCCCCAGAAGGGCTCAGGGCCGCTTACAACAGGAAGCAATACAATAAAAATAATAGAACCAAGGAGAAGAGTTGATCTTTATACCCCGCTTTTTCTTTACTTTTCAGAAGTCTCATAATGGTTTACAATTAACATTCGCTTCCCATTCCCAAAGCAGACACCTTGTGAGGTAAGTGGGGCAGAGAGAGTTCTGAGAGAACTGTGACTAGCTCAAGGTCACCCAGCAGGCTTCATATGGATGAGCAAGGGAACAAACCCGGTTCACGAGATTGGAATCCACTGCTCATAAGAGTGGGGACTCAAACTCGGTTCTTTGACTAGAGTCCACCACTCTTAATTACTACCCCTAGCAATATATATCAGCGCTATTCTAAAATCTGACAGATAACAACATCTACACCAGGGGTCTGCAACCTGCGGCTCTCCAGATGTTCATGGACTACAATTCCCATCAGCCTCTGCCAGCATGGCAGGGGGTGATGGGATTTGTAGTCCATGAACATCTGGAGAGCCGCAGGTTGCAGACCTCTGATCTACACAATTGACTGTTCAGTTCTAACTAAATCAAGGGGGAGGAAAAGGCATGGGGAAGAAGGAAAAGGAAGAAAGGGAAGGGCAGCTAGATGGACACCATTGCAGTCCTCAACCTTAGGCCTGATGGAACAGCTCTGTCTTGCAAGCCTGGTAGAACCCCAGTTGCACTAGACAGAACATTCCATCAGGCCAGGGCTAGAGTGGCTGAGTGAAGGTAGGAGGCCATCTTCCAGGCTTGACTTAGTTGAAAGAAAGCATTTCCCCCCCAGCTTGATTAACTTGCTTCCCCAGCAGTAATGGTGGGTCCAGTATAACCCCCAGGCTCCTAACTGAGTCAGTAATATATATATATATATATATATATATAAACCTTTCATGGCACAATTACAACAGCAGCAAGATAACAGCAACAGTGGTGACGCCAGTGTGATAAGCACGATCTCCAATACAGTAACGACTGTTTGCTAATGACAGAGCACAAAAAAGTTAGCCAACGCTTCCAATAATCTTACAGATCCACAATCCGACATAGTTACCGCAACTGATAAATCAGTATTATCAATGGGGGTTCTTAGCCACGGGTCTAGATATTTATCTCTAGCTAACCTATGTAATGGGCTGAGTTAGTAAGAGTCAACTGTACCTCAATAAAGGTACAGCATCCTTCAAGGAGTCAGCCTTCCCAATGACTTGAAGAACATAACACCAAGAATCACAGTAAATCGTATGTGGCATTCTCATTTGAAAAAGCTTCAGTTTGTTATGTTATTTTACATTCATAAAATACTAGTCATGCAAACATTTCTGCTGCCCTCTAGTGGAACACATTTTTTTTTCAAATTCTAGGTCACTTAAGGCTACTGAAAATAAAAACAAAATACTCATCTCAGACCAGCTGGCTGGTGTTTCTATATGTCTGGTGTCAACTATATGAACCCTCAGGAAGCAATATGAACACTCATAATCAGGATGACCAGTGCAATGTAGACCAAGCCTATTCCTGCCTCTAGTACAAGAGATCTCTTGTTAAACATCTGCTGCGGTCAATTTAAAATGCACACTAAAAGATGATTAGTGAAGCATTTCAAACCTGATTCTGATTTTATCAATGGATGGTTATAAATAACTACGGTTAACAATTTCAAGGGCTAAGGTGTTTGAAGACCTTGGTTAACTGATGTTAACGATTTCTCGTACAATTAAAACAGATTTTCTCAACGTTTGACAAGAAATGCTGTGCACTGAGAAGCTAGGTGTATCAGTATGCTCTGCATGCTAAGTACCCTGATGTGGGAGAAGGACACTTGGCGAAAATGAAGTACACATAACTAGAAGAAGGACACTTGGGGGAAATGTAGTACACATGACTAGGAGCAGCAGTGGTGTAGTGGTTAAGAGAAGGTGCATTCTAATCTGGAGGAACCGGGTTTGATTACCCCCTGTGCTGCTTGAGCAGTGGAGGCTTATCTGGGGAATTCAGATTAGCCTGTGCACTCCAACACCAGCTAGGTGACCTTGGGTTAGCCACAGTTCTTCTGAGCTCTCTCAGCCCCACCTACCTATCAGGGTGTTTGTTGTGAGGGGGGAAGGGAAAGGAGATTGTAAGCCTCTCCTACAGGAGAGAAAGGGGTGATATAAATCCAAACTCTTCTTCTTCTAGATGAAAACATGACAGCAGCTTCACTTCTGGGCTTTCACAAGCAAGAGTAAACTCACACAATAAGTACCTACCAACATCACACTCAACGGGTGATAAACTCACAAATCTATAAAGACTGTTACATTGCAAGTGATCTGAGGTTGCCAAAAATTAATGCTGAAACAGTGAAGGCCAAAAGGCACACGTTCATTCGTCTTCACCCAAAAGTGCCAAAAAAGTGCCAGAGATATTTAGTATTAGCACAAAGACTTTCATGTTTGCTTCCTTTACAAAAATCCACTGGAACAGTTTTAGATATTATATTGCTCAACTTGTAACACTACAGACACAGTGAGGCTATACTGATCATTGGAGAAAAAACAAATGCCTCCATGCAAGTCCTGTTCCAATAGTTCCTGCTGTCTTCCCAGCAGAGAATTTATTTAGCCTGGTGACAGAACCATCTCTAAAAAAGATGGAAATCAAGAATTTTTTTTAAAGCACTCTAATTTCAACAGAAAAATAAAGACTACTGATACAGAGCATTTTAATTCTTCCTGATCTGCAAGATAAATGCCTGTTGGGCACACACTTTAGGGCCATTATTATATTTAAAGAAAAGCCATCCATTTGAGATTCTATTGCAGCAATCATAAAAAAAAATCTTATGAGAAATTTAACAAATTGAGGGTTTCACTACGATAGCTCTAGCTAGCTGTTCAGCCTTCAACATTTCCCTCCCTTCAATGTGCTCGTTTTGTCTAATCTATACAAAATATAATGCCGAAACAAAATACATTCTAAGGTGCTAACTCTAATTCTTATCCCTCCCAAAATTCTAAATGCTCCTATGAGTTCAAAACTGCTCCTATGCTAAATGCTCCTATGCTAAACTGCTCCTATGCTAAATGCTCCTATGAGTTCCTAAACTGAAAAGTCCCCAAAGCCTTTCCTCAAAGGAAAGGATCTCCACCCCTTCACCATTCTTATATGTTAACCCTCTTATATGTTTTTCCTGCTCTGTAATATTTTCAGCCTAGGCTGGACTGGACACAGGTCACCCACACAGACACACCAAGAAGCAATAACAATTGCTCCTGGCCCCCCAACTGCCCAGAACGTCTGTCCTACCTTTGATAAACATCAACAGATGTTCAGCAACGCAATGTACATAAAATCATGTGCTCACAACAGTCTATTTCATGGTTAATATCCTAGATAAAAATACAGGAATTTCATATTTGGATGGAAGCATACTGGAATTTATGAATATATGTGTCACTTGAACTTTATGCCCATGTGTTGATGCCCTGAAACACTGTAAGTGATACAGGTAGGGTAACTAGACACAGACAAAAAATGCATTCTTATTGTATTGCCCAGTACACACAGAGGAGTGACTTGCTAAGTATTATACAACACAACTACTCTGTGTTTATGTTTTCTGCCAAGGGAGACAAGAAGGTGCATCAACACAATGCTCAGAATGGGTCGTACCAAAGGTATTTTTTCTACTGCAGTTGCATAGTGAGCCTTGGGCAGTTTCGACCCTAGCAGCATTTATTTCATTTATCTATTTCGTTTATTTCAAAAACTCAACACTTTCTTGATTTAACGGTATTCAATTACATGCCACAAGGAAAGTTATGAGTAGGCCAAATACACATCCCCTGTTTGCCCCACCTGGTGGGCGCTAAGGTTCTCTGAAAAGTCTTCACTATTATATCTAACGTGGTTGTGCCTAATTTCTATGGGGGAGTATTAAAGCATCCCTTGGTAAATGAAAGAATTCAGAGTACGATTTCAACAAAAATATACTTGGAAAACAGATCTCTACCTTCTCCTGGGTTGACCGCTGCTGGTAGACTGTCCCAGTCTAGAGTCCATGTCGGGTGAGGATGAGGACAAAACACTGCTTCAATACCATTAGCCTGCATTTGAGGGAAAATTGCAGCGGGATCAGTAAGCAAAGCCAAAAAACCATGCTGAAAGTCAGGCTTTATAGCCAGCAGAAAGGACGCTGTAATGCTGCGGGAAGTACATTTGCTAAATAGCACATGTCCTACACAGAATATTTTCTCTCTCTCAGAACATATTTCCCAGAAAAACCTGTGGAACACTTTAACTTATAAACATAAAGGTGAATCAGTGGAATAGCAAGCTCTGGGACCACAATTTTGGGACAGAGTCACTCATAACTGAGGGAAATGTTAGAGGCTAATAGTAGGAGCCCAGAAGTCCTCAAGTTAAAAGTTCAGCTATGAGCTCACTATGCGACAAATATATTTTTCAACCTCGGTGTCCCCATCAGCAACATGGGATTAATGATATTGGCCTGCATTGCAGGACTTCTGTAAAATTAGGAAAATGACAAGTTGCATCAAAAGAACTTAAAGGGAAGGAAAATAAGACAATTAAGTTGGGAAAGTATTGTAGTGCTAGAACACTGCGTATTGAGTTTCTGTCGGTGCAAACAATTACACAGGTTCAGCAAGCAGAAAAAAATAATCTTTGAATTTAATTCTGCTTTTCTCGTACCATATGAGGTGTCCTTCCATGAACAGAACAAGACTACTGCACATGGAAGTGATTCTTTCAATTTAACCTCATGACTAAACTACCCACAGCTTTCTGTTAAGCTTTAATTGTTTACAAATCTGTATCACTCCACACGCATGCAAACATTTTTATGGTTAGCAGATATAATCAGTTAAGCAATTGTTCAGCTACCATTAACTTGGTCATGGTTGGCCTCGGACCACCTATAAACTGAGCGTCTCTGTTCTCCTCTCCTGACTCATCAGAAGCCACGCAGGGACTTTGTGGGCGTTCTGCTTGGAAGGAGGATGAGGCCCAATCCTGGACAAGCTGCATTCTGCATTGGGCAGCAGCCTTCTTTACTCCTGGTACTTCCAGAACTCTCTGGTACCAACTGGATATTAAAGGCAACTCCAACGTTTTGTCTTGGTGTTCTTTGTAGAAAACCTTAAATGGAGAATACATAATTTTGCTTAGAAATCAGATTAGCGAAAAAGTGTGAAAGACAGAGCAAGTTTCCTTTCCTTATCACATTGGCTACTTCAAGTGGAATAACTATAGGGAGTAAGAGGACACTGGTTAATTTGCAGCAAATAGTTTAGAGAAGGAGTGTGCCCTTATGAGCACATAATACCAAGTCATGGTTGAGAGCTGAGCCATAGAACTATGGTCTGTATTAATTTTCAGAACCCCAAAAGAAGAAGAATAAGAATTTGGATTTATATTCCCCCTTTCTCTCCTTTAAGGAGACTCAGAGGGGCTTACATCTCCTTTCCCTTCCTCCCTCACAACAAACACCCCATGAGGCAGGTGGGGCTGAGAGAGCTCCAAAGAACTGTGACTAGCCAAGGTCACCCAGCTGGCATGTGTTGGGAGTGCACAAGCTAATCTGGTTCACCAGATAAGCCTCCACAGCTCAACTGGCAGAGTGGGAATCAAATCTGGTTCTCCAGATTAGAGTGCACCTGCTCTTAACCACTACACCACACTGGCTGGGACAGCACTTGGGTGCACTGACTTCCAAAGATCAGAGAAAGAGTTTCAATGTCCTGCACAGCTTTGCCTCACATGACTTATAAAACTAGAACATACTATACAAAACAATGTAAACATACTGGCTGTTGCGGATTTTTCGGGCTGTGTGGCCTTGGCCTGGCAGCTGTTACTCCTAACATTTCACCCACATCTACGGCTGGCACCTTCAGAGCCATGTCCTGGTGACATGATGGCACTCTATTTGCATCATTTATTTCATCACAGAATTTATATTTCATCAGCACTCTGTTTTAATTTTTGGAAGAGATGATCCTGAGCTAAGGAGCAGCAGTGGCGTAGGAGGTTAAGAGCTCGTGTATCTAATCTGGAGGAACCGGTTTGATTCCCTGCTCTGCCGCATGAGCTGTGGAGGCTTATCTGGGGAATTCAGATTAGCCTGTACACTCCCACACACGCCAGCTGGGTGACCTTGGGCTAGTCACAGCTTCTCGGAGCTCTCTCAGCCCCACCCACCTCACAGGGTGTTTGTTGTGAGGGGGGAAGGGAAAGGAGATTGTAAGCCCCTTTGAGTCTCCTGCAGGAGAGAAAGGGGGGGATATAAATCCAAACTCCTCCTCCCTCCTCCCCCCCTCCCCCTCCTCCTCGTCCTCCTCTTCTAAATCTTATTCCCAGAAAATGGTGCACGGTATAGTCATAATGAGCACACATGAAAGGATCCTAATTCAGCTTATGTGAATTACGACTTGGAAAGTTACTAAAAGTTTATACAAGATTACCTTGTAAGACATAAGGATGGCCCAATTACTGGGGACTAAAAAAACAAACAGGAATGACAGCACTAATCCATTACTGGAGAATAATGAGAAAAGAACTCAAAGAACAGGATAGGGGACGAGTTGGAATACTCCCAACACAAGAAGTTAGAATTAGCTCTAGAAAGAAGTATTTATTTTTCTGTTATGTATCAGACAAAAATAAATACATTTATCCCAGACAGGATTACCCCAAGGGAAAACCTACAGCCTAAATTCATTACTTTCTTGAACATGGATATTTAACATGCAGCCAGCATTATTCTTGGATCAACCCAACAAAGAGTTCCCATAGTTGGGGTGCTGTGTGGTTTCTGGGCTGTAAGGCCGTATTCTAATAGCATTTCCTCCTGATGTTTCGCCTGCATCTGTGGCTGGCATCTTCAGAGGATCCCATAGTTCCCACAGTTCTCTACTACCACCTACTAGGTCTCAATGACAGCAGGGGGGAAATAATTTTTTTAAACTCTTACCCAAAACTGATGAATGCACGGAAAGAGAACGACATCAGCCAAAGTAAAGTAGAGCCCTTCAGCAAAAACATGCTCTAGAGGTGGGAGTTCAGAGGTTTTTATTTTCCTAATATGAGAAGGTTCCCTTTTGGTGGAAACTGGATTTTTCTGCACAGTTAATTGAGAGAAAGGTAGTTCCAAATCTGCCAGAGAGGATTCCTGAATTTCTCTTGATTTTCTTTCTTCCAAAGAGTTACTACTTTCTTTCTTAGCAAGCGAGCTTTGCTGATGAACTTTCTGCCTTCGAATTTTGTCATCGTTATGCACTCTTACAGGTTCTCCTAATTTCTTTTCAAACTGCAGAACTTCCACAGGAGTGCTCAGATGCTGACCAGGAGACAGCCTCAGAAAATTCTCAACGGCCCGGGGGATGCTGATTTCACAAAGTCTGGTCCATTCACTAGTCTATAAAGTCAAAGAAACAGTGGAGGGATTACTTTATAGTGCATTCACTGCAAAGGACAAGAAGGGAATTCCATATGTATTCTAAGCTGACGGGTCACCCTTTGAATATCAAATTGTTTATTGCAGACAACAAAAGTAACCATAACGATTGTCGTGCATGTATTGGAAGGGTTCTAAACAAAAATTCTAGTTATGCGTACCGTATGTTATAATGCCACACAACAAACAATTTTGGAAGGTTGTATGCTTTCTTCATAATTGTGCGTGCAAGTGGGGGGATGAAAAAGGGCTCTGCTATTTACAAAATAAGGAAAAATTTCCCAAGGCTACATCTTAAACTTGTTTTAAATTAACTCTTTGGAGGCCAGCATCCAATTCACTGGACATGTAGTATCATTTCATACTGAACTCTCTTAAAAAGCTTTACAGTGCAATCCTAAAGAATTATGCCTTTATGAATCTGCTACGAAGAACTTCTAAATGTGCAAGTCTGTAAGCCAAAGTTCAATACATATACAATGATACAGTACATTACAGACTTAATTGATACTAGTGCTGCTTCCTCCCCCACGCCCCCAAGGTTAAATTACTCAAATGCAAAATTTCTGATGTCTTACTTGAATTAGAACAAATAAAAGCTACATACTCACTTTATAAATAACTATTTTATTTGTAGAATCCATTTAATTCCAACATCATATTATGGTGCCAGCTCTTAGCAACAGTTATAAAAACAGACCCAACATTTACTATCGGTTCACAAGTATTTTAAAACACAGAGATAAAAATAGGCTAATTGATCCCTTTGCCATTAGATTACACTCTGAATACAATATAATTTAATAGTAGACTATTATGAAGTAAAATTAAACCATTAAAGTAGAAATAAACTCACTTCAGCACAGGCTTTCAAACAGGTCTTTTTAAATCCCAGGAGTTCCAAAATGTCCTTCTTTGACGGATCAGCCTCATAGGTTTTGTGTATTATATGCCTTAACACCACAGCAAGTCCAGCTCGACAGAATGTTCCTTTGTTTTCAAGGACAGCAGGCAAGGAGCAGTTTTGGACCACTGAAGGAAGCTGGCACCTTTTGATAATGCAAAATTCCAGGCACTCAGGGAGCGCTTGGTCTGTAATCTGAGAGTCTGCAGGTATTTCACCTGGAGATACTAAAAAAACTCTAAATGCCTTGCAGTCACAAAATGACAACAGAAATAAGGATACAGATGTGTGGAGAGGCAGGATGCAGTCTTCTTTCTGATCAAAGTAGTCTAGGTAAAGATGATCTTCAGTAACACTACCTTTCATTTTTCTTAAAGTAAGAGATGTGATTAATGCAAATGGGTTTTTATTCATGTTACTGTTCAATCTACAAAAAAAGTTTTTTTAAATGAACAACATTTTATCCCAGCACAAATCTATGAAAATTGCCCACTTCGCCAGATCCTAAGGCAACATACTTCAGAAGTGCTTTTATAACATTACTGATACCGTGTTTGGGGGACCTGAACTTACACATATATACAAATCTCAAATGTTTTAATTCATTAGACTCTATGCAATATAGTCACTGTCATCCAGAAACTAACAGCAGGCTAAAATATAAACTGGAAGAGGAACTGTAAAGAAGTTTTATAGTCCATTTAAAAAATTTTATAATATGCATAGAAATATTGTTGGGTCACATTATTTAAATCCCCAATTGTTCCCTTTAGAGAGAATTCTTCAATACAGACATATATTCAAAAGCCACAAAAAATAACATCCAAGGTTAAAATAATTAGAATGAAATGTTGAAAATACTCACCAAATGAGTTGAAGAGTTTAATTCTAAGTGAAGGTATTTCTTGTTTAATTAGTCCTTTGAAAACTGTGTTTTAACCTATGAGGATAAGATGTTCATTACTGTGGGCAACTCACTCCCAAGAGAAGACCAAGACATGGGGAAATTGAATTAGTAAAAAGTACTCAATAAAAAGTTCGTCCTCCTTATCCCTTGACAATCCAAAATGTTGATGGGAATCCACAAAGTTGGTGTGTCTCTTAATAACTCATTCACGTAAAGCAGCAGAATGGGATGCTATTCATTATTACATCTGTGTAATTTATTTTAAAACACGTGCTTGAAAAATCTTTAAGGATGTACTACACTAATCTCAAATTTTGCCACACTGTATGGAACCAGTCACATTCCACTACCTTGAACTACTGCATCTACAAAAAATTCAGCTAACTGATCGCGCCTCAAAGCACCATTGTTACATAATCACATGGCCCTAATCTTAAGCATATAATCTTAAAACCCTTGAGAGAACCTGGGAGACCCAGGTTCGAATCACTACTCTATGATGGAAATTCACTGGATAACCTAGGTCAGGGGTCTGCCACCTGCGGCTCTCCAGGTGTTCATGAACTACAATTCCCATCAGCCCCTGCCAGCATGGCCAATTGGTTACAAATGAACTAATGACATTAAGTTCCATTTGGTTAAAAAAACCTTACTCCCAGATAAGTGTTAAAAAAACCATACTCCCAGATACTCCCTAAGGACTGCTGGCATAGGATCTCAGTGTACATCACTTATGGCCCAGGTGTCAAACTCGCGGCCCTCCAGATGTTATGGACGACACTTCCCATCATCCCCTGCCAGCATCATGCTGGCAGGGGATGATGGGAACTGTAGTCCACAGCATCTGGAGGGGCGTGAGTTTGACACCTATGACTTATGGTGTTTACAAGGTGCCAGCTGGTCTCCAATTTTAACAGAAGTAACTTCTGCATATAAAATAGAACCTACAAAATCTTTTTTTTCAATATAGTTATATGTGGTAACTCCTAGCTCTGTCTTTCTCTTATTTGATATTGCTTGAACTGCATTCAGACAATGTATCTGTCAAATATGTATCTTAGCAATGTATCTGTAGAATATGAATCTCTGCTCTCAGCTTTCCAGGTGAAACCTGTGAGAAAATGCATCAATTCTCCTTTTCTTCCACATAAGCCGTACACTGCAGTTAACAGAAAGGGGAAAGGGGTCTTTAAAACTCATTCTGTGGATAGCAACAAGGTGACATTCTCAATTAGACAGTGCCTCCGGCAACAACATTGTTCCTTATCCACAGTGGATTTCCCCAAGAAGAAACATTCTATGCTTTGAACATATAGGAAAGCCACCAGATACACATTCCTTCCTTCCTCTTTCTCTGTCCTTTAACCCTTTGTTCTTCTCATTGGTAGAGCAAATGCTTTAATTTCACTGTGACCACTGTGTACAGACAGCTAGTCATTGTAATTCTGCTCTTTCCCCACATCTAACTTGTGCAAAGTCTTGCATAGCACAACTAAAATGAACTGCTGCACTAACAGAATACCCACAACACATGATGCTGACTGGACAAAATCCTTTGTAATGATCTCAGATTAATTTCATCCTGCACAGCAAACCAACGTATCATTCTATAAACCACTTTTCTACTATCATTACACTGGTATTATAAAGAATCCCGTAAGAATCATTAATCGGTTGATTTAAAATTCATACGTGCCAGGTTACATTTTCACTTTGTATCTGTGTTGTTTCTTAAAATAGACATACTAATGATAACACAGACATGAACGTCAACACACAGGCGTAGAGCCAGTGGGGCAGGGTGG
Source organism: Sphaerodactylus townsendi (assembly GCF_021028975.2). Lineage (NCBI taxonomy): Eukaryota > Metazoa > Chordata > Lepidosauria > Squamata > Sphaerodactylidae > Sphaerodactylus > Sphaerodactylus townsendi. The sequence goes on from NC_059434.1 coordinate 66,532,451, forward strand.
GGCGCAACGCCCCAGGCAGAGCGGAGGTGTGGCCAGGCCGCGGAGGGTGTGTGGCAGGGGTGGGCGCCATGGAGGTGGCAGGGGCGCAGCGCATGTGCGCGCCGTGGGCAGAGTTTCCTCTCGCTCTGCCTCTGAGTCAACAGCAAACCAGTAGGCAACAAATACAAGAATTCTAAACATCAAAATAGAAATTCAAATATGAGTAAACAGAACCACTGAAACATCTTACCCTATATAATTCAGCAACGTGCTAATTGACAACAAACCCTCAACCAGTAGGTGAACAGGAGACTCCAAACAGAGTGAGAAGCCACCTGCCCACCCTGAAAAGCTCCACTGGGCCTGCTAATAGCCTCACATCCCACCCCGGCTTCCCACACACCCTATCCCCAGTGCGCCAAAAGCCCTCCCGCTTTCCCCCAACCTCTGACCCAGAAGCAACCTGCCCATAGTCAGTGGCAGAGCTGCAAGGGGAAAGGGGTGTGCCATGTACCGGGCGCAAGCCTGAGGAGTGTGGAAAATCTCCCCCAGGGCCCTCTCCCCCCGTGGCACCCCCCACCCCCCTTTCCACACTTGCCTTAGTTCCTTTCCTTTTCCTAGAATGTTTTCAGGCTGAAAAAAGGCCTGTTCACAGTACAGGCTAAAAACGGCCTGAGGAAGTACAGTTCCCAGGAGACCTTGGGGCTCACAAGGTCTCCTGGGAAGCACAGTTCCCATCAGGCTGTTTTTAAGCCTGAACTGTGAATAGGTCTTTTTTTCAGCCTGAAAAAGTTCTAGGAAAAGAGCTAAGGTAAATTGGGGGGGGGGGTCATTGCGGAGGCCGGAAAATATAGACTGCGCACCTGGCACAGTTTGGCCCAGCTACGCCTCTGTCCATAGTGGGGCAAAGGCAGCAGGCCATCCTCCACCCCAGCCTGGGAAAAGCCCTCCCAATTCTCCCTGCCTTCTCTCTACCCCCTAACTAAATCCACCTCCCCACCAGCTGCACAAAAGCCCTCCCGTTGCCCTCCCTCTCTCAAACCCCGGCTGTTCTCCTGCCGGACCTGGCACGCACCCCTTCATTTCCCCTCCACCTGCCCCCAACCCACACACACAAAAAAGACTATCCAGCTAATGACAAAGAAGACCTGCAGCCTGTGGTTAAGTTCGACTGGGGTGCACCCTGGTGTGGGTGCAGACATCTAGAAGGAAGGAGGAAGGAAGCAGGGTTTAGTGCTAATTAATAATAAAGAACTCAAAATGACAAAAACATTAAGAACATTTAAAAATAAAATATTAAATGTCACCATAAACATTATTCACAATTTATAAAAGAAAAATCACATGTAATTCTCTTTAATGCTAGTAACAGTATCACCAAATATGATAATCAGATTAGCAAGTTTATAAGATCCCCAGAAAAATCTTTGCCCATATTTCCAAGCCATTCCCAAATCAATATGAAATCTGCTTGCTTTCAATACATTGTGTAAATACTCTGGCATTTAAGAAGCCGGTTGTTTATTAATCTTTTTTTTCTCATTGTCTCTGAATATTAACCCCAGCCTATTAGTGCCGGAACACTTTAGCCAAAGGAAGAAAGCACCTACTATATCCTTTGTACTGTAATTCTGACCTATGTTATTTAAGTAATATACCATGCCACCTTGTTAATATCTTAATTTTCCTTATATCTGTGCTAAGTAAAAAAATAATATTGTTGAAGGCTTTCATGGCCGAATTCAACTGGTTGTGGTGGGCTTTCCGGGCTGTGTGGCCATGGTCTGGTGGATCTTGTTACTAACATTTCGCCTGCATCTGTGGCTGGCATCTTCAGAGGTGCATCACAGATGAAGGCGAAACATTAGGAACAAGATGAATCAGACTATGGCCACACAGCCCAGAAAACCCACCACAACCACTTGTATTATAACTTGTATTATAATTATTGTGGATTGAAAGTACATTTGGGTGCTGTGTGGTTTCCGGGCTGTATGGCCATGTTCTAGCAGCATTATCTCCTGACGTTTCACCTGCATCTGTGGCTGTCATCTTCAGAGGATCTTCTGAAGATGCCAGCCACAGACGCAGGCGAAACGCCAGGAGAGAATGCTGCTAGAACACGGCCATACAGCCCGGAAAACACACAGCACCCAAGTGATTCCGGCCGTGAAAGCCTTCAGCAATACATTGAAAGTACATTATTCTGCATGTGCGGAACAGGACTCAGAGAGGCACAAAGTGGAGGCTGCTCACCCCCCAAAAAACAGGCTGCACCGATGAACCGAGCAGCAAATTGCAGCACTTAGATCAGCCAGCGGCTGCTGATTCACATGGGCAGCCCAGCAGGGGACGGAAGGCAGCTGGAGCTCTCTTTCAGTTTAGTTCTCTTCCCGCTGTTACCTTCATACGAATTACAATAACTGTTACGCGGGATGGGGGGGCGGAAGGTGGGGACAGCCCTCTGCACGTGCTCAGAGGTACAGCTGCATCAGGCGGGCTAAGCTCCAGCACAAACGCGACCCAATCCCCACAGATGGCCTCTGGCACAGTCCTACTCTCAGCTCCGAGCCGTTCAATCTCCGCCCCGCCTCTTCCTGTCACCGGGAGAAGGCCTTTCGTCGCTTCCGGAGGTTGCCTGGCCCAGGGCACAGCCGGTAACTGCGGGGAAGGGGTTTGCAGCGAGCCTAGAGAGGAGCCGGGAAGGCGCCGCTGGTCCCTTCTTCCTCAGCCAGCGAGTCACCTGAGGTAAAAATAAAGGGGGGGGGGGTCGTTTATGGAGATTTGTGTCTCTAAACAGCTCCTCTCCATTAATATCACGCAGGGCCGCCCCTTTGTGTTCCCGGCATTGCAAGAAGCGATTGAGCCACTTGGTGGAGAATTGCTACAGTTTAAGTCCCATTGGCTCTGCATGCGGTTGCGCTGCACCGCGGTGAGCCAGCTCTGTTAAGGGCAAGCAGAAAAGCCCAACATGGTGCAGTTCTCCTGGGCACTTCGCCGGCCTTGTGGCGGCGGGGACAGAAAGGAGGTTATTTCAAGTCCTGATATGAAGCGTCCTTCTCAGTTTCTTGTCAGTGGAATGCTTTGCTGACTTATGAGGAACAGGTTGGGAGAGTTCAAATGTTTGACCACTGTAGCCTCCTACATGATGCTTTGTGGGTATTGAATCCATGCTCCTAGAAAAGGTGTGTACATGAATGCTGACCTTTCCCCTCTGCCTATGTGCAATTACCTACTCATGAGCAATCTCTATGCTCTGGAGAAGTGTACATATATGGATCTCCTCCCTTTGATCAGGAACATTAGAGCAATTATTCATGGCAACAGGGATGGTGTAATATGGGTACATTTGTGATGACCATAGACTCCATGCTGATAAGTGGGCAGTTGTGCATATGAAGGGATATTGCAGCATACTCAGTTTGTTGCCTTTGTATATGTGCTGCTTTCAGTACATGTAAGATTGTGTCAGAAGGGCTTGTGTATTTTGGTTGGGCTCAGTAAAAAGCATTAGTGGGCAGATGGTTTTGAATTTTGTTACACCAACATGACTATCTGCTCAATTGTTGTACCAATAGTTTCAGACCAAGGACAGGCTTTTTATGGTATCCCTAGTGGCTATCCTCTTGCCAATAGAAAATACTTAATATGGCTGTTATACTCAGAGCATTTTACATAATTACAGTAGTCCTGTAAGATTTTTTTCTTTGCTGTCAAGTCACATCAATATATGGCAACCCCATAGGTGTTCCAGGCTAGAGATGGCTTGCCATTGCTTGCCCTTGGTATTCCTTGATGGTCTCCCATCCAATTTCTAGTCAGGGCCCACCCTGCTTAGCTTCTGATATCTGACAAGGTCAGGGTTAATCCTGTAAAATAGACCAACATTATTATTTTTACCGGTACATTGTAAATGGGAGAGGGTTGAGAAAGTATGAACTTGCTATAAGATCACCTGAGTAAGCCTACGCAATTTGAACTGGCCATCTCCCAGTTCACAGCTGTCAGCATCTGTGGAACTCCAACTTTGTTAAAGGATGGTATTCTAAATAAGAATAGAATATTTTCCATTTTCAGGCAATGAATATTCTTTATTTAGGCTTTATTTTTATAAAGATGTGCCCCTCACTTTCTCACTTTTCTGTTTTATTCTCACAACAACAGTCTGGTGAGGCAGGCTGAATGGCTAATCCAAGGTCAACCAGCAAACCTCCTGTCTAGACTGGGAATTTAAACTCTAGTCCAGGGGCTGCCAACCTATGGCGCACCAGATGTTCATGGACTACAATTCCCAACAGTCCCAATTGGCCATGTTGGCAGGGGCTGATGGGAAATGTAGTCCATGAACATCTGGAGCGTCATAGGTTGGCCACTCCTGCTCTAGTCTCTTAGATACTAGTGCAACACTCTAATCACTACACCATGCTGTGTCTCAAATTTTTTGCTTGGAAAATAGACTGCTGATTTGCATTGCTCGTTTTTGCACTATTTAAGGACCGTAGTGGCTTAGTGGTGGAGTACTTGCTTAGCATGCCACAGGTAACAGGTTATATGTTTCCAGTTTAAAAAGCAGCCAGTATTGTGGATTGGACTGAGTTCCCCAAACTTGGAAAAGTTCATAAAATATTACAAGTAGCAATCCTGGTCTGTGGTACTTTTATCTAGAGTGAGTGAATGATGGCAGAGAAATCCCATCAAAGACCAAGGATTTTTTAAATTACTATTTTGCTTGTACCTTTTCAGTTCCCTTGTACAAAATGTTTCTCTTTTCCCCTTAATTAGGAAGTATCTTTACTTGTGTGAAGATGCAGTACCTAGTCACAAGAGTGTAATTTCAGGGGATCCTGTGTATAAAGCTTCCTTTTGAGGTCCAGGTTGATGGAGGTAAATTAAAGACAACTGGTAAAGGCAATAGCCAACCACCCCATAAACATAGTCTGCCCAGCAAATATCATGACCTGGTGCTTGCACAGGGTTACCTTTGCATTTTATAATTTTAGAAACAAAAACTATTATGTGCCTTTGCTATACAGGCTATTCTGAGAACTCCGAAAGTCAAATTATAAATCTGTTCAAAAATTATTTCTTTGAGATAAAGTCAATATAAAGAGTAGGGATGTTAAGTTTTGCTTTTATAAAACTACAGTTTTAAAAAATGCATGTTTATGAATATATTTAATGCTTCATATATATTGATGTATATGTATATAATGCTGTATATGTATATAATGCTTCATATTGATGTATTTGGGGCTGTGTAGGGATGGGTGGAGGAAGGGGAAAGTGAGGATGATGTATGAGTCTGAAATTGTGTGCATCGAGGAATGCTGCCGTAAATTTCGTTGTGCGTGCACAATGACAATAAAATGCTTATGCTTATGTATGCTGAATACAGCTGATAATCTAATGTAAATCTCTCTGGTTTCACTGGACCACTGCAAGGACAAGATTGCAAGAGCTTGGCAACCTGTTTTCCAAATGCAAGGATGTTTCACTTCAGGTTAACTTCTAGGAACTCTGTCCTGAACTAACAAACCAGATTATTTCCCAGGAGGGCAGTATTGTGTTGATGTCTTCTGTTTGTTTAAATGTTACCCTCATTGTTTGTTTTAATTTGGAGATGCTGCTATGGCTGCTGCGGTTAACCTGGAACTTGACCCTATTTTCCTGAAAGCTCTGGGCTTCCTGCATTCAAAGAGCAAGGATTCTGCTGAAAAACTGAAAGCACTGCTTGATGAATCTTTGGCTAGAGGGACTGATTCCAGCTATCGCCCATCACTGAAGGTACTGAAATGAATGACCGGTGTTCTGTACCAGTGGTTCTCAAATGCTGGCAACTGAAGAAGCCCCCCACCCCATTTGAATAATATTTTTTGCAAGCCTCTTTCCCCAAAAGTCTTCCTCACCAGCATGCTGAACAGTCCCTTTTAAAAGCAGATGTGGCAAGTCACAAGTCCCCTGTGGAGGCAGAAACCTGGGCAGATTCATCAGGAGGGCTTTAAACTGATACTACAAGGGGATTACCAATATAGGGGTATAAATGAAGGCAAGCAAATAGCAGAAGCCTGCTTGGGAGGCCCAGGTCTTATGGAGACAAAGGTTCAGGCTCCAGGTGTTTATGTACCAATTTTCAAAGCTTGGGCAATACAAAGGAAGAGCTTGAATACGTGCTTTATACGTGCTCGCAAACAGCCTTACTAGTGTACTCCAAGGTGATGGTTACTGAGAGACTGGGTTCTACATCTTGTATCAGAAAGAGGGAAAATGAATTTACATGTAGGCAAACACGCAACATGCATGTGAGAACATACAGACCCAGTGCGGGAGTGTGACACTGGCAAGGGGATGACAGCAATAAAATGTCAGCAATGCAAATGTTCAAAACTGTGCACCTTCCAATCCTAGAAAACCTACACAGTGAGATTCTTATCTTTAAAATCTAGCTTGGGAAAAGTATTGTCTGACTTTGGCTTACAAGGTCAGATCTTAGTTAAGTTGCTGATTCTGTAGGTCAAAACTTTAAAGGCTGTGCCAAGTTTCGATCAGTCTCCTGCCTTGATTGGATTTTGCATCAGAGGCAATCCCCCCCCCTTTTTATTAGTTAATAACTTCTAGATGAGGCTGACTGAACCATGGTTCAACTGGTGAACTAGCCTGAGTTAATAAAATGCCATCCAAGCCACATTTTAAGAGTGCAATCCATAGATGGCGGGGAGCTGAATGAATTGTGAATGTAGCTTAAGGGTGCAGGTGCCCCTCATGCTGGTGCAAGAGGCAAATGTGTCAGTAGTGGCAGTGTACCGCAAGGCTCCTCAGTGCCCAAACACAGAATCTGCCCCTGACTGGCACTGCTGGGGGTGTTTTGGGAACGTTCCCAGTGGTGACGTCCCCCACCCCACCCCACCATGGATTGCACTGTAAGAAAGTTAAGTACAATGTGGAGCTTATTTAACTTTATGAACTCAGAAGTAGCAAATATCTGAAAGTGTTACCTTCATGTAACCTATTTGTTTTGCTTTATTCAGGAAGTAGATCAGCCCAAAGTATCTATTACAAAGCCAGTTTCTGTTAAGCAAGAGCCAAAGGTTTCCTTGAGCCTTCCCTCAGGTAACAATAATGGCAAACCGACTGCCGCCGAAAAGGTGAAAAAAGAAGCAGAAAAGAGGCCTGCTGATAAAGTAAGTTCCACAATTATGGCAGAAACACACCCAGGGGATTTTACAAAGCACATATTAGTTCAAACTGTGGCTCTTGGTTAATTGTTTTAGGCAGTATGGGTAGCATTAATCCTTGAGTACTAATGCGGCCTGCTCCGCTTGCTGCATTTTCGCCATATGTTACTTGTTTAATTGCTTGCTGCTTTCCAAACTGTGAGCTGATTTCTATGGAAATCTCTGTGGAAACCATTTTGCTTTCAAAGGGCGCCCAGCAAAGTTGCTTATCTGTTTTTCAGTGCCACATGCCGATAAGGGAGCATGTTGATTTTGTTTAGCCTTTTGTTTATTTCACATCCCTTTGCAATTTCACTTTACCCACCACCACTGTTTTTGACTGCTTGATAGTAGGGCTTCTGTTTAATGAATACGCATAATTACCTCTTCCTGGTACCAACCAGCATGAATGTTAAATGCATGAGTGATGAGCCTGAAAGCCCTAGTTCAAAGCTTGGCTTAGTCAGGGGCCTGATAGCCCTCCAATGGAGTCCTAAGCAGAGTTGCAACCAGTGGTTCTCAACCTTCCTGATGCCGCGACCCTTTAATACAGTTCCTCATGTTGTGGTGACCCCCAACCCTAACATTTATTCATTTTACAGGTGGAGAACACTGATGCAGAGAGTCTTAGAGGCGACCCCCGTGAAAGGGTCCAGAAGCTCGTTCTTCTCCTGTCACAGTCCAGACTAGCAAGGATTTGGCCATGCCACTGATGCAGAGAGTCTTAGAGGCGACCCCCGTGAAAGGGTCGTTCGACCCCCAAAGGGGTCGCGACCCACAGGTTGAGAACCGTAACCAATGAGCTCAAAAGGATGTAAACAGGATGGCCCTGTTAGAGAAACTGTCCTCCTTTTATCGTAACACAGGGCCAATAGTATGGACCTACCTAATATAACATTTTCCAGGATTGTAAAAGTTGTGCTGTTGATCGACTAGAAAAGGCATTTTATTTCTAGGGCTGGCATTTGTTTTTTCTGGTCTACAAGTATGGTGGGGCACGGATCTATTTATTATGTATTTTTGCAAAGAATGAGTCATACTTTAAATTCAAAACCATCAGTTTTGCTTCACAAGAAGGACAGCAAGCGCAGATCAGATCATTTTAAACGAAGTATTCCTTTTAGACGCTTTAAGCTGCAGTTGCAATTTGCTGTTGATTTGCCAACAGTCTTCTTATTGTAGCAAGAATATATTTCTCATGATTAACTTGAAAAATTCAAAGCCCCTCAAGATGTACAGGAATTGGGAGTTCGTGCCTAGATTGATGAATGGTCATGTACATGTATAGTCAATTTTTTATTGAACGTTTGGTAACTTTTGCTTGCAAACCAGTCTGTTTCTTACTTATAACCAGCTCTGTTTGTGTGTATGTCTTTTATATAGATAAAGTTAGAAGTCAGTGAAGCAGTTGACCTTCCGAAAAAGCCAAGGCTAGAAAAACCAGAAGCTCGTTCTTCTCCTGTCACAGTCCAGACTAGCAAGGATTTGGCCATGCCAGATCTTTCCAGTTTTGAAGAAACCAGTGCTGATGATTTTGCCATGGAGATGGGTTTGGCTTGTGTTGTTTGTCGGTGAGTTGCATACATTTTGCCTATTCACCAGATGTGGAAAACATAGCTTGTCATTTTTATTCTAGTTCTGAGCAGTAGTGACTTTTCCCTTTAAGAAACTTTCCAAAACAGTCGTGAACATTGGGCTTGTCTCCTTAAACTTTGGTTCATGAAATGAAAGATTTTTTTCATTAAGTTGTAAAATGCTTCCAAACTTTTTTCAGCTTTTTCAAAGGTTGTGCAAGCCTGTGAGATTTTTGCAGAAACAGCGGTATATAAGCCAGTTCATGGGAAGAGCAGTATGTAAGCCTAATAGATGAGGATGAGGAAGAGGAGGATGAGGAGGATGATAGGCATGCTTAAATGCATTGATGTGTATATGGTTAGACATGCCACCTTGTGTGTACAACCAGACTGTAAATGATAAATTTGTCTAAAGAAATATAATTGATGTATTGTCGAAGGCTTTCATGGCCATATTCAACTGGTTGTGGTGGGTTTTCTGGGCTGTGTGGCTGTGGTCTGGTGGATCTTGTTCCTGACATTTCGCCTGCATGAAGTTGCCAGCCACAGATGCAGGTGAAACGTCAGGAACAAGATCCATCAGACCATGGCCACGCAGCCCGGAAAACCCACCACAACCAAATAGAATTGAGTTCAGTAGTTATTAAAAATAAATGATAAAAGAAGCTAGTATGTTCACCCTAGGAAAAAATGAATGAAAAGTGTGTATGGTACCTATGATAAACCAGTTTCTTTTGTAGTAAGCATTTACTTTTTTTAAAAGCTGTTTGTAAGTGTAACTGGAGATGCTGTCCCAGTATATTAAAATGTGGCAAAATATGTTCTTATTAAGATTTGGGAACAGATTTCTGAGTTCAGCATCCTATTGATCCTACAGATATTCAAAGAGCTTAGTTTAAGTAAAAAACAGAAAAGCATCAGAATAGCATTCCAGATGGCCATCAGAAATCAGACTGACATCAGTAGAACAAGGCTTATTAGTCCCTTTTGTATCACAAGGTATGCAGAACTGTTAAATGATAGCCCTCAATATTGTGCATGATGCTGGAATGTCTGGCCCCTTCCGTACTTGCAAAATAATGCGTTTTCAAACCAATTTTACAACTGTTTGCAAGTGGATTTTGCTATTCTGCACAGCTTCAAAGAGCACTGAAAGCAGTTTGAAACTGCATTATTCTGCATGTCCGGAATGAGCCTCTGAGAAATTCCTGCTTTCCTTTATTTGTGTTCTGTTCTCAAGCTCCTGGAGTCACCAATTTGGTATATTTCTTTCCAGCATCATAAGTGAAAGGTGGGAGTGGACAGCAATCATTAAGAATGGCTCAATAATGTCAAAAGCACACATTGAAAACATATATATAGGGGTTACCTTTTGGAATCTTAACAGTAGTTTTTAATACAATCCTGACAACTGACTAAAATGCAGCCATGTACATTGTCTAGAAAAGAGAATAAAATTGCCTAATTGCTTATTAAAATGAGCACAGTTTATAGTTTAAAAAGTCTGCTCTGTGATAAACATGATAGGATTTGTCTAAACTAGTTCTTTGCAGACTTACAGAGAAGGCTTGAGTGTTATGCTTGGTGCATCTATATCATTTGAATTTCAAAAGAACCTTTCCAATTCCCACCATTCACTCCACCAACTAAGGGCATGTAGTGCTAACTAACTTCCACTTTTTTAACCATTTAATTTCAGAAGGTATCCTCAAGTAGTACCTAGTTAAAAATAATTGCCCTTGAGTAACAAAACTGAAGGCTACGGTTTGCACTCCAGATTAATGGTATATGTATCTGTGTTAAATAGAAGTATGAAATTGGCAGTAGCAGAATGAACAGAAATGTTGGAATCCCTACGGCAGTCAGAAGAGAGACCTCAGAAGATCTGTTCATCTTAACAAATGTGTTCAGCCAGCAGTATAGTTTCCAAGTGTAATTAAATATTCAACAGCAAAACATTCTGTGTGATTTTCAACTGACAATCGGTCTGTCAAAAAGGAGGATTTATGGGGAAAAAACTTGCACACCTTTCCAAAAAGCCTGTTAATTATCTTGCATATATTAGCTTCTCTCTCTGTCTCTCTTCTCCCCAAGACACTGGACATTCAAAGACCAGTTTAAAATCAATCCTTGTTTAAAAATATAGGCCACAATTATTGTCCTTTATAGCTTTTAAAATATGTAGATCAGAATGTTCTTCAAGTAATGAAGCTAGACAGTTCTTCTGATCTGTCATTGAAACGTGTTAGTGAGATTCTAATTTTATGGCTGCAATTCTAATCTCAGTTACTAAGGAGTAAGACTCAGTGAATTGAATCAGACTTCCTTTTGAATCTACCTACTTAGGATTGCAATGCACATACTCAAGAATTTGAAAAAAAAGATTTTTTAAAAAATTATATTTCAACCAGGCTATTTAAAAAAGGATCCATAGCCATCTGGACAGTGTCTTCTGTCTTCATTTCCCCATTAAATAAAGGGATAAGAGACTTCTTTTTCCCACCCGTCTGCAAATAGTTTCCATGGTTACCTGTATACGGATACCATGGGGATATGTGTGAGAGCAGCTTAGCAATTAAGCAACCTGATTTGTCATTTAAAAGAAGACGTCATTAGGGAAATGGTGTTTGACTACCTCAAAGGCATATTTCCATTTTCAGGAAGTCACTAAACTGTCATTTATATATCTTTCCAACAGAAGCCCATACAACATGAAGTCTTTATCAGCTTCACTTTGCTGGACTAATCTTTTCTGTTCCTTCATCTCCTCATTCTAGACTATTTTATATTCCTAACTGTTGTACAGAGGAAAGAGTACAAAATAGTCAACAACACCAACAAATCAGCTTCTGTACTCATATTGTTGTTCCCATTTATACAGTTCTGTACAGAAGAGGCATATGGAAAGTCACATGTTAAGGCTCCAGATTCTGTTTCAGAAGGTGATATTAATGTGATCTGAATTCTGCGCTTCACAGGCAAATGACGGTTACTTCTGGGAATCAGTTAGTGGAATGCCAGGAGTGTCATAATCTCTATCACCAAGATTGCCATAAACCTCAAGTGACAGACAAGGAGGTGAACGATCCTCGCCTAGTGTGGTACTGCGCTCGATGCATCAGGCAAATGAAAAAGATGGTAAGAGGCGGGTTGCCAGTCTTATTGCTACTTGGAATTAAAAAGAAGTGTGGATTGGGTACTGTAGGGAAGAAGGTTGCTTGGGTACATAGCATGTCCTGTATCATTAGTGTGGAATCACAGAGGCAAGGAAATCTCTTATTCCTCCTAACGTCCTCCTGCAGCTGGCTACAGCTTCCTTCTCCTCTCGAGAGCAGCAGTGGTGTAGTGGTTAAGAGCAGGTGCACTCTAATCTGGAGAACCATGTTTGATTCCCCACTCTGCCACGTGAGCTGTGGAGGCTTACCTGGGGAATTAGATTAGCCTGTGCACTCCAGCACACTCCAGCTGGGTGACCTTGGGATAGTCACAGGGGGTTTGTGGGGGGAGGAGATTTTAAGCCCCTTTGAGTCTCCTTACAGGAGAGAAAGGGCGTATATAAATCCAAACTCTTCTCCTTCTTCTGGTCCTCCTTTTTGCTTGTCAACCAATACCCAAGTAATCTCAGCAGAGGAAAAAAAGCTGTTTTTGCCCTAGCTCCCTTCTGCTCACAAAGTGGATTTCCTCAAATTTGCAGAACCTGGTATCCTAACCATGGCTGAAGTCTGCTGGTATATTTTCGTGCTGGTATATTTTCAACAAATTAGCTTGTATAAATTTGACCTGTTTAAAGTTGGCCTGTTATCAAATAATGTTCAGTTAACTGTTATTTTAGAAGTCAGGTGAGGCAGTCAAAGTACAGGAAGCTGATATTCAATGCAGTCAAGTCCTGATTTTTTTTTGTTGAAAGTTATTATTTCAGTGAGAGAATTAAAAAAATATTGGGCTAGATTTTGTAAATATCAAGCAATTCCTAATGGCAACCATAGGGCTTTAAAAATAATTTTCATTTTAGCGTCTTTTATCCTTTTCAAGGTGAAACAAGTTCACAATTTCTGTAATAGTAACTGATTAGCAGTAGTTTATTAGTAGGAAGAGCATTGAGTAGATAAGTTCTGAACGAATGTTTTAAAATGCAGGTATTTTGAAAGTATCTTTGCCCTGGGTGATTGACTACTTGAAATTATGTTATGTTTAAGCTTAGAAGATAAGACGTGATTGAACCAGCAGTAAGACCTACTTCTCAGACTTGAATCCCTACTTCCTGTGTTTTTCTCAAATACCTGTTTCTTACCCAGCCTAAAATCCCACATATTTCAAGCTTTTGTTTCCCCTCACATGTACTGTGGCCCTTGATTCCTCAGTTCCAGGTGCTACTTGTTAGAATGTTTAACAGATAAACTATTTGCTTTGGTTTGCATTTCGATATAGATTCTTTCCATTTTTGGAATAGTAACACAGGAATGTATATGTGGTTTACACAGGCTCAAAAAACACAGAAGCCTTCCCAGAAGCCGGCCCCTGCTGTAGTTTCAGTAGCTCCAGCTGTGAAAGATTCACTGACAAAGAAACCAGAACTGAAATTGAAGTTGGACACCACGACAACCTTCTTAGCATTTAAGAGGACAGAAGTCAAGGTGCTGTATATAAACTGTCTTGTGGGGAAAATGCCTTTTTTTTCCTGTGCTTTGCATACATCGTTTCCTCCTTCATTGTGAAACTGGCTCCTTCAATTAGAATCCAAAATCAAAACACTGTTACGCCATTATGCCAGTCAGTTTGAGATGATAGAGTATACATCTTCCTTAATTTACAAAAAATTGTTTTGTAGCTAACGTTTTAAATGGTAAATGAGGTATAGTTTCACACAGAAAATGTGTGCATTTCTTAGCTTTGATAACATGTTAAAATCTTGTGTCTGTAAAGCTTTGTCTGGTAAGTCAGTTTGATGGTTCTATTGCCTGCTCTCTTGGACTTGGCTGTTTTAACCACAAGTGGCTGGCTTATATCAGATTCCCGAATCCTGGCCAGGCCAGGAGTATAAGCTGAAGGTAGTTGAACTGTACTTTGCCCCCAGCTAGGACAATCTTTATCTAGTGGACCATGCGTATTTATGTATCAAAATCTGGAAGGGTGGAAAAGAGTGAAGTTCTGGAGCTACCTGAGTTTTGTGACAGCTGGCTGGAGGTGGCCAAATATGATATGATTTCTTTAAAGTCTAGAATTCGCCCTCTATTGTCTTGGTAATATGCTATGTAATTGAAAAGTGGCCAGAATAACCACAAATTCTGCTGGGCTTGTTCAGTTCACAAATACTGACCTCTCTTTAATTTCTGGGTGGTTTTGTGGATGTGTCAGAGAAGCATTGTGCTACAGTTGAGCTCATTTAGTTTTTAGAGGAAAGGGAAACAGAACTTTGGAACTAACTTTAAAAAAAACGCATCTGTTTTTTTCTGTAATTGGAAGAATCATGAGATATTATGAGAAGAACACCGAATGTTCTGCCTGCTCCTGCTTATACTGGACTGTGCTCAGAACGGCTTTTCTGGAGCACCTTCCTTGTGAGGAGAGGCTGCAGCGTTTGGGACTCTTTAGTTTGGATAGGAGATGTTTGAGGGGGGGTGGGATATGATTGAATATAAAATTATGCATGGGGTAGAAAATGTTGACAGAGAGAAATTTTTCTCTCTTTCTCACAATACTAGAACCAGGGGGCATTCATTGAAAATGCTGGGGGAAGAATTAGGACTAATAAAAGGAAACACTTCTTCACGCAACGTGTGATTGGTGTTTGGAATATGCTGCCACAGGAGGTGGTGATGGCCACTAACCTGGATAGCTTTCAAAGGGGCTTGGACAGATTTATGGAGGAGAAGTCGATTTATGGCTACCAATCTTGATCCTCCTTGATCTCAGATTGCAAATGCCTTAGCAGACCAGGTGATCGGGAGCAACAGCCGCAGAAGGCCATTGCGTTCACATCCTACATGTGAGCTCCCACAGGCACCTGGTGGGCCACTGCGAGTAGCAGAGAGCTGGACTAGATGGACTTTGGTCTGATCCAGCTGGCTTGTTCTTATGTTCTTAATGCTGGCTCTCAATGCTGGCTCAAGCCCTCCAGGCTGGCTTCAGTGGCCCCCACTCTCCATGCTGGCATAGGAATCACTGCTTTCTACAAGATCTTCTTCAGCTGAGATTTAGAGCTAACATTATAATCCCTGCTTTCCCAACTCCCTGCGCTATCATCCCACCTATCTTTTCCTCCCTATCTATATACTTAGGAACTGTGTGTATGTGCCTTTACTTCTTACTGTATGATTGCTTGCAAACAAAATTTATATAAAAATATTTAAAACTGCAATTTGGTCTTTTGTGAATTCTCTGCAGATATGTTTCAAGCCGTTTCTGGTATACATAGTCTTAAAAGATCCCTACCCAACCTGCCTCTCACATTGCCAAGCTGAGTTATTTTCCCCATTGCTATTTAAAATAGTTGTGTGCTGTTACACTCTTAGCAGCTGGTGGAGATTCCTTAAAAATAAGTTCACAACCTGTGAAAGCTGGGTAACAGATTGTTAATTCCTTAGCAGACCAGGTGCTTGGGAGCTGCAGCCGCAGAAGGCCATTGCTTTCACATCCTGCACGTGAGCTCCCAAAGGCACCTGATGGGCCACTGCAAGTAGCAGAGTGCTGGACTAGATGGATTCTGGTCTGATCCACCGGGCTCTTTCTTATGTTCTTATGTTTTGTTGCTAATGTGGCATTTGTTTATATTTCAGACCTCTGCTGCTGTGTCTGGCAACAACTCCAATGCCAGCGTTTCCTCTTCAACCAGTGGCCTTACGGGATGGGCTGCCTTTGCAGCAAAAACATCCTCTGCAGGCCCGTCAACAACTAAGTTGGGATCCACAAGCCAGAGCACCAGCAGCAAGCCGACCACACCCTCAAATAACCAGAAACCTGTGGGTCTGTCAGGCCTGGCAACAGCTAAAGTGGGCCTGGGATCAAAAATAGCATCCCCCAATAGCAGCACAAGCCCTGGTCAGCTGAAGCCTCTTCCACCTTTGACCTTGGGGAAAACTGGTCTTTGTCGTTCAGTCAGCAGCGATAACATCAGCAAAGTTGGACTCCCAAGTCCCAGCAGTTCAGCTCCTTCTAGCAGCAGCAGCAGCAGCCAGACAACCAGCGGAAATGGAAGTGGGGGGCCAGCAGGCAGTAGTGGAAGCAGCGCCAGCAAATCAAGCACAGAATCTGGCAATCAGTCGCCTTCTGTGAAGGGTCCTACTTCTCAAGAATCACAGCTCAACGCTATGAAGAGGTTGCAGATGGTCAAGAAGAAAGCCGCTCAGAAGAAATTGAAGAAATAATAGAACTGCGTTGTTAAACCCTAATACCGATTGAGCTGAGTAATAAAGTCAGATATTTAATGTGCCTCAATGTTTTTATGTGGTGGCACCGAGAAGAGGACAACATACAATTGTGGGTTTTGCGTTTTATTCCCTAGTAATTCTGCCTTCCTAGCACTTGTTAAGGCTTCTGTGCCCCCAACAAGCAATGGTTTCAAGTTCAAGTTCAAAGACCTTTATTAGGCATTAAAACATAGCAGAACTAAGTAATCCAAATACAGTTTTACAAGATAAAACAGGTACTCCTGTTTCAAAAATGCATACATCAGAGCGAAAGAGGAGACCAGGAAATCATTTCGTAATAGTGAGCAAGAATTTGGCCACTATGTCCAGTTGCTTGGGATTCTCTGTATTCAGAAGATAGTTCAATTTAAGATTAAAAAGGCTTGGATAGACCAGTAAGGGATCCCCTAAAAACAGGTTTGGTCTAAAATTGTTAAATTTTGGACAAACTAATAAAATGTGCTCCAAAGACTCCTCAGAGGTTTGACAGTATTCACAGGTACGCTTTTGCTGTGAAGGTACCATGAATCTCTCTGGGGAAAAGGTTAGTGGAAATGTGTTGGTTCTCGCTCTGGTCAATAGCCACCTCAGCTTAGGGTCAGACAAGATGTTTAAATATAAGCATAAGCATAAGCATAAGCATTTTATTGTCATTGTGCACGCACAACGAAATTTACAGCAGCATTCCTCGATGCACACAATTTCAGACTCATACAATTTCAGACTCATGCAATTTCAGACTCATACATCATCATCCTCCACCCATCCCTACATAGCCCCAAATACATCAATATGAAGCAGCGGAGTTTAGCATAGCCACAGCTCTAGAGTAGAAGCTGTCTCTAAGCCTCTTTGTCCTAGTTCTGAGGGCCCTGTATCGTCTGCCAGATGGTAGCAGTTTAAAAAGAGAGTGTGCTGGATGAGACGGGTCCCTTAGAATATTTTGGGCTTTATTTAGACTTCGGGCATTGTAGATTTCTTCCAAGGAGGGGAGAGGGCAGCCGATAATCCTTTGTGCAGTATTGATCACCCTTTGGAGCGCCTTCCTATTCGCCACTGTGCAACTGGAGAACCATACACAGATGCAGTAGGTTAGGACACTCTCTATAGCACAGCGGTAAAAGGACACCAGAAGTTTTCCATCTAGTTGTTGCTTCCTTAAAAGTCTCAGAAAGTACAGTCTTTGCTGGGCTTTCTTAACCACCGCGGTAGTCTGTACTCCCCAGGTCAAATCCTCTTTAATCATAACGCCCAGGAATTTAAAACTAGCCACCCGCTCCACTTGATCTCCATTTATAGTCAAGGGCTGAATTTCTGAGCTATTCCTTCTATAGTCCACTATGAGCTCCTTTGTCTTGTTAGTGTTAAGAACCAGGTTATTTTCCCTGCACCATGAGAGCAGTCGGTCCACTTCATTCCGATAGGCAGACTCATCCCCTCCAGAGATGAGCCCCACCACCGCCCCACCCACAAGAACTTAACCTGTTCAATAGAGTCAAATATGCTGCTGTCTTGCATTTCCCGGGCATGATGTTAAAATGGAGGGGAGAGAACAAGCTCCTTGCTTTACTAACTAGATGTTGGTGTTCCTGATCGAATAGCCGTACCTTGATACAACGTTGTATCTCGCTAGGAGAAAGCATAAGGAGCTGGTCCCAAGAAAGACCCAGGGAGGAAATCTTTGATTTGATATGAGCCCACCAGGTAGAAGATTGAAGTTCGTGGAGGGTGCAATAAATGAGACTATTAGGGTTGTTAAGGAAACATAACCGGATCCAAAATTTAAAGGTGGCCCACCATGCTTTTGTTTCCAAGAGGTGTAATCCTGCCTCGAGGCAGAGGGCGGTGTAAGGTACGCAATGGGGGACCCCAAAAAGCTTATATAAAAATTTAGATTGTATTCGCTCCAAGGATATATGCCAGGCTTCGATCCATAGGGAAACCCCATAGAGAAGTTGTTGGGACACCTTGGCATTAAATACCCTTAGAGCAGCCGGAATAAATCTGCCACCTTTAGTAAAGAAAAACCTTTCAATGGCAGCAGAGGTGATTTGACAGCTCTTGACAACAGTTTCCCTATGTTTGACCCAACTAGATTTGTGATGGAAATTGATTCCCAAATATTTGAAGAACTTAACCTGTTCAATAGAGTCATTATCTAAGTGCCAGTTAGAAATCTTGAAGGTACTTGAAAAGACCATGATCTTAGATTTGAGAGGGTTAATTGACAGCAGGTTGTTATTGCAATATTCACTGCATTTATGTAGGAGGCGGGATAGGCCAACCTTGGAGCGAGATAGTAAGAGCGCATCATCAGCATAAAGCAGAATTGGCAGTGGCATGTTCCCTAAGAAGGGACAGTGTGAGTCAATTGTTCTCAAAGTAGGGGCAAGGTCATTTAAAAACAGATTGAACAGGAAGGGGGCGATGGTTTCTTCTAGCACACTTAAGAAAACAACAGCAAGTTAAGTTAAAACTTTTTTTGACTGTTGTGGGTTTTCAGGGTCGTGTGGCTGTGGTCTGGTAGATTTAGCTCCTAGCGCTTTCCTCACATTTACCGCTGGCATCTTCAGAAGCATGTCACAGTAAGATAGGTTTCTCTCCATGGCACACTTCCTCTGAAGATGCCAGCCATAAATGTGAGCAAAACGTTAAAAGAGCTAAAACTACCAGATCATGACCACACAGCCCAGAAAACCCACAACATGGAAGCCTTTGACAATAAATTATAACTTCTTTCTTTACAAAACTAGTATAGAAATGTTTTGTATCTGTTTACAAAACTTACTTTTAAGTAGTGTTCAGGTGAAGAGGGACTTATAGACCTGCCTTTCTCACAAAAGAGGGATTAAGTGTAGTTTACAAGAAAGATTAAAACAATAGTTCCAGTAAGAATACATCATGTTTACTTGAAAGACCACCTGAATGTGCAGTACCACCCCCAAATAAGAGAAGATTATACATAAGTGACCTGAATGTAAAACAATCCCTCCTAAAAACAGTAGCCTTTTTATTAAATAGTAATCAATATATAATAAATAATGTATACTAGAGAAAAAAGTAATTACTTTCATTTTTATACCGACTTACATTGTATGTATTTACAAGGGGTATGGGATCACACTGTTTCAGATTTAAAAAGGCAAGAGACTGGTTGTCTAAGACCTCTCCTCTAGAGCCAAACTACTAGGCAAAGGCTGAGAGAACAAATGGCCTACTGGCAGTGCAACCGTAAATGGAATAACCTGCTTGAAAGTCCATGGAAATAAGTGGCCATAATTCTCCTTAGGAATGCACTGTTAAACTGCCTTGCCAACTTACCTGTTTCTCCCTTCACGATGCTTTCTGTAATGTAGGAAGTCACGCTATTCCAAAATATTGTGTTGTATCTATAATCTGCCCACAAACTCATGTCCTCTAACTCTAAAATGTCTGCTTTTAGCTAACGTGATAAATTATTGGAAAATATGCAGGCTTTGGGCGTTTCTGTTTTTGACTGGTGGGGAGCTGAACTAGGTTGCTCCTGCTTGAAACAAAATGGAAGAAGCAGAAGGTGGTGAGTACAATTTCGAGCCAGAAGCCTGGGTCAGTTCTGGGACTGGAGCCAATCCACCCCCACTGGTGCTACTGATTCTTACCATTTACCAGGCAAGGAACCACCATTTCCAAAGACTTTTTCCTCTTGAAACTCAAAGCAGCCTGAAGGGCATCATTTGCCAGATGTTGCTCTCAGTGCTGCTCCTCTCTGCTGTTGAATTGAGTTTGTGCACATTCTCCAACACTACCTGTGTATGCAGTGAATCACCTTTCACATCAAGCCCCCATTGTGTCTGCTTAGCAGTGATCAGCAGATCAGTGTACCCAAGTAGAAGACAAGTCCCCCTTTTAAGAAAGCCCAGACAAGTTGTATTTCTATTAAGCAGCTACAGTATTCCCATCAAGTTACTCCAGTAGTCAAAGCAGCAAGCCCAATTCATGTTTGTGTCCGCAATGTTTTAGGATTCTCCCCCCCCCCCCCCCAGATTCCAGAATTGTTCAGATTCCATTATTCCCTATGAGGGATTTGGGACAGGGCTGGAGCATTGCGGGAGCCCTTGTGCTGCCTACCCACTAAAAACCTCTCCTTCAAGCATATTGGACCAAGGAATCAATGCTATGGGCCCTGAATGAGGTGCCTCCAGTTATCTTGTCATTGTTTCCGGGGGGGGGGGCGGGGGGCGGAGGAGAATTCAGTAACCAAACACAGAATAGCAACTACTGACCTAAAGCCTCCAACTGCAAATAGAACCAACAATCCCAAGAGAACCAGTATTAAACCAGAGAATCCTAGCAGAGCCAGCACCACCAAGGCCAAATCACAAAATCCCAGCAGAACCAACTGAAGCGAGGGACACTGTTGCAAACCCAGTGTAGCCAATGTCAAACCAGAGAACCCCTGCTAAACTGACAGCCAATGTGGTGAGCCCAATCGAACCAGCAGCCTGTCTTCATTGACCCTTGCCAACAAGGAAGGTAACAGCAACACAGCAAGCATGAGCTTGATTTTCAAGTGCTTTTGTGGGATCTGTTTCTACATGTTTTAAATCTACTTTCCTAGCTTCTCTTATTCCAGTTACGTTCTTAGTTTTTTTTCCCTTTGAGTGGCAAGAATAACATGTCTGTCACCATATTTTCTGCATAGAAGTGCCCCCCCCCCCCAATTCCAATCTCGTATCCTGGGAGAGCTTCCTTGTTCCCTGTCCTTCCTATTGCCTGGAAAACTTGTACCATTGAAGAAAAACTGACCTGAGGGGGTCTCTAAATTTCAACCTTGAATATTTCCAGATATTCCTGAAGATTTCTTGAATTTTGCAGTAACTGATACTAGTAATCTCAAGAATACAAGATAGCACACAGATACCCAAATATACCCTCAAATATACCAATAAGTGATCTTTCAGATACATGTTAGGACCAGAAATATCCCCCCCACACACACACGCACACACGCGCGCGCTTCTAAAGGCTATAAAGGCAAGATGCTTCCTGGCAATCTCCAGAAAGCTGCCCGATATCATGGGGGCCACCACAGTAAAAGCCTAGCATTCCATACTGTATGGTTATTGTGTCTAGTTGACCGTAGCACAGACTCAAATAGTGAGAGGTGGTCCTTCAAAAATGTGGATACCAGATTGTGAATGGCTTTATAGGTAAGAACTGGTGGTAGTGGAAAGTGCTGTCAAGTTGCAACCAATTTATGGCAACCTACTAGGGTTTTCAAAACAACAGACATTCAGAGGTGGGTTTGCCATTTGCCTGCCTGTGTACAGCAAAATTGAACTTCCTTGACGGTCTCCCACCCAAGTACTAACCAGAGTACGCCCTGCTTGCTTCTGAGATCTGATGAGATTAGGCTAGTCTGCAACCTGCGGCTCTCCAGATGTTCATGGACTATAATTCCCATCAACCCCTGCCAGCATGGCCAATAGGCCAATTAATTCCAACAATTAATTGGCCATGCTGGCAGGGGCTGATGGGAATTGTAGTCCATGAACATCTGGAGAGCCGCAGGTTTATTTATTTATTTTATTTATTGTTTCGATTTATAAACCGCCCCATCCCCTGGGGGCTCTGGGCGGTGAACAACATTCACATATACAATTAATTAAATCGATAACAACAATATAATACTAAAATCCATTAAAAGCTACTTAAAAACAGCGGTTAGCATCATAATAGGTGCCCTATTATGGCCAATTCAATTAAGATCACCCCAGTAAAAAGAAAAGGGAGGGGTCAGGTTCCTCTCTGGGAGGATAATAGGTGGTAAAGTGCAACAGATGGTATGTGCAAGAAGATGCAGGGGAAGGAGAGGGGAGGAAGAAGGGGGAGCCACTCAGCGACTGGACACTCAAAGGCCCGGTGGAACAACTTCGGTCTTACAGGCCCTGCTTGAGAATTCATCAAGGTCCCGCAGGGCCCGGACAGCTGGAGGAAGAGTGTTCCACCAGGCTGGGGCCAGGGCCGTAAAGGTCCTGGCCCGTGTGGAGGCCAGCCGCATCATCGAGGGGCCAGGAACCACCAGCAAATTGGCCTCTGCTGATCGCAGAGGCCGAGTAGGGGCATATGGGGTAATGCGGTCTCTCGAATCACGAGGGTCCCAGGCAGGGTAAGGGCATAAAGGTAAAAACCCACACCTTGAAGATGATTGAATTCCACTGGAAGCCAGTGCAGCTGGCGCAGCACAGGTTGAATATGATCACAGAAGAAGCCCCCTGTGAGCAAAAGCGCGCCGCTGCATGTTGGACCAGTTTCAGTTTCGAATCGAAGCAAGGGAAGGCCAGCGTAGGCGAGTTACAATAGTCAAGCCTGGAGGTGACCGTTGCATGTATCACAGTGGCCAGGTCTGCCCTGAGAGAGGAAGGGGGCCAGCCGCGGGCCTGCCGAAGATGGAAAAATGCAGTCCGGGTTACAAGGGCCACCTGGGTCTCCATTGAAAGAGGCGAATCCAGGTGGACCCCCAGACTGCTTGGACAGAGGGGGCCGGCGCCAAAATGGTCCCCTCCCACTCCGGCGGCTGGAAATCCCCTGCCTCCCCCCTGCGGCCCAGCCAAAGGATGTCCGTCTTCGATGGATTCAGTTTCAGCCTGCTCTGCTGTAACCAACCAGCGACCGCCTCCAAACAATGCTGTAGAGCTGCAGGGGCCGTGACAGCTCCCCCCTCCATCAACAGAATGAGCTGAGTGTCATCAGCGTACTGGTGACAAATCAGCCCAAAGCTCCGTACCAGCTGAGCAAGTGGCTGCATATAGATGTTAAATAATAGCGGGGACAGCAGGCTCCCTGAGGCACCCCACATTGAAGTGGGCACCTCCGAGAGGCTTGGTCCCCGCACCACACTTGCTGGCAGCGGTCCCGGAGCTTGAGGCAATCCATTGAAGGACAGTGCCCCGTATCCCGGAAGCGGCCAGGCCCGGTGGGTCAAAAGGTCGTGATCGACCACATCAAGCCCGCGGTAAGATCTAACAAAACCAGCAGCGCCGATCCGCTGGTCAAGCTGCATCACGGGCGTACCTGTGGCGGCGGCGAGAACCGTCTCCGTCCGTGCCCAGCACGGAAGCCGGACTGGAAGGGGTCAAAGGCGATGTGTCATCCAGGAAGCCTGAAGCTGCTCCAACACCACTCTCTCAATTACCTTCCCCAGAAGCGAAAGATTCGAGGCGGGGCGGTGGTGGCCAGATCCCCTGGATCTAACGATGGTCTGTTCAAGAGTGGGCGGACCACGGCCTACTTGGACCCATCGGGAAAAACTCCTTGCTCAAGGGAGCTATTGATGATATTCAACAGATGGGGTCGTAGCTCCGCCCGGCAGGTTTTAATAAGCCAGGAGGGGCACGGATCCAGAGGGCAGGTAGTAGGTCTAACAGCAGCCAGGGCCCTGTCAACAGCGGCCTTGGAGAGCAGGGAGAACTGGGCCAAACAAGGGCCGGAAGACGGCAAGGGAGCCTCCAGTTCACTCATTGTAGTCAAAGTGGAGGGAGATCCTGGCGGGCTGACGAGATTTTGTCTGCAAAGAAGCTCATAAATGCCTCACAGCTAATAGCCAATTGATGATTTACAGAGCCTTCCGATAAGGAGGTCAGGGACCGAATTATACGAAACAATTGTGCTGAAGCGTGAGCTAGCAGATGCGAGAGAGGAGGAGAAGAAAGTTCTCTTAAGCCTCGCCGTCGCCATCTCATAGGCTTTCATAAGCGTCCTATAAGATGTTCGCGCGGCTCCGTCACGAGATTTCCTCCACACTCGCTCAAGCCGTCTGAGTGCCCGTTTCATGTGGCGGAGCTCCTCCGTATACCATGGAGCCCGCCGAACACGGGGACGCAGAGGGCGCCGGGGGGGCAACAACATCGATGGCATCGGAAAGCCGGGAATACCAGTCATCCACCTGCTCATCGAGTGTGCCGGCAGGGGCAGGATCCCGCAGAGCATTCAGGAAGCCAAGTGGATCCATAAGTCTCCGCGGGCGGGCATAAATCAGCCCGTCGCCTAGACGGGAGCGTTGTGGCAGGTCCACCCGAACCCTCAGGGCGTAATGGTCGGACCATGGCACTCTATCGACAGAGGACACGACCATATCAATCCCCAGCCCGAAGACCAAATCTAGCCTGTGACCCGGCTTCATGGGTGGGGCCAGAATTTACTAAGGAGACGCCCAGTGTCGCCATGGATGACACTCGGTTCGCAGCAGCTGCACACGCGGCGGTGTCGACATGGACATTGAAGTCGCCCAAGGCTATAAGTCTAGGGTACCGCAATGCCCAGTCTGCCACCACCTCCAGCAGCTGCGGCAGGCTGTCTCCCGGTGCGCTAGGCGACCGGTACACCAGGAGAACCGCCAACCTCTCCAAGGCCAACCACTCAAAACCGACACATTCCATGCCAGAGATCTCGGGACTGGGGCAGCCCTGAAGGGGATAGAATCACGGATGAACATTGCCACCCCACCCCGGCCCGGGTTACGTGACGGTGGAGGCACGCGAAACCTGAAGTGACCTGCGCCCAAGGCTGACGGTCTCACCAGCGCGCGCGCAGGTCGGTGACACAGGCCAGGTCCATCTGCTGGACTCCGAGAAAGTCTCGGAGTATAGCGGTTTTGTTATTAATGGACCTGGCATTTATCAACACCAGGGACGAAGTGGAGTGTTCCTGAACCCTGCCATCCTCGTTCTTCAAGATAGGTCGGAGGTCAGAAGGCAAGCGAGCATTCCCATATCTCATCCGCCTTCTATAATCCGGCCACCACCTACCGCTATATTTACCCCGCCCCATTACCACTGGGATTCCCAGTCCCAAAGCAGGTGCCCCCATTACCTACTAATCTCCCTCCCTCTATACAGCCCAACAAACTCCCACAAAAATGGGTCCAGTCTCACTAATACTAACTAACTAACTAACACTAGCCTACAGAGGCTGAGAAAGGACCCAAACTACAACTAACAAGTATAGATAGTCTAACTACTCACAAAAACTTAACATTCATACAATGCAGTCTATAACAGCTAAACATTCCTATACTAATACTATCTACTAAGTTATAAAGCCACACCAGAAATCAGGCACAGGAGGACAGTAGAGGGCGCTAGATGGTCATGAAGAAAAACTGCTGCCACCAGATTCTTATGCGCCTTACTGGGACAGACTGAATAGATATCACACAGTTCTTACTGGAGACAGTAATGCAGTTGTTGTATTGTATTGGCCGAGACAGTAGGCATAAAATGTCGCTATTGCACAGACAATGGCGGCAAAAGTGGGGTCCACGTCATCCAAGCCCACTGCTCGCAGACCCTGCCTGAGCTATCCAGGTCAGGATACAGATAAGAACTAATGTTAATAACATTACATGATGAGTCTCACACACACATTTGTAAAAATATATATTTATTACAGTAATTTAAAAGCAAACCTCTTAGGTTCCAAATATTACTGTAGTTGAAATTCACAGTGATTAAATCTCTCATCATTTGTCTTCGTAGAAAGTGTTTGGAGTGAAGGGAACTCAGCTATTTGTGTTTTGATGGATGCAAAGTCATTCTTTAGGACTGAAATGGTACCATTCAAAGAGAGGGTAGTACAGACATCCGTGGAAGGAAGAGGTATATTTAGGGTTTACATGTAAGAAAATTGTACAGATCTGGTTTGCCACAGGCAAAATTGAATCTCAGTAGTAATCATCTCAGTTTGACATTATTGTGCAGAACGTAATTTACAATGGTGAGTCATGCAGTTACATAGTTACCCTGTTTGTGTCCTGAAATTTGTGTTCTACAACAACCGCTTCATTACTGTGTGAGTCTTAGCCCCTTGCACACAATTCAGCTGTTTGCAGCCTTCAACTGCTACTGCTTGACCACACTCTGAAATGTAAAGCATGACGAAAAGAAGCCTTCCAACAATTAATTCTTCCTTCACTATGAATTGTTTACATATACAAAAGCTAGCTTACATAATAAGGGTAGTCAGTTTATCCCATTCAGCTTATAGGCCTCACAGCAGCTAGCCAAAACTAGGCCATATCAGCCCCCTCATATTTTGTCTACATAGCAGGATCACTGCTATGAACATTTCATTTTTCACAAACTGCAAATGCATGGGTATAAGATGCACCGGGAAAGACACCACTAAAGTTCACATTCAAACACTTCAAGTGTCCACCATAGGCTTTTTAGTCACATGATGTAATCAGATGTGGCTCAGTTCATATTAAACAAATGCTCCCAAAGAGTGACAAGAAATCTTTGCTGCAACTTTGGTATTTTTATGAAGTTCTATGCATTGCAAGACTGATTCTTGCAATTGTAAACTATTTTTCTTCATTGCTTATTTACTCTCTCAGTACCTAACATTGCTTTCTTTGTTGCTAGATCTTCCCAAATTTTGAAATCAAGCTTTTGTTTTTCAAGATGCAAGACATGTTAAGAACTGGTTGTTGTGGGTTTTCCAGGCTGTGTGGCCGTGGTCTGGTAGATCTTGTTCCTAACGTTTCGCCTGCAAGAAGGAAGAGACTCTGAGAATTAACAAAACTTGGCTACCAATACTTAAAAACACGAGAATCCAAGGCCAAGGGCATGCGGGGTTCTTGGACAATGGACTCCACCTAGACACAGGGTTTGCAGTCACTAAAACTGTTGCTGCTGCAGGAAATGCAAATTTGAATCACTCCCTGGACTGAAAAACCCCACCCGCATTACAATGCAGTCAACCACACCTTTGCATAGCAAGTTCCACCCAAACACCTACTGATTGGTTCCCCACCCTGGGACATGGGCAATACGTACCCCACTAAACATTCCCTTCTCACTGGACAGTGTGTAATAGACTTCCCTCTGTGATACACTTCTGAAGATGCCAGCCACAGGTGCAGGCGAAATGTTAGGAACAAGATCTACCAGACCACAACCTCAAAGCCTGGAAAATCCACAAGTACCAGTTGAATCCGGCCGTGAAAGCCTTCAACAATACACAGGTTAAGAAATTGCTAAAACCTCTCAATTTCACCCTTCTGTTCGATCTTTAAGAGCAGGTTTAAGATCTTTAAGAGTATCCTTCAGGTTGCACACATGTGCAGTGCCTCTGGAAAAGCAAGCAGCATTAGGTCTAGAGAACATGGATGCATAGATTTGGAAACACTGTTTTTTTGTGGAGAATTATAAATTTTAGCTACGCCCTTGATGCTTCTGTTCAGGGAAATAATCAGAACTGTCAAAGCAACACAATGTGCGAAAACAGCTGTGGTGTCAGGATTCGGGTCAAATCCCAACCCCTTTTCACAGTAGCAGCAGTGTCGAAGATTTCCCTGTTGCAAATCAGATGGAAGAGGGCTTTTAGTCACCTCACCTTCAAGAACAACTAAATGGGAACGCTTCCATTTCCAGCTGGAAAATCTTTCTGGTGCATTTCACATCAGATTTAATCATGGCAATACAAGAGGAGTGGACTAGTTCTCTCACCCTCCCCATCTGGGAACATTTTGAAATATTCATATATAGTAGAATTAAAATTAAAAATTTAACAGGATCTTACACATTTCCTGCTGAGGGTATCAGAGAGTCCATTTGTCTCAAAAGACATAAAATATGTCTTTCTCACAGTGATTTTTAAAAAAGTTTTGATACTTCTGGAGGAGCACAAACCCAAGTCCAACAATGTATGAAGCTGGGGAAACCGTGTGGGTAAATCCTTCATTATCCTTCAGAATATGGAGTTTTTCTACCCTGCCCTAATTGGATAGCATTTTTAGCTTTGAAACAATTAGACATCTAGCCATCCATCCTATGTTTATCCCAGCCTTCTTTGGAGGGACATGCAGAATTTCCTTCACTTCATCCTCACAAAAATCCCATGAAGTAGGTTAGCGAAAAAGGAGTCCTGGCCCCAGAAGGCACAATTAACTTCATTACTGAGTGGGGATTTGAATCCTGGTCTTGCCGCTGTTCATGCAACATATTAACCATTACACCATACTGACTCAACTGTTGGAGGCACATTAGGTTAGGGTTGCCCACTCTGGGCTGGGAAGTTCCTGGAGATGAGCCTGCAGATTAAGGAACCTGAGCAGTGTACAAAACAAGGACGTAGGTAAGGGGGAGTTCTCGGGTTCAACCCCCCGCATTGCTTGTCCGAAGCTCCGCCCTCCCCCCCCCCGTTTGTGGCTTTTTTGGTATTTTTCAGTGTTTTTGAGTTTTTGACCTGCAGGGGGCGTGGTTTTTAAGCTAGAAGCACCAAAATTTCAGGGATGTTTTTGGGAGACTCTCCTGATGATTATACCAAGTTTGGTGAAGTTTGGTTCAGGGGGTCCAAAGGTATGGACTCCCAAAGTGGGTGCCCCCATCCCCCATTGTTTCCAATGGGAACTAATAGAAGATGGGGCTACACCTTTGAGGATCCATAACTTTGGACCCCCTGAACCAAACTTCACCAAACCTGGGTGGTATCATTAGGAGAGTCTCCTAAAGACACTCAGAAAGTTTGGTGCTGCTAGATTAACAATTGCACCCGTGACAGCCAGGCACCCCCCAAATTTCCCCAGATTCTCCTTTTAAATCCCCCCCTTTGGCATGGATTTAAAGGAAGAATCTGAGGTCCCCAGTTTAAACATTGAAAGTGATGTTGTTTCAGGGTGGGGGAGAATCCACCCCAAAACAGCATCACTTTCAATGTTGTTTTAACTGGGGACCCCAGATTCTCACTTTAAGGTGGATTTAAAAGGAGAATTTGGGCTCTCTAGTTTGGGGTGGATTCCAGCATCACAGTGGCTGCCCGGGGTGTGTGTGCGCAAAACTCAGATTTTGCACTGGGCTCCATTTTCCCTAGCTACACCACTGCCCAGAGGGGAGGGCAGAAGGGGCTGCTGGCTGGCAGCCCAGTTGGTGGGGGGGGGGGAGAGAATGGGAGGGTGGGGTTGGCGAGTCTGCTGTCCCCGGCCTCAGGAGAGCTGCTATTATAAGCACTGAGGCCAGGGGCGGGGCTTGGGGGTGTGTGGCCCGCCCCAGGGGCAGGGGGGTCATGGCCCCCAACCCCCCCATAAAAATATATATACCTAAGTCCCTGGTATAAAATCATACAGTCCTCCCTCCATTTTATCAAGGGGATTGGATCTCTCATCTGGAGATCAGTTGTAGCTCTAGGAGGTCCTCAAACCCAGGAGGAATCACTCAGCTCTCCGGATTAGAATCCACCTGCTCTTAACCACTACACCACGCTAGCTCTTATTTTGGAAAAGGAATCATTTTTTTCATAACAGCTCAGCAAAATGGACTGGTGTCCTTTTGCCAGTAGAAAACCATACATGGCTGATTAAGTCCTTAGTGCCAGAGTGCTGTTTCAAGTCCCACCAGTATTCTTCGTTATGCATAAGTCATCTTCCCAAGGTAATTAGCTGGCACATATCCCCTTTGTCCTTTTGCTTCAGCCAACCACCATTCCTTGTTGCCACTCAAATCAGAAAAACGAAGGATCTGAACCCGCTGATACTCTTGAAGACTGAGTTCCTGGTGACTCCTGGCTTGGAATGCATGAACTGCATAGAAAGTCTGTGGGAGGAGCAGAAAGAGAACAACAGGAAACATATTTTTCTACCTTTGTCACTTCAGTGTGGACTAAATGAGACATCTCTAATCTCAAACACAGAGCATTATACAACACTAAGAACAATTCAGTTACAGAAAAACTGATCAGAACACAATGAACTTAACCTCTTGATTGACTCTCCCATAACTTTGGCAATTTCCAATTAACAGCATAGAGAAAGTATGTAGACTGACACTATTACATGTTAACATGTTGCTATTATATGTTACTATTAATGTCAAATCCTAAAAATTCAGATTCAGAAGTTTCAGACATACATATTATCTATCTGGTTGCTATGTATTGTCAAAGGCTTTCACGGCCGGATTCAACTGGTTCTGGTGGGTTTTCTGGGCTGTGTGGCCGTGGTCTGGTGGATCTTGTTCCTAACGTTTCACCTACATCTGTGGCTGGCATCTTCAGAGGTGTATCACAGAGGGAAGTCTGTTACGCACTGTGTCCTAACAGTGCGTAACAGACTTCCTCTGTGATACACCTCTGAAGATGCCAGCCACAGATGAAGGCGAAACGTTAGGAACAAGATCCACCAGACCACGGCCACCCAGCACGGAAAACCCACCAGAACTATCCGGTTGCTATCCAGTAAGCCAAAAAATCCTGTCCATTCATTGTTTATTATGACCATTCCACTTGCCTGAGACTTACCTATCTGGGTCTGGAGCATGTGAACGTACCAGGACTTATAGCGTTCATGCCCATTGGCGGTATATAGTGTGATTGCCGGCTGGCTAGTACACACATATGTGTGTTTATGTTGTCTTCTTGTTGCATGTATTCTTTGTATGTGTATTATATGGCTGCACAGTGGCCCATATTATGTTAGTCACATTATATTGAAAGCTTGACATTTTATTCTTGGTTGGTGTTTTTACAGCCAGAAGGCTGGGTGCAGTTGGTCTTTTCAGTGTTGCTTAGCTAGCTCTGCTACTCGCCCTCTTTTTTTATACTTAAGAAAGAAAAGCATTCTTACATGTTGGTCATCCTCTTCATGAACACTATCGGCCTCTGCCCCGTCAACAGCAGATTTTTCACACAGGCTGTTAAAGGACGAACCGCTGTCACTTCTCTTATGGCCTGCAGTTTTGGTGCAGCCGTTTTCCATTTGCCGGGAAGAGACAAAAAGGCTGATGTTATCAAAGTCACCATCACAGAAACGGGCTTCTCCCGCATCCTTTTGCACCTTTGCTGGATTATAGGGCTTCAAGAAGGAGGAATAAACGTATCCTTTGGAAACTAGGTAAGGAAAGAGAAAGGGGGGATTAGAAAAGATTAAATTGTTTTTCAGCCATTTAATAAAAAGCCAAGAGCCTTCTTTTACTGCTAGTTTCAAGCATAACTTCTGCCACCCAGAAACCCAGCATCGAAAGGATAAATGATGCAAATTGTATCAATTATCAAATTATTTTGTTGCCTAAGAAACTTCCAGTACAGATTGAGACTCTGGTGTACATGGGAGTACCTCTGCATGGTTGCTCACACTGCATCCTTTTCAGTTCAAGAGAAGCAAATTGTAGAAACTGTCACCCTCACAGGCTTTGCTACATGTAGGATCATATGAAGCTGATCAATGAAGCCAGAGAGTTGGTTAATCTATTCTAGTTCAATTTTGTCTGTACTAACAAACGACAACTCTCCAGGGTCTCAGGAAGAAAAGTATATTTTCTAGCACCGGTACCTTGATTTTCAGTGGTGATGCCACAGATTGCACATAAGATCTTCTCCATATAAACTATGCCTGATTATGCATAAGGTGCCTGCCGCATGGTGGGAGCAAATGTCACAGCAAGGTTTCTTGTGCAGACATATTTCCTCTTTTGGCATAGCCTGGAAAGTCAATTCCGGGGAGCATGCACGTAGGTAAGGGGGGGGGGTTCTCGGATTTGAACCCCCCCATTCATGTCCAAAGCTCCGCCCACCCGTTTGTGGGTTTTAAAAACATTTTGGGGTTTTTTGGTTTTTGGCCTGCGGGGGGCGCATTGTTTGGGCTAGCAGCAGCAAACTTTCAGGGATTGTTTGGGGGACTCTCCTGATGATACTACCCGGGTTTGGTGAGGTTTGGTTCAGGGGGTCCAAAGTTATGGACTCCCAAAGGGGGTGCTCCCATCCTCCATTGTTTCCAATGGGAGCTAATAGAAGATGGGGGCTACACCTTTGAGGGTCCATAACTTTGGATCCCCTGAACCAAACTTCACCAAACCTGGGATGTATTATCAGGAGAGTCTCCTACTGATACCACCCAGGTTTTGTGAAGTTTGGTCCAGGGGGTCCAAAGCTATGGACTCCCAAAGGGAGTGCCCCATCCTCCATTGTTTTCAATAGGAGCGATTAGAAGATGGGGGCTACACCTTTGAGGGTCCATAACTTTGGACCCCCTGAACCAAACTTCACCAAACATGGGTGGTATCATTAGGAGAGACTCCTAAAGATACCCTGGAAGTTTGGTGCTTCTAGCTTAACAATTGCACCCCTGACAGCAGGCATTCCCCAAATTTTTCCAGATTCTCGTTTTAAATCCATCCTCTTCGGCATGGATTTAAAGGGAGAATCTGAGGTCCTCAGTTTAGAAGAAGAAGAAGAGTTTGGATTTATATCCTCCCTTTCTCTCCTGTAGGAGACTCAAAGGGGCTTACAATCTCCTTGCCCTTGCTCCCTCACAACAAACACCCTGTGAGGTGGGTGGGGCTGAGAGAGCTCCGAAAAGCTGTGACTAGCCCAAGGTCACCCAGCTGGCATGTGTGGGAGTGGACAGGCTAATCTGAATTCCCCAGATAAGTCTTCACAGTTCAAGTGGCATAGCAGGGAAACCCGGTTCTTCCAGATGAGAATGCACCTGCGTTTAACCACTACACCACATTGAAAGTGATGCTGTTTCAGGGTGGGGGATAATCCACGCCAAAACAGCATCACTTTCAATGTTGTTTAACTAGGGGCCCCAGATTCTCCCTTTAAGGTGGATTTAAAAGGAGAATTTGGGCTCTCTAGTTTAAACGCCATTGAAAGTGATGCTGTTTGGGGGTGGATTCCAGCATCACAGTAGCTGCCGGGGGGGGGGGGGGCGCAAAACTCAGATTTTGCACCAGGCTCCATTTTCCCTCTATGCCTCTGCCCAGAGGGGCAGGGCAGGGCAGGGCAGGGCAGGGCAGGGCAGGGGAGTCTGCCATCCCCGACCTCGGAGAACTGCTTTTATAAGCGCTAGGCCAGGGGCGGGGCTTGGGGAGGCGTGGCCATGCGCTAGGGGCGGGTGGGGGTGTGGCCCCACCCCCGAACCCACCCCCATAAAAAATCTATACCTACGTCTCTGCCAGGGAGCATCATCAAAACAGCATGAGGTGAATCAGGCAACTTGAAAAACTAGTTGCAGAGGTGTTCGGCCAGGTATGAATTTTAAAACTAGCTGCTGGACACAAGATCTAGACCTCTAGGCTTAGAAAGTGGAGTCTCTGAGCAAACAGCACCCCTATGCTAGGATCTACAGCCAAAAAACTAACAGAGGCAGTTTACTATTGCCTGCTTCAATGTAACAACCTAGACTTCCTTGGTGGCCTCCCATCTAAATAGTAATCGGGGCCCATCCCGATGAACTTCCAAGGTATGGCAAGATTTAGCTAATTTGGGCCATCCAAGTCAGTGCCTACAGTAGTAATCCCTTGGTACACAGACATTTATAACCAGGAATGGTTCAGAATTATTTGGAAATTTTTTGCCATTGAGATACTAATTTGTTTGGATGTGTTGACAGAGTATACGTGCATCTGCAACAAAAGTGGTAAATGCATTCTTTAGGGCAGTGGTTCTCAACCTGGGGGTCGAATGACCCTTTCGCAGGGGTCACCTAAGACTCTCTGCATCAGTGTTCTCCATCTGTAAAATGGATAAATGTTAGGGTTGGGGGTCACCACAACATGAGGAACTGTATTAAAGGATCGCGGCATTAGGAAGGTTGAGAACCACTGCTTTAGGGAGATGATATATCTGCAGATGAGATCTAACTCTTTTGAGTCCACAATCAATCATTGGTAGATCTACCTCCCTGCAGCAAACTGCACAGCTGACTTACTTCCAGTGTCAACAAGCCATCTGCTTGCGCTTCCGAAAGGATCCTTTTGCTCCACAACAGCCACCAGTTCTCCTTCATATAGATTGATGTCATGCTCTTGGGAGGCATTGCATTTGCGCTTGGCTTGATACAGCAAATCCAAGTTGTACGTGGACAAGATGACTGACCTGTGGCTTTCAGTCTGACGCGGAGATTCATTCTGAAAAAGGGACAGTAAGGCAAAAAATAGTTTTTAGAGCTAGACCTTCGAATTTACAGGATGGTGTGTTTCTCAGCCGCACCTACCTCGCAAG
Source organism: Sphaerodactylus townsendi (assembly GCF_021028975.2). Classification (NCBI taxonomy): domain Eukaryota; kingdom Metazoa; phylum Chordata; class Lepidosauria; order Squamata; family Sphaerodactylidae; genus Sphaerodactylus; species Sphaerodactylus townsendi. The sequence continues at coordinate 66,566,600 of NC_059434.1, forward strand.
GTGTGTGCTATGAGGAGAGGAAGGGAAGGAGTTTGTAAGTCATTTTGGCACTCACATCACAGAAAAGCAGGGTATAAATCCAAACTCTTCTTCTTTTTCTTTGGCAGGAGCTCATTTCTGTTCCCTTTATTTGAGAGCTAGTTATATATGTACAGGCCTTGCAACTTTTGGATCATACATGGTCACTTAGGTATGATTCCACATTCCTGACTTGTTTCTACTGATATGCCCCTGGTGACTGACTGCTCCCACAATGGGTTTTCTTGTCACCAAAGAGGGATTTCCATTCCAAACAGAAGTGCACATATAAATATTTTTTGCATTGCAGTACCACTTTCATGCATATTATCAGAGCTGGCTTTCTGATACTCCTTCAGTTGTGCTGTGCCATTTCACATACTGGCATTGAAAATACTCAAAATAGGAACTTAAGGGCAGACTGTCATGTGCGCAACACATAGCCGATAGACTTGCACTCGTCCATTTTACTTTGCTGGGTGGAAAATTTAATCTCCTTTTAATAGTCAGGCACCAGAAATTTGCCTATTTCCTCAGTCTTGATGCTGCTATCATCCCAGTGTCAATTAAGTAAAAGTGTGTTGAAGTCATCTTGAAAAATGACAGAATGTTCAACTATGCCTCCAACCCATCACACGGCCAGAGTTGAAAAACCTGTAATCCATGGATTAGGTTATGTTATATAGAGAATGACAAGTTACAGATATGGGACAAGCAAGGCTGCTGTGGTGCTGTAGCTCCTGAATGCTACATTATGCTCCAAACACACCTAAATCTGAGCATGGGTTTTTGAACATATGCTATCACTAAGAAAGATATGTTAATATTTTATGCCTAATAAAGGTTTTGGATTGGATTGGAATGGAATGGAGATATGTTGATTTTTTTTTTTACATGGGTGAAGATTCATGAGCACAACACAGACATTTAGTGGGAATTATTAGGGATGTGCAGCAAAATATATATATATATTTTCAGATCTGGATATAAAGTTGGTTGGACTATGGGATTGAACTATGAACAAGGTGCACCCAGCCACCCTTCATTATTTCCTATGTAAGGATAAAAAAATTGTGGAAAAATGTAAAACCCAAGAATCTCCCCATAGGAAGGCTATCGCAAGTTATCTCTAAGCCCAACCAATGTAAAATCTGAGAATCTCCTAAGAATTTGAAACAATGTAAAATCTGAGAATCTATAATCATGTAAAATGCAAGAACTGCAATGTAAAATTTGAGAATCCACAAACCAACTCCAGCAAAGAATGACCTTTTTAAAAACACCTAAAACACTTGAAACTGACAGAATCTTACCTAGAGCAGCCTGGCAAGCTGACACCAAGCCCCAGGAGATATACAAACATAGGGTGGGGGAACCAGTCTTGGGAGCTTGCAAATACTATCTCCTGATATTCCAGTTTAATTCTGAATATTTTTGGGATTTTTCAGGAATCATTTTTTCAGCACTCTTAAGACCCAAATATAACCAAAATTACTGGTATGGTATTTTTAAAATATATTTTCAGACCTGGACTGCCATTTTACAGAGAAACAACACAGTATGCAAGTTGTGTTCTCTGCATTCCAGGGAAGCAGCCCTGTGTGTGTTTTCTGTGATTGCAACACAAACCAACTCCAGCAAAGTTATTTCCAAGCAAACATGTATAGTATCAGGCCTCCTATATTTTGTGAAAACTTCATCTATGCAAAGCTGTACTTCTACTCTGAAGGTAAACACAACAATTTTGCAGTTAAATACTTAGGATCATTTGTGCAGAATCTTGTTAACTGGATTTAAATGGTAAAGGTTTTGTTTTGTGCAAGCACTGGGTCATTACTGACCTATGGGATGACATCACTAGGCAGACTGTATATGGGGTGGTTTGCCATTCCCTTTCCCGATCATCTAAACTTTTCCTCCAGCAAGTTCATTTTACTGACCTTGGAAGAGTGGAAGGCTGAGTCAATATTTTGCTGAATACCTGAAACCAACTTCTGTTGGGATCGAACTCAGGTTGTGAGCAGACCTTCTGACTGCATTACTGACACTCACCGCTTTGCATCATGGGGCTCCATGGCTGGCTTTAAGCTAATGGTAATATTCTGACTAACTGCATTAGCCACATATTCTCTAATGAATTTCTGAAAATATGAAATCTGATTCATTGACCTTTTCAAGAAATTGTCTTTTAATAGGTTATAACTGCAGGCAGTATTTTAGGATCATATGCCAATTTTCTGAATAGCACTGTTATGCAGATTTGAAAAGCAAATAACAGCTAGTTGGACAACCTGGAGAAAGTTAAAAAAAAGTTGTCCTCAGACAAAAATCCTGATTCCAAAAATGTACATGAAGGAGTATAAATCCCTTTGGGATTAGAGGAATATTTCACAATGTTGTGATATTGATGAGTCTTGTGTAAATCTACCCCTGTGACCAGAAATAACAAACTATGGAGCCTTCTCAGTTGTGTAGGAATGCCTTCTCCAACAAAGTCCATTTGGCAATTTCACTCAAAAAAACCATTTTCATGCATCTGCTTCTGATAGTTAATAATGTTGTCTTAGATTATTGGCTGCTTTGAGAAAATACTAAGATATAAAAAGTACTACAATGAATTTTAAAAGACAGATTACTCACAAGTGACCATTTTAGGGGCAACAAAAGGAAAACCTGCTATTGTGGCTCATTGTGTTTTTTTGGAAAAAAAATTAAGTATGGACTCTTTTAGGTATTCAAACCAAAGAGAACAATCTGGTTTTAACCAAATGAAACTAGAAGTTTACCCTGGTCCTATGCATATTTAACCCAAAAGACTCTTCACAGGTAAACACATATAGGATGGTTAACTTAAGCATGCTCAGCTTCTTCCAGATATCACAACAGCCTATAATCAACTGCACTCATTTGGGGTGGGGCGGGGGAGACATTTCCTTATGCCAGCTTCTCACAGTCAAAAGTATAATGCAAACCTGTGGAGGGATGAGTTTCTTCTTTTCAAGGCTCAGCTTCCTCTCAAGAAAAGTTGTGCTGTTACTTTCTTTAACAAAATTCAGACCATGCACCTCCTCCAATACCTGATGCTGAACTTTAGCAATATCTTGACAAGAGAGCTGAAAACACACAACAGATTAGAAAATGACATGTAGTAATAATTGGCTTTTGGAGACCCAGGTTGAAATCCCCCACCTTACAATGAAGCTTACTGGGTGATCTTGGATCAGTCACTCTTCCTCAGCCTAACTGACCCCATAGTCCAAGGTTAAAATGTGTAAGGGCAAACCATATGCTTCTCTGAGCTTCCTTGAGGAAGAATATTAAATACTTTAAAAGATCAGCAAAGATTTCTTTAAAATTACTTTGTTACTTCCATTAGTGAACTGGGTAGACTATAAAATGCAGTTGCCATCTTTTCCCATTATAAGTCTGCATGACAGGGAGAAACTGAGCAGGGAACGCTTTCCCATAAATTCTTTTCTCATCAAGGGAAGGCACCCTTGCCATTAATGGCGAAGGAGATCTTCTAGAGAAAAGCAGGTGGCACCTCTAGATTTTTATATACTCATAGAATTCTTATGTTTTCAGGGAGAAAATGTGGGTTTCAGTATCCTCTCCTTGCTTGCCATAACATACATTTCTTTTGTTGTTTTCCTCTCTGTTTTCAACCCACACTGTGCATGAAACAAGAACTAAGAACTGAGCTCCTTGCCATTCTTAAAGAGAGGGGAAAAATCTATTGTTCAGTTGCATACATTAATTTATTTTCATATATGCACACTGAAAATTGCCTATTACCTAGCAACAGTGCTGAGTAAAGAGGAGGAAAAACATCCAGCTAGGTGGCTCAAAACCTAGTTGAGCCAGTATAAAAGTAATGCCACTAGAGAGTGCTGTAAGCACACTGGAAGAGGTGAAGTACACAGAAAGACTGAAGATGTCCTTTGCTGGATCAGCCATCAGGTCCCCGAAACATAATAGCTCCTGCAGCCCACTGCTACGCATGTTGAACTGAGTTCAGTGGGGTTTATTCACACACATGAAAGGATAGTAGCATTATTGTAGTATTAATGTGATGTTTGCATACAAGTTTCTCATGGAACAAATTAGCAAGATTGGTCTTCTACTGGAGAGGTACAGTATTCAAACAGAACAGACTTCTGTAAATGCTGAAGAGATGTTCGTTTCAATCACGAACGTTAGATATACAAGACCTGGGCAGAAAGGCCTCCAATTGTCTGGAATGAAGGACAACAGGAGGTACAAGCAGATGCAGAATTGGGAGTGGATTGACCAAGAATCTTTCAACCATAATCATTCACCCTATCCCTCTCTCTAAGGTCAATGTAGCTTCCAGAGGGTTCCCAGATGGTGTCTCATCCATGTGCTTTACAAAATCAGACTGGCTTGACTTCATTGCCATCTGACTGGACCATCCTCCTGAGACCCATGTGTATGTTGAATAAATTATTGGACGCAATTCTCAGAAAGTTTGTAAGAAAAGATTGTACACTGATGGACAAGGGCTTATCTCTTTTCATCTCTTGTATATCACTTAGACCCCTGACCTGGATAGCCCAGGCTAGTCTGCTCTCATTAGATCTTGGAAGGTAGGCAGAGTCAACTTGGATTAGTATTTTGGATCGGAGACCACCAAAGAATCCCAGGAAGGCAATGGGAAACTACCTCTATGGGTCTTGTGCGTGAAAACCCTGATGGGTTGGCATGAGTTGGCTGCACCTTGACCTCATTTTAAACACACATATCACTTAGAGATTAGGCATTTCAGCATAATACATTATCTCAATGTGGATGCACCAAGAGTTGACTTACATGCTCAGGAGATTCTCCAGTGGAACAGGCATTCAAGGCTGATGACATCAGATCTCTTAGGAGAATGATGAAGCTCCACAGGCAGTTGGTCACAATTTTTTTTGCTGCCTCGTTGAACCTCTGAAGCTCCTCGACCAACTGAGCATTGAGGGCCTCGTACTCCTTTCTGGCCAGATCCATCTCTTCCCCCACAGCCTTTTGGTGGTAGCCATTGTAGTCCAGCAGTTTATCATAACGTTTTTGGATTAGCTTTTGAGGTCCTGGGAAGAGGGCTTGTAATACTGACAGAGGACTCAAAACCATCTTGTCTAGCTGGTTTGCCTTGATATACAAGTGCAGCAGGAAAAATGAAAACAGGGGACGCCTCACCAAATGACAAGACTAACAGTTCTTCTTGAATGCAAATTGTATGCATGAGAAAATAAACATACAGCTAGCTTATTTCTTTAGAATCATAGAGTGGAGCACTGATCTAACACATTCCCCACTAAACTTCTGGTTCTTTTGCAGGGCCGGAGTGAGGGGGAACTGTGCCTGGGGCACGCGTGCACCCTGCGCCCCTGCCTGCTGCCACCACGCCCCTGCCCACTCCACCACATTTTGGAACGTCCCCAGCATGCCCCCGCACCAGCATGCTCCTGGTGCCTCACACATCCCCCACCCCTTGGCACTACACCACTGGTCTTTTGTGTTGAATGGTTAAAACAGCTGAGAAACTAGCTGGTCTCTGCAGTAAACAGCAGTTACAGTTGGGTAAAGTTGTATGTTAACTACTCTGCAAATAGGAGCCTTCCAGCACCTTCAAGACTACAAATTTTATTTCAACATAAGCATTCTTAAAGCAGAGCCTACTGCTTTTGGTGCCTCAAAGAAGTGGGATCTAGTCTAGAAGAAGAAGAACAATTTGGATTTATACCCCACTTTTCTCAACCATAAGGAGTCTCAAAGTGGCTTACAAACTCCTTCCCTTCCTCTCCCCTCAATAGACACTTTGTGAGGTAGGTCGGGCTGAGAGAGTTCAGAGAGAACTGTGACTAGCCCAATATCATGTGGCAGGCTTCATGATTGATTGTTAAGTGTTTATGTTGTGACCCACCCTGAGCCCTTTGGGAAAGGGTAGGATACAAATATAAATAAATACATAAATAAATGTGTAAGAGTGGGGGAAAAAACCAGTTCATGATATTAGAGTCTGCCCCTCTTGTGGAGGAGTGAGGAATCAAACCCAGTTCTCCAGATTAGAGTCCACCATTCTTAACCACTACACCACAGCACACTTATGCTGGAATACAACTTTGTTAGGTTTTAAGGTACCACAAGACTCCTGTGTTGCAACAGACTAACACAGCTGTCCCTGTGAAAACTCTAGGAAAGGAATCTGATTAATTTCAAACATCAGACCACCTATTATGTGATTGGAACATTAATTTATGACAGGTATGTCAGGTGATCCTTAAGTTCTGTCCTTGCAGTTATGAAAGTGAGGGTGTTTGATGTGCAATAAATCTGGACTCCTGGAAACTTTACTTTAAAAAGCCAATTATTTTCTCTCTGCTGGATTTGTTGTCGGACTTGATCCAGACACAACTGAGCACAGCATTTGCAAACTCTCTGCCCTTGCAAAGTTGTAGATTTAAAGAACTCACAAATCTGCCATAGGGGTTTTCAGCATTCCTTGATGTGTTCAAAGAGCCAAAGTCCTCTCTCTCAAGCAGAATATCTTGAAGGTCACTTGCATTCTGAACAACTAGATGCGTTGACTCCTGAAAGCAATGAATTGGATAGAGACAAAAAGTGAATTGTAAGAAAAATGTGACAAAACACCTGCTAATTTGTGCAAGCGTACTCAGGAACGGCACACATTTAAGGAAAAGAGCTGCTACACATGTTGCTTATCCCCTGCCAATTAAATGTCTTCTATTTTTTTATCCAGTTTACTGGCATATATTTCAATGAATGAGATCCACAGTAAGCAAGCTAGAAGCCTACTTCACTAGCAGGAAAAAGGAAATGGGAGAACAGACTGCTTCATATCAGCTTGCAAACTCCCCATGAAGCTCCCTGAACGTAGCCCACTGTCCAGCAGGAAGCTATATTAAGCTTCCATGTTTTGTCTGCAGGGATTTTGCTTTGCCAATTCCCATTTGCACCTGCAAGGATTGCATTGCAGTCAAGGCTCCATCGCTTTATTCTGTTGCAGGTCCCTATACCAGGCCTTCAATTCAAGCTCCTTTCTTTTAAGAAACCCATTTGCCAGGAGTCATACTGAGGTTACAACCAGCGCATGATTTCTCAGCTGCAGCTTTAGGTAGAAAAGGAAGGGGATTTGAAAAACTCCCCTGACTTGCGGCACTGTGGTTCAGTCTGCTAGAAGTGATAATCCCTAAACTAGCAAGACCACTCCACCGCCGGCTTCTTCATAGAGGTGTTCCTGTGTCCCATTTTAACAGATAGATGCTTCTCCCAAATCTCCAGGAATTTCCCAAGCCCATGTTGGCAACAATAGTCACCAAACATCAGGTGGGATCAGGAGTTTTTTTCAGAATTACATCTGATCTCCAGACTACGGAGATCTGCTCTCTGGAAAGAAATGGCAGCTGGTTGGGGCAAATTCTATAGCATCCCTACTGAGCTCCCTCCCCCCCAAAAAACACCTCCAAATGTCCAGGAATCACCTGCCTGGAGATGGCAACCCCATGTAAAGTTGCAAAAGTCTCCCAGATGCATGCTGACCACCACATCCCACTCCGTTGGCTTAAAATCTTAAATGTTTGTATTTTTAGAGAAATAGCATAGCTTGCAGCTCTGTGCATATTTTCTTAGGAGTCAGCCCCTCCAACAGCTACTTCCAAGTAGCCAGGTATAGGATGAAGCTGTACAAGTTATGTGTTTTTACTTGGAAGTGGAGAGCACATAAACATTAGGAAGCACTTCTTGATGGTAAGGGCTGTTTGGTAGTAGTATATGCTGCTTCGGTGGCTGGTGGAGTCTCCTCCTTTGGAGGTTTTTAAAGAAAGCATGGATGGCCATCAGCGTTTTGATGGTGTGTTCCTGCATTGCACGGGATTGGACTGGATGGCCCTTGTGGTCTCTTCCAACTCTATGATTCTATAACTTACAAATATCCCACCCAAAAGCCTCAGACCAAGATTCAGCCCAGATGTTTCCTTCTCATTTGGATGAACACATTTTTGCTGTAGCAAATGGAACCAAAGAACTGACTCACCTCCAGATGTTGTGAAGACAATGAAATATTCTTCACGCAGAGTTTCACAGTCTTTTCTAAGCTTCTAAACATTTTCTCTTCCTTGTTAAAAATTTCATCTTTTACCTTTTTTTTTAAAAAAAGGGAACCATCTTGTTAGGATAAAAGACCAATATTTGCTTTTAGAGAACTAACTATTGTATTGTGAATAAAGGAAATATTACAAAAAATGGCATGAGGTTCCAATGTTCCCTTCTCCAAAGGAATCCAACCCAAGAAAGTACTACACATAAACAAACACACACACTGAATTTTTCATCACTCAAAGAATACTAATACTACTTAGATTTTATATAGCTTTTTTCCTTTCAAAGTACTTCACATACACTACCAACAAAATGTTTTTAGCAGCTTTACAAAGTAGGCTACTATAACCCCCAAGTTTCAGAGGCACCTGGTTGGCTGAGCCTGTTGGGCTACTTCCAAGTGTAGTACATTCTCACAGCCTTGAATAAAACAAATACAGGCAATGCAGAGTTGCCTGCTTGAAGCTGGAACATTCCTGGACTTTCAGGGTGGACCTCAGCAGAGTGTCATGCCATGAAGTCCATCTCCCGAGGCAGCTGTTTTCTTCAGGGTAACTGACTTCTGTAATCTGGAGATCAGCTGTGACTCTGAGAGATCTCCAGGCACCACTGGAGGTTGACAATGCCAAGGCAATATATCTTTTTATGCCATATATTGATTGGTGCTCTTGGTCAGAGGCATATCAGGGGGAAAAGGCGCCAGGGGACAACACCTGTTCTGGGAGACCCCTGCCCCCTGCGCTTGGGGGGCGGGGCTTGGGGCGGTTCAGACAGGCACTGCAGCGGCAGTAGGCCGGCAGAGCCCTCAAGCCCCACCCCAAAGGGCCTAGGGAGGAAAGGAGGCAGCTCGGAAGGGTGCCGCAGCAGCAGGGTGCCGCAGCAGCAAGCTGGCTTCTGGCAGCAGGCCAGCTCTGTCTTTAGGTGCCTCCCTCATGCCGACCCAGCTCTTCCGAGCCATTGTGCCCGGAGTCATTTCACCCTGCCTGTCCCTGCGGGCTGTACGCCACTACCCTTGGTCATTACTGAACATCTGCAGAATAGGATCCAATTCCTATAATTTCAGCGTTAGGCCTGCACTCTTTTTGATTTGTTCAAGGGGAAGACTGTTTTTTTTAACTTTTCAGTTTTCTTTGTGCCAAAAAAAGGATGACCTTGGAAATGTCAAACCTGGTTGCCTCTTCTTACAGGGACAGAAATACTGTAGATGTCAGAGTTTGGGACACTATAAGCACTCTGAATCTTTAATTATTAGGAGGAAAGACGTTCCTTCATTCACACACACACACAAAAACCCACTGCTGCTGCTGTTGTTTTCCCCAAATGCTTCTTCAATATTCAAGCCTGAGCAGTGTTCACAAAAAGAAGCTCCGAAACGGAAATGTCTTACTGAGAGGAAGAAAAACAATTCCCATTCATAGTGAAGCGTCTGTCATTGCAGCTGGCATCAGGATTCTGAGCACTGCAGGGGAGGTGGGTTCTAATCTGAATTTTTAAAACGTATTAAACATTTGGTGAGGGCATGGAGAGTGATACGGCTCATCCCATCAGCTCTCATTTGGGAACCTGGGAATGGTGCTTCAGTAGTCCCACCCTCCATGGTCCAGATACAAGGACTGCTTTAGCCAGCTGTGGTTCCCACTTATCTTCACGGAACTAGCATGGAAACATTCTTAGGATTGTGTCTATGATGGTTATCCCCAGCAGGGCACTGGTGCTCCCTGCAGAGGTATTTCCTGGTGTCCATTTTATTTTCCCCAAAGGAAAGAGTCAGTCTTGGCTTTCCTCCATCTCGTTGGAGGTGTGATTCAAAAGACCCCAGGATCTCCAGCAACCAACAGGAGACCAATTGGCCATGCTAGTAGGGGCTGATGGGAATTGTAGTCCATGAACATCTGAAGCTCCAGAGTTGGACACCCCTGGCTTAGACTTTCCAAATTTTTGTGACACCCCCCCCCCCAGTAGCCACAGAGTTGCCAGGCTTCTAGCTATAATGGGAGGCCTCCCACTGACTGTTGCCATTGCCTGCCACCATTGCACCCAATAGTGGGATAATTTTTTTTTAAAAAAAATGCCAGTATCCTCAATATGCCAATTTCACATACAATCTGAAATAACAGTGGGCAAACTTACGGTAAAACCATAGAGCTTGTGGTGACTCCTAGAGCTACCACTTGCCACTTCCAGGGACAACCAATGTCAATGTCCTCCACAGCCTCAACCCCCCTGCCTCAACCCCCCAGCCTCAACCCTAGGCAGTAATTTTTTTTATTGTTCCTCCATGGCAGGCTTTTTGTGGTGCTACCACTTATTGTTTCTCAAAACTCCAAAAGTGACCATGGACTCAAAACAGGATGACCAGATCTCCTGTTATCCCTTTGTCCTCCACAGCTTAGCTGTGGGGTGTGTGGGGTGAGAAGAATACCACAAAAATGAGGGGCATTCAGTGTCACACCAATGCCATATGTAACTTCTGGCATGACCAGGAAATTATGTTATCATGGTTGGTGATACTCTAGCATTTACCTCTATCTCTGTGGTCCAACAAAGCTGTATGCTCTACTGCCACTTATGATGAATCTACTGCAAATACTAGCACAAGCCTACAAAAGCTTGTGGGGGGAAAAGTGTTGCAACTGCTATTACTTTACTTAAATACCATTTCAGTGCACAGTGGTGAGTCTTGGGTGTTAAGCTACCTCCATGCTGCAGCAACCTCCTCTGAAGTCTTTATATATGAATCCGGTATAAGAACACTTGACCTGACACAATCACAAAATGCCTCTTCTTTTCCCCAATAGATGGGAAATACTTGGAGACATGATCTTTTTTTTAATATTGTGGGCTGCCAGTCAAATTAATTTTGACATTTGAAAGCACTTTGCCTAGAAGGCAAAATGCATTGCCCTTAATAATCAGCGTATGAATACTGATGAAGTGTAGCAGGGTGAATCACATACAGAAAAGGATATTAGCCACGGCTATTATACCTGGGAGCAGCACACCCAATTTCAATTAAGCGCTGGTTCCAAGGGAATCGACTGAGCAGCACCCTTTTGGGTCAAAGTCATGGACTATGGAAAAGACTTTGACACAAAAGGAAGCACTAAAAGGGCATTTTGATCATATACTGATACAATGCAAAGCGACTGCATTTGTACTGATTTGACACAAAGAAACTGCAGAACAAGAAATGTGGCAGATGAAGTACCTGCTTCATAAAAACCAATCAGTTCCTTTACAGCCTATATGAGCTTGAGAAGCTACCCATACAGAGAATTCAGATTTCCCTGACACAAAAACAGTGAGTGCCGTTCCTGCTGCCCTCCTCTCTCTGGTCTTCCCATGTGGGAAGAGTGTTGCATTAAACCAGGGAAGACTTAGTTCAAACTGGCACTTGAACTTACAGGATTAGGGTTTTGGCACACTTCACCTCTCTTATCATAGGTATTTGCCTAAGTGATATAGACAAGCCAGCCCCATTTGGATGCTAAGTGGATGGGAAGGTATGCATTCTTGCAGGTCCTCCTCATATTAGCACCAATTTCTTTGCCTCACTCCCCATGCTCCCCAGTACTCCCTCACACTGGGGTTTTGTTTAAAAAAATGGAATTGGTAGAGTGCTATAATTGTTCAAGAACCTATTGACATAATATACTTGTTACAAGCTTTAACTTTAAAAAAAAGTCTCTATCCCTTTCTATTACAGAGTTATAAAGGAAAAGATTTAGTCTTAACATGTCACTTGTAAAATTCCACAAAGAAAAGGACTAGATACTTCGGAAAAAACTAGTATATTGCTGCAACAAATTGCTATAGTAATACACCAATCCCTTTTTTTTTTAATGTCTTCCAGTAGAAAAAGGAGATGTTAGGATTGGGCGGGGGCAGGGGGAGGAAACCAATTCAAGAAAAATCCTAACCTACCTTAAAGGTGCAAAGCACAATGGAAACCACCATATCTAAGCTAGTAACATTATCAGCCATACATACATAAAGTGTCAAGTGTTTTAATAATACCCAAAGTGCACAAAGTGAACGAAATGCAAAGCACAAACAACACAACACAGGAAGACCTGTCAACCTAAATCACAAGAGTCCTCAATGTATGTCCTACTTATAGCCAGTCTGTATTATGCAGGTCAGACGGTAAATTATCCGGGTATTTAAACCCCTTCCATGATATAGCTAAGTGGATGCGGGGACATCTGTCTGGACTCCAAGACTTTCCTGGCTGGATAACAGTCTCTTTCAAGAAGGACAACGCCTCCTAAACAGCAGGTGAGGTAAAGCCACTCTGCACAAAGGCAATGCCTTGAAGTCACAGTCTCTTGACAAGCTGGTATTGTAATGAGGAATCTCAATCTCCCAACAGGTTGGTATGATAATAACTGACAGGCAGCAGTGGTGTAGTGGTTAAGAGCAGGTGCATTCTAATCTGGAGGAACTGGGTTTGATTCCCTGCTCTGCCGCCTGAGCTGCGGAGGCTTATCTGGGGAATTCAGATTAGCCTGTGCACTCCTACACATGCCAGCTGGGTGACCTTGGGCTAGTCACAGCTTTCCGGAGCTCTCTCAGCCCCACCCACCTCACAGGGTGTTTGTTGTGAGGGGGGAGGGGAAGGAGATTGTCAGCCACTTTGAGTCTCCTATAGGAGAGAAAGGGGGGGGGTTATAAATCCAAACTCTTCTTCTTCTCTTCTACTGCAGAATGCTGTCTGCAGTAAACCTGAAATAGAACTAAAAATGCAGAAAAAACACCTTTTAAACCAACACAAATATTTTTATTCTTCTAGGAGCACTGAGTTTAAGTTTCCTCAGAGAAGAACAAATAGCTCTCTTGTTTACCTAGAGTCTCTTTATCCCAGCCTTCATCCAAGGAGTTCAAAACAGCCTGTGTAGTTTTCCCTTCTCTACTTTACCTTCACAACCACTCTATGAATTAGATTCCCAAGGCCGCCCAGCAAGTTTCACAGCAGAGTCTGGACTTGAACCCAAGACTTTGCAATGCTAAGCAGCAATCATTAAACCACACTGGCTTTCTGCAGAGGCCACAGGGTAAAACACTGGACAGCTCAATACCTGAGGTTCTCCACCGGTCAAGATTTTCAGGTGACTAGTGACTCTCTTGGACTTTTTACTAATGGAATGAATATTCAGTCTTGAAAATTTCTCTTTCAGTGATTCATCTTCGTCAATCTTCTTATACTTCAGAACTGCAATTATACAAATAATATCAAGGTTAACAATTTGCATTTATTAGGCTCCAGTCCAGCTCCACTTTCACATGAAGCCACGTGAGACCGGCGAGTCACACAGAGGTTATTTTCTGCACTCAGGGAAATAACAGAGATGATGGAAATCTTTATAACCATATAAGCTTTTAAAAATCCATCTCTCTAATTGCTCCTCCTGTTTGCTGTTCTACTGCTGATGCTATTTATTGCAGAATGGATAATCCCATGCACTAGAATAATTTCCTTGCTTTTGCCATCTAAATCTCCGGTGAGATTGCCAGGGAAAAGTTCAAACACAACAAGAGAAAGGCCTTGCTGTTTGACATATCTTAAGCAAATGCAAGCACTGAATAGAGGACCTAAAGAACTTTGAGAATTTCAGGCCTCTTATCTCTAATTGGATGGAAACTTAGCACTTAGTACTAGAACTTTTGCCCTCATGGTGTGTTGATGCACCATGGAATAGATGCCTGGCCATAGAAAATAAGAACATAAGAAAGCCTGCTGTATCAGACCAGAGTCCATCTAGTTCAGCACTCTGCTACTTGCAGTGACCCACCAGATGCCTTTGGGAGCTCACATGCAGGATGGGAAAGCAATGGTCTGATGCTGCTCCCGAGCACCTGGTTTGCTAAGGCATTTGCAACCTCAGATCAAGGAGGATCAAGATTGGTAGCCATAGATTGACTTCTCCATAAATCTACCCAAGTGCCTTTTAAACCTATCCACGTTGGTGGCCATCACCACCTCCTGTGGCAGCATATTCCAAAACGTGTCACTTACGTGATATGTCAGCATCCAAGAAAGCCGGTTGACGTGGGTTGATACCCAAATTAGTACAGCAGGAGCAATGAAACAGCAACAACCAGACCAGAAAGGCAAGAGAAAAGTAGGCCTGATCTATAAAGGTTACCTCCACATTCCCCATTCTGGTCTCATTGATGCTGTGAATGCAGAGGTACGCACACTGGCAATGGGGCTTCCACATCCCCTTAGCCTGGTTTGCATGTTACAGTGAACACATTTGCAACTTGCATGTACGTATGTACACCTGCTTGTGGGAAATAGCCAACACGAGTTCGTTTTACAAATGAAACCAGGAGCCAGGACTTGGATCAGCACTAGAGTACCTTCCAATCACACTTGCTGAACATACTTTGAACATTATGAGAATTACTCAGCAGATGAATAAAGAACAACCGAAACTACAGGGGATATGGATTGTGCATGCTTTCACTGTAATCTATGAATAGGCCCCTTGCGTCTGTCTCACCAGTGTTTATTGCCTGTTGCTGTCACTATAATGCTATAGTATAACAATGGTATAAAGATTTTGCTACCACTAATAAAAATATAATTGGCAAAATGTCCACCATTGAGGGAAGGGAATGGCAGGCACAAGGGAGAAAGGTGCCAGGCAGATATATTGCTGGATGTGGGCAGGGAGATACACCTTCCCATCCATACTTTTCCCATACCCATTTTGGCTACAATATTTCAGGAAAGATTTAACCAAAATAAGTTTGGGATTCTGCACAACAGAACAGGGGGGAAACCCCAAAGTGGACAGGACAACCATATGACGATGCTGTACAAACGCCCCCAAAACAACCGTGACAGAGAAGGAAACTTCCATGTGGAAGTAACCCCAGGCTTGGTTCAGAGGTTATAGCTTGGCTATTAAGAACTTGTACAACTCTGATCCTCCCCACCCTTCCATGTACATATTAATCAGAGCTTGCTGTGATGGTCAAATCAGGTCAAACTGGTTATTTCCCATCATAGGTTTCTTGCTAACTAGAACTGGATAACTATTTGGGCATCACAGTGGACAATAAGTTGCCACAGACCAGAAAACACAGGAGGGAATTGGATCCCGTGAGAAGAGGAGAGCTTGCAACGCATTCCTGTTTTTGGACCAGCCTGTGTTGGTTCCACCTTCTATGCTCCAAACTGCGCTGCATCCACATCACTTGAAGCAGAAAAATACTCCCTTGCTTCTCTCTTACCTAAGTCCTTCCTTCTTTTAAGTTCATTGATGTTCATATTCATCCCTTTCACAGCTTGCAGTGCCTCTTGCAGAGTTTTGTGGTCTGGGTGGGACATGGGTGTTGAATTCAAAAGCTCACATAGTAACAAAGGATACTTCATCACACGCTGTATCGGTTTGATCATCAGAGATCCCATGTCTAGTAGGTTTGGTTTCCCCCTGCCATTTAAACAAAAAAAATGTGCTAAGCAAACATAGTTCCTGAAAATGAAGTCAAGGAGGACTTCATTTCCTTGTCATCGTATCTCTCACTAGAAATCCAAATAAATAAAGTGATTCCCAGTACTCACCAGTTTGGTTGGTGAAAGGATGTGAGTTTTAGAAGATTACTCAACCAGTCTGAAGGGTCACTATAAAGGCTGGTGTATTCCTTTGCTGGTTAATGCATTACACTTATATTTTATGAGCTGTGCAATTAATGCCTCTCGCCTTTTGTTGTTATGGGTAGTTCAGTCCAATATATTTATTTGAAACCATTCTGCCACACTTGATTTTCCAAAGAATACTCAGAATGCTACCAGAACACTGTCATACAGCCCGGAAACCACACAACACCCCAGTGATTCTGGCTGTGAAAGCCTCGACAATACATTGATATTCAGGATAGTTTACAAGGTTAAAATACACAGAGCTTAACAATAGTCTAAAATAGCTGTATCAATAAAAGCAGCATAAAATAATACAATGACTAAAAACATTGACCATTGCACAGCAGTAATAAAAGTAGCAGCAAAACCCCCTCAAAGCCAAAAAAAAAACACGGAGGGGCCTCGGATCAGCACTAGAGTACCTTCTTTGCATGCAGTAGGTCCCTAGCATCTCCCAGTAGAAGGTATTGTAAAAACCCTCTGCTTGGAACCCTGGACTGTAGAGCAGTATTGTCAGACTAAACAATACTGATCTTGGTAGACCAAACTCTCAGTATTGGGCACATTTGTTTTCACAAAAATTCTGTGAGTAAATATGACAGACAAGAAATGAACCACATTAATGTCAGAGTGGGGATTTGAACCTGAATATCACAGACACTAAGGCCCCTTCCGCACACGCAAAATAATGCGTTTTCAAACCACTTTCACAACTGTTTGCAAGTGGATTTTGCCATTCTGCACAGCTTCAAAGAGCACTGAAAGCAGTTTGGAAGTGCATTATTCTGCATGTGCGGAATGAGCCAAAGAATCTGACAGTTTTACTGCTGACATGCATAAAGGCTTGATATCCTATCTGAACAGTATTGCTTGAAGGTATGGGGGCGGAGCTTTTAAACAAATGCAGCTGTACAAATTATATGGGCAGTGTGCTTTCTGTGGACTCTGTCCTTTGGTCTCAATTTTGGATCCTCCCTAGATACCAAAACATTGTCTTTTGGGGGGGGGGGGTATAGTAACCTTATTTCTCTCCCTTCATCTATAGAGCACCCTGAATTCTAAAAAAAAAATTGTTCCATGAACCTCATCCCTCCACACTCCACCCCCCCCACCCCCCCCCCACCCCGAAATGCATATCTTTAAAAGCAGCTTCATGAACGGGGTGAGGAGATTTTGTTCTGCAATTACTCTTTGGATACCTGTTTAATGATAAACAGCTCTCTGCTTGCATATCTGCATGACGCAGTTTAGCAATATGGTTTGATAGATAGCAGTCTGGCTAGCAGATAATGACTCCCAAGGGCGCCAGTGCTACCAAGTTCAACCCATCTAATTCTGCCCAGTCAGATTACCCCACGATAACTCTTCTCCTTAAAGTGGTCACTATCTTAACACACATCTTTCAGCATAACCCTGTAGCCCCTAAGAGACAGAGAGGCCTCGCCATGTCAGTCAAAACAGATGTGAAACAACTTGTGACATCCATGGTGCAGTAAATTAAGCTGATCATTCATTCGTGACGCTTCTCCAGCCACACAATTTCCTCATGAATTTTGTCAAAATTCTGGGGCTGTATGTAGCTACAATAGTCTCTTTGCAAATCATGGCTGTTCCTTTTTGTTCAAATTGCTGGAGTTGGCGTAGCTCTAACAGTAACTATCTACTCCCACTGCAGATGGCAAGCAGCAGAATGGACTCATAGCCAGAAAACACCACGCACACAACTCTCACACACAAAAGTCAACACAGCTGCAAACCCCTGTGCATCTCAGCCCATTCAGATTCAGTGAGCTGTTTGAAGGAAGGCAAGGGATAAAAGTAAGACAAATATTGTTTGTTCACAGAAACCAGTAAATGCACAGAAATCAGTAAATTCATGTGTCCATCCATTTTTACTCCCCATCCTTCCTCTCTTTATATGGCTCTCTATGCACTTACCCACACTTTTATCTACATACAAACACATAGAAGTTGGCACCCTTCCATTACGCTATTAGAAGTGCAGTCCTAAACATTATTATATCCTTCTAGGCCCACTGACTTTGGCTGATTTAGAAGAGTGTAACTCTGCCTAGGATAAGGTGACCAGATGGTCACCTTTGTAAACTGGGACGGGGGGGGGGAGGTAGGTGGCCGCGCGCATGCCTGTGACGGGGCGGGAAACGGCAAGCCCCAGAAGGCAGTGCGGCAGCCTCCCAAAAATCGAGACAATTTGAAGAACCCACGGGACACGGGACAAATTGTTTAAAGGCGGGACTGTCCCGCCAAAAGCGGGACGTCTGGTCAGCCGAGCCTAGGATTGCACAGCAAAAGCACAGTCTTCAGCTGCAAGTCCCACTTGATATAGTGGATAGAGATCCAGATTATAACCCCTAGTCAGCTATAGAGTTCATTGGATGAACTTTGGCTAGTTACTCTCTCACACCAATTTAAGTGCATAGTAGCCCTTTAATGTGTCAGGGAGCAAGAGAGGCCTAGAACATCCCGACATCTAGCTTTCTGCATGCAAGGAGGTTATTTTACGCAGGGGGGAGAAACCAGTCATGCATTCTCACATCAACGTGGCAGGAGGGTAGAATACAATATAGAAAAGTGCTTCCAGACTGACACAAAAGTGGGTGCATGAAGCTTGTGAACGTATGTGGTAGACTTCTGCAGTCTTATGGATTCAAGTGTGTTCTGTTTTTTTTTTAAACTGGATCACTACACTGAAGTTAATTTGAACTTTGGATCACCATACCAAAAAGGTTGGCACCCACTGAACAGACAAAACAAGACCCCTTTCAGCAGTCTGGTCTTGGACAACTCTCCCCTCCGAGCAGTGGTGGGATCCAAAAATTTTAGTAACAGGTTCCCATGGTGGTGGGATTCAACTGTGGCGTAGCGCCAATGGGGCTGGGAGCCGAGGGAGACCACGACAGAGGCGATGGTTTGGAGCATTCTGGGGGGCGGGGCATTCCTGGAGCGGGGCTTTGGCAGGGGCAGCGAAAGCCACTGGCGCTTCCGGTCCTTAGGCGGGAAACTAAATGCAGCAGAGCATGCATGGGCTACCATGCATGCCGGTGCACCTCCTGCAAGACTGCTTCAAGTTCTGTGTGCTACTGCTGAGAGGAGGGTGTAACTAAAGCAAAAATCATGTGGCAAAATCACCAATTAGTAACCCCCTCTCGGTACACACAAATAATTAGTAGCCTACTCTCGGGAACTTGTGAGAACCTGCTGGATCCCACCTCTGCTTCTACCATAAGCTGTTAACTCCCCTGTAGATGGAGACAGACTAAAACT
This sequence comes from Sphaerodactylus townsendi, assembly GCF_021028975.2. NCBI lineage: Eukaryota > Metazoa > Chordata > Lepidosauria > Squamata > Sphaerodactylidae > Sphaerodactylus > Sphaerodactylus townsendi. The sequence continues at coordinate 66,585,675 of NC_059434.1, forward strand.
CTTCTGACAGGCAGCAACAGAATTAATTTCTAGAGATTTTATATAGATGTATATTCCCTATCAGTCACCTGGTTAGCTAAATGCTATGTTTAGCATTTTTCTGAAACTGGCCACAGCATTATCCAGGCAATATGTCTTGACAGCTGCCTACGGCCGTACCACCTTGAACACGCCCAATCTCATCTGATCTCGGAAGCTAAGCTGGTTCGGGCTTGGTGACTCCTGCCAGTTTCCGAGGGATGCCTCTTCATAATAAAGCACAGTCCCTGTTTATACCAAAATGCAAAACTATTCCCTCAAGAGAATTCTGTTTTTATTGTAGCCACACAGATTTTTGTGACTGTCAAAATTTTTCTCCGGATCTCACGGTGGTATTTATTCTGCTAATCAGCTGCAGACTGTCTTTGCTACAAGTTCTGTGCTCAGCATAGGGTTTAGAGAGAGGGTCACTATGATGCTGAAATGTCTGGTAGAAAGGTTTTTCCTAAGCAGGCACCTACCAGCCTGAAATCCTCATTAGGATTTCAAAGAACAGGGGCCGTTATTGTGCTGAGACCTTGCATGGTGGAAGGTGACATGCAACTCTTCTTCAGTCACCACAGGCGCACCTATAAACTGGCCTGTGAGAAGTAATTGCTTATGAATTATTGACCAATTTGTATTCTGTGTACCATTCCAAGTTTATGGCATCTATTTTTGAAGGTGATAAGTGCATATTAATTTGTGGAAATGCGGAGTAAGCAGTTCTGATGTATCTATGCTGCTACACACCCGCAAGGTCTCTATCTCTTATTCATACGAAAGCCCAGCACTTCAATATTACTTGAGTTTCTCATACATCAATTTAACTCAAAATGTCATGACCTTTGATAGATTCTCCTCCAGTATTTTTGCTCTGATGCACAGTTGTCAAACTCGTGGCCCTCCAGATGTTATGGACTACAGTTCCCATCATCCCCTGCCAGCATCATGCTGGCAGGGGATGATGGGAACTGTAGTCCATAACATCTGGAGGGCTGCAAGTTTGGCACCTATGCTCTGATGGATCAGGGTCTCTAGGTATCCCAAAGAAAAATTCTCTCTAGAACTCATCCTATTACAAAGGCACAACCCCCTAGGACAGTGGTGGCTAACCTTTGGCACTCCAGATGTTATGGACTACAATTCCCATCAGACCCTGCCAGCATGGCCAATTGGCCATACTGGAAGGGGCTGATGGTAATGCTCCATAGTCCTGCTTAACTTTATCCTGGAGTGGAATCAGAACCAACCATGTAACCTAGGATGCCAAAAACCTGGAGAAAAATGCCTTGCCCCTTTAACAGAGGCTTCATGGGTGGAGGTGGGCAGCTGAACATTTTCATGGTGTTTGAAGAGTAGGGTTGCCAGATCCAAGTTAGGAAGCTTCTGGAGATGGAGCCTGTGGAAGATAGGGACCTCAGTGGGATACAATGCCATAGATTCCACCCTCCAAAGCAGCTATTTTCTCCAGAAGAACTGAACTCTGAGTTGTAATTCGGGAGAATCCCCAGGTCCCACCTGCAGGCTGGCATCTCTGTGTTCAGAAATTGGTTTGAAATTGACTGCCTCTGTGTAGCGACTCTGGTATTCCTTTGTCGTCTCCCATCTAAGTACTAACCAGGGCTGATCCTGCTCAGCTTCTGAGATCCGACAAGATCAAATGGGCTACAAAATATGATAACATTTGATATTTTGTTTTCCATTTTTAAAAGAGATGTGGTACGTACCTTTCTTCATATATCTTTCTGCAAAGAATAAAAAGCAGAGGTGTTAGCATTCTCCAAAGAAAACACATTATTCGTTTATTTGTTTATTTTACAGATTGATAGCCTGTCTTTCAGTTGGAGTTACTATGGCAGTTTACAATAAATCAATTAAAATAAACACTATATCAATAAGATTCAATGGAACCATAAAATGCAAAACAGTCACAAACACCCAACTGACAAATAGCATTTAAAAGTCCAGTTACAATAGCCAGGGACTATAATCAAAAACAGAACAAAATCTTCATAAAATAACTCCAGCTAGAATTCCCAATTGCCTGGAAAAAATTGTCCTGTGCCTTCATAGACAGACAGACAGACAGACAGACAGACATGTATGCTATGTTCCAGATAGTGCTCTTTACCTCCTGAAATGCTTCAGAAGGTGACAAAAGAGACTTTTTCAAACTAACTAAACTTCTGATGGTGTAATTCATGCAGAGTTACTGTGATCTAAGCCCAACAATTGTATCTGGTTAATACATGCATAAAATTGTGATTTAAATAGGAGTGCCAATAACCTGAAGAAAAAATGAACTGTCCCTTTATATCTTTCACTGGTTTCGCCTTCCAGGGGATATTATTTAGCTTTATGCAATGAAAACCTTTTACGGCCCATATTTATGTATTTGAGCCTCAGTTAAAAGAACAATATTTATATTTTTTTCATCTGGATAGTTAGCAACCCTAATGGTAAAACTCTGAAATAAGAGGTCAGACATGCATTCTGGGAGATTTCCAAAGGCCTTATGCTGCCACTGAGAAGGATCCAGAGGTGGGATCCAGCAGGTTCTCACCAGTTCCCAAGAGTGGGTTACTAATTATTTGTGTGTGCCGAGAGGGGGTTACTAATTGGGTCCGCTTTTCCGTTAGAAATCCCATTAGGTCCAAAAATCATAAAGTCCTGTTGTTTCCTATGTGGTTGGTTAGCGAAGGTAGAAAACGGGATAATTCTCCCTGTTGGGCTGTTTTAAAAGCATGTTTTAGAAATATGGTAAAGTTCTTTGTTTAAGGAAAGTATCCTTCTTTTGATTTCTCGAAACAAAATTAAGTATTTGAAAGTCTTAAGTATTTGACAGGCAGTCAGTTAGAGGAGAAGTAGTTGTTTTCTGTTGGCAGTAGACGATAGGACTTGCTATAATGAGTTTAAATTATGGACAGAAAGATACCAGCTGGAAATTAGGAACTTTTTTTTTGCAGAAAGAGTTTTTTACAGTAACAGAGAAATGATTAATGCCCCGCCCCCGGAATGCCCGGCCATGCCCCCGTCATGCCCCGCCCAGCCCCATTGGCGCTACCCCACTGTTTGAATCCCACCACCATGGGAACCTGTTACTAAAATTTTTGGATCTCACCACTGGAAGGATCCATCTTATATGTTCACTCACTCACAAAGCTGAAACACTATGAAGCAGGAAACTGCTGTAAGTGGATAGATTCTTATTGGAGAAGGCAGTTCTTGAAGTTTAGAGCACTAAATGTCATAACCTGCATTTTGAACTGGACCCCGAAAAACAAAATGGAGCACCTTCCCTATGAGGAGAGGCTGCAGCGTTTGGGACTCTTTAGTTTGGAGAGGAGACGTCTGAGGGGGGATATGATTGAAGTCTACAAAATTATGCATGGGGTAGAAAATGTTGACAGAGAGAAATTTTTCTCTCTTTCTCACAATACTAGAACCAGGGGGCATTCATTGAAAATGCTAGGGGGAAGAACTAGGACTAATAAAAGGAAACGCTTCTTCACGCAACGTGTGATTGGTGTTTGGAATATGCTGCCACAGGAGGTGGTGATGGCCGCTAACCTGGATAGCTTTAAAAGGGGCTTGGACAGATTTATGGAGGAGAAGTCGATCTATGGCTACCAATCTTGATCCTCTTTGATCTGAGGTTTCAAATGCCTTAGCAGACCAGGTGCTCAGGAGCAGCAGCAGCAGAAGGCCATTGCTTTCACGTCCTGCATGTGAGCTCCCAAAGGCACCTGGTGGGCCACTGCGAGTAGCAGTGGACTAGATGGACTCTGGCCTGATCCAGCAGGCTAGTTCTTATGATCTTAAAATAGGAGCCAGCAATGCTGAAAGAAGACTGGTACAGCAACTGGCCCCGTCAACAGGTGGGCAGTCACATTTTGAACCCACTGACATTTCTGGAAACTTTTCGAAGACAGAGTTAATTACAATCATCTGGCTAGAAAGTAATTAGGGTACGTGACCCAGCCAGATTTGCTTTCCCCAAGAAGGAAATATTAATTGCATAACTTTAACAAGACTTGTGTGGGGGTAAAGTGCTGTCAAGTCACAGGTGACTTAAGGCAACCCAGTAGGGTTTTCAGGGCAAGAGACTTACAGAGGGGATTGCCAAAAAGGCTTATATGGATATAGATCCCTCTGAACCTGGTTCAAGTAGGCTAGGAAATGTGGTGATTGCCTGGCACACTCAATACTCATAAGAACATAAGAAAGAGCCTGCTGGATCCAACCAGTGTCCATCTAGTCCAGCAGTCTGCTACTCGCAGTGGCCCACCAGGTGCCTTTGGGAGCTCACATGCAGGAGGTGAAAGCAATGGCCTTCTGCTGCTGCTGCTGCTGCTCCCGAGCACCTGGTCTGCTAAGGCATTTGCGACCTCAGATTAAGAAGGATCAAGATTGGTAGCCAGAGATCGACTTCTCGTTCATAAATCTGTCCAAGCCCCTTTTAAAGCTATCCAGGTGAGTGACCATCACCACCTCCTATGGCAGCATATTCCAAACACCAATCCAAACACCAATTCCAAACACTCAATCCACTGCTCTCTCAGACCACTACCAGGATAATAATTCACACTACCAGAATTTTCCTTACAAATGAGATTTCTTTGCAGATGCTCCAGATTCACTAGGGCTATGTACAGAAGTCAGAAAGCTACCGATGCATCTGATCTTATAGCTTCCTGAGAGAGCAGTACGTAACAGCAAAGGACCGTCATAAAATCAAGCTTGGTAAAAAGGCCCAATAAATTTAAGAACAGCTTTACTTAATGGAGAGGGGAGGATTTTATTATGATGATCATTCAAATTAGACACACTCCTTGCAATAAAAAGATGTCCTACTTTGGTTTTAAGATGCAGCATCCCTAAAGCAACCTCTCCAGGAAAGCTGCTTTGGTGCCAAGTTGGATATATTTTCCATTTTCAGTCTTCCTTAATAAGAGAGAAATATATTCACAGTTCCAGGAAAGCATTATAAGCCTGAGCTCCCAGAAGACCACATAAACCTCAGGGTTTATAAGAGGAATTTCATTTACATCCATTTAAACCCTCTCATGCCGGGCAACAAGCGGTACCAGTCACTGGGCAAGAACTCACTTTAAAGATTGTATGCAGTCTCTTAAACAATGCTTCAGCTCTTCGTCCTTTTCATAGGAATCCAGCAGGATGTGGGCGTCGTCATGGTGGTAACAGTAGATCTTATATGTGTCTTCCAGCAAGTCTTTAATCTGCAAGAATACTCCCCCTGTTAAAAGTGCAAGCAGGAAATCAAGTCCAATAATGGCATCTAGGGTGGTTGTACATTGCTATTTATGGGACATATGCACCTTAAGCAGACATTCAAATCCTATCTGAAGTGGAGAATCAGAATCATGTTGCCTTCTCCTTCTCCCTTTCCTTCCTCTCTCCTGTGAGTGACACACCTATCTTGTCTTTTATTGCTGCATTGGACATCACATTTGCAGGGGGGGGGGTTATTGCTAACGTGACTGGGGGAGGGGAGTCCTGGTCTGCTCTTAAGAAGAAGAAGATAAGAAGAATTTGGATTTATACCCCCACTTTTCTCAACTGCAACAAATCTCAAAGCGGCTTACAAACTCCTTCCCTTCCCCTCCTCTCTCCTCCCCACAACAGGGACCTTGGGAAGTAGGTGGGGCTGAGAAAGTTCTGAGAGTGCTGTGGCAGGCTTCAGGTCACCCAGCAGGCTTCATGTGTAGGAACAGGGAAACAAACTTTGTTCACTAGATTAGAGTCCACCTGCTACTAACCACTACACCAAAAGAAAAGGCCTTGCTGGCTCAGACCATTTAGTGCAGCATTTTGATTCATACAAGGGCAGCCTTAGAGATTCTGGGGCCCTGGGAGGGACCTGTCCAGGAAGGGGTCCCAAAATCACAACCATCTCTTTCTGTGCCTTTCTCCTACCACTGAGATCCATGTAAGGGGTGCTATTATCCCATATGAGGTGGGAGTTGCTGCTGCTGCTGCTGCTGCCACCTGTTGTCCAAACCTCAGATGAGGAAGATGTGAGATGCTGCCTCCACTGGTGAGTCAGCTGCCTGAGCCCCGGACCGGGCAGACATGAGCAGCCCTCTGTCGCCGAGCTGGATACTCCCCCAAATGCCCCCCAAATGCCAGTTGCCCTCTTGCCACTGGTTAAGACCACCCCTGGTTTCATAAGGTTGCCAGACAATCTTCATAAGGCTTTGAGGACTAACAAATCAACATGTGAACTGCCACCATGAAAAAGTGTGTAAGGCTTATATGGAAGGCTTAACTGAGATATATCTGTATGAGCTTTTTCATCCATGCAAATCATTCCTTGATGTTTCAGTCTTCAAGCAACAAATGTGCATGCTTGAATCAACCCATGGTGACTCAAGGCAGAAGCTTAACTTGTGAAAAAGTATATCATCAGAGAGTGGCATGATGAAAATTCTGTATTTGATAAGGATTTGTGTCAGCTAGTTCACACATACAGCTCTCCACCTGATCCTACTAAGTCACCCAAGGATGCCCAAAAACATGTGAATCAATCCTAAGAAAGGGCATTTTGTTTTTGACCATCCTCAGTTTATGGCAGGTGCATCTTTTTTTTAAAAAAATTAAATCCTCCTCATGTACCTTTTAATAGTTAAATATGAATTTCTAAATTTTTCACTGTCTCATGTGGGCTTTAAAAACATCAGTTCAAAAGAACAAACAAAATGCCTGAGGGAAAAGCCTAACATATTCCAGGAAACAAAAAGTTTGAGTGAGCATATCTGTAGCTGAATATGAACTGAATTTTCAGCAAGAATTCAAAGGGCTGTTTATCGGTAGTCCACTAAGATTTAACTTTTTTTCTTATCTCCTACATTCTGCCCCGTAAACGTCATGTTGTGACATCACCCCATGGGTAAGTAATGGCCCAGTGCTTACCTAGGGTCTACTTTTACCTTTATATCGCTATTGTTTTGGATTTCTTTTGATCAATTTGATCTTTTATGAAAATCAACCTACACATTTTGTAAATCACAAAGAAAAAAATATGTTAACATTATCCAGCTCTCTTTTTCTCTCTCACTGGCCCATTTTATTAGAAATACTTGCAACAGCATTTGACTGAAGACAAGAAGAGGAGGAGGAAGAGGAGGACTTTGAATTTATACCCCAACATTCTCTCTTGTAAGGAGTCTCAAAGTGGCTTACATACTCCTTCCCTTCCTCTCCCCTCAACAAAGGTAAGTGGAGCTGAGAGAGTTCTGAAAGAACAGTGACTTACCCAAGGTCACCCCGCATGCACCGTGTGTAGGAGGGGGGAAACAAATCCATTTCACCAGATAAGAGTCTGTTGCTCATGTGTGGGAGCGGGAATCAAACATGGTTCTGCTGCTCTTAGCTATGCATTTCTAGGCAAAGTTGCTTCAGTCTAAGACCACTGAAATCAACAGGCTTAGAATAGAGCAATTTTCATAGGAGTGCACTAGAAATCTGATAGCAATCTAGGGCAGCTCCTATTTGGTCTATGGCTAACCAATACTTTTTCCATGCTGCCAATAGGGAGGAATCATAACACTTTTGTTGAACCTACAAAGCTGCTTAATTTTCTTGGTCTATTCAACTCAGTACTGTCTAATTTGATTGACAGTGGGGGCTGTCCATGGTCTCAGGCAGAGGTTATTCACATCATCTCTGCCTGGTCCATTTTACCTGGAGATGCTGGGCATTGAGCCTGGGAACTTCTGCGCGAAAAGCAGATGTTTTACCACTGAGGCAGCTTGGGCGGAAAGGTGTGGGCTGGGGATGGGAAACGAGAGTTTTATTGCACTCTCGTTATTCTGTACAGCTTTGCAGAGCTCAAAGAAGACAGCAAACATACCGATTACTTGCATGGCTGGCTCCACGTCTGTTGTTGCTTCTTCCAACAATGACAGCAGTTTGGCTGATATCTGATGGACCGATTCAATGTTGCTAAATAAGCCATCCGTATCCAACCTTGCGATCTCATGGAACACAAACAGAGGACAGCAATCGTCAGGAAGACAAGGGACACTGTTTGTTGCCGACCTCCTGCTTGATAATGCTGCCTAGCCCCGAACATGCTGTTTCAGAAGTCCCCTCTACAATCCCCTCCTTGGTTGGAACAAAGACTGTGTCTGCATTTTTTCAAAATTAATACTGATAGGATTCACGATAAGATGCTGGATCAAGTAGAGAAGCATTTGTTTTGCTCCTTCTTGGATGTGTGCATTTGAGAACAAAATCTAACAGTTTTGGTTTGTTTTAGCAGCCAACCAATTAAAGACCTTTTCCCTATCTTGAATACAATTTCTTCTGTTGTTATAGACTTAAAGGTGGTGAAACCAAGGGGAATAATTTGAGGAAAAAACCTGATCTCCTTGATGATCCTTCTATATCTCTCAAGGGATCCTTCTATATCTCTCTTAAAAACACACGTATATATACGGGTGTCAACCTCCCAGTGGAATATAACCACTTTGCACCAAATGGTTTATTAAACACAAATAATGTACTGTTCTTCAAAATATGCTCCATAAATGTATCAAATTTCTCTGATAACTGCAATTATCAACGTCTTTCATAGTTCTATATACAACATTTCAAAATAAAAGTTTCCATTCATATCACTTTCTGTTTGCACATATTGTCTGGGTCTCCATGTACAATGTGAATCTCCCAACTCAACATTAAAAATATTTGACAGTAACGATGTTTGCTGGGCTAACCAGCTCCTGGTACAGCCTGATTTCACCAGTCCTTCAAATGGCTCAGATTATATGCCTTTAAAGTAGTCCATGCTTTCTCCTCTTTAAATAATATTTTCAATAGTTTTTCCCTATCTTAGGATAGTGATATCAAGCCTTCTCTCCTTTCACTTAATATTGCTGTCCTAAGAGAAGGAACAGCTGTTGAAAACTGGACGCTGGTTAGCCTGGCAAACATCATTATTGGAAAAAAATATTGCCAAATATTTTTAATGTTGAGTTAGGAGATCCATATTGTACATGGAGACACAGACATTGTGTACAAATAGAAAATAGTATGAATGTAAACTTTTATTTTGAAACGTTATGTATGTAGGTATATGAAAGATGTTGACAATTGTAGTTATATGAGAGATTCAAATGCATTCCAGCAGAACATAGTCCATATAAAACAATTGACTAAAAATTAAACTAAATGTATGTAGCAGGCAAACAATGCTATTTTCTCTGGAGAAGGCAAACAACTGCAACTGGTTGGATTCAGCCTGTTTCCCCCCTCAAATCTCATTCAGTTCCCCATCTTAACACAGTCTCACTTGTCTCACAAGACTTTTGTCCTTTGATTCCCAGCATAGCCTTATTGATAGGCAAAGAAAACCCTTGTCTTCCTCTTTTACTACTACTTTACAGCTTCCTTTTTTACTATCCCTCCAACCCAAGAGTGAAATAAAAAGCAGCGATGTTTCAACAAAACCAAGGTGACTTGTAATAAGACTATAATCTGTAAACCAAATCGCAGGTACAAACTTGGCACATTTCCTATCCATTCAGACCAGTTCCTTTGGGGATCATTAAAAAAAACACCCCTTTTCATTGGTATATTTGTTGTTTCCTTGTGAGTTACAGGGACAATGACTCCATATGTGGAAATCTTTTGAGAACCCAGCAGGTTGTAATGCACAAAGTTAACAACAGTGTTGATTTTGGCAGACAGGTGAGTATCTTTAAACAAGCCTACCCATTAGTATTCATTAGTAACAGAACTATGTATTTACTCAGCAGCCCCAAAGAATCAAATTGCAGGTTATGGTAACTGGCACAGTATTCTACTATAATTGCCAGTAGAGGTAATTTTTGATTATAGAGGCTAGTGAAATTTTTGGTCTATTAGGAATTTTGAAGCAGACTAAATTCTAGATCAAATTCTCCCCAAACCCCACCCTCTCAATTCTTAGCCCCCAAATCTTCAGGAATTCCACAGCCTGTGCACATGTGATAATGGCAACATTATCACATCCGCAAGAATCAAAAATAAAGAAATCACACAATCTACATGCATGTGAAGCAGGGTTAAGTAGACTTAAAGGTGAAGTCCACTATGTGGCTGTTACATTTGTAATTTGTTTTTATAGTTTTGTGACAGGCAGTATGAAGATTTGCTGTTGTTGTTTAGAGAAACATTGTGAGAGAAACATTGAGAGCAGGAAGGTGCTTTTAATTTGTCCGGATCTGAATTAAGCTAGTTCAAGTTTAGAATGGAAACAATTTGGTACTGCTTTCATGGTTAAGGGAAAAATGCCCGCGAATAAAAGACCTTTCATGTCATTCTGGTAATTACTTACCTGGGGGCATTTTGGGGCATGCTAAAATGCAAGGCCAAGATTACTGAGCTTGTATTTTTTTTTCAAACCAGAACTTGCCCTTTGAATAGCTTGCTTACCTGCAATCTTCTTAAGGGCTCAACCACTATTTTGATGCAGAGATCCAGATCTTGGAAATAATCTTTTTCTGTCTGTACCGTTTCAGCAATTATCTTCTGTCTTTTGGCCATCATCCGCCTGTTCAGTTGTTCTTCATTTTCCAGCAGAGAACCAACAGGGCCCGAGGACCCTGCTTGAGGGGCCATCTTTTCTGTAAAAAAATAGCCAAAGGAACTGGTAAAAACTGCACTACATTATATTGTGAAGTGACTTGTGCACAAGTATACAAACTTCTGTGATCAGTTAAAAAAACCACATTGGCATTGCATGTGTTGCAACATCACTTCCAGGGAAAACCCAGAAGTGACTTCATGGTGCACTGGACGTTGCATCTCTCTAGGGTTTCTGATCTTTAGGTGGTGGCTGGAGATCTTCCACAGTTACAACTGATTTCCAGGTGACAGAGATCAGTTTACAAGGGGTGACATGAAAGTCATCCTTAAATATTGGAAGGGATGTCATGTTGAAGATGGAGCAAGCTTGTTTTCTGCTGCTCCAGAGACTAGGACCAGAAGTAATGGATTCAAAGTACAGTGGAACCTTGGTTTTCATTGGTAATCCATCCGGGAAACCTCAGCAAAACCCGAAACCGACGAAAATTGAGGAAACCACTGGCAAGCAATGGAGATGCATGGGTCCCCGTTTTTTGCCCCAAAATTAGCACGTGCACATGTGCTGACGAAAATCGAAGCAAGTGACGAAAAACGAGTCAAAATGTTCACGGAGAGAATCAACGAAAACCGAAACCGACGAAAACTGATGACAACGAAAACCGAGGTTTCACTGTACCGGAGAAGAGATTCTGTCTAAACATTAGGAACAGCCATAAGGGCTGTTTGACAGTGGAATACACTGACTCGGAGTGTGGTGGAGTTTATTTCTTTGGAGATTTTTAACCAGAGGCTGGATGGCCATCTGTCAGGGGTGATTTGATTGTGCGTTCCTGTTCCTGCATGGCTGGAGGTTGAACTTGATCGCCCCTGTGGTCTCTTCCAACTCTGTGATTCTATAATGCTATTCTATTATTCTACTTGGAGAAAATTGCCAGCCTGAAGGTCTATGGAACTACATGCTCCACCCCAAAATCTCCAGGTACTTTCCAATCCACAGCTGGCAACCCTAACTTCACACCTGTGTCCCTGCCTCCAAAGCTCCTGGCCTGCCAAGTGCCAACCCTATTATAACCCCATGAAATAGGATGCACTGAGTAAAATCTGTCTGGCCCAAAGTCTCCTAGTAAACTTCAGGGATGAGTAGAAATTAGCCTTTAGTCCTTCTGGACTTTTTGACACTCCGACCAGTAAACCACATGGGTTTTTATTGGTCTTGGGAACTGAACTCCATGTTCCAATTATCTTAGCAGTCTTCATTAAGGAAACAAAACCAGGTTTCTAGCTGTTATGATTTCAAACTGTGCTCATAAGTAGAGGGAAGAAACTCATGCATTGCAGTAGAGAGTCCTGCATATCTCTTCTGCAGAATGCATTATGAAACATACGTATGTAAATATGTGAATTTGCATAATTGATGCATATCTGTAAATTAATCTGTTCTTAATAGAGGATTATCTAATATGGAGCTTTTCCCCACTTAGCATAGAGAATGAACAAAGTTCTGCAAGCCTTAAATTTATTCCATTTGGGGTTAATTTGTACAATCTTTGTTTTAAAACAGTGAAATGCCAGAATGAGTTGAGAAATTTCATAATGCTTCTATAATTTATTCTTTCTCCTAAATACATATGTATGATGAAACAGATAGGCAACCATACAACTTCTACCTTAGAAAATTAGCCAAGGACTTGTCTAAGGCTATTTACTTTAACTCATTGTATACAATTAACCATGGCATTTTGCTATTTTAAAAGATCATAAAAGCTAACCATTAGAAGCTATGCCAATCCTGGAAAATCCAGTGCATGTTTTATGAGTGCCGAAGATGAATACGTAATTGAAATATACTCATTGCACTGGCCAGGAAACATATTTTATTTGTTTCATTTATATGCCACCTTTTTCTCTAATGAGAACCTAAAGTGCCTTACATCATTCTCCTCTCCTCCATTTTATCCTCAAAACAAGTTTGTGAGGTAAGTTAGGCTAAAAGTATGTGGCTGTCTTAAAGTCAACCAGCAAGCTTCCATGGTAGAGTGAGAATTCAAACATGGGTCTCCCAGATCCTAGTCGAACACTCTAACTGCTATACCACATATGGCAACCATGCATATTAGGAGCATAACAAGTAGCGTATGTTCCCAATATGTAGTTGCTGGGGGAGGGGTGAATGTGAGCAGAGTGTTTGAAAAGGGCTACAGTAAATGACCATTTTGATTCCAGCATTCTGGCACAAAAATGGGTAAATCTTGTCTGAGTAATTAGATCTCAGTGAATAATTTTGGTCACCCTACATGATGCACCGTGGGTGACCTCGGGCCAGTCACTATCTTTTCCACATAATCTACTTCATATGGAGTAACCAAGTACACTGCCTTGGCCGGGGTGGGGGTGAGGAGGAAGGAGAGATAGGATCAAAATGTGATAGAAAAAAGTAACATACAAATTGAGGCGAAATAATCGTAAACTATCTAGCTGATGTACACCGTCACAAGTCACTTTTCTCTCCCATAAGACTTCCTTTCTTCCATTACCCTCTGAGACATAGATGCAGAATTTCACAGCCTGGCGCTACAGCTACAGATATTTATGTGTTTCCTCACTAAGATTTGTGTTGAGCTGAGAAAGGGTGTATTTTAGAAGAGCTAGTGCTGGAATAGAACAAAAGAAGGGTGAATGTAACCCAGCACATATTCCAAGGAAGCCACTGCTTTCCAGGAGACCTTTACAAGGACAGCAGAATAAATATGGGGGAAGGGCAGCATTTTCCCTTGGCTCTCTGCCATTATGCAACACAATAGCTTTGCCAGTCCTTGGAGGTATAAGGTTACCTGGCTGTGATACTCTCTCCAGGGATGACATTGGAAAATGAGTTACCTGTGCCCTTTGCAAACAAGAAGTCTGAGCAGGGAGAGAAATAATGGAGCCTTTTCTCCTAGGTAAAAGTCACGCAGGGGCCAGGCAAATCTCTGTACTTACCTCCTCACGTGTAAGGGGCCCCTGAGCAAGAGAAGGGACAGGAGAATATGTAATGGCTTTCACAAACTGTGTTGCTCCAGGCTCTGCAGAGCTCCAGGCTCTGTGAAATTAGCTTAAAGGAGGGTGGTTTGGGGGCAGTTGAGGGACAGGCTAGGGGAGGGTCTAAGGCCAGGAGATAGACCAGACTCTTACAAATGCTGGTCCCCACATGCACAGCAACATAATTAGTTGGTCTTACCTTTATTTTGAGAACCAGCATGGCATAGTGGTGAAGAGCAGAGGACTCTAATCTGGAGAACCATGTTTGATTCCCCATTACTCCACATGAAGCCTGTGACATTTTGTCCAGTCTCAGAACTCACTCAGTTTCACCTACCTCACAAGGTATCTGTTGTGAGGAGAGGAGGGGAAAGCGGTCTAGAAAAGTGTGATATAAAACCTACTCTTCTTCTTCTAGAGCTACCTCTGGTTTGGGAAATTCCTGTAAATTTGGAGCTGGTGCCTAAGGGAAGTAGAATTTGGGGACAGAGCTCTTCAGGGATGTGATGTCATAGAGTCCACCTTCTGAAGCAGTCTTTTCCACAAGGGAACTGATCTTTGTAGTCTGGCTGGAGATCAGTTGTAATTCCAGCAAAGCTCCACGTCCCATCAGGAAGTTGGCAACACAAAATACATCTAAGCCAGTAATCTATAGGTTGCATCCCAAAGATCTAAGCCCTTAATGGTAGCACCTTTCTCAAGCAGAAGATTAGTGAAAGAGAGTCTTGTAATAGGAGAAGGCACTTGGGGCCAGAAAAAGGTGCTCCTGTTAGCAGAACAAGACTGTGGGATCCAATCTGTTGGTTTGCACTTTTCTTGCAAGCAGGGGTTCCAAATAGTATTTGACCTTTGTTTGAAATCGTGGTTGAGCAAACCCATAATGTGCTTGGTTCAGATGTAATGGCAAACCAGACATTGGTTTGCCATTACATCTCAATTACACGTGCCCTGACCGGCAGAATCTGCAAGTGAATATTCAGTCAGAGGATTTAATCAGCAGAAGGAACCTACAAGATATGTAGCTCTAGACTTCCAGTGTATTCAAACAGAAGAATGCTATAGTCCTTGAGATCCTGCAAGACCTACCAGGAAATTTGAGATTGCTCCACTGCTCAAGTCTAGAGATAACCATCTAATGAGGCAATCCAGCCACCAGTCACCGGATTTTGTTTTCATTGAACTACTTTCTGCGATAGATATATAAAAAAGCAGCTAACCATTACAGGAAGTGACTGCTTTCAATTCCCTAACTTGAAATCCTTTTTAATCATGATGTGAGTGTTTCCTGGAGTGTTGAAATAGCCCAGTGAAAGGAGAAAATTTACCCAGGATGAGAGAAGCATATCCTTATTGTGAATTGTTTCTGGTGAATTCTAATGAACGTTTTCTTCCCTCGTTTTGTAGTGATTTCTATAGTTGAGGCACAAAGATTCTCTGTTCCTGCATCTGTTATATTTTCTGCTCACTATGGGGTTCATTTTGTAGCGTTTCCAGAGAATGGGAGCTACAAAAGCTATTCATGTGGAAATTCTTCAGAAACCATCAGTCCGGGTGGAACTCACCACACAATAATGACCAAATTCATACAAAAATAGGGATAAGTTGTTCTGTCCATAGAACAGAACTTCACCACTCCCCACTCCTGATAACAGCCCAAAACGCCCCCTGAGATGCTGCTTCTGGGATGGGAGACCCCCAGAAACAGACTGGGGTGGGGGGAGACAGAGGTCTGCCAGAGGAAGACAGAAATTGAGAAAAAAATTGTCCTCCCCACACACGTGGGGTCCGACTCCTTGTGTAGTGCCAAGCATCTATGCTTACCTGTTTGGGGAAACCTGAAAATAATGTAATACTCAAATACTCATTCTAAGGGACTCTTCTATATCCAAGCGCTCCGAACAGATTTGTGGTGTGTGGTTTCAGACACAGTGTGTAGCACAATATAGTAAACCGAATCCTGAGAATTTTGGATTTGGTATAGGCAGAGGCTCAGTACTTAGCATTTGCTTGACATGCAGAAAGTACCAGGTTCAGTCCCTGGCATATCCAGTTAAAAGGATCAGGGAGAAGGTACTGTGAAAGATCTCGACCAGAAACCTGTGTAAACAATACTGTTTCTAAGTAAACAATATTGACTGTGAGGCAGCTGGGGGAAGCCAGAGACTTCCTCACTGAAGCACTTGACAGAGACTTCCTCACTTTTTCACTCAGATAGAGGGGTGTCAGGCACAGTCAGAGTGTACTAGAGAGGAAGGACGGGGAGGCCATGCAGGGGAGGGGCATCTGCTGCTGGTCCTTCTTCTCCACCAGGTCATCTTTGAAGAGAAGAAGAAGAAGAGTTTTGGATTTATATTTCCCCTTTCTCTCCTGCAGGAGACTCAAAGGGGCTTACAATCTCCTTGGCCTTCCCCCCTCACAACAAACACCCTGTGAGGTAGGTGGGGCTGAGAGAGCTCCGAGAAGCTGTGACTAGCCCAAGGTCACCCAGCTGGCATGTGTGAGAGTGTACAGGCTAATCTGAATTCCCCAGATAAGCCTCCACAGCTCAGGCGGCAGAGCTGGGAATCAAACCCGGTTCCTCCAGATTAGATACACGAGCTCTTAACCTCCTACGCCACTGCTGCTCCTTTGCTTCAGCAGCCTGCTACTCCTTCTCATGACAAGCCTGTTGGAGGGAGATTTCGGGCTGCCTGGTCTTGTGGTGTGCTCTCCTTCCCCAGCACATTGTGGGGGGTGGGGTGGGTGGGGTGGGGAGCTGCCCTGCAGGGTTCTTTTCCCCTCCCCCCCTTAGATTGCTAAAGATCCTTAAGCTAACTTGCACAACATTCTACAGAATAGAATCTATCCACTGGATTTCAAAGAATCTTGTTCTCAAGCTTTAGCATGGTTAAAGTTTCAGTCCTTCAATCATTTGCTTGAGGCATAAGAAGTGAGCCCCCGTCATAGATTTACACTGTTTACCTGAATTATAAAATGGCTACAGGAACACAACTGATAACACTTATCCTTACATGTCAGCTCTGAGACATCTGAAAGTGGCAACCACAGGAAGAAAACATCTGCCTGATGAAGCCAGGTAAAATTCTCACTTTAAGTAAACTGAAGACAATGGGTTGCATCCAACAACTGTATTTCGCTGATAGTGGAGCTATCTGCCAGCAGCAAGCTCCTTCCGTTAGAGGAAAGTGAATGGAGTCACTGGATACAGTTTCACGAAGAATGCTTCAAGTAAATTGTGCACCTTTGTCTGTAATGGAATTCTGAGTAACTCTGAATAAACTGCAATTAAACTTTGCATAATTTTATTGGAACTTTAAAAAAAAGACAAACAGAAACACCAACTAAGTACGTATATTGATGAAAACTATACTATGAGAGGGAAGGGGAGGGGGCTCCCAATCCCCTCTGTGCCACATATAAACACAGTTAAAGAATTGCCACTTGCTCTCATATTACGATTGTGAAATTATAATCCAGTTAATTCTTGATTACTACTACTAATTAAGTAATAAATTATAATTAAAGGCTGCAGGGTCAGCAACTACAAGATTTGCATGAAGGGCCACTGTCTGCTGCCCCGATGCATAACGTAATGTAACACAGCCACGATAACGCTGGCAGAAAGTTTTGGCTGCAGCTGTTAACTACATCCTAGGAATGGGAAGAATTTGTACTGTTTATGTTATTAGTTTATCAGTTACGTACATCATGCACACATTAAGGGTCGGGGTCAAATACCCATGTCTCTCACTTGAGGATTCAACACATTCAGACATGTCTGCCTTCAAACTGATAAGTCCTTTACTGTAAGGAACTCCATTCTAGACAGGATAGAGACAGCATTCTTAATGGAACAGCTAAATTAGGATGGATGGATATGAACCAAGTACTACTCTTGGGTTGCAAGATGAAGAGGGACAGAGGGAGAAGGTGTTAGCTGAAATGAAGAATCTCAGAGAGTAGCTGTCTACACATGAAAAGGGCAGTAACAGAGCATTAGAAAGGAAGGATAAACAGGTCCATTCCTGACACCTCTGAAGTCTGTGTCTAAGAGACAGCATAAAGTCTTCCTCTTCCAACACAAACAACATGAAAACTTCACATGTGGGAATCTGTTTCCTCCCCACAATCTGGAATTAAACCATGGTTTAGAATCCTGGATTACAAGAAAGACAAACTCTAATTTTATCGAAGGCTTTCACGGCCGGATTCAACTGGTTGTGGTGGGTTTTCTGGGCTGTGTAGCCATGGTCTGGTGGATCTTATTCCTAACATTTCGCCTGCATCTGTGGCTGGCATCTTCAGAGGTGTATCACAGAAGGAAGTATGTTACATGCTGTGTCCAGTGTTCTCACCAGACCACGGCTACACAGCCCGGAAAAACCACCACAACCAAACTCTAGTTTGTTCAAACATTTGTAATTGGATGTCACAGCAAATTGCTGTCTGATTGGAATTTTCCCAACTAGGAGCTCCTTATCATTCTTCATGGAAGAAAGAAGATTAAGCTACCTGGTGTGGAGAAGTAATTCTTGACAGCAATTATTCACACAAAACAAATATCAACTCTTCAACTTCTTCATTTAAAGAAGAGTTTGGATTTATATGCTGCTTTTCTGTACTGAAAGGAATCTCAATGCAACTTACAATTACCTCCCCCCCCCCCAACAAGCACCTTGTGAGGTAGGTGTGGCTGAGAGAGTCCCAAAGAACTGTGACTACCCCAAGGTCATCCAGCAAGTTTCATGTGGAGAAGTGGGGAAACAAACCCAGTTCACCGGATTAGAGTCCACTGTTCTTAACCACATCATGGATTGGCAGGCAAAAGACTGACACAGATTTGTTTAATGCATTCCAGCAATGAGATCACAGAAGAGAGAAAGAAAGAAAGAAAGAAAGAAAGAAAGAAAGAAAGAAAGAAAGAAAGAAAGAAAGAAAGAAAGAAAGAAAGAAAGAAAGAAAGAAAGAAAGAAAGAAAGAAAGAAAGAAAGAAAGAAAGAAAGCAGTGCAATGGTTTTTACATAGGTATGCAATGTGTACCTATTACTGGTCTGGTTCTGAGCAGAACGCAGCTCACAGATTGAAGCACCGCATAGTTGTGCTTCTTGCAGGAACGTTCTGTACAGCTAAACAGTTCTGCCAAGTAGCCTTTGCATATAAGGAAATGCGCTGTGTACCGTGTCCTGTTAAAAAGGCCAAACCCGGAGGGGGAGGAGGGAAAGAACAACCCACGATTGTTCATGACAGGGATGTAAGTTCTCACAGATGAAAGAAAACAGCCTCTGGGACATGACTTCAGGGCAGGATAATCAAACCTGTTCCGCCTCACATTGTACTTTTACAGATTGTCTCACTTCTACGAACTGAGCAAAGATCACATGTGGTGTAGTAATGCAAAGCATTTGGGCTGAAGTCCCACGTGTGCACTTATTTGGAGAGAAGCCTGAGGGAACTCAATGGGATTCACATCAACATAAAAATGTGTGAAGTCAGGCTGGTTTTTTTTATTGTATAGCCATAAGCCATTGATATAGCAGGGCTGTTACAAAAGTCATTTTAAAGAGTCAGGTTCATATTTTTAAATTATTCCACACTTTCCACAGTTCCACTGACGTTCTGCGTGTTTCACAAAAACAAAGTCCTGCTGAAATTATGGAAAGCAGAATGGGAGATTGAAACCTGAACAAGGAATAACTCACTTCTTTCCTGAGGAAATGTATAAAAGAAAATGTCACTGTAATTATTTCAAGCCTCAGGAGAAATGGGGGTGGGAATTGCATGCAGCTTCAGATCCCTACTTTTAGAGTCAGAAATGCCATAAAAAAAACCCCAAACAAACCAACACACTTTTCTACACGATTCATCATATAATTTCTTATTTTTTAATTTTATGATAATTTCATCTCATACTAAGTGTACCTTTCAACCCATGTTTAAACACTTGGGTGGGGGGGGGGCAGTTTTTATCCAGGCAATGTATGTGTGCACTGCAAAATTAAATATATAATGACATATTTCTCCTGAATGCAATAAGATGCTGTTCATGTTCCTCAAGAACAGGATCAGAGTGATGTTATAAAAAATAGATACACTTCATATTATTTTTCTAGAATAACTTTTCCCTTCTTTCACCAACTTTGTCTTTTAGTGAAGACTGCCCAGTTAGTTTGCTTCACGGTTACTCCTTGCCATTTAAGGTTTTTTCAACATGAAATGGAGGGGTTTTTTTTAAGACAAACTAATATTCAGGAAATGCTGGCTGGCTCTTATGGGTTTTTCCCCCTCCCCCCATTTACCTTGTAATTTCTGGCTGTATTCTGTCCTGTCAGACTGGCTTCTCCTCAAAGTCCCAGTGCTGTTATGGTCCTCAGAAACATTCTTCTCGACAATGGTATCAGTCTTCCTCCTCTCCAGCATGTATAGCCTCTGCTTTAAGAAGGTCAGGTTCTTTTTCTTGGCCCCCACACTTTCTTTTCCTGTGGCATCTTTGGGTTCCATTTCCAGGCAAGAAAGGAAGGGTCCTCTCTCACCTTGCTTGCTTGAGAACTAGCTCTTGCCGATTCCCTGGGGAGATGCTGTGTTTAGCTCTCTTGTTGCTTGGGTGAACACAACAGCTTCCTGCATTCATCAGCTGTCTCCTTCAGAAAACCTGCACACAAGTTCCCTCTTTACCTGGCTCACCTGACTGCCACCTCTGCAGGTAGGACTCCACCCCTATGAAGTCATCCTTTAGTACTCTGGCTAGGGAACAAGACACCTGTTACCTGAGAGACTTGCAGCACAGGGCAAAGCATAGCAGCAGAGGCTAATGATCTCCCTTGCCTGTCCCCTTTCGGAGCATAAACTCTTGCTCTTGCATTTTGCTTGGCTTTTTGTGACATTGAAAGAAAGGGGGGGGGAGAGAGAAAGAAAGATTTGCATGATTAACGGGACCCAACCAGACATGCTTTGCACTTGATGGGCCATTGTGATGCGCAGCAGGGCTGGGCCACCTTAGGCCTCAGATATGGAGCACAGGGTCAGTCTTTTGCAGGTCAGCCCAATGCTTGTTTGCTCAAACATTAAAGGCACAAGGATCTGCAGAGTCAAACCTTCTGCTTAATTCTTCTTAAAATTATAGGGTGGCACAAATGCAAAGCACAACACAGATAGGTGGGAGCAAGAAGTTGATCCCTCTACCACACCATGCTTTCCCAGCTGGGGTTTCCCCCCACTTCCTTTATACCCTGCCTTCCTCCCCAATCGGAACTCAAAATAGCTTACATCATTCTCCTCTCCTCTATTTTAATCCTTACAATCACCCTGTAAGGTAGATAGGACTGAGTGTGTATGATAAGCCTAAGGTTATCCAACAGGCTTCCATGGCAGAGTGGGGATTCAAGCCTTTGTCTCCCAAGTTTACCATGATACCACATTGATTAGCTATTTTTCTCACTCTATAACCAGAAGTTCCTTCCGCTTGGAAAAACAAGCAAGAGACAGAGGAGGAGGAGGGATCTTTTGCAACCCACTCAAGCTGTGCAGTGGGTTGTGCAGTGGTAAAACATTTGTTTTGCCTGTATAAAGTCCCAGGTTAAGTTCATAGCATCTTCATTTAAAAGAAGCAGGTCATGTGACCTCAACTTGAGCCGCAGCTACCAGTCAGAGGAGACAATATTGACAGACCAAGAGATTTACTCACTCTGAGGAAGCTTCCTTTAGTCACTTTAAATCAGCACCCAAACCCTATTTTACATAGACATGTTTGTGCTGCCCTAAATTCTATTTAATAGGTTTTATTACCAAGCAAGAATGGATAGGATAATGGGCAGCTAGGTTGGATATGGGTGGGTTCTTTTTTTAAAAAAAAAAACACCCTTCAATTATTCCTTATTCTCTACTAAACTGGCTGTCAGTACAGTATTGCTATATGAATTGTAAACACATTATGAGTTCATGTTGTGCAGCAGCAAGGCCTAAACTTGCTGGTTCTTATATGGAAAATTCCCAGAGATTTGGTGGTGCATTCTCAGCATAAAGATACTTAAATTGATATTCATAAACACAAAGTCCATATCACAAAGTCCATATCCCAACTAGAAAACCAGTTAAATTCCTGTTTCAAAGAATCTTTCTCAAGGGTTGGTGTATCATAAAGACGATGTTGATGTTGCAACAGTGATATGGACTTTGTGATATGGACTTTGTGTTTATGTCTCTCTATTAGAGTATCTTTATGTTGATTAAGCAGTACTAGATTCTTACAATACATGTAGTCAGTAAATAGAAGCTGTTTGTTTATTCCAAGCTTTAATGATTTATTTACAAGGCATCTCAAACTTGTGCAGAAGCATTCCCTGAAGGGTGGAAGTTTGAAAAGATCTACTAATGTAGATCTTCACTGCAAAGGAATAACTTGGTGCTATTTGCTGATACCATTGTTTCCTCATACATACTGTGAACTTGAGATAAAATAAATGTGCCCATTCATGGGCGGGGATAGGTACTTCATAATGTGCCTATGAAAATTTGCTTGACATTCTGGCAACTGAGCATGGTTCATTTCTGGAAATTATATAACTGGGAGGCAAGCAAGTCTATTTGCATTTGTGAAGGTGGAGGGAGGGGTGGGAGTCAGATGTTTGTAAATGGTTGTGAGAAGATGCTCAATGGCCTCCTTGATTTCCAAACAATACTGTTCCAAAGTTCCCATTATTTTGCAAACATTGGTCCTGGAACCTTGTCACATACAGGCACATGAATAATCTTGAGTATATCACATTGCAGATTAGCAGCTGGCATGCTTAGATTTTGGAATTTCTTGGGGGCAATATAGAAGAAGGAGGAGGAGGAGGAGGATGGAGGAGGAGGAGTTTGGATTTATACCCCACCTTTCATTTATTACTGTTCAGCTCTGGGGACAAATTTCAGCTCACTCTTTATACTCTGGATCTCTGACAGGTTGACAGCAGGACCTGGTAGCTTCTTGGCACCTAGAAGAGTCTTTTTCTTTTCCTCCTCTGATGTAGCTGGGAGAGACCATTGCAATGCTAGGGGCTCCATTCACCCATTCTCAAACTCATCACTTCTAGTACCCCACCTTTCTCTCCTGTAAGGAAACTTAAGGTGGCTTACAATCTCCTTTTCCTTTCTCTCTCCACAACAGACACCTTGTGAGATAGGTGGGACTGAGAGAGTTCTAAAGAACTGTGACTAGCCCAAGGTCACCCAGCAGGAATGTAGGAGTGAGGAAACACATCTGGTTCACCACATAAACCTTTGCCACTCAGGTAGAGGAGTGATGAATCAAACCCTGGGTTCTCCAGATTAGAATCCACCTGCACTTAACCACTATGGAATATGAACATCTTGAATTAACTTTGATTTAAGTTTCATTTTTTTCTCCCTTCTCCTGATGTCTGTGGCCAAGGAGTATCCACATTTGAGATCAGATTTGGAAAGTGAATTTCAGCAAGCTTCTCTGTCAGTTTCATAAAAGATTACCATGCAAAAGCAATTTTTCAGTCAGTCCCATTGTTCCCGTGGTTGTCTGGGCTCATGTAGAAAACCGTGTACTTAAAATTTTCACTTAGCAAAAATTAACAGTTTTTATAGGCAGCCAAGTAAGAATTGGCCAGCTGTTCTGTGCATATCTACTCCCTATTGATTTCATTGGTGTTCCCTTGAAACATACTAGTTACAATAAACACAAGTGAAGCCTGCATGTATAGAGTTGCTAGCCATCAGCAACTGGTGGGAATTTGGGGAGCGGGTGGGAATATGAGAATGTGTCAACTGATGGTATTATGTCACTTTTGGGGTGACATAAACCCAGAAGTGAAATTAGTCCTCTCTAGGAATCACTGGAAACTGCCTGGCTTTGCATGTATATTTGACACCCATAGAGGTTAACGTAGCTATACATGACTTCAGCTTCTTAATTGAAACCCAGGAAGTAGTGTCATAGAGTCCCTACTAAAAACAGAACAGCAGTGGCATAGTGGTTAAGAGCAGGTGCACTCTAATCTGGAGGAACCGGGTTTGATTCCCTGCTCTGCCGCTTGAGCTGTGGAGGCTTATCTGGGAATTCAGATTAGCCTGTGCACTCCCACACCCGCCAGCTGGGTGACCTTGGGCTAGTCACAGCTTTTTGGAGCTCTCTCAGCCCCACCCATCTCACAGGGTGTTTGTTGTGAGCAGGGAAGGAAAAGGAGATTGTAAGCCCCTTTGAGTCTCCTACAGGAGAGAAAGGGGGATGACTACAACTGCTGTTCTGCCCCCAAAATCTGAATATGATTTTTATTGACATACAATGAAGCTCAGAGTATGGAATAACTAATAGGAGTCATACTCTTTCTTTAATGTATTTTATATATGATTAGAAAGAAAAAAAGCCCTCCTGTGTAGAAAAGCTAGTATGAATTCAGCATATTGCTAAATCCAGCCCCCTCATTTTTGAAGTTGGACTGTTAAAAATAAATACACATTTAGAATTATAAATAATTCTATATACTAGTAGTTATAAATAATGAATTCTCCCCAGTTTCCTCAGCTTCCAAAGACAAAGGCTCCTAAAAGATAGACAGCCTAGTGTGGCAGAATGGGGCCTAATCCCAGGGTCCAAGCATTACTCTCTGGGCCTGAGACCAAAGTAAAGTGTGTCCCTTGACCCCTCCATGTCTAATCCCTTCCTGGTCCAGGAAAGTGCATATGAGATAGCATGTATAGTTACTCCAGTCTAAGCCTATTGATATCAATCACTACTGGGTTTCCAAGCAACCACATTAAGATGCATAGCAGAGGCTATTATTATCTGGACTGTAAAAGCTCCATTTGGACACAGAATGAGCTTTAAGATATAGAGTGGTGCAGTGACCTCGCCAAGGGGCCCAGGTTCAAATCCTCCCTCTGCTGCAGAAAGGTCTTGGGCCTGTCAACTGCTCTCAGCCTACCTTACGAGATTGTTGTTAGGATAAAAAGGAGGAGAATGGCTCCTCCGTTTTCCCATTGGGGGAAAAGGTGGAGTATTAATGAAGCGCATAAATAAATACAGTTGGGTGAGGGGAAGCAGATTAGAACTGTTATGCTATTATGCTTAAGAACATGATTTGCTTCGGTTGATATCTGGCATTGGAACAGCAGTGATGAAATGGTTAACACAACATTTAGCTAAGCAAATTATTTTTAATTTAGTGCATATGAGATGTTCCGAAATATGCAGCAACTAGCTTCCATAAAATTCATTTAATTTCAGAGCAGTGACACAAACCATATATTTCCCCACACGATAGGAAGTACGTATTGTCCTTGTATAATTGTATCCCCCCCACCCCCCATGCACGTACGCTGATGTTAGCTTTCAGATGAAGTTTCTATATATAAGATGGCTATACCTAAATGAGGGAACAGGTGCTGATTTCAACATGGAAAACATTGGTACTGGGTTTCCAAGCAACCATGTTAAGAAGTGTATCAGAAGCTATTGTTATTTGGTAAGTGCTAATCTTTGAATGAGCCAAAGGCATTATCATATGTCTGATAGCCAGTAAGACAAACTAAATGTCTCTTGTTCTTTGTAACTAATTCCTCATAGCTCTTACATAGTGTTTCTTTAGGACATTGAAAATAATCTTTTTGTCATGGCAAATACATTTAAAAGACTGGTTCTGGTGGGTTTTCTGAGCCACAGCCCAGAAAACCCACCAGAACCAGTTGAATCTGGCCGCGAAAGCCTTCGACGATACATTTAAAAGAGCCAATGTGTGGAGTGGTGTGGAGTGGTGGTTGAGACTTTAATCTGGAGAACCATGTTTGATTCCCCACTCCTTCCCATGAAGCCTGTAAGTGGCATGACCTTGGGCCAGTCACAGTTCTCTCAGAACTCTCTCAGCTCATGTGGAGGCAGGCAACAGCAAACCACGTCTAAAGTCTCTTACCTTAAAAACCCTACAAGGTCACCATAAGTCACCTGTGACTTGAGAGCAAAACCAACAAATGTTTTTTTTTTAATTCACTTTTCTGAGTTAGCTCCAGTTAGGCACTTTGCCTCTCCCCACAATTTTAAACTGAGATACAGTAATGAAGCAAAAATAACTGGATTTTTAAAAAGTATACTTGCCATTAGATTACTTTAATCCACAAGAAGCCAATTCTAATGATTTATGGGGCAGAATTAGGTTCAAACCACACAGTGCTAAGAAGCTTGGCGGTCTTGCCCCAGTTACCCTCGCAATCTAACCTACCTCATGGAGCTGTTCTGAGGTGGACGGGCAAGATAAAAATGCAACAGGATAGACAAGGTATAATTCACCTTGAGTGTCCATGTGAAAAGCAGACTATAAATGAAGTGAATAAAAGCTCAGTCCAGATGGGGCGGGGCTGAATGCTCACAGGGAGTGACAGAGGGCTGTGCCAATGCATTTGCCCCCTCTGCCAGCACAAGGGGCACCCCACCAGTGGAGGGTGCAGAGGGTACCTGTTTCCCTTCAGCTCCACAATGGCGAAACCCAGAAGTCTGGACTGCTGCGGAAGCCAGGGTGGAGTGGACCGAGGCAGAGGCGTAGCTGGGGAAAATGGAGCCCCGGGCGGACTATGAGTTTTCTGCCCCCCATGGGTCCCCCCCATGTCACGCCCCCCCACATCCCACCAAGGCATTCCCGGGGAATGGAGTTGATTTTAGTTGGCTTCCACCCAGGGTTTAGGATAGGTCCACTCATTCCATTAAGCCTTATGGAGGGCTTCTGGGCAGCAGGGTTTTTTACCTCAGGCTGCCTCACGCCGCTGTCTTCTGAAGCCTTCTGAAGGCAGCGCAGCGGTGCAGCAGCAGCACTGTCCGCAGCCGCCCCTGGGAACTAGATTGGGCTGTAAGTAAGTAAATACAAAAATTAGATCCATGGTCCTTTCTCTCTCACGAGAGTGTTAGCAGAATAATTAGTAGAGACGAAAGTGTCAGGCAAAAAATAACTCTCCAGTTCTTTTCATGTGGTCAAAGGGCAACATTCACTTCCAGTCTGTCTGCTCTGAAGCCAGAGCTACCAGAGCAGCAATCATCAAAGCTGATTCTCAGTTGGTGTTTGCTTTTGAAAGTGTGGTGGAGGAGCAACAATTTGGGGTGGCTTCAGCCCGTGAGCAGGTCCGCCATTTTAGATTTCACTGGTGGAGAGTCCAGGATTCAAGTCTAAAAGTATCCAACTTGCATCTGAATGCCTGGAATCCAATCTAGAGGTGCATGCGCAAGGTTCCTGAGCTACCCTGCAAAATAACTGAGCTACTCACCAGGATTCAGTGAGCAGCGAGGGTTTTGAAAGGATCAGTATGCCCCACAAAAGTCACTGGAGAATAATAATATTTTTTTGGAAACTAAAATGCAAAGTCTCAACATCGGAAGCAGAGACTCCTTTTTTCCCCTTTTTGTTGTGTGTGTTTTGGTTTTCATGACCATAACGTGATGGTATTATTTTTATATTGGATATGAGGTCACAATATGGTTCTTTTGGAAGTACGGTTGATATTTTGTTCTGTAAGTATCTAATAATTATCTTTAAATGCTCCACATTAAAATTATCTTTATGTGCCACATCTACCTTTGCTGCTTTTCTCCTTGCATGGCTATTCTGGAGGTCTTGGCAGTGTGCCCCCTAGATATGGATTCCAGCCTCCAGGTGGGACCTGGGGATCCACCAGAACTGCAGCTCATTTTCAGACTACAGAGACCAGTTCCCCTGGAGAAAACAGATGCTTGGGAGGGTGGACTCTATGGTCTTGTACCCCACTGAGGTCCCCGTCCTCCTCAGAATCCAGCCTCAAATTTCCAGGAGCTTCCCAACCTGGATCTGCAAAACCTCTCATCCCCAACTGGGAGGACCTGGCAACCCTACTCCTAGACATGTTTAGTCATCAGCAAGCTCGTTGGGGAGTCCTGCCCCACTTTTTGATCAATTTACAATGTGGTATTTTTTCTGTGCATCTAAAAAGGGCCCCTGAGCATGTATAAACCTCTGCTTTATACAGGAGCAGCAGTGGCGTAGCGGGTTAAGAGCAGGTTCACTCTGATCTGGAGGAACCGGGTTTGATTCCCCGCTCTGCCGCTTGAGCTATGGAGGCTTATCTGGGGAATTCAGATTAGCCTGTGCACTCCCACACACGCCAGCTGGGTGACCTTGGGCTAGTCACAGCTTCTCGGAGCTCTCTCAGCCCCACCTACCTCACAGGGTGTTTGTTGCGAGGGGGGAAGGGCAAGGAGATTGTAAGCCCCTTTGAGTCTCCTGCAGGAGAGAAAGGGGGGATATAAATCCAAACTCTTCTTCTTCTTCTTCTTTTGCTGTGGATGCCCTGGTTTTGCTGTTCATATCATAATGGAAGCCAGGTCAGTCACAACGGTAGGTTAATTAGGGGTAGGGTTGCCAGCCTGTAGCTGAACCTACATACCACAGAGATCATTTCCCCTGGAGAAAATGGCAGCCGTAGAGGGCAAACTTCGCAGTATATCATAGGTTCTAAAAGAAATCCTTCCCTCCTTTCTCCCCACCTCCAGGCACCCCTCCAAAATTTCCAAATTTATCAGGCTTCAATTAGCAACTGTAACGAACTTGCCCCACCCTGAAGGGCTGGTGTACAGCAGGCCAAAGGGAGAAGGCCTTAGCAACAGCCAGAAAAAGAGAAAAAGGCTCCACAAGTAGAGAACCAACCTGATTGGTTGAAAAAGGTCCAGTAACGTTTGGAAAAAGCTAGGGGGAGCCAGTGGGCTTAGAGCACTGAGAGGAGAGTTGAGTGCTGATAGGAATCGGTCAGGGAGAGCAGAGGAGAGTCTGGCAGAGAGGAGTCTGTCAGCTCTGGAAGAAAAGGATTCTGTCTCAGCAGAGTTGGCTGACAGAAGTCCAGTCCCTGTCTAAGCGGTGTATGCTTGACAGAGAGAGGAGGCCCTGACTGGGTGCAGATTGAAGTGCCCTTCAGGAGCTTGGCGGTTTTAAAAACTGCCCAGACCTATCTAGTCTGCCTTGCCCTGGGTGTATCACCAGAATCACCAGTCTGGGAGAAGCCAGTCCAGAGGCAGTGAAGCTTGGCTAGGACTAGTGGGAGAGAGGGAGGCCAAGTGTGCCAGAATCTCCCTGGAGCTTGGACTGTGTGTTTGGGTGTGATCAGTGGGCATGTGGAGCAGTGAGGAATAGTGTCATGCAGTATGCGTAAGGGAATTTATTAGTTCAAAGCTAAATCTTCCCTTAAGAGACACCTGCGTGTGTCGGTGTGCATATGAATCTGAAGTAACATCTTAAAGACAAACTTATTCTGAAACCAACAAGCGTAAAACCTCTCCAGTTTACCTGAGAAGCCTCTTTGTGAAAGCCAGCAAATAAACGTTTCAGTTTTGTTCATCTTTTAAAACCTTTCCAGTCATTAGTATTTTTGTCTGTGTGTCGGTGTTCCCCAGTCAGGGTGGTGGCCGTGTGGAAAATCAGTATTGAGTGGGCTATATAGAGGAAAAATATTATTGGTGGCAGCGCAGAAAGCAGAACTTATATATAAGTGGCTTTCATTACAGCAACCCTAGCTGGGGGTGGGTTAAACAATTTTGAAATGCCCTCCCAAATCTCCCATTCTAGAATCCCTTTCATAGGTTTGATTCCCACCCCCTTCCTGAGTTATTTGACTGATGCCCAGGAGGTCCCAACATTCTGTCCCCCTTGGAGCAGTTTCATTCTTCATCCAACGCCCCTCCTCATTTAGTTAATTTACAAAATCCCATACTTCTGTATGGCACAGAATCCTTCCCCATCTTCCCTGTAGGAGGTCCAGTTTTACTGCTTTTATCATATGCACGAGGGCCGGACAGCTTATTATGAGATACAGGAATTTGTTTCATGTTCTTTGTCATCATCGTGTGGTATGAGTCCTTCAATGTTTCATGAATGTTCTTTACCATTTAATGTATGTAGCTCATTATGGCTTTAAAGTTCAAGTCATTAAAGTCATTATCTACTGGAGATGTAAAGGCATCCTAGGTAGTATCCAATTTCAATTAATGCGTAACGAAGTTTTTTTTTAAACATAGTGCTTTTTCTAATTTCTAGAGCTCTGCTGGAAGTTCACATTAAAGGCAGAGCTTAACTAGGAGCCCTTTGTATGCAAGCTGCTATAGGAGGCATCGCAGAGACGGAAGTCAGTGATAAAAATCTCACACAAGTGTTCCTGAGGACTTTGAACATCATACCTGTAAGCTACTGCACAGTTTCTCTTTAGCTACAGTGTTATAATAAGAATAGACCTAAGAAGAGGAAAGAGGTGCACATAGATAACCAAAGGGGGGGAGGGGGACGGACGGACTGGCAGGCTATGAGCATGATCCTAAACATGTATACTTAGAAGTAAATCCCACTGAATTCAATGGGTCTTACTCCACAGAAAGTGTTCTCTGAGTTGCATCCTACCTGTTGCTTGATAACATTAAAAATGCAGTAACTGCCAAGTGAAGGGAAGTGAAAAGAGAACTTTTCTTAGCTAGCAGAGAAGGCAAACTAGGGTGTGGTGTCATTGTACTCACTCAGCAGAATGAGATTGAAGTCTATAAAATTATGCATGGGGTAGAAAATGTTGACAGAGAGAAATTTTTCTCTCTTTCTCACAATACTAGAACCAGGGGGCATTCATTGAAAATGCTGGGGGGAAGAATTAGGACTAATAAAAGGAAACACTTCTTCATGCAACGTGTGATTGGTGTTTGGAATATGCTGCCACAGGAGGTGGTGATGGCCACTAACCTGGATAGCTTTAAAAGGGGCTTGGACAGATTTATGGAGGAGAAGTCAATCTATGGCTACCAATCTTGATCCTCCTTGATCTGAGATTGCAAATGCTTTAGCAGACCAGGTGCTCAGGAGCAACAGCAGCAGAAGGCCATTGCTTTCACATCCTGCATGTGAGCTCCCAAAGGCACCTGGCGGGCCACTGCGAGTAGCAGACAGCTGGACTAGATGGACTCTGGTCCGATCCAGCTGGCTTGTTCTTATGTTCTTATGTTCTTAGATGGGAATGAAATGATCTAAGGTGGCAGAATGAACTTAACTAAGTGTGACCAACTTGAGATTGGGAAATTCCTGGAGAT
This sequence comes from Sphaerodactylus townsendi, assembly GCF_021028975.2. Lineage (NCBI taxonomy): Eukaryota > Metazoa > Chordata > Lepidosauria > Squamata > Sphaerodactylidae > Sphaerodactylus > Sphaerodactylus townsendi. The sequence continues at coordinate 66,616,384 of NC_059434.1, forward strand.
TTCGGAGTAGAGTCTGGGGAGGGGGTGGGGGGTTGTGGAAGGAAGGGATCTCAGTGAGGAAAGGTATCTCAGTGGGGTATAGTGCCATAAAGTCCACCCTCCAAAGCAGCCATTTTCTCTAGGAGAATGGATCTCTGTTGCCTGGAGATCAGTTGTTGCTCCAAGAGGTCTCGAACCCCCCCCCCCTTAAGAATGGCAACCTTATCTACACTACTTTAGATTCCTGGTGGGTGGGTGGGTGGGTGGGGTGATCCTTTACATAATCCCTACACAGAAAACTACTGGCGACTGGTTTAGGAAATATAATGCTGGGACAGAACAGTTCTCTACGCTATAGAGATTTTTTCTTACATGAATGTGTGTTCAAATGTATTATGCGCCCTTGTATCAAGTAATGCAGTTCTACTGCCTCATTGCGCAGCATGTTCAGGCTTCCTATATGGAGCATGCCTCTATTAAGAATGCTGTACAAGTACTTCCAGATAATTTTCTAAACTCTATATACCAGAAGGGGGATACTCGGGGAGATTTTTCTCCCTACTTGTTTCAAACCTCATGCAGAGGTGGGATCCAGCAGGTTTTCACAGGTTCCCGAGAGTAGGTTACTAATTATTTGTGTGTGCCGAGAGGGGGTTACTAATTGGTGATTTTGCCACGTGATTTTGGCCTTAGTTACACTCCTCCTCCACTCCTCAGCAGTAGTGCGCAGAAGTTGAAGCAGTCTAGTAGGAGGTGCACCGGCGTGTGTGGCTGCCTGCGCCTGCGTGCATTTGTTTCCTGCCCAAGGACCGGCGCAGTGGCTATGTCCTTGCCACAGCCCCGCGCAGCAATGCCCCGGTCCCGGAATGCCCGGCCACGCCCCCGTCGTGCCCCGCCCAGCCCCATTGGGACCACGCCACTGTTTGAATTCCACCACCATGGGAACCTGTTACTAAAATTTTTGGATCCCACCACTGACCACATGCAATATCATACCTTGGAGAGCATTTATTATATACTTTTCATAATGTATACTTCGGTCAGAGTTGGCTTTTGAAACTTTCTAAAGATTTGCACAAGTGCCCTGACCGCGGTCTGAAATGGAATCTTAGGACTAGTCCTCTGAAAGATACATATGATTTTTATCACTTATTTCCTTCTTCTGTCACATCTAACAGACCTCTAATGTGGCAAAATGGGCAGCTGAAGCATTTCATGGAATGGAGGTAAATTACATCACCTGGGAAACAACATCCTATTAAGCCTCAATTAAAGGGACAGACCATTTTTCTCTAGGCAACCTTAAATGTTGAGGGTATGTATTTCATGTGGGGGAAAAGCAAGGAAACAAACTAATCAACCAGTGTTCTAGCTGATAGTCTTAGTTGCTGGACTGTTGCAAACCAGTCTCTCTCCCCCAGTAAAACAGTAGGTACTCCTCTCACTGAGGAAAATTTGGATTCAAAGGGGTTCAAAAGAGGCAAATAACATTCCTTCTTAGAAGCTTAGTAGCGCAGTCCAGATTTGGGGGGGGGGGGGAAGCATCACCATGGCCAGGGACAGCCAATGAAGGAGCTTTGGGCAGCACAATGAGAAGGGAAATTGCAAAACCTTCCTGCTTCCCAAATTGCTCCATTGGGAAAACAAGCCTATACACACTTTTGTGTGGTGTAAGTCTATGGTGTGTTCCTGGGCTGGAAGCCTGGTAGAAGCTGACTAAAGTAAGCTACACCACCTAAAAGACCCCACTCCCTGTACTGGTGTCTGATTGGATGCCAGTGTAGGTCCCCAACAACACTTGCTTCTGGGTTGGGTTGTCATGGGGCCAGAGGCATAGCTGGGCTAGAGTGCCCAGTACGCATTCTGTGTTTTCCACACACACCCTCCGTGGTGCCTTGCCCCCCGCCCCCCCTTACTTTAGTTCAGCCTGGAAAAGCAGCCTGTTCTCTTGAGGCTGAAAACAGCCTGGTGGGAACTACTTCCCACCAGGAAGGGGGCGCCGTGGGGGCGGGGCAGGCGATTTTCTGCCCAGTGCAACGTGCACCCCTGGCAGCTCCGTCTCTGCATGGGGCTGAGTGGCTGCCACCTACTGGTGTGCTTGTTCCCTCTGCTGGCATTGGTACCCTTTACGCCAATGGGGAGAGGAGACAAATGCACCGATGTGGACTGCCACCACACTCAGAAGCTGATCCCCCACCCCATCTGGATTGGGCTGTAGGTCTTTATTTTGATTGATTATGATCAAGACAAGCCTTTATCCCTACATAAGTCCAAGACTTGAAGAAATAAAACTTGCATCTAATATGAGCAAAATTGCATCATTACAGAAAAGTAAGCCTTATCCAATTATTAACAACTCAACACTGCACCAAATGAAAACCAATGAATGCTGTCCACTACTTTCCGAGAATCCCATTAAGTTGTTTATCCTACATTGAAGTGTTTTTTCTTGGGTAAATAACTGCAAGCAAAGCGTTACTACTATAGAGCCTGTTTTAACCTTTTCACTAGGTCTGGTATGGGTTAAAAAACATTGTTTTCCTGACTCAACAATTCATTTGGTTCTTATACTTAAAAGCGAGCCAGGGGAAATATTATCCCAAATAAATATACGTCTTTGTGACCAGGAACAACAGTGGCTCTATAGTCATGCAAATTCATCCTGTTCACCATCATATTATGGAATCACTATAAAACCGGGACAGTCAGCATATTACCTTAGCTTACTGATTGATCCTAGACAGAGATGGGTTTTCACCAGGGCCAGGTGTAATGTTTTCCCTTCGGCGCAGCACTACGGTTGATTTAGTAAAACCCCATATGCTGATAGAACTTGTAAAGTATGTAAAACAGCTGTTGAAACTCTGGAGCATATTCTATTCAACTGTCAGAAATATGATGTGTTCAGAAAGGACTGTTCTTCACTAGCCAAACCAATTTATAACAGGAAATCAAGAATGGTACAAATACTTAATTGTAACAATCTTCAAATTTTACAAAGTGTTGCAAAATTTTTGGTGTTTTAGAGAAGTGATTGTTTATATTTCCCTAATATGTATGCCTAATAAAGGTTAACTGAACTGAAAAATATTTAAAAGTGCATGGCTAATACATTACTTTTTCTGTTTGCTTGAGCATTCTAAGATGGCTGCCTCTGACCTTTTTCTAGTTGACCTTTCCCCTTTCATCACTACTAAATAGGTGCAGTGTGGAAAGTATGCCACAGCTGGTACTGAAGAATGCACTGGGAAGGTAAATTTCACCAATAGTGAAAAATTAGGCAAAACTGTGGGTAAAGGAAAGAATGAATAATAGCTGTTTGGAAAAAGAGGGATTTTGATGTGGTGTATATCTCCTGGCACACTATCATTGATTTGATCATCCAAGTGTTTTAAGTAAAGAAACTGGACTTTAAAAGCGAATCTCCTCTGGTGGATTGGTTGCTTCAAGTTATTGTTACTGTGACTGATGTCTGAAAGGTTTATGTGAAAGATTGATTGAATGAAGTTATGGGCCTTTTAATGATCCTTGGAGATTTTACAAAGAAGAACTCAAATCAAGAGGCCCTGCAGAGTGCCAGGAATTGGTTTTGCATGTTCTCCTGCTTCAGTGAAAAAATGCACCTGAGTTTATACATACACAAAAGATCAGTATATTATGTATATAAACAGGTGACCAGATTTTAAAAAATAAACAGACAGGAAAGGGCAGAGATTTATGTTTCTGAGGAAGGAACAAAATGACCTCAAGAAATTAACAGGGTGTTCTTATTAGTAGATCTTGGAAAACCACAGTTTTGATGTTTTTGCTATGGGGGAAGCGGGTTCAATACAAAAAGAAAGGTACTATACTGTGCATTTTGCTCTGTGAACAGATTTCTATCAGTTGCAAAATAAATATTCTGGCTAAAGTTCTGATATGAACCCTGCTTTTTGTTTACACAATATCAAAATACTATTCAGTGGTTGAAGCGAGTCTTGCGGTAGCACTGATACATTGTTTTGCGATGCATTTATTTTTGCATCTTACTTTTCAGCTTTAAAATTTGATTCGATTCATTCCATGCAGAGCAAATAATACAAACATGAGCATATGCAAAAAAAATGTTCTCTTGAATAAAATATAATTCAAATTCTGTGGGAAGGTACTTCAGTTTTGCAGGCTTTCTGAGGAACTTTGACAAGTTAATGGGCAAGTTTTGAACTGGTCTGTCAGGTTTGAACTTCTTGGATGAGTTTTTTCCCCCCAGTAACAGGATTATTTAGCAATAGTAGCCCCGTGGCACAGAGTGGTAAACTGCAGTACTGCAGTCCAAGCTCTGCTCATGACCTGAGTTCGATCTTGAGGGAAGTCAATTTCAAGTAGCTGGCTCAAGACTGACTCAGCCTTCCATCCTTCTGAGGCTAGTAAAATGAGTACCCAGCTTGCTGGGGATAAAGTGTAGACAAGTGAGGGAGGCAATGGCAAACCACCTAATAAACATCATGACCACATGGGTCAGTAATGACCCAGTGTTGGAACTGGGGACTACTTTTACTGTAATAGGATGAAATGTTCGCATAGTTTAACTGACTTGTATAAATTAGTAATGACAACTGTTCCCCTTGGAAAGGTTTGAACTCCAACTGTGGTCTTTAGTATGACTTGTTTTTCTATTAGGGTTGCCAACTTTTCAAGTTGCCTCTGCAGCAGTTCAGGTGACTGTTTATTTCCACGTTGGGACGATCTTCACCTGCCAAGTCCAACATCCTTCACTAAAAGCACAGCTGCAGAGGTCAGTTTAAAAGCTGGCATCCTGGTTGTGAGTTCAGAATTCAATATTCGCCTGTGTTAATTATAAGAGGTTATACTTTTATTGTTCATTGAATTAATGAACAGTAAGTGTGACTCTCTTGATATATACAATCCAAATCTTGCTTTTTCATGTGAAGAACATCAATAAACGTTTTAAGAAAGCCATTTGCATACTATTTTGTCTTATTTCATAGTCTAGGTCCCCTTCCGCAAATGCAGAATAATGCACTTTCAATCCACATTCAGTGTACTCTGCAGCTGGATTTTGCTGTGCGGAATAGCAAAATCCACTTTCAAACAATTGTGAAAGTGGATTGACAATGCATTATTCTACATGTGAGGAAAGGGCCTAGGTTAGCAGGTATAGAACTCTTTACTGTGAAAAGATCCTGACTCTGTTAGTCAAGTAGAGGGCACTATGATATAACGATTCACTGTGAAAACAGGGGGAATAAATCTAGTTCATTTATATTTCACAAACATTCTGGTACTCTGTGCATTTTCTTCTGAGAGGAATTGTCACCTTGGGGGGAAAAGCAGGCTTAAGAAAAACCTCTCTCTGAATGTTTTTTTAAAAAAACATGATGTAGGGAGATATGTTATGCGCTGCTTGGTATTCAAGAGTGTGAAATTCTCCCTTCTTTGCACATGTTGGGGGACAGTAATTGTCTCACAATTGTTGCATCAGATGGATGACTTTCCAACAGGCACAGCTTCCTCCATAATTTACAATATCCAGATTTTTTTTATGTCTGGAAAGAAATAGCCCTTGGCTGTAACTCCAGAGGTGGGAACCCTCCACATGCAGCTTATAGTACTGTACATGTAAGATTGCAGAGTGGCCTAGAGAAAAACGTCCTGTCCCATTAATAGAGAGGCTTAAGAGGATGTTAGTTACCAGGTGACATTATTCACCTGCCCATTTCCATACATTAAACCTCTGTTTAAGGGACTAAATGTTTTTATCCAGGCCTGCTGGCTACCCTTTATGCAGGCTAGTTTGAGAATTAGACCAATTGACCTCAGTGTGATGTATTCCTTGGTTAAAAGTGCATGAAAAATGACTAAAAGAGTTTGATTGCCAGTGACTTTGACAGTTACTGATACACCGCTACGGGAAAAGCTGCACGTGGTGGGAAACTTCCAGATGATGCAATTTGCATGATGCTATTGTGCAACAAGACATAGCAATGCAATTCTTGCAACTTTGCCATGTTGTAACTCAAAAGCTCTTTTCTTCGATACTGCTTATACCTTTTCCTATAATTAGAAACGGATATAATGCTAACAGCGTGGAAGACATGAGACTAGGCATTTTGTAAGCAACACATGCTGGGGCATCCAGGAGTCCACATCCTACTGAAACCTGCCCATGCAGTTCATCTGCCTCAGAGTTAATTTGCAGCGCAATCTGGGGGATGGGGTGGGGGACTGAATCCACCTATGGCGGCAGCGCAGGGCTGCACCAAATTTGTCCTCCTTGGAGCACTTGCCCCAGCTGAGGAGCAAATCTGCTGGAGGGTAGCCACTCTGATGCTCCATGGTGACCCTGGTAGGGTGCAGAGTACCCCTCTGATGCTCCTGTGCCCTGCTGCCTTTGCCGGTGTGGCAGGTGTATGGCTAGGGATGGAACTGACATTAGTTGGCTTCCACTCAGCCTTTGGCCACTGGAACGCTGTTGGCTACTGGAATGCAGACCTTCAGAAGTGAAATAAAATGTCTCACCTTCTACTCTAGGGCTGCCAACGTCCAGGTGGGGCCTGGGGATTTCCCAGAATCACAACTTGATCTTCAGACTATAGAGATCAGTGCCCCTGGGGGAAATGGCTGCTTTTGAATTCCCTCCTCCTCCTAGGCTCCCTCTCAAAATATTCTGGAATTTCCCAACTAGGCCTTGGCCACCCAGTCTTCACACAATGCATAATTTAACTTGTAGAACTCACTGTCACATATGGTGATAACCATTAGTGTAAATGGTTTTAAAATTATACAGAATTTGCGATGGTAGATCAATGAAACCTCCATGTTCCAAGACACACTACCCTGAACATCAGTTGCTGGAAGGTAACAACAGGCAATCCCAGTCCTATAGCACTGTGCACTGGATGTCTTGTGTTTTACAACGGCATTGGTTTTTTTTATCCGGTAATCTGCCTTGAGCCTCAGTGCGAAAAGAAGGCTATAAATAAATAAATAAAAACTCGAGGGCTTTCGGGATGGTCCTTGTGGAGACAAGATTGTGGACAGACAAGATGGACCGTTGCTCTGATTTAATCCCGTTCCCTTTTGTGGAACATGTTATCTGATTAGATAGATAAAGATTGAAACCGGGACTTTGTGAATGCCAGGCATGCTCTCCTCCCGGAGGAGATAGTACAAAACCGTGCATAGAATTTGCTCTTTCATACTGATCAGATCAGGGGAAAGGGAGAAAATCATTGAATAATGTATTCATGCCCTTTTATATTCCCTCCTAACGTGAGAGGCTAACGAGCCGCGATTTGCACAGCCATTTACAGCCAGCAGGCTCGATTTAAATCTCCGAAAATAGGTTTTTAGACGTTTCCCACACATCGTGATTTCACCCAGGCTGGTCAGCTAAGGGACCTTTTGCCTATTGGGAAATATTGCCTATTGGGAAATATAAGTAGCGCCTTGGGGGCAGGCATCGCAGCCCGATCCGAGCCACGGAAGTAAGTGGCATGCAATTACTCCTTGGTAGAAGCGATTAGAGCCGCAGATTTTCCAATATGCTTATTCGGAAGTCAATCCCAAGAAGTGAAGGGAAATAATCCCACTGTGTGTTGAGGATCCTGAAACCACCGGGTCGCCTGTGCTGCACCGATGGGCAGGTGGCCACCCGGCCCAGATCGCAGGACCTTGCTTGCCTCCCTCTGCCCCGTTCCCCTTGGTTGACCAAGCTGCAAACGAGCATCGAAGACACGCCTGCTGCAACTTCGGTTGCCCGTGCTGAGCATGCTCGAGCTCCACCCACCGCTGCGGCTGCAGCTGCGCCGGAGAAAGCACCGCCCGGGGACACGGAAGGCATCGGCATGCGTGCGGTGCTCGGTTGGAGTCGGCTGGTGCGGCCGGCTGAGCGCTGGTGCGGGGCTTGCACGAAGCAGGCGCCGCCGGGGTTTCTGCTGGCTGGCTGCCGCGGGCTTGACGGCCGCATGGCTCAGTACGGGACGGAGCAGCGGGGGCGGCTTCACTCGCCCGATTACCGCCTCTATCTTAGTAAGTAGGCCCCCGGGACGCCCCCCTCCAGACGACGACGACGACGACGGAGCAAGGCGTGGTGCTCGGTCGTCGCACGGCTCGCACGGCAAGCTCCTCCCGGGAAACAAACGCGGTGCAAGCTCCTCGTTCGCTGTAAATCAGGTGCAACTTCCTCGTTCAACCCGTCCAGGGCATTGTGTGGCACGCGTCCAGACTGGCGCGTGTCGTTCCAGGCCCTTCTGTAAGGCCATGAGCTCAGCGCGTGGGACAGCAGGACACCTGCGCAAATAGTTTTGGGTTGCCAATCCCTGGGCAGGGCCTGGAGATCCCCCAGAATTAAAGCTGCTGGCCGGACAACAGAGAATACCCTCCACCCCAAAGTTTCCAGGAATTTCCTAACCAGGAGTTGGCTGTATACCAGAAGGGTGCAGTAGGAACCCATAGGCAGTCCTTGTGGGTCAGGAGCGCAATGACACCAGGGACGTAGACTCCGTTCACCTGATTGTATGTACATTCCTTAATGGCAGTGACTTTGGGTTGCAAATTTTTCATGTAGGAAAGCTGGCATTAAAACTGCACATTACTTTTTTGTGTGTTGTTTGCTGGTGCCCTCACAGCTGGGTAGACCACACTGTTTTATACCCAGTGCCTAATCCGATGGATTGGCTGGATCTATGGATCAAATTATCTGAGGGGAAAAAGTGAACTGATGTATGAGGTTTAATTCTGAGGATGCATAGTTGGAGTATGTGTTAAATAATGCCCAGTCTTTCTTCACCATGGTACTAGGAGACCACGAGGTAATAGGAAACCTCAACAAACCTACTTAATAGGAGCCCTCTCAGCAACCAACTTTATGGCAGAAGAGTTGGGAATTCATGTTGACAAGTGAAAACTGGAAGTGATATTATGGAACTCTCTAGAAGTTGCAAAAACTATATGTCCTGCTATCCAAATGCTCCCAGGGATGCCTGCTGTGACAAGGCAATCCTGCACAATGTTTTAGTAACACATTTCAGATGAGAAGTATTCAGCTCTGACTTTGTAACTAAAATTCCTAATATGAAATTCCTAATATGGAATTTTCTTATAGGTCCATTACGCATCGAACACTTATCTCGGGGCTCTTCAGAGCACAGTGGGATTGCTGTTGTGCCTTTGCCCCCTGACTTGGCTCCATGGCCATGCCCTCCCAACTCTGATTGGTCCAGCTGGACTTCCTCCAACTTGCTTGCTACAGCGTGGCCACATCTCCCCAACTAGTTCTGTCTGCTCTGAGTGTCTGTCCAGGCAGGCGGCACTGGCTCAATCAGGGCAGCTTGCTAGCTTGTCTGGAGAACCACTCCTCATGAGAGGTTTAGGTGGGGTATATTGATTCCTGTTGTTCACTAAGGGTGTACGCTCAGCAAAGCCGAACCAAACAAAACCTTAAAAATGCCTTATTGATTTTTTGGGTTTTTTCCCTAAAAAATGGGAACAATCAGACCACTTTGGCTCTGCTGCCATTTTTTTTAAAAAAAGATGTGGGAACACCTCTTTCCGTCCCTCTTTCTCTCACTTACCTGCTGACCACCTCCATGGTCCACATGGACTCAGAGGCAGCAGACAACAGAGAGCTGAACACTGGGCTCAGCCCAGCTCTTGCCTTTGCCCTGCTGACCCCAAACCCATGTGGATCTCAGGAGGCAGGCAGTACTTCATTTGAGCCCAGTGTTAAATTCTATGTCACATTCCACCTCTGAAACCCATGTGGTCCCATGTTTCCAGAGGGCTTCCAGTGGCATGGGAAGGCAGCAAAAAGCCGGAAAATGCCCGGCCGCCTGAAAAGCCCCATTGGTGAAAATAGACTTATACTCCTTTAGGTTGGGGCTGCTCTGCAGGGGTCAGACTCTTCTGGGTCAGGCGCCGTGGAGCTCTGTGGCACCCAGCAGCCTCCTTGTTTGCCCTCCCCACTGGTGTAGATGCAAGTTATGCCAGCGGGGTGGGCAAACTTGCCAACACAGCCTGCGTTGGTTTCAGGAGCCGCTTCAGCCCCCATGCCCCAGATTGGGCTGTCTGTTTTTTTCTCAGTCATGTCCGTGAATAGTACAACTTATGTCATCTGGGGATCTGAAATTCTTTGATGTAAAAAGAGACCCTCATACTCAGATAGGGGTGGGAACCCCTGAAATTGGATGTGTGAGTGATTCTTGGTCTCAAAAGCAGTAAATGAGCTCAGCCCACCCCTACCCCCCTTTGGTATATCTCTAAGAATTTTGGTATTGAATCCATATATTGGAAAACAAACAAAGATCTAGATATGTGTACATGTATACATTATGTTGATGGCAGAGCAGAAAACCAGCAACATGAAATTTATAGGGAGCTGAAAAATGTGATTTTAGTTGTCTCTGATACTCTGATAGTTTATTAACAGTTGTGTTTTGGCTGGAGTTTATTGCACTGACTGTATATTTTTGCTAGGCAAGTAGTATTTGCATTTGAATAATCTGTAGATCTCTGTGTGTGTTAAGATGCGCATAGGTGCCGTATATACTGTTCCTATTTGTTTGTTTATATTTATATTTTTACCTTTGTAGAGGATTCAAGGGGAAAATATATTTCCTCCTTCCATGATATTCCTCTGTTTGCTGGGCCAAATGAGGTAAATATGTTTCTATGTGTTAAAGTTTCTGGTAGATGAGGCCTACAGAGGTGTATCTTGACAGAGGGTTGAAATCAGTGGTGGGATTCAAATAATTTAACAACCAGTTCTGGTGGTGGGATTCAAATAATTTAACAACTGGTTGTTTACAAGCACCATTTTAACAACTGGTTCTGCCGAAGTGGTGTGAAATTGCTGAATCCCACCACTGGTTGAAATCTAGCATTAATTTTGCACCTTTGGCTGACTGGCACTATAGTCATATGTGTTTTAGGGTCAGTAAAAATTATGCCATTCCTAGAGGACTGAAGACGGCAGTCTCTTCTGCTCACCCCAGGGGGGAGGGCAGAAGCCGGGCTGCCAGCTCCAGGAACCCGAGAGAGGGGGGTAGAGAGAGGGGGGGCAGAGCCCCACCCCAAGCTCAGTGGGAGGGGCACCCGGGGACAATTTGTCTCTGGGTGGCATTTCCCTCCGATATGCCTCTGACCTTAACTGACCAGAATAACATTTTTGTGCGAAACAAGGTTTAATGAATACAGTACAGTACAGTAAACCTTTATTAGGCATAAATGAATACAAGAATGAGCCTTGGAACTCCTTGGACTCATGGAAATCCTTGGACTTATGTGCTTTTTTTCCTTCTTGTCCACAACTTGAGGCAATTCCTGGTTGATTGTAGTTTATCATTGCTCCAAAAACAGAACCAGTTTGTTCCTTGCATACTTAAACCAAGAAGTCCTGAATCCCTGACGATTCCAAGATTTGTGTTCATAACCGCAAACCACAGTCTGCCATTATGGCTGAGTTTAGCCCAGGGAGAAACTTTATATTTAAACTAGTCATTAGCAGGATATCCCAGCTGCTTAAAAAGAGGAAGCATGCATTTGGTTATAAAGTATCTAAAGTGTGTGTACACTTCTTTGGGGCAAGTAACGATAATGTAGGGCTACAAGATTAATTTCCACTGGAATTAAGCAGCCTGAGATCTATGTATGACTATTTGGAAGGGAGTCTCACTGGGTTCCATGGAGTCTACGCCCAAGTAAATACTGCCAGCTTAACTTTCAATGCTTTGAGCCTGAGGCCACTTGAGCAACAGTTCAGTTCTAGTGTTTTTGGTACCATTGTTAATAGTCTCCATTACAATAAAAACTTGTATCCACTGATTGTTATTTTTTGTTGAGTACAGGAAAATGAGATTCCTGCAAAGAAAACGAAGCTCAGTGGAAATGAGGTAGGGTTACACTATTATTTGTTGAGATTACTTTGCTGCGTCGGGCAGTGCTGGGCTGAATAATCTAGATAGGATGGAGTATTTGAGCTAAGGGCCATCATCTGTCTGTGATTCGCTGAGAGGTGATTGGTTTCTTGCATTGGAATTGGGGTTAGGTGTCTAAGGGCCTAAACAGGGGTGACATTTCATTGTTGTGTAGGAGCTGCACGTTTGCTGTATCTTTACAGTGATCTGTCTCCAAAGTTCCATAAATCCCCATCTTTCACTTAACCCCCCCCCCCATCTATTTCCCGCTTTCATTGCACAGATAATAAGGGAAAGGCTTATCTCCACAACAGAAAGGGTTGCAGACTTACTTTTTTTTTGGGGGGGGGGAGGGGATGAAAACTGGCATCAGTGCCTCTTAACCATGATAATATATCAATGGGAAGGGAGCCAATCAGATATGATAATTTTGATCCAAGCATCTGTATGTGCAGAAGGCCATCAACTAGACTTCTAAAATACGGTCCTGGAATCTCATCCACTGAGAAGGAGCATTTGGTAGCTGCTGAATCAGGATTGATACAGATGGCTTTTTTTGACATGGTGGTATATTGCATCTCCTCCCTGATGATTTCAAAGCCAAGCTGGGAACTGGAATTGCAGTAAAAAATAACCCCGCTGGTTCAGGCACTTGATTTATGCACTTCAAATACAGAAACAGGCACAACCAGATACAGATGTGCAGTTATTTATCTAATAATCAGCCAATTTATGTAAGCAAAAGACAAGGGCTTGGATTAAACATGTGCAAACATATTCTCTGTTTCACATATAAAAACCAAAGTATTTCTCCCAACAGGAGGGAGAATAACAGTGTACATTCAGTCTGAGTGTAGGCTCAAAGCTGTAGGCTTAGGAATGTAGTGAAACAGATTTACTGTTAGTAACTGAGACTCTTATGATGTTGAAATTGGAAAGGAAAGCAGGTATTTTGAAATCTGTTAGAAAAGAAAGCAGTCTTTGTACTAGGATGGTAAAAGGGGACTACACAAGTTTTAGTCACCTGATTCCTAATATACTATGATTTGGTACATGAATGAACTTTAGGATTGTGCATTCCCATCCTCTCCTCTTTTGTTTTTCATGTATAGTGTGTAATCCAGCAAACGGTGACCTATACTTTTCACGCAAATAAAATTTCAGTTTGGTTGAAAACCGTACTTCCAAACAGTTTGTTGAGTGTAGGGGTGAGCCCGCGAACCCGGCAGAACCGTAGAAGGAGCGCCAAGCATGCCGGTGTCGGCTACGGCCTTCCGGGCGCACACGCTCCCCCAACCCCCGCTCCCCCATGAGTCACGGGTCATGAACTGCCTGACTCGCGGTCACCAGGTGTCCCATACAAAAGGACAAAAGGGCTCCTGCCCTCAGGTGAAGATTAGACCCAGACACGGATGCTCCCTCACGCATGTAGCAGGCCGATCAGACCACGCACCATATGATGATCTCCCCGCTCTCTCCGAACCACTCCCCGTTCTCCCGCCTGCCCGACCCCTTTACACGCCCCCGTTGAAACCCTAATAAAAGGTGTGAGGGGCGAGCGCACAGCAGAGTTGCCAGGATCACGGGATCCCGTGTTCCTGCCTCTGGCTCTCTCCACCAGATGAAATCTCCGCGTCTCGTCTCTTCATTGGGGCCTCGTGGGCAAGACTACAGTTGAGCACTTGAGAACTATTCATCATTTTGTTAAATGAGGGTGTTATGCATACAAATCCTTCTGGGTTCTTTCACTGTCTTAGTGATGTGGCAACAAATTGTGCTTGGTGGTTGCCTCTGAACTAAGCTGTACCAGTGGTCCATCTAGTCCAGCATCTTGCCTCACACAGAGGCCAACCAGTTCCTCTGGAGCAAAGGTCTGCAACCCATGGCTCTCCAGATGTTCATGGACTACAAATCCCAATTGGCCATGCTGGCAGGGGCTAATGGGAATTGTAGTCCATGAACATCTGGAGAGCTGCAGTGACCGGGAATAGTGGCCAAGGATTCCTCTGATGTTGTGTCCTGTCAGTATTATTCTGAGGTTTACTGCTTCTGAATGGGAGGTTCCCTTTGTCCTGAAGTAGCTCCAGCTGTATGTCCCTTTGCAGAGTGAGTGAAAGGAAGCCACATAGTTGAACATCTCATGGGACATAGAATCCTGATCTTTGATAGGGAGAGTATTCAGGGTTGGACAGAAAACCTCCACCTCGCTCATGCTTTCGATCAATTGATCTGCAAAAATCCAGCGTGGGAAACTTGCGCTCACAGAGAAATGCTAATAGAGGTAATTTGAATTATTAAACATTGGGTGATTCACTGGAAGCCAGAAGGCTATGGTAGCTATTTTTCATCACACAGGGCAGTCAGACGGTAATGATGAAATTAATGTACAGCGTTTATAGGATACTTAACATTGACAGCAACAATTAAGTAGATAGGAAGGAAGTGGTGAGAAGAATGCTGTGTATTTGCTGTCATGGTAACAGCCAATAAGCTTCACTTAGACTGCCTCTAGAATGGAGTTTTGGACACTTTTAAAAATGGTTGCCAATGAATGTTAGGCCAACCATTAGCTATCAGGGTTCATATAAGCCATGTTTATAAAGGGCTTAAAGGCTGTTAGTGGGAAGGGCTAACCTTTGCATTGAATCAAAATTAACTTGTCAGATTACTTGCGTTTTGGGCTCAATGTCCATGGATATTTTTGCTCTGTGAGAGGAACTGTGTGTGTATGCTGGTGGCTGCCTGCTCTATATGAGAGAAGAGATTTAGCCAGGGCAGTTAACATTTAGTCCCTGTGTGTTTTTGGTTGGCCAACTTTCAGTCTGAGACTTGGCTTAACTCACAATTGCTGGTTTGCTGAGGCTAATGGCAGGTTCTGAAAATGATGGTTGTTAACTGTAGATATTACCAGGGGTTTAAACAGATTCATGGAGGACAGTCCATCAATGGCTACTAGCTATGAGGACTGAAGGGAGCCTATATGTATAGAAGTATCAAATTCTGAATACCCGTGCCAGGAGATAACATCAGAGAAGGCCTGGGCCTCTGGGCCCTGTTTATTGGCCCCTCAGAACAACTGGTTGGCTGCTGTGTGAGAACAGGATGCCAGGCTAGATTGGACCACTGGTTGGATACAGCAGGCTCTGCTTATGTCCTAGTGTAAAAAATGAGGCTTTAAGATGCATTCTTCTTGACTCTACTTATAAGCATATGGCTATGTAGGCAAAATGCTCATCAAGCTTCTTTTACCTTTTTGACATTTGTTTTCCGGAATAAAAATCAGGAAATTGTTGCTTTTCCTGATTTAGTCAGTGTTGGCCTGTGTTCTTCCTGAAACTCTGAAAATGGGAGGCAGAACTGAACAACCTGCTGGGAACAGGAGCAAGTGGAAAACTAAATAGGCCCTATATTTCTAATCATCTCCTCGTGCTCCTGTTAATGTGCAGGTGTAATATGGTCTGCCTGCTAACCTTGGTTTTCAAATTGTGAACCTTGGGAATGCATTGTTTCCTGGAAGGAAATTCTCTTCCTAGCACTGGTTAAGAACATCATGCCTTATTTATTCATTTTCTTTATTTGTATTTCATCTTTCTCACTGAGTTTCAGGGCAGATCACGTAGTGTAAGCTGTAAATCAATGCCGTCTAAAGGATGAAACATCTAATAAGCAATTTAATAGGACTAGGGTTCCAGAAATCTGAAACAAACTAGAAAGTATTAAACATGATATGTTAAGCAATGGAATTACATAGGTAGAAAACAATGCAAAAGGGCATTTTACTGCACAGAGAAGTGGCTCACACACTGATTAAAAGGGTAAAAGATACATGTTATTTAGGGAACTATATTTAAGATAGGAAAGAGGGGAAAGATAACATGCCACTACCTTGCTAGCTAGGAAGAGTCTCATTCACTAACTTCTGAAAATAAACAGGACGTTAGACTTAAGAGTATCAGTCCATTGACAGACAAAAGGTGACGCAAAAGGACAGAGGGATCACTAACCTTACAGCTGATCACTTGTCTGTCCTCTACCAGGTCTTCTTCTTGATTCCTTTGCACATTAGACATTGCTACTTTCAACAGAGCAAACAGCAAACCGATATTACAAACTATATACATCAATATAAGCCCCTTTCTCTTTATAAAAGCAACCCTCAGTCTAAAGTATTCTGTTTTACGTAGTTTTTGGAGCAACAGAGGAGTGGAAGTCTACATTCCTGATTGCCTGAAGAGGTCGTTCTGTAAGATGGAAGCCACAGCAGAGAATGTTTGTGTATGGTCTTGTCCATTTGTAGAGTAGTACCACTAGAAGGCCCTGATCAGTTGAGCATAATTCGTGGAGCATAGCAGGAGAGACAGTCCTGCAGATAGGAAGGTCCAAGGCCCAAAGTGTTTTGTATGGGTCTTGCAATTATGAATCCCTTACATCTGATTCATTCTAGTGAAGGGGTGTGTGTGTGCTATTAACTTTGTGGACCGTTTAGGAAGGCGAAGTCCCGGTTTTATTTATTATTCTTTTATAAAGTGCCTCAGATTTCACTTAATCAGTCAATAATGAACAAATATGTGTGTTGTGTTCTAACATGTGCGGTATGTTTTGATTTGTTCCTTTCCTTTTCAAAGGTTGTACTTAATATGATTGTAGAAGTGCCTCGTTGGACAAATGCTAAAATGGAGGTAACTTTAAAAACTTTACAGTCAAAACTCTCAAAGCAGTTTACAAATAAATAAAATGTGAGGCTGTGACTAAAAGTAATACTTGTGTTCTTAGAGGACCCGATGAGTGCTTCTGAATGCCTGTGCTGGAAGGTAACAGCAGGTAGAGGTTTTGGCCTCAGAGACAAGCTTGTTGGCCATGTCAGGTGATTCACTAGAACAGATGGACCATTAGTCTGATCTATCTTGACTACTCTTCTGTTTTTATAGGAGCATTCTTGAAACCTTGTTCATATCTGTTCTAACAAATGGCTGTGTTTAGAGCAGAGAAATTCTTATCCGGGGGGGGGGGGGGGGTCCCTTCAGTTTTCTTTTAAAACTAATAGCTGCAAGAGCTTGGAAAGGGGCAATGTCTCCAGTCATCGGTGATGGCACAGGCACTGTCCAGTCGTTGCCTGTGACCACTGCACTATTACATTATATGTAAGAATAGAAATAGAAATGGTGGTGCTAGTGCCTGCCCTATGGTTGTCGCTGCTTTTAAATGTTTTTATTGCTTATATTGTTTCCTTTTATGCTGTACACCGCCCAGAGCCCTTCGGGGATGGGGCGGTATATAAGTTCAAAAAATAAATAAAATAAAATAAATAGTGACTGCAGTAATATAGATTAGTGTATTCCAGACATAGTGAGATTGCCAGATAATTGTTCAAGAAGCATTTAATGTAGAAAAATAATCTCTATCACCACTAATTCATGAGTTGTAAACTTTTTGTCCCTTTTAAAATCTATAATTAGAAGCTACTGATGTTGTGGGATTCAAAGGGATTATATGTTGTTCCTTTATATGTATATTTTTAGACACTTTGTATTTTCATCTTTTTACAAATGTCTTAAGTGTTCTATATCCCCCCCCCCCCCCCAAACGTTCTTAAACCTTTGGAATTATAAATCTAAATATAAAGCTTGAAGCCTCCTCAAGGAACTTGTTACAGGAATAATTACTTGAACCATTTTATAGTTTTCTTTTTTTTCCTCCCTTCCCTGCTCTGTGTTTTGCAACATGCTCAGATTGCCACAAAGGAACCATTGAATCCCATTAAGCAAGATGTAAAGGAAGGCAAGTTGCGATACGTGGCAAATATCTTTCCCCATAAGGGCTATATTTGGAATTATGGTGCTTTCCCTCAGGTAACATATATTGTTTTCTGTTCTGTCAAAAGCACGAAACTTTTCTGTCTTCTCAGCACACTCCTCTCATAAATCCTGTGCACTTCATGAATGCAAAACTGTTGGAAGGAAGGCAATTGAATGTGGTAGGCTTATGCGTTGGTATGGGGAGCTGGGGAGATATTATGCAGTGATTTTTGTCCATAAATTTTGATAAGAATGTGCTGTTGGAGTTGAGCATATGTTTATGGCGAAATTGTCATGCTTCCCTTGTTGGAGCGGTGTTTGTAATGTTAGGCGTTGGGGGAATCCCTTGCAGTGTTTTCAACCCTACTTTGCACCCCTGACCTCTAGTAGTACTTTGGGAAAGCTGGCTGAGGAGGCAGCTGCATCAAATAGAAAAGAAGATAGAGCT
Source organism: Sphaerodactylus townsendi (assembly GCF_021028975.2). Classification (NCBI taxonomy): domain Eukaryota; kingdom Metazoa; phylum Chordata; class Lepidosauria; order Squamata; family Sphaerodactylidae; genus Sphaerodactylus; species Sphaerodactylus townsendi. The sequence continues at coordinate 66,634,521 of NC_059434.1, forward strand.
GCTGCTGACCTTTGTACCTTCTCATAAGGGTCAATTCCTTAGCAGTAATATAGACTGCATTCAGACTTCAATTCATTCCTACAAATGCACAATTTGCTTCTGATTCCCTTTGCGCATAGAGTGCCATCAAAGGCTTTCTGACTTCGGAAGCCTTGAAGCAAGCTCCAGTTTATTGTGACATCTGAATGCAAATTTGAGTTTGTTTCCTTCCCATAAATTAGGATTCTAAACCACAGTTTGATTCCAGGTTTGTTAGGAGGAAACAGGCTGCAGTTGGATCTGGTGCCTGCATGAAGACGTCAGAGCAAACTGGAGTTTGATTTAAGGTTTTCAAACTGGAAGGCCTTCACTCGCATGGGGCAAGCAAGGGGACAAGTGAGGGAACATGCCAGGACAGCAACAGGCAGATCTCATGTCTGCCACAAATAGAGCACTGTGTGTAGCTATCATGTGGCACCAGCATACCAGTGTTTTAAGGAAGATTATAGTCCCTAGCAAACTCAGTGTATAAATGTCAATAATTTGTACAGATTTATTGTAAAGTGAGAAATGGTAATACAGATTTTAATTTTAACTTCGTTTCTTTTCATAGACTTGGGAAGATCCTCATCATAAAGATGATGATACAGGATGTTATGGTGACAATGATCCAATTGATGTCTGTGAAATTGGTTCCAAGGTATGCTTGACCTTTTTTTGGCCATCAAGTTGCAGCTGACTTATGGCAACCTCGTAGGGTTTTTAAGGCAAGAGACATTCTGGCCGTTTCCGCACGGAGGCGGAAGCAGCTGGGTCGGTGCATTTCACGCCGACCCGACGACACTGGGACCGTCCACATGGACAGTCCCAGAAAGAGCCGGGACGACGGCACCGCAGAGCCCCGTCGCCCGGCTGACCCGGCATGTCCCCGGGCCTCTGGCATGTCGCCGAGGCCTGAGGACACGCCCCCCGGCTCTGCGCGCCTGCTCCAGCATCGCAGGGCAGGGGGGCGTGTCCCCAGGCCTCGGCGACACGCCGGAGGCCCGGGGACAAGGTAAGTTCAGGGAGGGAGTGGGGGGGAGGCGCCTTGAAGCCGCTGCCGTGCGAACGGCAGCTGCTTCAAGCCGGCGTTCCTGGGAAAGTGCGCTTCCCAGCGCACTCCGGAAACGCTGGCTTGGCGCCGGTCAGGCGGCGCGAGGGCGGCGCGGCTGCGATGCAGCTGCGCCCCCTGTGCGAATGGTGGCCTGGGGACGGCGTTTTTGCTGTCCCCAGGCCGCCATATTCCGCCCGTGCGGAAACGGCCTCTGAGGTAGTTTGCCATTGCCTTCCTCCTCATTAGGACTCTGGTATTCCTTGGAGGTCTCCCATCCAAATACTTGCCAGGGTCAGGGCTGAGAGTGTATGACTGACCCAAGGTCACCCAGCAAGTTTCCATGTGGGGGTTTGCATCTGGGTTTCCCAGTTCCTAGAGTGACATCTTAACCACTACACCATGCTGTCTCTCTGCCTGATGTATTAGCAAGCTTCTTTATAAGGTTTGCCTTATAGTTTTAACTGCTGTTTTATTGTTCAGAATGGAGTAAAATCTTGTCTAGGAACCAGCTGCAGGGTATAGACCAAAGCCACTAGCATGGATGGGGTTGTGCAGGCTGAGGGAGGACAGGCAAAACCAAAACTGCAACCTAGGGTGGCTAAAGAGAACCTCCACGTTCAGAGGCAGAAAACGTCTGAATACCATGGAGGCGAAATTGGGGAATGGACTTGGCCTCTGTTGCCTGTTTGTTGGTCCTGTTGGGCAACTGGCTTGGCTGCTGTATGAAACACAGTGCTGGTCTGATTCAGGGGTGCTCTTCTTGCGTCCTTAAGAGAGAGGGGAAATTGAAGTTTGCAGGATAACTGAGAGGTTTCCTGTAAGAGGGAAACATGGAAAGGGGAAGAATTGAGTTTTCATCTTAGACTATGAAATGGAACCTTCAGAACTATCCAAGAAGGACAAACCAAGATGGGACTGTGAAGGAGTGCCTGCGTGGTTATGATCAGTGAAGGGATGATGCTTGAAGACCAACTGGAGTATAGCTATACTTGATTCTCAGAGTGGGGGGCTCTATACTGAGCAGACTGAACTAATTCCGTTGACATGAGAGACATTTGCGGAGAGGCTACTTGATGAGAATAAGGTTTGAGTGAAGTCGGCTTCTAAGAAGAGATTTGTTGTAATGAAACTGAAGGAAAGCAGGTAGGTTGCATGCCTGTCAAGTTAGTTTATTTGAAGCAAGGGTGGTTTAGTATTAGGAAAGGAAGAATAAAGGTGAGGAATATGAAGAAGAAATCTGAATGTTTTCAGGGTCTGGCACCAATAGAAGGAACACACTTTGGTTGGTGAAATATGCCTGAAAATAATGTCTGCGGGATGGCAAATGAGAATAGGAAATGAAGTGATTGGTTAAGTCAGTGGCTGGAAGTCAGATTTTTCTCTTTTTATGCTTTAAGGTTCGCTCACTTGGCGAGGTTGTTCAGGTGAAGGTGCTTGGACTTTTAGGCCTTATTGATGAGGGGGAGTCTGACTGGAAAGTCATAGCTATTGGTGTGGATGATCCAGAATCAGAAAAGATCCATGGTAAGAATATTATAAAACCTCCTATCTAGTTCAGGTCTTCATGTCAGAGTGCTTATTTTTAAACTGAATCTGCTTGAATTTGAAGTTGGGGGTGCTTCGTTTCTCCTTGCCCTTCTTGAGGCTGAACTTCAGTAGTCAGTAAACCAACCTTTACAATAAATATATGGATCTAGCAGTCTAACAATTATTTATCACTTAACTAACTTATCAAGGACAATCAGCATGTGTTTGTTACATTCTAAGCTAATTCAGGCCACCAAATGGATTCTATTTAATCATCTTCAGTGGTGTAAATATAGGACACATTACAAGTTTCAACTTTATCACAAACTAGCAATTCTGATTAAGTACAGATGATATCAAACACCCAGTATAAAACGTTAGATCTGCAGATATCTTGTAGAACAGTGGACTCGGGGTGGGGTGGGGGCGTGGGGGTGTAGAATAAAAGGGAGAAAACCCTAATTAAATTAAATTATGAGGATGGTTTTTATTCAGAATGTTGTGAACTATTATGCATATTGATCAGAAAACCCAGCTCAGATTTCACAGAAGTATTCTTATTAAAAATAAATGTTACAAACTGTCTATCAGGCTGAACATTTCCCTGGCGTACCCCACGCATACATTTCCCTCTGCGAAAACAGCAAGAATCATGAAATAGCAAAAGTAATTCTCATTGAGGTAGTCACCCCGTGGCTATATTAAAACTGTGGGTGGGGATTACTTGAATGAATGCCCCTCTAAGCAGAAAATAATTCCCTACCCATAGAAAAATAGCATTTTCAGGAGGGCAGAATTCTCTAATTTTCTCTGAAGGGGAACAAAAAAGTAAAATTGTAGAAGGGCATTCAGTCTGAAGTGGCATAACTCAGTCAGGTTTACTATCATAGGGCTGGAGATCCATAAATGGTTCTCTCCACACATAATTCGGCCATAGTAGCAGCAACTGAGTGGTACCAGTGTCTGGGTGCTGGGCCAGGAAGGCTACCTGTTTTTTCACCATTCTTGCCCTGTTTCTCCTGTAAAAGGGGCCTCCCTCCGCTGTTTTTTTTATTCCCAGTATGCAGGAATGAGAGACCAAGGGCAGGCCCAGTGCGAGAAAGGAGAGTTAATTCCACAGTGCTTAAGCCCCAATATCTATAACTAGCTCCTGGGGTTGCCAGCCTCTGGGTCTGGAGTCCTAAATAGGATCAGGCCCCTGTGGCATTTTTGAAACAATTGAATTCGTGCAGTAAAACGGCTCCAGCATCCCCAAGTTGTTCCTGGGGATATGGTATCATCTTGTTGTTCCACTTTTCCACCTGTGCAACCAAAACCCTGTTCACATGTTGCATTGAATACACATCCCCCTGTATGAAAAAGCCAATAGTCTTTCACTTTTAAGTGAGACTAGTACCTGGATAAATATGATGTTTAAATTGCATGTTCAGCTGTTTGTATGTTGACTATAGCTATTATACACCAATGTGTTCTCTGCTTCAAAAAGCCTTTTGCATATTTTTAATTATGCAACAATTCCAATGTATGATTCAGGCTAGATGTTTCCTTCTGCAACTGCTCTGAAGTGACCACACTTTTTAAAGAGGAAGCCTTGTGTTTTCCAGGTGCAGGGAAAACTCTACCCTTTTCCTCACCTCTCAGGGAAGTCAAAGTAAATGTATGCTCAGTGCCTTCACAATTCATTATGGCGAGCTCTCGGCAGTCCCATTGCTTCCCCATCATGTGTGATGCAAGCTGCAGCCTCATCGGCAGGGAGCACCCTGCTGGATCACACCATCCTGATCTGTAACTACCGGTAGGGCTTATTTTTGGAGTAGGCCTTATATTTTAAGCCTCCTCCAAAAATGCTGAAAAATCATGATAGGGCTTATTTTCGGGGAAACACGGTACGATTGACGATGGCTGATGGAGTTCAAGTTTTGTTATTGTGGGTAGAACACTGAACTGGGACCACTTCCTCAGCCATCAAAAGCTCTGGATAACCTTCTCTAGCTACCATTTTTTCTGTCCAAACCTCCTTGGTTGAGGATAAAACAGGATAAAACTGGATAAGCCACCCTGGGTTTCTGGGAGTAATGGGAGCATAAGTACGCCATTATTATTTTAGAAGTGTTTGATGCATGCAGTCAGTTCTCTAGTTGTGAAAACCAAGTAAGTCCCCCACCCTTGTATACTGTGTTGGATCCGTTTCTCTGTGTGTATGGTTATACTTAAGCATTCAACAGGAAACTATAATTTAAGTGTTGCAAGGTCTTTCCATGCAGCTAAAATTGCTGCTAATGCCTTTATATGGACCAAATCGGTTGCTTCCCATAACCATTTGTCAGTTGTCATTAAAGTCTTGTGTTCCCTTCCTTTGTATCTTTCTTTGAACTGGTGGCTTGCAAGAGGGGTCTGTTAGCTTTGCCCACAAGTTGAGGAAACCATCTGTTGTTTGAAAGCAGTGGTTGAGTACAGTTTTGTATAGTGGTGCAATTTTCTCAAAAAATAGCCTTCCACTAGTTGAACACCATGTGTTAGGTTAAGAGTGCCCAATGTTTGCACATTTGCTGGAGAATCGTGGCCAATCCCCACTAAAAATACACACTTGTGTTGCCATCTCAAACAGGACAGTTTTCATGTTTAATCTATCATATGTGAGACTTCCCTGAATCTTTTGACAGTAACCAAGCAGCCTTTCCCATTAATGGCTGGAGCTAGTTGGCTTCTATTTTATTATAGCGAGTCTGCACGCCAAGTCAATAAAAGCATTTTAAGCTTCCTGCAGTGTCATTGGCAGCCTACCCACTTATTGGCTTGAGAGGCAGCATCACTTGCAATGACTGCTGGGGAAGATCTAGTGCCTGGTTAATGGAGCACAGCTGTCTAGTTCTGCTTGGCAGGCAAATCTGTTGCCCTATGATCTTTTATAGCCGCTGCTGTGGACTGTGAATGAGAGATAGTAGGCTGCTCTTTTGGAATGTTTGCAAGTTTTATGCTTTTAATCATTACACATGCATCTTAGAACTTTCCAGCATGGTGCAGTGGTTAAGAGTAGATGGCCTCTAATCTGGGGAACTGGGTTTGATTCCCCACTTTTCCACGTTAGTAACAGACTATTATCAAGTGAACTGGGTTTGTTTTCCTGCTCTGACATGTGAAGCCAGCTGGGTGACCTTGGGCTAGTCACAGTTCTCTCCAAACTCTCTCAGCCCCACCAACCTCACAACGTACCTGCTGTGGGAAGATGAAGGGAAAGGCGTTTGTAAGCCACTTTGAGACTCCTTACAGAAGAGAAAAACAGGGCTTAAATCCAAATTCTTTTTCTATTCCAGTGGAGCACCTTGGGCCTGCAATAGACAGTGTATAAACATTTTAATGAATAAATCAAATACTTGAATCCAGTTTTGCTGTGAAATCACAAACTATAGTTTGCTGGTTTAGATAGATATAGTGACAAACTGGTTTGCTATCAAAATGGAAATATTGGCTCATGGCCATATGTGAGTGGAGGAGGCAAATACGAGCCCTGGGCAGTTAACATTCTATGTATAACTATTATGATGTTGACATTATGTGACTAAATGATTGTGTTGATTATAGATCCTGGTTATGCCTCTTTGTTTGCAGATTGGAGTTCCTGGACTGTCCATTACATTTTATATCCCATCTTTCGTTACAACTCTGTGAAATAGGTTCCATGGCACTCATCATTGGTTTCCCTGATACCCCTTGCTGCTTCCTCAAAAGAAAGCAGGCTGTTTCAGCATCCTTGTATCTCCAGGGAATGCCCATTGGGAAACATTAGAATCTGTTGTGAAAGAATGCCAGGATTAGAACTGCCTAACATTTTGTGATTGGTCCCAGCTCCATTGGCAGCCATTTTGTTACAGTGTCAACTATCCATTCTCAAAATTGCAAAAGTGCCCTGCAGACTCAAGAAGGCTGGGCCTTTGGGTTAGAGAAAAACAACAGGTTTTCTAGTGAGCTGGCAACTGACTAGGGATTTAAGCCCAAAGCTCCCTACACTAGTTAACTGCTGTACCTAACTTTTGTACCATACTGGTTCTTTAGTCAGCTTTAGTCAGGCCAAACTGATGTGATAATCTTAATGTGTATTTTTTTTGCAATTCTTGGCAGGTATTGATGATGTCAGGAAGTTTAAACCAGGTTATCTTGAAGCTACAGTTGATTGGTTCAGACTATATAAAGTGCCGGACGGGAAGCCAGAAAATCGTTTTGCTTTTAATGGAAAGTTCAAAGACAAGGTGAATTTAACTATTTTTGCTAAAAGTGAATTTGTATTATTTAGATTTTAATTAAAGTGGATTCTTGTCATGGACAAATGTGATTTGTTTGACATCTGTCAGTGGCCTAGATTTAGTGTGACCAGACGTCCCGCTTTTGGCGGGACAGTCCCGCTTTTGATTAATTTGTCCCGCGGGTTTTTTAAAATGTCCCGATTTTTGGAAGGCTGACGCACTGCCTTCCAAAAATCGGGACTTCTGGGGCGCTCCCCTGTGACAGGGCGGGAAACGGGGTTTTGGCAGTGTGGCAGCCTCCCGCGCTGCCGCACTGCCTTCTGGGGCGCTTCCATTTCCCGCCCTGTCACAGGGGAGCGCCCCAGAAGGCAGTGTGCTCTTGCGGCTGCGCGTGCGCCCCACTTTAAAAAGCTAAAAATCTGGTCACCTTACCTAGATTAATCAGATAGCCCTCCTCATGCCCCGAATCCTTGAATCCTAGCAAAACAATCTGACTGAATTTTTCATGAAATTTTTTCTCAAAGGTGCTATTTTTTTTTTTGGAAGAGCACATGTAGATAGTTGGGCTGCTTGCACAAGCAAGGCTGGGAAATGTCATTATCTGTTTGGAATAATGGGAAAGGTCTTCAACTACCTTCCATCATAATGCTTGTAGAAAGGATACAATATTCAGAAGCAGGGCTAGAGTGCTTGCTCCTTCCTGTTTGCTGTCTTTACAGGCAAGCTACATTTTTGTTTTACCTCTGGAAGGTAGAATCCTTAGTAGGCTGTTGCCACTGATGAATTGAAATGGGTGCTGTTGCTCTGCTGTTGATGCAGGCAATTGGATGGTACCCATTACAATGCTAATGATGAGCAAAGCACTTCCTATCCCCATTGCTCAGTGCAGTGTGGGTTATTTTTAGAATGGTAATTAAAAAAACACAATTCAGAGGCAAAGGTAGTGCAAGCGCCTGTGGATGTGGCTGCTGATTACAGACCCATAGGGTGATCTAACTTTGGCCCCTTCCGCACATGCAAAATAATGCGTTTCCAAACCACTTTCACAACTGTTTGCAAGTGGATTTTGCCATTCCGCACAGCTTCAAAGAGCATTGAAAGCAGCTTGATAGTGCATTATTCTGCATGGTCGGAATGAGCCTTTGATTCAAAGTAAGATCTACTGTGATTGTTTAGGGTGGCACTGCAGCCTTTGGACCAAAAAATGCAGCCTACATCTCTGCTATTAAAAGGCATCATGAGCCCAGACCTCACCCTATCCACACCTCTCTCAGCATTATATTATTGTGATCAAGCAGCTGTTGCAGGGATGTGTAAACACCACATCACAAGACTTTGGGCAAAGTGTGTGGCTGGGAGAAGAGGCTCTGCATTGTGTGTGTGTGTGTGTGTCTTTGAGTGAGCTAAGAATGGTTTCTCAGCACTCCACAATGCAAACGGTCATGTCAAAAGTTCATTTGAATTAAAATTGCCTAGTCTTACTTTTGATTCCTGTGGAATTTGCTGATCTTCTCTGGTAAAACCTTCCCCTTGTCGCTTTTCATAAAGTGCATCACTTGGAGGTCTAAAAAAAAACACCCAACCCCACCCTGTTCTCATCTGGATTCCCTGCCCTTCTACTGGCCTTGGTTAGTCACTACCCAACCGGTATAGTGAGATTTAGATTGGGCCAGAACCCCAACAGATGGCGTTTTAAAATTTCAGCATATCCTGAAATGCTTTGCTAAAGTAGAGCCAAAGCATGAACTAAATTCCTTTGTTCTCTGTTTGAACTGGCTCAAAGAGGTGTCTCAAAATGTTTCTGGGAATCTTAAGTCTGCTAACAGGATTACTCATTCCCCAAAAATGGCTTTGTTCCCAAGGCCTCATTGAAAGAGAGCTGTGCTCCAGTGGTTCCATTCTGAGGAAATGTGCATTGTCATTCTTCTGCATTTTCTCCCTTTTCTTTGGTACATAGCAGAATTTAAAAACTCTGACTTGACAAAACTTTTTTTTATCTTCACATTTTATTAGTATTTAGAACACTTACAAAAAACAAAAGAAAAACAATTGCAAACTTAAAAAAACATTTAGTATAAGGACTCCCAATTTAATCTACATTGAGTGTTAACAGCAAAAAATTAATATCACTTGCTCTTTAACCACACACTTAAAATCCTCACTAATTAACATATTTTTCTCTGTTAGGCCTTATATTAACAATCCACTGGTCTTCTAAACCGCCAATCATCATTTTACTTCTTCCTATTCTACCCAAATAATCCATCAACGGTTTCCAATTGTCCAAAATTTTATTTTTATTTATTTTTTATTGTATCATTTGAATATTCCATTTTATATTAATACTCTTCTTCATTCATTTTCAAACAATACAGTTTCCCCTTCCCCCCCCGTATTTTCTTCATAATTTTATCAAACAAACAGCAGTAAGTTCATTCTTTGTAATCTCTTCTCCCATATCTCCTAATTGACTCCAGCTTCTTTCATCCAGTCCGCATATATTGTCCATATCTTCAAAATTTCGCTCTGTTTATCTTGCCACAGTTTATTTTTTGTTATTATATCGAAAATGTCCAGTGTCACTTGTTCCCAGATATATTCCAACCATTTCTGGATTGTCCATTTTTTCTTTTCTTTCCAGCCTAAAGCTATTGTTGCATGTGCTGCTTTGATCATTATTTTATACATATAGCTATATTTTTTTTATCTACCCTTCTATCCTCCATTACACCCATGAACAGTAAATCATTATTTATCCCAATATTATCTTCACCAGTTTCTCAATATATAACATTACGGTTGTCCAACATTTTTTCACTTCTATACATTCCGTCCACATATGACTATAATATGCCTCCTGGTCTCTGCAGTGCCAGCATTTAGAACTGAGTCCTTTAATCATATATGCTAGTTGTTTTGGTATTCTATACCATTTCAATATCACTTTTCTTTCCAACTCCATATATTTCTCAATCTTTATATTTTTCTGTCTATGAAATTTTCAGTTTTCCCAGTGTCTAGAAAACATTCCTTTTCCCATTTTTGATTCAATGTTCTTATCATAAAGTCTTTGTCATCAACCATGTACTTATATATGTCCCAAAAATTTCCCTTTACATTTTTCATATAGTTCAAAACATTTAGCCTTTATACATTCTCCTCTTATTCGTGAAACCTTTATCCTTTCCCAGATGCCCCTCAAGACCAACCAGTTCTCATTACCTCCTAACTCTATAAAATTTTGTAATGTCATAATTTCTCCTCCTTCTCTTATCAATTGTCCAAAAATTTAACCAAACTCCTTTCATTAAGCAATTAAGTGAGTTTGGCCATCTCTGCCAACTCCAAAGCTTCAACCCACCTTTCTTCTATTGCAGGTTATGTTTGAAGTTTCCTGTGTTTGTGCATAAAGTATTCTTACAGCTGATGTCATATATAAAAACAAAGTTTCATATTTTTTCTGAAGTTCCAACAAGAAACCTTCTAATTTCAATTGTATATTCATTTTAAGCTATTTTGAATTATTGAATGTATTGACCTCCAATGCTCCTTAGCTTTTTTACAAGCCCACCATAAATCGTAAAATGACCTTTTTTGGTATATACATTTCCAACACTGGTTAGAGATGTTTTTGAACTTCTGAGCTAATTTACTTAATGTCATATACCAACGATACATCATTTTATAAAAGTTCTCTTTTAGCTTAGAGCTCAATATAAACTTAAGCCCCCTTGACTACATGTTCTCCCATTGTTCTGTTGGTATATTATGCCCAAAATTAGTGGCCCATTTTATCATACACTCTTTCACTTGTTCTTTTTCCATGTCATATCTGAACAATATTTTATACATTTTAAAATAACATGATCATCATTTGTACATAATTCAATTTTTTAATTCAGTCTTGGTATTTCCAAAACCATACAGTCTGTTATCTACCATAAATCTCCCAGAAAGTTGTAAATAAGGGAACCAACCACAAGTAATGCCTTCTAACAATAATTGTTCTCTTGATTTCATTTTACCTTCCCCTTGTGAGAAATCAAGAATATCACCGGATAGCAACCATTTCTTTTCAAAAGTCATTTCATGTCTTAATAGTGCTTCTTTTGGTAACAGCCACTGTGGTATTCTTGGACCTAATCTAGGTTTAAATTTAATCCATATTCTCAGGATGGCACACCTAATATAATGGTTATTAAAATCTTTATTTACTTTGACCTTATCCTACCATACATAGGCGTGCCATCCAAATTTCAAGTCATGTCCTTCTAGATCCCGCCGTCGTTTATTTCTTAATGTGATCCATTCCTTCAACCAAACTAAACAACAGGACTCAAAATAGTTTTAGATCAGGTAAGCCTAATTCCCTCTCCCTTTCCTTCACGTCTCGTCATATCTTGTATCTGACACGAGGTCGTTTCCCCTGCCGTGTAAAGTTTGATATAGCCTTCTGCCACTGTTTGAACAAAGTATCATTTAACAGTATCGGAATAGTTCGAAATAAAAATAACATTCTTGGTAAAACATTCATTATAATCACTGAAATTCTACCCAAGCGTGATAGCTGTAGTTTACTCCATCTTGAAAAAATCCTTTTTAACCTCATTCCATGTTTTGGCATAATTATTTTGAAACAATGTACTAGTCTTATCCAACAAAACCACTCCCATGTATTTCACCTTTCTTTTGACTGTTACTCATCAGTTCTTTTTCATCCTGTTCACTCATAGTTTTAGTTAAGATCTTTGAACCCTGCTAAGACACCAAACTCTCTCAGTTTAAACATTAAATGCTCAGCTACTCTTACGGGGTTTTCCAAAGTGACTTCCAGATCATCAACAAATACTCTTCATTTATACATCTCTTTTAATTTTAACCCCTTCTTTCCTCTCATCATATGTTATCTCTTTTTATTTAATACTTCCAAGAAAAATGTCAACAAGAGAGGACATCCTTGTGTTGTTCCCTTTTGTATCTGACATGGTTTGGTTAAGTCTCCTTTAAACATTATTTTGTGCAGTTTATGATGTATATATTGATTTCACCCATTTTATAAAAATCTCCACACTGTCCATATTTTCCAATACCTTAAATTGAAAAACCCAGTTCAGATCAGACTTTGGCAAACTGTAAAAATGATTTATATAGATTAAGATTTAGATTCAGAGTTATTTAATAATTGAACAAAGGTTGAAGTTATTGTTGAATGTGCAGTTTTTATTAATGTATTGCAGTCTTCCTTCAATCTTGCAAAACGTTAACATATGAGGATGATATCATATATCAATTTAATTTCCTAAACATTTTAATTTAAAAAAAAACAGGCATTTGCTCTTGACATAATTAAATCCACCCACGAATACTGGAAAGCTCTGATTCACAAGAAGTCTGATGGCGGAGCCATAAAATGGTAAGCATCCAGGTTTTTATAGCTCTTTCAAAATCCAATGAGAACCAGTGTTAAAGTCCTGCATGCTTTTTATTTTGATGTACCAATTCCATTCCTAAAGATCTTCCACATCATGCCGGGTCCATAATTTTACTTGCCTACTTTTTAAAAAAAAGACATTATCTACATGACACCTTCAAACTACCCAGGTACTTTAGGAACAGCTCCAAAACACATCTTCAGCTTGGGTTTGAATGCAAAAGTAATAACTTTGAATGTTCTTGGGTACCCACATTTCACTGACTTTTTCTGTTCTTGATAAATATTCAAGTGATCATGGTTTACTGTTTAGTAGATTGACACGCAATGTTATTTTGAAGTCAAAGAAGAAATGGCTACAGGCCATTCCCCCCCCCCCCCCCAACATAAAAAACCATCTGTTCCTCTAATAATCTCACCAAATGAATGCAGCATACCCAGGAGCCAAAGATAGGTCAGGTGCATAGAGTTTTGAACTGTGTACACAGCCAGTTGGCTTCTGGATTGATGTAGCTGTTCTTAGTGCTGGAAAAAAATGCAGTTTTTGACACTGCTAAGTGGCCTCTTCCTAGTTCTGTTGCACTGCTACTGGATGTCTTGCCCTGTAGGATTGTATCATTTCCTATATTTTATTATCTATCTTGAGTCTCTGTGAGAAAGGCAGACTATAAATGAAGTATGTCAAACCATCAATAACAATATTTTGTTTTTCAGCACCAACATCCTAGTGGGTACCAGTCCCTACTGCTGCAGTGAAAACGATGCCCGAGCAATTGTGGAATCTGTAAGGGCCAATTTTTGTGCAATTCTTCCCCTCCCCATATTTAAAAATCATCAGTAGAAACATGTGAACAACCAGTGCACAGTCATAAACTAATACGAACAACAAATGAAGTCTTGACATTTAGATGAAGAGCATAGTTAGTGTATGGTCTTGGTGTGTGTTTGTGCATAGAGATGGATATGTTAAGGTGGCCTTGTATCATCTGTCACTCCATTGGTCCACCTACCTCAGTGCTGTGAACTGTGCTGCTGTCCAGGATCACAGGCAGATAAAAGGTTTTCTCAGCACCAGCTGCCTTTCAGCTGGGAGTGCCAGGAGCAGGACTCTTCAATGATGGGACCTCGGAAAGCCTGTGCCCTCCTGCTGTCTGAACTATGCTTGATGATTTGGTAAAGCCAAATCAGTACTACAACAACCACCTTTATTTGGCATTTAAAAATAGGTTCTAGAGCGTTGCCAGACATTTTTGAAATACAAATCAAGAGCACATTCAAAACGTAGACAGGAAGACTGTTTATAGCAGTATACATTACTTCGAAAGTTCTGTCACTTGTAAAATAATTTTTGCTACTTTTTCCAAGAGCATGGCATCTGTGTTGTTTAACAGAAGCTCCACAACAGAACAGTCAGAGTCACTTTCAGATTTGTCTAGGGTCAGCCTGGGAGAGAAATTCCTAATGCCCACATATCTCGGACAGTCAAGAATAATGTGAGCAAGAGTCTCCACTTGATTTTTACAGTGTGGACAAACCCGATCCTGGAGAGGGATGGATAAGTAACGACCCTTTGTAATGGCTGATGGGAAGGTATTGGATCTGGCCCTTGTGATAATCCATCTCTGTTGGGGTTCAGTTAATAATTCAAGATATTTGGCTATGTGCCCCTGTTCCAGTATTATTCCGACAGAGAGGGGTGAGCATGATTTATTTTGCTTGCCCCAACAAGATATGATATTCCTGTTCTAGAAGTCTACTTTTTAAGGTTCAGAAAATCTCTCTGGGTGTCAGCATACAGAGATCTTCAAGTAAAAGCCAAATCAGTAAAGCACCCAACAGAGATCTTCAAGTAAAAGCCTAATCAGTAAAGCACCCAACAAAAGCTGGATTCGGCTTTTTTCTGGGTTTTATTTGGTCCCTAAATACAAGCTGTGACAAACCCCCACACTGAGTGTTTAGAAAACCCTAAAAGCTGAATCTCTACTTGGCTTATTAAATTTCAGCCATGTAAAGTTTGAAGGGACTCTTCCACAGCAGCTAGCCGCTTGGAGTCCCTTTAAACTGACCTGATTTTTTCCCGAAATGGAGAATTCCCCCCCCCCTCCCCTTACTTACCTTTGCTGGATGTCTATTGGGGTCTGTGGCGCTACTTAAAGCCCACCCCTCCCGCATTGCTGAAGCAGGGCTGGCTGTAGTCAGTCGTTCTCTTGTCAACTTCTCTGTCTGCACTTTGAATGCCTTGTTGGTTTCCAGGGCAACAAATGGGAGAGCTACCTGGAGATTCTCTCCCAGCCAGTGGCTGGCATGCATTTTGGTAGAAAGCTGCAGGTCCCTGCAAAGTTTTTGCAACTTTGGGTAGAAGAGGCAGGAACAGAGAAGTAAGCTGGGACCTCACTACTGTTTTGGATAATCAGGGAAGGTTTTATTCCCTGAGATATTTTAAGTCTCTGGATGGGTTCCTGGCTGACCCAAACTGTATACAGTGCTGGTTCATGGCCAGCCCACTGTGCTCCAGACTGAGGTTGAGTGATAGTTCAGACTTACCTGGCAGGGGAGACACCATGATCACGAGTGATAGTTCAGGATTTCCCTTCTGCTCTGTTGAACTTCTCCTCCCTGTCTTCATGGGATACCACCAGTCCTGCAGAGGAGGCCTGCCTGGAGAAGATGCTAAAGGGTTTGACTGACTGACCCAGTTTAATTTTTTAATTGATTTTTAAAATGTTAATTGCTGTTTGTTTAACTTGTTTCTAGTTGGGCTTGGAGGAGGAATGGCGGGGGCAGGGAGGGGAGGCTGAGGATTTCGGCACAAAAGCCCAGGGATCAAGACCCGGGCTGAACCCGCATACAGGCCTAGTTGTTTTTTTTTAACCTGTTCATGCAAAAGTTACCTTAAGGGGGGGAGGGGGGCTGCTTGTTTTTGCTTGTTCTTCCCCTTCTCTAAAAGTTGTATAATTAATTATTATTGTGTTTTTAAAAAGTTATGTATTTCTGATTTAAGGTTGCTTTTGTTGTGGTGTTGTTGTTGTGGTTTGTGGGGAGAACTTCTAAGCTTGCAGTTAAATCTCCTCCTGCCCCGAAACTTGGGGTGTTTTTGCATTTGCTGCTGCTTTGGTTGGATTTGTGGCTGTTTGAAGGATTTCTTTTATTAAGGTTTCCCACGGTTTAATTCCTGTGTCTGCTGTTTTTCCCTGGTGTTTCTGCGTTTGCTGGTTTGGGGGTGTTTTCTTGCAGATTTTTATTTGGCAGATAATACAGTTTTAACATTTGAATGTTGTTTTCCAAACCCTTTGGTGGTTTTCCTTCCTGCTGGTTCTGTGTCTGCTGGGTTTTGTATGGTTTTCTGGCTGGCATTCTTGTGGGCTGGGTGGACCTGTGGGTCTTCCCACATTAGTTTATAGCAGGGGTCTTCAAACGATGGCCCTCCAGATGTTCACAGACTACAATTCCCATGAGCCCTACCACTTGGCCATTCTGGCAGGGGCTGATGGGAATTGTAGTCCATGAACATCTGGAGGGCCATAGTTTGAAGACCCCTGGTTTATAGGGCTGTGGGGGGGGGGGATTGTTTCTCTGCTGAGAAAGGTAGAGTAGGATTGTTGTGGTAATATTTCTGGGTTCTCTATATTTTTTCCAATCGTTAGATTTAACTAGAGACTAGTTTTAAAGGGCTTGATAGGGTTTGTTAGAGTTTCATTTAATGCAGTGCTGTAGGGTTTCAGTTTCGTACTTAATAGAATGTTAGCAGGTTCAAATAAGAGTAAAGATTCTGGGTTTGCAAACGGTTTTTTGTAGAGTGTTGGTTGTTGTGATGTTAGGTGTAGAGTTGCTTCTTTGGAAGGCATTGGGAAGGGAGGGAATACTTCTGCTGTTCTCCTGGAGGAAAAAAATTTTCCCATCCATTTTCCCATCCATTTGAAATAGTAGGAGATGGGGGGAGGGGGTCTTATGCTCAGCTGGCACTGTGCTGGAGATTAATTGGAGGGGTTGGCTCTGATTGGGTTGTTGTTCTGTGTAGGGGCACCAAATTTGTCACAAAGCTGCTGGTGACTCTCCTCAGAGGAACAACAAAAGTTTTGTTGAAGTGTGGTTGGGGGAGTGTCCCATCGTATGTGCAGCCAAGTGAAGGAAAACTTGGTGCCTATAGAATAGTGTTCCCCCCCAAACTTCAGCAAAGTTAATTGGTTCCTGTGAGGAAAGTCACCAGCAGCTGTGCGGCAAATTTGGGACGCCTACTCTGAGCAAGACCCCCTCCAGAGCCCTCAATAAAATCTCAGTGCAATTTTGCAACACAACAGCAAGCCCCATGTTAGTCTAGGATGGGGGGAAAGTAATCACTTTTTTTCCACACATGCAAGTCTATGGTGGGAAATTTTCCCACCATAAATAGTTGCTGAAACCTGCCAGATTCTCGATCTTGACTTGGCTCCATTGTAGCCAGTGGGGATTTCTGGGAGTATCTGTAGGGTGTGCATTTTTAAGGTAGAGGCACCAAACTTGCAGGGTGGCTTCAGGAGACCCACCTAGTAAGAGCACCAAGATTTGGTGAAGTTTGATTCAGGAGGCCGTGGGAGATGGGGGCTACCCCTTTGATGACCCATAAAATTGTGTCCCCCCCCACCGAACCAAGCCTCACCAAACCTTGGTGCTCTTACCGAGGTCTCTGAAGCCACTCTGAAAGTTTGGTGCCTCTATCTTGAAAAATTTGCCCCCTGCATACACACCCAGAAATTCCGCATTGGCTGCAATGGAGCCAAGTCTGTTCAATAGGGGAATTTGTGGGGGGTTCTGTTGGAGGTTGAAATTTTTAAGATAGAGGCACCAAACTTGCAGGGTGGATTTGGGAAACCCTCCTGATACCAGCAAGATTTGGTGAAGTTTGGTTCAGGGGGCTAATTTTATGGATCATCAAAGGGGTAGCCCCCATCTCCCATTAGAAACCATTGGAAACAAAGGAAGCTGGGGGCACCCCACTTGGTGATCTATAAAACTGGTCCTACTGAACCAAACTGTACCAAACTTGGGTGGTCTCATCAGGAGAGTCTCCCAAAGTCACTCTGCAAGTTTCGTCCTGCTGTGTTAAGAACATGCCCCCTACAGGCAGAAATCTTCAAAACATCAAAAAATCTCCCATAAGTTTAAACAGACCCACATTTTGGGGTTTTTTTTGCGGGGGGGGGGGGGATCCCGAATTAGATATTTTAAGTTTTTCTGTAATTAAAGCCAGTTAAAAACACAAATCCTAATTTTACTGATTTTTTAATTTTTTGCTCAAACCTATTCTGAGCCTGCCTTTCAAGTCTTCATACAGTCATCTTCCAAGTTATTACATAGGACTGTTACCAGATCAGTGACAGTCAGTCAGGCCACAGTACCATTTAGTTCAGTGTCATCCACTTAGTCAAATTGAGCAGGACTTTCCTGGAGTTTCAGATAAAGTTTCAGGAGTTTCCTGGCGCTTCTTATTCCCTGTTAACGAGAAAGGTCAGCAGTTTTCTTCAGGCAACGCATATGCTCCTCCGCTGAGCTACACCCTGTCCCATTCATTCCCCATTTTGCTGATTGTTCCCTGATTCTGGTCTCCCCCCCCCCTCCCCCATTGTTCTGGTGCTGTATAATAGCAAATGGAATTTTCGCAGCTCATCTGCTATCTTTTTTTTTGCCGCCCTGTTGCTGTGAGTTACCACCCAGGTTGATTGACTGGCAGCAGTACATTTAATCACGCAGCACATACTTTGTTCACTGCCGCATGTAATTAATAGCATCTCTTTGTGAAGGGGGACCTTCTCTGTATTCATGCGTGAGAGTGATTGAGAGGAGAAAATAACTGTCCAAGTGAATTTGGGGGAGCGGGAGGAAAACTTTTTAAAAGGTTGGGGGTTTTGTGGGGGCTTTTTTGTCCTTACAATGCTGTATTGTAGCACACACAACTTCAGCAAAGGGACTAAAAATATCTGTGCTTGGCTTATATGCTAAAAATGAAACCTCCAGATTTGATCTGTTTATAAACCACTTTGCCAGCTGCAACGATTGCATCGGTATGGTGAGCGTTCTCCATATGCCTCACAGCGATTTGAAAAGCTGATTTTTAAAAACTATTAATGGACTAAAATGCCTGCTTTGTACATTTTAGGATGCATCTGCACATCACTGGAATATTTCACAGTCATTGTGCTGTAGCAGTCACGCACACTTTCAAAAATTCCTGTGTGCATCAGATCCAATCTGAGAACGAGAATGGTGGCTTTAGCTCAATAGTAGTGTATTCTCCAACAAAGTGTGGCTGCAGCCCAAGACATGCAGGCATAGCTGGTGGCAGGCAAGACCTTTCTGATCTCTTAAGGAGCCAAGCACTCAGTGATTCCACCCCTCTTCCACAAATGGCATAACATTGCACAAACAGGTTGCATTCACACATAAGGGGTGATTCTGTCTCTTTCTGGAGGGGAGGGGTCCCCTGACTCTCAGCTATGGAATTTTAAGAAGGGGGTGGCTTGGGGAGAGAAGCAGATGAAAAATCTCTTTCATCACATCTACGCAGGTGTAATGTTGGGATCCATTGTCTAGTTCCAGTCTTTACAACCGCCCGGATAATGTGGTCCTGTGTTATTCTCTCCAAATTGGGGGTAGAGGCTGTGAAACAGTGACCTAACAAAGGCATTGCCTGACAGAAGCAAAATTCAAACTGGGGTTGACCCTCAGTCTCTTAAAGCCCTTGTATGTGTCAAATAGAAACCATCATGCTGTGTAACAGATCTCTGAGACTGAGGGGTCGACAAGAGCTCTTTGTGGCATGGGAGCCTCTGATCCAAATAAGAAAGTAAAATATCTTTGTTTGGAGATCACAAGATCTTGAGTTTTCCTGAAGCCTGTGTCTTATTACAATATAATTCTGATCCTTTTGCAGAGCCCACCTCCTGAGGAGAAACATTCTGCTGCCAGAGAAGGTAAAATCTCTTTGTGATCACTTCCACATCCCACATCAAATGCCCATAAAGTAAATAAAGCTTGTAAACTGTAGGCAGAAATCTGCCTAATCCCCACCCTCAAGCTGTGTGTGCACGGTGATTGGCTGGAAGTGATTCGTACGTGGTGATTGGTTTAAAGTGGGGTGGAAGTGAGTTGTGCCTGACAATTGGCTGGGTCATCATCATCACAGCTAGTGTTTTATATATACTGATGATGAAGATAATTCAGACTGTGGAAACTTGATGAATATTTCAGGAATATTTAATGGGCATAGATGTAACAAATATGTTTCATCATATACAGAGAAAACATTGCATTTGTTTGCGTATATTCATATCTAAATTATTGGCAACAAATAACAAAGCTTTTTTTTTTTGGTCTTTTAGTTGATCAATGGCACTTTCTTGGCCAGTGATCATTCAGACTCTCCAATCAGGTTGTGAAATCTTGAATGGCTTAATCTTCCCAACCCCCCACGTTTGCTGAAGCTACGCAAGTGAAGGAACTGCAGAATAGAGTCCACATTCTGCAAATATTTGTGATACACAATTTCTATCATGTAAATAAAAGTGATTTTTAAAGTAAAGTTGACTCCAAATGTGTTACATTTAAAATTGGTACTTAGAGTGCATCACTTAATATTGCTGTTATATCATCTCCTTGATTGTTTGATGCAGAAAAGTAACTCTGCCAGCTTTCATTTTTTTGGTACTGACCAATTATTGCAGTTTTTTTGGTGTCCCAGTGCAACAGAAGAACATTGGCAGCCAGAGGCAGAGATTTCATTCCACTCTCCTGTACTGTATAGGAAGTGCACTTATATTTGAATCAACAAACATCAGTTTTCATTTGATGGTCAAGGCAAAATTAGAATTCACAGTGTGCAGCCTCTGTGGAGGCCATGGTTCGTGTTTGTGATGGTTGGTGTGATACCTCAATTGGAAAAAAACTCACATTCAGGCTAATGGACTCTCCATATTAAAGAACTGGAGTGCTGAACAGATACAAAAATGAAAGCAAAAAAGACCTATAAACCTCAGTTTACCTGTCACATATTCCTAGTTTAACCCATCTCAGGGTTGTGAGAACTATGTGAAGAGAAGAATCAGATAATCTGCTCTCAGCTCCAAAGAGAAAGGTTTGGGTAAAAACGTAATAAATAGACTCATGGCACTGCGGCATCTAGTAGCACTAAATTCTGCAAACAAGTGACACTCATAAACCTACTGTTGCTGCCAGGGAATGGATCACAGCTGGTACAAGGAATCAGGATGACGAAGCCAGCATCATCATCTCTGTTTAAATCCTAATCAGTTTTTTAAATTGCATTTTTAACCAAGATGTGTATAAATGAAGCAAATATAACACCTAGCTTTTGCAAAAGTCGGCAACATTTGTTTCTATCTGGTAGCTTTGACTTCACTGTGAAGGTGAAAAATGTTCAAACTGGAGGTGTCATCTGTCAAAAAGTAGGCTTTAACAGTGCTTAACAGTGACAGTCTTACAGCCCAATCTAGTTCTTGGAGGTGCCTGGGGACTGTGCTGCTATCGCGCCCCCCTGCCACCTCCAGAGGGCTTCCAGGTGGTGCAGGGAGGCAGGAGAATCCCCAGCTGCCTGACCGCCCCTCCATAGGAGAAAATGGAGTTATACCAGCCAAAAGGCTGACATAAGTCTGTCTTCCCTGCCGTCGATGTTGCTGGGGCCAAAGCACAACTCGAGTCAGCTCCGCCTCCGAAAATGCCCCCGGAACACCCCCAGTTGTGTCAGCCTCCATGATGCAACTCTGGAAGCAGTGGCTGGAGGCTGGTCCGGTGCTGCGGAGCTCAGCATTGCTCTGCAGTGCCCGCTCCCTCCCTAATCACCATTCTGGCCAGTGTAAGTGCCGTTTAGCTGGCTGGGAGGACAAACATGTTGTTGTGAGCCTGCACTGACTCCAATGGCCATTTATCCACCCACCCCAATCTGGATTGGGCTATCAAGCAGAGTGATACTTCTAAACTCCATAGGCTTAGAAGGGTGTAACACTGCTTAGGATAGCTTCAGAGGGCAGCCATGTTAGTCTGCAATAGAACAGCAGTCTATTAGTATCTTAGAGATCAATAAGATTCAGGATATTGTTATTATTGCATTATATTTATGTTCCACGCCCCCCTCGCTGAAACAGAGTTCAGAGAGTTTCACAACAGATAAAAACATTACATCAATAGTTTAACAATAACAATAAAGCAGAATTTACATAAAAGCAGGTAATCTAAATTACCTAATTAGCTAATCTAAATTAGTAGCAGCTAAATCAACAACAGCTTCCTTTGTCAGAGACTACAACCCAAAATCTTGTTGATCTTAAAGGTGCCACTGGACTCCATTGTGCTTAGGATGTTATTGTGAATGGCCATCTCAACTGAAATCTTTGGGCTTCAGAAGCGCGCCATGTTGGATCCTGGACCATTCCCAAAGCTGATTAAATTTTGAATTGCAACAGGGAATGCAAAGAAAAACCATCTGGAAATCTCGATAGCAGGAATATTCTTTTTTATTTGTATAAGCTCCAGTTTTTAAAAGTGTTAAGCATCTGGTACAGCTGGGGTCAGAGTATCATTTTCTTTTCTAAATAATTGCTTTATAGAGGACACCACAAAGAAAATTTTTGTCCCACCCATCCACAAATGCCTGTGTGGTCTTTAAAATAACGGAAATGTGTTGTATATTAAATCCACCATAAAACTTGGAAGGATTCTCAAGACTTCCCTTCATGACACAGCTATTTACAGAATCAAAAATTAAACAAGACAGAAGGTTTGGAAGAAATAATTGGCTAGTATTTCCATTTACAAGAATGAGTAATGGAACTAAAAAGAATTATGGAAGAACTGAGAGATGAACCACAATTTCATGAAGACTTGAATTTAGGCTGGGCTAAGCTGTAATTCTGAGCTATCTGTCTAGGTCTGTATTCATAGAATCACAGAGCTGGAAGGGGCCATACAGGCCAAGTAGTCCAACTTCCTGTTCAATGCAAGGTGAACTTAGAGCATCCTTGACCAGTGTTCATCCAGCCACCTACCTAAGCAATTGATTCCACTGTTGAACTAGTCTATAAAAATATCTTAATGTCAAGCCAGTATCTTTCCACCCATAACTTGTAGTCATTATTGCAAGTCCTATTCTCTGTTGCCATGAGGAACACCTCCCTAGAGACAATGGGCAGCATTCGGGGTAAAATTCTTCTGTGCAGAAATATCAAACCAGATTCTTTTTAACTAATGTATGGCAGAAGCCCCTATTAAAGTGGAGTAATCACATTAAGAATACCCCCCTCCCCCCGGCCGCTGTACTCCATCACTGGTTGGGTATAGTTTAGTCACTGGTTCTATATCCATCTATCAACAGAAGCATCAGTCAAGTTACATGGGATTCCAGATGAGCATTGGGGATCTTGATGCAGATGTGAGCAGCTGCCTTAGACTGGCTCCAGACTAAACTGGCAATTTCCACCAAATCTCCTCCTTCCTGCTGTAGACAGCTCTCATATCGGTGTCCCTTCTACCCCAGAAACAGCATTTTGTGAAGATCAATGGGCTGCAGTGTGTGAGAGGAGGCTGGAAGTTTAGCTGTGGAAGCTTATCTGGTGAACTAAATTAGCTTCTGCACTCCAGCACACACCAGCTGGGTGACCTTGGGCTAGTCACAGTTCTTCTGAGCTCTCTCAGTCCCACCTACCTCACAGGGTGATTGTTGTGAGGGGGGAAGGGAAAGGAGTTCGTAAGCCCCTTTGAGTCTCCTTACAGGAGAGAAAGGGGGGATATAAATCCAACTGTTCTTCATTCTGCCATGAGAAATTTTATTTCTTTTTTTATTTATTTCTTTTTTATTATGCCACTGCACCTAAGGGATTAATATTACTGGCTTACCTTTTGGGTTGCTATAGGGATTGTTGAAGACATGACCCATTCCAACCTGTTTATATCTAAATGGTGGGAGAGGTTGGTTTGTAAAAAATGCTGGACAGGGAGTGACAGGGATGAGAGAGCAATGGCCTGCATCCTCCCCTCACTAACCCTGCCACCCTAAGTTGTTTTCAAATAGTAAAAGTAGGGTTTCTACACAGCTGGCCCTCAAAAAACAGACACTATCCTTTTTTTTATGTGAATGGCAGGACACATGGATTGCCTTGACGGCATGTGAAGCTATTTATGCACTAAAATTGTATATAAATTATTAGTAGAACCTGGAAATGTACTTTCAATTTTATACATTGTACTGAAATTAACATTTATTGGATAGAAGTAAGTAATAAAAAAATTATTTATTTATTTATTTATTTATTATATTTGTATACCGCCCTCCCCGAAGGCTCAGGGCGGTTTCCAACAACATAAAAATTTAAAACATCATAAATATAAGTTAATTAAAATACATAAAATATTAAACTAGAGATGGCTTCAACTATTCTATTCTATTCCCCCTTTTATGAACCCACGGGAGGCCAGATGTTTACACTTATTATTGCGGTTGATGTATATCATCCCGGCTGGCCAAGCGCTTCTGGTGGGTTTCAGAGTCCGTTTTTACAGGCCCTCACGGAAACTTTGTGAAATCCCACTTGGGGCCTGATCTCACCCTGGAAGCCTGTTCCACCAGGTAGGGGCCAGAGGAAACATTAAAAGCCCTAGCCTTGTAGAGAGCCAGCCCCGGATCATGCCCTGGGGCCAGGGATCACCAGTAGGTCCGCCTCCGATGAACGGAGGGGCCTAGAAGGGCGATATAGGGAGAGACGGTCCCTTAGATATGCAGGGCCAAGGCCGCGAATGGCTTTAAAGGTCAAAACCAAAACTTTAAACATGACCCGGTACTCGATCGGCAGCCAGTGCAGTTGGTATAGGACCGGAGTAATCCGGTCCCTTGCTGTTGCTCCGGAAAGGAGTCTGGCTGCCGCATTCTGTACGAGTTTCAGTTTCCGGATCATGGCCAAAGGTAAGCCCGCGTAGAGCGAGTTACAGTAGTCTAATCTAGAGGTGACCGTGGCATGGATCACAGTGGCCAGATCAGCCACTGTTTGGAAGCTTCCTTTAAATCCTGAGATAGTTACTCAGAAATATTAAGACTAGCCATGAATGTGAAGTATGGTATCACTCATGAGGTCACATCAGTGCTTCATACGCCACAAAACTCTTTTTGACTTGTTAGAACAGATTTATTGTAGCATAAGCTTTTGTGAGCTGTGCATGAAGTACATCCTCATTCAGCAGACATATATACACACTCAAAGATGTAGAGGAAAATATGTGAACGCTGGGGCCAGAAGATCATAAGGTACAGTCTGCAACATAAGTCAGAGTTACAATGAACATTCACAACAGTGGTGACTGAGGATAACACAGTCTCCTTAGCTCAGGGGTAGGGAACCTTTAACACTCAAAGAGCCATGTGGACCCGTTTTCCATGGGAAAAGAAAACACTTGGAGCCGCAAATAATTTTTGACATTTAAAATGAGCCCTCCGGGGATGGGGCGGTATAAAAGCCTAATGAAATTAAATAAATAAAATAAATAAATAAAATAAATAAAATAAAGATAACACTATATATATAGCATTTTTTCCCCTTTTACTCCACTCATTCTGAGAAGCGCATGGATCAAATGTTGCAGGGCGGGCAAGGATGAAGCCGGCGGCTCAGCCTCGCCGGCCGCCGGGAAAGCGCCCACCCCGCTCCAACGGGGTGGGCGAGAGGGGAAGCCCGTGGCACGGCCCAACTGACCATGGGCAGTTGGTGTGCCCGCCCTGCTGCCTGCCAGAGGCGGAGGGCAGAGATGAAGACGGCGGCTCGAAGCTTGTAGAACCCTGGTCGCAAGGGCAGAAGAGCCGCATGCGGCTCTCGAGCCGCAGGTTCCCTACCCCTGCCTTAGCTGTTCTAATACCTGTGGTAAGTGAGAGGGCTCTGACCTGGATGGTCAGCCCAGTGTCCTCAGGGGAAGCTAAGCAGGATTAACCCTGCTCGGATGCGAGACACCAAGGACGTCCAGCATTGGCATTCAATGGCAAACCACCTCCATGAAGTCTCTTGCCCTGAAAACCCTCTCGGTTAATGGCGTGTTACACGCATGCATGCACACTGGGTGAAAGAAGCATGGTTGTCATTTAAACCCCACTTAATACCAAAAAGATTCTAGGCTTCAACAAGTCAAGTAGAAATCAGACAAGGTTCATTCTATAACATAATAACGGATGAAGCCAATTCCAGAATACAGCTACATTCATGAAGAATGACTGCCTCTGCAAAACAGACATAATCTATTAAGGAAAGATAATATCAATGATAATTGGGCTCCATTATAAGGTTTTGGACTGGTAAAAATAAGTGATCCTGAAATAGATTTTCAGTAAGGAGACATAACAAAAGGAAAAGAAGTCATTCAGAATTATTACACACTTTGATTTGTGGAACTGTTGTAGAGTTAGTACCCTTTAGAAGAAATCCCACTTAAATTTAACAGCATCGTTGTGAATTTATTTCATTCCTATGTATTTTTTTACAATAAAATCTATAACTATTATGTACAGTCTGCTTAAAAATGAAAACTCTCCATATGGGGTCATAGTGTTTAAATTCTATTAAACAGATTAAAACTTTCAATGACAGCTTTGAAACATTGCCTGAACATATAAAAAACAGTATGTCTATTGGTAATTCCTTAACAGTACTGGATGTTGCAATGCAAAGGCAGACAAGTATTTTAAAGAATAACAGCAAATCTTGGACAATTTTGAATGCATTTTAAAACCAGAGAGTCTAATAGAAGTAGAGTGGGAAGTCCTTCCTGAATTGCAACTGACCTCCAAACTGCAGAGATCAGGGGGCTTTTTTTTTTGAAGGAATTGATAGCCTTGGAGGCTGGACTCCATGGTATATCATAGAGTCTGTAGAAGAAATGGAAGTTGCAGAGCAACATCACATCTCTGCTGAGCTTGCTCCTGAGGCATCAAAGCCGCCACCCTTGGTTTAAGGAGTTGTAATACACTTTGTTACCCCTCAATAAACAAAACATGCTTAATCCTTGCCTTTATTTTTTGGTAATAGCATACTTTAAAAATAGTAAATATAGGCCGTTTTTGCACAGCACAATTCCACTGGAGTTGAACCAGGATCACATATACCTGGGCTTTTTTATCCTGGTTTATGCCTACGCACAGCTCCCCACTTCTGCCCAGGAGCAGAGTTAGGACCAGTAGGAAATGCTCCAGTATACTCTGAATGAGCCAGACTTCTGTTTTTACTTTGGAAGCATGCCTGAGCATGCCCAGTGCACCACGTTCTGATTGGCTGTTGTTTTTGAGTGGCAGCTTGAATGGACATCAGGTGGGGAGATCAGTCGGCTGGGCGGGAAAAATAAACTTGATCTGCTCCTGATTAGTGTTTTTGTGCATGTGCGGTGGGAATGGAAGAAACTGATGTGCTTTTGTACTGTCGAAGGCTTTCATGGCTGGAATCACTGAGGTGCTGTGCGGTTTGCGGGTTGTATGGCCATGTTCTAGCAGCATTCTCTCCTGACGTTTCGCCTGCATCTGTGGCTGGCATCTTCAGAGGATCTGATAGTAGGAAAGGAAGTTGAGTATATATCTTCATTGTTACTCACATGCTAATGGGTGGATCCCACTCAACACATGTAAATCTAGCTTGCTAATTGCACCCTTTGCTTGTTAACAGACAATGGTTCTTCCCCCCACCCTGGATACTCCAACAGGTATATATACTCCACTTGCTTTCCTACTATCAGATCCTCTGAAGATGCCAGCCACAGATGCAGGCGAAACGTCAGGAGAGAATGTTGCTAGAACATGGCCATGAAGTCCGGAAACCACACAACACCCCAGTGATGTGTTTTTAATGGTTTAAAATAAGGTTTGCTGTCAGAGGGAGAAAACTAGTGAATAGGTCTGCTAAGGAGAATAGACCAAGTGATTGTTCTGATTTTGAGAGGCAGCTGCAAGTACCTGTGAGCTTGCCCGGTTTCCCGCATTCTGATTGGCTGTTTTTTTTTTTGAGTGGCAGCTTGAATGAATGTCAGGTGGGGAGGTCAGGCAGCTGGATGGGAAAAATAAAATGGTCCTGCTCCTGATTGGTTTTTGCACAGTACAGGCACAAGCAGGGTCACACTGGGACTTTTTAAAAGAACCTCCAAACTGGCAATTTTTGAAAATCCAGGGCTAAGGTAAATATTGCAGGGCAACTCTGGGGCAGACCCTGTGCAGCTCTGGGAACCGTGTGGAATTCCTGGCTGCACAGGGATATTTTCCGTGCTTACCCCAGGATATTCTGACCATGCAAAAACGGCCATAGAACTCTTTTGAGTGGACCACATGCTTAAAACCTAATTAGTTATTCCAGCCAGTTCTTTGCAGTTTACAATTCCCGGCTGAGTTTTCCTGTTGAGTGGAGACATTACAGAGACATTTTAAGGAAAGCAAAAAGCTCATGAAAGAAGTCCAGAGATGTTTTCCACAATTGGATGTTCTGTTCCGTATCCTCTCTCTTTTTTACAGTTAGCTTTAAAAGAACATCTACAGAGTGAATATGCTGCGCTGTAGTCTAGTTTTATTTGACATTGTATCTCTGACAGGAATTAACATCTTGGTCTATGTGAGAAAGCAAGTAATTCTGGCCAACACTACTTCTGCGCTGGCCAACAAATGACGATAGGTAGCATCGTTAGAAGTCAGGCATGAACAATTTTCCATCCACTTTGTTGTCAGCAAGCCAGCCAAACCCATATTTCCCAGTTCTTATTGATGACTATATGATTTTGCAGCTGTAATGGCCATTTTTATCAGCCATATTATAGCAAATCAATTTAGAACTTGCTGGGGCCTTCCGTTTGGTGATACTTTCCACATATATGAAATGGCAGCTGCGAGTGGTGATCATTATGTACGAGAATTAAGTACCTCGGGGTGCCCAATTATAACTGCAGCGAAAGGAAATTCAGAAAAGTAATTTTGACTTCCTTCATTGCCTTTATGTTGGTCCCCAAGAGAGCAGCTACTCTGCTCCTTTCAGGTTTCACAGAAACAAGAATTAATGGCAACTCTAAGCAATTCTGGTTTCTCATGTCCGTGAGGCCGAGAATCAATGCTGCTTTTCACTCTCCTTTGGTAAAATAAATTTAACACAAATGCTGTGCAGCTGTTCCTGGTGGTACCTTCTCTGAAACCACTTGAGATGAATTGCAGCAGTTTTAGATGCAACTCTTATCCTTTCATATAGACTTTGAGGATAATGGGAACAAAAGGAAAAAGCAAACAGGAGCAGAAAACCAGTTTAACAACCAGATTTGAATGCTAGCAAAAACCGCCCCCAGGGGATGGGGCGGTTTATAAATCGAAACAATAAATAAATAAATAAATAAATAAATAAATAAATAAATAAATAAATAAATAAATAAATAAATGGCATAGGACTTTTGTATGTTATGCAGAGGCGTAGCTGGACCAGAGTGTGCCTGGTGCACACTCTGTGTTTTCTGCCCCTCCTCCTCTGCAGTGCCCTGCCCCCCGCCCCCTTATTTCAGTGTAGGCTGGAGAAGCAGTCTGTTCCCTTCAGGCTGAAAACGGCCTGGTGGGAACTACACTTCCCATGAGACCCTGGGGCTCGCAAGGCCTTTACTGGTCTTGGAATTTATGACCAAATGCCCAATCACCACAAACTGAAGTCAATTCTATTTTTCTATCAAGTGCTTGTTAGTATACCTGGCAGCTCTGAGAATTGGAATACTGGGTGAATTGGACCATAGTGCCGTGGTGGCGAACCTTTGGCACTCCAGATGTTAGGGACTACAATTCCCATCAGCCCCTGCCAGCATAGCCAATTGGCCATGCTGGCAGGGGCTGATGGGAATTGTAGTCCATAACATCTGGAGTGCCAAAGGTTCGCCACCACTGCCATAGTGTGATCCAACAAGACAATTCTATGCTGTAATTTTCGAAATCTCAGTGGTATATGCTATCTTCCCTGCTCTTTAGCAGGGCAGGATCTACACTTTTTTGGGGGGGGCGGGGGGCGGGGGGAAGTACAAAATGACAATCCCGATATATTATCTACATATTTTTCTTCATGTATATGTATATAATCCTTCATTTGCAAGAATGGAAAGACAGAGGATAGGTTAAATGAATCTATATCAGGCATTGAACTGCAAGATTAGTATAACATGGAAATTCAGAGAACTGCAGGATTAACTCAGGTATGTTGCCTGCCCCTTACAAAACCAACACTGTTTACAGAGAGGTTTCAAGAGATACCTGGTCCTCAAGCACAGAGAGAGACCATGGAGACCTTCCCCCCTCAAGTGTGCCCCAGGCAGCCCTAACTACTGTGAAGGATTTGCGGGGGAGGAGGACACAGCTGGCATGTGAAATTCTTATTCTAGACTAGGGATTCCCCAAAGTGAGCACTACTGCCCCCTGGAGGTGGTGGAAGCATCAAGGGGGCGGTGAGGAATTTTGAGGTGGCAGGGAGGCCGCAGAGAATTTTGTGGTAGTATAAATATCCTTATTTTCTAGAAGAAAAAAAACTGCAAGTACACTGTTTTAAAAAAACCAGTTGTACATTACTGCACCTTACGATGTTGTAGAGCACATGTATGTTTAATTTTGGTCATCTGAGAGATAAGGGAAAAAAGTTGATTCATAATAAAGTAAAGGAAGTATATTATTTGGGCAGAAACTCACGATAGGTATGACTACCAGTGTGTTTGGATATCAAACTAAACTTTATCACATGGAAAACAAACAACTATGTCTTTAATAATGCCTTGTAATTAAACACATTATAGCATATTATTAATTGCCAGCTTATTAACATTTAAAATAAATAACATTCTTAAAAATGTTGTATATGTCTGCAGTATAAGAGGTTTTTTTTACAACTTTTCCATTGGAAAAATTAAGAAAGAACTCAGATTTTTTCATGCTGTATATCTGGAATGACTAGAATACAGTGTTCAGAAAGAATTTCTCACTCAAAAAGATAAAATATTCCATAGGACTTCAGTATTTTCCCCAAATTTTCCATTGGAAAAACGGAAAGTCTGAGGAAAGTTTGATTTTTTTTATGTTATGCATTCTGACTGAAAAAACCTCCTTTAAGAAATATTTTGCTAATTTTAAAAGATAAAATATTAATAGGAGTTTTCAGTGCTTCTCAGAAAAACGGAAAGCCCTTCTTTTCCCCTGAGATTTTTTCTCCCGTGTGTTTTTTGGGCCATCACATCTCTACCCAAACCGCGCTTGAAAGATACATTTTCACAGGGTAAGCGAAGAGTGCATTAAATAAATATAAATTTTATTAAAAACACCCACATTTCAGCGTTATCAGGAATGATATAATAAAACAGCTTTCAAATAACCTGCATTCATTACATTACAATACTTACAGTATTTATAACCATTCTCAGGGCTTTTTTAAATGGACAAACCAAAACTTTTCAAAATGAGAAAATGCAAAATAAAAAAAAAATCCAGTAGAACATAAAGGTTTAGAAAATGCACACATAGAAAACGTTCATCATCTTAGTGTCAAACCGTTAAAGTTTCCTACACAAGTTAACCATCAGCTTGGAAAGTGAAGCTTAACGCCACTGTGCATCAATCCAGATGAGAAAAAAAATCATTCAAGTAAAGTTGACACCACTCACAAGCATATTCAAGTATGGCTATAGTCAACCTGATAATCCTATACAAGCAATTTAATGTCTGCTTTCCCCCCTCCCCTTTCATTCTGAGCCAGAGTTCTGTACATCAAAAATTACAGTTTTGCTATTTACAAAACACATCTTCCCCACCCCCGAACATCTTTTTCTCCCATTTGCTAAGAATTTGGCAAATAGTATGCATTTCAATCCATCTCCCATGTTAAAGTAGGGATAAAGTGGTAAATATAAAAAAAAATCTATTTCTGTTACCAAAGAATTAAATTACCCTACCGCACAAACGTCCTTGTCCAGTGGCACCAGCTTGCCTCAGAAGATCTATGTGAGCCGAAGCCGCTGGACACTATTCAAAACCAAAAAGCCTCATCGTGCCTGCAGAGTATTCACCAACACTGAAGCAGAGGCGCAGTTTTCGCATGTGTGGGAATCTCTGCAGGCATATCATAGATTTCTTCTCTTCCCAGTCTGGTTGAGGCATCAGGGTAAGTTGAGTTAACTTAAGAAAGGTGAACTGTTTATTTCAAAATAAACATATAACCATATTGTATGTAGAGCGTGCCAATGAGGGGGACGTTTTTTTAGCTGTGATATACATATTTCATTAATAACATCCCAGCAAGAGAATTATTTTTGAGTTGCAAAGGATTTTGAAGACCACATTAAAAGCTGGCCCCCCGTAAAGACTGGTCTTTACCCTACATGACTAATCCCACTGATAAAAATGGTAATTGGGCCAGTAAAGTGAAGCAAGATGAGTAATTAATTTCAGGATCAGGGCTTTTTCCTTACAGTATATTGCACAGCCATACATTTAGGTGTAGAGTTTGCATTTGTGTGGAGGTGAAAGGAAGTCTCTTGATTTCAACAACTTCCAGTATCCAAAGTACCATATATACTCGTGTATAAGTCGAGTTTTTCAGCACATTTTTTTGTGCTGAAAAAGCCCCCCTTGACTTTTACACGAGTCAGCTGTATTTTAAAAAATATTTTAGGGTTTTTACTTTGTCAGCCACCAGGGGGCGCAGTTTTTAGGCTAGCAGCACCAAAATTTCAGGATATCCTCAGATGACTCCTGATGATACCACCCACATTTGGTAAAGTTTGGTTCAAGGGGTCCAAAGTTATGGACCCCCAAAGGGGGTGCCCCATCCCCCATTGTTTCCAATGGAAGCTAATAGTAGATGGGGCTACATTTTGAGGGTCCATAACTTTGGACCACTTGAACCAAACTTCACCAAACCTGGGTGGTATCATCAGGATAATCTGTTGCTGATACCAGCCAGGTTTGGTGATGTTTGATTTAGGAGGTCAAAAGTTATGGACCCCTAAAGGGGGTACCCCATCCCCAATTGTTTCCAATGGGAGCTAATAGTAGATGGGGCTACATTTTGAGGGTCCATAACTTTGGACCCCCTGAACCAAACTTCACCAAACCTGGGTGGTATCATCAGGAGGATCTCCTAAAGATACTCTGAAATGTTGGTACTGCTAACATAAACATTCCTCCCTTGACCAAAAATCCAGTTTTGAAGGATTTTAACTCTTGTATTTTAGCTTAGTTGCTGGTTGAGCTAAGGTTTTTGTACTTTTAAAGCTATTGTTGAGACCATATTGTTTTTGTTGACCCTCTTTTCCACTTAAAGAGCTAGTTTACTGTTTTTCTTTGAAATAAATACTGAAAAACATTTAACCTACTGATGCCTCAATTAATGTAATTTTATTGGTATCTATTTTTATTTTTGAAATTTACCAGTAGCTGCTGCATTTCCCACCCTCGACTTATACGCGAGTCAATAAGTTTTCCCAGTTTTTTGTGGTAAAATTAGGTGTCTCGACTTATATACAGGTTGACTTATACACGAGTATATATGGGTAGGCCTATTTAGAGAATTCTAGGGAAGCAAACACCCTTTGATAATGATTGAATGGTCACTTGCCAAATCCTTGCATTTAACAGTTTCCCTTTTGTCTGCTCAGTGCATTCTTCTTTTCGTTGTTTGAAACGTACACAAAAAAGATTAAAAAATGCTAGAACGCTTTCCATTACCATAAAAAAAGAGCTAATGGATTTACAAAAATTAGTTTTAGTTACATCAGTACATTTACAAGCAAAATTAGAAGAGGGATTAAAAAAGAAAGAAAGATTAAATCCCTGAAAAAAACAAAATAAAAAAACTTCTCAAGAATATTATATCTATAAACCTACACAACACAGCTCTATACACGCGCACACACTCTCTCTCAGATGATATGTTGGCTTAAGGAGATTGTGAGCTGATATATCCCTGAATTTTCAGAACAAAACCATTAATAGGCCGAAGTTCAAGTTATACTTGTTATAATATCAAGTAATGAAAAAAAAGTATTTATTTTCCAAAAAATTGGGGTGGGGCAGGGAAGGAGGAGAAGAGGGTGGAACAATGTTAAAAACTTCCACTCTGAGTTTAACATCCTATTGCCAAATAGTGTTGAGGTAATATGACAAGTAGGAAAATCATTCAAACATTTTACTGTATTTAAGCTCACATTATATTTTAATAGCCAGCTGAGTAGCACCATGATGTGAATTCAGCTCCAAACCCATATATATAGATATATATATAGATATAGAATATATATATATATATTTTACAGTATTAAAATACTAAAGCATTGCATTAAAATTTGTTGTTTACAAGTTAAGTTACTATACATCTCTTTTGCTTACATTTTTATACAAATAACCCAATTTAAAACCACCACAGCAAGCCAGCTGCCTGTTCTGTATCCTTTTTCCTCACCAATAGAACCACACAGAATAACCCTGTATCGGTCATCTACTCAAATCTTCCGGGCAAAGAGAACTGTTTACACTGAACTATGATAATAAATCACAAGGGAAATAACCTAACACCACCTCAGCGGTCTGCCCTGTTATTTGGATAATTTTACAGGTCTTTTTAAAAGTCTGCAGACATCTGAAGCTACCTAATTGTCAAGTTTGTTACCTGTACTTGAAATATTTTCAAAAAGTACACTATTTGAGTGATCAAATAATTGTAGTCTGAAAAGGGGGGGGGGAGGGAATCTCTTCACAGTACAGTTGTGTGAGATGAGCACCAGAAAATTGGGGGTTATATACTACAACTATTGTCTCTAGAGCTGCCAACTCTGAGAAATACCTGGAGAGTTTGGGGGTAGAGCCTGAGGAGGGTGGGGGAGGGGGGTATAATGCCTTACAGGCCACCTCCCAAGTGGCCATTTTCTCCAAGGGAACCGGTATCCATTGCCTGAAAATCAGTTGTAATAAATCTCCAGCCACCACCTGGAGATTGGCAACCTTAATTGTTTCCCATCCAGTGAGCACCTGATCAGTGTTCACCAACTGGAACTGCAAACAAAAGTGTATCCCCCCGCCCCCAGTACAAGGGTCATCTACACGTTTTGTCCTCTAGGGGGGCAACACTGGTAGCTTGGAGGAGAAACAGGAGGCACTGATAAAAATCACAGGCCCCTCAGATGCTCCTCTGCTCTAAATTCTGCCCTCCCCACAATATTCTTAATAAATGCAATAAAATACATCAGGCCTCCTTACATGCATTTGCCCCTTAACAACAATTTATTTGCATCATATGAT
This sequence comes from Sphaerodactylus townsendi, assembly GCF_021028975.2. Classification (NCBI taxonomy): domain Eukaryota; kingdom Metazoa; phylum Chordata; class Lepidosauria; order Squamata; family Sphaerodactylidae; genus Sphaerodactylus; species Sphaerodactylus townsendi. The sequence continues at coordinate 66,669,083 of NC_059434.1, forward strand.
CAAAGTAAACTTTTAAAACGTTTTAGTACCCTAGCAGTGTTTCAGCTTTTGCCAACACTTAGGTACACAAGCACCATTTTAAATATATAATTCTATTGTTTATGATCCTAAATCAGGCTTCTATCCAATGAGATCCAACAAGTCTATATAACCAGAGCAGGAGGGGAGAAAGAGAACCACACATGCAACCAAAGACTCCTTGGGGATTTTCCAGATGATCATAAACATGGACTTCCTTTTGATTGTTCTGTTTGGGCAGGCATGGTAGAACAATTCTCCACTCAAGTTTGCTGAAACAGTCTTCCCCCACCCCCTTGATGTTCACAAGCTAGAATTTACAGGCAGCAAAAAACAACAAACAAAAAACAACTTTTAAAAATGAAAAAATTGTAAGCACAGTTTCGTTAGAGCAGCAAAACAGACTGGAGGAAGGAACAGCTTAATGAAATTAAAACTTGGAATTGTGGTAGCACCTCAGGTGCCAGCTCTGGATTGGGAAATTCCTGGAGGTTTTGAGGAAGGGGACCTGGTAAGGGCAGGGGTTTTTTTTTTGGGGGGGGGGGATGGGCCTCCACAGGGTATAATCAGTGCTGGGATTCAACACCACTTCGGCAGAACTGGTTGTTAAAATGGTGCTTGAAAACAACCGGTTATTAAATTAAATTATCATTATTAAATTAAATTATTTGAATCCCACCACCAGAACCGGTTGTTAAATTATTTGAATCCCACCAGAGAATCCATCCTCCAAAGCACCATTTTCTCCAGAGAAACTGACCTCTGTACTTTGGAAATCAGTTGTAATTTTGAGAGATCTCCAGCACCCACTTGGAGGCTGGTAAATGCAGGTAAGCACCCGGAGAGAGCACACTGCTGTCACTCATTAGAGATGTCACATATTTTTATTTTATTGAATATATATCCTGCTCTTCCCAACCAAAGCCCAACACAGCAAGTCCAACCGTAAGACAGCTAGCCTTGGTGAAGAATGATACAGTGATTACAGTGTTGGTTTGGATCCAGCTGTGCACAAGAAGAAATATGAGCAGACTTATCGCAGCTCCTCTTAGACAAGATCTGGTACAACACCTACTACTTTCTTCACTGTATTATATAGCACCCATGACAACTGGTGTAAGCAGAAATACAAGTGAGCGGATCCAATACATGCAGGCAGGTACCAGTCTTTTCCTTGAAGTTCCACTTGTCCAACAGCTGGATCCAACCCACTGGCTAAAATATGAAATCGCAACAAGAGCATGGAAAACAGCCAAGTCTTTTGAACACTTTTTCTGACTGCTCGTTTTTATCTGGAGGAATAGGGGAGGCACTTTTCTATTCCAAAATGGCTTCTGCCTTCAGATGTCCTACAGTATTCAAAACACTGCATCCTTCATATATTTTCAGGTCCCAAACTTTCCCTGCCTTCACATCCTGTGACCACCATTTCTCCCCCTGCCACCAAAGGAATTTTCTTAAAAAATAAGAAATTGCTAGGCTGTTGTAATATTTTAGTGAGGCAAGGCAACATGGTATATAGCCGTGGTGGTGAACCTTTGGCACTCCAGATGTTATGGACTACAATTGTAGTCCATAACATCTGGAGTGCCAAAGGTTCGCCACCACTGGTATATAGCCTGATCTTGTCAGATCTCAGAAAGTAAGCAGGGTCAGCACTTGGTTGGGCAGCCACCAAAACAAAGAAGGCAATGGCAAACCACCTACATGTCTCATTTGCCTTGAAAACCCCTTGGTGGGGTTGTTATAAGTCAGCTGTAACTTGATAGCACTTTACACACACGGGGATGTATTTGGGGAGGACAGACTGCCTGGTACAGCCTTATCTTGCCAAATTTAGGAAGCTAAGCATGGTCAGTACTTGGATGGGAGACCACGAAGGAAGATCCTGCAGAGGAAAGCAGTGGTAAACCACCTCTGCCTCTCACTTTTCTTGAAAGCCCCTCACTAGTATTACCGTTAAGTCGGTTGTGGCTTGATGATAATTATGTACCCATGATGTTGTAATAATTGATTGCCAAGCTTCCCTGATTGCCCAGCTTTTTAAAAATCAAAATCCACAACAAAAAAGACTACGATTTTCTTTAAAAAGCCAGCTTGATTAACATAAGAGTGGATCGTTATCATTACAACAATGTTACAAATCTATAAAGATCTCAAAAAAGGCCTGAAAAAGCCCATCAGTGACACATAGCAAAATGGTGGCCATGGGGGGCTAAGGCAAGGAAAATGGCAGCAATATAAAAAAAAAATGCCAGCATACTATGGCCCCTTCCGCACATGCAGAATAATGCACTTTCAATCCACTTTCAGTGCATTTTAAGCTGGATTTTACTGTGCAGAATAGCAAAATCCACTTTCAAACAATTGTGAAAGTGGATTGAATGTGCATTATTCTGCATGTGCGGAAGTGGCATATAACTGCTTCCCAAAAAGATCACATCAAAGCTGGGAAATACCTCCAAAAAATAAGTGCTAGGATGCTCCAAAACAATCCACGCCAATCTGGATATCAAACCTTGGCGTGGAAGTAACCCTTACAATAACTTCAAGATGTGATACTCCTGTCCAAATGTTGTGAAAAGGCAGTAATTTGCTAGCACAGGCCTGGTTTGAGGAAATACATTTAAATCCTACACAACACATGAACAACATTCTACATTTGCTTCCATTATAAATGGTTTTGATGTGTCTCATGAACTCCTATTGCTCAAGAGGCAAATTGATTTCCAATCTGAAATGCTGCTCGAAGTCCTTGAGAGCAGCTACAATGGCAAACTGTCAACAGAGGTCTTTCGCTACATGTGCCCTTCCTGCTCAGATATAGCTTTGTTGGATCTTAGCTCTGGTCACAACAATTCAACCTATTTTAAAAACTTTCCCCCCTCCAAAACAGCAGGCTATTTGGATATAAGCAGTAATGTAAAGGTCCTGTTAGCCATTCAAGGAGAGCAGCATCCAATGTTAACATAATCCTGGTTAGTAAATCAATAACTCTTCGGCTGCTGCATTAGACACCATTCTTGTACAATAGCACCATGTTTTCGAATATCCAAACAAATCCAGAGTTTTGCTTTGAATTCATTATGTTATATATGTAGCTATCCTGGTTAATAAAATCAAGTCAATATTAAGATTACAGGAAAGATAAACCCCTGCATGTTAAAAAGCCATATATCCAGTATTTCAGCACATCATAGATTAAGCACCAGGTGGAATTTTGAAAGTTATGTCACTGAAACATGACAGCATTCCTATTTTTTAAAAAGAAAGCCCCCTCTTTCTTAATTTCATTATAAATGATCACAGATGGAAAAATTTAAACATTATGCAGACAGATTATTTTTCTAGTATTCAACCAGTATTTGAATGTGAACTGGAGAATGTTACTTACTAAATTTTGCATAGGGTACTTTGGTTTTAGTTCTTCAGATGTTTTCTGTGACCACTAACAAAATAAGCAAGGTAGCAACCTCACCTCTTTTGCGGGTGTGCCGAGGTTTTCCCATTGAGGAGTTTTTTTTAAAAAAAGACCAAAACCAAAATGGTCTCTTGCCCTTTCCCTGTCCAGAAGCTAAAATAATTATTACCTTACTGAATAGTTTAACAGAATGAGGTAATGGACAAAGAAGTTTTAAATATATCTGTTGTAAGGCCCTGTTACCCGCGTAAAGGCATATGGAGATGTGGTAACTGTGGAGTTTGTGGTGAGCGACATAGTCCTTTCTGCAAGAGACTTGAAGAAGCGCATGTACGTTGGTTCCAAGTTCTCATGCGGTTCAGGGGGCTCCCGCTTGACTTTTTTGCCATGCACTTTCTGAGGCACATAATCTGGACCGTATTTTTCACAATCCTCCTCTTTCTCTCTTGCCTTCTCGGCCATTTTTGCCTCCCACAAAGCGAGACCGTGCTTTGGCTCATTCATACTTTTGTGCTGGTAGAAGACAAGCGATATCCTTGTGGGATGGTTCCTGTTGGGATTTTTCAGGGGAGTTGTTGCATGAAGCTCACGTTTTGCACACTCTATGAGAATTGACCCATGGGATGGGGCAACCGCCACACCTCCAATATCTGAATCCAGAAAGCTCTGTTCACTGTCCGACCACACCTCCTCTGGGTCCTCTGGACTGAGCACCTCAGTTTTACTTAAGCCTTCATGGGAAGAAGTCCTACCATGATTAAGACCTGGAAGCATGTTTGGAAACCCATTAGCTATTTGATTATTCTTGTTCTGGAGATGGAGTGAATGAGGACCACTGAACACACCTGCAGCAGAGTGATAGTCATGTGTTAAGTGTGGAGGGGGATATAGATCACCATTTTTATTCATGTAGTCCATACCTGGGTTGCTTAGATTAGATTTCAATCTAGAGGCAATGTCCATAAAATGGTCATCCACCTCATGTGTGGAGTATGGAGGAAAAGATCCTCCATGTTGAATGTTTGGTCTAATGGTACAACTGTTGAAAGCATCTACTTGGACATTATGGTTTCCACAATTCAAGTATCTGGGCCCAAAGTTTTGACCATTTCCAAACTTATGCTGATAAAATGTATGAATTGGTGGTAGGCTTAGTTTAGATAGAGAGTCTTGGCTCTGATACCTAAACAAGTCCATATGCTGAGGCTGAGAGGAATAAGAACCGTAGTAGGAGGGGCAGCTGTCCATAGCCAAGTTCCCATTGCATTGGTAATGAGAATATTGATTATTTTGACCTAAATGGACAGAGTAGGGATTCATTAGACTGGAAGAATTCAAATATGCTCCTGTAGACTGTGAAGAGGTTGGGTAGATATTCATGGGGTTGGACCCTCCATAAGGATCCGAAGCATGTGAAGAATTTGGATATGGAGTTGCTGAGCCAGGCAGACCCATGTAGAGGTTTGTAGGACCTGGAGCAGAGTATGGGTTGATGTGGTTTGTCTGTGGTTTGGTAGGCAGGGTGTGATGCGGAAGCTGACCAAGCTGCTGTTGAGATATCGTTGGCCCTGAAAGACGTAATAGATCTGTGGACAAAAAGAAGAGGAAAGAAATAATATTAGGGATAAATGCTTCAATATAACATCTATAAAAGTCAACATTTTGTTTTGTTCACACATGAGAAGGAAAGACACAGTTCACCCCAGCCACCTGGGTATCCCGTTGGAAACTGGAAGTGTGGGCGGTAGAGGAAGTACTCTTTCCTAGTGAAGATTATGCACATATGCCTTTAACTGAATCATATTACTAGTATTTAAGACTGGAAGTGGATCTCCAAGATTTCAGGCAAAGGTCTTTTCTAGACTTTCTGCTGGAGATCCTACCACTCTGAAGATTCAAGAGACCGATCTTGGAATCTTCTACATGGAATGTTAAGAAAAGTTTGGACTTATAGCCCGCCTCTCTCTCCTGTACGGTGTCTCAAAGCTGCTTAAAAACTCCCTTCCCTTCCTCTTCCTACAACAGAGGAAGGTGGGGCTGAGAGAGTTCCCAAGAACTGTGATTAGCCCAAGGTCACCCAGAAGGCTTTGTGTGTAAGAGTGGGGAAACAAATCCAGTTCACCAGATAAGAGTCCGCTGCTCATGTGGAGAAGTGGGGAATCAAACCCAGTTCTTCAGATTAGAGTTCACTACTCTTAACCACTATACCAAGCTGGTGTGCATCATCACTGAGAGCAAAGCTATGTCCCAACAAAACCTACAGAGATATTACAGCCCTAGCAGGACTTGAACTCTGGGGGACATTCTGCTTCTTCCTACCTGTTCTTTGTGGCGACACGTGGGTCAAGACCAGATCTGGGGAACATGGTTACCCCATCTCTCCTGCATTATCTTCGTGGGTGCTTTTGTTGAGGTCAGTCTGGAACCTACTTTCCTTTCCTTTGGGCAACATGTCAAAACACTGTTCTTTAGCCAGGCTTTTAATTAAGGTGTTGCATCTTTTTTAGCAGTTTTATGGTCAGCTCCTAATCTGTGGAATGTTATCAACATCATTTTAGTCTATGTTTTAAGAGCCTTTATATTCTGGCTTGCTTTCATTGGCTGTTTTTACGGGTAATATTTGGACTGACATTGATTTTACTGATTTCATTTTTATTTGTTCTTAGTGACATTATTTTTTACTGTCTTAATTATGAGCCAGTTTGGGCAGATTTGGAAAGGTGGCATATAAATTTTCTAAACAAATTAAAAGTAAAGTTACAAGGGAGAGTCCGCTTCCCTACCTCAACAACTAACAGTAGATGAATTCAAAAGAAAGCCTACAGAGACACAGTGGCCTAGTGCCTAGGGGGTGTGGTGGTGGTGTCTTGCACCCCCTCACTACGGCTCTGTAGAGACACCATAGCTTAGCAATGGAGAGCCCAGACAACAGCTTCCTCTGGATTGTCCTTGCCACTTTTTTTTATATATATATTAAATTCCCAAGGCACATTTTTTTGCATATCTGGAGAGTCTCCCGGGTATATTGTAACTTCTACTTTGTTTTCTGAGGGTAGATTGATTTTGTAGCAATTGGCAGGATTCACTGTGTTGGATGCAGAGGCGTAGCAAGGGGGGAAAGCATCTGGTGCACTGGTGTGTCCTCCGCCCCCGTCCTGCCCCGCTATGCCCTCAGAACACCCTCGCCGCACCCCCACAGGGGCGTGTGTCCGGTGCCTCGCAGACCCCCTTCCGCCCCCTTGGAGCTACGCCTCTGGTTGGATGTAATAGTACATATAATGACTTGTGAACATTGACTTGTCCATTTAAAAACCATACCTGCTAGCTAGATTCGAGCCCAGTAGCACCTTAGAGACCAACAAGACTTTTGGGATATGAGCTTATGAGAGCCAAAGCTCCATTCATGAGACACTTATCTGATGGAGGGAATGTTGACTCTCAAAAGCTTACACCCTGAAACTCTTGTTGATATCCAAGTTGCTCTCCAAGGACTCAAATCCTGCTGTTCTACCGCGGACCAACACAGCCATGACTGGGAAATACCTGCTAGCTGTTTAGCATGACTCGAAGCCTCTGAGCTGGCCTGCTTCTGACGTGCCGTGGCAGATTTCTCTCTTTCATGTTTGCTAGACCCATTCTCCATTGCAGAAAGCTTCTCCGTTGCTGCTCTCTTAGCTTCCAACTTTTTTTGCCGGCATGTCTTAACAGGTTCTGCCAGCATCCGGACTTTTCGCCGGAAAGAAGTAAGGACCTGAATGCTGCCATTCCTTTTCTTCTCCTCCTGACTTTCTGTGCTTCCAAACTCATCTGTGTCAGAGATTTTGTACAAAGGCAGCACATGAAGTTGTTCATCTTCTGGTGTTTGGCCAGTTTGACGATTGTCTTCTCTGGTTAGTGTGCACACCTGTTAAAGCAACATAGTAGAATGACCTCCATCATTTTAAAAGCACCCCAGATTAACTTATCTTGAATGGTGTCTTCTTTTCACAAAACTAAACTAAAAGGAATGTTTTTGATCTCGAAGATTTAAAATCCAAAACAGCATATTCTATGTTACCCTGTTCACCATTCTACATTCTAATTCTACATTCCATATCTGTTAAAGGAAGTGACATGACCAAAATAAACTCTATAGCCTGGCAACTTTATAAATGGAGCACAACAGTGGGGGTCTTGAGATTGTTCAGTCAATGAGAAGGTAACAGGCTGCAGGCTTCCTTCTCCATCAATACTGTAAACGCGATGATACAGGAATACATCAGAACAGAGATGTTTTCAGATGACCACATGAAGCTGCCTTAGATGAGTCAGAGCACTGGTCTATTAAGGTCAATAGTGTCTCCTCAGACAGTGACTCTCCAGGGTTCCAGATACACGTTTTTCACATTATCTATTACCTGGTGTTTTTAACTGGAAATCCCAGGGACTGAACTTACTTTTCTCAGCATTCTTGATAAGGAGTACTCACAAGCTGGTGAACTGGCTTCATTGTCCACTGGTTCTGGCAATGGCTACCTTAACCTTAACAAACCTTAATCTCCAAATAGCTTGCATAAGTCTATCATGGGAAAGGGGAAAACTGTCTGCCCAGTGTATTTGATCTTGGAGGAAACAGGACTTTTTTTTTGCTAAATTTAAAATGTTAACACAAACTTGTGAATGATAAAGTGAGACAGGCGACATGGGGTTAGAATGCCTGCAGAATATTCGGAATAGATTTACACTTTTAAGCAAATAAACAGGAGTCTTGTAGTACATTAAAAACTACGACAACTTATTCCTATGTAAGCTTTCATGTATTAGAATCCATTTGTTTTTCTACTATCAGCAGGCTAATGTCCTGATCTTTTGGTTTTCTAACCTTCAAAACGAAGTGACCCACCCTCTCCTTTATAAGCACGAGGGCTAGAAACATTTAAAACATCCACATCCACACTTGAAATTCTCAACATTTAAATCAAGACATCAAAAGTTTGCATTTCCAAGCAAGATTCAGGGTAGTAGGGCTTACCAGTGTGCTACCGTTCTGCATATTATGCAAGTCCCTATGAGCATGAGCACAAAAATCCAGGCAAGCAGTGACCCCAGAGAATGGACGGCCTTCTTTCAAACCGAGACGACACTCAGGAGCTCTATGTTCATATTCAATCTGGAAACCAGATACATGGATTACTGAAAAGTAACATGTTGTACTTTAAAGTAATGTAAAGTACTGTAAAATCATGGTTTCACTGTTGTATTGATGAGGTCGACAGAAATGTGCCACCAGATTTGAGCAGAGTCATAATCCCTTCTTCCAAACTGCTCAGACAGCATACATAATTCTGCTCTTCCATTTTCATCCTTACAATCATCCTGTGATGTAAGTTAGGCTGAACAAGTGTGATTGGCCCAGAGTTATGCAGCAAGCTTTATGGTATAGTGGTCATCAAAACTGCCAAATCCTAGCCCAACATCAACCTGTACACCATACTGGTTCTTCCCACATGACTTAGAGCAGTGATGGCGAACCTTTTCGAGACCGAGTGCCCAAACTGCAACCCAAAATCCACTTATTTATCACGAAGTGCCAACATGGCAATTTAACCTGAATACTGAGGTTTTAGTATAGAAAAAACGGTTGGCTCCAAGGCATGCGTTACTCGGGAGTAAGCTTGGTGGTAGTCAATGGCTTTGCTTTGAAGCAACTGTGCAACACTTCGAACGGGTGAATCACGACCCTAGGAGGGTTTACTCAGAAGCAAACCTCATTGCCAGCAACCGAGCTTATTCCCAGGAAAAGGTTCACTCTTTCGTTCTTCCCATAAAAATCAGTAGGATTTAACAGTGCTTAACAATGTTACCTACACTGCTTCCCCAAAACTAGGTCTTAGGTTTAATGCTAATAATCTCCCTGAAATAATTACACTATTATCACATGACGAACTCTGTGCACGTGTGCCCACAGAGAGGGCTCTGAGTGCCACCTCTGGCACCCGTACCATAGGTTCGCCACCACTGACTTAGAGCTTCTGCCTTCAGAGTATGGGGAGGAGCCATTTAGGTTAATAAACCTCTCAAATGACTCTTTAACAAACTATGTATCCTTTCTTATACCTGATAGTGAAAAGGAAATTTCCCCCACTTCTCTCCACCATGAAAAGGTCTTTTTGTATGGTTGGCTATTCTGAACTGCATGGCCATCTTGGACATGGTAGTTCTTCTGTATGAATTGTTGTAAAACAAAAAGGTTTTGGCCATACAAAATAGCAATTCAGGCTGTGCTGGTTTTAATTCCCAAAACAGTTGTTCCAAAAAAGAAACATATGAAGGTACTTTAGTGCTGTCAACAAACCTGTTCGAGACTTACCTGGTTGTTATACGCATCAGGTGCCAGCTTCTTGTAAGTGGGTGCCATCAGGGTTGAAAGAGTTTGCAAACTGGCCTCTAGTTTTTCTTCCTATTTTTACAAGGAGTAATTTTAAATGTTGACAGTCAAATTACACCATTTTAAATACCACCATAAATCTCAAATGTAACATATGCACTTCACAACAACTCTCTGTTACTCCAAAAAAGTCTTCAAAAGGACATAACATAATCAAAGGGATCTAATTCACACATGCAACTGGTATTCTTTCACTGTTATAAAAGAGCAAAATCTGATCTTCTCTCTAGGAGGAGGAAGCATGCCGCAGTTTATTCCATGAAATGATCTCACTGAACACATACACAGATAAATGTCCATAGCCACAGTCTAGTAAACGTGACTAAGTCTCAGTAAAAGCAACAGAATGAAATCTGTCAACAAACTAAAAACCTACTAATCTAAACTGTACTAACTAATTGTGCTAACTTTTAAACGGACTTTTAAATTTTTAAACAAAGCTAGGTTGTGCTTTGCAACTTGCAACATGGAAAAAATTATAAAACATGAAAACCACTCAAAATGTGTGTGGTATGTGTATCCCCCCCACTAATGTTACTTCTGAAGGCAAAAAATGACCTCCAAGAATTCATATGTTTAAAAACAAAAAAATGACCGCCAAGAATTCATACATTTAAAAACAAATTTGACCAGTGTTTAATTTTCTACCTAAAGACAAGCAAGGATGCCAGGCTGTCTAGAAAGGTCAGATCTGGAATACTCCCTCCTGCTTTGCCAGTCTTAACGTCTGGGAGCTCTCTGTATCTACTCAAAGAAAGGGGGTAAATTGCAGTTGCTGAGGACTTTTTCTTATATTCTTGCTTCATCAAGTCTAGGTTTTGTTAGCCATGGTGAGCTCTGACTAGCCCTATGTATCATTTAAAACCCATGTCACTACAACTGGGATGAAAGTGATGCAGTTGATTAGCTCTTACCTCTTTTGGGTCATCCCCTAATAATTTAAACTTCCTTGGGATTTTGCTTCTGGCAAATTTGCATCCATTGTAGTACATACTCCATGAACAACCGAAGGAAAAAGATGCACCACACGTCTCAGGGTCCAGCCCTTGGCAGGCACAAGTTCGTCTACAAAAGAAAAGATCTACTTTTGTAGCAAATGTACTAAATTACACGATGTCCATCAAAAACAACCAGACCATTAAGGGAATCATGGCTAACTTGCAGCATGGCCCCTGAACCACATCCTAGATATCATTGCACTGTAGAAAGTGAACTGAAGATGCTGCAGGAAGTGGATTAGACAGACAGCATGAGGGGAATTGCAGTAATGGATAGGAAAGGAAATTGGTTTTCTCCTTTTAACTCCTGCTGGTTAATCACTACATATAAATAGTAACATTAGTGAAAATGACAACCAAGGGAGCCAAACTGAATGGAAACTATTTTTTTATTTACACCACCAGTGATAACTAAAAATATATTCTTAACTTACTCTTCATTTAGAGCACAACGGCGGTTCGTGAGTGTGCCGTACTTCCTTAAAGTCTCTGAGAGTTCTGAATACAGCTTGTCTGCCAGGCTCTGTGGAATTCCTTCCCACACTAAGATCAGTACAACTATTACCGCTGTTTCACAGGTATGGCCTGCACGTTCTCGCACCAAACAAAGCAGTTTTTCTTCAGTGCTACCTCTACGAATCACCTGCATCCCCAGCAAAGAAAAAGAAAAGACTTAAAATGTGATTTCTGACCAAGTACAAACAATACAGTCTTGACTTTATTTAAAATCTCAATTGTGTCCTGATTGTACCACATACTCTTTCTTTAAACACTGAATCAGAATAAAATTGCCAGCCCGAGAGAGGGAGGTAATGGGAGTGAGGGAAATGACCTCATGCTGGTAGCTCACCGTCACTTCCAGCAAATGCCCAGAAGTATTGTTCCTGATGTGATGCTGTTGTGACATTCTAGGGCTTGGCGCAAGTTCATGGTAAAACCATAGAGCTTGGCTAAATCTTAGACTGACCAGAAGTACCATTGTGCCATTGGTATGATTCTGCTTTTCAGACATTTCCTATTCTGCTGGCCCCCCAAAGGCAGTGGGGAACATGACCATTGGAACTAAGGGACATCAATTCTGGGGATTCAGTCAAATAGCTGAGGTTCTGGATTTACTTATTAATCTTTAGTGTTGCAGTCAGTTTCTTAATGGTTTGTGCACAGAATCCCTTCCAGTGCAATCCTAGACAGGACAGCTAAACCAGAACCTTAGAGACCAACAAGTTTGAAGGGCATACATTTTTGAGAGTCAAAGCTCCCTTTGCAGTTTTCTGATGAATAATGGTTTGAACAGGGGTTTCTGAATAGTAGATTACCACCATTCTAACTGCAATGGTACATGACTCAGAAGGGAAGAAGAGTTTGGATTTACATCCTACTTTTCTCAATCATAAGGAGCCTCACAGCAGCTTACAAACTTCTTCCCTTCCTCTCCCCACAACAGGCACCTTGTGAGGTAGGTAAGGCTGAGAGAGTTCTGAGATAACTGTGACTAGCCCAAGGTCACTCAGCAGGCTTCCTGCAGAGGAGTGGGGAATCAAACCCGTCTCTCCAGATTAGAGTCCACTGCTCTTAACCACTCTGCCACACTGACGATTTAAATATTTACCTTAAACATTATCTTAGCCACATTCTTACCCATTTAGCAATAGGACATCCTTGAGCACTTTTTCCTTCCTTCCCGGTATACACAATCCTCTCGATTCTTATGGCACTGCCTTTCTGTCCATACCTTAACACAGATATTGAAAACATGTACAAATGAACATGAACATACGATTGTGGCAGGCACACTTTTGTTTACTAATTTCACCTCTAATCATGTTCCCCATTGTAGTTATTTGTGCTTGCCGTTATACTTTGAAAGAGAGAGTATGTATCGAAATAACCTCCATGTAAGAAAAAGAAAAAAAAATAGGAACTGCAGACAAATCAGTCTATAGCAGCAGTAGCTCTTCAGCCTTGCATAAAAATTGGGATTAATTTTTATGCTGCTTTCCATAGGTTTCATAACCAAGACACAGGCTGATGCGAAACAAAAGGAATAATGTTATGTAGTCTTTATATGGGCTATACATTTGAGTGTTGCTTTTTGAAAACATAATGTAATAATTTTTTGGCCAACTGAAGCTCTCCATTTCATGGACAAAAAACGTGTGGAGCGGAGCTCAGGAGAAGAATACTCCTCACAATACTCCTCACTTCTCACAATACTAGAACCAGGGGGCATACACTGAAAATGCTGGGGGGAAGAATTAGGACTAATAAAAGGAAACACTTCTTCACACAACGTGTGATTGGTGTTTGGAATATGTTGCCACAGGAGGTGGTGATGGCCACTAACCTGGATAGCTTTAAAAGGGGCTTGGACAGATTTATGGAGGAGAAGTCGATTTATGGCTACCAATCTTGATCCTCCTTGATCTGAGATTGCAAATGCCTTAGCAGACCAGGTGCTCGGGAGCAGCAGAAGCAGAAGGCCATTGCTTTCACATGGTGCATGTGAGCTTCCAAAGGCACCTGGTTGGCCACTGCGATTAGCCGAGAGCTGGACTAGATGGACTCTGGTCTGATCCAGCTGGCTTGTTCTTATGTTCTTATGTTCTTAAGAAACAGAAGAGAAGCAGGGGAGACTATGTGTTTTCTAGAAGTAGGCTTAACAAAATCTTCTTTTTATGTATTTTATGCTTACTGAAAAGTGAATAGCCTGCCATTCAGCCTTAAGGTTCTCAAGGCAGTTTACAACAGCAAAAACCAGATGTAAAATTGGTCAAGAATTCACATTTGACAAACGTTTGCTCAAACAGAAGAGAGGACAAATACAGAATTGGGGGGTAATTCAGAGGTGCAACACAGAACCTCTTTTGAGAATATCAGCTTTTAAATCTCCTTTCTGCATTGCCTTAAATTCCCCCCTTCCCTCTTGTTGCAATATTTGATAATGGCACAACACAGGCATGGATTGCTGATTTCAGCTTTTTCTCGCTGCCTGATAAGAAAGAAAATACAATTCTCCCGGAAATTGAATGAAGGTATGAGGATTCAGAAGATAATGGGGGAGAAAAAGGAAGATGAAACTGGTTTTTTTAAAAAATACCTTTTAAGATTTTATTACTGTTTTTTAAAAAGCCCTTAGACTTTGTCTTTAAAAGCATTTCATTCATTCTAAAAGGACAAAATAAACATTTCATAGGATTTTTTTTCATTCTCAAAATTTCTGTTGACAAACGAAAAGAAAATCCTCACTCTTTCCTGCTATACATTTTGAATGAATAAAACTTTATCTTGAAACACTATCTACTCAATTTCAATTTTTTAAAAAAACCATTGGAAAGCTTTTTTGTTTCGGTGCCTCCCCAATTTTCCCATCAGAAAACTGGAAAAAGTCTAAAAACAGAGGCCAACTTCCCCCCTGAATGTTCAGGTTTTTCATAGTTTTTCCAGTGCTCTGTCACTTTCCCAATTAGAACATGTCTCGTTATTTCTAAAAGGCATCTTGAATTGTTTTCACTTTTATATTCCTGAATTATCAATGCAGTGACTAACAACAGTACAGCACATATGTGATTTGCGGATGCCACCACAGGCTGCGGTTGCACAGCATGGCAAAGTTTGTGTGACAATAGTAATGTGACCAAAGAGTTCCCGAGTACATCTAATTCTAAAACACTGTGCACAACCTGCATAATGAAACCATAAGTTCATTTGTTGGCCGGCCATTGTGAAGAATGTATATGATTCAAAACTAAATAAAATCCCAGTTTTGCACATCTGGCTAATTTTCCGTGTTAAAACAACCCAACAAACAAACGACTTACTACGTCTCAAAGCTGAATCTGGTCACTTGTTTCCATGAGAAATAAAACAGACTTCAATAGATTTGTAACATAAACAAGGTGAATCCTATTTTTTGCCGCCTTTTCCTGCCTCCCTTATGTATTTTGGCATGCAGGTCCCCATTAGGGAATACTAGGTCACTGCCTGCTTTTACAGTCACTGCCAACCCTCCTGCTTGGCAGGCTGGTAAATGCTTGTTCCTGTTTGGATTTGCTGGCATCTATCTCAGAGTGGGCAGCTTATGACAGCAAACCAGTCAAATACTGTAACTCTCTGGTGAATAACACAGTGCCCAGTCTTGGCAGGGATGGGATAATCAGCCTACCAGTAATTAGCTGGGTTTTCTATTTGGTGCTCTTTATGTGCAAAAACTGGAAAAAATTTCTAACATGTGTAAATGAATAAACTTTCATTTGCTGTATGCGTTAATGCTCATTACCGTTCTTCCATCATTTCTCTAATAGCAGCCACATTAGGACCGGCTCCTAGGTGGGTATAGAAAGGACCTTCGTCTTTTTCGATAATCTGCTCTGTTTAAAAAAAACAATGAAACAAACAAAAAGTTCACATTCAGATTTCAAGCATTCCTTTACAAACTACATGGCAATGTTTTGTGTTTTGTTTATACCTCTAATTTGGACTACTTTGCATCAGATTTCTCAAAGAGACCTGCAGTGTTTCAAAATATATATCACAAATAGAAAAAATGTATCCCAGAACACCCTCTGCAGTGGTGGGATCCAAAAATTTTAATAACAGGTTCTGATGGTGGTGGGATTCAAACAGTGGCACATGCACCTCCAGTCCCTATTGGGCAGGGAGGTTGCTTTAGTAACCCCTTCTCGGCACTCAGAAAAAATTAGTAACCACTTCTAGAGAAGTGGTGAGAACTGGTTGGATCCCACCTCTGACCCACTGTTTGGTGTGTGGCAGATCATTCATGTGTGTAAAGTGCTGTCAAGCAGCTGTTTTTTTTTAAATTAGTTTATTAAATTAACAACAGACAATCAAGTCATCATTCCATCATTCAGCTGTTGACTTCAAGCAGCTGTTGACTTCTGTTGACCTTGTAGGGTTTTCAAGGCAGGAGACTAACAAAGGTGGTTTCCCACTGGTTGCCTCTGCACAGCCACCGTGGGTTTCCTTAGTGATCTCCCATCCAAGTACTAACAAGGGCTGACCCTGCTTAACTTCCAAGATCTGATGAGATCTGGCTAGCCTAGGTCATCTATGTCATCCAAACTGACAATTTATGTCTCTCTGTGTGTGTGCGTGTGTGTGTGTGTGCCAGTGGTGCTATTTTTTACCTTGACATAGAAATTTTATAGCCCAGTCCAAGTGCAAGTGGACTGGGCTATAAGTTTGAGACCTTTTGTTTCATCCAAAGCTGGCATCCAAGGAAGACATCAATTGAAAATGCAGGTGTAAAGAAAATATGATACATAGACCAAGTAAGATCTGAGCGGAGGCCTGTTTGGATGCTCCCCACTTTTCCCTCTGGTCTTACAAATGGCTGAAAGGAGAGTGTTCTTAGCTAGAGCTTGGTGGACTTATCAAGAATGTGAGCACCCTACCAGGTAGACTGTAATGATAAGAGGGAGGATTTTTTTAAATAAGGGGGATCCTCTGTTAATGATATCATTGTTGTGAAATGGGATGTAAAGGTGAAGCTAACTTTATGGAGACTTCTGTAGGGTTTATTAAATGTAAACTATAAATAAATAAAATTTCAAGGCAAGAGAAATTCAGAGGTGGTTTGTCTGCACAGCAACCTTTGGCTTCCTTGGTGGTCTCCCATCCAAGAACTAACCATAGCTGACCCTGCTTAGTTTCCATGCTTTGAAGAGGTTGGGCTTGCCCAAGCGGTCTGAGGTCCCTTCTGAACAGCAAATGTGCAGGATAAAGTAATCCATTTTCCTGTTTTTGCGCATGCATGCATCCAAGAAGGCAGCAATTGGCGCCCACGGAAACAATCAGGATTGCTGTCATGCCTTTGCATGGAGATGCGTCTATTTGTTTTAATTACTCCCCACCTATGCATAGCTACACAGGCATGCACAAATGAACCCCAACAGCCATGCCGATATCCCATGATATGACCATCTGCACCTTCATTGCTATGCAGATGCAAGCTGCAAAAAAAAATTTAAAAAAGGGAAAGGGAGGCAAATAAAGTACCTCCTGCCTGGCCGTTCGCTCGTGAGCGGCTGCAACACAGTATTTTTTTAAAAAAAGAATCGCTAGCTTAGCAATTAAAAAAACAGGTTAGGGGAAATAACACGGGGCAGACTCGTTTGGGGAAACCAGCCAACAGACAGGTTGCTGCCAATATTTGATAAGGAAAGTTCCTGGACCATCAATCCATTCCCATTTAAAAGGGAATGACGGATACCGTTAAGTAGGTCAGGAAGGAACTGATGTGGCTCAGTAGTTTCTGTTGTGAATTTCTCTAAATAGTAAATGATCTACAGGTGGCAGGAAATGTGAGAAATTAAGATTCCTACCAGGCTGAGATTTCTTCCCCAGAACATACAGTTTTAATACAGGCTCAAAGAAATAGAATATCCATATTTAAACCTATCTGGAAAGTTAGGATGGGACAGGGAGCTGATTCTTACGTGTAAGTTATAATAATAGAACTGAGTGAATTCATCCTAAACATACAACTTACTCACCAACACAGCTACATGATGGGAAATCGTACTGGGTTTTGACAGGTGTATCCAGTAGGTTTTTCACAGGGGTATCGAATAACTTGGAAGGAGACTCTAAAAAATGATTGAGAGCCGTCCCAGCAGTTCTCTTGGTTGGTGTTCTTTCGTTAGAATGAATTGCTTGTTGATCAAAAGAGGCTGTGTGGCTGCTGAAATCTGCAGCGGTGGAATTTCTTGACAGAATAGTGACGGGACCTGAAGTTTCAACCTTCACATGCTTCGGGGATTTGATAGTAAGAGACTTGTGATCAAAGAGCGTCTTGACCTGAATCTGCTTCAGCTGTTGCTCCATTGTTTCAATTATACTTTTTTGTTGCATGCTCTCACAACCGAAGTGCTGAACCTCTTGCTTAATTGTTTTCTTCCACGTTTTGTTTTCCACAGCGGATGGACGCAGGCAGACATTAGGCTTGGAGCCGGCTTCCACTTTGATGGATCTGTTCCCCATCCCAGCACACATCTCGGATTTGTTTTGATTGAGTTGTTCCTGCTTGTTTAAGATATGCCACCTAAGTGCAGCGTGCTTCTGAAAATCCCGGTGGGGTTGAGAAGGAAGGTGGCCCCCTCTCTGATCTAGTGTGTGGGATGGCGCTTGCTGATTATATGGTGAGTACCTTTGAGGCTGGCCACACACGTTGGCATTCAAGTTAGGATATCCCTGGGTCTGCCGGAAAGGTAGCTGTACACCTGAAGTCTGTGGTGACTGTGGCTTTTGCTCTTGATAGCACTGGGGCACATCATGTTTGGGGGTCATGCTATTTGGATAATACTGGATATACTGCAAGTCATGTGTTAGGTTTTCTGAAAAGAGTTCAGAGTTCATGCCAGGCTCTTTTTTCTCAGATGCTAAGTGCATGTTGTTTGGGTAGGAATGCTTCATGACAGTGTTTGCTTTAAAAGTGTTATTATAAAGGGAATCTTCATTGTTCATACTTGATACTCGGTCTGGTCTAGTCTGGGGGTTTTGTCCGGGGAACTCCGGCGATTTAAAATAATTGCTTGCTGGTTCAAAGCAGTCTTCTAATTTAAGCTGACTCAGGTGGGTCCCTCCCTGTTGCTGCTCTTGATTGCTGTTGGAGTGGGGAAAGGTCTGAGGGGCTTCTCTGGCCTTCATTTGCACTGTTTGCTGCTGGGGGTTCAAGGTGAGTTGTGTGCTCTGTGGCAGCTGCGTTGGCTGGGACTGGAGCATTTGTTGCAAAATGTGTGACTGTAGGAATGGTTCATTCTCCATTGGCGAAGAACGCAAGTGCTGCGGCTTCAACTGTGCCTCCAAAGACTGTTGAGTGCAGTGTTCGGCTGGGCTTGGGAAGTGAAAGTGCTTGGTGTTTTGTTGGTGTTTGTGGGACTTTATCAGAGGGTCCGTGTGGGTAGGTTGTGGTGAGTGCTTTTGGAACTGCACTTGCTGGTCAGCCGTAAAGTGAGGCGGCAGCTGTGTTGCCTCATTCTTGTATAGTGCGGGCACCGGTTCATACTGCAGAACGTTCTGCTGGCACGGCTGCCCCAAAAGCCCTTTGGAGATATCAGGGCTCCCAGAATACTGCCTTGGATGTGTCTGTTCACTCGAATTTGACTGGAGTTGAAGCATGGTCCTCAAAAGCGCCTCATTTGATTTGTGGGGTGAATCAGCAGGGTGAAGCTGAGAGGGAGCCATTCTTGCCCAAGGAGGTTGTGAACAAGGCTGTGATGGCTGCATCTGACAGTCTTTAGCCAGACCCTTTTCACTGCCAACAAGGGTCTCCTGGTTAATCTGGCCCAGTATATGTTGATAATGTTGTTGCATCTCTTTCCTATTTCCTAATATTCCTGAGTCTTGAACTTGAGGCTCCAAGTTTGGCTTCATTTCTTCTGGATACTGCTGCCTGATACCTGATGGCATCCCTGTGCTCACCAGATCTGCCTCACTGCCCATCTGTTGTGGAATCTGAACCTCTTTTTGAAGACCCTGTTGGGAACTAAGTGCTTGTTGGAGAAGGCCCGGAATTTGGGTTGCAAGCTGCCCTTGCTGGTGTTGCTGTTCTATATTCTCTTCTTCCCTCAAACGAATTTCTTCCTTTAAATTTCTTCCAGCCTCATAAGAATTAGGCCCGTCTGTAGCCCCGATGGCCAGAATATTGCTTATTTCTGAAGCTGAGGATGACGCTGCCCCAGGAGGTGGACTGAAAGAATCTTTCTTGAACATGGAGTGTTGCTGAAACAAAGCACCATTGTCTTCTGCTGGCTCAGGCAATATCTCTGAGCTGCGGTTTGCACCTTTCAGATTGTTGCTGGGATTTAGTGAGAAATCCTGATTGAGTAATGAGAAATTCTGGCCGGGACCTTGCTCCGCGCTTTCTGGGACACCCGTGTCCTCACCAGGGGACTGATGCGCATCTGCAGAATTTTGTTGCGGCAACTGTAGTTCTGGGTTCTGAAACGTGTAGCATGCTGGCAATATCAGTGTTTTATTGGAGTTTTCTGTACAGTGGACCTCAGCAGCCACGGCAGTTAGCACCTGAGGCAGCTCAGAGTTTGAGGTCTGTGGGGAGCTGATCTGCCCTGAGGTATGGGATGAATGTGGTGCCCCACAGGCCAACTCATTAGCAGCCCGAGTGTTTATGGCATTTCTGAGAGACGTCGTATTCTGCATCGCAATGGAAACGTGGTCTGGATTATACTGAGACAGTGTTTTCTCCAGAAGTTCACCACGCACGTTTTCCACAGGAGAGGCGGAAACGGTAGCACCATTACACATTGGCATTGCCTTGTTCTCGTATAACAAGGCAGTGTCCCCATTGTGGCAATTAATATTTTTGTTCTCCAGGTCATTCTGAACCTGGGGGACTTGTGGAGTTTCTGAAGCACCAGAGTTGTATCTTGAAGACTGTATAAGAACTGAAGCTGCATTTTTTTCTTCTGCAAAATCCGCCAAGTCGTTCTCGCTGCAGGAATTAGAAGCGTCTGGTGGATCACTGCTGCCTAAAGAGGACTCTTTTCCTTCTCTTGTGTCTTCATCTTGTCTCAGTTTCTTGTTCTGGTGGAGCACATACAGAGAAGGTTCACTAAAAGTGCGTTTTATTCCACCATTTTGCATATACCTGGCACAATCTCTCTTTTCCTGCAGAAGGTCCGGGCTTATTCGATTATTTACACTTCCTTTTGTGGCATGCTTCGTTGCAAGGTTGGTCTTGAAATGCAGGCACGAGTGGTTGCCATTGACCTCGTCGTGGGTCTTCTCTGCTAACGGGTTTCCATTCTGCAGCTTCACTGACAAAGGGTCTGCCTGGCAAACATGAGAAGGATGCGGTATTAGAAATGGGCTCAAACTACTCTCTTCAACATGGCTGGTTCTATCCTGTTCCATCTGGCCTATTTTAGGGCCATCCACAAGGCTGCCCTTTTATCGTATCTGAAAGAGAAAATGGGGGAGGGGGAAATCCATGTTTACTTTGTACACACCAAAACAAACTGCACCACATCCTCAAACAGTGCTTAAGCATCTATCAGAGCCATCTCAAGCAGATCCACTCATGTCTGATCAATGGTGCCTATGTTCAGGGAAGTGTTTTCAGTAAACTGCATACTGGAGGCAGAGTTAACCCTTCTCAGTCCACTGAAGTCAATGTCTTAGATGAGTGTAACTCTGCCCTATTAATCCCCAAATTTCCACTTTGTGGAGGCTGGTGGGGCTGAGAGAATTATGAGAGAGCTGTGACTACTAGCCCAAGGTCATCCTGCAGGCTTCATGTAGAGAAGTGGGGAAACAAACCTGGTTCACCAGATAAGAACCCACTCCTCTGCAGAGGAATGGGGAATCAAACCCAGTTCTCCAAATTAGAGTCCACCGCTCCTAACCACTATGCTGGCTCAACGTATCTATAAAGAGCCAAATGTACATTAAACATAATTGACATTTAGTTCAATTGAGCATTGCCACTTTAGTCATCTGTGACTCTCACAACCATAATGGTTCCCCTCAACTCTGTCTGCCTACAGACTACATGAAGATTTGGCCTACAGTCCAGTCCCAGATTCTGCATGTTAAAAAGACAGCCTTCACAGTGGTGTACATATACAGGCTCTTTCCATGTAAAGGACAAGAGGAATTTAAAGCTTACAGCAGGACCCCCCAAACTTTTTTTTAGCCTGTAGGCACCTTTGTAATTCAGACAAAAGGTTGTAGGTGCAACAATAAAATGACTGCCACAGGGCGCAGACCCAAACACAAAATGGCTGCTGCAGGAGGCAGAGGCATACAAACCCAAAGGCAGTCCAAGTACAGGGAAGAAGACAAGTAATTTACAAAATACACTGGGAAAGAGGAATGAGAGAACCAGGACAATCAGGAGTGAAGACACTTTTGGGCACCAGGTAAGGTATTAATGGGATCCCATTGGGGACTTCTGGCTTATGGTATAATTCAGTGGGATGGATCTGAAGGATTGCAAATGTCACCTTTAGTCCAACCCATGCCTTTATATCAGCGTGTTTCTTATCATTTTGTGAAACACCAAAGAAGTATTACTGTTTGGAAAATAAAGTACAATTTCATAAAAATTCCCATAAGCATGTCATCTTTTTCATGCAGACCCATAGATATTGGGGGAGGGGGCATGTGGGGGGGGGGGAGAAAGCCCCTTAGAAATACACTGTGCCCTCCTTCTGAATTTATCTCTTTTTGCTGTTCTGCAGTCTACATCTGGCCTGATGATGGTTTTATCTACATAATTCTAGACTGCTCGACGTGTGGTTTATGTGGTTTTTTATATCCTGGATTATTTTAATGGCTTTGGCTTGTTTTAAATATCCAACTTTCATTAAAAAACAAAGCTGGCCATGTAAGAAAAGACTGACTCCACTTACACAGAAATGGAACCAGACCTGCTGGCACTTAATACTGAAAAGATCACAGGGCAGCTTTTATGCTAACTCCAGGGAGAAAGCCCGAGGCACTGGAGAATAATGAATGTCCAGTCTCACTCATCATAATCTCTTTTAATTGTTGAAGGCAAATCACCTTGCTGCAACTGACTCATGTGTGCATCTGAGCATAACCGGGATGTTTTTACTCATCAATGAATTACTATTGTCTTACCCATGTCCTCATCCCCATTGAAATCTTGAAAAATTTAAGATGGCACAATAAGAACATAAGAACAAGCCTGCTGGATCAGACCAGAGTCCATCAAATCTAGCACTCTGCTACTCGCAGTGGCCCATCAGATGCCTTTGGGAGCTCACATGCAGGATGTGAAAGCAATGGCCTTCTGCTGCTGTTGCTCCCAAGTACCTGGTCTGCTAAGGCATTTACAATCTCAGATCAAGGAGAATCGAGATTGGTAGCCATAGATCGACTTCTCCTCCATAAATCTGTCCAGGCCCCTTTTAAAGCTATCTGGGTTAGCAGCCATTACCACCTCCTGTGGCAGCATATTCCAAACACCAATCACAAGTTGCATGAAGAAATATTTCATTTTATTAGTCCTAATTCTTCCCCTCAACATTTTCAGTGTATGCCCCCTGGTTTTAGTATTGTGAGAAAGAGAGAAAAATTTCTCTGTCAACATTTTCAACCCAATGCATTTCTACCACAATGCTTAAGCTTACTTAAACTACTGCATGTATTACTACAGAAAAGGGAGTTCTTCATTGCCAGGGGCTAACACAGCATTATATCGTGGCCATTTTAAGCTCTCAATACCAAAAAAATCAGATTGTTGGGAGAATCCAAACATCTTTGAAGATAATGTCCACTCATATATACACTAAATATGTTCATCCCAAAAAGAATTCGAGGCAATTTCTGAATACACTGAATGCTAGGAGTGGTGAAAAGAACTATCTGGGCATGTGCAGAATTCCTCTCCCTGATTAATCACATATGCCTACTTTCCTGGTATTAAGAGAGGAATTCCTAAGATGAAGTAATCTACAGGCAGGAGTAACTGGAATCTCTAACCTTAATAACTGAAGCACGGATTAATTGCATTCAACTTTTATAACATGAATGTACTCAACAGGTGATGATGTAACAGCTATCAATATAAATATGAGACATCAACAGAGAGTTGCTAGAAAGACATAGCTGATAGCCTGTACAGCTGATGGTACGCAATGCAACATAGACACTAACTTCACAAACCAGATAATTCTGTCATGACTAAAACACTGTAGGTAATCTTGTTACATAACACTATGTATTTAAGTGGACATTTGAATTCCAATGGATGTTAAACTATTTTTGTGTGAATGGGGAGTCCTATAAAAATAACAAAGGAATATACCAAGGACAGTTTAAGTGTTTCATATTTATTGCATTTTAATAGTGTGACTAGTCAAACAGTTTTGCAAACTCATGAATTTAAAACTAGATTAAGCAATTATTTTCTCTAACATTACAAATTCAAAAAACCATCTGAGTCCAGTATTATTATTATTATTATTATTATTATTATTATTATTATTATTATTATTATTATTATTATTATTATTATTATTATTATTATTATTATTATTATTAATTAAACTTGCTATACCGCCCTATCCCCGGAGGGCTCAGGGCGGTGAACAACATAAAATCATACAAAAAAACATAAAAATCTTAAAACAGGTACATTCTACAATAGGGCCCGCGAGACCCATATACCACCCTCTTCCAAAAATGAGGAGGGGTCCCAATGATGTTAGGGGACCCTACTAGCAGGGTGGGCGGGGCATTATCGGCGGCTGGACTCTCCAAAGGCCCGGTGGAATAATTCGGTTTTACAGGCCCTGCGGAACTCTCCAAGGTCCTGCAGGGCCCGAATAGCTGGTGGTAATGTGTTCCACCAGGCCGGTGCCAGGGCTGTGAAGGCCCTGGCCCGTGTGGAGGCCAGCCGCGTCATCAAGGGGCCAGGGATCTCCAGTAGATTCGCCTCTGCTGATCGCAGAGGACGAGCCGGGACATATGGGGTAATGCTGTAGAGACCAACTAGAGTTTCAGGGTATAAACCACTGTTAGCCTGACCTTGCTTGGGAAACAGTGGGGTAAAAATCAATCAATCAGTCAATCAATCAGGCAGGCAGTCAGGGAAACAAGCAAATAATACTTTTGAGAGTCAAAGCCCCTTTCCTTAGACATGAACCATTTTGCTACAGACCAACACAGTTACCATATGAAACAATGTCCAAAAAAGTTCTCTTTGCTGCATCAAGATACATGAATGGCTAACGTTTTGTGGGAAGTGTCAGATTTAAAGTAAAGTTCATTTGCAATAGCAGAAAAAAGTTTCCTGGCAAAGATGTGCCACTAACATAGCACACAAATATCCACTGATACCCAACCCCAACATACAAAAGTCTACAAAGCAAAACACTATGCATATGATGCTTCAGTATTGAAGCACATATTATATAGTTCAGCATCAAGTCCATGTTGGAACATTTGGCTGCAGCAACACCCCAAAGACTATTTCTTTTTGACTCAACATTTGTTGTCATTTTCAGGGAAGACAAATATCTGGGAACTTCTTTCTGTCACAAACAGCATTTTGTGTTTGTATTACAAAAAATTTCACCTGTCTCCAATTCAACAAAAATAAAGTTGTCAACTGACACTAGATGTTCCCATTCAGTTTCCTTGTTGTCTTTTAAGACAATAACATTTTCCATAGAGGCACCCTCTCTTGTGCTCTGATAAAGGATACCATGAATTGTCTCATATTGACACATCATGTTGTTTCTATGCCTTTCACTGGATTTATGTTTGGAAACATCCTGTCAAAGCTTCTTTTCCCATTCCTTCATGTTATCTTAGCAATGAGTAAACATGTTTTCTTCAGAGCAGAAGTGTTGAGTGTTGTGCGCTTCTATCTGTCCTCTCAAAATCTTGTTTTTCTCCAGAGCCAGAAAGAGAGAGATGCTGAAGAAAACTTGGTAGAAGTTTTTAAGTGCTTCAAGAAACAGGGTTGGGTTGAGCAAAGAAACTTCCCTGATTCTGTCCCCTTCTAAACCCTCAGAAGTGGCTGTTAATCAGTCAACCTTTAAAAGGCTTCAATTACTAAATGTATTAACATATGATTACCTTTCATCTGAAAGCAAGAATTTATGAACTGAATATTAAATCCACATGGAAGAGGCCAACCTCATCTGATATTATGTTAGTCATATGTCTTTCATTACCCACAAACATTGTTGCCTGTAAAAACATTTCACGTCGTATCGCATTCAATAGTTAACTGCAAGACAATGATACAGGTAGAACATACAGATATTTTTCATTTGATAAGGGAAGCCTTATGAAGAAACTTTTGTTACTTTCAAGATCATGATGACCAAATTTGTCAGGCAAGAAAGATCTGTTCATCCATTTGTTTTACTTTTCATTTATCTGGTATTTTCATGTTAGTATTAAAGAAATGTTTTGTGTTGTACACTTACAGAGACCAACAAATTTCAGTTTTAAGTTCCTGAGGTAAAAAAAAAGGTGCCATGACAGCAAAAGCTTTGTGTATTATTACAAAACATACCCAAATAATTTCAAGTGCGCTCTTCTCTGCAGATCAAGAGATAAGACTTTAGGGGACCTTATACACAAGACATTGCACCCTGCAATGTAATGGACCCAAGTCAACTTAAATGTATTTATTTATTTATTTAACACAATTGTATCCTGCTTTTTTACCCAGTTAGGGCCCTGGGAAGCCTTTGGTTCCAGCCCTGAAAACATCTTGGATGTCTTGGATATTCTTTGCTAATGTAAGACCTGAAATTCTGTATGAGGTAGAAGTACTTGCTTGTGACACACCATATTGCTAAAGTGCCGTGAACAGAGCCCATCCAGTAACTGTCTAGTCCTGTTTTCATACTGACCTTTTCAAAAGTCACAAGTCCTGGCACAGATAAATATGTTTTTCTAATTGCTTGATGATTCTCTTCCCCTTTAGGGTTTCCATAAGCAGCCCCCCCCCCGAGTTATTTTTAAATTTGCCTTTTGACCTGATATTTAATTCAAGTAGAACCTGTGTCTTTTGTATAGACTTGCCCCCAAACATCCCCCAGTGCATAATCTTTTCTCCTAATACTGTCCTCTCATCCAAGTGTTCACACTCTGAATCTCTCCCTGCCTAGCTAGTCTAGTACATGGAATGGGTAACATTTCTACTATGGACATCCTGGACTTTAACCTAGCACCTATGTTTTTTGTTTTGTTTTTGTTTGTTTTTTGTTCTCTAGGACTTTACTATTATGTTTCCAAACACTGTTGGTGCTGCCACGGACTACAACGGCTGCTACCCCTTGGCACAACCTGCCACTCACTCCCAATAGCACATAAAGCCTTTGACCTAGGTCCTAGGCAATCAAGTTACCACACAATCCAAACATCCATCTAACTGCCAGCCATCTCCATTCTAAGGACTGATTGTCCCACAACCAAAAGCTCCTTTCCAATCCTAAAGGGGTATCCTCAGCATCAGAGGATATTAGGTCACCATCTGAGGAACATCTTTTCTAATACATAATTTAAAATTTTCAGATTTTTACATCAACTATGGGTAACACAAGGCATTGTACAGCATGCTTCAGACTGGCCATGTTGCAACACAATATACATTCAGAGAATTTCAGAGAGAACATCGGACTGTGTTAGGCATGTTGGCAAAAAGACTATTAAAGGATTTTATGAAAAAGATTTTGATATATGCTTGACTTCAATAACACTGGGTTCAGTGCAGCCATGCTAATTGAGAATCAAGGTGGATTACAAAAAATATTTTAAAAATTGATCAAGCCACACAAAATACACAATGAACAATACACCAGTACTAGGATTACAGAAACAGAAAACAATGCCAAAAAATGGTCGAAGGCATAATGCAGAATGTGGGTTACAAAGGTAGAAGAGAACGAACTCAATAAAGGCTGTAACTGACTACAATCCTATTCCCTTATAAAAGTGAACTTTTGAACTGTTTCATTATGCAACAGTTTTAATCCCTTTATAAGAATGCCCTCTTGAACATTGCTGTTTTGAACACTCTGAGAAATTACAGAAGTGTGGGGACCTTCCTGACCTTCTCAGGCCATTCCACAAGAATACATGTGATTGGGTAGCTGCTATTTTATACCTGCTAGGCCCAGATAAAAAGTTTTGCTGATTGACACTTATTATATGTTAATGTCCCCTGCCCCATGCACCAAAGCTCGATGTCTTCCAGTGTGCATGTGCCCTGATCCTAGCTCCCCAATCTGCCAGCTTGATGCCTCAGGCTGTTGCTAGACTTCTTGACAGCTGATGATGTCAATTGATGTCCTCCTTCCCCCTCAGTCTGCCTGAAGCTGTTGGGGGTCAGCTGGGCAGGAATGATGCTGGGCACCTTGTTTGCTTGACTGCTTTCTACATAGCATAGCTCCAAGGCTCAGAGGGAAGTTCAAGAGTCCTGCCAGGTATCCGGGATGTCACCATTACATTTCCAAGGGTGTGGGATTTGGTCACTGTGGTTTCCTCCAGGTAGGTGGTGGGATGGAGCAAAAACGCTTGAGTATCTGGCATATTGTTAAACTGGCAAATCCCATTGCCCATCAGTGTTGGATAATAAATCTTTTATTTTGTTGTCTTCCATACCCTTTTACACTGGAATAACTGTGCTTCTTCCAAAGGAACTTTGCTCAAGCAGAGGTTGAGGGTTTCTATCTTTTTCAGTAACTGTGCTTGAGCACAGTCACTTACCACCTTTACTTTTTTGTTTCCACCAAGTGTGATTTATTAGGAATTCAAGGCACATCAAGAGCATCTGTGAAGCAATTATTGCATCTAGGACCAATTCTGCAGTCTAATCCATCATAATTATGACTGGCCTTCTTGAAGTCGTCATGATGCATGACTTAGAACAGCACATTAGTGTGCAAATGGATGAGGATCTTATTTGTCCAATATGCATTTTAAGTAATTCCACCCACACCAATTGACACTTTGTGGCACATGGAAATGTTGATATATTGCTTTTCTCATATGGGGCACAAACTATAAATACCAAGTTAGGCATATGTTGCTATTACTGCTTTTCGAAGAGGGCCAACTGTTTCTTTTTAGCATGCCCTCAAGTGTCCACATTGTGAAGATTACAAAACAAGCCCAGTTTCTCTCCCTCCCTCTCGCTCTCTCATTTTTACAAACTATTATTCAAGGCCTTTGCAAACAAGGCAATGGGCCTGCCGAAAGAAATTCTCTCTTGTGACCTTTACCTTTTTACAATGCTACGAACAAATTCTGCTCACAATGCCACCTTAGTTTCAGTACCCAGGTACTATTTTGCTCAGTACTTTTAATTTGAAGAATCCTTTTCAATTACAGATATACAGGTTACAAAAGCATGCACTGGAAGATTTATATCCCTAACACACCCTTTGGCTGCAAAACAGCTCCTTGAGAACTTTTTTGTGTGTGTAAATACTGAAACTGGGTATAAATGATAGGGAACCAACCACTGTTCTTAAAACCCACATTTGCATCCAACACTGTGTGAAACAGTGGCAGAGCTACAATGGGCAGGGGGAGCCCTGTCCCGGGTGCACACCATTAGGGTTACATGGAGGATGTTTGTTGTGAGGGGGGAAGGGCAAGGAGATTGTAAGCCCCTTTGAGTCTCCTACAGGAGAGAAAGGGGGGATATAAATCCAAACTCCTCTTCTTCTTCTGCAGCTGGCTTCTAAGTGGATCTGGGTTTAAATCGCTTGACAGCTGATAGTAGATGGCAGTGTCTGGTCAAAACATGGAACATGCTGCATAAAAGGGACTGAGTAGCCTTTTCAGTGAGTTCTTTCCATGAAAGAAGACCAGCATCAAGGATGGGGAGAAAGACTCAAAAGACAGATATATATGATTACCTTCTGGCCTTGCTGTAGAACTCTGCATTCCTTTATTTTGCAGGATTCTGCAGCTCTAAGCGACAAGGCCAGTAGGCATACACAAAGATTACCAAGTCCAATATGCACATCACATGCCATAAAGTCTCTTGACCCTGAAGGAACCACTTAACTCTTCTTTCTTTCTTTCTTTCTTTCTTTCTTTCTTTCTTTCTTTCTTTCTTTCTTTCTTTCTTTCTTTCTTTCTTTCTTTCTTTCTTTCTTTCCATGTTATTTTCAAAACTGTAAATGTACCAACCAACCATTTCCTGAATTATCCATGTCTTGACTGTCCCAGAGATCATATACCTTCTGATGATCTTTTTAAAATCCTTTTAAAAAGCCATTTTGATATCATTACCAATTTATCTTCTAGTTCCTGGCTTTAATTTTTGTTGGAATGTCTAGTCCTTTCACAATCCATAAAATTCTTCATTCTTTTCAAGTTTCCATCCATCACTATTTCAGTGTTTACAATGGTGCACAGATTTTTCTTAGGTTTTTCCATTCAAAAGTTGCTAGTTTGTTCCCCTTTTATCACTGTATCTTTAACGCATTTTAAAAACTGAAGAAATTAGATGTATAAATAATAGTTGAATATTCTGGAACATTATCTTCCCCTACTAGAAAGACAAAGGCAGGAAGATAATTTTATGCAGAAAGACTGAAAAGCAGACAGAACCAGACTGCTCCTAAGTTTGCTTATTCATATGCCAACCTTCCATCCAGTATTCAATCCACAAAGTGGCTTACCACACAATTAAATGCTGCTTTTAAGTTGCGTAGAAACTCTTCAAACCTGAGCCCTGCCTGAAATGGCTTACAAAATGCCTCCTACTGCTACCTTTCTAGCCCAGAAATTCTACAGGCAGGAGACAGTAGCTTCTCCTTGTTGCTGTTCCACTTGTGACATTGGGGGTGCTACTACCTTTATTGGAAAGACAATTTCTCTTTTGTCTAAGCTGATGGAAAGCAGCTTACAAAATTAGGACCTCCATGTTGGTTCCAGAATAGCCTGTTAGTCCTTGGACTGATGTTCCAGTGAAACATCTTCTAGGATTGAACAATTCTCAGGATTTGTTAATGTGAAAACAGAGTGCATCTCTTTTGTAAATATTTATGTACATCATAATATTTTATAGTGTTGCTGTGACTAATTTGAAATACACTCTGGTACCTTTAGCTCATGCATTTCTACTCTTCATGGTCCACAATTCGCTGTTACCTATGACAGTGCATGCATCAGGTAGTAGCTAAGCTGTACATTTTCTGGCATATAAATGTTTACTCATCTGGAGTTTTTTGTAGATATTTGTGAGTGTGTTTTGTTCAGTAAAATTTTAGAGAGATTGGCAAGGGCAAAATAAAATTGGAAGATGTAATCCAGTTGCCTAGGGTACATTCAAGAATACATGCTGGAGAAAGACAGGTGTCCAGTTTTTTTATGGAAACACTGTCACAGTAGCATACCAAGCATAGCAACCGTCAACAGGAAAGCAATTCAGAAGCATGGTCTTTCACCAGCAACTGTTGTACAGTAACTGCAGAGAAATTCATCGCTGGTATACTGAAGGATTAACGGGCTGGAATACAGCTGTACACTGATGGCCCAGTGTTGTTGTTTTTTCCATTTCTATCCACTCCTCTGAGGATTCTGTCCTGAGAATTCTTGGAGAGTCAAAGATTATGGCTCTCACTTATTCCATTTCCATTCAAAGCACATGGCCTCCTTGTTCAGCTTTGAGGGCAAGTTTCATGAAAAGCTGGGGCAAAATCTCCCCCCCCCCCCACACACACACACTGCAGCTGAATGAAAGTAGAAAATTGGCAGACTGCCTTTTACCTTTAGTAACAAGTTCTGGTCTTCACCAACTAAGGCTCAGAGCCGGGGTTTTTAAACAGTTCCATGGGGGACTTCAATACTCCCCTCCCCACCTCACGTTCCTTTTAAAATATTTTTTCAAAGCTTTGCAAGCAGCGTGTCTGACTTTGTTCTGGCAGGCTGCCATCTCCTGCCAACTCCGTGCAGCTCCTAATCTTCCGCAGTACCTGAAAACCCAATTAGATTTAGTATAACTTTAGCTGGCTAAAGAAGGGCTGAGTTGCTTCCTATGTTTTCAGATATTAAGGGAGACATACCAAAGGTTAATGAAAAATGACCCTTTGTCAGTTTTTCCACAGAGTTCCCCTTCATAGCCTGCCAAAAGTCAGTCAGAAGATTTTATATCACAGATTGATAATTGTCTGCCCTTAGCATGGATGTAACTATTGGGGCACAAAAGAATCAGTGTGGCTAAAATGGATTACTTTTTTTTAATAAAAAGGGTTTTGACAGAGGCTTGGGTGCAGAGTCTGAATAAGGCTTTTATGAGGCAACTAGATAACCCCCCCCCCCTTTCAATTCTGGAGGGAAAACACCCAGCAGTCTCATACAGGATATTAGGATGAATAGAAGCATTAATCTTATGTTTTTGCTCAGCCATCAGTTATTAGGTGATTTTGGTCAACTGGGTATTAGATTTATTTTCAAATCAATAAAATACTCTGAAAACGAGATTCGATAGACACATAAACTATGGCTTATGGCTGCTAACCATTGCCTGGAAGAGCAGTTATTAAAGTGATTATTCCATTTACTTACTCTAAAGTAGTCATCAGAACACACACTTGCGGGTTTCTACCTTGGAAGCCAAGTTTGATAAAAGGCAAGGAAAAAATGTCACATTAATGTTTTGGTCAAATTTCTTGAGAGTTTTGTATTCAGACTGAAAACTAGTGGTTAATAGTCCTGAAAGAAATGCAATTTATGCACTTCTACAACTTAGCTTATGGCAGTTGCAATAAAATAAAATAAAAACACAACAAAAACTCACCGACAGATAAAGATCCCAAGCTGCATTTTAACATTTGATTAAAATTAACAGCTGTTTTTTTAAAAAAAATGGAAAAAATGGGGTAGTCAGAGAGACTAATTATTAATTAAATATTTTAAAACTTTAAATAAAAACACATTTCCTTTGAATGCATGTAGATATTCCATTTTGGGCTTCCCAAGAATGAGCAAATAACATCAGTGTTCCCTGATAATTTTATAAGTAAGAATAAGTTTAAAGAAGAGAAAAATGTCCACTGGACAAAATGATGTTTCTATATATAGCAAATTCTCCACTGAACAATTGTCCTCTGGTTTTATTCCACATCTGCATTGCAAAGGTTTGTGGTTTTAATCCACAAGAATTCCATATGTCTCACAGATACAAGGTCAAGCTGAAAGCCTTTTCAGATGTGTGCATCTGGAACTGGAGTCTATGCACAGATTAAAATTATGCTGGTCTACTGCCCACTCTGCTGCCTACAAGACTCAATGAGTAAGCTCACAGGAAGTGGTTTGGGACCTGATGTTTGAGTTCCTCCAATTTTTAGCCTTGAGTGATGACAACAGCTACGTACAGAGTTCCTTGTCAGTTGTAGTTCAAGATTCTCTGAAAGTCAAAATACTGCTGGCCTCCTATATATGGCTGGTAACAAGCTTGACCAGGAATTTAGTACAGGTTTGGAAGAAAATGCAATGGAATTTGGGGAAGTGTTACTCTTGGGAAGCCTCTATACAATCTGACAAGTGTGGACTGCCTTTCACACTTGCCTTGAAGCTTATTTGCACAGACACATTACTGATTTGTACTGCTGTTACAATATGCTGATGACAAGAAAACATTCCAGTTTGAACAGGTGAGAAACTGACTGTATAGATCGGTGTTGCTATGGTCCTCTGTGCAAAACAAAGAATAGCATTTATCTGGAGAAGCAAGCAACATTACTGGGTGGGGGAGAGGAGGTGTATATCTGCATTCTCAGCAAAAAAAGAGGAAGTATTCCTTCTTTGTTGGCTGCAGAAATAAGGTTAAAGAGCTATTGCTTCACTTACCCGTAAATACTCGTGTATAAGTCGAGGCACCTAATTTTACCACAAAAAACTGGGAAAACTTATTGACTCGCATATAAGTCGAGGGTGGGAAATGCAGCAGCTACTGGTAAATTTCAAAAATAAAAATAGATACCAATAAAATTACATTAATTGAGGCATCAGTAGGTTAAATGTTTTTTAATATTTATTTCAAAGAAAAACAGTAAACTAGCTCTGTAAGTGGAAAAGAGGGTCAACAAAAACAATATGGTCTCAACAATAGCTTTAAAAGTACAAAAACCTTAGCTCAACCAGCAACCAAGCTAAAACACAAGAGTTAAAATCCTTCAAAACTGGTTTTTTGGTCAGGGGAGGAATGTTTATGTTAGCAGTACCAACATTTCAGAGTATCTTTAGGAGACCCTCCTGATGATACCACCCAGGTTTGGTGAAGTTTGGTTCAGGGGATCCAAAGTTATGGACCCTCAAAATGCAGCCCCATCTACTATTAGCTCCCTTTGGAAACAATTGGGAATGGGGCACCACTTTTGAGGGTCCATAACTTTGGACCCCCCAAACCAAAATTTACCAAACTTGGGTGGTATCATCAGGAGCATCTCTTGAAAAATCCCTGAAATTTTGGTGCCACTAGCCTAAAAACTGCACCCCTGGCGGCTGACAAAATAAAAACCATAAAATATTTTTTAAAATACACCTGACTCGCGTATAAGTCGAGGGGGGCTTTTTCAGCACAAAAAAGTCCTGAAAAATTTGACTTATATGTGAGTATATATGGTAATACTAGGGCAGTACTGGATTATGGTGAATCTTTTCACTTATCAGACATCATACAGTTTATCTACTGAGTAGTGGCTATTGGGCACTGAACTCAAACCCACTGAGAAATCGGTCCAGGGTAAAATGGTTGTTTCAGATGTATAATTTCAAGGAAATGGTCTCCCAGTGAAATTATCTCCACCTGCATATTCAGAACACTGTGTTTTAATGGGGTTTAGTTTTAAATTGTACAGAGCTATATTTAATTTCTTTCTGGTTGTTGTTGATTTTATTCTGTGCTCTGTATACTTTGTGTTCACCGCCCTGAGCCCTTTGGGGGAGGGCGGTATACAAATGCAATTAATAATAATAATAATAATAATAATAATAATAATAATAATAATAATAATGTGTAGAGTAGAAGACTTGGCTCAGAAAGATCACTCTGACATGAACCTGTTGAGTGAACCTGGGCCTATCACATACTTTTAGTCTAACTTACTTCAAAGGATTGTTATGAGGCTAAAATGGAGGATGGGCAGATTTTTGTAAGCCACTGATTTTTGTAAGCCAAAGAGGCCTGAAAGAATACATCCAAGAAAGTCAAGAGCCAGCATTGAAAGAAGTCCAGAAGGCTGAGATGCTGAAAGCCAAAGAATCAAAAGAGTATAGAGTCCAACAGTTTAAAACACGAAAGGAGCAGTGGCTAAACAAGCCACTCCATGGGCAGTACTTTAAGAACATTGAAGGGAAGGTTGACAGCAAGAAAACATGGGAGTGGCTCAGAAGGGGAACTCTAAAGAAGGAAACTGAAGGCCTGATTTTTGCTGCCCAGGAGCAAGCATTACGGACAAATGCAATAAAGACACGAATCGAAAAGTCTTACAATGACCCAAAGTGCCGTCTCTGCAAAGAGGGTGATGAAACTGTGGAGCACATCATCTGCTGTTGTAAGAAAATAGCCCAAACTGACTATCTTGAACGTCACAATAGGCTAGCAGCAATGGTGCACTGGAACCTTTGCAAAAAGTACGGCCTGCCCTGTAGCAAGACCTGGTACGAGCACAAGCCAGAGAAGACCACAGAAAATGAAGAAGCAAAAATACTCTGGGACTTTAGAATACAAACAGACAGACACCTGGCACACAACACCCCAGACATAACAGTGATAGAGAAAAAACATGTTTGGATCATAGATGTTGCTGTGCCAGTTGACAGCAGGGTAGAGGACAAAGAGCTGGAAAAGATCACAAAATACAAGGACCTACAAATTGAAGTTGAACGATTGTGGCAGAAAAGAACAACAGTAATCCCACTAGTAGTCGATGCTCTAGGAGGAATCCCAAGAAATCTTGAAAAACATCTGGAAAGCCTAAACTTGGACAGAACATCAGTCCACATGCTGCAGAAAGCAGCACTTCTAGGAACTGCACATATTCTACGCAAATACCTCTAATATCCTAGGTCCTTGGGAAGGACTCGATATTCAGAGATGAATTCCAGACACTTGTGCTGTGTTGTTATGTGTATAATAATAATAATAATGTGTAGAGTAGAAGACTTGGCTCAGAAAGATCACTCTGACATGAACCTGTTGAGTGAACCTGGGCCTATCACATACTTTTAGTCTAACTTACTTCAAAGGATTGTTATGAGGCTAAAATGGAGGATGGGCAGATTTTTGTAAGCCACTGAGTTTCCATTGGGGAGAAAAAATGGGATACAAATTAAGTATATAAACAAGACCACAGAAGCATTTAAGCTTCAGAAAACTCTTCTACTAGTCATACCTCATTGCATTTCTACATAAAAATTTCTGTGGAAGTCAGAAACTTGTAATTTACACAAATTTGGGAGGTAATAAGGGGAGAAATCTTAAACAGGTCTATGCAAAAGTAAGTACAGATACTGAAGAGAAAGAAATTGAAAGCTTTTACTTGAGTGTCTGGGAAGAAACTGATCTGACACCTAAACAAGTTGTGTTGTTAATCTTAGGTAACTGGAGAGGAAAAATGAGCAACAAAGTAGAATAACATATATACAATAAAATATTATTGGAAAATTTGGCATGGGAACACAAAATGAAGCAGGAAAGTGACATAAAATTCTGTGAAGACATCATGTTCTTCATTGCAAACACGTGTTTCAGGCAACCAGACCGACTGTTGTAACACAGGATATGTCACTGGATGGTCAATACAGAGATAAAAGAGATCACATAGTTGGAAACAGAAGTTGGAGAAGTTCTATTCTGTACAAGACCAGAAGACAATTGTGGTACAGGTCATGAATTGTTCCTGCCCGGGAAATTAAGATTGCAGGGAGAGGCCTTCCTGACTTTCCCATCAATTGAAAAAACTTGTCTGATAGGGACATATGAGAGAGAGTCTCTTCAGTGGTAGCCCCTTGATTATGGAACAACTTCAAAGAAGCGTCCTTGGCCCCCTCATCTGTAGTGTTTAGGAAGCAGAAGGAAGACAGCTTTATTAAACCTCTCTTTGATTAATTAACTGGTAGCCCTAAATTTTGATTTTAAATGTTGGTGTTTTATGTATTGCAGGAGGCAGCTACGGAATGTTTAAAAACACACAAATAATTACAACACAGCCCCAACAACAAATGAACTTCTTTAAGAACAAAAATGGGGCAGTATTTTATGCTGTCACCAGGCTGACCTAGTGAACCTAATACTTTCCAGTGGCTCACTAGACTCACTAAAGCAGGCAGGTGGCAGTCCTTACAAGCAGCTGACATGACACAGAAGCACTGCCAGCAACAAAACCAGAAGACTGAACGTGTGTATTCAGAGGCCTGTAGAAGCAAAGATACAGATTGTTTCCTTTGCCCCTTATAATTTTAATTAAGTCTTTTCATATTGGGCAACACAGTGATTTTTTTTTCCAGAGGAAACTCTCCGAGTTTACAAAGTTATTTTTATTCTTCCCCTTCCCCTGTGAATAATTACATCATCTTCACGCTTCTTGCTCTACATCCCTTTTTAATTCCTGGCAAGAAAAGCACCCTCAAATATCTAAATTCTGCTTGGTTTTACAATTAACACATGAGTATGTACTGCAGCAGCCTCGGGAGATTTTCAGCAATGCAAAAAAAAAACTTCATTTCACTGCAAGATACAAAAACCAAAGCTTGTTAAAGAAACCTGTGCTCTTTTGAAGTCTGGAAACACCAAATTTGTTTTCGATCAGGGTTCCCCCCCCTTCCCAAGTCTCTCCTATTTTAAGAACAAAAAGAAGTCCCTCCTCCACTGTCCAGTTTCCTCAACATGCTTTTGAGACTCTATTAACTTTTGTGATCACCTCTGGCATTAAAATTGCCTGCCAATTTAAAAGGCTGCATTAAGCTGTCAGCCATAATCCCAAAATTTCTCTTCCCTCAGTTTTCAAAAACATAATCTTGCTTCCATAATTCAAAGACACTTCTAGGCTTTTCCACTGTGTTGCTGCACAGCGAATGCATCCATCTACAGGAGAAAACAAATCTTGTACATATCAAAGATGTAGATATGTTGGTCCACTCTGCTGTGAAAAACGCACACATACAACACTTGTTTAAGAATTTCTAACTGTTCTTTTACAAGAACACATTTTCCATATTTTCTTAATTTCTACTGCCAGTGAGGAAGAGTCAACAGTACAAAACACAACTGTAAAATGAGTCAGTAAAAAAAAATCAGAATGAAAAAAATCCCCTGAAGTCTGTTTCATTGGTGGAAAAAGAAGATCTTCTGTTAGATTTTACCAGATGAACTTAATACAAGGGGTTTCCCAGGTGACTCTTTAAAATGGGCAGACAGATACAAGGAAGATTATAGGTGTTTCCAAACAACAAGTATTGAAAATTTTCTTGGCTACTTAATAACATTCATGGGAGGAGGGCTGAAGAAATTTAAAAAATACAGGAGGAGATTCATGCTGCTGCTGATTGTGTTTTCCTTAATTCAAAGCTGCTCCCAGGTCAACTTCACCTACTAACCTGTTTGCCTGCAAAGTGCTTCTGTAACTACCATTGTTAGGATTGTGAAGAGACTATTTTTCCTCATCTAATTTTCCCTGCCAAAATGGCACATGCACATACACCAGTATTAGAGTGATCACAAAAGCAAATAGGATTTTCACCTGAAGCACATCAGGACAGCACCTATCCCGGGGGCAGGGAGGTCACCATTTTGTTTCTCTGTCCCTTCCTCCATTTGCTGAAGGTTTGCCACAGAGGTTTTGTCTGCTTGCAGCTCATCCTTGTGCAATTTCACTGTAAAAATTACATGAATAAAGTCTGTTTTGCATGGAAATCCTACACACATGCCGTTTTTCTTTTTGACAGACATGTCTGCAACATGACTTGAAATGACTTGACCCCATCTTGGGGGCGGGGGGAAGATTGCTAGTTTGGTGATTTTTGAAAAATCCAGGTTGGGAGAAAAAACTCAACCTGAAGACGTCTTGGGGGAGAAAGCTGTGTGGAATTCC
The DNA here is from genome assembly GCF_021028975.2 of Sphaerodactylus townsendi. Lineage (NCBI taxonomy): Eukaryota > Metazoa > Chordata > Lepidosauria > Squamata > Sphaerodactylidae > Sphaerodactylus > Sphaerodactylus townsendi. The sequence continues at coordinate 66,707,525 of NC_059434.1, forward strand.
TCCCCAAAACGCTTTTTATAACATTCTCAAAACATATTTGTGCAGTGCAGAAAGGACCTAACTGAAACAAAGCCAAGTTAATTTCATTACATTTCATTACACTTGCTCAGAATCATCCCTTGTTTCCTTTTCGTAGTCCAGGCGTTCCCAATCTGGTGCTTTTTGGCCCCATGGCACCTGCTTTTCAGATATCTGCCAAGAGTTCTTAGAAAGTGGGCAGAGCTAGAAAAGGCTTCGGTTGTGCAGATTTTCAAAAATGTTGCTTTAGCAGGTGTCACCACAGCACAAGGATCTTCACTACGTGACTAAAGGTAAGCTGCAGCAGACATCTTGAGGCTGGCTCCACCTCCTGTAGCAGTCATTTTGTGTCAGTCATCTTGTGACAGGGTCCACCATGCTGTGTCAAAATTCCAAAGGTGTCTGCAGGCCCAGAAAGGTTGGGGACCCTTGTTCCAGTGTATACATTTAGATGGGAAGCACTTTAATCCTGGGACCACCTTTTCTCTTCTTTTACACACAAATTTGTTAAGTGCTATGTGTGCTGACTGCACTAGTTATTATTTTTAGAAACACAACATGAATATGAACCTTTTTGCCAAACTAAATGCAACTATCATCCAAACTTAAACACATACAAAATGTATACAAAGACCTGTCACTGGAAGGTGTTGATGGTCATGAATTGTTCCCACATTTTCGTCCTCCAAACAGTACTTAGAGTTAAGGATGCTGTAGAGTAGGAGAAGGGAACAAAATCACCCTTCATCACAACAAAACCTGATTGGAGAACCAGACTGGAACTATCCATCAAAGCAGGGATCAGATGGCACTTTGGATATCTCTACTTGCTTGATCTGTCATTAGGATGATCTCTAGGCTAGCCCAGATCTGAGAGATTTTTGTCAGCAAATAATTAAGCAAAAGTCTCACAACTGATGACAACCACTCCGGGCCTCCAGCTATGGAGCAACTGAAGCCCCAATCATCCTAAGTTATTTTGCTGGACACCAGATACAATTGCAGTGGAGAAGGTTTTTTTGCTGCTATCACTGCCACCTGCCTGATGCTACCTGACTCAATACGAGTTTCCTATTGCTGTTTGCTCAAGGTGCCTCCAAGTCCTCTTTAGTTCTCCTACCTCTACAGTAAACACAATGGTGTATCGGGGGGGGGGCAGAAGGGGCAGGCAACCCAGGTGCCATTTGGTTGGGTCACCTGAGGGGTGCCCTTTGCAGCCCTCCCTCTCTTCACAGATCAGTACCTGCAGCTCATCCTGGGGCCATCCACTTGGCCTGCCACCAGGCTTGTGGTAGCAGCAGGAGAAGATCTGGCTCTTCCTCTCTATGGCCGTTTCCGCATGAAGGCGGTTCCGCATGGATGGTCCTGGAAAGAGCCGGGCAGCCGGCAGCACGGAGCGCCGGCACCCGGCCAACCCGGCATGTCCCGGAGCCTCCGGCGCGTCGCCGAGGCCTGGGAACACGCCCCCTGCCCCTGCGCACCTGCCCGGGACAAGGTAAGTGCTGGGTGGGGGAGGCGTCTCGAAGCAGCAGCTCGGCAGCAGCTTCGAGGCGGTGTTTCCCCAACAAGAGCGCTTCCAAGCGCTCTGGGGAAACGCCGGCTTTGCGGCGGTCGGGCGGCGCGAGGGCGGCACGGCTGCGATGCAGCTGCGCCCCTGTGCAAATGGCGGCCTGGAGACGGCGTTTTTGCCGTCTCCAGGCCGCCATTAAATGCCCGTGCGGAAACGGCCTATGTCATCAAGTTGTTTAACCAATCAGAGTCCAGGATACCATATCCCATCAGGTGGCTTCCCTGTTTCTAAGACTTTCTTTCTCACTCTGAATGTAAACAGCAATAGCTACTTATAGACCTGCACTTTTAAAGCTCACATTTCCTAGGCAGTCTATCACACCTTTTTTAAATAATCATGCTTCCAATAGTTTGTTTTCTTTAATCTCAAAAATCCTTTTATCAGAGCTCTGAGAAACTCTGCTGCTGTTGTGACTTGTCTGGGATGCTTGTATTGTTCTACTGATCAGCTCTTGAGGGCTGTGGTTCACTTACGTTCCTCTGCCAGATTTAACAATTAGATCATTGTAGTAGATCACTAGTAGAAAAAGATGTGCATTTTTTGATTCACTTAGCTATGTGTTATGTGTACAATTATACGACCATATTGCTTAGTTACATTGTTTTGTAACTACAACACACACAAGCTGTGAGAAAAAAAAAATCAAGAGAACCAAATCCTTGTTCTCCTTTTGCCTACTTGTTTTTGAAGGGGGGAGGGACAAAAGTACAAAATGACATCTCCATATATTATATACTTGTTTATTTATGTGCATATAATCAACATATATAATCAACAACTCTTTCAAATGATAAATTATGTTGACCTCTATGAACTGTTAATAAATAATTACATTTTTACATTATTTTATTTATCTATGATGTTTGAATATTCTCTCTCACCCACTCTGCACACATAAAAACCCAGCCCAAGGAGGAAGTTTTTAAGCCCAGTCTTTTCCCAGATACTTTTTAAAAAATTCAACACACATAATTTTGACATGTGAAACACCAATCATACCTAAGGTGACCAGATTTTTACTCCTGTAATGCGGGGCGCACAGGAGGGCCACAGGAGCACACTGCCTTTTGCGGCGCTCCCTGGTCAGGAAACAGGGAAGCGCCCCAGAAGGCAGTGCGCTCCTGCGGCCGCGTGCGCCTCCTGCGCTGCTGCACTGCCTTCTGGGGTGCTTCCCTGTTTCCTGCCCTGTGGGGCGCTTCCCTGTTTCCCGCCCTGTGACAGGGCGGGAAACAGGGAAGCGCCCCAGAAGGCAGTGCAGCAGCGCAGGAGGCGCATGCGGCCGCAGGAGCACATTGCCTAATCGGGACAATTTTAAAACCCCGCAGGACACATTGCGGAAAAGCGTGAGTGTCCCGCCAAAAGCGGGACAGCTGGTCACCTTAATCATACCTCACACTCCTTCACAACCTGGTAAAGTACAGCCCAAGAAAAGCTTTATTTGGTAATTATGCTGCTAGAAACTTAAATGACTAAACTGAAACTAGTGTATTAAAGTCACTGGAACACACTCAGGGGAAAAGACAGTAATGCCAAGAACTGTTGAAGACAGTAGGAAAAGAGGAAGACCCACCAAGACATGGATTGACTCAACAAAGCAAGCCAAAAAGACCTCTTTTTGCAAGACCTGAGCCCGGCTGATAGTGACAGGAAGTTGTAAAGGTAATTAACTCATAAGTCAGAAATGACTTGATGACATATAATGCACATGAATAGGCCCTGCGTTCTTGTCTCCCTACCTCATCCCAAGGTGCAAAATCAGGCTCTTTGGGGAAGGCCTAGCCTATCAGATGAGAGGGTAAGTTTAACGGTGGCCTTTGACAAAGCCAACCATAGCACAGCTCCCAGTTTCAAAGTGGGAGGGTCAAGGGGGAAGGGTCAAGAGAAGAGCCTGTCCTCTTCCCCTCACCCCCATTTGATTCCAGGCTGCTCTAGGGCTTGCATCATCTCAACGGACCACAAGGCAGAGGGGCAGGAAAAAGAGCACATCAGGCATTCTAAACTGTTAATGGTCACCAGTCCATAACAACTCCCCCCCCCCTCGTGCTTAGAACGCACACTAAGATTCCTCCTCCCTGCCCAGATATCTTGTGTGACCAAAGCCATACCCTCTCTGCCCACTATCCAGGGCACCTGCCCCCTTGCCCCCCTAGATCTGGCCCTGCCCTTTGCACAAAACATTAGCAAAAACCATGTATGATGTACCGTATATACTCATGTATAAGTCGAATTTTTCAGCACATTTTTAATGCTGAAAAAGCTCCCCTCGACTTATATGCGGGTCATTAAAAATTTTTGTGTTTCTTTTACTTTGCCGGCCAGCAGGGGGTTCAGCTTTTATGCTAGCAGCACCAAAATTTCAGGGTACCCTCAGAAGACACTCCTAATGATACCAGCCAAGTTTGGTAATGTTTGGTTCAGGGGGTCCAAAGTTATGGACCCCCAAATGAGGTGCCCCCATTCCCCATTGTTTTCAATGGGAGCTATTAGTAGATGGGGCTACCCTTTTGAGGGTCCATAACTTTGGACCCTCTGAACCAAACTTCACCAAACCTGGCTGTTCTCATCAGGAGAGTCTCTTTATGATACCAGCCAGGTTTGGTGAAGTTTGGGTCAGGGGATCCAAAGTTATTGACCCCCAAAGGGGATGCCCCATCCCCCATTGTTTACAATGGAAGCTAATAGTAGATTTTCCATTTCTGATAATATCCCTCTTAAAATCTAAGTTGGCTTACATTTGGACATACAGATGATGATGAGGAATCCAGTTTTGGAGGATTTTAACTCTTGTGTTTTAGTTTGGTTGCTGGTTGAGCTAAGGTTTTTGTACTTTTAAAGTTATTGTTGATACCATATTGTTCTTGTTGACCCTCTTTTCCACTTACAGAGCCAGTTTACTGTTTTTCTTTGAAATAAATATTCAAAAACATTTAACCTACTGATGCCTCAATTGATGTAATTTTATTGGCATCTTTTTTTTATTTTTGAAATTTACCAGCAGCTGGTGCGTTTCCCACCCTCGACTTATATGCGAGTCAATAAGTTTTCCCAGTTTTTTTGTGGTAAAATTAGGTGCCTCGACTTATATGCGGGTCGACTTATATGCGAGTATATACGGTAACTGCAAATTCAGAATTTGTTTTTTAAAAGCCATGCAAACCAAAACTCAAAACCAACAAACCACACCATCCTGAGACAGAAATATTACACAGAGGAACTAATAGAAGAATTAGCACCTGAACAAGAAGGCAGAAACCAAATTGAAAAGGGAAGGAACAAAGCAACAGACACTGATGCAGACTTTTGTAAGATATTAGTAAAGGCAACGGACACAATACTCCAATGACTACATACATAAGAATGAAGTTTGTGGGGGTGGGTTGAGAGACTTCCTGGTGGATTGTACTCAGCATCACACAACAGAAAGCAGAAATTTTGTTGAAATGCTTTTTAAATCTGGAAATGAATGAATGAATGAATGAATGAATGAATGAATGAATGAATGAATGAATGAATGAAATTACAGTCTTGAATGAGGATTCTCTTTGAAACCAAAGTCACGTCGCAGGCCCATGCTAACAAGAACTGATAGAAATATTACCATTAAAAATACGCCTTTCTGTCATAAATTGCCTGAAAAGGTATATTTAAAAAATGAACAGCAATAAAAATGGCTTATGATAATAGAAAGGCAAATAAAAGGGACATATTTGTACATTGAGAGCCAGCTTGGTTGTAGTGGTTAAAATATTGGACTAGGATGTGGGAAACCCAAGTTCAAGTTCCAATTCACACCATGGAAGCTTGTTCGGTGACCATGGGCCAGTCACACATTCTCAGACCTGATCTTGGCTAGTATTTGGATGGGAGATCTCCAAGGATTACCAGGGTTGTAATTTAGGCAGATTCCGCATGGGGCAAAAACAGCAGTGTGAAAATGGTGTGAAAATGGTGTAAAAGGGTTTACACCAATTTCACACCATTTTCACACCACAGTTTTTGGCCCATGTGGAATCTGCCGTAGAGACAGTCAATGGCAAACCACCTCCAAAGATCTCTTGCCTTGAAAATCCTACAGGGTCACCATAAGTCACTTGTGACTTGATGGCAAAAAAAATGTATATCATCTTTACAGATCTGACGTAGCACAACAAAGCATCAGAGTGGGAATCTGCTGGTTCATATCTCACTGCTGGCACAAGTTTACCACATAGGGCCACACATATGTATAGTTCTGTGATTCTCTCTTCAGATAATTAAAAAAACCAAACAGAAAGCATCTTCTGGGGCTATGTTTAAAAAGGGGGATGGGATGACTGTGAGAGAGACTATTTAATCTAAACACAGGACACACAGTTTTCACACATTCAAGCTAATTTTGCCCCATACAAGTACTAGAATTTTCTCCCTGCAGAATGGGTAGCAACTTCACGTGGCAAAACACAGTGTAAGAGGAAAAGGTTCAATAGCCTCCCTCCCACTAGGGCAGTGCCCCAATTTGCACTGCAATTCAGAAGCTACATTCTGATTTAACTCATAGAATGGCACATTATACTCAAAACAGTAGAACTTTTTCCAAGAGTGGACTGTGAACGCTCATATGAAGAAGACTCGCAGAATAGAAACCCAAAAGGCATCAATGAAGAAACTGAGCTCTGAAAGGCATACAAGAAAGAGGAAGCAGAGAGAACGGTGACCAGTAAGAACAGTAAAAGATTGATGGAACTATATTACAAAAGCTGAAGAAAGCTTGTGATCAGTTACTGGAAACTCCCATAATTGCACAACAATATGATATAGCCTGACTTTTAGAGGCAAGGCACAGAAGGCATTGAAGTTTGTACATGCAAGCTGGATACAGATGACAACGTATGCAAGCTTGCTATTTTGGTATCCAATTATTAAGTTCTTATTGACCTATTTTGTCAGAAGTCACACTGAGCTAAACCAATCCTCCCAACATTTCCATATTTCATTATTGAATAGCAACACCTCATTGGATCTTACTGGAAGATTAAGTGGGAGCTGCTCTGAACAAAATAATAAAAGGAAGTTCTCGGGAATGGGCAGTGCTAAAAAAAAAAAGTTTTGGTTGACCCAGTGTGTGATCACCTTCCTTCCAAGCTAATATTAACCCAACCTCAGAGTACAAGTGAGAAGAATGTGGTTCTTGTGGTTCTCTTTCTGAGCAAGATGTCAGTCAAAAGACAGTGATCGCTGAGATGACTAGTCATGTAACGGCACTTTTTCAAACAGTCATGTGAAAGAGCAAGGAAGCTGGAAACTAAGAGTTGATAGCTCACCCATTGTCCTCTTCTGCTTGCTACCTGAACTGCATATGAAGACTACATTTTCTTTGAGCAAGGAAAGTTTATACTCAACAGCCATACCAGAACACACCATGGCGTTTTCTCAAAAGCTGCAGAAACACAGTAGAACCTTTAGCTTGCCTCAGGTTTTTGCACTTTCATTTTTACTCACTTTGCAGGAGAAATAGACAGGCCACAGAGGCAGCAGCTATAGCATGCTGGTGTGTTTCCCTGGTTAAGGAAATCATAACAGTGTGCTGTGACTTTGAGCTTCCAGGACAAAAAGGAAGAAGGAAGGAACAGTGTGGTCCTGTGACGTAGAACCATATGGGACTAGCATAGCAACCCCTTAACTCTGCAGTAGCCAATTCACTTGGGACACAAGGGGGTGTGCGGCATTCAGAGAACAAGCAGAGCAAGAAAGCAGAGTTCATAATTCAGATGGCTAGAAGAAGAGCAGACTTTGTGGTTAATATGTAAATATTTCAACACGAAGCTGGAAAGTACAGGATTTGAAAGTGCATTCTTTTAATAAGCGTTGGATAATGCTCTAGCATTCACCCGAACAAACCTCTGTGGTTAAAACCAAAATATGAGGGGCCCCCTTCCACACACACACACTGTTTTGGCTCTAACTCAAGTATTTTTAATAGTGAAAAGTCAAGCCAAGCAATATTTTTTTAAAAAAACTAATACTGACATTTCTTCAAAATAACTAAACACTGATCGCAGCCTCATTCACTGAACAGCCTGAGCAAGCAGTCTGCTAGGTTCAAGCAAGGGCAGAAAACAGCATATGTCATGATTATAATGGTAAATGAGGCTAAGGGTTATCAGCAGGCCAGTCGGCAATGGCACAAATCAAATCCTGGAGCAAGTGGAGATAAGAAGCGTTGTTCAAGTAAAAGCCTCCAGTTTCATGTGAAAGGAAATGCATTCCTTTGGAACAACATCCACTTTAAAGTTATCTGGAAAACTAAGTGGATTTCCCCAATTTCTCATACAGAATACAACAGTTCTGTCTTTGTCATAATATACAAACTATAAATCAGCAGTGCAATTTGTGGTCCCATTTTACTCAGGCAATGTTACAACCACCGTTGAAAGGGTGTGAAACACAGAGCTATCTCAGTGCCCGTGACCACACGGCATCTGCAGCTTACAAGTAAGGCACTGCAGGTGGGGGGTGGGGGGGTCACTTTTAGGAAGCTTATATGACAGCTGAAAGACTCCAGCCCTTTCTAGGTTGCACACATATAGATGCAGTTGTCTCCAAAGTGACAGAGCATTTCTAGTGCATATGAAATGTGCAAAACCAGTGATCATGTGCAAAATATAAATTCTGGATTTTTTTCAGTCACCTTTCATTTTTCAAAAAAAAATCCTCCTGATGACTTTTGAATTAATGAGATTTTTTTTGGTTTTGATCATTTCTATGTATTTGATTTGTGGAGAAAAGCAAAAAAAATCATTTTAAAGGTTTCACTAAGAACTGTGGAAGTCTGACAGAAAACCTTCTTGAGCATTGCATGCGGCCAAGTATGGGTTATGTATCCTACTACTGAACAGAGGGAAAAATTAGCGATGAAACAATCCTTACAAATAAAGTGTTCTAAAACCATGCTGCCTATATATTTTTTCTTGAAGATCAACTAATATAGATAATTTCTTTCCACACATTCTATCGTGATTTTGAATATCATCTTTTTGACTCTATCATCTGGACACCCTGATGGCACATTAAGAACTTGACTGCAAGTGTAGAAAATCTCTTTCCCCCAGAGGTTCACACAGTCAGAGGTCTACATAGTACATTGAAGTGGCTGATGGATGATAAGCCGCCACTACGAGTCTGCTTGCCTTTGGAGATCCAAGCAAGCCCAGGGCACTAGTAATTGCCGGGCTTTTCTGCAAGCCACCTGTGTGCGAATAAACAGCTTTTTGCTAAACCATCCTAAAAAATCTGCAATTGCAGAACATGTGTTAAACAAAACTGGACAAAACATTTTATTTGAGAACACTGAAATTCTGGACAATTTTGAAGGTTACTATGTCAGATTGCACAGGGAGGCCACTGAAATTCACAAACACCAAGACAACTTCAACAAGAAAGTACAGACTCTGAAAATTAGCAAAGCTTAGTTACCAGTACTTAAAAATGAACTGATAACCCCACCCGCAATACAATGCACTCAATCACACCTTTGCATAGCAAGTTCCACCCAAACACCTACTTATTGGTTCCCTACCCTAAGACATGGACAATATACCCCACTACACTTTCCCTTCTCACTAGACACAGTGTGAAACAGACTTCCCTCTGTGATACACCTCTGAAGATGCCAGCCACAGATGCAGGCGAAACATTAGGAACAAGATCCACCAGACCACGGCCACACAGCCCAGAAAACCCACCACAACCAGAGAAAAGTGGGATATAAATCCAAACTCTTCTTCCTCCTCCTCCTGAGTCTGATCCTGAGCATGTGTCTCATTAAAGTTTACATTTTGTTATGCAGCTTGTCTCTTGCTAACTTGGCCTGCGACCAACTCTCTGGGTCTTGATCCCAGACCATAACTCTGGTCCTTCCTGTCACATGACTGTGATGTCATATGCTTGAAACAGGTCTGGAGACCCTTCATAAAAGAAGTCGACTTTTGGCTTTTCATACCTGAGTAGGTCTGCCAATCTTCACGTGGTGGCTGGAGATCTTTCGCTATTACAGCTGATCTCCAGGCAACAAAAGTTAGTTCATCTGGAGAAAATGGTCACTTCGGAAAGTGGATTCTATGGCTTCATACTGCACTGAAGTCTCTCCATTTCCCAACCCCACTCTCTCAATTTTTCCATCCCCGAAATCTCCAGGTATTTCCCAACTCTATGCCTGGGGCCTTTGATAATGGAACCCAACCTATTGAAGGGCTTTCCAGAGGCAATCCCAGATTGAACAGTGCTTGAAATGTGATTGTTTTATTTTTAACTTATATCCTGCCTTTCTTCCTAACTGGAATCAAACACAGCTAAACAGAAGACAGTGGGGACCAGAATCATTGGTGCAATTCTTTTGGCATCTCATCCCATCATGAAGATACCCAGCGGCAACAGAATCAGATAGCACATTAATATAACAGCTGTGCATACTGTGCTAATAAAAAATCCAGCTCAAGCAAAGTTAAAGTTGGTAACCCGCATAAAGCATATAAATTTAGTCCATTTCTGTGTACTTGCTTTCTTTGCAGGCTAAAGGATGTGACACGAAAAGGAACAGAATGCTCTGCAAGGTATAAAGGTCTCTTTTCACCCCTGAAAATACTCCAACGCAGACCTCTTGTCAGTTTTTACAGCAGGGTTAGCCACCCCCTTGCAGCATGCTGAACAGTAGCCCACCATCCTACTATTTTGCTTGACTGATTTACTGGCAGAAGCCAGCCCCTGATCAGCTAGCAATGATGCTGGACTCAGTTCGCTCCCAATTCATCTGGCAAAGTACGACTTTTCTCTCCATGGTGGCTTTTTAATGACACATTGACCAGTCATTTAAAAAGCTGCCTACTGCTCTTTTAAGATTTTATCTCATGCATTTAAACTTACCACCACAAGCCTGAGAAACATAAATCTGTTTTTCTTCGTTAAAAAAAATACACATAAACAAAAGCCCCTCCCTCCCAATCTGCAATTTTGTGGCTTAAATCCTGCATCAATTTTTATCCTTCTACAATGAATCACAGATTAATGGGGTGGTTTGCCATTATTTTTCCAGTTGTTCACCCTTTACCCCCAGCAAACTGGGTACTTATTTTACCAACCTCAGAAGGATGGAAGGCTGAGTCAACCTTGAGCCAGCTACCTGCAACCAACTTCCATTGGGATCAAACAGTTAAGGAGAATGAAAAAAAACAATCATTTCCTGCTTTTCATAACGTTATCAGGAACACCACCTTTGGCCCAGAAATTTATCAAGAGGCAGAGAGCTCAGCAACATATACAGAGACAGACAAAGTCATATTAGCCAGAAGTGGCTGAACATTAGCACTATGAGTCCCTGCGGTCACAAAGATGTGGGCTGTGGGCCTAGTCCACTACCATAGCCTTTCATCAGCAGACAAGCATAGGTTCACAAGTGGTCTTTTTAAAACCTCAAGCAACTCTTCTGAGTAGACAAGTGACACCAACTGAAACAAACAAAAAGATTTCACAAACGAGCCTATAAAACCTCAAAGCCAAACATCGTGTTAAAAGATGCTTCATAATTCTGTCTCAATCAAAATCATTCCATCTATCAAGGATGTAGCAAGACAGGTAGCTTCCACCAACACTTCTGACTTCCTACCTGATATTAACTATTCCCAAGAATAAATTGTTCCAAGTCACATATATCAATGTAACAGAAGGGTACCACTTACATTCTGTTAATTTGTTTTCCAGTGAAGTATTCAAGATCTATCTTGGTGGTTGGTAGGCATACTCCTTGGATAAACATTTGAATTATGTTATCATTAAGGAAATATTATGGAAATGCAGTTCATGTATTTAATACATAGAAAACATGTATCCAAATGAACATCAATAAACATTCACAGTAGATTACTGGAAAGACACCAAACTAAACATTTGACATTACTGAGTAGCAAAACAACCGAGCAAGTACATAAAAGAATAAATAACAAGTGTTGTTTTTGTGATTCATAATGCCATTTAAGAACATAACAACATAAGAAAGAGCCTGCTGGATCAGGCCAGAGTCCATCTAGTCCAGCACTCTGCTACTCGCAGTGGCCCACCAGATACCTTTGGGCGCTCACATGCAGGATGTGAAAGCAATGGCCTTCTGCTGCTGCTGCTCCCGAGCACCTGGTCTGTTAAGTTTATCCCTTGGAACAATTCTGCCAGGTTTTTGATAGGATTTTATTTTATTTGTTTTATGCCAAATAAAGGCTAAAGAAAGAAATTCTGCCAGGTAACACTCTTCCAGATGTGATAATTTCTTTGATGAAAACACTACAGTGACATAGTCCTTCAACAAGGATATGTTGACCAATATACTAGTTGTGTTAATCATGTATCTTCCCACTTTATCAATTTTGCACCCCACATACAGCCACAGTGAGCAGTATGCATGAAATTGTGCAAGACGATTACTGTGAACAATCATGGAGATGTCATGCCACCCAAATAAATGTTTTATTGTGGCAAGTTCTATTAGCTCTACAGTGTTTTTTCAGCACATGAATAAGGAGGGCTGGTGTTCCAAAGGCAATGATTCTTCTCCCTTCTTATACTTTCTCAAGGTTTCATCAAGAGCAATTATTTTCTCCTGGGAACCTATCCACAGTTCTAAAAGCTGACACTATTCAGAATGTGGAAAACAGAGATTCTCTGGGAATCAAGTGTTGTTTGATCCAGATTCAAAAGTTGGGTACAACTTTCAAGCCAGCTCCCTCCACCCTCCACAAAGTAAGAATAAACCAAGAGGTATTGCAGGAGTACTACGGACCATCAGAAAGACAAATAAGGGGGTTCTAGATCAAATCAAGCCTGAATTCTCCCTAGATACTGAAATGACCAAACTGAAGCCATTGTACTTTGGTCACATTATGAGAAGACAAGAATCCACTGGAAAAGACCATAACATTGAAGGTAGCAGGAAGATGCAACATGAGATGGATTGACTCAAGAAAGGAAGCCGCAGCCCTCAGGTCTGCAAGACCTGAGCAAGGCAGCTAATTATAAGATGTCTAGAGGTCATTAATTCATAGGGTTACCATAAGTCTGAAGTGACATGACAGCATTTAGTACATACAGTGTAGCAGAAAATAACTCTGCTCAGTGTTCTTTTGCACACCCTTTCTGGTTTCTTTCTATTGTAACCTAAGATAGGTTTTATCCTCGCTACAGTATAACATAACATGAAGTCCCTTCATTCTATCCATCATGGATAAAAATATTCCTGCATGAAAACAGGACTATCCAGTCACCCTATCTGTCTCTCAGCCCTCACCCCTCTCTACCTCCAATGACCTCAGGGATAGTAAGTAGATCTTGGAACATATATGTGTGAGTGACTGTCTATGGATTTATGAAATGTGCCTCTGATATACAGACTTGTGTGCCAATCCACAGCACCTCTTTAGATTGTTCCCAATTCTGACAAGCTGATATCCGGTTGCACAGAAAATGCTGGAAGCATTCAGAGAAAGAAAATGTGTACTATGTGAAAAGTGATACTATTAGTTCATGTGACATCTTAAATACTATTCAGAAGGGTCTGTGGATCTCTGTGTAACAAATTATCCCACTCTGGTATGACTGCACATGTACTTGGAAATACAAACTGAAATCTTTCAGCCATACTTGCTGTGAGGATTACAGTATTCTGTATATGTTGGATGTAGCAATGTCTAATGTGCAAAGGAACTGAGAAGGCCCAGCAGGGGGCGGGCAAGCGGCCAGATAGATAGGGCTGTAGATAGTGTCACCTCTTGTCTGTCTTTAGATTGATACTCTCAGGTCGAATATACTGCTTCATCTTGGAAGTTAGTTGCAGAGACTCTTCCTAGCTAACAAGATAGCAACATGCTATCTTTCCCTTTTTCCTATTCTAAATGTAGTTCCTAATAAACATTTACCTTATATCCTTTTTCATCTATGTGTTAGCCACTTCTCTGGGCAGTAAAGCCCAACAGTATGGTCCTTTCGTTAGGAGTACAAAAGTATTGCTGACTGTACATGCACTCCCAGCCTTGCACCATCTGGATCCTTAGGATCTAGCAAATGACTATCTACTCCAGGATCACCTACTCTAATTAGCTCCAAGACCTCAAGCAGAGGTCTGTTCCAGTTTGGCTTTCAGAGGCTTGTGGAACCTAGAACCCTATGCATGCAAAGTATATGTTCTTCCACTGGGCTCAGCTTCAGTGGTAAATAGACATTGACCATGAGCAGATGTGAAGCATGGCCTTTAGCTTCACCCTTTAATACAACACTGAATTTGGGGATTGAATGCTGCCAGAGAATTAGAGCCATTAACATAAAACATCAGCAGTGGAAAAGAGCTTTTTATGAGAATATAAGTCTTACCTCCATTCACATTTCATACATCTGCAAAGCCATTCTTAGCAAACCTCAGAAATATTAGCTGTCCAGTTCCATTTAAATGGGTCCCATTTGAAAGAAAGATTTCATCCAGGCAGGCATGTTATCTTTTATCCCTTCTTACACAATTCCTCCGAACGTTTGGCGCAATAGCATTTCAGTTGTTTAGCAAGGAGACCACACAGTACACAAACCACCGCTTTCACACTGCTGTTTCTATAGCAACCATCTTATTAAAGCAGCCATCTGCTTTAAATATTAAACTTCACAAGACCATCACAGCTAGCTTTAAAACAATATCACATGCTCATGAAATATTAAGTCTGGAAACAAAAGGCCGCATGGAAGAATCTATCTCCTGAATAATAAAATAAGAGGTCTGCCGAGTTGTCTGGGAGTTTATTTTAACCTTTTCAGAAAAATGAGTGTGTGGCTAACTTTGCTGTTAAAAAAAGGCAAGTATTGTTTTCTGTATATAAAAGAACAATTAATATTTTTTTTGTAAAATCAGGGAAGTTGTATAGGTTTTCTGACCTATTTTAACATAGTATGCTCTTAACAGTAACAATAACTTGCAGCTGTATTGCCTTGTCAGTATGAAATATTCAGAGTACTGTCAAGAAGGTGTTTGTGTGTCACAGAACATAATTCTTTTTTCAAACGCACCCTATAAAGCAGAACTGAAAACCTTCATTGATAGGGTTGCCAGCCTCCAGGTGAGGCCTGGAAATCTCCTGGAATTACAACTGATCTCCAGACAACAGAAATTGGTTTCCTAAGACAATATGGCTTCTTTGGGTGGTGGATTCTATGGCATTACACCCTGCTGAGTCCTTTCCTCTTCTCCCCAAAGCCCACCACCCCCATGCTCCGTCACTAAATCTCCAGGAATTTTTTAAATCCAGAATTGCCAATCCTTAATTATTCTTGCTCCGTTTACTAAAGGCCATTTAATTCAATAAGCAACTACTTTACAAAGCAAGTTGCTTGCTTGAGTAATATCCAAATTCCAGCTTATACTTGCCTTTATGAAGTTTGTTTTATTCTTCACATTTCTTGTTGTTTGGTTACTGAGAGAATACTATCTGGTTCTTTTTTTAAAATCTCAGAAGTATACTTTTTGCCATGACCCATAACAACAATAAATAATTTTACCCTATACACAGAGCTTCGGCATAAGGGTTCCTTTTTTCATTCTTCCTGTTCCTATTCCTGCTCTCCTCCTTTCTTTTGAAATGAGGTTATCTAAAACTACATACTCTTTTCAGAAAGTTGTGTCCACAGCCTTCCAACACTACTCTGTAGCCACAGAGCTGCACATAATTCAGACTGTTCTACTCCCAAAGTAGAACAATCTCTTGAGCTGAAAGAGAATTATCTTTTTTTAAAAAAGGTGTTTTTGCTCAGATCAAAGCGGCTCATACACTCTTGAGGTCCACGGAGCACATGGCATGGCTATGTCCTGTCATGCCTTGATGGGTTTTCAAACCAGAATGTTTTCTATAGATATGAAACTGCAGAGTACTGTAATGTCTCAATTTTACCCTCAAATACTATGATCTGTTGCTGTTAAAGGAGAGGACACAAAACAGCTCAGAGTGTGGCTTTTGCAAAACCTGCTGGTCAGGATTTCTTTCTTCCTTCTTTTTTTTTACTGTTTAGATGACAAGCCCATGACAGCGTCTGTATTTATTCTGAGATATTAATCTAAACTGACACACAGTACTTGCCCTTTTCCAGAAGCAGTGAGTCTTAGATTTTCCTTCCTTAATCTCCTGCACCTTCTACCAGCCCTATCCTTTAAAAATTACAGTCAAACGAACCCTTGGCTGACAGGGCTCCTTAGGGACTGTAATTTACATGGGAGACCACTCTCCTAAACATATTTTTTAATTAATTACACAAAGTATCTAAATTCAGAGAAACGTTGCACAACAATTAAAATACAATTGGGATAAGGAAGAGGCCTGATTCTCATGAACAGGACATGAGAAGTCAAACCCATTTCTGGGCTGCTCAAGGTAGGGACTTATGACATGGTTGAATGGTCCTTCATAAAACACTACAGGCTGTTAGGAATAAAGTTCAAGCTCAGGTTTCTACACCAACATACTAGGTTTCTATGAATAGGCAACACTTTTCACGCAGGAACAGTGAACCATGTGACTATACTAATTAGACCATACCATTTCCTCACTTGCCATATAAGGTGGTACAATCCAGAATCAGGGTTATTTTCTTGTCCAGCATCAACTTAGCATCACAGTAGAAATTCTTTTCTCAAAACAAAATACAGGATGTTTATGGTTTGTTGGCAACGGAGACTCTTTGCCACAAGCAAACTAAGGGGATTCACACATGTAGAAAACTGGGCTGCAATTGTCAACACAAGTTAAGGGGGAAAAGTGATACAATCAACTTTTCAGTAATGAACTGAAATCCATCACTTTTACTGATGCAAAGTTTATTGCAAACATTTCTGAATTCATGTGGAAGGTATAGATTTACAATGTGTGCCCACAAGAAATTGGAGAACAAGGAAACAGATGGGAAAGATCTCCACATCCAACACTGGATAAGCACTCGTGGTTTGAGAATACTGATTTCACATCCATTTCCTTTAACTGACTCTTGAGTTTCTCTCAGTATTCTGTGGTTCCTGTAGCATGTGTGTCTCAAGTGCAGTCAAGTCACTTCTGATTCATGATGACCCTAGGAATCAATGTCCTCCACAATGTCCTACCATCAACTTCCTTGTTCAGGTCCTGAAACTGAGCCATGACTTCCTTTATAGACTCAATCCATACTCAACCCCACTTTTGGTTTCTATTTTGGAAGAAAGGGCAACTTACAACACTATATCTGGGGCGTTCCTCAAGAATGTAGAGATCTATGGTGTTGTGGGTTTTCCGGGTTGTAGAGACCATTATCTTGTCAATTGATGGCCCTGTTAGACTGCTTTTGTGATTGGGAAGAGCTATCCAGTTGACCATTGGATACAGAGATAGTGTTCAGGTAATGCCTTGGGAGCAGGACTTCAGGAAAATAATTGGAAAGAACTATATGGAACACTCATAGAACCTTATCATTCCTCCCATCACCACTGAAGTCTACATTGTGGAATGCTTGCTCATAAAGGCCAACAACTTTAAAAGCTCTGCAACTCATTGTGGTAGCATAATGTCACAGGCTAATCCTTCACAGACCTTTAAATACTATCTTTAAAAAGGTTATTTGTGGATTTAGTCAGATAGCAAACTGTATAAGAAAAGTTGTTGATATCCATCTATAAGATGTCATGCTCTTCTGAAGTAACACAGTCAACATTTAAAAATAGATAAATGCCATGGGATGACTGCTGTTGGTTATCTGATATTTTGAGACAAGTGAAGCAAATTAGCAGCCGACTCCGTTTCAGCTGGTGAACTAATACATCCAGCATAGCAGCTCCCAAGCCTAAATGAATATATTGAACTCAAAGGCAGAGGACAAGAGATGGATGCTTTCACGACTGGAAGAAAGTTGATATGCTCCATATTTAGGCAGTGCTCCCCCTTTTTGGAAACCTTTCTAAACATCTAAAGCAGAGGTCCCTTTTCTGAATTTAAACTGAAGGACAACAAGATGAACGGAACATAAATAAAATATTATTATTGTTATTATCGTCATCACATTTTTAAAGGCATATCTCTGAAGCAAAAGGCTGCAGTTCCAGTGGAAAATAACAATGCAATCATCTCATAGTTGGGAATCATGTGTATTCAGGTCTTGCGTGAATGAATGAATGAGCATTCAGTTGTTAGCCAGCATGCACACAGAAAGCTCAATTATTACTGCATTTTCACTGAATGGTGTATTCTTCTACGTAGTTAAGCTCAGCAGGGCAGATGTACAAGTTCCACTAACTCCTACTCTGCCACAGTAGTGGAGGATAATTACATTTTCATACATCAGAATGTGTGTTATACTACATGTACAGTAGAACCCATGATGTACTAACTTGAGTCAACTTGGTTTATTTTTAGAATGGCAACAAACAACACACATTACCTCAGTGTAAAGACTGTATTTCTATGCTATTATAATGTACTATTCAGTAGTTTCTGAAAAGTTGAGATTCTATGACAGCCATAAAAGGATACTTATGTTTTCATTAATGCTGAGAGGACAGCCCTCCCATTTCAGGGAACCTGCAGTTGTTGAGTAAACGAAGGCCCCTTCCGCACAGGCAAAATAATGTGTTTTCAAACCACTTTCACAACTGTTTGCAAGTGGATCTTGCTATTCTGCAGTGCTTCAAAGAGCACTGAAAGCAGTCTGAAAGTGCATTATTCTGCATGTGCGGAATGAGCCAAAGTTTTTAAAAAGAATCTTCCGCCCATCATTCACATAACATGTACAACAGCACATTTTCCAAGAATGGCTCTTCTTTTCTAGGGTTTTTACAGCACGTATGCACTACTAACATGTGGCCAGCCAAGGACCTGGCAATGTGTCCAAAGTAATTTTATCAAAATGATGGTTGCGCATAGCATTCCTTAACTCCCAATGAGGCTCCCGACACTCACAACAGACCTTGCACAAGGGTAATTGTATGCAGAGAAACTCTTGTGAAAACAGAAGTGGCCTTCATCCAGCTAGTTGCTTATGCAAGCACATTTACAGCTATGCATGGAATTGTGCAAAGACTTTCCCCGCCCCCCAACCCCACAGTTTTCAAAATTAGGCAAATAACTAAAGCAAGTATACAAGAAAACCACTTCTGAAGAAATAAATGCTCATCACAGACCCTTTATCTTGCCTTTTAAAAAACATTCCAAGCCACTGGAGACTAAACCACACTTAAGAAACTAAAGGTTACAGCACACCATCATTATGTATTCTGAGGCTGCTGAATCATATTTGTTAATGGTTGCTATTTTTGAGAGCATAATGGAACATTTCTCTTTTGCTGGCCATAGTACCATAAAACAGGGCAGAAGCTAAGCTCTCTGCTCAGACACCCAGTGTATGTTTTCCTAGCGCGTATTTTTTTTCCTTTCCTCGACTGCTTCATTGAGTCCATGCCAACATCCGCGATGTAGGTCATTTTAGTTAGCCTGATACAGCACTTGCTGGTTATTACATAACTGCCCTGAGGAATTCTGGGATCATGTTTGTAAACACTACAGCCACGTCCGCCCAGCCACGTTACAAAGCATTGCTTGGGAGGTAAATCCTGGCACCACAATGTGAATACGTCCAAACTGTATACACAGTGGCATAAAAACAGTGTGTTCTGATCTATTTTGTCCTCACGGTTATCTCACCGTTACCTATGGACATCGACCTATCATTACTGCCAGTCATTTTCTTAAAAACCAATGAAATGCTTTTCTTTTACTAGAGAACAAGGAAGTTTATGACAAAAGGTCCGGAATCCTTGAGAACATAAACTGTTTATTCTTTCTTGTTCCCCAAGTAAATCATGAGGTTCTACTTCTTCAACTTGTTTGATTGAAAGCTACAGTCAACAGCGTGTATTTTATCCACGATCTTGTTTGTGGGGGCATTTCAACAGGCAAACGGGATAAAATACTGAGACCTTTTGCCAGTCGGTTCAAAGTGTAACTGTGGAGCTTATTTGCTTTTGACCTTTATTGTCAGAGCTGGAGATAGGATAGAATTTAAATGTTACTAAACCCTGCCGAGTTTGCTTTTCCTCACATTTAAGCCAAGAATAATAAAAGATTTCAAACAGATAGATTCCACACCATACCAAAGCAAAGAGTAAAACTTTAGAAACTGTTAATACTTTGAATATATATTTCTTATGTATTGTTCCTAATTGCATACTTTTATATTAATACAAAATAAAACATTTCTTAATGCATGAACAATTAAAGAAAGTCAGGAAGAGAAAAGTTCTTGCAGTTTCAGTAGAGCGGCTAAGAGAAAGTTGCATTTGTGCATGAAAGATTGTGGGTTTCTTTCTGTCAAGGTGATAGAATGGAACTGTGGCAACCTTGGGTGAATATCTTTGCAAATGAGAAGCATTCTCGGATGGCAGTTTAAAATATAGCACACCGAACAGCTCCAAGATATCATCTGCTTCTTGCTACTTGGTTCTTAGACAATTCCAGCCTGTACTTAATAAGCTGAAGCCAGTGCAATGTTTAAATCATCTATGTAACAACAAGCAATGAAGAGCAGTGAAAGTAGTAAAAATGATTCAGACACAGTAAACCCCAAGTTGTATTGACAGAATTTAAGCAGCCTAACGTTGTGTAGGATTGCAGATTCTGAATGCGCAAAAATTCACAAAATCCAATAAACACAAGTTTAGTGCAAGGGTCTGTAGCTGTTTGCAGGCTCCACAGGAACCTTTTTGGCAATCAGAATCTAAATTTACTCCCTGTGCCACACAAACTCTAGCTTGTGCTGCTCAGCTCCAGTTCTTTGTCAAACAGTGAAGCTTCTATTTTTGGCTCACCACAAATGACCTTGTTGTAAGCTACAGAGCTGAATGTAGCCAAAACAAAGAGGGATTTAAAAAAAACTGGCTCATGGAATACTCCAACAGCTATAATAAGGCTATGGTGGCTGTGGGTAATAGTAAAAATGGAGTACAAGCGTGGACCTTAGCGGGTCAGCACTACTGATTCTTGAAACGTTGCACCCTCTTGGCTGTTACGCAACAGCTCTTGGGAATTCTGGGAGGGTGTTTGTAAACACTGCAACCATGTGCGCAAAGTCCACGTGGAGCTTCAGTGCTGGCCGTATCTGGAGAAACTATGAATGAGAATGAAACTTACGCCGCAGCCATAAAGCGAAAGCAAGTTGGAGTCACAGATCTCTTAGCCTTTCAGTGTCACAAAACATAGGGCTGACATTTCTTTTATAACAGCTAGCCCTTCACCCGGAACCTTTTGAACACCCTCCAGAAAAGAAATTAGAAGGAACCGTATGACAGATTAACAAATTCTCATGCAAGAGTACCTAATAAAACTACTGACAAAGATATTTTAGTAATCATTATCAAAAGTTCACCTTTAAAGAACAGATCCATCAATATACAGTAGAATTGACGGCAAAAAATGAAGGTGTTGAAATTCAATTTCAATTTCAAGAGACAGGACACCATCTGATAATTATTGGATAATATTAGCCTGGCCTCAAAGATGTGTAATTCCAAAAATCTGGGTTTAAGGTTATGGTTTTTGTACAATTTCTAGAAAGTTCTCATCTTATTTCCCTTACCAGCACTGTTGCATATTTCACTGGAAAATCTTTTAAGATTGCATTCAAGACTCACTAATCTGGAAGAAAGTTTAACTCAAACCAACAATACATAATAGGCAAGACATCACACCAATGTAAGAAATCATTTATTTAAACCAACTCTGTGGATGGTCTAGACTGCTTATAAGTTTAAATCAGGTTTATCTGGTAACCACCTTACAGTGCCACTCAGGTGGTAGAATGAATTAATGAAATTCATTTGAATATGGTTTGGATATCAAAGAGACAGAAAAAGTGCAGAGAAGGGCAACAAGGATGATTGAGGGACTGGAGCACCTTCCTTATGGGGAGAGGCTGCAGCATTTGGGACTCTTTAGTTTGGAGAGGAGACATCTGAGGGGGGATATGATTGAAGTCTATAAAATTATGCATGATGTAGAAAATGTCGATGGAGATAAATGTTTCTCTCTTTCTCACAATACTAGAAACAGGGGGCATACATTGAAAATGATGGGGCGGGGAGGAGAATTAGGACTAATAAAAAGAAACATTTCTTCATGCAACGCGTGATTGGTGTTTGGAATATGCTGCCACAGGAGGTGGTGATGGCCACTAACCTGGATAGCTGTAAAAGGGGCTTGGGCAGATGTATGGAGGAGAAGTCGATGTATGGCTACCAATCTTCATCCTCCTTGATCTGAGATTGCAAATGCCTTAGCAGACCAGGTGCTTGGGAGCAGCAGCAGCAGAAGGCCATTGCTTTCACATCCTGCATGTGAGCTCCCAAAGGCACCTGGCGGGCCACTGCGAGTAGCAGAGTGCTGGACTAGATGGACTCTGGTCTGATCCAGCAGGCTCTTTCTTATGTTCTTATGGTTGGGGATTTTATATCAGTACATAGCAGGTTTCATAGCATGGGGAAACTGGAACATCCTGTTTGCTGAAAATTAGATGACATGCCCACACTGCTATTTTTAATTGTAGTTACTTCATAGTTCTTGTTACGAGACATATAGCAATATCTGCATTGCAACAAGAGAGATGAGATAAGAGCTCCCTCCACCTCCTGCACCTGTATAATATTTTTATGCTTTAAGTCTTGCATTCACTGTTTGCCATTGTCATTAAAAAGCAATAGCCTTCATCTTGAAATAAATGCAATACTGAGTATTTGCTAAACTGTAAGAGACAGGAGGAAAAGAAAAGCTGAAGGGCAAAGATAAAATGGAATTCTAGTTTTAAAGGTAGGCCAAGAATTTGGATTACAAATGAAGTTTCTGTTTATACACAGGGAAAATGTCCACAGGGTAATGATAATCTGTATAAAAGTTTTATTGTTAAATTTGTGACTTTAAAACAACTTCCCAATAAGTATGAAATGTCCTATAGTAGGATTTAGGTGGATTTTTCTTCCAGATTTTCAAAGTGGTGAACTTCATGGATATCTGTGGATAATTTGCTGGGTTGCTTCCTACCATTCCATTCTTCCATGTTTGAAGTCTTCTTCCTGACCAAGTAACCTTGCTCTGAGGGAA
This sequence comes from Sphaerodactylus townsendi, assembly GCF_021028975.2. NCBI lineage: Eukaryota > Metazoa > Chordata > Lepidosauria > Squamata > Sphaerodactylidae > Sphaerodactylus > Sphaerodactylus townsendi. The sequence goes on from NC_059434.1 coordinate 66,730,268, forward strand.
GCAGCTTAGCTGAGTAGAGTGGCAGGATGCAAGCCATCACTTCCAGCTGGTACCACCATTTAAATCAATTATGTTAAAGTCTTCATAGCTCAATGATTCCAATTTCCTGATCTCTTAAAGCTCAGTTGTGTGCTTATGGGCACTTCCACACATTGGTCTTTTCTGGTTGTCCACAGCTGAAAGACACATTGACCTGTAATTACCCCGAACAGCCACAAGTGAGATGCCAATTGTGCCACCCTATGTGCCAATCACTGCTAACAGGAATTTTCCATCTCCCTACAAGCTGATAACTAGCTACACCTTAGAAGCAGAACTGTCTTCTCCTACCTGCTGATTTTTTCATTCAGCCCTTTGGAGAAGGAACACATTTCTTTGATGATGGTTGAAAACAACAAGATACAACTATAATGCATGTAAATCTCATCAGTATTCAAGACCATGCTGATTTCCTTTATCTAAGCAGCTGCAAATCCATCACAGCTAATGTAGTCCACTCGCTAGTTTTTCAATAGACCTACTGGATCACTTCTTACACATTTTTAAATCAACCTGAACAGAGGAAGACATCCAATTAAACTTATACTGCCAACTATACTTTTATGGATTGAGAGTTAACTCTTCATTGGATCACAATGAAAATGTATTTTAGGATAGCTTTTCAAAGCAACCTTTCCATCCTGTACATATTGAACATGACTTCAACAAAGGCTCTACAGTTCAGCCAGAAAGCACTCACTTAGAACTAACTGAAATCTTTCTGGGCCATTCCAGTAACTTAGCCAAGAGGTCATTTGTATTACTAAAGCCAGAATGTTTTTCCTCCTGTTTGGCAACTCTTGCTCTGACCCTTTGTGCAAGATCTAAACGATCTTGTAATTTGAGGTGCTCCAAGCCAGCAGACAACTTTTACTATAGTTTCCTGCAGCTCTCCTGGTAATCTGAGAAGACAATCACTTCACTTATAAATGGCGTAATGGTTTCAGATGAGCAATGGTGTGTCTGGGGTGGGAGTGGTTATGCTTTAACAGAACACTGCACAATTCCGAATTCACAAACAACACAGCCATGGGTGTCACAACATTCTAGTAACTAATAAATGTTCCAGAGGTTTGAATTCTTTGTTTTCTTCTTAAAAGCAAATGTCAGTAATAAAAGGTAACACAGAAAGCAACACACAGAATTACTTTTAAAATGTTTATAGTTTCTTGTTGGGACAAAACTGGATTGACTTGCCTATGTGATTTTGTACTTCAACCTCTCTAAAACACTGCTAAGATTCACAGATATGTTTATCACTTGACTGCTGAACACTGGCTGTCTGACAGCTGAACCTCAGAAGTGACTATACTGAGTTTTCATGCAGTGAAGTTCCATTTGGGGTGGCCCATTCACACAAAGCAATAACAAATTAGTATACAAAACGGAAGTTTTATTTTGGGCCTGATTCAGGTGTCCATCTCCATGTATGTGTGCCCATTGCAACAAGTTCTCTGGTCCCTGCTCTTCTTCCATGAACAAATTATGTATCTTCATTATTGTGCAGACAGGCTGGCCTCTACTGCTACGCAATGGCTTCAAGGAAATATTTTTTATTTTGCTTGGGTGCCTGAAGGATGACGGAGAGCACGTCTGCTGAATCAAGAGTCCACAAATCAGATATGCAAGACAACTCCCTTTCCCAGATACGGTGTGAAAAGTTTTGCAAGTGGAAAGAACTCTTCTTTGGGATCATGTGTGTTGAAAAGCTTAGCTAGTACGTTCACGGTTGTTACACTGGACCGCAGCCATGAACTTCAATTAAATATAACATGGATTTTTATCGAGAACTCTAGATCTAATTTATGTTGTGTGTCTGTCATTTTGGAAAGCTCCAGTATCATTGTTTCTTCAGTGAAGTCAAGTCTGCCTTCAGAACTACTTTATACTTTGATCTTTCAAGTATGTTTGGAAGCTAAAAGAAGAATGATTTGAGCAAGTTATAGTTGCAAGATGGGGGATCACTCTTACTACATTCAGCATTCAAGATCTGTGAAAACTGTGGTGCCCTACTATTATTCCGATGTGGTGCTAAATAACAAGAAGGCAGGTTGACATATAGTGAAAGAATTTCCTACAAACTATATAAGCTGGCCTTTATTATATGATACTTCATGCTTATCAATCTTGTTGCAAACTGAATCTATATAGAAAGATGGTGGATGGCCCAAACAAATAGATTCTTGTATTAGATGAAGCACTGGTCCAGTTCGGTTCATCCTATATTCTATCCAAGGCTCAAGTAATGCAGTAATCAGCCAAAGTCATTGCCATTGTAATGGGGTGGCAAGCCACACCCATGAGAAAAAAAGAAAGGAAGGGGAGAGGTGTACAGTTGCAAACACAGTAGTGCCCTCAAGGGGTGGTAGTGCCCTCAAGTCCAGCTCATGACCTGCAAACAGCAAGCCAGTTTCTACGTGGACAGTGTTTTTAGCTGTTCACATTGCTTCACTGTCTTCCTTCCTTACAATACAGTACATGACCATATACTTGTCGTGAACATGCATTCTCACACAGCCCGCCCACCCCCCAGTTCTATTCCCCCCATAGGCCTTGCTGCTCTAATGCTTCACTTGGTCAGTTGTTATTTCAGATGTTAAATCAGTCCTTTAAAAACACATGGTTTTTAAACAGATTTTAATAGCTATTGATCTGACTAGATCTGTGTTTCACACATGCTCCACTCTGCGGGGGGGGGGGGGGGAAACTGAAGCAAACTAGTTTGGAATGTGTTGCATTGTTCACTGCTGAACCAAGCAGATCTGGTGATTGGTACACATCACAGATGCACAGAATAATTTTAACTGTCAAATGTTTTGGCTGCAAAGTAATGGTACTCTTAGTGCTATTCCCTCATAAAAAAAATACCACACACACATGTGCAGAAAAACTATAGAAAATTTTGAGGTCTCTTTAAGAGACAGATGCATGCATTGTATTACACATTACTGTACTTAGCAGACACAGACACTTAAGTCTGAGTCAAATCTTGCAAGTGCACAACTTATTGTGACAAGAGGCCTTAAGGTATGAAAGGAAGTACAAAAAATGGCAAAAGCCATTGCTATAAGAAGCGGCTTGTAAATTCGTTTAAGAATTCGTCAAAAAACTTTGTGAACATTGACAATGCAATTTAATTTTTTAAAAAAACATTCCAACCAGTTTGTTACAGATCAGTTATGCCTCCCCAATTAAAAACACTGTGTGAAATCACGTGAAATACACTTCCTTGAGCTAAGATACTCCTGTACATTTCAGACTATTTCATTTATCTGCTCATTTACCTATTAACCACCGGGAAATATTAATTCCCTGGTACTAGAATTAAAGCATAGAATGGTAAGCTGCAGCACTGCAGTGCAAGTTCTGCCCATGACCTGAGTTTGACCCTGGCAGAAGCTGGTTTCAGGTAGCCGTCTCAAGGTTGACTCAGCCTTCCATCCTTCCAAGGTCAGTAAAATGAGCGCCCAGCTTGCACCACTGTGCACCACTGGGGAAAGCAGTGGCAAGCCACCCTGTAAACACAGTCTGCCTAATAAACATCGTGATGTAATGTCACCTCATGGATCAGTAATTACCTGGTGTTTGTACAGGGGACTACCTTTACCTTTTTATTAGAATGATGTTATTCAAAGGTCTGATAGCTCTCTTCTCATTTAAACTTATAACTACAGTAAGCTATTTCGAGATTCACTTGAATTAAACATTTGCCCATCTCTGGAACACCATGTACAGGTGACGGAACACAGATCCTATTGCATCATTTTTTCGGTTGCAATTTTAATCGTAGTTTTATGATTTTTTTTCAGAAGTTGTACATCACACTGGGTGGTATCCAGGCAGGAAGATGATCAACACAACTCATAAATAAAATAAATAGGAAGCTCTTCGTCAGCATGCTCCTATTCCTATGCAGCTCTTACATAAGTATGGCTGCCGCCTTGGGCAAGATGTGGTTCACTGGCAAATGAGAACTGGCTGATGCAGTAAAACCTGTACTTACCATAGGAAGTGTCAGCATTGGTACTTTGTTAAACACCTATCAGATGGTGATTTCCAAAACATGAATCAGAGGAGGGAACACAGCTCCATGGAAATAGGATTGCCAGCATTCAGGTGGGTTTAAGGGGAAAAAAATAGGTTGGGCCTGGCGGTCTTCCAGAATTACAAGTGATCTCCAGGTTAGATAAATCCGTTCCCCTGGAGGAAATGGCTACTTTTGAGGGTAGACTATAGCAGTGGTTCTCAACCTTCCTAATGCCGCGACCCTTTAATACAGTTCCTCATGTTGTGGTGACCCCCAACCATAACATTATTTGTGTCTCAGTTCCTAAGACCATCAGAAACACGTATTTTCTGATGGTCTTAGGCAGCCCCTGTGAAAGGGTCATTCGACCCCCAAAGGGGTCGCGACCCACAGGTTGAGAACTGCTGGACTATAGCATTATACTTAAGACCCTGCCCTCCCCAGCCTCCTTTCACAAAATCTCCAGGAATTTCTTAACCCAGAGTTGGCAACCCTCCATGGAAGAGGGTTCCATGGCAACCCTCCATGTGCTATGCATGCTGGAAGTCCCATGTTCAATCTCTTGTATCTACAGTTAAAGGATCTCAGATAGTTGGTTTGGGAAAGTCCTTTCTACATAAATCTCCAGAGAGCTGCTGCCAACCAGAGCAAATAATACTGAGTCTTAGGCTGATTCTGAACGGGCCAAAAACAGAAGTGTGAAAATGGTGTAAAAGGGTTTATACTGTTTTCACACTGTTTTCACACCACTGTTTTTGGCCCATGCGGAATCAGCCACAGTATAAAGCAGCTTCGTATGTTCAGCAGTTCCACCAGGGCTATTACTCATTAGAAAATCTAACACATACATGCCGAGATAGATAAAAACACAACTTTGTTAAGTAACGTTTGGAAGGATTTATCCTTATAGAATTGACTTGACTTTTAAAAGAAGGGGTAATTTGAAGAGATAATATATATTGTGCATACCACATGTTACATCTGTGGGATATTTGCTCACTTCCAAGGAGTTTAAGCTGCTCAATAAAACTGTGCTGCCCCGCATCAAAGGCTTTTCAACATGCTTCGGATAATGTGGATACATCGCATTTTCCACCTAATTCGCCAACTTAACATTTAGATAGCATTTTAGAGCAGTGGTACTCCTTCTGCAGCAAACAGAGAGCTCTGCTTGCATTCACCACCAACCAAAAAAGCCGCATGACTATTATATACCACTATGCACACACACAAAATAATATTAAATACATGATAGCTAATATATAATGATAAGAAAATAAATCTTTAACGAAGGGGGAAAAAACTAAATTCCGCAAACTTATTTGCGGTGTGTGTTTAACCTCAAACACAAGACACGGACATCCGAGGAAGTCACAGAGGTAACAGGTGAAAGAGCCCAGGTGGCCTTTGAACCACGCAGGAAGTACAGCTGCCTTAGAGAATTCACAGAATGCCACATATGCAATTATTTATTTATTACACTTATAGCCACTCTTCACCATTTGGACAGCCTAAAAACTAATACCCACCCTCCCCTATATGGGCAGTGTAAAACAGTCAGTTGGGTAAAACAATAAAATCAATAAATAGTGCATTTTCGTCCATGTGTCAGCGCCATTAGCATCAATCAAGGGAGCGGGAGAGGGGGTCTATAAGTTAAATAAATATCACTGTATCTAACTACAACTGGCTGGATGGTTCCTGTATGGATGACAAAAACAGCAAAACACCCACCAAAGAGTTCTCTCCAGCACAACTCAGGGGTCTTCCCAGTTAAGCAGAAAAATATGACTTTGTAAACCAACTGCCTGAGGAAGACTGAGCATGCTCCAGGTAGGATGAATGATTGACAACATCTGAGTGTCCGTTAAAGGGGGAAAGGGAGGGAGGAGGAGACATCAGCCTCCTCAAACTCCCTACAGAATTTAGGAAGCTGGAGAGTGAGGAGATTTCACAGGAGAGGGGTTCCAAGTCGTTCCAGCATTCTGTAACTATACTGTTATATCCCTTACAAAGAACACCAACAAAAAAGTGAACTGATATTACCCTCCCCTAACACAAAGGGAGATGAAGTGAGACTTGCCTATGCCCTATGACATCTAGTGAGTTCTGGTTGGAGAACAAATTCAAAGCAGTGGTTCCCAATTTGTAGAGTGCTAGGCATATTATATCACCGCCCTGAGCCCTCCGGGGGAGGGCGGTATATAAATATAATAAATAAATAAATAAATAAAATATACACTAGCGCATATTGGTCATTAGCCCTTACACTGACAATTAGCATTTTCATTCCCGTAGGTTAGGAGTAATCCTTGAGTTGTTTTGCATTCCTATATATGATGTATTATGTACCTTCAATGCAGAGGTGTAGCAAGGGGGGGAAGTGTCTGGTGCACCGGTGCATCCTCTGCCCCCGCCCCCAGAATGCCTTCGCCACACACCCCTTGGAGCTATGCCTCTGCTTCAAAATGACAATACAAATGTTGACCCTATCCAGTCATCCAAGTCTGTTTGAAGCATTAAAGGGCATCTTACAGTTTCCACAGGTCCATCAAATTAGACAGGGATGATTTGCTGGAACATGAAGTCCAGCTAAAATAATAACATCTGTGATACAAGCATGCAGTTCCCTCTTCCACTTTCATCTAGTTGCATATTTCATTTCTGATTCAGACTGCAGTCATTTTTCTCCATGATGCATAATGCATCCCACTGCATTTCAGAACCAGCAGATCAAGCAAATAGTCTTTTAGATGATGTCACGACATTCAGGATTGGCAAAATGCCTTAATAGCAATCAGGAACCAGGACTCAATTAGTACTTTATCTTGTATGCCATACTGATTTGTGGCTGTACACTCCAGTGTTGTGTTTGAGACAACCACCAACACTTTTTCGGCGTGAGCTCAAGATGGATTGTTTTTAGCTCATGCCAAAGTGGACCGGCCTGTGGCATGGATCAGTGTTAATAGTCTATGCCACAACAGCGATGGCTATCAAAAGTTGTTTAGAAATACATGCCCAAAGTGCAGTCTACCATAACTATTCTTAGTGGCGACAGACATGTAAATACAGGCAACCTCCACCCATAAGAATCTAAATACTACCTTCCTGAGCCAACAAAAGAGCCATAATCCACCTCTGTCTTTAAAGCATCCAGACTGCGGTCTTGAGACCTATAAATGCATATAGATGCATATATGCCTGTTTTATGGCCTTAACTAGTAGTTTCGAGTTCAGCACTCATGTTAATATTCTAGGGGCACACAGAGTTCCATTTGTGCAATTACATGCACAAATATCAGTACATCAAATTATCATTTTGGTATATTCTCATCAAGTTTGAAAAGTGAGTGAAAGTGTCCTTTGCCAAAAAAAAACAACTATCCCTGATTACAATGATTTACCAATAGTGGTGTCTTGCTCAAATTTAATAGTCCAGTTTTCTCTATTACTAATGTCCTTTGGAAATTTAGTAGAATGGAATTACTTCCCAATCTTTCAGCAGTAAATCTGAGCACCTTAGTGAATGTCTGAGGAATTAATCCGCTTTGAACTACTATTGCTTTCACTGGAACCTTTTAAATAACTAAGCAGAGGGTGAGATGTCAGGCAGGTTATTTCTTTCTCTGCCTCTTCCTTCAAGGTGTTCAGGGAAGTATAAATGATTTCCTCAACATTAATTTTACCCAAACAACAAATAATCCCATGGGGTAGATTAGGCTGAAAGATAGAGACTGGTCGCGTGTCACACAGTGGTCTGTGAAGGGATTTGAGCAAATTCCAGATCTATGACATAAAAACATGCTTTTGTGATGAAAAAAAGACAAAAGTTATTAGGATGTCAGCTAGCCAAAACTCTCAGGTCAGAAGTGAGTCTAAAGGCTTCTGACACCTTTAAAATAGCCTGTTAAGCAATATTCCAAAGAAGATCAATGGAAATTCCATCAACCCTTGATGGCCCATGATACAACATTTTCTTCCCTCCTGTCATTTCTGGAGCACACTGTCCAAGAGATTTCTGTGCTCTATATCTGATTACATGTACAACCCCAGAAGTGATCCTAGCTCTGAATATATTTGGAAAGAACATCTGCACAAGCCCATCACTTTCCGACTTACTAGAGAACCACCATCCCCATTCCTGTGAACACATGTAAAAAGGACTTTTCACTGTGGATAGAAGGAGGTTATATCAAGGCGAAGGTAGCCATACAGACTGTGGGGTGAGGAAGCAGGGACCTGTACACTTCATCATTATTTACATTTTGCCTTCTTATCGTATGGTATGTATGACAGGTCTGAGGGGTTGGGGGCGGAGAAATGCTATTAGTTTGCCTCAGGCCCAGGAAAGTGATGCTTCAGCATTAGAAAGATTTATAATCCTAGTTAAAGAACTAAACACTAATTTCAATAATACAGCAAAGTAAACCAAGGGTCCCCTTTTCTTGGTCTTCACCCACATGAACCATGAGTGAAAGATCCTGAAATGTAATAGCAAGAACATGATTAATCTTTCAAGTCCCCTACATCTTGAGAAAGTTTTTCACTGTTAGCTATGAAGAGCATGGCATGATGTCTCCAGGCCATCTCACTCATAAATTTATTTTAAAGTCACATTGAAATTGTTTAACTCTACTACTCTACATAGATGCACAATGTGGACATGATTCTAACCCCTAACTTTAATTACATGAAGTGTAATCTATTCCAATGTGGAGTAACATATTTTGAGGTATGTAGTGTATATACTAGGACCGACTTTCAGTACTCCTGATCCAGTTCTGTTTGTTTGCAGCAACAAATGGGCAGGCCCAGATTCCAACAGTGCAATCCTAAAGAAAGTTACTCCAAGCCCACTGAAGTGAATGGGCTGAAACTGGAATAACTCTCTTTTAGCATTGCGTTGCACTGTGGGGATGCATGCTACGCACAACTTCAGCAACACTGTGAATGGACACTTCGCAGAATCCAGTCAAACATCTACAGTCCACATATCATGGAGGCCTGAACTGAGCAAGAAAACCCATGGACAGAAACTTCCTGCATATGTACACCACACTCTCTGGAATATCAGCATTCAAGGATTTCAAACTGTTGTTTTAGCCTTTCAGAACATTAGATTATTCTAAAATAAACTGTTCAAATTAATGCTAAGGAGCCAAGTTTAGAACACCCCCCCCCCTAAATTTAGTAGTGTGCGTTTGCAAGGCATTTTTAAGGAAGCTCCTTGCCCTGTACTTGAATATATGTTATTTGCTTTGTAGTCTGATTACAGTGTCATGTGATTTATCAGGAGGCACATCTATATTTTGCTGTTTAGAGGAAAACGGAAAGACAATGTGGAGAAATATGAATTTATCAAGATCACACAAAACTTCTGAAAGCACTAAGAGCTGACCAATGAGCAGCGCTTAGCCTTTTGGGGTGCTTGGAACATTTCCCTTTCATCTGTCAAAGGAGGCAGTAGCTTGGACACTTGTTGGCTAAACGAGGTTGTTGGGTTAAATGAGGTTGTTGACCTCCGAGATTAGGGTACTGGGATTCGTGGGGCTTTAACGGCACTCAACAGGTAAGGTTTGGCACGTGTATTCTAAAAACACCTAGCAGCACAATGGGTACTTTTTTTTGCTTTGCTTTTTGTTCATTTGCATAACTGAAGCCTATCTGTGATGCTTGACCATTAACACTCATCTGCTGCATTTGTTTTACAAATCAGCCGGGTTCTGCAGGACACAAAGTGCCATCAAGGAATACACATGCAATTACACAAATGAAATCTACAAGCTCTCTCCTCCACCCCTCTCCCCAGAGCCCGCCTGCCATTAAAATGCAAATACAATGGCCTCATTAGCTGGCATGCATCACTCACTGACCTGCTTTTAAAGAGGAAAAGACTCTCTTCACTTTTAAAGAAAGATTATATTACAAAACACCACACATAACCCCACACAGTCCCTTTCTTCTGTCGCTTACCATATCTTGGTATCAGGTTTTGCATTTGCATATTTGCCATCATGGAAAAAAAAATCTCAAAATGAGATCATCAGAATGAAGGTTTCAGTGGAAGCTCGCTAGATCACATCAGCTCCTTCGCCTCGCCTCCCCACACCCACCACAAATCAGATCTACCAAGGAGGGGGGGGGAGTCTAAGTTGTGTTGGAGGAAGCTTGCTATATCGCGACCCCCCCCCCCAAAAAAAACCCCCACTGGCTTATAAAAACCTTTCATTGAAGGTTAAAACATCACAAAGCGAGAGTGAGTCAGAATTATTATTTTTTTAATGCTAACAAAGCACTCTGGACAGGGTCCGATTGGAGCCCGACTGCCAAAGATCTTGGTTTAATAAAAAAGCAACGCTTAAAAGAATTAACAGGGGTTTCCTTCCCCTCTGAGCCACACACTGATCAACCGGCCCTCGGTTCTGGGGTTTAGCAATAAGGATGACCAAAAAAAAAGGAGGATTGCAAAAGAGGAAGAAACCTGGTTACAAATGGCCTGTCCACCCCGCTCTCCCCACTTCAAACAGGGCTTCAGTTCCTTCAGCGCCCCTGACCTTGTAGTCCTCAAAAAACTCTACAACCCCCCCCCCTCACTTTTCCCCTTCCCTCCCCCTCTCCCGCTTGGGCTGCGCCTGCCTTTGTGTCTGCCTGTCACTCACCGGGAAACCAAACGAGAGCTGATTCATGAAAAGCACAAAGCCAGAAAACAGACTTTTACGCACCCCCCAAATTCGCCTCCAATATGTTCCGGGGCCGGACCGTGCTCGGTGAGACGCCCCTCTTCCGAACAGAGTTCCCTTCTCCCCCCTCTCCCTCAAAGATCGCCAGCCCCCTTCTCAAAAAGGAGAGTTTCTCCCCTGAAACATCCGATCCGGGCTTCTTAAAGGAACCAAAACAACCACCCCAAATCGGTCCCCCCCTCCTCTTTCAAGGATACAGGGGACGCGTTCAGAAGCCTGCACGTGTGTAAAGGAGGACACGCATCGAAAGAGGAGTGGCACTCAAGGAAAAATCGGAGAACTTTAAAGAGGCGAGAGGCGCACTTGCCTGCCAACCGAAGCACCCACCCGAGCCCAGCTGCGGAGCGCAGCCCCGAAGCAAAGTTCACACGCAGCGCGGCGGCTACACACTGGGGAAAGGACCCGGGGGGAAGGGGCGCCTCGATTCCCAAGAGCCCCTTTCCTCCCCCTCCACCCCCAAAAGGCTCTGTCTATTTGTCAGCCATGTTCGGAGAAGCATCCGTACTTCTTCCCTCTTTCCACTTCGCCCTGCGAAAGAGTATTTCGGCGACAAGCATGATTGACGGGCGGGCGTCCGTGGCGCAGGGAAGCGGGGAAGGAGAGAGGAGAGTGGGGGGCGCGAGAGAAGCGCTCTGACCTCTTTCCAGGAGTCCCCTCCGCCTCGCGCAATCCAGCCGGTCTCCCTTCTGCCCAATCCTAAAAGGCGGCCATCTTGCTTCCTTCTGCTCCTTTACCGAAGCAGCCGAGCCTCCGCATCAATATTCATAAGGCTCTTTTGACGTCTCCTCTCTCATCGCTCGACGTGACCGCCATGCGAACGAGCCGGGCGCGCGCCCTGGCGCCGGCTCTCCCCTCCCTCGCGCGCGCGCTTGTGCAAGCCACCGGGAGCGCTGCCCCGCCGAGGGCTTTTCCCGCACAAAGGCTCGCAATAATTCCCCCCACTCCCGGGCCTCCGCGCCGCGGTTGGGCTGCAAAATAAGGGGGAGGGGGAGGGGGGGGGAGAGAAGGGTGGTTGGAAAGCCGCGGCGCCTCCCAAGCTTTTTGCTCCTGGCGTGTTTCTGCACTGCAGCTCCTGCCTGACACAGTTGCAGACAAAGGGGCTCAGCTGTCATTCTTAACAGATGTTGTGGGGGGGGGGGCGCTCGTCCTTCTCTGTCCCTCCCCTCCTCCCTCCCCATGGTAGGTCCTTTAGGCTTGCACAATGGCTTTGGCATCTCGACTTCATTTTAGGAGCAGATCCCTCCCCATATTTCCATATCCACCGCTCTTGCAGCCACCATTGGTGGAGAGGGTGCACACTGCTCAGGGCTCTGGGGTTTTAAAAAGCTCTACAGCTGCTCTAAAGTTCTCAAAGGAGAGGAAAAGGGCCGGGCTGGTGTGCCAAGCTGCCAAGGCCCACCTCTTGTTTACCTTAGCCATGTGCGTGCAGGGAGAATGTGACAGCAGTCACAGCACAGTGCCCTTGTACGCTTTTGGGACACTCGCTACTTGCTGGCTCCCGAGATCATGAGCGCAACACCTAGGAACCTGGACTTCTGGGTTCTTCCATGGTGTTTACATAGATATAGTTGGAAGTCACAGCATAAATGGATTTGGCAAATCATGGCAGTTTTCATAAAACAGGAAAATTGCTGCAGCCCCCCAGATGTCTGTTATTTATATCTTCCTGCTTTGGTTCCACTGTGGGAAAAAGGTAGAGTACAATACAGTGGCTCAGTCCAATCAAATCAACAAGTTTAGGCAAGCATAACTGCTCATAGGATCAGACTGTGTATTACAACATATGCAGTTAAAACCACAGCATTTTTTTAAAGCAATAAGCTACTCTTAGCAGCTGCTCAACTCTCACAAAAAGAAATAGAATGCTTAATTATCAAACTGATCAGCATACCTTTAGTATCTGAATGTCTCAACAGACACAGGCACAGACCACAGGCCTTAAGGACAACCATTCCGATGCTGCAAAACTGAAATGCAAAGAAATAGTCACATTAAATACAAAGAAAGAACTAATGGAAGTTCAGTTGCAACAAAGTTCCTTTGCAACTTTAGTTTAAAAAGTTAACCTGTTGCAATTTATGAAACTTTCTAAAGTTCTTAGTTTAAAGTTTTTGCTTCTTTGGTTTAGTCAAAAAATCATCAGAGGCGCTGAGAAGGAAAGGCAAGTGGGACAGTCATATGGGTTATTTGGTTACTTTCCCTCCCAATTTTATATATATTATATATATATATATATATATATATATATCTCCCCCTCCCCCTACTCAAACATGAATGATGACCAGAGGTAACTTGTGCTTAAATTCTACACTTTTAGACAACTTGAAAGAAAGCCACAGTGGTTTAGAAATTACAGTGTCGAACTAGTATCTTGGAGACTCAGGCTTGAATTCCCATTCTGCCATGACGGCTTGTTGAGAGGGCTTAAGCCAGACACACACTGTCAGACTAACCTTCCACACAGGATAAAATGGAGGGGAGGGTCTCTATTGGAGAAAAGCTGAGGAGCAAATGGGAGTCAATAAATAAATATTTCCTTCAATGAACCAGACAAGTGTTACATGACCAGCCAGTATCAGTGAGTGTGCTGTGAACAACATTCATAACTTGAATATATTCATTTTGGTTGTTTGCATTATAACTTGCATGATGTAATTAAATACAGTCAAGAGATTCATCCCACTAAACCAGTGATGGCGAACCTTTTCGAGACCAAGTGCCCAAACTGCAACCCAAAACCCACTTATTTATCGCAAAGTGCCAACACGGGAATTTAACCTGAATACTGAGGTTTTCGTTTAGAAAGAAATGGTTGGCTCTGAGGCGTGCATTACTTGGGAGTAAGCTTGGTGGTAGTTGTTGGCTTTGCTTTGAAGCAACCGTGCAACTCTTCGAACGGGTGAATCACGACCCTAGGAGGGTTTACTCAGAAGCAAGCAACCGAGCTTACTCCCAGGTAAAGGATTGCGCTTTAGTTCTTTGCGTGAAAATCAGTGGGGTTTAACAGTACTTAACAGGGTTACCTATACTGCTTCCCCAAAACTAGGTCTCAGGTTTAATGCTAATAATTGAGCCCAGCGGCCCAGGCCAGCTCTTGAGATGTGTATAGAAGGGGGGGGGCTTATTTCATGATGAACTCCTAAAAGCGCTCCACAGAGAGGGCTCTGAGTGCCACCTCTGGCACCCATGCCATAGGTTGGCCATCACTGCCATAGGTTGGCCATAGGTTGGCCATCACATTCTACCAGATGGAAGGGCAACAGCATCTAATGGAACTGGTACTCCAGTTATTGGCTGTCCCATGAAAGCAGCTTCAAAAGGTCCCATTCTTAAATAGTATATGTTTATGATACTATAGTGTTGACAGGTTTGTCTTGGCCACTCGTGGGGCAGGGGGAAAGAGTGTGGGGCAGGCCGCTCTTGTGGGGCAGTGGGAAAGAATGGCCTGATCTGGGTGGGGAAGATCTTCCCTGGAGATTTGCAGGAAGGAGTCTGGGGAAGACAGGGTCCTCAGTGACATCTCCCTAGGCCCACTCTTCAAAACATCTGTTTGCTCCTAATCTCTATAGTCTGGAGATTGGGGGATAATCAGGTTCCATCTGGAGGCTGGTATCCCTAAATACATATTTACTATGATGCACATTTAAGGAGTCCAGGCTACCACATATGGAGCTTTATCCCATTTCATTGTATCCCAAAGAGTGTTCAGCTGAGGCTGTGTGGCTGACCCAGAGTCGCTCAGTTGAGTTTCATGGCAAGTTTAAGCCAAGTTTGCTTGGTCCAAGTCCAACCCTCTAACCCAGGGATGTCAAACCCATTTTTTATGAGGGCCAGATATGACATGTGTGACTTGGGCCCGTTCCGCACATGCAGAATAATGCACTTTCAATCAACTTTCAATGTATTTTGCAGCTGGATTTTGCTGTGTGGAATAGCAAAATCCACTTGCAAACAATTGTGAAAGTGGATTGAAAGTGCATTATTCTGCATGTGCGGAAGGGGGCTTGGTTAGGCTGGACCGGGGGGGGGGGGTAGACAATGCATGTATTTCACATGTTGGGGGAAACCAGAACACTGGAAAATCTAGTAAATGGTTTGTGCTTGCTGAAGTTGTACATACATGCAAAAATATATTACTTATATTACTTCAGACAACATGGCAACTGCATATATTGGAAAGTAACATCTGAAACATCCGAAATGGGCCATAGATTTCTGTTTATCATTATGAATGCAATAGTTTGGGAACAGAGTTACTTTCATGGGTATTCTGAAGTACTTATCAATTCAGTAGATTTATAACTTCCTTTTAACCTGAAGGTCTTCAGAGAATCTTATAGCATTTTCCAAATGCAATATTATCTACAGCCTCTAAATTTAAAGTTTCAGTATTTATTCATATGCATTATGTTTAGTAAAATGTTCCATTGTTATCTCTTGACTTGGATGTTATTTAGAGTCACAGGTGCTGGGTGGTACATTCTCTGGCCCCTTTCTCCACAGACTCCAGGGAGATGTTCAACATCCTGACAGCCAAGCAGACTGGAGCCAGGTGCTGCTCAAACCCCAGTTTCATACGGTGGCTTTCTTGAGCTTATCATTTGCGTCTCCCACTTATACACTGTTCTTATGACCCAGAGGTATTTGTTGAGAATCCATTCTAGGATCTCCTTTGTTGCAACACTTGCAACTTGATGCTGTTTACGATATCTGCAAACTCTGATCACCTCTCCTAACTGCTCGTTTTAACATGCAACAGTCCCCTCAGCCCCCCCAGCCTCCCCACAACAAATATGTACCAACTTTGAGGTTAACCATGTTTACGTGGAAGCCAGCCTCACCGAAATCAATGGTATTTATGATTGCAACTCATTGTTTCTCCCCACCTATGCTGAATTGTTTCTTCTTATCTGTGTAATGTGACTAATGCTTGAGATAGTCCTGGAGCTGAGGCCTATTTATACCAATTTTTGCAAAAAGAAGTCCAATTTTTTGGAGTCCTTTGAGCAGACTAAGAAGCATGTGGATCAGGATGACATATCAGGGCTGGCACCGTATATCCTGATGTGGGGCAGCTGATTGGCTTCAGGGGGCTTCTTGCAAGTTTCTTGACAACCCCCCAAGCTTTTTAGGGTGAAAAGACAGCTAAGGGGAGATCTGATACAGGTTTATAAAATTATGGGTGAAGAAAGTAGATAGAGCCTTTTCTTTCTCTCTTCTATAATACCAGGAGAACATACCTGCATCCAGGTATTGGGTGAATAATGTGTTGGGTATAAGAACTGAAAGCTCTGAATGTAGTCCCTGCTCAGCAGCAAAACTGACTTTCAGCAAATGAAAATTAGACAATTTTTTAATAATTTGTTAAAACATTAAACACCTTTCTATCTCATGGAACTCAAGGCAGCTTACAAAAGTACATAAACAACTGTTACAAAAAGCATATAAAAGACCAATTAGGACTGCTGATAAATAAATGCTAAATCAGTCAAACGCAATCCGAAATAAAACAGTCTCCAACTGCCCCCTGAAGATTGAAAGTGAGGGGGCCAGGCACATCTCCCTGCCAGAGGTTGTTTAATAATTGTTGGGCTACCACTGAAAAGGCCCCCCCTCTTACTTGCCCAACCAGATGAACTTCTTTCACTGGTAACTTTGAAAATAAGATCTAATGACTATTTTGTAACCTGCCTGGGGCAAGTATGGAAGAAGTAGAAGAGAATGTTGAACAATCTAATGACCATGGGGTCGGCTAGGAGCCCTGGAGGTCAAGCTACTTTATAGAGCAGCATAAGGACTACATTGGTATCATATGGTGAAATAATATCCCACTGTTTTGATGGGTGTAATATTCTTCATATTATCAAGCCTGTGAGAAACAAGCTCTGTTGTTGGTCACAGTAAAACACCATTCTAAAATAGGCAAGCCACACCTTTAACAGTAGCATTTCAAGTATGTACTCATTTTCTGCATCGGGGGAAAAAGAGATTGGGGTTGTACTGTATGGTCTGTTTTGCTGTACTATGTAAGAACAACATATATCTATTATAAACAAAATCCTCAGTATTTTTTTCATGCTACCAAGTCAGCACCTGCTTTTTTTGGGTGGGGGCTACATAGCCTCCCCTAAAGTCAACATATGTTTTATCATTTTGGGGAGAGAGGGAAGATTGGCAAGACAGAGGGTAGGTTTGTTTCCAAGCTAGGGAGAAGCCAAAGAAGATTCCAGGCAGGCTAGAACCACCTGTTCCAATACTGAAGGGCACAGATCAGAGCAGTGAGAAACTTAAAAGATGAAATGTGGGGGTTTGGACAACATAATGGATCATTTTGCACATGAATAAATACAGAAGATTCAAATTTGAAGCATACATGTGTTTTACTAGTAGCCAGTATGAGGAAGCACCATTTCTCAAGGATCTGAATCATAAAAATGTTGTCCTCTGCTCCACTTCACAATGGCTGCAGGCTGCTTCTCAGATAGCCTTTTGCAGATCCAGAATGTTTATTGTCTTCTACTCCTTTATTGGTATAAATAGGCCTCAGCTACAGGACTATTTCAAGCTATCTCACAAACAGTTTGTTGTGGGGAGAGGAGGGGAAAGGAGTTTGTTGTTCTATAATTTTTTTATTGTATCATTTGAATGGGAAAGGAGTTTGTAATCCACATTGAGTCTCCTTGCAAGAGTGGAAGTTGGGAGATAAATCCACATTATTTCTTCTTCTTCTTCTTCTTCTTCTTCTTCTTCTTCTTCTTCTTCTTCTTCTTCTTCTTCTTCTTCTTCTTCTTCTTCTTCTTCTTCTTCTTCTTCTTCTTCTTCTTCTTCTTCTTCTTCTTCTTCTCCTTCTCCTTTTCCTTTTCCTTTTCCTTTTCCTTCTCCTGCTCCTGCTCCTGCTCCTGCTCCTCCTCCTCCACCACCACCTCCCCCCTCCTCCTCCTCCTCCTCTTCCTCCTCCTCCTCCTCCATCATCCAGTTTTGCTCTTCAAAACTGGAATCCCTGGTCGTGACCAGCATTTTAAAGGGAAAAGACAGGGTCTTCTAAAAATGCATTTCCTCTTTAGCATGTCAATTACAAAACAGGGAGCACATTGCCAAACAGCAATTTCAAGTTGAGGTTGAATGGTTAAACCTGCTGTCCCTTTCCTGCTTGTTCTGAGACAAACTGAGGGATGCATTAAACTGCAATTTCCATTTTATGGATGAAGCCAGACACATTCCCTTTGCCTCCCCTATCTGAACCCTCACATATGCTAACATAAATATCTAGGTTCCCACACAAATATGTATACATACAGGTGCAAAGCACTGTTTGGAATGTACTGGAGCTGCAATTGCTCAGTTTTGTTCGTATAGTTATTAGTTATTATACCTGGGGGCCCAGAAACAACATGTTACCCCTAATCTGTCACAAGACTATTTTTGTTCAGAGCCCAGTCAGTTGAGAACAGGATGTTGGAGCAGTATATAGCACTCCTGTTCCAGACTTAGGACAGGGGAAGTTTTGAGAAAGTAACCTTTTCCCTTTCCTGCTCTCAATAAACTTCCCTCACTCTCTGCTTTATGTAAAACATGCTCTAGTTGGGGACTGGCTTTCTCACGCCTTTTATTAATAGTACAGTTTTTGTATCACAAACTTAAACTGTTCTAAATTAGTTTTCGTGTGGCTGCCCAAGATCTCAGTTATTCAGCATCATCTCCATTTCCCCATTTAGGCTACAGGTCAACTGCTTTCAACCTAACAGCCATGAAAGAAAAGAAGAGCTTGGAAGTACATGAATTCAAACTCTTCTTTCTTTTAGTTTTGGGGAGATATTGCCCTTTTTAGGGGACGAAGAAAGAAATGGGACTTTTTCCTGCAGGTTTGTGAGTTCCTGCAGTTTGTGATGGTCCCATTTTGTGATTTAGACATGTAGGTAAACTAGCTTCCTAATATCAAGTATAATAATTTAAACTGGGGGTTGATAGACAGTCGATAGTAGACATCTTAGGACTGGCTTAATTCTGTCAACCGGCTGTCTTAATTAAGATCAAAGGAACGGGGAGAGAGTAAGTCAGCCAATGTGGAACTGACAGGGGTGTTTTCTAATCAGCAGAGTGAGACAGGTCACGCCATAAAGAGGGTTGTGCGAGTGGGACTGTGTCTTCAAAGTAAGGTTGCAATAACCCATCTATTTGATGAGAAAATGAGCATGGAGGTCAATAACATGTCATTATGTCTTCATTAAAAGAACAGTCCTTTTTTTCAGGCCATTTGCCAGTGCTATTCCAAACAGCATATGCTGGTCACATTGCTGACTGACTGGCTTGGGAGGGGAGTATTAATCTTCTATATATATAAAAATCTAACAGTGTGTTTGTCCCTGATGGTCTCCCTCAGAAGCTGCTGGACGGATTGCCCCCAAATATTCACATGACGTCCCTCCCTGTTGCTGGCAGGTACTCGGACCTTCAAACTGCCGAAAGTCCATACCTGGGCCAGGTAAAACGTCTTTTTCCTGGCGAACCAGGCCATGAAGCTGCCTCTGTTTAACTGTCACCCTTAGAATGTTCGTGCAGCCTGTCTGTCTGTGGCCTGAGGGCTTAGAATGTTCGTGCAGATGGGCAGAGATGAGCAGTGGAAACAGTAAATAGGTAATACTGTTAGGTAATATGAGTGGAAGTGAAACACATACACACTTTGCCATGTGAGATGTCAGGTGGGGTTCCCCCCCTCACACGCAGGTAACTTTCACTCTCTGTGCCTCACCCACTGCTACCACACAACACACATCCAGCTCATCCTCACACACCTCATTCTGCCCTCCCTCACATCCAAACACCACTTACCCACTTCCTCACCCATATTCGCCACAGCTCTCTTTTACTAAAAAGCTTAAAAGTTGGAGTTTGCCTTTTTTCTTCTAAGAAAATCCACGGGTAATGGGGGCTTAATCCAACACTACCTGCTCCTCGCTTCTTTGTGCACATGGCCCTTTTACTTAACCCAGGAAGCTGGCCTCGATCTGAGCGCCTCACCACCCTGCCTCTGCTGCCTGACTGGGATAGCCTGCTTGCCCCAGTTCTGCCTTACCCAAGCCAGGACTGTGTGTGTCAACCAGCCTCATGGACAGCGGGATTCATACTCTGGACAGTTCCGTTGTGGAATGGGAAGGGTTACCTTATACTAAAAAAACAAGACAGCACCATATAACGATGTGCATTGAAAAGGGAAAGAGGGATTCCATTTGATCACCCCAAAAGGCTATGCTGGGGATCATTGGACGTGCATGGACATCTGTGTGGGTTGTGGACTGTGATGAGAAGGACAATTGCCACAGCAACGCGTGGCTGGGCCCGCTAGTTCTATATAAGTACTAAGCAGCGGCTATTCTTTTCTCTCCGCTGCAGCATTTGCTGGGCATAGGAATAGGTCTTTTACACTTATACTCTGGCATTGTGGGCGGTGGGGGGGAGGGGGGCAGAAAGTTCCCAGGGGGTCCCTGTCCTAGTCTGCCCACCACCAGCCCCCCTGCTTGCACTTCTTTTCCTGGTCCCCAAGCCCATGCACCTTCCCAGCCCGTGCCCCCTATATGCTTGTAAGCCCTTCTATCACATGTACTCCCAGCTACCTGTAGCACTAGTTCAAGTTCAACCTTTATTAGGCATAGATATCAAAACAATTGGCAGAACAATGTCACATTTGACAAAAGCATCTTAATATTCTCTGGATGAGAGCACCTGCAATAAAGAATGTTCTGTATTCCCTAAAATATCAACATCGTTACTATTTAGTAATTTTATTATACAACCTTTGGGGGAGATGTTGCACATAAATTGTGATAACACAGCTTCTCTCAAAAGGTTATAATTCAGACAAAAACATAAAATATGTTCCAATGTTTCAACCTGGGATGGACAATGTGGACATACCCTGTCTGAAAGGGACAAATTCCTGAATCGCCCTTGAATAAGCGCAAGGGAAAAAAACATTACAACTGACTCTTGTAAGAACCCAACGTTGCCCAGGCTCATCAATCAGTAATAAATATGAGGCCATCTTTCCAGTCACAAGATTGATGCCAAGGGATAAGGGGGAACATACCGATCTTGCTTGACTAATTAAATATTACCTGTAGCACTAGCAGCCCTTTCATTGACAGTGCTGGGCATTACATGAAAGTTGAAGTGGCATTTCTATGGTGGCCAGAAACACTCTCTCCATGGAGCATCCCCTGTATGCCTTCCTTAGTGGCAACTGGGTGTTCCGTTCAGCGAGGAATGCAGGTGACACTGGCAGAATAATCACGAGCAGAAGGGGGAAATGGAGCATGGGTGTGGGGTGGTGATGGTGGTGGGTCTGTGGTTGTGGATCTTACCAGAAGCCTTGGGCCCTGGCAGATGCCCCGCCTCAGAGTATGCTGATGCCAGCCCTGCAAAGGGATACAGAGGACTTCTATACTTCCCCCCAATGCAGAGGGGTAGGCCATTCTCCCACTGCAGTGGGCTGGAAAGCAAATCAAACAACTAAAACAGGGTATTTAATGAAAGCCTATCAAGACTCTTAAAAGACAATGAACCCAAAATAAGAAACAATTTTTTCACATCCATACCAACTAAGCACTGTGTACAAATGCACACACAGTAATTGATCATCACTTGTACATGTGAACAGATGGAGGGATGGGACTATTGGAGCTTGATGACTTTTATGGGTCTGTTTGCATGGCTTCTTTAAGCCATACAGCAAGTCCTGGCTCTTTCTGGTGCCAGGAGCTGATAAGGTTAAATAAGATGCACCTCTCTGGCCCCTTCCACACATGCAGAATAATGCACTTTCAATCCATTTTAACAATTGTTTGAAAGTGGATTTTGCTATTCCACACAGTAAAATCCAGCTTCAAAGTGCATTGAAAGTGGATTGAAAGTGCATTATTCTGCATGTGCAGAAGGGGCCTCGGAGATGTACCAGGTGCAGTGTCTTTTTAAAGGCCATTTTTTGTAGCTTCACAGACACTCAGAATTTTCTAGTGTTGCTTATGTGGGCTGCTCTTTCTAGCTCAGCTTGGTCTCTGAGCTCAGGAACGTGTCACCTTCCTTTATCAGATGCACTGATAACAAGAGCTGAGAGTTGTGTCACTGTTAGATTTTTGTGGCTTAAAAAAAATTCATCTGCTACCCCTGCCCTCACCCCACTTCCACAAAAGAAGGGCCTCACATATTTGAAGCTCACATAGGCATTCTCAACAGATTCTTAGCAAATCCCCAAAGGAAACAAGACAACTGAATGGGTGAAAAGGGGGAGGGATTTTTAATCTATTTTTTCCAAAGGAACTTCATTGTATTTTGCAGGCTTTTCCCCGCACTATTTATTTTTTTGCTTGCAATTTTCCAGTAAAAAAGAACTTTATTCCTTGATATGAAATCCTGCAATATTGGCCATGATTCAGTTATAGAACAACTAGTCTGCAACAGTTCCTGGCATCAATTCCTGGCATCCCCATTTGAAAGGATCAGATAGTTAATAATGAAAAAGACTCTGTACTTTAGAGCAGGGGTCCCCAAACTTTTTAAACAGGGGGCCAGTTCACTGTCCCTCAGACTGTTGGAGGGCCGGACTAAAAAAAACTATGAACAAATTCCTATGCATAAATGATTGTAAAATGTTTGATTTCACCTTTCAGCCTTTCTGTCATGGTCTATTTTTAGAACAGTGACCAAAGTATGTCAAGTACAGGGTGGGCTCCAAATATTGTTGGGGAGGCTGTGGAATACCTTCCCCTGTAAAAAAAAAAAAGCAGAACTTTCCCAATGAAACATTCCATCTAACCCAGGATCAGGTATCTTCCTGGGTTCTTCCTCCCTAGCAGCCAGCGGCAAGCTTATTCGCCAGCCTGGGCTTGATGCCAATGGGAGTGAGGCGGAACAGAAAGCCTGAGAGCAACACATGGAGTAGCTGAGAGGGAAGGGCGGAGCAGGCGTTGCCACATGTAAGGTTTCCAACTCTGGGTCAGAAAATTCATGGAGATTTGGGGGTGCCATCATGTAACTGCAATCAACAGCCTTTGGGGCCAGTTCCTCCTCTCCCTCGAGCCCCCACTGCACATGAATGGAGCCATCGCTGCCATGCCTGGCGGGCCGGATAAATGCCTTCAGGGGGCCACATTTGGCCCCCGGGCCATAGTTTGGGGACCCCTGCTTTAGACTCTGGAGATTCTGCTCTTCCATCTGTCTTCTCTTCCAGACCACTTTTGGTGGCAGGTACTCCACAGGAGCTGAGAGGGAGAGAAAAGGAATAATTTGTGATCATCCTGAACCTAGAAAAGAGCTGATAGGAATTATGGAGGCAATCTGTTGGCAATCTGTTGGCAGCATGAGTGAATCTTTCTCAAGTGCTTCATATAAGCTCTGAAGAAATTACTAGAAAGTGAAGACAGGACATAATATTGGTTGTGTTCTAGTTTTGTCTCAGAGCACAACATATTTTGGTTCTTGAGAGGACTTATCATGAGGCAGCCAAGGCAGCCAAGGCAACCCTCCTTGCTCGTGCTCCCCAGACCTGATGGGGGGGGGGGGAGAGGTGTTGCCTCAGTTTGCTCACGGGCCTGGTAAGCCCTCTCAAGCTGAGATAGCTACCACCCCTCCCCGCAGTGCCAATTTG
Organism: Sphaerodactylus townsendi; assembly: GCF_021028975.2. Lineage (NCBI taxonomy): Eukaryota > Metazoa > Chordata > Lepidosauria > Squamata > Sphaerodactylidae > Sphaerodactylus > Sphaerodactylus townsendi. The sequence continues at coordinate 66,753,717 of NC_059434.1, forward strand.
GGCTTGGGAGCCTGCTGGCGTCTCGCCAGTTGAGGCAGTCACCCCTTCAGGGCCCAACCCGACCAAGACACATTCATATTATATCCAGCCCTCGTAACAAATGAGTTGGACACCCCTGTTCTAAATATATGCTTGGCATTGATAAATAAAGAGGCTACACCCAAAGTAACAAAAAGACCTTGCTGTTTATTTGACAGGATCATGGTGGGTGTGCTGCTACAATCAAAACAACCAGTAGCTCAACAGGTTTGACTTGAAATATGGAAGAGAAATAGAGAGTTAAAAGCCTCAAGGAGAAATAGTTGAATGACACTGGAAGTTACAGCTGAGTATGAGGGATGATGTGATTTTCAAACCTAACTCTTTAAAAATAAATAAAAGCGTGGTGGGGCTGAATGGCATAATAGTTAGCATAAACTAGGAGGTTCGTGAGTTGCCCCTTATGACATTAAATTTACTGTATGACTTCAGGCCATTATTATTTCTTTAAGTAATCTGCCTTACTAAGTTGTGAAAATAAAACAGAGGAAGATTGCCGGGGAGGGGGGGGGCGGGATAAAAATAAATAAGGGAAATGTTGAACTGGGAAACCATTTTTATCTGACCAGGAAGACTTAAGAGGGGCATTTTAAACTGGCTTGTTTGTTTAGTTTTGGCTCTGATATGCATTAGCTTGGAAGATCTGAGGATTGTAAACTAGACCCTGATCATCCCTCATTTGTTAGTTCAAAACCCAGTCTTCCTTTTATTAATCTATTTAACCGGAATTCTGGTTGCATTTTTTGTTGAACTTTCCCTTTTTTAAGTACTCAAAAGGAGGCAGGTGGCATTCTCATTGGTCATGTGAAAAGAGTACGATCCCTTTGCTGACCAAAAGCTCCCTGTTAAAAAATGGCCCTTTCTGCAAAACACAAATAAAATGTCTTGAGGATCTGTAAGTGTTTTTGGGGAGGAACTCCATACAGCCTTTCCCCCCAAATGTCTTCAGGACATTTTATTTCAGCTCATCCTGGGTTTTTTTGAAATCACTAAAGTAGCAATTTTTTTTCTGAAGTTGGCTTGAAGTCGTCTCCTGGGTGCTACGCAGAGCTCAGGAGACTATTTATTTCTCCTGCCCACTAAAGCTCTCACTTTCATTTTCACTGGCGCCCACCATTTTCTGTCACTTGAATCTTCTGTTGTGCCAGTCATTTGCTGAACTTGCCCTTGGATGTTTTTTCTGCATGCATTGCACTTGGACTTCTTTTCAGTAAATAAACTATATGAATCAACTGATTGTGGTGGGTTTTCTGGGCTGTGTGGCCGTGGTCTGGTGGATCTTGTTCCTAACGTTTCGCCTGCATCTGTGGCTGGCATCTTCAGAGGTGTATCACAGAGGGAAGTCTGTTACCTTCCCTTCCTGATACACCTCCCTCTTCCCTCTGTGATACACCTCTGAAGATGCCACCCACAGATGCAGGAAAACATTAGGAACAAGATCCACCAGACCACGGCCACACAGCTCGGAAAACCCACCACAACTAGTTGAATCTGGCCATGAAAGCCTTTGACAATACATGAATCAACTCAACTGTTCCTGCTGATTCTGGCAATATATAGTTTTTCTGTTTTTTCCGCTCCTGATGAACTATCTTCAAAGACACGAACACATGATATGAGAATTGGCTGTGGAATGGCTGAGTTGATTCCTGTAGTTTATTTACTGAAAAGAAGCTTAGGCATGATCCATGCAGAGCAAACATCCCAGAGCAAGTTCAGCAAATGGCTGGAGCAACAGAGGATTCAAGTGACACTGAGGAGACACTTAATTTTTTTCTCATGCGGAGATGAGGGTTTTTAAAGACTTCCCCAGGATGTCTTATTGTGGTTGTGTGGAAAAAGCCTAGGGTTGCTTCCTGCATTTCCTTTTTTTTAAAAAAATATTTTTTCATAAGGTTTTGTTAATGTCTGGGTCATTAGATTGATTCTGAGAAAATACCAAATAACAGATAAATGTCAATTTTAGGACCTGTTTTTAAAACCACTTTCTGATGGCAAGACATTAGAATTGGTTTTATTCATTTTGCATCAGCTGACTGGGTTAAGAAAAGAGGACAACCCTGATTACCACTGTACCAATATAATGCCAATAATACATCTACAGTCATGGCTCCTGGGAAAACAGTTATGATTTCATGCGAGGTCATAGCTCTGGTGTTCCACCAGAGGTTGCATCTTAGGTTACATGAATAGGTTATATCTTAGTTATCTAGTGATGTACCCTTTCAGTGGACTCTTAGATCTGAAGGATAGTTCAGTTGTAATTGCTAATCTAAAAGAAGAAAGGGCATGTTGACAACGCAAGGGACTAGACTTATCTCTTTGTTTCAGCAAACTGTAGCCACCAAGAATGGCCAAGCCCGTGTGTAAAAGAGCCGACTTGCAGATCCCTTCTACTCCTGGGTGGCCCCTGGAGATCAGAAAACCCCACAAACAGCTCTGCAATCTCGTTTTTTAGATAAGGTGACCAGAACAGTACACAATATTCCAAAGGAGGTCATAACTTAGGCCTATGCAATAAGTCTATTTTGTTTTCTATCTCTTTCCTAACAATCCCCCACATGGAGTTTGCCTTTTTCAGTGCTGCTGCATATTGAGTAAACATTTTCTTCAAACTCCCTACTACATCCCCAAGATCCTTTTCAATTTCATTCTCCACCAGTTCAGACTCTATCAGAGAATATTTAAAATTATGACTTTTTGTTCTATTGTGCATTACCTTACATTTATAGACAATGAACTTCATTTGCCATATTGGTGCCCACTGCCCCATTCATAGGCCCCTTCCGCACATGCAGAATAATGCACTTTCAATCCACTTTCAATGGGCTTTGAAGCTGGATTTTACTGTGCGGAATAGCAAAATCCACTTTCAAACAATTGTGAACGTGGATTGAATGTGCATTATTCTACATTTGCAGAAGGGGCCACAGAGGGCTACCACACATTAATGTAGACATGAATAGAAATATCTGGAATGGCAAATGGAACTGAGAGCCAGTGCAGTAGACACCACTGTCATGCTAAGACCAGAGAGGTCTGGGTTCAAAGCTCACTGGGTTCCATTGGGCTACTTACATTCTGTTGGCCTACCTCACGGGGTCGTTGTGAGGATAAAATGGGGAAGAGTGTATGACTCTCTGAGAAGCTTGGAGGAAGGGCAGAATAAAAAAAAACAGATATAAAAACCAACAAAGGAGCTGATTTTTTTTTTCCTGAGAGCAAATTTTGTCTGCTTAGTACCCTGCCAGAAACTGGGTGTGTGAGAGAAGAAAGGGAATAAAAAGAATGGCACTCCTTTGTCAAGCATTTTAAAGAGCGGTTTTAAAAGCCAAACTTAAAAAGGGGACCGTGATTATTCTATAAAACAGACCTCTAAAAAAATCTAAACTTTCATTACTCTTTTCATGCAGTTTTTTGTGTCTTTACTGCAGAGTTCCCAGGATATAAAAGCTTTCTTTACATCCCCTTAGGTGAAAATTTTGAATCAGCCTTTAACTATTGCTGTACCAGAATGAGAGACACTCAGAAAGATAGCCACATGGTTACAGTTGCTTTGAACTTGCTATGCATTTCATCCTGCAAGGTAGAACTCCTTATATTTATTTCCGCATGAGCTTTAAGGAGCTGAGAATCAACAGACCTGGCCAGACGCTTAGTCGGCACAAACTGCCTCAGCATCATATTTCCAGGAATGGATCAACATTGGGGTCCAATTGAATACATCCTGAATTCACATGCCCAGAATGTATGCACCATTTGTCAATCCTTTATCCAGACATTTGTGGCTAAATACCTCACATCAGGGCCATGTTGGGGCAGATGTTGCTGGACATCTGCAAAGGCTTATGCTCTTCGGCAATCCATGGAGTCCTTGGGTGTTGTGGCTCTCCTTCTTTGCAGCTCCTGCCTGCTGGTCTGCCCTCTTCAGGTGAGTGACGGGACTTCAAAAAACAAAACAAAATAAAAACTTATTGAATGCTAAAACATTCACATGTCTACATCTGAGTCCCCACTTTGAGACTGAGACCTGGGTCAAATGGACCTTCTGTCTTTCAGGTGGACCAGAACTTGACTCTGTGACTTCCAGGTTTCTCTGTGTAGGGATTTTTCTGAACGAAAGAACATTCAATCACATCACCTTGCCCCCACAATCTTTAACTGCACAACTCAGTTTTGATCCAGGTTTAGCCTCTTTCTCATGGTGCAGAATCGTGAGCTGCAATCAGGGGTGGAGTGAGGGGGAACTGCGCCTGGGACACGCATGTGCCTTATGCCCCTGCCACGCCCCTGTCCACCCCTCCACGCCCCTGCCGTGCGCCTGGTGTATTGCACACCCCCGTCCCCTTGGCGCTATGCCACTGGCTGCAATAATGCAGTCCAAGCTCTGCTCACAATCTAAGTTTGATCCCAAAGGAAGTGAGTTTCAGGTAGCTAGCTCAAGGTTGACTCAGCCTTCCATCCTTTTGAGGTCAGTAAAATGAATACCCAGAATGCTGGAGTTAAAATGTAGATGACTGGGGAAAGCAGTGGCAAACCACCACATAAACGGAGTCTGCCCAGTAAACGTTGTGATGTGACGTCACCCTATGGGTAGTGCTTGTGCAAACACTGGGTCATTATGGGTCATAATGACCCAGTGTTTGCACAAGCACTACCTTTACCTTAACCTTGTCAAAATTCTGGCCTCTATTATGAACAAATTGTCACACCTAAGTTTCAATTAAACATACAGATCTTCAGTTTTGACACTTTTTAAAGGATCTGTGGTGTCCTGGACCCAAATTTCAGCTTTCTCTCTGTTATGGATAGAACCCCCTCTTGACATCCTAACTTTCCTCATGCAGGGAGATGTTTTCCACACCACGGGCCATTCGCAGACAGCTGCAGCATTTTGATTCAGCTCAGGAAGGAGATCTGCACTGCATCAATTCTGGCAGGTTGGAACTGGCGCTCACTGAATCAGACACGGGTATTTTTTTAAAAAAATATATGATACAGCAAAGATCACTCTTGGATGACAATCCTCTGACAGCTTCCCCTCCGTTTTCAATAGAAAGAGTTTCTCTCTGCATATCAATGCCAGCACAAATCAGCACAAATAATTGTTAAGTCATTAGCAAAGACTGTGAACGCCAGTTATCTTAATATTAAACCTTCTGCTGCTCTCCCCGGAATTGTTTGACTTGATTGCATCCCTGTTACCCTGACAATCTGTTTTATGTTATCAGCAGATAGGCTGACAGCCATTTAAATTCTCATTTAGAGGGGAGAAATCCCAAGAACACTTGCAGTTTTGCTCCCAAAAGCATGAATAACCGCCGCCATTATTTGCACAAGAAAATCAAGAATGAAAAAGAGGGAGGGGAAAGCGATTGTTGTGGGCTTTTCAGGGAAAGGGCTGAGTGCCCTCAGTTGAAAAACAACCCACTGAAGGATTGGCCATTAGCTTGCTAAAGCGGCCTCAGAGAGATTATTTTGTTTCTGTACTTAGGCACAATCCAATCTGCTCTCTCTTGGGTTTCTGCTCCATAGTTAAGGGGTAAAGCTGCATGCCTGACTTAGTTCAAAAGCCCCGGGAGCGTCTAGCTTAGCCTAGCCTGCTCCTAATCTTTTGGTGTTTCATGTTTGTAGTTATCTGGCTGATGCCCTCAAGCATCAGTTTCATAATGGTGGCTCATCTCCCCCACTTTCCAGTAAACCAGAAAACAATTCCCCACCCCCCTGCACATTCTCTTGTGGTTTTTAATACTGGTGCATGTGCACTGTTGATTTGCACATGTGCATCAGTGCACTGCCTCTTGAGTTTTGAAGTGGTTGATGTCATGCATGCACAGTCGTCTGTGAATGAGGCTCTGGCATCTCATTAGGGTTGCCCGCTGTGGCTTGGGAAAACTCTGGAGAATTGGAGATAGCGATTCAGAGGGCAGAGTTTGGGGAGAGGAGAGAGCTCAGCAGAGTTGTGATGTAGGGTTATCAGCTCTGGGGTGGGAAATAGCTGGAGATTTTGGAGGTGGAGCCTAAGGACGGTGTGGTTTGGGGAGGGGAGTGGCCCTGGATTAACCATTAAGCACAATAGGGGCATGTTTAGGGCACTAAGGGAAAAGGGGGCATCACAGAAAGTGGGAAAAGGGCACCACCACAGCAAAAAAAAAATACCATGGCCAAAAAAGGGGGGGGGTGTAAAAAAGGGGTACCATCATCCAAAAAAAAGTTAGTTCAACTTCAGGTGAACCCGGGTCCCATGATAGAGACCCCTGTCACATACATGTATATCTTACAGACAGAAACACACCCTAATGACAGCAACCATTAACTAAAATGCATAAAGACATGTCTCTATCCTGTCTTAGTGTCGCCACCTAGGGAATGGCAGCTAGAAGTAACTGTGATACTGTAGTGCACACAGTGATATTGTAGCAACCACCCAGACTAGCTAGTTCACTTGTCTCTGTGTGTGTGTGTGTGCATAATCACAGTATCAGTACAAGTATATAGGTAAACACATGTCAATGGGAGCTAGATCTAGTAACTATCAGTAGGCTCTAGGCCAGTGGTGGCGAACCTATGGCACGGGTGCCAGAGGTGGCACTCAGAGCCCTCTCTGTGGGCACATGCAGAGTCTCCCCCACCCCCCACACACATCTAGGCTGGTCTGGGCTGCTGGGCTCAATTATTAGCATCAAATCTAAGACCTAGTTTTGGGAAAGCAGTATAGGTAACTCTGTTAAATGCTGTTAAGCCCCACTGATTTCATGCGAAGAACTAAAGCGTGATCCTTTACCTGGGATTAAGCTTGGTTGCTGGCAATGGGGCTTGTTCTGAGTAAACCGTCCTAGGGTTCTGATTTACCCGCTGGAAGAGTTGCACGGTTGCTTCAAAGCAAAGCCACTGACTACCACCAAGCTTACTCCTGAGTAACACATGCCTCTGAGCCAACTGTTTTTCTAAACTAAAACCTCTGTATTCAGGTTAAATTGCCGTGTTGGCACTTTGCGATAAATGCATGGGTTTTGGGTTGCAATTTGGGCACTCGGTCTCGAAAAGGTTCACCATCACTGCTCTAGGCCTATATACACAGACTCGATGACTTGTCTCTGCTTAGCATAGAAGCAGATTTGTTATGCCAGATTAATTTTGAGGACTTGGTAAGAGACTTTGCAATTTAAAAAGTAGGGGGGGGGACCCTTTTAAAGTATAAGCAAGTAGACAACAATGATCTTTTCTTCCATGACTGTTAAAATGCTAAATATCTTTAAGGTTTTAGAAAACAATGAAAAGAAGAATGGTTTGTTTATGTAAATTGGTTGATAGGTGTATATTGGGACTAGGATCTGGGAGACCCAGATCTATCTCACATGGGCCCCTTCCGCACATGCAAAATAATGCATTTTCAAACCACTTTCACAACTGTTTGCAAGTGGATTTTGCTATTCCACACAGCTTCAAAGAGCACTGAAAGCAGTTTGAAAATGCATTATTCTGTGTGTGCGGAATGAGCCATGGTTGTTGTGAGAATAAAATAAAGGAGAGGAGAATTATGTAAGCTGCTTTAGGGAGATAAATGGGGTATAATGAAGTAAGTGGTAAAGCCCTGCACAATATCAATATAGGAATATCAATATTACATTTAAAAGGCGTTGGAAAACAAACGACAATCTTCACTCTTGGCTTGGACAGGGGAGTGACCTGGAAGGAGAAAACCCTAAAGCAAGAGGAAACATTGGGTTTTCCCCACTCTTGCTAACCCTGGGGCTTCCGGATAGATCAGCAGCACCATAAGTATAAGCACATCTGTACAGAAATCTTTGTCACAAAGGAAACATCCCCTCTCTCTGCAGCTGAGTGTATAATTGGCCAGAATCTATGCCAGGTGGGAATTCTGCTTAAAAACACACTAGTATGAGCAGGAATTTTGACTTAAACACACAATGAATCCAGTATGCAGCACAATGAAACAGGAATGGGATGAGAAGACTAGCAGGAATTTATATTTTACAGTTCATACTATCAGAATGATGCCTTGCACCTCTGGCTGAATAGGGACATAGGATTCTTAGCTCACTACAGATACCGATTTTCTGACCCTAAACATTTATCTGTTGCTCTAGTCAATCTGAGTCTACTTTTCATCATACCTTTCTTTGAGACACCCTCCAGCGTTCTGAATGCGATATAAAGGTTCAGGGCTTTCTAGTACTACTTGTGTCTGGTGAAGGGAGTTTTGACTCTTCCGCGTTTGTACCTTGGAATACCTTGTTGGTCTTTTAAGTTGCTGTTTTACTCTTGTGAAGTTAATTTCTGTCAGGATACAAAGTTGTTTTAATACAATGTTTTGTATAACAAAGTTTGTATAACAACCCAACGCAGTTTCAAAACGGAACAAAACAAAACAACAGGAAAATCTGTTGTTTCCCTGTTGTTCAAAACAACAGGAAAAGCAAGCCAACAGAGAAAATGTCCCAATTGTTGCTTGTTCAGGTAATCACTACTGAAGAACTGGGTGCTTGGTTAAGGTCTGTGACACAATCCTTGTCTTCACGCACATCATCCTGATCCTTATTCAATGTATACAGAAAAGGAGCTCAAAGTTAAGGATCCCCCCCCCCCCAAATACTGCTAGATCAGGGATTACCAACCTGAGGAAACGTCTGGAGTTGTATGAAGACATAGGGGTATGAAGTTGTATGAAGACATAAGTTGTCTGCCATGGAAACATCAACAGGGCACCCACAGGCACCATACTGGGAATCACTGTTTTTAGGGCATGAGATGTAATTAATTTTTTGCAATCACATGTGATAGGTTTTCAGTATGTTCTGGATGTGCAGTTCTCAAATGTGCAATGGAGTACAACAGATTAGTTTATTTATTAACATGACTTGCTTCCATCATCCCAGGTTCTAGTCAAGCTATATAGCAGCAGGACTTCGGCCTCAATGCATTCAGCCAAGTTGCTAAGTGTGGTTGTGAAAGAAAATTATTCACATGCCATGATACCATGGGCAGGTCATGGAAGGGATCTAGAGGAAGGAAGCTCAGAAATGTAAGGTGAGAAAGGCAGGCCTTCCTTCTTTGACACTCTGACCTCTCTGTTATGTTGGCTGTTATGCAGGGAACAAGGCTTTACTGGCCAGGGCTGCACATATTTATACAAAAAGTTATGGAAATGAGATTTATGACCTCATGGCTAAATATGCTGTTGCGTAACAGTCCAGTCTGCCTGTTTGAGGGCAGTTGCCCATTTTTCATACTGAGTCTGGATAGGGCAGCACTGGGAGAGTCTTTAGCTGTTCAAATATTGCCTTGTTCCTAAGACATTCCAATCTATTTGATGTAAATCAAACAGGCTACATCTCTACCCAACTCAGAAATGCCTTTTTCACAGGCTGGCTGTCAAAACAAATTGAGGCATGTTCGGGTTTTGCTGGTAGCATACCACAATGCTAAAAGGGAACCAGACTTGTAATTGTCAGCTGTTAAAACTCGGGGAGTTAAAATTCAGAGAGTTGGAACGTCAGCAGAAGCACTACAGGAATCAGTGAACAAATCCTTTAGCTTTTGCTTTTATAGCTATGTTTATACCCATGGATTCTTGTCATGGGAAATAAGGCTTGGAATCCAAAGGTTAAGAGTTGGCAGGAAGTGTGTGTGGAAGATCAGCTCTTCCAACAAAATCACAAAACAGCAGCTTGAAGCGGGATTTGTAGGATTTCACTTGGTTTCTATTGTTTCCCAGGAAACCCTGCATTTAAAAGGGGGGTATTTAGAAAAGCCCTGGGAAGATACCTCTCTTCCAGAGGAATGTGGCTGTCTGCAGGGGGTCTCAGGTCTGATCCTTGGCATAGCCAGTTAAAAGGTAGCAGGTGTTGGAGAGGGGATCTTTCTCTGCTCCAGCCCCCTGTTATTACCTGCTACTCAACATGCCACCAAGGGTGAGATCCTAAAAAGGAGTTGCCAAGTCAGAGTTACCAACACTGTGTTAGACAGAGCAATGGTCTGCTTCAGCACAAGACAGCTTCAGATGTTCTTTCTCTTACACTTACCGTGTTTCAGATAACAGAGATATTCCTTGAGGGTTTGTATGTTTCTTATCATGGGATATAAAATTAACCCCCACAAAAACATTGGTGTTTCAATTTAACATTATTCAATTTAACATTAACATTATTTAACCCTGAATATTTTCAAGAGCAAGACTTTGACCCTTGTGGGAAACAACATCCTTCCACTGAAATCTCTCTCTCCACCCATCAGTTTTCACTATTAAATGGAGAACTTGGTCAATGGTCAGATGCTGGCAAGAGATGGTCACGGGACAGCATGTCTTGGGCATGTCTTAACTGGAGAATTTGGAGGGGGTAGGGCCGGGGCAAGCTCTTTGGCATGTAGCAAGTAGTGATGTCATGCATCATCATGATACTTTGGGATTTGGATCCAAAACTTGGTGCTTAGAGGGGAACTTATTGGCAGCAGATGGCATACATTAGGGCAAATATCAGCTCTTCAAGGCCATCTCAGGAAAACTGTGCGTGTATGAGTGTGTGGCAGAGAAAGTCAGTCAGTCAGACAGAGTGTGTCGTAAGCCTCTTCTCCATATGACCATAATCCTGATCTGAATCAGGAATGCCTGGGAATGGAGTTGATGTCTCCTTTGGGATCTGAACCCTGACCCTTAAGCAGTCAGCACAGCCAACATGGAAATCAGTAGAAGGACCAGTTAGGGTCTGTTGAGAGGTATGTGCTGCTTTCCTACTAACCATAGCTAAAGAGGAAAGTTTCAAAATAATAACTCTCCCCACCAACCCACCCCCCCAAAAAATTAGGGCATCTGCAATCATTTGACCTTTCTTGCATGGTTCTACAATAAAATCACTCTATTTCTTGCCTTCTGCCCAGCCAATCAATAAAGGTCTGTTGTTTAAAAGGAATGTCAATGGAGCAGACAAAACACAACAAAGCCTGCTATAGCTCTTTTCAAAATACATCTCTATCAGGCCAGGTACATTTGACTTGAACAAAGGAAATACGTGCAAGAATAGCCGTGCAATGGACACTATCTGGAACGGGGAGGGGAAGGCTTATCTCCTTTGGCTGGCACATATTTTGCTAACTGGTTGGGATCCAAGGTGACATTCTGGAAAGCGAACAAGTGCATGGAAACAGAACTGCTCTGCAATTTACCAGAGAGAAACAGTCAAGGAGACAGTCTTGTCATACATCAACAACAGATGGTACTCAGATCAACAGAAAGACAGGACTAGGCTCCTGCAGAGAGGGAAGTCCTGAGGTTGAACTGGACCAAGATATCTGCCAGTTCTTACTGTTTTGCTAGCAATTTTCCCTATGTGACAAAACTTAACCATTCCATGCAGCATGAACTCAGGAAGCCTCATCATTGATTATAAAGCACAGAAATGGCAAAAGTATTCCTTGTAGCCAAGGTAGCATCCGTGGAAGAGATTGAACCCCATCATGTGAAGATCTCAAGGGATGTGCAGAGAGTGGCATGACTTGCGTGCGCGACTGTGAGGGTTCAGCCCAGCTAAGAGGGGCAGACTCAGACTGGCTAGAGGGAACAGGTGAGGCAGCAGCATACCATGGCTTGAAAGATGTGTTTTCTCTTCCCCACCACCACTATTTTTTTTAAATAACAACCACCCTGGCAAAGAGTTCTAGAGAACTCACAGGCTTGTGCAAAGTGTCGTGTCGTTTTGGTTGGTCTTAGCAAATGTTATCATGTAGCTTTTGGATCTGGATTTTGCTATGGATTAACACAGGTCTCCAGTTTTGTTCCCAACGTTGTTTCTTTTTATATGCATGTGTGTGTGTGAGTGTGTATGCACATAAGTTTGGGTGCTTTGGTTTTTGCTTCTGGTGGAGTGGTTCAAGTGCCGGTCCTTTCTCCCATCTGGGTCCAGTCCTTTCTCCATCTGTGAAGCTCACTGGATGTTCTTATGACAGTCACAGCTGTCACTGTCACAGCCTGAGCCACAGTACAAAGCTGTTGTGAAGATAAAATGGGGAGAGGAGAATCATGTATGGTGCCCTTACAGCATTGGAGGAAGCATGAGAAAAAAGTGTACCAAACACATTTCTTTGCAGTATACATGCATTAGTGTTATCAGCTCCTTGTTGGCTACTCTTGGGAGCACTAGGGCACAAGGACCACAGAAATTGGCATTGTGCAATGGATTAGGAATTTCCCTGATCTCTATGGCAAAAACCAGAGATCTGGTGAATTCCTAGAGTATCCAGCAACACCATGATGTTACTTCTGAGGGCAAATTAGAAGTGATATTGCAACATTGTGTAATGCCAGCCCCTCTGGCCCTTTGCTACCACTTCTCCATTGAGCAGCAGTGGAAGTTCAAGGGGCAAGGCAGGAGGCTGCCTGCAATATTGGGCAACCTGACAAACCTAACATACATGTGGCACACTTTTTATACTCAGTTCACATGGTTGTTTGTACACACAACACTCATCATTTCGACGTATAATAAATGCATACTGTATAATGGTGATTTTTTTTGGTGCACAAATATTGATCAAAATGCTTACATTTTATGGGAAAATTCAATTCAGGAAAACACAATGATGAGAAAATAAAGAATCGTGGGTATGACTGGCTTAAGTAAAATTGGAATTGAGATATTCAGGATGCCCAGCAGGGAAGAGACATCCAAAGTCATCCCAACTCAAATTGCTGTCCCGATGGATATATCTGGCAGGGACATGATAGAAGAAGAAGAAGAAGAAGAGTTTGGATTTATATCCCCCTTTCTCTCCTGCAGGAGACTCAAAGGGGCTTACAATCTCCTTGCCCTTCCCCCTTCACAACAAACACCCTGTGAGGTGGGTGGGGCTGAGAGAGCTCCAAGAAGCTGTGACTAGCCCAAGGTCACCCAGCTGGTGCATGTGGGAGTGTACAGGCTAATCTGAATTCCCCAGATAAGCCTCCACAGCTCAGGCGGCAGAGCGGAGAATCAAGCCCGGTTCCTCCAGATTAGATACACGAGCTCTTAACCTCCTACGCCACTGATACAAGCAAGAAGATAGAACTACCATAGTTTTGTAAAATTCCAGGTGTCTTTCAACAGCTTTTCAAAAAGAACCTACTCTTGTCAGTTTCACTGGGCTTGGCACACCTAACTCTGCATATAATTGCTCTATTAATTGAAGATGGCTTTAAAGCTGACAAGCCTGGACAACAGGTACGCCGAGGAGTCTTTATTGTTTGGTTTTGTTGTATCTAATTATACCTAATTCTTCCAGCACGTTTTATTGCTCTTCTGGATCTTTTCCCATATTACATAGCAGCAAACCTGAGTTTGCTATCAAGGGTACACGCAACCGGGAGCATGACATGCAGAGCATATCAACAGCCTATCCAAATGTGTACCAAGGAGTCTTTCAATTGATGCTGACCCATGAAGATCATACCATCAATTCATTTCATATAAAATCTGAAAGGAGGAAACAACTTTTGGGTGGAAAATCAGTTATCTGAATTAGCAGCAGGTGTGGCAGATTATGTCTAGTATCATTATGACTGTTCCTAGTTTCTCAGGTTACAAGGGTGAGCATTTTTTTACTTCCTCCAGATGAGTCAGTAAACTGACATTTGTATCAGAGATTGTCTCAAAGTCTTTGTCTGCTGTGGTTACTTGTCTGCCTGTACTTAGACATCAGAAGAATATCCTTTTCAGTCTGTGCAGTGAAATGAGACTCTGAAGGCCCTAGAAAGGCTAACTTGTTAATTGTGGCCCTTGAACTTACTGGAAAACTTCCTGGTAGACTGTTTCAAGGAGGGTCACCAGTAGTTCACAAGCCATGCTGAGTCCCTGTAGAGGGCCACACTGCAGGTGTCTGGCTGTTTGTGCAAGAGAAGGCAACAAGTGAGTCTGTCACCATAACTGTTGATCAGGTCTAAGCTGACAGCTTCAGAACCATCAGTGGTGTAGTTAACACAAAACAGATCCTGTGCAGAAGCCACCTGGCTTGGCTTTTTGTGTATTTTTAAAATGTGTTGTTCACATTGTATTAAAGGCTGGCATCCTTAAGATATGAGTTAGATAAGACCCGCAATGATCTGCTAGAATATATATATATTCTATATACTAAGCCAGTAGTATATATATATATATACTACTGGCTTAGTATGGGAAGTATTTTATTTCATTTTTAGTTAGGCATGGATTGGTTCCCTGTCTAATTTGATCAAGCTCACTAATTTTAATTTAGATTCTCTCCATCTTTTAATTTAGATGAGAGAGGGTGGTTTTTAAAAGGGGGTTTCACTCGCAGCACTCTTTTTTTAAAAAATCCGTTTGGCTCAACCCCACAACAAATCGACAGTTAAGAATACATTGTAACACTCCATTACTCAAAATATCTCTTCCAACAGATGTGCTCTTCCTTTGGAGACTTTGCCTTGGTTTGTGGATGTGTTCCCTTTTCCATCTCAAAATAAGGCTACCACAAAAGCCAGCTTTCTTCTAATTGAATGTGTCTGCAGAGTGTGAAGGTGCAATCTATTGTAATTAATGCTAATTAATTATTACATGGTCAAATGAGCAAGTAATGCACAGCCAGATTCTGAAAAGTTAATTGTATGAAAATTGGATAATCAATTGCACGTTTGAATGCACACTTGCATGAGTGAGCAGGACGCTTGGCGCTTCTCTCCTTAATAATTAAAAAAGACCACTGTTGATTTTGAAAAGCAATACATGAAAGTAAATCATTTTTCTAAAACTCTCCTGATTGTACGGGGGAGGGGCTAACACAAATGAATGCAAGGAAAAAAACTGACAAGGAAAAATAGAAAAGGAAATGTACAAGCCAATTTCAGTAGAGCAAGCCTTCAAAGAGGGAAAAAATAATGTTCAAATTTGTGCACCGGCCTCGCATGAATAAGGAAAATGAAGTGTAAGGGCTATAAAATGCGGCTCCTGAATTAACACTTTTTATTCCTCATAGTGCCGAAACTATTCCAATTCTGAAAAATCAAACAGGACCTCAATGGCTGCTGCTGGTGGTGGTGGTGGAATGAGCCTGTGAACCACATGCCCAGGTGGGGGCTGCTGGTGGCTCATGATTTCTGGCAGCAAGAGGACTTCATCCAGTGGTCAGTATCCCACTACCTTGCTGCTCTGAGCGTTGGTGTTTTCCCCTATAGATTGGACTGGGGGAAAGTTATTACTGGGGGACAGCACATGTGCTGCCTAGTGCCGGATCCATCCCCTATGCTGCTCCTCTGCTTTCTTTTGCCAGCAAACCAATAAAATGACTGTGGTCAAATTTTACCCACACAATAGGTTTTCTGTGTCTCCTTCTGCATCCCTAGACTGCTTCCTCAGGTGGCAAAAGGATGTAGCAGTCTTTCTTTCCCCCCAGTGCACTCTATGGTTTGGATTTACTTTGTGGGTAGAGGGTAGAGTTCCTGCTCGGTAACCTAGTTCGCAGAATAATACGCCAGACAATATATGTAGTGTGGGTAAGAAAACTGGCCATAACCAAAGAATTTATTAACAGAAAGCACAGGAAAGCAAATTGGCGCAGCATGGGAGGTGATCCAAGCATCTGGGAACCCCAGTGCTGTCCCCCAGAAGATAACCAGTTCCTCCAGCCCGCCTGCTGGAGGAATGGAACCAAGCGGAAGATTGGAGTGAGACATTCCAGACCCACGTAGTGCCCATGACTGGAGCCCCTTCTCCATCCCCTGCTAGGGGGGCAAGCTCCTTAGCCCCCTGTGGGGCATTCCAACTGTGGGCTTGCTCCACCTCTGCCTCTTAAGGAGGTGTAATAAACAGGGGAGCTCCCCCAGCTCCCCTTGCCATTGGATCACCCCCCATGCGCAACCCGCAAATGGCTATGACAATAAGAATAGCATTTAAACATTTCTAAAAATACAGGGATTGTGTGGGTGGGAAAATCCCTCACCGTCTGGAAGCAGAGTGGGCCCTGGACCACGAGGCAAGGCCTTTTATAGGCTCTGCCTCTGGCCCACTCTGATGACGTGCTCTCGCGATGCGCAGATCGCAGTCTCCAATTAGATTAGGCCCTCTGCGCGTGCGCAGATTGGGCCTAAAGCCATCTGGTCCTCTGCGCATGCGTGGATCGGCCGCCCATGCGCAGAATAGGCCCTGAAGTCCTCACCGGGCCCCTCTTCCCTCCTGCAATGGCGGCCACGTCTCAGGCATGGCCGTGCTTTATTACTGGCAGATCAACATCCAGTATATTTGAGTCATCTGCTGTGTTTGGAAAAGTTTGCCATAGGTTCCCTGACAAAGGAACTGGCAAGTAGCCTGGATCATGATGAAGCATGCCTTCTGTGAAATAACAAAGGATCGAGGCAACAAAACTTATGGACTTATTTCTCTGCCAGGTCTTCATTCCTGTTGGTACCACCACAATGCCTTCTTCAAGTGTTTAATACTGAGGATGGAATGGGAGAGTCAACTTCACCTTGATGCTTCTGGCTTGATGTTTCTTCCTGTGTTGCCGTGCTGATGGGATTTTGAAAGTTACTAATGAAAGCAGGGACATTCAGAACACAGTGATGTCACACCATACATTGTAGCTTTCATTCTTGGGGCAAGCATTGATGCCTTCTCTAATACGGAAGTTTAAAAAAATGAAGATTTTTGCGTTTCCCTGTGTTGGACTAGGAATTTTACAATGTTACTGAAATGGATCTAGTCAAACATTGGGAGTTCTGAAGTGCAGTACCAGATAAGGAAAGAAATAAGTCCCAGAGAAATGGTAATTAAAGACATCTGGAGGATGTCAAGTTGCCTTAAAGGCTAAATGATAAACAGTGTAGAAGCGTTCCTGAAAAGATCATATTAAATGGATAGTTTCACATTTTATACCACCATATGGGTTTTATCTCTGGGTAGGAATTCCTGATGAACATTCAATACTTTATGCTGGTTTTAAGATGGAAAAGCAACATCATCTAAAAATTATTTACAATGGAAAAACAGCAGTTGGTGAAATGAATTAATATTTGGTCCCCGGCTGACCACTACTGTTTGGAACAGGATTGCCAGCTCAGCATTGGACGATTCCTGGGGATTTGGGGGTGAAGGATGGGAACGGGTTGGATTTCAGGAGGGGAGAGACCAGAGTCCACCATCCAAGCAGCCATTTTCTCCAGGAGATCTGATGCTTTATAGCAGTGATGGCGAACCTATGGCATGGGTGCCAGAGGTGGCAATCAGAGCCCTCTCTGTGGGCACGTACAAACAGAGTTCATCATGTGGGTGGGTGGGTGGGGGGGGGAAATCGCCCCCCCCCCACATCTAGGCTGGCCTGGGCTGCTGGGCTTGATTATTAGCATTAAACCTAAGACCTAGTTTTGGGGAAGCAGTGTAGGTAACCCTGTTAAGCTCTGTCAAACCCCACTGATTTTCATGCAAAGAACTAAAGCGCAATCCTTTACCTGGGAGTAAGCTCGGTTGCTGGCAATGTGGCTTGCTTCTGAGTAAATCCTCCTAGGGTTGTGATTCACCCGTTGGAAGAGTTGCACAGTTGCTTTAAAGCAAAGCCAACAACTACCACCAAGTTTACTCCTGAGTAACCGCACGCCTCAGAGCCAACCATTTTTCTAAACTAAAACATCAGTATTCAGGTTAAATTGCCGTGTTGGCACTTTGCGATAAATAAGTGGGTTTTGGGTTGCAGTTTGGGCACTAGGTCTCGAAAAGGTTCGCCATCACTGCTTTATAGTCTGGAGATCAGTTGTGACACAAGGAGGTCTCCAAGCCCCACCTGGAGATTGACAACCCTAGGTTGGAATGAGCCATTATTCAAAAATGGGAAGGGAGATCTATATGGCATTGTGAGAACAATCCAATAAAAAGCAGAGACTTGTATGTTTATCTAGCTAATGTTTCTCTACAAAAACCTGCCAGTTTAAATCAGGCAACTGAATCACAAAATAGTTCTTTATTTTGGGGTTAAGCCTTTTGGGCCCAGCTCCTCCTGTGTCCTTTGAGCTGAAGCACTAAGTGGGCTTCACATTAGAAAGGTCTTGCTGGATCACGGTGCTGCAAAACTGTTGCAAAGATTACCGGAACGCATCAACTCTGAAGAGGTTTACCAGACTCTCCAGTTTAATATCTACTGATATTTATAATTACATCTAGATTGGCTTGCCTATTGCTCTTGCTTAATCATTTGCATGGACATGTGTGGATGAGCCCTTCTTTCAAAGGGGGTTACATAGTTTTCTGATTGTTTTTATTAAGTGAGTGCTTGACTTCTCCTTGCAAGCAATTGTGTCCTAATTTCAAGCAGATAGAGTCAGTGACACTATATTCTGCCGAGAAAGAGAGTGTACAGAGGGCAGGAACATTAATATCCTTAATGGCTCACGGGGTTTTAAGGGTTGTACAAGTAATTGCTAGATAATTGAGATTTTTAACAATCATATGTGCTCCATGGTGACTTATGTTACTACTGTCAAGAGTTAAGTTTAACAACTTTTTGTTTAATGGTCTCTGGGAAGAACCTGGTATGATTACCGTTAACATCCGACTGTCAAATAAAGCAAAGCTCAACTCCTTTTCACGTGGCCCCTTTCTCACTTTATTAAATTTAGTATCAGGAATAGATGATAGTTAAAAAAAATTAGAGAACTGTTGTGTGGAAAAGGTGTATCATAGGGAATTAGCATAATGTTTAGTTTTCTGCAAGTTGTTATCCGCCTATGCGGCTGCTGCTAGGAAGTAGGGGAGGCTGAATTGCCCAGCAGAGATGGCTTGTTCTGTAGCACATGTCCCATTCCCATGATTAGGCTGCTTCTAGAAGGTTGGGGGAGGGAAAGGGAGACACTGGGCCTTAGAGGGGGATACAGACCTTGGTAAGACAGAAGTTGTGGCAGTTAGTTGGGTGAGCAAAGAGGACGGGAACAGTGGTGGGATTCAGCAGGTTTGCACCATTTCAGCAGAACTGGTTGGTAAAATGGTGCTTGTAAACAACCAGTTGTTAAATTATTTGAATCCCATCACCAAAACTGGCTGTTAAATTGTTTGAATCCCACTACTGGATGGGAAGCTAAAATTCCTGAGATGTTCAAAGATGTCGAGTTCTATACAGTGGGAGACATAAGCTCCCAGATAACCTTTTTTGGCCTTGCAAATCTCTCTCCTTTCCCTTGCTGAGTCACCCACTGCTTCTGATTTATGAATCAATGACCCCCAAAACGTCCTATTGCTAACAGCCTTGCCCAGGTCCTGCAAACTGAGGACTGTGGCTTCCTTGACTGAGTCAGTCCTTCCCCTTTTCTTACTGTCTTCAATGTTTCCTAGCATTATTGCCTTTTCCAGTGACTCAAGTACAGCAGAAAAAAATTCTTGCCAGTTGAAAACAACACAAATAAGGCTCTAAATAGCCTGCATTACAAACATATTCATACAAAATTATTAACACAAATGGACAAACAAATCCAGTTTCCAACCCGGACCAAACATTTTGGCCAAAATGACTTCCTCAGTTGTCAGAAACTATGCAAGTAATGTTTTAGTATGAGGCCATTCATATACTCTATTGTTCTTCTCATAGCAGCAGTGGCAGTAGGAGGTTAAGAGCTCGTGTATCTAATCTGGAGGAACCGGGTTTGATTCCCAGCTCTGCCGCCTGAGCTGTGGAGGCTTATCTGGGGAATCCAGATTAGCCTGTACACTCCCACACGCACCAGCTGGGTGACCTTGGGCTAGTCACAGCTTTTCGGAGCTCTCCCAGCCCCACCCACCTCACAGGATGTTTGTTGGGAGTGGGGAAAGGCAAGGAGATTGTAAGCCCCTTTGAGTCTCCTACAGGAGAGAAAGGGGGGATATAAATCCAAACTCTTCTTCTTTTTCTTCATAATCTTTCAAGTCCCTTTGGAATGTTTTAAACTTAATTTCCTTAATTGTATTTAACTCTGTTCACTATTGTTGTCCGAACTTGTAAGTTTATCAGCAAAGACTTTATTTCTTAATGTTGCTTGAATTCTACTTTAAGAACAGCAATTTCTTGTTCCAGTTTTACACTTTCAGTGTTAGATGTTTCTATTAAAAGAGTCATTCGATCGATAGACCGTTTATCTGAAATTGCAAACCATTTTTCGTTAAATTCAATATTGTGGGGAAACATGCCGACTGTTTTTCTCATCCTCAACTCCCTTGGAGTGATCTTATTTTTAAATTTTTCTGCTAGTGCACCAGCATATGTTCCACTCTTCTTTTCTTTTTTTAAATTTCACCCCTACCATCTGAAAAGGACCCTATCGTGCCTACAGATGCTTAGGATAAGAAGGAATTGCAGTCAGTAAACAGATTTTCAAGAACAGGCTGAAATACAGAAGGGTCAGTTCCTGGACAGAAGATATTCTTCAACAGTAGTTAAAAGTTCCCTCTTCAAAGCTAAGGTCATCAATAGATCTTCATTAAAAACCCCGAAAGTAAAAAAGGACAATAGGATCGTTAACCACTTGGCAAATGATATTAGATACACATAGATTAAGAACATCATATTTAAACACTGGTACTTCCTTTTAAATATCCCCAGATGTTAGGAAGCTCTACTCTTTCCTCAGAAAAGATCTAGAAACTTGAAGGGCATGTTAGTAAGAGGTGCTCCTCTGCCATTAATAGCCTTGGTTCAAATCAAATCAAATCAAATACCTTTAATGGCATATAAATAGAACAAAAATATAATATCACAACCTTCCTGTTAACACAGTTTAGAACAATTTAAGATTACACCGTTTAAAAATTTGGCCACAGCTTCCAGCACCTTACAGCAATGACTGTTTAAAAGAAATATAACCTTCCATTTATCAGTTGTATGACATATAGTAGTCCTAATTATTTATGTAGCTTTGGCCCCAATTCACAGTTCATACACAGATCCACTCAACCAAGTAGAGGGAAGCTGAAATAAATGTACAGGTAAGGAAGGCCAATGTTCAGGATTTGCTCCTAAAGCGCTGTTCTATGTACAAATCCAAAAACCTTGTGACTGCATCGCTTTGCATCACTACTGGAGCTGTCCTCTAACAGAAAAGTAATCTTTTGCAAAGTCAGATGCATACTCTTTTTTTGAATAGCAGAGGTGACGAGGTATTTGACTCTGGGTCCTGTGTAAAGTGGACAATAAAGTAAGATATGATCCTATAGAGTCTACCTACAGTTCCCGTTGCATATGCATAGCCTTTGGTGGTAAGGGGTTTTAGGTGAATCTCCCCGTTGATCACGGCTTGATGGAAGGGCATTGCAACGGGCCAACATCATTGCTCTACCGGAGCCTGGAGCACGGGTTATCTGGTGCAGGTACCGGTAGCCCCCTGCTACCAGTGTAGGTGTGATACCCAGGAGCTAAAGGAGAGCAAGTCCTGGCAGCCTTTTTCGAGTAGGATCTGATGTTCCTGGTCAAACAGCCTTATCCTCAGCAGCTGGAAAATCTCTTTGGATGGTAACATGGCCAGAATAATCCAAGGAATAGCCTAATTTGTTAATTTTTTGTTTCTATGATGCCCCCACCATTCCGGAAAGTGACAAGAAGAAGTCTTGAGGGCTTTATATGACAAGGAGGCTGCATCGTGGTTGGAAACAGATGCTTGCAGCTAACATTTGGCGTGGCAAGCCATGCTCTTGTCTCTAAGAGATGCTGCTCCCAGTTTCGGAAAAGCACAGGTTGGTAAGGCACGCGATGATGAGGCATGCCCAAAAGTTTAAATAAAAGCGAGATTGTACTGCGGCTCAGCTGTGTTAGACCAGGAGCCTATCCAAAGTGGGACCTCCATATAATAATTAAGCTGGAGCCACCTTTGGTGTTAAAGACTTTTAATGCTGCAGGCACAAATTGATGGCCCTATGTTATAGAAAAAAAGCGTAAGATTGCTGATACACTGACCATGGAGTTTAGTAACAGCATGGTCTCTGTGGCTAGCCCAACCCCCTCTATAATGGGAGGTGCACTCCTAAATATTTAAAGCATTTGACCTGTTCCAATTCGTTGCCTTCCCTAGGCATCCGCTAACGGGATGGTTTCCAAGATTTTGCAAACACTACAACCTTCGATTTTTTTTTGAGAGTTGAGTGCGTCAAGTCATTGATTGTACACGGTATCCGTTGCAAGTTGCTAGGAGTCGCTTCATGCCGATTTTTGGTATACGACAGCAAAACTGCGTCAGTCGGGCATATAGCAATAGGGGGATTGGATGTCCATCTAGGTTTGGGCAGTGTGAGATTTACAGATTTAAGTTTACTTGCTAAGGTCATTTAAATAAAGATTGAAAAGAACTGGTGCAAGGACACAGCCTTGTTTTACTCCCCTTGGAGATGTCAGATATTTTGGGTGTAAGCGATCCCTCCTGATTGCATTTAACTTGACAGACTGTGTTCTGATGTAACACCTTGATTAGGGAGATCAATCTATTCTCTACACCCATTTTTCCAAGTTTAGCCCATAGCTTATCTCTTAGGACAGAATCAAAAGGCCCCCTTGATGTCCAGGAATGCTGCATACAATGGCCTTTTGATTTTGTTACGGAGTTTTGGTTGATAGTTGGTTAATGACCATTATGTGGTCAAGGGTAGATTTTACCTTTGCAGAACCCTATCTGCTTTCGGGTCCTAGAACTCCATTTGAGGCGACCCAATTGTTCAATCTGGTTAGTAAGAATTTAGCATAGAATTTTTTCCGGTATTGATAATAAGCTAATTGGCCTGTAGTTTTCTGGAGCAAGATGGTCACCTTTTTTGAAAATTGGGACTAATATAGCCTTTGTCCAGGCCTCCGGGATTAAGACAGTTTTGTTGCTTGTTGTAAAAAGGGCGGCCAAGAGTGGAGCCCACCAATCTACGTTCTTTTTAAATATCTCAGGTGGTAATGCGTCGGGGCCTGGCACCTTACCTGGCTTAAGTTGTTTAATCATAGTCACTACTTCTGTTGGGGTGACTGTAAGAGGCCCAGTCCATGGGAATATCAGGAGATGGCAGGACTTGAGTTGTGAGGCCACCACTCTTCAGCACTAAAAGTGTTCTTGTAATGCTGGTACCAGGCCTCAATTGGGATGCCAGCCGGACAAGTTGTTATTAATCCTAGAGCTACTGGACACTATTTTCCAGAAAGATCTGGTGTCATTGGGGTTGGTGGCCTGAATGAGTTTTTCCCACTCTGCATTGATAATGGACATTTTAATGTCCTTTAGGCTAGCTAGCTAAGCCGTTTTTTAATTGAAAAATATGTATCGGGGAATAGAAGGCTCATTATTAGCTCTCTCTGCCATGAATACAGGGCTCTAAGTTGTTGTTTCAGATGGTGACATTCCACAGTCAAAAGGCATCTGCCTGGGGTCTTTTTACTTTCTTTGGCTGATGGATGATGTTAACTGCGCATAAAGGCGTGTGTGCTGTACTAACTCTTCAGATAGGCTCGGCAATGAGTGCGGAGACTCAGTTTGTCTTATGTTGGAGTGTAATTCTCCCCAGGTTTGGCTGCTTATTCATTCACAAAGCTGCTTCTCGGTTTGGGAGGACCAGTTGATTTTTAAATATGGGGGAGCCAGCTCTTTATTCTTCTTGAGTGGCAAAGATTGATCCTCGGCAAGGCTAATTTCCAAGGAGAGCGGAAGATGGTCACTAGCACTATGATGGTCAATATGGAAGTCTTTTACACCAGCAAAGAGGTCAGGGGAAACTATAACATAGTCTATCACACTACAACCTCTGCTAGAGAGGAAAGTATATTCTCCGGAATGTTTAAATTTGCAGAGGCCGTTCAAATATATCATGTCACAGAAAATCCATGTTTTGACCAGCTCCTTGCCTGAGTGATTAACAAGATTATCCTTCGAGTACCTCGGTTGAGAGAAATACCAAGGTAACTCTTCAGCATCTAAACCCAATTCTGTAATGAGAACCTGTTCGTCTGCTCCCACTCTAGCATTGAAGTCACCTGCCAGGAGAATATAATTAGAGGAGGAGTTTTGTTTTATTTTAACTATATAATCCATCAGTTGCAGCCACCTTGTATCCTGCAGCGCTCGGTCAGTACTGGGGGGCAAATAAACATTAACTATTACAAGAGTATAAGCTCCCCATGATAATAAAAAGGCCTGGGCCATATTCTCAACATTTGGGAGCGATGTGACTCTAATATCGAGGCGGGAATCCAAGAAAAAGGCCAGCCCTCCTAAGTTTCTCCCCTTGGTTTTAGGTTTATGGGCTGGTACATCGTATACAGTATAGCCCTCTAACTGGGGCTTAGAATAGCCTTGGTTTAATTAGTGATTCTCAAACTTTTGGGGTCTGCTGCTCTGTTGGCTCCCATTGTTTGGATTTATACCCCCCTTTCTCTCCTGTGAAAAGGGGGGTATACAAAGGGGCTTACAATTTCCTTTCCCTTCTCCCCTTACAACAAACACCCTGTGAGGTGGGTGGGGGGGGGGGGCTGAGAGAGCTCCAAAAAGCTCTGACTAGCCCAAGGTCACCCAGCTAGCATGTGTTGGCGTGCAACATCCCTATTGTGCCCCATCACCATACATATACGAACCTAAACCTCTTTTTTGGTATGAGGTCTACTGCAAATTCAAAACAACTTCTAACATTGTAAACACACATATGCGTTTCACAAATAAAATATGACCTAGTAAAAGTAAGCCAATTAACTGAACTGTTTTAGTGACGTGAAAAGGTATTGGAAGGAAGGAAGGAAGGAAGGAAGGAAGGAAGGAAGGAAGGAAGGAAGGAAGGAAGGAAGGAAGGAAGGAAGGAAGGAAGGAAGGAAGGAAGGAAGGAAGGAAGGAAGGAAGGAAGGAAGGAAGGAAGGAAGGAAGGAAGAAGAGTGTGTGTGTGTTCTGGCTGCTACCCAGAAAACTCAACATCCAGCTTTTTTTGGGGGGGGGGGGAGAAGGCCATTCGTGGCATGTCGCCAAGAGTGTATCTTCAGAAATGGTGCCCAGGGCAAGCACTAAAATTGTACTCTTCAACATCTGACACCCATGAGCACCCTGCTAGGGGTACAGGGCCATATCACTTCAGTCTTGTTCCATCTAAAAAGGTAAAGGCAGTCCCCATGCAAGCACCAGGTCAATACTGACCCATGGAGTGGTGCCACATCACAACATTTACTAAGCAGACTATGTTTACTAGGTAGTTTCCCATTGCCTTCCCCAAATGTCTTTAATGTTTGCTACATGTGGAACACTGATGGTCCACCAGGATCTATATACTATATCCGTGGTGCCGAACCTTTGGCACTCCAGATGTTATGGACTACAATTCCCATCAGCCCCTGCCAGCATTGCCAATTGGCCATGCTGGCCAGGTCTGATGGGAATTGTAATCCATAACATCTGGAGTGCCAAAGGTTCGCCACCACTGTACTATATACTATATACTCAGGCTAGCAGCAGCTGTCCAGGGTTTCAGGCAGAGGTCTTTCACATCACCTACTGCTTTGTCCTTTTAAACTAGAAATACCAAGGATGGAACCAGAGACCTTCTGCTTTTAAAGCAGAGATTCTTCCATTGAGCCACAGGCCCTCCCAGTGCCGTAGCTGGGCAGGAGTGCACCCAGGGTGCACTCCATGTATTCCACCCCCTGTGGCCCCTCCCCTCCTCTTTTCTAGGGTTTCTACTATCTAGACTATATAGATTGGGGAATTGCTAAAGCATCCTCTGGAAATCATTCCATGTCCCCTCAAAACTCCACCCTCCCTAGGCTCTGCCCCCAGAACCTTCCAGCAATTGCCAGTTCAGGGCTGGCAACCTCGTGCTAGAATCTTCTTTGCCCGCACAGGATTACCTGTATTTGTTGGGTCTCACAATGATCTGTTCTAGCTGAGAATTCAAATATGAACCAGTGCTGCTGATTAGCTTACAACATCTGACAAGATCAGGCCAAGTCTGGTCATCCCAGTGAGTGTGCATATCTATCAATAAATTTGAGAGGGGTAGCCATGTTGTACAAAAACCAAAGGAATCATGTGACAATCTTAACAACAAACAGGTCGTCCCTTTGTCTCTGAACCCGGTGAGAAATTGCGTTCATTTCTTGAACTGTCCTGTGCTTTTTCAAAATGTTTCAGGTTTGTGCCTGTGAGTGTTACCGCGCTGCTCAGGATAACACTTTCCTTACTCAGAGGTATCCCGCTCTCGGCAGCGCCCAGGAACCCAAGCAAGACCCGACAAGGCTCAGATAAATAAAAGAGATTTATTGAGATGCTGACCTAGGTGTCAGCACCTCCCTTCCGCACAACAGCTCTGCCGCCTAGCAGCTTTGCAACCCCTTAAATACCCTTTCTCCCGTCGGGGGACCGGGAGAACCAAAGACAGCCCACCACCATTCATTAACAAAATTCAAAACAACCAATCATACATTGCAACATGCAGGAACCAATCAATGTCCGATAGGCATCCCCTTCTCAAGTTTTGCGCCAGAGCAGGGCGAGGCGATGACGTGTTCACTGACGGGGGAAACACAAAGGTTTTCTCCAGGTGTCCAGGGTCAGGAGGCAGAGAGCGATGACGTGTTCCCCTTATCTGCCTGCTGATGGGATTAGGCAGGGCAAGGCGCTTCGGCTGAGGTTTCCCTTTGTCCGCGTGCATCAGGAGACTTTACACGTGAATGGGATGGGTCCGGGTGAGGCAGAGATGGCTCTCTGCCTTGGGCCAAGGAGGTTCCATACAAACACAAGTACAGGGAAACTTACAAATCCTATTCTTATCTAATACAAACTAGTTTCTACCTAATAAATACAAAACAGAATAAATCTTTCAAACGTTTTTAGTTCAGACACAGTCCAGGAGCGGGATTCTCTCCTGGCTCCGCTATCATTTGCGTGTGCAGGTTTTAAAAGTTTCATGTTTTTATATTGTAGATTATTTCCTTTTGTCCTTGATATTTATTTTAAATTGCCTGGTTTGTGGGTCCACTGTGACCCCATAACATGATAGATTTGTTTTAATAAATAATATAGATAGATATAGTTATATACACATATAGGTACAGAGAACGCATAATTGTAATAATGGAGCCAAAAGGCCATTAAATGCAAAAAAATCAATGTTATGGTTTCTATGCAATCAAATATATGCAACATGGGCCCAATGATCATTCACTGAGTGTGCTAAATAGTGTGTGTATTTTTGTCAGTAAAAAGTTCCTGAGGCATAACTAAGACCTTGCTATTTACAACGTCTTTATTAAACAGAAAACTGACAAGTTAAAAGACCAGAATTACTTAGTTGCTAAACCTGCATTTAGAGTATAAAACTGAAAATACAGGTCAAAAGAGAGTCCCCAGCTCCAAGAATCAAGTTTCACCATTCTTCAGCCCCCAACAGTGAAAACCCTGAAAAATCTCTGCATAGCTCTGTTTTGAGACACACCCTTTGTTACAGGTCATTAAACTGTTAGGCGTGCATAGACATGATCCATCTTCTCCTGCTCCTAGGATACTGGAAGTCTTTTGTTCTTCTACAGCAGTACAATAGGAAGAAGCCTAGATGCCGTCAATGCCTGCGGTTCCCAGCCTTTTTGAGTGTGAGGATCCCTTTTTAATGTTAAAAATGTTTGTGGATCATTACATGATGGGAGTTGTACTATAAGTATCCATTGGCTGAGAAAATGCACGTTGACAAAAGGCTGCTATGGATTCAGTCACTTAAAAATAAATATGTATTTTATAAATCACAACAGCATCTACATACATTTGAAAAAAAAACCACTGCAAGCACAAAACATATTAAGCTACATTCCACATGCTTGGGGGGAAAAGATTTTCTTATAACTACTGCCCATCAGGATAAACAGTACAAACTGATGACACAGTACAAGAAAGCTTCATATGTTTGTATATTTTGGAGTTACTGGTGTAGCTGCCTAGAATAAATGTTTTTGCTAAAAGTTTGCCTGTATTCATGGAAATTCATCTGGGTGCCCAATGAGTTTTCTGTCCTTGACACATCAATTGGTTGATGCTTATTTATTTTGATTTCAACCCTGCTTCTCAGTGGAAAGTTGGCTCCCAAAGGAGCTCATGGGTATCAAATGAAATGAAGGTTGAAGTGCGACATAAAATGTTCCTTATGAAGAGAATGACCAATTGTGATGGATCCAGGCATGGTCAAAGGATCACCAAGGCTGCTATTCCTTAGGGTCCTCATGAGGGCATCTCTCTCACGAGGAGCAGTTGGCTTTGTGACTAGGTTAGAAGTCTTGACTGGGGCTGATGTACCCTTGGGGTGACTGGTCCGATGCCACTTGCCAGGATGGATCCTTGGAGTAGGAAAACCAAGTTGTAATTAAAATGCTCAAAGGAAGGTGGGTGAGGAAAGACTTGTTAGCTCAAGAAGGCAATACCAGACGTGGGGCCAGTTATGCACAGTGAGGTTTCTGAGACTTCAAAGAGAATTGGCCAGGGAGTCTTTGTCTTGGGACATGTTTTTATTATTACCCACTGCCCTGTTTGCATTAGTGGGGGAGGCATCAGTGGGGCAGGCAGTACCCATCAGACATTACCCATCATTTTGCTTGCGTTTGGGGGAAGGTGATGTTTTATGGGTTTTCTATCGTGTAATTTTTTATCTTTAATCTTTTCAATGATATATAGACATAAAAAGGTGAACTATTAAAGAAAAGTCTTGAATAAAGTATCTGTTCACTTTCCTGAACACTGATTGTCTTTTTGGTGGGAAGTGAGTGGGGAATAATGGTGGCATGCAAACTGTAAAACCGCAAAAGGATGACATGAACTGCTGTTTGCTAAGCTCCCCAAGTTCACGATCGTCCATCTCTCAATGGGTTATACAGGCTATAAAGGGCTTTAAGGCCCTTCACGGCTTGAGACCCTCTTACCTTCGTGACCATCTCACCCCATATGTCCCAAGTAGGCCTCTGTGGTCAGCAGAGGCCAATCTACTGGTGGTCCCTGGCCCCTCCATGATGCAACTGGCCTCTACCCGGGCCAGGGCTCTTATGGGCCTGGCCCCTACCTGGTGGAACACCCTTCCATCAGATGTGCGAGCCCTGCGGGACCTTGGAGAATTCCGCAGGGCCTGTAAAACAGTTTTGTTCCACCGGGCTTTTGGTGAGGCCAGCTGCGGACTCCCCCTCTGGGATGCCCCTGTGTTGCGTGCCATTCCATCATTGGCACGCCCAATATAACATCTAACCTACACTGCTACCCCCCGCCTGGCCTTGGGTTCGGGCGCCATACTTTTATAATCTTACTGTTATATATATTGTACTGATGCTGCTTGTTTTATGAATTCTGTAAATTGTTTTAACCTGTTTTAATTTATTTATTCTGTGTATTGTTGTTTGGCCAATCGTATGTGATATTGTGTCTGGCCTAGTGTACACCGCCCAGTGCCCTTCGGGGATGGGCAGTTTATAAATGCGACCGACCGACCGACCGACCAACCAACCAACAAACAAACCCAGTGTGTTCTGGAATCACTGATTGCCTGGACATAAAACTACAAAGCTGGAGATATCCCAGTTTGTTGATCAAATGCAGGGGCAAATTGGATGTTTGGACTGATGGACTACTTATTATTTTTACATTTTTAAAATGTTAATATCAATTTATTGATCTATCGATATTGTTATTTAATTTTTTAGATCTAAAGATATGCAGGAGTGGGTCAAAGCTGTGCCTACTGGCTTGCTCCGGCAGCAAGGCAAGATTAAAATTGTGCTATGAGTGGATTTGCTTGCCGTGTAGAGAGTGGAAAGTGAAAGCAGGGCTGGAGGAAATACATCCATACAAGAAATCTTGCCATAGCAGACATTCATCTCCACCACGCAGCAAACACCTTGTGTGTAACTGGCCAGGGTTTGTTTTGGGAGAAGTTGTGATCTGAACACAGAGCATCTGCCTTACGTGCAGAAAATCCCAGATTGAATCCCTGGCAACTCTAGTTGAAGCACCTCAGATGTCATATTGAGAAAAACCTTTCCCTGCTGGAGATCCTGGAGAATTGCTACAGGTCATCAGACTAAAATACTATTGAGGTAGATGCTCAGACTTGATATAAAGCTGGCAAATTGGCTGGAATTTTGCTAGTTTTTTGCAAACTGCAAATATGCATCAATGCCCCGACAAAATGGCAAAAGAAAGGTTAGTTTAACCTCTGAGGCTTGTAGATAAATCTTGCTATACTTCTTGTAGAAAGAAATTCTTCCACAAAGTTAACATGATTTGATTTCTTTTTTTAAAAAAAATCAAATACCAACCCAACAACTTGTAATTCTGTTTATACACATTTCAAGAGTTTCAGTACCAGAGGGAATTGTTCACACCCTTCCTCAGTACTGTAGTGCGTAATTTTGTTGCGTATATGCATATGCATTGTAAACCAGTGCAACTGAGTGGGGGATTAACGGACCTGAAGGTCACCCAGGTGACTAACAGTACAATCCTAAATAGAACCACGTCCTTCCAAGGCCACTGATTTCCACCGACTTAGAAGTAAGTAACTCAGTTCAGGACTGCCCTGCCTTAAGGCTGTTCTATCCAGGCTCACAGCGCAATCTCAGAGTTATACTCTGTAAATCAATGGGTTTAGAACAGTGTAGCTCTGCTAAGGATTGCACTCTTAAATAAAGCATGCTGAATTCAATGAAACCTTAGACTAAAAATACTTAAGGATGGACTGAAAATATTCTAGTGTATATAGGAGTCACCGTCCAGGTGCAGAACAGCACTAAAAGTACATTTCTTCAGTCACTTCTTCAAGCCAAGCCTCAGCAGGCTCATCTAAAATGAAATACTTTGATCAATTTTATGTTTAGAAAATAATTTTCAAGACACATTTACAAGTATTATTATTCCATCTGTTTTGCTGACATCATTGAAACGAAGCACCTGATTGGAAACACCTCCCTTCTTACAGTCCAACAAATTGCAAAATTTGTGATGTATTATGTCACCCCAAATTAATCTCCAAATTGTCTCAACTTTTCTTTCATTTTTCTTATTCTGCCTTAGCTCTATCAGTGCTGAAGAAAGGTCTGAATTACTGCTAGCATGTTTTAAAGCAAGAGCAACTCTCTCTTGCTTTTCTGTCTCAGCACCCTTGGTGCTACCTGAAGTTTGTTTTGCCTGGCTCCATCGAATCTGATTAAGTCTGCAATTTCTCCTGTGCATCTGAAAAAAGACACTACATTTGGGCTTTTCTAGCATGTAGTGGAACATCATAGTTTTATCCCTTTTTTCCTTTTCATACTGAAAATGAATTCCAAGAGACTTGAATGCTTGCTTATTATAACTTTGGCCATTTGTGAACTTGTGGTCTCCTTTGTATTGAATGTCCATTCTCTTTTTAGTTGGAGTCTCAATTATGCACACATTTCCCTCTCTCCCAAACTCACTGCGGTTCAGATCAGAGACTCTCTACAGTTTCTGAAACCTCTGAACCCACAACTTTTCTTCTCCCTGTGCAGGGATAGTGATGGAAACAGCATGCATTTTGCTTTCTTCAGTTTTTCTTACTCCTTCCTGCCTTCCCCTGCCCACACAACAATTTCTCCCACTCTTTCTGTCATTAGGAAAAAGAGCTGCCGAACAGAGAGCAGTAATTGCCAATAAAAAGGTACAAGAAGGGAGTGGGTGGAAAGGCAGAGAGGGAGCGTGAGCCAGGGCTCTTGCTGCTGAGAAGTGTCAGTGCTTTCGAAACTCCCCTGCTTCCCACTGCTTGCCAACTTGAGAGTGAGGAAGAGCGAGACAATGTCCAGGGTTCTTTGTTTTCAATAAATTAATGCTAGATCACAGACAGCTCCAAAAAGTGGTGGCAGGTAACCTCCACAGACAGAGATTGCACTGAGAGAATGAAGCAGCAGGGGGTGGGCAAAATGGTCGATCCATTCAGCTAGGGACGCTTCACAGCAGGGGAAACCTAGATGTAAACATCATGTGTGTATGTGGGGGTGGGGGAACTCACTGTGAAGCAAACAGTCCTGGGGTAAGTAGCGCATGCATAAAGGTTCTTTGTCACATTTAAGGTGGTTCGAATAAAAGGTATTAATCAACTGCTGAAAGTCACTGACCCTTGTGCGCATAACACAACAGATTTCTCTGCTGCTTCCAAATTTCCCTACAGATTAATCAGTTCCATCAAGATTCCATATGTCACAATTAGTTCTGAAGAAAGGTATGTCCAAGGAGAATCTTAATGTTTTTAACACAAAACCAGAAAGACCTTATTGGTTACCTGTTTTTCTTTACCCTGCTCTTCTCCCCAGTGAAGACCCAAAGAGTCTCACAAAACAAAATTGAAGTAAACAAACCGAAAGAAAAACCAAGTATATAATACACCACATCAGCAAATCTGTTTCATGTATCTACAAAGACAATTTCTGGTCATGCCACTGTCATGAAGTATGACACATGAAAAAGCCATTTCTCATCTGAAAATGGAAAAGACCATGAGAACATGTGTCTGTCTCTGGGAACATACACAGCTTTAGAGTTTGATGGGTTTTACTTTCAGGACTCCATGTGATATTTCATTTCTGTATTTGCAACCCACAGATAAAGATATGGAAAACACTTTTCTATATCTTTATCTGTGGGTTGCAAACAACACCAAAGACAAGAAGTGTCTTGTGTAAGATGCATACAACCACTTTGCCACACATCCTGCTATGTAGGTGCACCTAAAAGTGTCAGGAGCCTTCTCACTACTTGGCAAGATGATAGAGCTGAATTTTTTTTAAAATCTTGAAGTGCAGGCTATCACCCTGGGGTACTTTGATCATCTGTATGGACTCTGTCACGTCTGACACGCTGCTCAGAGCATCTGCTTTTGAGATCAGACAGACGTACATAGAAGCAATACACGTTCTCAGACACAAATACTGGTTTTGTAGTACTCGTATGATGGTTCCATGTATTTCAAAGGCCATGTCTCAGTGGTAAGAGTTTCTGCTTTGCATGCGGAATGTCCCAAATTTAGTCCCTGACATTTCCGGCTGTTCAGGTAGAAAGACCTCTGTCTGATACCCTGGAAAACTGCTGCCAGTCTGACCTTGATTGACCAATGGTGTGATTCAGCACAAGGCAGTTTCATGTTTTTACTTGCACTGGTGCATGTGCCTTTAAAAAGCAGTGTGTTGCTTATCCATTAATGCATGTTACAGTGTGCTTTTGGGAAGGAATTTGTGAGAGACTGCGTGGTACAATGGTTAAGAGTGGCAGACTCCAATCTGGAGATTTTTCATTCATCCGTATGGTCTACTGGGTGACCTTTCAGAACTCTCTCGGCCCATGTGGAGGTAGTCACTGGTAAACCACCTCCAATGTCCCTTGCCTTAAAAACCCTATGGGGTTGCTATAAGTCAGCTGTGACTTGACGGTGTGCACACAGACAAATTAGTGAGAAAATGTTGCAGGTTACTCAGCACAGAGGTTCTCTTGCACAGCTTCTAATATTTCTTCATTCTGGTATTTTTAGACATAGCTTCTGGTCATAATCTGTGACGTTTCTAGGAACAGCCCCAAACATCTGGCAATTTGTTCTGATGAAAGGCCAAAATGTACAGTATAAATAT
Source organism: Sphaerodactylus townsendi (assembly GCF_021028975.2). Classification (NCBI taxonomy): domain Eukaryota; kingdom Metazoa; phylum Chordata; class Lepidosauria; order Squamata; family Sphaerodactylidae; genus Sphaerodactylus; species Sphaerodactylus townsendi. The sequence goes on from NC_059434.1 coordinate 66,787,311, forward strand.
TCTTTGAATTAAAGTGAGATGTGTATCTATATGTCTTCTTTCTCCCTCTTTGTATCATGTTCCAGGAGAACCATGTCTGGGCTCGTGATTTTGAAGCACAACCACAGCCAAGTCAGACAAGTAGAAGGTTGATCTTCACTGGGCACGTAGGTGAGCTGGCAATGGAAGTACTGAGCAACCGCACAGGTGAAGAAACAGACAGGGGAGCTGGCAAGAACATGAGCAAAGAAATGAGCACAAGAATTTTCACAGCAGCTTGGGCTAGGCCAGGGGTAGGGAACCTGCGGCTCTCCAGATGTTCAGGAACTACAATTCCCATCAGCCCCTACCAGCATGGCCAATTGGCCATGCTGACAGAGGCTGATGGGAATTGTAGTTCCTGAACATCTGGAGAGCTGCAGGTTCCCTACCCCTGGGCTAGGCCATAAAACCAGCAGGACTGCCAACTCATAATTTTCCATCTAGCATCCCAGGAAGTGGAACCCCAATGAGGACAAAGAAAGGCAGGATGTGAACAATCAGCACTATATCATATGGTGGAATCTAAGTAGTTAAAAATTTGGGTACTCCTACCACCTATTAGGGGAAAACTCACTACTCATAATCTTCCTGATATGAGCAGTTGCCATATTGTGAGATATAATAGGGTGATGCATGCCTTTTTCCGGTTCAGAACATGTGATCAGCTACCCAGAAAAATATATGCACACAAATGGTGGCAGCACACTTTGAGAAGAGCACAGATACCTTGAACTCTCTTTATGCCAGTGTGAAGGCCAGAATTTTAACAATTGGGAAGTGTTGAGCTCTCTCTGTCTCTCTTTTTTGTCTGACCTCTATTTTCTCATGGTATTGTATTATCAGGTGGAAGCTTCTAACATCTGGCAGGGAGGAACACTGCTGGCTAGCAAAAGCTGAATAACACCTTGATGAGTTTGTTCTCCTGTGTTCTGCTCACAGGTACATAAGGCTAGGGCCTGCTCCCAGGCTCAAACCAAACGGCTCTGGTCCTTCAACTCTTAACCTGAAGATTATAGTCTTGATCTGGGTGCAAGATCAACTAGCAGAGGAAGGAGGACTTGCTTCCTCTTTTCCCTGTTTGTTTCTATTGGTTTTCCCCACTGCATTGTAAACTCCTTTGGGTTCCCTCATAGGGTTGCTAACCTCCAAGTGGCAATTGGAGATCTCCTGAGATTACAACTGATCTCCAGGCAACAGAGATCAGTTCACCTTGAACAAATGGTCACTTTGGAAAGCAGAATCTATGACATTATACTCCATTGAAGTCCTTTTTTCCTCCCTCTCCAGACTCCAAATCTCTCATCTCAGAGCTGACACCCCTACTCCTCATTGGGGAGAAAAGTGGGATATAAATACAAATAAATAACAGATGGGATTAGTTATTTCCTTCAGAACATCTGGATCTGTCACTGTGTGTTGACAGAATAGGCTTGCTTCTGCCAAAGAGACCATTGTGGCTATGCTGATGGTAGTATCGTTTCATCTAGGCCAGTGGTTCTCAACCTTCCTAATGCCGTGACCCTTTAAAACAGTTCTTCATGTTATGGTGACCCCCAACCCGAACATTTATCCATTTTACAGATGGAGAACACTGATTCAGAGAGTCTTAGGCGACCCCTGTGATGTGACTCACAGGTTGAGAACTGCTGATCTAAGCAGTTTTGCATGGTCAAAATATCCCAGGGTGAGCAAGAAAAACATCCCTGTGCAGCTGAGAATTCCACACGGTTCCTGATCCTAATGTGGGCCTGCTCCAGTGTTGCCCCGTGATATTTACCTTAGCCCAGGATTTTCAAAAATCACCACTAGTTGCCTGCAGCTTAGCTTTCTTTATCTGATAAATACAGTATCACAGAGTCAGCTGTGAGTCACTCAGTTCAATGTTCCATTGATAAGCCTCCCTCCCCTTTCTTTTCGGTCTGCAGACCAAAGATTTTTGGAGAAAGGCGATGCTAAAGTATTGAAAGGATAATGAGATACTGGGGGAAGGGATGCATGTGTTAACAAGATTATCATGAATGCTATTGCTTAAAAGTGTTTGTGGAGAATATATTTACATAAACCAATAAATTAGGACAGAATAAACACATCTGAAAGACATGAAACAACTGCTTTTTCGGTGATTAGTTGCAAAAGTAATTTGCATACAGAAAATGATATCTGATTTCTTCAGTTACTGATGACAGCACACACAATCATGGATTCCTCAGCAGCAAAGTCCCCACAGTAGAAAAGCCAAGGGCAGCCGCCAATAATTTAACGCTGTCTGTAATGCATCCATCCACAGACTCTTGTTTCTTCATTTGCAACCACTGGATCAAGGCATTTTCCATCTTGAGAAGCCCCAGAAGAATGAATACTTTACTGAGCTCTGCTATTTATCCTGTAGTGGTTGATTTACTCAGATATTTTCTCCAGCTTTGCTAAGGGATTCTGGACAAGTTACAATACACATGTATGCAAATGAGATCTGTTTTCTGGGGGAAACAATGAGGTATACATTAGAGGCTGCTGGTTCTGTCTCACCTCGGACACAAGCTCACTCTGTGACCTTAGGCATGCCACTTTTTCACCAGCAAAGTAGGTCTATTAAGTCTGGCATACCTTGTAAGGCTGTTGTATGGATTGTTTCAATAATGTGAGTGAAGTGCTTTCAGTGTTAAGGAAGTGATCCTAAGCATGTCTTCTCAGGTGTAAGTTTCATGTTATTCAATGGGCTTATTCCCAGGAAAATGTCCCTAGGATGTCAGCTAGGCTTGGAGATTCGAGCGCAACAGATACCAGATTCGGCCCAAATCTGGGTGAACTCGGGCATATTTGGGCCAAAATCAGCAGGAACATGTCTTGCCCGAATAAGAACGAATCTGAATGCAAGGTATTTGGGCTTTTGGGGGGTATTTTTGGTGTTTTTCACATTTGTGCCTGTAGGGGGTGCAATTTTAAAGATATCTGCATCAAAATTTCAGAGTCTCATCCAAAGACTGTTCTGATGATACCACCCAAGTTTGGTAAAATTTGGTTCAGGGGAGCCAACGTTATGGACCCCAAAAAGGGGGGTTTCCAATGGGAGCTAACAGGAGATGGGGGCTACCCCATTGAGGGTCTATAACTTTGGCTTCCCTGAAACAAACTTCACCAATGTTGGTGGTGGTATCATCAGGACAGTCTTCGAAAGAAACTCTGAAATTTTGGTGCTGTTGGCTTTAAAAATGCACTCCCTGCAGGCACAAATGTGAAAAAACACCAAAAATACCCCCTAAAATCAGACAGACCAGAATTTTTCGGGTATACCCGAATATTCAGGTATATCCAAATATGTTATTTGTCTTATTTGGGCATACAGATAATTTTATGCCCAAATAAATCAAAATCTGACTTTTACCGAATTTCAGCCTAAGGATGTTAGCACTCCTGACAGATGGCCAACCAGCCTCTGTTTAACAATGACCAAAGAAGGAGACTCCACCTCCCTCCATGGCAGCATATTCCACTGTTGATCAGTCATTACTGTTAGAAAGTTCTTCCTAATGTTTAGGTAGAATCTCTTTTCCTGAACCTTGAAGTCTTGTCCTAGCCTCTGGAGCAGCAGAAAACAAACCATTTTCCCATCCAAATGCCCCCAATCTATTGCTTACCCTAAGGGGGAGAATTACAGGTTCAAATCACTCAGGAGATTAGAATTTTCAGTGGATAAAAGGCATGGAGAAACGATCTGATCATATAAAGTGGCCTCATACTGATTCATATTATTAGAGTCTGTTCTGGCATCCCTGACTAGTATTGGTTCTTCAGTGCAGCAGGCAGATTTTTGTCCCATACTTCCTTTTGGGAGCTCAGGACCAGAGGCGTAGCTCCAAGGGGCCAGGGTGTGTGTAATGCACTGGGCATGTGCCCCTGTAGGGGTGTGGTGACAGCATTCCGGGGGCATTCTGGGGGCATGGTAGGGGGTGTTCCAGGGCAGGGGCATTCCGGGGGGGGGGAGGATGCACCAGTGCACTGGCCGCTTTCCCCCTTGCTACACCTTTGCTCAAAACTCCATACATGATTCTCCACATTTTATCATTACAATGACAACACATTAGACTGGTCCAAGGTCTCCCTGGAGGCTGACCAGCACAGTGAAGATTTGAACCTAGGTCTCCTCACTTCTAGTCTGACACTTTAATAATTATGATGCTGAGGTTAAGATTTTTAAGACTGGATAACCCCTCCTCCAGTACTGTGGCCCTGATCAACTCTCCCTGGTTGCTTTCATCTAAACACATGAATTTTCGACATAGATTTTTGTTGTTGTTGGCTCTAGTCCTGTACAGCTTTGGTTTATCCTCTGATTTTTGCATGAAGTTTTGTGCCTTTAATTTTCACTTACCTTGTTTGATTTTTGTTTTGTTTGCCCCATCAAAATCAGGAGTAACTCCAGCATGCAGAGAATATCACAGGTACAGAATCAGTCAAGGATTTCCCTGCATCTCCTGCAGTTTGCCCCTCATTCAGCTCAGAATCTGCCTGGAACACATTTTCATGATGCTAAGATTATATTACATATCAGTCATCCTTCTTTGTGACACAGCCCCTTTATGCCTGAAAATAATCACCTGGCATTATTATTTGCAGAAGGAGAAGATTAATACTATACACATCAGTGAAAATTAATATTGCACATTAATACTCCTCCTTCCCCCAACTCAGATTTTAGAAATGGGGAACACCCTGTTTAGACTGCTGGGAATATATCTTCAAAGGCATTAAGAAAGGGAGGCACACACACACACACACACACACAGAGAGAGAGAGAGAGAGAGAGAGAGAGAGAGAGAGAGATCACTTGGTATATGTTCTGTGTTTGACAACACCAAGTGCACTTGTGCAAATGCATGTGAATCTAACCTTTAAATCCCCATCCATGTGCATGGCAACTGCATTAACATTATTTTATTAATAAGGACAATTGGTTCATTCTACTCCCCCTTTCTATTTGCCAGTTTTGCTGATGTTTGTAGTGCTCAGCTTAAATGTTTCAGTCCTATCTTAGATGTTTTGGATTAGCGCCACAGGTCCTATTGCAAAGGACTTCAGTTTTTTAAAAGTCAGAATTTTGGCTTGACCCAAGAGGGACCCTTTCTTCTCTGTCTGAAATCTGGCAAGGAAGATTTCCTGGGTGAGGCCTGCAGTTCCTGATCATTTCATCCCTATGGGATGGGGAAATCATAAGGACTCACCACTACTCTGCTTTCATTGCTTCTAGAATTGGAAGACTTTCTTCTACTTGCCTGAAGACTCATTTGGCTGACAACAAGTACCATTCCTGGGAATTTTGTCTCAGTTACTTGGGAATTTTTTTAAAAAGTGACTGTATTTGCCACTGAAACCAATGGAAATATCACCCTAATGTAGTAACGTGCAATTCTATCACATTAAGGAATGTCAACAAAATCTTTAATGAACAAAATTACCCTGAATATGATTTCTGTGCATATTCCTTGTATTGATAGATGGCATACAATTGTATTTAAAATGTGGTGGTGTCAAACTGTGTTTGACAGCTGACACTGCAGCAGTAAGGATGTGGCAGCTGGCCTGCCAAAGAAATGTTATGGCATCTGACATGTGGGTATCTTAGTATTTGGCAGTATCTGACAGCTGCCAGACAGAAGCAGCTGGCATTTGGCAAAGATTAGAACATTTGATATTAACTTTCATTTATTCAACTGATCGTATTTCTGAGTTTGATTAAATGTTGAAATCATAACGTGGATCTACACATTTAAAAATCTGAAAAAAAATCAGATGCTGAACTGTAGTGAAATTTATTTTCTTCCTTACTTTCAAATCTGGTTTCACTGAAAGAGTTCAGAGCTGACATTCAGTGTAAACCAAAATAAAATGTTATCACCTGCAACCCATGTGGGCTTTCTGGAACCTGAGCTGGGGTTAGGACTTCTGGAAGGGCCAGAAATCAGATCTGAGTGAAACAATCCTCTAGGCTTCTCTGAAGCTGTTTGGAACTTCAGTTCTGCTTCCTGGGGCAGCAAAGGTGAAGAAATTGCAATGTAGAGATGAAGACATTTCTTCAGGTTCCCTTCTCAGCCAAAATAGGTACTTTCCCCATTGTACACATGCTCCGGTAGTAGAGATTCAGGACGGGCTTGGAACAGCCCTTTAGTATCACCACAAATTAATTTCCTTCAGATTGAGGCAATTCTATCAAAGATTGGCTGGAACTGAGAAGGCAGTATGGGGTGCACAGAGCCCTTTCAGCTATCCATACCCCAAAGAGGACTGAACACCCCATACAACAGATTCCACAGGGACATCTGGGGACAAATGCCCCGGGTGACTGCCATCCTGGGGGCGGGGCGGTGGGTGCCAGCTGGGTCCTTGCGCCTGGCCACTCCTGCAGCACAGTGCCTGGCAGGCCCAAAGTTGGTGAATGCTGCCCCGGTACGGGTGCCACACCACAAGAGAGGGTGGGCACAAGGACCCAGCCAGCGCCCAGCAGCTCCCTCCCTGTCGGGGTGCCACTCGCTGGCTGAGCTGCCTGCTGTGGCCGCAGGTCTCCTGCCCTCCCCAGCCTCCATGTCAGGTGTGGGGGCCATCTTCGGGCCTGACAGGGAGACAGGGGAGGGCAGGAGTCCTGCGACCATGGCACGGAGCTCAGCCGGTGAGCGGCCCCTTGGCGGGCAGCTCAGGCATGAGCTGCAAGAGCCCAGCAGCCCCAGCCTCCCTGCCCTGGCCTCCAGTAGTACATAAACTCAATACTTGAGTCATAAACAGATGATTTACAATTGTGACAATTGATTTATAATTGTGACACAATTTATAATTTTGACAATCTTCCCTTCTTCTAATGATAAATCCAGGGATATTTAAATCCAACAAGTAAAGTAACAAGAGGCTTATATAGAGGCTTTTTAGAGGCAATAAAACCTCCGGATATGGTTTTATTTCGTATTCTTTGTCAAACCAATTAGATTACGTCAATAGCCTGAAATAAATTGCTATCTGAGATTTTGCATTTACTATCTTCTAAATAATCTAAAAGGGCTTGAGCATGTAATTGGTATTTCACCCTCCTTTTCATATATGTAGAAATGTTAGTCCAATCCTCTGCCTGTGGATGGGAAAGAGGTCTATCCCTGCAGCCTGAAGGGGCACTCACACATGCTGTCCTCTCCTGCCATTGGCGCTCTTTCCCCCCACTGGGGCCGCTTTGCTCTTTTCCCTGGCATCTCCCACCCGAGCTCCAAAAGAAAAAAGGGGGTCCCTGTTACCGCTGGGCACACTCCATCAGGCCCCTTGTTGTCCTCCCTTGCATGCTGCTCGAGGTTGCACTGCCAGGCGCAGTCCACCAATTCCCAATCACTGGCTGCTGCAAGCCTGCTGCTGCTATCTTTGTCAATTCAGATCTCCTTCCATTGCCTAGAGACACGAAACTTAAAGGCTGCTTTCCCGCTGCTCCACTTGGCCTGATAAACAGGTGATGTGAGGGAGAGAGAAAAGAAGTCATCATAGCCATTGAGTGGAAGAGAGGCAAAGGAAAGCCTGGCCTGCCCTTATAAGACCCCACCCCTCCTCCTCCACCCACATCACATGATTGCATTGGCAGCAGAATTGCCCCCCTGCTGGGGTGGATGCCGGCGTTGAGCCCGCCTCTCTCCCTGCCTGCTCCCAGGCAGCAATGGCATAAGCATTTTTAAAATTGTCATTGTGCACGCACAACGAAATTTACAGCAGCATTCCTCGATGCACACAATTTCAGACTCATACATCATCCTCACTTTCCCCTTCCTCCACCCATCCCTACATAGCCCCAAACACATCAACACGAAGCCGCGGAGTTTAGCATAGCCACAGCTCTAGAGTAGAAACTGTCTCTAAACCTCTTTGTCCTAGTTTTGATAGACTTGTATCGTCTGCCGGATGGTAACAGTTCAAAAAGAGAGTGTGTGCTGGATGAGACGGGTCTCTCAGAATATTTTGGGCTTTTTTTAGGCTTTGGGAATTATAGAGTTCTTCCAAGGAGGAGAGAGGGCAGCCGATAATCCTTTGTGCAGTAGTGATCACCCTTTGGAGCGCCTTCCTATCTGCCACTGTGCAACTGGAGAACCATACACAGATGCAGCAGGTTAAGACACTCTCTATAGCACAGTGGTAAAAGGACACCAGGAGTTTTCCATCCAGTTGTTGTTTCCTTAAAAGTCTCAGATAGTACAGATAGTACAGTCTTCAAGGTAATTCTCAGCTGTGCTTTCCTGCCAAGGTAATTCTCAGCAGTCAAGGTAATTCTCAGCTGTGCTTTCCTGCATGGAAGGGGGTTGGACTGGATGGTCCTTGTGGTATCTTCCAACTCCACGATTCCATCTGAAGAGCAAACAGCCACATCTTTCTGTTTTAAAAGGACGTTGCCAGGTGGGTATGGGTGGGGGTATGGGAGTGCTGTGCTGAAAACATAAGCCCCAATTCCCCTTGTGTGCTTGGAACTGATTGTATGGTTCTTTTTCTCCCATCCATTCAGAGCTCTGCCAGTTCATTGATATATACATGGCATTTTGAACTACCGGGCTTTGTCATTCAGACTAATTTGAGGCAGCTCTGCACCCACAGTGGGGATGCACATACAAAATTGGTGGGATGTGCTTTTCTTTAATGCATTCTGCATTGCAATGTGAAGTGCGTGAAAGCAAATACACTGAACTATGTTCGTATATTATTCTGAACCACTGCAAAAGTAAAGCTTTGTGCAGCATTGATAAGCCACTTCTAAAAAGAAAGTTATATCTGCTGTGTGGGAAAAGGACGATGGGCTGCAATTATGGGACAAGTAATTTTAAATGCAAATTCACCAGTGAACGCATAAAAGCTAATTGTCATTTTCTTTTCTGCCAGTCACTTCAAAAGCTCTGTGTACTACCTTCTTACTTCTGGGAATGCCAGCCTGCAGCTGTACTGCCCCACTCTGACCTCTCCTGTGAAAGGCGGGTGACCTGGATTTCTTTCTGTAAAGACCAAGATGCTAGCCCCATAAAGGAACACAATAAAATGCAAAGATACATTGCAAATTGGCTAGGCTGCTTGTTCACAAGAAGATGTGTCTGTCTTAGTCCAAAACACAGGATCTGGATACTGGGAAAGGGATTGAAAATGTACACTTACATTCAGTTACTTAGTTTCTTGTGCGGTGTACTTCCTCCCAGAAGTTCAGAGGGGAAAACATTGGAGCTGTCTCCTGTCTTGGCAGTAAACTTGCAAGGCTGGACTGGCAGAAATAACCTGCACCCCACGCAGTGTGGTTTCTTCACTGTGCATTCATTACTGCTGTGGATGCAGGTGTATTTGCATTGACAAAGGAACATCCACACAGGGTGGGCGGGGTGTTTTGGTGCACGTCCCTTAATCAGCCACCAGTTTCTTTCTATTTTCCCCAGCACAAGAAGGATTGGGAAAAAATTGCTGCTTATAAAGAAAAGCCCTTAAAAAAAGACTTCCAGTGGTGTGGTGGGGGAAATGACAGAGATGAGAGAATGACAGCAGGAAATGACTTCAATGTGACTGTGACTGAGACCTTTGAAAATGCACACCTTCCTGTAGAGATGACATGCTACAGTCGCTCTAACAATGCTCTTTCTGTAAAGATTGTAGTAAAGCTGGTTTTGAAAATAGTGCTCTGAGGACAGGAAAAACCTGGAAAGTGAACATTTGGGAGATGATATTGTGTGGATGCTCCAGAAAAAAACAACGTTCCTGATTGGAATCAAGGCAGGCGAAAAGATCCTTTTGGAAGCAGCCAAGAGATGGAGGGAACTGGAACCGTGTTTGCCGACAAGTCAACTTATAGTATATCATATAGTATATCATATAGTATATCATTAACACATTTTAGCATACTTCAAAAACATTAGATGCCTTGCAACAAATAATGGATCAAAATTTATTCAAGCGGTTTATTGGGACGTTCTTTGAGGGAAGCTCTCCTTTGGCATGGCTGACAAGGACCCCTGTAATCTTGATAATTCTGGAAATGGTCTGGATGTGATCTCAACCAGAAGTGATCTATCAACTACCTATGTAGTGTATATATTTTTCCAATTCTGCCTGCCCTTCCCAGAGCTCAGGGCAGTGTATATGATTCTCTTTGCTCCATTACATCCTCACAAGAACCACGGGGAGAAAGTTAGGATAAGAGGGAGTGAGTACCTCAAAGTCACCCAGCAGGCTTCACTGCACACAGGAGATCCTGGTGTGAGACTACAGTAGTTTGAGTTGCTTCCAACTGGAGCACAAACAATGAAAAGGTATTCTTAGGGGAAGGATAGACTTTGGAAGGCTTTCAAAAGAAAGCAAGAAACTTGGGATGAGAATGTGTAAGAAAGCCAGGGAGAATCACGCTAAAAACCACACATCTAGAATAACAAAGCAGGCAATATGTCAATGACCACATTGCCAACTCTGCCGCAGTTTAACCTTCTCTCCATATGCTAGAAAGAGGGAGATTAAATACTACAACTAAGAAAAATTGCAGCTTGAGCCTGCTTGTTATTTGCTTCTAACCTGCAGACAACAAGGAACCATTAACTGCATGGATAATGTTGAGCTGAGTCCACAGCATGCCCTGGGTACAAAAATCTCCAGTCCCTCTATCTAGCATGGTTAAAGATGCAGGCTGCAATTTCTAAGGCACACAGCATACTCTCAAAGAGATGTTTCCTTTTATTTCACTTTTGATGATGAATTTTAAATAGACATTTGATGTGGGAACTCTTCATTGATTTACAGTAAAGCCAAGGTCTGGTGCATAGAGGCTAAATGATAAAGGTTCACTCATATCTCCATTTCAGTGATCAGTCATTTGCACATTGTTACTTCCAGTCACTGACTAGAATTTTATCTTTCTCTTTTAGAGGAAAGTGTTCCCTCCACATACCAGTGGAGGCAACTGAAATGACATCATAAAGTCATTATTTTATCAAGCTAATCGATAAACTAAATGGGGAAGCTTTTTAAACCTTTTAAGGACTTCAAATATTTCTGTGCCCCCCCCCCCCCCCCCAACAATTCCTTTCAAATGTAGGTTCCAGTATTCCCATAGCTGTCTTCCTGAGATGGACACTCACCACCTTATATATCACCAAGGCAGGGAAACCACTCGCTCCTATTTTTTCCCGCCTTTTCACTTCAGGAACTGAGGTGCTTCAGAAATAAGGTAGTTTGTTTGAAAGCACTTTCCTTCAGCGCTGTTGTCACACAGAAGGGGAAAGATGTCCGCTGACTTATATATATTTTTATTTTCCATGACACTCCCCTCTCTCAAAGGAGGAGAACGTCTCTTTCTGCTCTGCCACTTGCTTTAACCATCTCCACTTTCCAACTTACAAACAGAGTTCCCCAGCTGTTTTAAACCTGGCTGGTGAAAATTTACTGTGTGGCGAAACAGTCAGAATTTTGAACTAAGCCTAGGGAAATTTGAAGTCATATCCCTGCTCTCTATGGGAAAATAACAACAACCGAAAAAAACAACGCACCACACCCTTGTTATATGAGAGGCCAGTCATTTCCTCAGCCTAACCTAATCTCTCAGCCTAACTTAATCACAAATGTTAGGATAAAATGTGGGAGGGAAGGATCCTGAATTCCTTAGAGGAAGTATAGGATAAAAATGAAATAAAACTCTTAGCCAAAGAAAACTCACCATTTGTCAGCCTCAGCATTTCATCTATGATAAATGGTTAATGATAAAACTGACCAAACTAATTTATTGCAATTGTATCTCACCTTTTTATCACATCTTGAGTCTCCCATCTCACCTCACTGTATTGCATGTAGGCATCAAGATTTAGAAGATGCGTATGGTATCACCTGGCCATTTTTGAAAAAAAATCCTCTTTTGGACTAGAGGGATATTGGGATTGGAGTAGTAAGTGTGTGTGTGTGTGTGTGTGTGTGTGTGTGTGTGTGTGTGTGTGTGATTGTCCCATCCCTTGTCTGCAATTTCTCTACTCCAAATGACTCCCATTGCCATGCTTCCCTTAATCGGTTTCCAAATGTGGTCAAAATGGTATAGGAATTTGGATCAGGGACATATATGATGAAGAGAGAAGTGTTAAGGAATTTCCTTTCACTTTTTGGATCTAGATCATCCATCCGGAAGTGGCCTTTTCTATATAAAAAGGACTATTTGGATTATATTATTAACCCCTCTAAAATTTAGTGTGACCTTCAGTTGGTCCTCACTGCCTATTATTTTGTTTCATTGGCTTGTTCTAAAATACCCCTCATTCCTTCCTGGTTCATTGTTAAATAGTAGACCAATTCAGCAGCACTATTGGAGGAAGATTCTTTGGAATCAAGCACTTGTGTCTCAATGAAGGGGAAAACACTTCTAAATGTAAAAGATACAGAAAATGCAAAAAATACAAAAAGATACGATTGTTACTATTAACCTTCCAGTAAGACTCAAAGGCAATTTATGCACTTGTGATCTGCCCCACAGTGAGGGTACATTCCCTTTGGGTCATCATATTCTTTGTTGCACACATATTCCCTCGCTCCCCCAGTTCACTGTACCATAGATCAGAGAAGCCCCACAGTTTCTGAAACATGGCAAATGTGACTTCCTCCCCTTCACAAGGAAAGCAAAGGAAATTGGCATGCATTTTGCTTGCTTGGGGTTTTCTTACTCTCAGCTTTCTCCACCCATGCAACAGTAGTTCCTCCCCACATGGACAGAACAAGAAACTGGAGAGTGGACACAAGGGTGGACCAGCTTGGCTTTGCAGAGGGAGAAACCAATTGAAACAGAAAACCACAGGAAGAATCCACTGTGAAGTATACAACCAGAGGCTGGCCACAGACAAGGCTGGGTTTAAAACAGAAGTTGCCAACCTCAAGATAGAGTCTGGAGTTTTCTCAGAATTACAATTGATCTTCAGATTATGGAGATCAATTCCCCAGGAAGAAATGGCAGCCTCAGAGGATGGAGCATATGGCATCAAATCCCTTCCTCCCCAAACTCTGCTCTCCCTAGGTTCTGTGCCCAAATATTCAGGAATGTCCTCAACCAGACTTTGAAACCCTATGTATTATGTTTATTAAATCACAGGGGAAAAAATAATCACCAAACAACCTACAACATGTGGTTCTTACCACAATAGTAGCACATTGCAAGTAGTAATATCTGCCGAATATCTCACTGCCTCAAGGGACTGTTACCATACTTTCTTCCCTCTCTCTTTAATCTGAGGATTATTGTGAGATGGAATTTGAAAAATGCTTTCATGACTTGCAGCTCATTCTTGTATCCAGCAGCACTTCTCGCAGTATATTGGCTGGGTAGAAAGTAAAGCATGCTGGTCCATTCCGAGACGAGGCTTTTTGATATGGAGAGAAAGCCTGTCTGTGTTTTGTGTTGAAGCACACAGAACTTTGTAGAATGAATCACTTCAGCTGCGCGCACTCATTGCTAAACGTTTCCCTTTTTCGCTTTCTCTTCCTTTTGAGACAAAAGTAATAATTAACAAATGTTGTGTGGGGAGTGAGGGGAGGGGAGAAAATTGAGCTATTTTCTTGCATGCAGAAATTGCGCTGGGCCTGAAGCTAAAGGATAAGAATTCCATAATTGCAGTTCGCTGTGGAAATGTGCCAAGAATTCTAAACCTTTGGCAGCCATCATTTCAGAGAATAGACGTTTTCAGAAGAAAGCAGGAATGTAAATATCTCTTAAGTGTCACACATGAGAAAGGGAAGGAAATGAAGCCAAATATTCCTTTTTCCACTCGAGGTTTACGAACTGTTAACTTCGATATAAAAAAAGCCAGTGAGATGTAGTAGCTAGTGATGGGCTTGTGAATGAATAAACTGTGCTCAGCTATGAAGCAAACTGTCTTTAGGGCCAATTCACACAATCAAAAGTTGGAAATCTGGACAAGCAATGAGGCCTTGAGCCCATGCATGCATTCCCCATTATAGGTCGTTTCTGCATGGTCCAAATATCCCTGGTTGAGCAAGGGAAATATCCCTGTTTGGCCAAGAAGTTCACACGATTCCTGTTCCTAAAGTGAATTTGTCCTACAATATTTCCCTCATCGTGGAATTTTCAAAAATCACCAATTTGACGATTCGTTTCAAAAATCCTGCAGTGAAACCACTACCGGGCAAACACCATGGGAGCAGAACCAGTTACACTTTATACCTTCTTAACAGCTTTTACACGCCTTTGTCTGACTGCTCAGGACCCAGGAGTTTGCCCAGCAATTTCTGAAGTTCACTCTCCATACTAGCCAGAAACCACCTTTCCACTTGCATGCATTGAATCTATAACAATATGTAAGAACGCTTTTTTAAAAAGATGGGGCAGTAATCCAACTTTCCTGTCAACTTTCTTTCATGTCTGCTTCTTGAGGTCATTCCAAGAATTGGTGTTTCATGTCAAGCCAACCTTAAATTCAAAACAGGAAGCCAGCAAGTGTGCTTCTTTGTATTTAAATGCCCATGGTGTTTCTGCCACTGCATTTATCAAATGAAAAAAAGCTTCTTGTCCCAGTCCAGGACGGGTTTGGTTTTTTTTGCATCAATAAATTTGGGACTCCAGGGATCCTAAGAATATGGCACACACCCTCTGCCTGGGTCACCACAGAGATTTTCATGTATGGAAAAAAACACCATGAGCTTCAGCTTCCTCTGTCTTGTGAACATACCTCTTTTTTAATGCCTTTGGATACCAGTGACTCTTTCATCAAGATCCTGAATGTGGCACTCTCAAAGGCAGCATAAGACATTTCAGCCTTATGCAAGAGGACATGTGTTTTCACTAATCAAAATTCAGGTAATACTTCAATAGACTTTGAAGCAATGCTGTACCAATACGTTGACGGTTACCCAAACACCTTGAGACCATTCTATTCATGATGTGACTCAACAGACTGTGATGGAGAGCAAGTAGCAAGGCTAATTGATAGCTTTAAGAGTCTTCACCCAATCCCCCTCCTTGCCTGGCTGTTATGTTCCTGTTAATGCAAGACCGCCTCTCTCAATACACCCCCTAAAGAGTGTTACGCTCTTGGAATAACAACTTACTGGTGGTCTGTGGCACTAGGCTTGTCTGGTTGTCCTCGACCAGAGCCACAATCTTTTCAGCTCAAACCCCAGCATGTTGCAATACTCTTCTAATGAGGCCAGGGCCCTACAAGATTTATTGTAATTCTGCAGGGCCTGAAAGATGGAGTTGTTCTGCCAGGCCTATGGTTGAGGCCAGCAGGGTGTCCATCCCTCCTAACTGGCCTCCCTTCCCCTTTCATTTCCCTTTCATTTTGCTGATTTTAAGGTTTTTCTTGGTTTGTCAAATGCAAGTGATGGTGCCTTGTTTTTCCTTCCCAAATGTTCCCTATGGCCGTGGTGGCAAACCTATGGTACCCTAAATGTTCACGGACTACAATTCCCATCAGCCCCTGCCAGCATGACCAATTGTAGTCCATGAACATCTGGAGTGCCATAGGTTCACCACCACTGCCCTATGGTGATTCTGATAGTTAAACTTCCTTCCAGATCTAGTTTCTTCCTCTGTTCTCCAAAGCAGGAAGGGGAGGAAATCACAGTGCCAAAGGCAATAGCCTAACTGTACTCATGCCTGTGCAGCCTGCCATTGGCTGTGCTGGTGGCAATATATATCCCCTCTTCTTCCTTCTCTTGGGAGCAGAGAAAGAAAGGGGCAGTGGATTTTGCTATTCCGCACAGTAAAATCCAGCTTCCAATTGCATTGAAAGTGGATTGAAAGTGCATTATTCTGCATGTGCAGAAGGAGCCTCGGAGAGGGAATGATTTAGATCATAGGTGTCAAACTCGCAGCCCTCCAGATGTTATGGACTACAGTTCCTATCATCCCCTGCCAGCATCATGCTGTCCATAACATCTGGTGGGCCATGAGTTTGACACCTGTGATTTAGATCAATACTGTAGTATGGGGAAATGGAGGATTTAATTTTTTCTCCATTATATTGTCCCCTTTTCTCTACATTCAGGAGGCAGCTTTAGGGAAGGCTTTGGCCTTTATACCCAGATTGTTGATCTTCCAGGGAACTGCAACCTGCAGCTCTCCAGATGTTCAAGGACTACAAATCCCATCAGCCCCTGCCAGCATGAACATCTGGAGAGCCGCAGATTGCAGACCCCTGCTCTAGCAGCTGCCCCATAATGTCCACCGCTGCTACAACACATGCCTTCTTTTATTGAAATCTGGCGGAGAGGATGTCTTGGAGGAGGGATATCACTTTCTTCAGGATTAACAGCCCATAAGGCATACGCCAATAAAACTACAGCAAAGAATGAAAAACTGCAGCAAATCAGAATTTATCCACATCAACCATGCAGGCTTTACAAAAGCTATTCAGAAACAAACTTAATGCGTGGATATTTTAGCAAGCATTTTGCAAGAATTTTTTCCCCAGCAACAATAAAAGAAAACATGCAGTAATGAATCAACCATTGACAAGGAGCCATCACAAAAACATTGTTCTGGAGGAATCCCAGCAAAACGCCCCTTCATCTATAAGTAATGCATTTCAGGGTGCAAACATCTGTTTTAGTTTAGGTATCATCAGCATATAAAGATAGGATGGGAATTCAAATTTGACATTTTTGACTAACATCTTGGAGTAACATGTTCCAGTCTTGTTTAAAAAGCTTCTTAATGATTGACATTCTTTCTTTCTCTACCAAAGAGGTCAAAGACCTTGAAAGAGCCAGCTATGCCATTCTGAAATCCATGGTTCTGTTCTACAAGGACCAACAGCATTCTTGAGCTGCCAATTGAATAAGCATTGGAAGGTTCTCAGCCTTAAGTAGCCTACATTTGGAATTGATTATGGCTTTCCAAGTCAAAGTAGAAATTTTTAGAAGACCCAGTTCCAAGGGCACAACTGAGGATACTATACATGGAAGTTAGGTAAGAATTTAAAGAAAGAAAGAAATCTGAAGCATGCAAAGTAATTCAACTGGATTGGATATAAAATAATTCCTTAAGCTTAACCAATGGTAGTTCAATTTTATGTTCAACATACTGAATATGCTTAGATCAGATAATATGACTACAAGACAGTCTCCAAACATCTAAACTCATCGACCACTTGCATCAAGTGTGTGCCAATTATCCACCTTTGATTGATAATCTTTTCTATTTTGCAAAAATTATAACTTTAGATTTGTCATAATTGATGTCTAAAAGTTGATTGCTGCAGTAGGTCATAAAAGCTCTTATAGACCAATCTGAGACCTAGAAGGCAGTACTAGATCATTTGTATATAATAAGGCAGAAACTGAGCAACCTTCCAGACAGAGCTAATGGATGGTAATATCAGGAGGGATATCATTCCTGAAAATTTCATTCCAACTGAATGTGTTCTGCATTTAGACCAATGAAATTCAAAAACAAATTGACAAATTAATTCATTAAATTAATTGTTGGACTAGGAACTGGAAAACCCTTGGTGAGCTTTGCTTTTGGAGTTGGGGGGGTCGAGTTGAGAGAGTTCTGAGAGAACTCAGCCCACAGGCTTTCATGTGCAGGAGCAGGGAAACAAAATAAGCCTTTTGGGGGCCCATAACATTGAACCCCCAGAAGCAAAGGTCTCCAAACCTGGATGCTATTACCAGGAGGGCTTCCTAGAGCCACCTTGAAAGTCTGGTGCCTCTATCTTCAAAAATGTGCAGACTGCCTACACACTTGGAAATTCCCCATTGGTTACAATGGAGCAAAGTCACTGCAAAACAAAGAATCTTGGGCAAATTTCTTGAGGTGCCTGTAAGGGGTGTATTTTTAAAGCTAGTGACACCAAAATTTCAGGGTATCATCTGTTAACTATTCTTATGATTCCACCCAAGTTTGGTGAAGTTAGGTTCAGGGGGACCAAAGTTATGGTCCCTCAAATGGGTAGCCCCCATCTCCTGTTAGCTCCCATTGAAAATAATGGGGATGGGGCACCCCCTTTGGGGGTCCATAACTTTGCTCCTCATGAACCAAACACCACCAAACTTGGGTGGTATCATCAGGATAGTCTCGGAATGATACCCTGAAATTTTGGTGCCGCTAGCCTTAAAAATGCGCCCCCTGCAGGCCAAAATGTAAAAAACCCTTAAAATGTTAAAAACCCATAAACGACCCTGAAATGGTGGCGCCCCCCCCACGTGACCAAATGTGGGGCGCCGGGGACATAGGGTACCCCCTGTCCCTAGGCAGGTACACCAGTGCTGTCTAGTCCAATGCCCTGCCACGAAGGAACACACAATCAAAGCACTCTCGACAGATGGAGCCACTGTCTGGAGTGCTATGATTATGTGTTCCTGCATGGCGAGGGGTTGGACTGGATGGCCCTTGTGGTCTCTTCCAACTCTATGATTCTAAGGTTTCATAGAGTGAGGATTTGATCCCAGATCTCCCAGATCCTTACCTTAGTGGATAAACTTGAACTAGTCACTCTATCTCAGTCTGACCTACCTCACAGGGTAATTGTAAGGATAAAATGGAGGAGCAGAGAATTATGTATGCTGCCCTAAGTGGGATACATATATACTGAATAAAGGGGGGCGGGAAGAGATAATACAAGCATTTTTTTTAAAAAAGTTGCCAGTTTAAAAAAATTCTGCACATCCCTAATTGTGTGTCTGTGCATTAAGATTAGTGGGCAGATCAATTTCAGGATAAGAATAGCAGTTTTCTGGTCAGCCTGGTGCAGGGGTGGCCAATCTACAATTCCCATCAGCCCCTGCCAGCATGGCCAATTGGCAGGGAATGCCATAGGTTGCCTGAATTGTCTCTACCACATTCGCCAAGGCATGGCATAAAACTTTGGCTGCTGCAGCTGCCTATCACTCCCAGAATTAAAGCCCATTCCTGGCATCAGTATTCCTGATTCAACAGCTGAAATAAAAGCAGTTTGGCCAAATGCTTCATTGGTTTCCCTCTTATAAACTTAGCAGGAATGATTTCACAGCTGCCGTAGAGATGCTGCTTGTTTGCCCCTTTCCATGATCAGCAATGCTAATTGAAAAAGAGAGGGCCTTTTCAGTTGCCTTTCAGGAGATGGCACAAAGGCCCAAAACTCCCCCTTTCAAGTGGGCAAATGAAATTTTGCAAGGCTGACTTCCTTATTATTTCTTTTGCTCTGGCCCACTATGGGAGTCAATACTGTTTTACATACAATGACTCCCTTTTATGGCAAGCAGTGTAGCAAGGAAGGATGCTGCCCTGCAGGCTGGCAGAAGGACTCTGTTGGTAGCAGGCATCTTTGGCAGCTGGCATGTTAATGAGACTCTTTTTATTGAAACAAGCTACATACTATTAACATTTGTGGATCCAAAAGTGGTTTCTGTTGAAAAACTGCTTCAGGAATCTGACTGTCTGTCCGCTTGCCTGCCTGATTACATAAGATCAGCCCCTAAGAATAATCTGCATTCAGGTTTTTAAATATATCTAATCTTACTTTTGAGTTGATGGCATTAAATTGTTTCTTTCTTTAGCATTTTTAAAGTCCTTTTCCACTCCATAGAAAGGCAGCAGCGTCACATCTGTTTATAAATAATAACATGTTTTTTTTTAAAGAATCTTTCAGAATTATGCTTAGGTCATGAATTTTTTTACTCCATCGTGCAATGAATTGTAGCACTGCCTGGAAAATACCTCTCAGCTGCTAAAAGAATGATTTGGATTCACAAAAACAAAGCAAGAAGGAGACAGTCTTGTTAGTCTTCTACCCTTTACTTGTGATTAATGGACCCTGGACTAGTCTAAAATGTCAGTCATTTTTAAGGGCAGCAGTTGATGCAGACTTGGCAGGCTAAAAAAAGGGGGGGGGTGCTAAATCCATCCTTAGTTCAATGTGGTGAAATCTGATTACAGTTTGGTTGAAAGATACCTGATGACTTTGTTTTCAAAATTCCTGAGAAGCTCTACAGACAGAGAAGACTTATTTAACCCTTGGACCCAAATGCACGTGGCCATGTCCTTCATTTTGGACTGAACAAGAACTTTCCCTATGGATTTGGAAATTCTCAACTGTTCTTGAGAACTGTTCAACACACAATCACCATGGACAATTCTTTAAGCATACATTTGAGCCAGTATGCATTCTCCCATGATGTGGGCACATTTATTCAAAGCACAGGCTCCATGAAACATGTAGGACTCTCGAAAAGAGCATTCTGATAGATCTTTTTCTCATCCAGCTTCTACATTTCTCACCCAGCTTTCAAATTTTTAGGTTCATAGCAATCTCTCTCCATCCTGCTCTCACTATTACCTTCATGAGAGAAAAACAAGAAAATGGAACCTTACAATTTTTTACAAATGTCGACAATACATTGAACCTTACAAATGTTTCCAGCCTTCTGACTAGGTTGGAAGCAGATCACGGAGATAATCAATGCTTACCATCTTCCCATATCTTCCTATCTGGACTACTGCACTTGTGGGAAGTAAGATCCATTAAGATTTTACTTGGGAGAGGGGCATTTCTGGGAAGTGTGTTTCTGGGAGGCTTGACACACCTGCTGGTCTGCATGGAGGACTGAATGGAGTGAGAGTGTATTAATAAAAACTACTTTGCATTTTCCTCCCATTTCTGCTTCTCCCTGAATAAACCTATGTGCTACTTTAGATTCTCTGAGCATCTGCCTCCTTTCATTGTCATCACATCAAGAAATCTGTTGCATCAAGCCAACATATATATGAAGCTGCCTAATACTGAGTCAGGTCATTGGTCAAGCAAGACTAGTACTGTCTGCTCTGACTGGAAGCAATTCTCCAGAATCTCAGGGAGTGGTCTTTCACATCACTGACTACCTACTGGTAATCCTTTCCACTGGACTTATCAGAGATTGAACCTCAGGTCTTCTGCATGAATCACAGCTCCTCTCCCAGGTCCCAATGTTTTTAAAGTTGTGCGGTTGGAGATTCGGACAGTCCAAATCCGAATTTTTACCGAATTTGCACTGATTCGAATGGATTCGGACAAGCAGGGTCCGAATCTGAGCTGTCCGAATCCTAACAGATCCGAATCCATGGGATTCAGATCACCAGCCGAATTGCGTTTTTTATTTTTTGGTGTTTTTTTCACGTTTCGGCCTGCCGGGGGCGCATTTTTAAACAGATCAGCACCAAAATTTCAGGGTATCATCAGGAGACTGTCCTGATGATACCCTCCAAGTTTGGTGCAGTTTGGTTTAGGGGGGCCAAAGTTATGGACCCCCAAAAGGGGTGTCCCTATCCCCCATTCTTTCCAATGGGAACTAAGGAGATGAGGGCTACCCTTTTGAGGGTTCCATAACTTTGGCCCCCCTGAACCAAACTGCACCAAACTTGGAGGGTATCATCAGGACAGTCTCCTAATGATACACTGAAATATTGGTACCGATACATCTACAAATGCACCCCCTGCAGGCACCCCCAGAAATTTGCACAAGATTCTTTGTTCTGCAGTGACTTAGCTGCATTGCTGTCAATAGGGAATTTCTGATGGGGCTGTGGAGTGCACATTTTTCATGGTAAACCCACAAAACTTTCAGGGTATCTTCAGGAGAGTCTCTGGATGACACCATCCAGGTTTGGGGAACTTTACTTCAGGGGGCAGTGGGAGATGGGCCCTACCCTTTTTGGGTCCCATAGAATTAAACCCCCTGAAGCAAAATTCCCCAAACCTGGATGGTGTCATCCATCTCCTGAAGATACCCCTGAAAGTTTATTGACCACCTTCAGAAATGTGCACCTCACGGCCCTCTACCAGAAATTCCCCATTGACAGCAATACAGCTAAGTCACTGCAGAGACAAAATCTTGGGCAAATTTCTGGGGGTGCCTGCAGGGGACGCATTTTGAGATGTATCGGCACCAAATTATCAGGGTATCATCAGGTGACTGTCCTGATGTTGCCCACCAAGTTTGGTGCAGTTTGGTTCAGGTATGGACCCTCAAAAGGGGTGCAACTATCCCCATTGTTTCCAATGGGAGCTGATAGGGGATGGGGGCTACACCTTTGAGAGTCCATAACTTTGGCTCCCCTGAACCAAACTGCACCAAACATTGGGGGTATCATCAGGACAGTGTCCTGATGATACCCTGAAAGTTTGGTGTCACTAGCTTTAAAAATGCTGGTTTGCGTGTTTCACCGCTCACTCACTCCAGCAGGCTTCATGTGCAGGAGCGGTGAAACATGAAAATCGGAATTTTTAAAGCTAGTGGCACCAAATTTCAGGGTATCGTCAGGAGACTGTCCTGATGACACCCCCAAGTTTGGTGCAGTTTGGTTCAGGGGGGCCAAAGTTATGGACCCTCAAAGGGGGGCCTCTATCCCCGTTGTTTCCAATGAGAGCTAAGGAGATGGTGGCTACCATTTTGAGGGTCCATAACTTTGGCCCCCTAAACCAAACTGCACCAAGCTTGGGGGGTGTCATCAGGACAGTCACCTCATGATACCCTGATATTTTGGTGCTGATATGTCTAAAAATGCGCCCCTGCAGGCACTCCCAAAAATTTGCCCAAGATTCTTTTTTCTGCAGTGACTTCTGCATTGCTGTCAATGGGGAATTTCTGGTGGAGGGCTGTGGGGTGCACATTTATCAAGGTACAGTCACAAAATGTTCAGGGTATCTTCAGGAGAGTCTTTGGATGATACCATCCAGGTTTGAGGAACTTTGCTTATGGGGGCAGTGGGAGATGGACCCTACCCATAACATTGAACCCCTTGAAGCAACGGTCACCAAACCTGGATGGTGTCATGAAGAGACTCTCCTGACTAGTTTTATTAGGGTTTACCATGAGAAATGTGCACTCCACAGCCCTCCCACAGAAATTTCCCATTGGCTGCAATGGAGCCAGCCAGCCACTACAGAGCACAGAATCTGGGGAAATTTCTTTGGGTGACTGTGAGGGGTGCAGTTTTAGAGCTACTGTCACCAAAATTTCAGGATATCATCTGGAGACTGTCCTGATGATTCTCCCCAAGTTTGGTGCAGTTTGGTTCAGGGGTCCAACGTTATGGACCTTCAAAAGTGTAGCCCCCATCTCCTGTTAGCTTCCATTGGAAACAATGGGGGATGGGGCACCCCTTTTGAGGGTCAATAACTTTGCTGAACAAACTGCATAAACTTGGGGAGAATCATCAGGACAGTCTCCAGATGGTATCCTGAAAGTTTAGTGCTGCTAGCTTTAAAATTGCACCCCCTGCAGGCCAAAACGTGTAAAAACACAAAAAATCAAAAAATAATAAAACAGACCCGAATTTTTCGGATTTACCCGAATTTTCGGGCATATCCGAATCGGCTATGATTCAGATTCGGGCATACAAATAATTTTATGCCCCAAAATACCCAAATCCGAATTTTACCGAATTTTTTTAGTATTGACCAACACTTGTGCTATTTAGTCCACTTTTTTGCCTTCAAGTAGTCATAGCTGTCTTAGAGAACAGCAGTGGCATAGTGGATAAGATAGCTGTCTTAGAGAACAGCAGTGGCATAGTGCACTCTCATCTGGAGAACCAGGTTTGATTCCCCGCTCTGTCACTTGAGCTGTGGAGGCTTATCTGGGGAACTAGGGTCGTCTTTGCACTCCAACACATGCCAGCTGCGTGGCCTTGGGCTAGTCACAGTTCTTCTGAGTATTCTCAGCCCCACCCACCTCACAGGGTGTTTGTTGTGGGGAGGGTGGGGAAGGGAAAGGAGATTGTAAACCACATTGAGTTTCCTTACAGCCTCCTCCTCCTCCTCCTCCTCCTCCTCCTCCTTCTTCTCCTTTTCCTTTGTCTCCCTCGTCCTCCTCATCCTCCAGCGGTTCCTGTAGGGTTTTCAAGGCAAGAGACATTCAGAGATGTTTTGCCATGCTCTGCCTCTGCAACCTGACCCTGGTATTTCTGGGTGATTTTCCATACAAATACTAATCAAGATTGATCCAGCTTAGCTTCCAAGATGTCACAAAATTGGGCTAGCCTTGGCCAGATAGGGTCAAGGCTTTCACAGAATGGATGTCCACAAAATAATACCACTTTGAAGATTCCAGACATCGTGTGAGCCAGTCCTCTTTGTGAATAACAATTATACCTGAGGGATGTAGATTTCGTTGACCTGCTGATTGTTGTTTAACATTTGCTGCATTATTTTTATTGGTTCTTAATGTATACATTGTCCTTAAAACAATGTATCATGAGCAATTTCAAACACTGGAAGGAAATGGCACACATTTTTTAAAAAATCATTTTTTTTACAAAATACATAATGCTTTAAAATTTTTATTATTTTATTTTATGTATGAGGAATTAATTGCTGCCGCTGCTTTTGTTATTATTATTAATAATAATCATTTCCTATATGCAGTTCCTATAAAAATAGATTTCACGTAAATTGACAATGCTGTTGTTTAGAATGCAAATGAACAGATGGTGAAGATATTAGCAAAGATGAGATTAGTGGTAACATTAATAAACTATGTGTTTTATTTGAGCCTGAAAATTTGAAAATGTAATCTATTTATCTATCTCTCTGTGCATCCATCAGGCATCTAATAATATTTTAAATTTTGTTCTAAAATCCTTCCTTGCCCATCTCTTTCTGTTTCCTAATCTCTCTACATCTCCCCCTTTTAATCCTAAATTGGAGCTGTGGCTGCTTATACGAAGTCTAATTTTTTCTGTTAGGAGCGGAAGGGAGGTCTACTGTGGAAACTCTCCAACATAGATTTAATTCAATTAAGGAATGCTGGCCTCACTCCTGCTAGCACGGACAAGCCTATGGGATTCCAAAGACCAACGAGATCAGAGACAGCGGGGGCGGCGGGGAACTAATTAGGATTTGCCATTTGTTGCCAGCTGATACCAACTGATCCAGAAACAACTTAATAAAATTGGACTTGCGATTAACGGGTCAGCTTACTGGTATTTGCTGGTATGGCAAGCTCAGGGGATTGTTAAGCTGGGGCTGGTTGGCTATGAAACAGGCAGAGCGATGGATCCTGGTGGGCAGGAAATGCTCAATATCAGTTTATTGTGTGCAGGAAACAATCGGGCTCTGGCAAATATCGCCCTGGAATTGGCTCAAGTTAAAATAGCTCCCTCATAGCTCCTTACCTTAAATAGATATCTTTTCCTAACAGACAGAGGCTGAGTAGAAAGAATAAAGAGTAGGTCCAAATATGTGACTGATTTCTATAATATGGCATCAGGAACATGAGGTAAATTCAACACTAGTTTTAAATACAAAACATAAAACATGTACATTAGAGATGCCAGTGGATACCTCACTGGTGCCACCCCTTTCCCTTTATTATTGCTCCTTTATCACCGGATCTCAGCTAACCTGCGGCTGTTACCCTCCGTCTGTCTGTCTGTCTGTCTGTCTGTCTGTCTGTCTGTCTGTCTGTCTGTCTGTCTGTCTGTCTGTCTGTCTCTTTCTCTGCCAATCCACAGATTACATTCTTAATGAGTAATCATGTGAAAGCCATTTGAACTCGTATATATTTGGTTTGTTAGTTTTGAGAGTTCATATGCTGTCTCCCCAGCAACCTACACAAAGTAAAAACAATGCAATATTAAAAACAGCAACAAAAGAACCATCAGTGTTTTTTAAAAAAAACATTTTAAAAATATAGAATAACTATGTCAGGGGCATAAAAACAGAACAAAGCTACGTCCAATCAACTAAAACGACGCCACTTGGAAGCAGACCACATGAATAGCTTTAAAAGATGGTTCTCAGTTAAACGTTTGGTTAAAAAGAAATGTGTTGGTCCACTGCCTACAGAATAGTGAAGCACTTGACAGGTAAGTCTCAAGGGGAGAGTGTATTCTTATGGTATTGTGCCACCATAGAGTCACCAATTCCAAGATGGGAAACTCTTGGAGTTTTGGGAGTGGACTTGGAGGAGTGAGAAGTTTGGGGAGAGGAGGAACCTCAGTGGAGTTTAATGCCATAGAGTCCCCTCTCCAAAGCAGACATTTTCTCCAGAGGAATTGCCCTTTGTCATCTGGAGATCAGTTGTAATTCTGGGAAACTCTCTACCACCACTGAAAATTCCCTGTCTTTGGTCGTTTCATGCCTCTGCTCTTCGGGGCAGGGAGGGGGGTCATAAAAAGCAGCACTTAGAAAGAGGATCAAATCAATATCCACAGAGGGATAGTTACTTTCTATAGATTAGCCAGCCAACTGTTCTCAACAATGGAAAACCAACCCATTTGGGAAGTATCAGTAGAACAGAAGGGCTAGAACGGGTCCTTGTGAGACCCAGCAGATACAGGTAATCCAGTGTGGGCAGAAAAGACTCTAGCAAAAGGTTGCCAGCCCTGAATCGGCAAATACTGGAAGGTTCTGGGGGCAGGGCCTGGGGAGGGTAGAACTTTGGGGGCATATGGAATGACTTCCAGAGGATCCCCTAATCTATATGGTCTATATATAGTAGAAACCGTGGACATCCCTAGAATGCTGCCATTGATGCCAATTCCCACTACTTTTTCTCCCTCACCTCTTTTTACAAGTGGTGGGAGGCTGAGGGCTGGGGCAGGAGATTGCCTGCTACCATGCATGATGGAACTGTCCAAAAAAGAATCGATAAAAACTGAAACTGATGAAAACCGAGGCAAACTTTTCCATAGGAATCAATGTAAATCCAATTAATCTGTTCTATCAATCAATATTTTATTTCGGTCAAAGACCAGAAAATATCCAATATAGAATATAAAATCCAGATAGTACATTTCCAGACCAGATACAAAATAAAATTGAGGTAACCTGTTTCCAAAGACTGTTTGTCCAAACCCTAATATAAGTTCAAGTAAAAACTGGAATAAAATTTAAATAAAAGATAAAATCATTGATCCAGACTTCCTATTTTTATTGCCCTACTTGTCCACGCCTTTTGACAACATAAGCACTAAATTTTGCCAGCTCTCTGGTTATATTAGGATTAGCATCTTCTAGCAGTCTTTTCATGGCACAATCCTCGGGGCAAAGAAAAATTGACGTTGGAAGAGAGACAAACAGTTTTGCCCTCATTTCTTTGTGAGTGGGGCATCGTAAAAAATATGTGTCAGGGTTGCATGATGGACCCAATTTAGGGTTTTGCTGTAGTTTTGTAACTGAAACCCCTCCCCCAATTAATTATTCGCCCAAGGGAAAGAAGCCTGGGAAAGATATGGTCTTGTAACTCATTTCACTGTTTAAGTATCTGCAAGACAGATTCTACAAGCATCTTGTCTGCCTCTGCTTCAGCATTTTGAAAACTATGGATGTATATTGACTATCCCTGTATGGTCAGCATTCAACCAGCTAATGCAATTAATAAGGATCAACTTATTTAAAGCATGGGTAATCACCTTCATCTCAACAGACTCCAGGTAGCTAACGCAGCAGCAAAAATTGTAAGGTCTTGAAAACCTCACAAGCATCCACCAGCAAGATTAAAAAAAAATGGTTAGAAATGTAGTTAAAAACACAGCCAAATCTTCCCACAGCTTACTCTTCTGCCTAACACCCTCTTACATGCCTGCCTAAAACCCTCTCTTACATGCCCGCCTAAAGCCCTCTTTTGTGCCCTTTCAAATGCCACAAATGAAGTTGTCCTCCTCACCCGTTCTAGCAGGCCATTCCAGGGGAGGGAATCACCAGAAGAAGGCTGTTTGAAGAATGTGACTGACTTATAGGAGTACACCAGGAAATGTGGTTCTGTTGGTGTGAAGGCACCTTTAAAGATGATAAAAGTTTATCAAACCATTCCTTGAAAAATTGGCTGAAGAGAAGAACAGTTTTTGAATGGCACCAATCCATTTTAAAGTCCCCGTCCTACTCTGACTGAAATGTCTGTCTGACAATATCACCGTTAGGCTCTTTTTAATTATAGTTTTGCCTACACTGTTGCAAGAAAATAACAGCACCAACAAGGATTATTGCAGCAAATAGGAATCATTTAGCCTCTCTTCCCTGTGTGACAAAATGCTTACCAGCGGTGAAAATGGTTATATCTACTCACCACTTTGCCTAGGGAAAATCATACCCTCTGGGACAGTTGTGTTACTACGACACAGTAAGGCAAAAAGGACAGCCCTGCCTGTACGAGCTGAGATGAAATCTCTTGGGATTTGAAATACAACATCAGTTGGGGGAAAGGAAGCCTCAACAGGAGCTATCGTTTTGTTTTAGTAAATTTTGCCTTATGTTAGGGTTGTGAATGTCTAGATTTTAGTTTTAATGTGTCTTTGGGACCAATATGGCATAGAGGCTGAGGAGTCATTTCTGTGACTCGTGGCCCTTTGACACTTGCTCACTTTGTCAAGAGAGATCCATATGCGGAATTAGCCTTCTCCAGACATAGTTGATATATTGTCGAAGGCTTTCACGGCCGGAATCACTGGGGTGCTGTGTGGTTTCCGGGCTGTATGGCCGTGATCTAGCAGCATTCTCTCCTGACGTTTCGCCTGCATCTGTGGCTGGCATCTTCAGAGGATCTCAGATCCTCTGGCATCTCAGATCTTCTGAAGATGCCAGCCACAGATGCAGGCGAAATGTCAGGAGAGAATGCTGCTAGAACACAGCCATACAGCCCGGAAACCAAACAGCACCCAGTAGTTGATATAGATGCAGAATCACATCTGGACACGTAACCCCAACCACACCACAGTGAACTGTTGAGCCTTACAAACATACATCCTTGGGGCTACACACGATTGTATCCTGGCCCATCAGTTGGTTAAAGAGAGCTCAATTTCAAATGGATTTTATTGCTATCCTATGTTTTACTGTGACTTATTCTTTAAACAACTTGTGGGATATTTTTATGTGGAAAAGTGGCACACAAATGCCTAAAACAAATAAAGCAAATACATTACAAGACCTGAGTGGAGGCGATTTCTCTTTTATTCAGTCCCCTCTTTGGACATCATTTGTTTATTTGTTGAGAGATGATGATGATGATGAAGAGTTGTATTTATATTCCCCCATTTCTCTCCTGTAAGGAGATGCAAAGGGGCTTACAAACTCCTTTCTTTTCCCCTCTCTCAACAAACACTCTGTGAGGTAGGTGGGGGCCGAGAGAGCTCCGAAGAACTGTGACTAGCCCAAGATCACCCAGCTGGCATGTGTTGGAGTGTACAAGCTAATCTAGTTCACCAGATAAGCTTCCACAGCTCAAGTGGCAGAGCAGGGAATCAAACCCGGTTCTCCAGATTAGAACGCACCTGCTCTTAACCACGCTGGCTATCTGCTGCTGTTCTCCCAAACAGGGTTCTAGTGCAACTCGCAACTTTCTTTTCTCGTCCATGTTATCCTCACAACAGCTCCGTGAAGTAGGGTAAGCTGAAAGTGAACAGCTCAAGGTCATCCAGCAAGCTTCCATTGCAGAGAAGGGATTTGAACCCCGGTCTCCCACATCCTAATCTGACACATTATCACACTGAACAAAATGTTTTCAAGAGCAGTCGTTAGAGTGAACCCAACAAAAACTGCTACACAACACAAAAGCACGTAGCCTCACAAGAGCCTTTGTGTGCCAGGGCTTCCGTTTCCATCTGATATGTTCAAAAGCTTTCCATTCATTTTATTCTGGAGTGAAGATCCAAGCAGTGACCAGTTGAAACTTTAGTAGGTGGAGTTTGGTACTCAGTTCTAAAACACTGTGGCCTCTAAACGAACAGCAGCTGTGCAAATGTGCCACAGTTAAATCTTGAAGAAGAAGAAGAAGAAGAAGAGTTTGGATTTATATCCCCCCTTTCTCTCCTGCAGGAGACTCGAGGGGGCTTACAATCTCCTTGACCTTCCCTCCTCACAACAAACACCCTGTGAGGTGGGTGGGGCTGAGAGAGCTCCGAGAAGCTGTGACTAGCCCAAGGTCACCCAGCTGGCGTGTGTGGGAGTGCACAGGCTAATCTGAATTCCCCAAATAAGCCTCCACAGCTCAGGCAGCAGAGCTGGGAATCAAACCCGGTTCCTCCAGATTAGATACACGATCTCAATGAACAGCAGCTGTGCAAATGTGCCGCAGTTAAATCTTGCATTTCCATGGGCTGGATCTGACAATCCCAAGATAAAATTTGAATCTCTTTTTGGTAAAGTAAGCTTGTACACTCCTAAACCTTCCCATAGAAAGGAAGGATGTGAACTGACCATTTTTTTGCTGACTCTCCCCAATTCTCCTTCATATTACAGCCCCCATTCTGCATGGCTTTTATCCACGCAGGTCCCATGATCTGCAGCACAGACTTTCTGGTGATTAAAGGAGGAGACCCCCTTCTCCTTTTCAACCCATGGAAAAACTGGTTGGATCCAGCCTGAAGGTTCAAAATTTAGATGATTAGAGGGATAACATCAGTTGGTTTCAAAAATGACTCTTTAGCACAGTCTGGATTCAAATTAACACACAATAGCCAGTTGCTCTCCAAGGAATACTTGGCACACAATCCCAACCACAATCCATTGTGTTTTGCGGTAGCAAAGCTTTGTGATTTCAGCCCTTTGTTTGGACAGTGGAATGAATTTTCTCACAGAATGTTTTTCAAAGGTTCTCTTGCAGTTGAATTACTTCAACAGTAAATACCATCTCAGACTGAAACTGTATTTCCTCCTAACATATATCCTTAAAATTATTCTTTCTTCATAGGATACTATTGATAGCAGATACTGGGTCAAAACAACATTTAGCAGCAATCAGGAAGCAATTAATATCACAGGTCACCCAGTAGTTCGCATCTAGGATCTGACAGCCACTTTGCAAATAATATTTACAGTGTAATCCTAAGAACACTTTCTTGTGAGTAAGCCCCATTGAATAGCTGTCAGAAGGATTTTGAGTAGACCTGCTTAAGATGATCCCATTAGTACCTGTGGTATTTTTTGGGCTTAAAAAGGTATAAAGGCGTGAGCAGGCAAAACCACCCCACTATTCATCTTTCACAATTTAATGAATACTAATTTTCAGCATCACAACTTGCATCAGAAAATGTGGAAACTGGTCATATTCCAAGATTCTTTGAAATCCTTATTTCAGCTCTAAAACAAACACATTTGTTTACAGGCGCATTTGGTTCCAACAGAGATCTTCACATCCGTCTGTCCCCAAAAGGCATTTCATTCTTCCTGGTGTCTGCTCTTAGCTAAAGCCTTGTGACTGCTTATTAACCCATTGACTTCAGCGGAACCAAAATCTCCGCTTACCATCATTGCTTTTTGGTCCAGTTTCAGAGGAGACTGCAGTACATCACAGTTCCAGCAGGGGTCAATATGTTTTCATGATTCCAAGCCAGCAGCTCAGCCGGTGAGAAGCAAAAAAAAAAAAAAAGAAAGAAAGAAAGAAATAAGAAAAGGTTGATCGTAATTGGAGCAGACGCGAGGTTCTTCCATAATCCTCTGACATCCTTTTCAAATAATAATTCTGCGGTGGGTGGTGGGCTGGTGACTGCAGAGGCATTGCTGACTCCCCTTGAATGAAGCCTAACCGCTGTCATTTATTTTTGATGCGTACTGGCTTAATGTAAGATTCCTTTTTACAGTTTTTTCCCCCTCTCTAACATTCAGAAGGGCAGTGCTCTTAATTATTAATCTGCATGGGATAAGCAGAACAATTTTTTTCCCCAGATTAATTCCGCCTCATAAAAATATTCTATGGTTCTTCAGAGAGAGAGAGAGAGAGAGAGAGAAAGAGAGAGAAAGAGAAAGAGAGAGAGAGATGCTGAAAAGACAGCAGCACTGGCAAGATGCTCATGAATCTGATGGCATCAAACTGGTCCCAGCCATTCCACTCAGGGAAGCAAATATTCTTGCTGAGAATTGGGTGGCATTGAGGATTCAGTTTTGGTATCAGCACCGAAATAGCGAATAATGTATATTTTAAACCTGGCCTTTTAATTGGTCAAAAGGATCATCTGAATGCTCTGAGCGTGCCCTCCATATACAGATTATTGAAGTTGTGAAAGGCTGACCTTCCAGCTCTAGTGATAAGACACAGCTCTGTGGGATGACAGGGAAAATCTGAGCAAGGTTACATATATTGAGTCTAACAGATCCAAATAATGCCCAGGACTTCCTACTCCAGCTGTTTTCCCCCTTGAGGATAAAAAAAACAACAACCCCAGATTATAATATAGACATTATTTTAATTGGCCTTGTGCACAGAAAAAAAGGCCCTTTTCTGGTATGGAGATAAAATGGTGGAAAGCATTTCATCTGCTTAATTTCTGGCAGCTCAAGTTGTTGTTCATTTGCGCAAACATCTCTTTTGTTGAGGAGGGAGAAAGGTCTTCTTGGAAGGAGGTAGAAGACTGTGGGGCAGGTAGGAATCAGAAACTTCATAGCAAATTGATAAATGTATATTGTTGCCTCCACACAGCTGGGATCCATGGTTATGTCTGGGGAAACATTTGTCCCTGCAGTCCTGCTCATTCTGTAGGGCATATGTGTCAAACTCATGGCCCTCCAGATGTTATGGACAACAGTTCTCATCATCCCCTGCCAGCATCATGCTGGCAGGGGATGATGGGAACTGTAGTCCATAACATTTTGGAGGGCCACGAGTTTGACACCTGTTCTGTAAGGTGTCTTCACTTTACTCTGTTCAGAAGTCCAGAGGGCCACTGAGTGGCCAACAGTGGGCCCACCACTAAAACGATCCCTGCCTTTAATCATAATATTACCTTGATAGGTTCCCATGATAACAGTACTTTGTCATCCAAAAAATTCCCCTGCTGGAGCCAGTGTTTGCTGAGAACAGCAGATTCCATATCCAGTTTTGTTTTGTTCTAGCCACATTTACCTTTCTACACAGGGCTGAATATTGATTCAAACCTGAAATAGATCTAGTTGGAATAGCAGTAAAATCAACCTTTGAAGTGGAATACAAAAAGTGCTGCTGAGCTTCAGGTGCTCAATTTCCTTCAGGTGTTCAATTTCTGCACATCAGGCACAGAAGGGTTTTTTTTTTTTAAAAAATGGCAGCCCTACTGAAGCGATAGATGCTTTGTAAATCAGATTTGAGAAATCTAAAGCCCCTTCCGCACATGCAGAATAATGCATTTTCAATCCACTTTCAATGCACTTTGCAGCTGGATTTTACTGTGCAAAATAGCAAAATCCACTTGCAAACAGTTGTGAAAGTGGATTGAAAGGGCATTGTTCTGCATGTGTGGAAGGGGCCAAAGTGATATAGCTAAGCAGAAACATGTGACCCAACAGATCAGAGCTGGGTTATATATCCAAAATGTTGTGCCAAGTAGAAGTTTTTAGAATCAGAGTAATGAATGCCTTCAGAAAACAAACATTTCTAAAGTGTTCCTCTCCATCCCCATAAAGCTCACCTGCCCAGTGCCTTCTGCATTCCAGACATTTGTATTCATGTGTCCTCAGTTCTCCAATTTACACAAACAACTGTCTGCTTGATGCATGAATGTAGAACTCATGCATGTGTACAAAAGTGTAGTCTGTATGTGTGTCGTTGGCATAGAGTTTAGAGGAATTTAGTGGCCAAAAAAACCCCTTCACAATTGCTCAGTTTCTCCAACAATTACCATCTCATTTGCTCCAACATTCAGAGCTGCCTTGAGCGTTCGAAATAAGTCATCTAAAGCTAATAAAAAGTGGGAGTTTTGACAGCCAGGCAGAACAAAGTCCCTTGACTTTTCATTAATATGTCTAGAACTGGGAGAAACAATTCAGATTTCACCATAGCGCTTTTCCGTATTGATTTGGAGTTGCCATTTACTGAGATTGTGGGATGGTTGCTTATTATACCAAGTCTGCTTTCTGCGAGATGGCTAATATGAGGGTGTTACTGGGCCCAAAGAATGAGACAGAATAGTTCTATTAAATCATCTTTTTCTTAAGGAAGAGTTGGCAAATGTTCTGGCTGCTTCTTCATATACATGGGAGGATTTCTCCTGCATCCCAAGCAAAGAATATCACCCTTTTACACCTGGCAGCCATTAGGACAAATCAAAATGTCTATTGGATTTGTGGCCTGCCACCTTTAATTGCCACATTTCCATTTCCCTGCTGGAAGCCATGGAGTTTTTCCCCCCATGTGTAGAAAAGGTCCACTGCAATTTACACAAAAAGTCCCAAGCAAATAACCCAGTCCTGTTTATGGTAACTGCCCCTGAAGAAAGGGCAGGTTGCTGACACATGCAGCTATTTCAAGTGACCAGAACAACCTCAGTGGTCACATGGAATAACCTTCATTAATTATGAGGTTTTAAATTGCTGGTGACTTCTGTTTTCCAGACCTTGCAGTTCTTTGGAGGTTTATCAGGGGATGCTGATGAGAACTTCAATAGTCAATGACAACCTTTCCCACCATTACCAGTCTTCTCCTGCAAAGTGCAGCTGGTTGTGGGTTGCACTTTCAGTTCATTCCACATAATGTGGCTCTGCTGGTCTGGCCAGCATCTGCATGTTTTGACTGTGCATCATTGAACAGGCTGCTGAATCTTCTCCATTGCATGAGGCAACTGAAGCAGATAAATCAATGCAGAAAGAAGAAAAGAAGTGAAGAGTTTGAAGAGTTTGATACCCCATTTTTCTCTCCCATAAGAAGTCTTAAAGTGGCTTACAATTGCCTTCCCTTCCCACACCCATAACAGATACCCTGTGAGAGAGGTGGGACTGAGAGAGTTCAGGGAGAACTGTGACTAGCCCAAGGTCATCAAGCAGGGTTTGTGCATAGGAGTGAAGGAATGTGGAGAAGTGGGGAATCAAACATGGTTCTCCAAATTAGAGTTGGCTGCTCTTAACCATGTCACACCGGCTCTCTACAGGTAGGAAGTCTGAAAGCCAGTGATCTATGTGATTCCTCCATTTCCTCAGAATGCTTCCTCAATCCTTATTAATAAATATATTCTTCTGATACCAGTGGTATTCATCACCTCCAAATGACACAGACCATCTACTCTCATATGACCTTACCTGGTGATTCATTGACAGAGCACTGTTTTGTGTGCCCCTGTCCTCTGAGGCTAGACTGGGGGCAACCAGAAGAAGGGTCTTAGTTGTAGTGCCAAAACTTTGGAACTTTCTCCCCAGGGAGATTACCCAAAATGTTAGGATGTGTCCCATTTAGGGTAGAGCATGCTTTAACTAGAGGCTGGGTAAGCTTGAGATCTTTGTTGCCAACATTTACAAAGATGGGTCTCTGCAAGAAATCAGCAGGAGAACACAGTAAAAGTTTAACAACATGACAACATTGTTATGACATATAGGACAACATGAAGGTAAAATAATAAATGTATACACACACAAATCAAAGCAGCAGAGAATTCACATAGTAATAGGAGGTATAGAGACTTGAGGGAATAGATTTGGAAGATTGAGGGGCTTGGGGGAATAAAGTTTATAATTACCTGGTCTAGGAGCAAAATGGTCCATTTAAGCAAAGTCCAGCAACTTGCACTGAGCTTTGGTAGAAGAAGAAAGGCAATATGTCAGGGACAGTATTAATGAAACAAAGGGATGTCCAGGAAAATACTGAACATTGAATGCTGGTCAAGAAGGGAGGAATAGGCCCTCAGGTTATGGTAAATGACTTTGATCTCCCAGGACAAAGGAGATTCTTGCCTTTCAGAGAGTCTAATATGGCACTTTAATGACTACACCATACTGATTTTCTTATTGTCATTATTTTAAATACAATGAATGGGGAAAAGAAATGCTTAATATTCACTCTTCTCTTCTTATTGCAGGTCAAGAAGCTCTGAAGGTGAGGAAAGAGTTAACATCATCATCCACCATGGTTTTCTTCTGCATCTGTACCCCACCTGCATGCTCTGTGCCTGTTCCCTGTGGCTGGGAGACACTGCTGCTACTGCGTCAAATTAAACTAATCAGGATGGGCACAGGGTTAATGATCTGGCACATGCTGTGATGGGAAGGGAATTTTTCGCTGCTTCACCTCCACAAGTGGTTCAAATGTTCTATCTGATGTACCCAACATTAGGAAAGGCAGGAGAGAGATTTGGTTCATGTCAGTTCATTGGCTTGTTTGCCCCTTGCCTTGGTTGCTCTGTGCCAACCGCAGCACACTAGCCCTGGCCCGCCATGCTCAGTGTCCAGAAAATGCAAAAAATAATATGCCTAGGAAAACATAAATAGGATTAATAAAATGAGTAAAAGGCAAATATATACTGGGATCTACATTTCCCACCTACCTGCTTTCTCTGCAAACACCACCACTAGTCAGCTGTTTTCACACTGAGACCCCTTCCGCACATGCAGAATAACGCACTTTCAATCCATCTTCTCAATTGATTGCAAGTGAATTTTGCTATTCCACACAGCTGCACAGTGCACTGAAAGTGGATTGAAAGTGCATTATTTTGCATGTGCGGAAGAAGCTCAAGAGTTTCTTCCTTCTCTCCTGCACTATTAGTGTGCTTGTGTAGAAATTAGCTAGGTGCAGGAGCAGGAGCGAGCCCTGTAAAAATGAAATATACATTCTAGCCAGTGTGATCTGTACATTCACATTACGGACATGGGAAGTGTAAAAAAAGTGATTTAACCCTCAAGTAGAAAAAAGATCCCTTTAGCTTAACCAGCTTTAATACTGCAGTTTTGGATACTTCGCTTTCTTACAGCTATTTCTCTGCTCGGTTGAATTATGCAAGGATTAGGGAAAACACTGACATTATTCTCACTTGCTTTCCCCAGTGGGATTATGCCCTGGTTTCTAGTATCACACTCAGATGAAATAGTTAAGAGTTTGATAATCTTCCAGATGGGTTTCACCTTGAAACGCTCCCCTCTTCCATTATTCAGCGTGTGTACAGAAGATAATGCTTTTATTCTGAATGAAATACCTCTGAAGAATTAATTCCTGCCGGAGATGGCAGTGATGTCTGGGTGTGATGGCATCTCTGGTCAAGAGTGGGCTTGCTTATGTCATGAAGTTGTTCGCTATGCAAGAATAAGGGTGTCAGTCACCAGTTTGGTCAAAAGATTGCAGCTGCTGCTGTTGTGAGGTGGGGGGGAAGGGCTGAAAGAAATTCCTGGTTTTATATGGAAGAACTGAAAGGTAGCAGGGAGACTGGAGGATGCCTCTATACTTTTGATGTTAGTGGGGGCAGCAAACCACTTGCACAACTGCCAACTGAGGCACTCTCTGCCTCTCCTGAGACCTCCTGGCAGTTCCAAGTTAGGTGAGGAAACCCTTGGCCAGGAAGTTTCCTGTGTTCATGAGCCTCACCAGCTGCAGCTGCCAGCACTGGGCTAGTCCCTTTGAAAACATCTGGACTTACTTGCTGAGATGAATACTTTTGGTAGCGCCATCCTAGACGTGAAAAGATAGCTGAGCTCAAGCACAGTTCTCAACCATTTGGTAATGCTGTGTGTGGGTTCCTCAGGTTGTACCCTGTTTCCCTGAATATGAGACATCCCCTAAAAATAAGATGTAGTTGAGGTTTTGCTGAAGTGCGAAATATAAGGCATCCCCGAAAGTAAGACATAGCAAAGTTTTTGTTTGGAAGCATGCCCAACGAACAGAACATAGAAAAATAAGACATCCCCTGAAAATAAGACATAGCGCATCTTTGGGAGCAAAAATTAATATAAGACACTGTCTTATTTTCGGGGAAACACGGTATGTTTGCCTTGTGTGATGGAATGTGCCCTCATAGAATACACAGCATCTGCCACACATAGGAAAGTAGCGCATTTGGGAAATGTTTCAGCTAGAACCTTTCTCTGAGATTTCAGATTTCTATTTGAAGGATTCTCTGTGTGTTTATATGTTTGTACTGGCACTGTTCCAAGACTGCTTCCTCAGTGTGCATCTAGCAAAACCTTTATAACCAATTGCATCACTTTCAAACAAGAGATGCTAATATTTCTTTTGTGTTGTGTTTTTACCTAGTTTTAGTGCCCTTACCTGCCTGGCCCAGGCTACCTTTGCTAGCTGAGCAGGATTAGCTTTGGTTAGTACTTGAATGGGAGACTACCAAGGAAGTCCAGGGTTGCTGCCCAAAGGCAATGGCAAACCACCTCTGAACTTCTGTTGCCTTCAAAACCCTATGAGGTTGCCATAAATTGGCTGCAGCTGGTTAGCACTTCCCTTGGCCCTGTAGCTCTAGCTCACTTTAACTTTGATCTTAGCTAGAACCTCCAGGTCATTTGTAAGACATGGATTGGATGGCAAGCTAAGACTGGATGTGGAGTGATCGTTACCATGCAAAACTGTTGTAATGATTTTGTGTCCCACCCTTTCCAGTTGGCATTACTACTGTCTTTTTGAGAATTTATAGTTTCACAAAAGAAATAAAACCCACATTTTATTCTTTATCATGTATCAGTGCTAATCTTCGTTAAGAATACGGTATCCATGCTAAGGCATGCTGTACGTGACACACTACACCATAGTTTTTGTATAACATATGGATTGCTTTATATTTCTCCTTTGTAGACTGGTCTTGGTTGCATTTGTCTTCAAAGACTAGAAATAAAAAAAAGCCCAGCTTTCAATGCATTTTGACTTCTTTTGAATTCCCTGGGCTTTGTGTATAAAAAACTCTATCTCTCATACATTTTTATTCAACCCTGCTTCCAAGGACTTCAGGGTAGCATACATGATATTTTCTTCTCCATTTCAGCTTCTATGGCTACACTGCGTCCTTCAATGTCTCCCTAAGTGCTATGTTTTAACATTAAATTGTGAGCATTATATGAATGTGAGAGGAGGGATGCACTTTTGTGTGGGAAGAAAGTGAACATACCTTCTAAAACACAGAACTAAAAGAATGGAGGGGAGATCATTGTGGTGGGGCACCATAAGCACTGCCCCTAACTCTGGGTGTACCACTCCAGTGTTGCTGAGACATAGCCAGAAACTATGCTTACTACACATGAACTCAAAGGAGAACTAGCAACCCTGCCCAGAGTGATCAACCTTAGATGATGTCTTAGACAAACAGGGGCAGAATATTTAATGGAATCTTGAGAGACATGCAGTGCAGGTCCCAGAAGAAAGGACAGGGCTTTCATCTTCAAGAGGATCAAAATGCTCCATCTCCAGCTAAGGGAGGAGAGCAGCCAGCAGACATAAGAACATAACTATGCCTTTCTGCCTGTTGAGGATTCAAAATAGCTTACAAGGAAACAAAGAAATACAATTTAGGCTAACAAGACCACAGCCACACAGCCAGGAAAACCCACAGCACCCAAACAACAAGAACAATAGAGAGGAAAACTTCCAGTTCCTGGGCTTGTCTTGGATCCAGTGGGCCAGCTCACTCAGGGCTACAGGCTGTAAGCTGTGGGCTAAGAGCCACAGGCAAGAGACTTTACATTGCATGTCAGATGTGCCCAAGTTTAAGGATCTTTTAAAAGAAGGGAAACAGAATCTCAGCCCAGAAACTCTTCAGCTGCTGGACAAGTTCCCAAGATTCTCCTTCTCCGCTAACGTAGATTACAGTGTTGCAGTATATTATTATTCACTGACCTAGGCAAAAACAATCAAAGAATGACAAATAGATTTGCTCTGAAAGGTCTGGAGTGTTGCTCTGTGTTAGGTCTTGGAACCTTAAGCCAATAAACAGACTCTGAAGTATCAGTCAGCAGCATTTATTCAAGCACCATACCTGGTAAAGCCAGTTCTAACAAACCTGGCATTTACAGACCCATATATCCCCTAACAAATCCCCCCTCCCAACTTCCCAGAAGCAGCCTCTGAAACTGAGACTGCCCCAAAATCAGCAACAGATAGCGAAGGAGCCACCTGGTCTCCTGCCCACAACGAGATAACAGTTGTAACTCTTTTCTCACAGGACAGGCGTGTGCCTAGTTTACTATAAAGCATGCAAAGCCATAAAGCATAGGTCAAGGAAACAATGCACAGATGGTAGTGGTAACATATAGCAGACTGGTTACACACATCAAAAAGGCATTGATTGGTTATATCTGGCAGTTACATGATTTCAAGAATGCATCTCATTTACTCAGATACGCAGGCCCCTGACACTTTGGAAGTACCATTGTTGGAACTAGGGCTAATTTCAAGTTTTTCATACTTTTTTTTGCTCTTGCAGTTCTTTTATCTGCAGTTCTTTTATCTGCAGCCTCTCCAGGTGCCTACTGCCACACCTGACCTCAAGTTCACTTTCTTTGCTTTCCTGGATCTGTACACTTCCATATGGATTTTGTATCCTCTGCTCACTTGTTCTGTCTGCAAATTTAATCTGGGTAAAATCACTGAACTGTCTTCCTGTCAGACTAGAACTTTACCAAATCCAGCATCTACCGGATTCCACAAGTTTTCCACATGCTTTCTTGCTGTTCCTTCAGACTTTGGAATGTAGAAGTGATGTCATCAGAGAAAGCTCAACCAAAGATAAATTTTGAGAATGACATTAAGGTTGCAACTAATTATGCTGTCTGGCTAAACCTCTGAAAGACATATCTGTGTCATGGAATATATAATTTCCAAATGTTCCACAGCCCTCTTATCCCAACAAAAGTTGAATGGAGAATAATAATATAGCAGAATGAGGAGATAAAATATAGTTTGACTTGAGACATTTCTTTGGTTACACTGGAATACTGCTTTAATATTTTCCATCTTACTTACACCAAATAAATATGCAAGTCCTCACAGGACACATGAGGGAAAAATCACAGAGACCTGCAAAATTGTTTCCTGCTCTCCCTCCCTCCCTCCCCCCATCCCATTTTGGTTCTCTGTCTTCCCATAAATTAGAGCATCCAATGTCCGCAACTCTGGTGAAGCTAAACAGTTACCATAGTAACACCAGAGGCTTTGTAAAGGTGGTCCACACGATGTAAACCTCTAATATGCCTGTCACCCCCAAGCAGTTGCATGTTTTTTCTGCATAGTTTCTTCTGCATTTAAATCTGTTTGTAGCACATGCAGATTTTGCCTTTCTGAGTCCAACTCAGAAGAGCTGTGTGGTTTTTTTCAACTGCCTCCCTTTCAGCATATCTGTTTCCATGTCAACAGCTCACGCTGATAAAGAATTGACATTCGCACTGCAATCAGAGGTGTGGGGTACTGAGCAAGTATTAAAAGAAATCCATATTCCTCACGGTGCTGATCTCCAAGTTATGCTAAATTATTTGGAATCTCCACGCGCACATGGGCAAGGGAATAAATAATTGCTTGTGAGAAATTTCATGAGAATAGATTTCTTCCAAGGTTTTCTGAGTCCAGATGCAGAAATTCTGGGGAAAGGTGGAGGATATCTTTTGTATTTGGTTTCTGTACGTGACGGAAATCCCATTATTAAAATTAATCTTAATTTTAAGAAGATGATGCAGATATAGCTTCAGGTAAAATAGCAACTAGCCTGAATCAGTGCTTGACATACCAATAATGTAAAGAACTCATTATTATTTTTTAACGAGGAGATGAATTGGTGTGGGTAAAATCCCACACTTCTTAATGATGACAACAGATTTGTGTTTTTGGAGTATGCTAAACGGGGAACCTCAATGAAGTTTGGGAAAACAGTAATTAATTAATTATCACCTGCAGCAGTTTCCTGAGGCATTTAGGTATAATTATTGCAAGCTGATAAGAAAGGCAAGTGGCTTGGCTTGCTTGATTTCTCAAAAGCAGCAAATACTTTCTCCTGTTCCCTGGAACAATGAGCATGAAATAACCCTGAACATGAACAACATAAACAGCAATTTAAAAAAACCCCACCTCTGTCATTGCCAAAGGTTTGGTAGCATAAGACTGACCTTTTGTCTTCAGACTGCCACTGAGCTAATGCTTCATATAAGTTCCAGAACAGATGTTTAACCCTTTCTGTAAAGTGCAACTACTTTGCTACCCAGCTACTCCACACGTACAATTTGTCTACTGCCTCCTAATCAACTTCACTTGGCATTGGTATGATTTTGTATGAGGCAGGTTCTGTATTTCTGTATAAGATTGCAACGGTACACAGAAATCTCATTCTGTACATGTAAAATCAGTGAACAATTATGTTCAGCAGTGGCATAGTGGTTAAGAGCAGGTGCATTCTAATCCCGCTCTGCCGCTTGAGCTGTGGAGGCTTATCTGGGGAATTCAGATTAGCCTGTGCACTCCCTCACATGCCAGCTGGGAGACCTTGGGCTAGTCACAGCTTCTCGGAGCTCTCTCAGCCCCACCTACCTCACAGGGTGTTTGTTGTGAGGGGGGAAGGGCAAGGAGATTGTAAGCCCCTTTGAGTCTCCTACAGGAGAGAAAGGGGGGTGTAAATCCAAACTCCTCCTCCTCCTCCTGCTCTTCTTCTTCTTCTTCTTCTTCTTCTTCTTCTTCTTCTTCTTCTTCTTCTTCTTCTTCTTCTTCTTCTTCTTCTTCTTCTTCTTCTTCATTTTAAGCCAAAATCACATTGATTGCATAGCAAAAATTATAAGGGTTTTGTTGTTATTGTTGCACTTTATCCTTTTAGGTGTGTGAAAGTTTTTTTTTAAATCCAGTTGCCTTCAAAAGCCACAGCTGATTTAAAGAGATGTATGAAAATGCCCCTTCTGAATGTTTGTTAAATCTACTGTTTGTCCTATCAAATTGAAAATGAATATGGGCTGTGCAAAAATAAAAAATAAAAATAACAACCCTGATAGCAGGAAAAGAGGAAGATCCAATATGAAATGGATCAATTCAGTAAAGAAAGTAACGTCCTTCAGTTTGCAAAACTTGAGCAAAGCTGTTGGTGATAGGACATTCTGGGGGTAATTAATGTATAGGGTCACCATTGGGAGTGAGCACAATTTGTTTATTCAGTGAATTTCAGGTTCAAGTTTAAAAAAACCCCAAATTTTTGGTAAAGCGAATAAAACCAATACCCACTGGCTGTAATCAGCTTTCTGGGTTGTTTGAGTTTTAAAAAACCGAATCTGAAATTTATCTAATAAAAAATTCTCAACCCTCCTCCCACCAGGGAGGAGAGAGTTTCAACTGAATGCTGGACACCACAATGTACTTTTGATTTGTACTTCAGAAATGTCTGTAACACTCTGGAGCCTATTTTAATATGCCTGATAAAGGTTGTATTGTTGCTGGACACCAGTGGGGATGGACGGGCGGCTTGAGCTCCAGTCCAAAAGCCGAAAAAGCCCTATCATGTTCCTGCTTTTTCCTCCAAAATTTAATATGGCTTTTTCCTGAGTGTTTGGTGATTTGATTTTACTGACTCATCCTTCCTAGTCACTATAATCAACACAGCTAGTCACTCGTAATCACCAATCCTAGTTACCATAAGTTGGAGTTGACTTATGGCACATAGCATACATTTTAAAAATTTGCTCAAGTTATTAAAACGGCAAGATGGCTGAACCTTTTGCTGCGGTCCACACAAAAAAACATTGTTAATCAACAAAAAACATTGTTAATCAACTATTTGCCCATTGCTTATCTTATATGCAAATACATCACATTTTATACAGATGTTGCTTAGACCTTTAACAGGAATCAACTCTGGAGATAACCGGTTTTAACTTTTCTTAACACTCTTTGTTATCTATTTTGGGGCTGTGGACTGTTTTAGCAATATTGCTTTATGCTCAGGTATAGCGAGGGTTGCCAACTCTAGCTTGGTTTTGTTTTATGGCTTTCATTGCAAATCACCTCAAGCAGGTCTGTGGAAAGGCAGTATATTCATTTTCTAAACAGAACAAGTAACTTGCATTTTTCAAATGATATTTCTGAGAGCCTGGTCAAAAACCTAATATGTCCTCTTAACTTATTAGATGACTTCCCCACCTTCTTGTAACCTTCACCAGGGTCAAGTAAAATGCCAATAATGGATAATAATGTGGAATTATGGGTTTAATAACCCCAATTTTGCCACCCAGTTCTTCAGTAGCTGAAAAGTGACTTTAGGAAAAGCTATTAGGGTTGTGTTTTTTTATTTTTCTTCAAGGAGCCATAGGGTAGTCAGGTAAAATGTAGTTACTTTATTAAAGAAAGTATAGAAACCTGTAATATCCTTCCTGCCTAACAAAGATGAAAGTAAGAGTTTGTCACTAACAAAAATCACTGTCTTGTGGTCTTTTAATGGAATGATAATGGCTACTTTCTTCTGACTGGGGCTGATAATGTAGTGAAAATGCAGGTGTTTCTGGCACTCACTGCTGCGTTGTATTCAGCATCGGACTAGCCCTCTGCCTCCACTGGTCTCAAGTCCTGCTGAGGAGAACAATGGTCTGAGCAGGGCAGAAATAGATGCCAGCAAATAAATGCCATTGGAAGTGCA
Organism: Sphaerodactylus townsendi; assembly: GCF_021028975.2. Classification (NCBI taxonomy): domain Eukaryota; kingdom Metazoa; phylum Chordata; class Lepidosauria; order Squamata; family Sphaerodactylidae; genus Sphaerodactylus; species Sphaerodactylus townsendi. The sequence goes on from NC_059434.1 coordinate 66,831,514, forward strand.
CATGCCTCAATTGGCACCTCATTTGTTAACAACCGAATGAATATGCATGCTAGTAATAGCAAACTGTAGCAGACCAAAGTCATTGTTGTAGGATTCAGAAAGGAAAACTGTGTGAGCACCCAAGAACATGAGACCTGATCAAGACAAGCCATTTTAGCAAGCCATTTTAGCCTGTTTGTGGTGTTTATTTCATTCAACAGTGAGGATTTAATTGAAGAGACTTTTAACTGCCTCTCAGAGGCCTTTGGATCGTAGACCTCTTCTTGTTTACAGACTAAATTTCGTTGTGCGTGCACAATGACAATAAAAAATGCTTATGCTTAAATTTCACCTAAAAATACTTCCTACATACAACTATTTTCTACCTAACTGATACATAAACTCAGGAACCAGACCCTGAAAAAAAAACCTGTGGGCCTACTTTGCCCTTGTATGCAGTCAAGCAATATGATCACAGGACCTAACAACAACATTGGATATACCACCTGGGAGCTGGTTCAGCATAGTGGTTAGTGTGTTGGACTAGGATCTAGTGAGATCCAGGTTCAAATCCCTCCTCGGCCATGATAGCACACTAGATGACCCTGGCCCAGTCAGCCGCTTCCAGCCTAATCTATCTCACAGCATTGTTGTGAAAATAAAATAGAGAAGACAGAACTATGTCAACCACCCTCATCCGTGTTGGGTAGGAAGGCATGACCAAAGTAAGTAAATCAGTAGAAACTGTCTCAGGTTTATCCATGTGCTCTTCCTCCAATGTAATATACGTCATATGTCAACAATGCAAAATCAAAAGAATAAACGGACATAGATGTGACATTAAAACCGCCAAAATTCAATAATCACCAGGAGAGCATCTCAGTCTTCCAAGTTATTCTGTTGTGAATGGAAAGGTCACTGTTCTTTCATAAATGAATTTCAAAGGGAGAATTCAATGCAAAATTGCTGAAATAGAATTCATTAATAAATTCAAGACTATTGATTCCACGCCCAAGACTATTGATTCCACTTCCAATCTTAACGAGGATTTGGGTTTCTCACTCAGTGTAGATGTTAATATCTTGCATTTTCCATCTCTTATGGCCATGAATTAGTTAATCTATACCTGTGTGAGTGCTTGGGTTATTTGTTGATCCTGTTCATCCTGTATTAGATCCCATGATAATTTACTTTGCCCAATAGCTGAGAGTGGCTCGTACCCACTTGCAGTAAACATTTTACTGTTTTACTTGGATCTTGATTTAAACTCAAACTTAAAACTTGATTTAACATCATTTTATGAGATGTCCCAAGTTCCTAAGGGCCGTATGCTCAAAGTGTACTCACAACCTCACAATGTTTGTATGCTGCCCTTTCTTCAAGGAGGTTAACATATTTAGCCCTCCCAGACCTGATAAATTTGGATTTATATCCCACCTTTCTCTCAAGATAACTTACAAGCTCCTTTCCCTTCCTCTCCCCACAACAGACAACATGTGAGGTAGGTGGGACTGAGAGAGTTCCCAAAAACTATGACTAGCCCAAGGTCACCCAGCAGGAATGAAGGAGTGCAGGAACAGATCTGGTTCACCAGATGAGCCTCTGCCACTCGGGTGGAGGAGAGGGGAATAAAAGCCCTGGCTCTCAGCAGGGGATTGGGACAAAGGGCAGGGGTTTACCTGCTGTGGGTTGGCAAATATATAGAGATTGTTAGAACAGTGAACTCAGTGTCCTTGGTGTTGAAGTGAAGGACTTCCACGCTTTTTCCTGCCTCAACCACAGAGGGGGATTTACCAGTAAGCCAGATGCTAGATAGGGACCTAGGGCAGTGATGGCGAACCTTTTTGAGACCAAGTGCCCAAATTGTAACCCAAAACCCACTTATTTATTGCAAAGTGCCAACACAGCAATTTAACCTGAACACTGAGGTTTTAGTTTAGAAAAAAACAGATGGCTCTGAGGCATGCGTTACTCCGGTGCATGCTTGGTGGTAGTCGGTTGCTTTGCTTTGAAGCAACCGTGCAACTCTTCCAACGGGTGAATCATGACCCTAGGAGGGTTTACTCAGAAGCAAGCCCTGTTGCCAGCAACCGAGCTTTCTCCCAGGTAAAGGATTGTGCTTTAGTTCTTCGCATGAAAATCAGTGGGGTTTAACAGCGCTTAACAGGGTTACCTACACTGTCTCCCCAAAACTTGGTCTTAGGTTTAATGCTAATAATCCAGCAGCCCAGGCCAGCCTAGATGTGTGTGTGTGGGGGGGCCTCTGTTTGCACGTGCACAGCACCCACAACTGCAAGGACAGGGCTGATTGCCTGGGTCTTTTCCACTAAAACCAGTATGCTGCTGCTAGTGCTTGTAACAGACAGAGGCTCAGATCCTAAAACATTGTTCTGTTAATCTCACTGAAACATCTGTCTTTCTACAGCTTTTTTCCCACATGGCTTTTGTCCTTGCAGGTCCCATAATCATCAGTATAGCATTTTGGGTGGTCAAAGGGGGCTCCCCTTTCCCTTTTTACCTGCAAAGAAGCAACTGGATCCAACCCAGGAAAAGATATAAAATTGTTCCAGATCACACTAATCCCTGATGGTTTAATATGTGTGACTGTTGGACCAGTTCTGCTTCCTTATACACTGCACTCATCTTGACCTGTAAGACAACCAGCTTCAAGCACTACAGAGCACAGCCTAAGAGCATTACAAGATACACTTGAGGTGATGTCTTTTTGCTCTTTTATAAAGTGACATGGGTTCACTGACTCCCTTTCTCTAAGAGAGGAGTCTTCCTCCATCAAAGAAGCCTCTCACCACTGAAGCAAGGCACCTTCCACCAGAAGAAGGCTCCTGCTGGAGAAATGGTCCTCAAAGCGTGAGAGAACCAACCCAAACAGTCCAGAAACACCTGCTGCCTCACAGCAGAATCTCTGCCTCCTGCCAATTAAACCATCTACAAGTGAACTAGAAAATCTAGCTGGAAGTTCTCCCAGAACACAGCCAGAATCAGACATGGCCCTTGCTATTAAACCCTCTCTAAAGCACTTTACTAGCATGTCTGGGAATTTCTCCATCAGCTGCCTCTTCCATTTGCCTTCTCCCGTTCTGCAGATGTCTGTACCCTGAGAATTGTAGTAAATGCAGCTGTCAGCTCCTTGTTAAATGAAGATGCATATAACACCTCTCTGTCCCTGCACATTATTTATTAACATTTTAAAGCCCACTAAGGAGCAAATTAAATGTTCCTCTTTTACTAACATTTACAGTTATAATGACCTAAGAACTCATGAATTACAGTAGACTGTAACCGCCACTCTCGAGACCTTATTAATTAATTAATTGCATTTGGTACTGTGCCTTTTTCTGGCTTAGAACTCAAGGCAATCAGCGTGCACAGATTTTTGGGATGTCCTCTTTCTAGAGATCAACCAGATCCAGGTCCATTTAGCTTCTGCTTGGTTGCTGAATCATGTGCCTTCAGACCATACCGTGGAGACCATGGGCTAATGCATCTCTTCAGTACTGACGTGCATCCAACCACGCAGTTCATCTGATGAAATAGCATTTCCATTTGTGGAAAAGAGGGTAGTGATTTTCACTGATCCCTCATACCCACAGTTTCCCCCTTGCAATGTGACCCCAGTTTAATCGCATGCATTGTATTGGGTTTAGATGAGAGTAATTCTCTTTAGGATTGCATTGTAAGCCGCTCACAAAGATATTCTGACTGGTTGGAACTACTTTTCAGTGAGCTGCAGCTGAAGGGGGCAGTGGGAAAATTACAGTGCTTAAATGATTGATCGGATACTTGTCACTGCCACTTTTTTTGAACCACAGTGACCATGTAGGTTCTAGGCAAGATACCAGCGACACTTTTGGTTCTATTATTTTGGTTCAAAACTCAGTTTATCTGGCAGGAGGGGAGTCAGTGATGAAGGGCGGGGGAACTGTGCCCAGGGCATGAACTGCCTGCACGCCCTGCCCCCGAAAAACCCTCAACAGCCCCCACCCCATCCCTGCCATGCCTCTGGCCCTGCCCCGACACGTGACTGCAATAGTGGTGCCTGGGGCAAGCCACCCCAGATGTCCCCATTGTAGCTACGCCCCTGAGAAGAGTGACCTATACTTCTAATAGATCCAGTTACTTTTCATGCATTTAGAACCTTGAAGTTCAACAACAGTTGCCCGCTGGAGGGCGTAAGGAATTTCCATTTGTTCCCAGTGACTAGCCATTCAGCTCTATCATAACCATTCCTCTTGCTTGAGAGAGTGCTGTAACCAACCATTGTTGGATGTAGAAAAAGCCATTGCAATCTGTATCCATTCCTTATTCAATAACATGGTTTGGCTGGAGCTGTATCCTAAAACTCTAACTGGGAGTGCCTATATCCCCTGGATTTTTTCCCCGTCAAGTCATAGCTGACTTAAGGCAACACCGTAGTTTTTCAAGGCAAGAGATGAGGATAGTCTTAGGAGGGGGGATACAGATGCAATGGGCAGAAAGCACTGCTCTGGGGATCAGGAAATGATAGAAAGCTTGGCTTTCTCCCTGTAGTTATTTGGGGACCATTAATCATGTTTGGTCTTCTTCGCGTCAAGCCTACATTCCCTTCAGGTTGCATTCTCAATTACAGGCATGTTTCCTCCTTTTCAAAACTCATTGCAATCTGCAGTCTGACTCTTGCCACAGTTTTTGAGATCAGATAAAGTACGACTTTACAGGGGAAAGTGAAGAGAAAGCAAGGGGACATCAACATGTGTTTGGCTTCCTTCGGGTTTTCCCGCTTCTCCTGGCTTCTTCTGGCTTTCCCCACCCACTCAAAAGCAGTTCCTCCCAATCAGGCAGAACAAGAAAGTGGAAGGCTTCTTTGTTTGGCTGTGGACACTTCTCAGAGCTTTCCCCCCACTCAACAGAAAAACACAGGGAAAACCCACTGTGAAGCACACAGTCACGGGGTAAGCCCTGCATGCATAATAGATCTGGGTCTTCATACTGCTTACAAATGACAAGGCTTGGTGTTCTATATTATTGCTTTCTCAGTACACAGAGAGCTCAAAGGCCTGATTATGTACACATAACATTAGGTAGACCACTGGGCTAGCTCCTAGGCTAAGCCCATAAGATTCAGGGATCTTCCAAATATATTAATGTAAAAGCGAGGCTTTATTTGGGAAGGGCACTCACTGGTACTTTTGGGGGGTATGTTTCCAAGACCTGATAGGAGAACTGGTGGAAATGATTGCAACCTTATATGCGAATGCTGGCACCTTTAAAAAAACAACAACCCCAAAAGCAATACCATTCCATGTTTGCATTTGTGACTGACTATTCATTTGTTGGGGCAACCAAGAAGGGGTCTGGTTTAAGAAGGAAAGAGTAAGAAAGTCACACTGTTACTGAAGAGTAATTTTAAGATTAGTCTGGCAGGCAGGAAATAGCAATAATGATTAATAATTCTAGCAGTTTGCAAGGAGAATAAGGTGATAAACAGCAGGTACCCCTTGCTTGTGAAAAGCCGATCATCCAGACCAACTTAATTTTTGCTCTTTGAATGGATAAAAAGCTTAGTGGATAAAGGAAGTGAAGCAGACATAATATATCTCAAGTTTATTAAGACCTTTAATACCGTTTCCTTTATGAAAAATTAGAAATAAGAACAGATGAAATGGAATTTTTATAAGATAGATATATAATTACCTAAGTTAGCAGATTAATCTGAAGCATCAATAACTTTGGAAGTGAAATAAAGTTGTCTGTCAGTTTTAAATTAGGAAAATACAAGCAAGACAGCCGCAAGTATTTTCAGGGTATATCTCATTTTCCTCTCCCACACCAGTTCCTCTTTCACTCACCTAAAACCCCCATAACCTCACCTCTTTTTCTGTTTTCCTTTCTTCTTCCCACCCAGCCACTATCTTACCTTTATGTGCCCCCCCCCCCCCGCCCCCAGCCTCTCTTCTGGAAAACTCTACTTAATTCTGACTGAACCAGGCCCAGTTGCTTGATAGAAAAGCTTCAAGGCACAGGTGTCAAACTCGGGGCCCTCCAGATGTTAAGGACTACAGTTCCCATCATCCCCTGCCATCATGATACTGGCAGGGGATGATGGGAACTGTAGTCCATAACATCTGGAGGGCCACGAGTTTGACACCTATGCTTTAAGGACTTGTGAGGTGTGCATCATTTTCTGCAGCATCCTCTCACATCGTTATTGCCTCTTTCCCTAATGGCAGCCCCATATCCTCACTTTTCTCTGTTTTCTTCTCTTCTTTCCACCCACTGTTCAATCTATTTATTATCTGCCCATCATCTTTGGCTATATTTATATTGGCTATATTTATTATTTGTTCACTTCCTGTTCCACCTTTCAGTGGGGATCCAAAAGGCAGCTTGCCTCATTCTCCTCTCCTGCATTTTATCCTCATGGCAATCTTGTGAGGTAGGTGAGATGGTTTAAAGCTACCCAATGAGCTTCCACAGCCCAGTGGGGATTCAAGCCTGGATCTCCAAGATCCTAGTTTCATACTCTTACCAATACTCCGCACTGGCTTTCATGGGGTGGAAACTGTTGAACAGTAAATAGCAAGCAGTTGGGTGTGAGTATGTGCTTGTGTGTTCAGATATAACCAAGCCCAATATATACTCGCCAAAATACCTTATCAATATCTTTTAGATATATTCAGGACACTGGATGATTTGTGAGATTTTCCAGGGAGTCAGTAAATGGGGCCTAAAAAATCCCAGCAATAGTAGGGATTAGCCAGGAGTATCAGTACCTAGCGTTGAAGTCTCTCATGACCAACCTGCCTGCCTATCTACCTGTCTTTCCAAACTTGGGTATTGGCTTGCCAAGTTGATTTTTCTTAGATTATGCACTTTAAAATTGTTTTTGTTGACTTTGCAAATTTGCATTCTTTGCTAGAGTGACTTTGTATCTGGTTAGCTTTTTTTTTTTGAGGTGGATTCTTGAGTTTGATGACTGAAGATCCTGGGTTTTAATTTATGTATATTCTTGGATTGTACATTGTCTGGTTTCTCTGATTTTACATTTGTTAAGCTTGTAATATACTCCTATCAGGGTTGGCTTGGGTGATTCATGGGTTTTACGTTGGTATGGATTCTCAGGTTTTACATTTTAAAAAACTTTTCCCCTATTGGGGCACCTTTTTCAGGGATTCATAGAACAAATCCTCTTGGTCCAATTCTAGCAATGGCCACTGAAGGTATCAATTTCTTAAAGCTACAAATACTGCTTCTATTTTGGCAGGGGGTTAATCCCCCAATTTTTAAAACAAGTTCAAATTTTTCTATACTTTGGGGTGTTTTTCAGGTTAGTAAAAGTATCTGTCCTGTCTGTTTATGGCTCCAGTCTCTGGATTTATGTATTCCCAGATCTGGCCACATTGAGAATTAGATGTATTATGTGATCAAACATCCACCACTTTTGAACAGGAAATTCACTTTTGTTTAAAATAGGCAGACATACCTAATTCTAAGGATAGAATTATGTACTGTCAAATGTTTTGCATTAAGATTTCTTACATATAGTGTGGCCATGTTCCTGAAATCTTAGCAATTGGCTTGAGTCCAGCATGAATTCCAGGATTACTTTATAAAAGAACATAAGGCTTACTCTGTCGGTTACAAAGAAATGCTTTTGCAATTACCATCAACCAGAAGAGCCACATAACTATTGTAAGCCCTGACAGCCAACCTAGCAAACACATACCTACAATAATATAAGACACACATGGTAAGTATTTAACTATGACCAAGTTGTGTAATTCTCAGAGTACTCAGTATTACATCACTGTTGAGTCTTTCCCTTACGTACCTGGAGTAAAGGAAAGGACTTCTTCTCTGCCTTCCCACCCTTTCTTCAGCATGAGACACAGCACATTGTATGAGGAAGTGAGATCGCCAAAGCATGCAGAAGCTACCGAGAAAGGGGAATAAAGCCACAACCTCACTGTGGCTAGCGTGCACTTTTCCAGAGTGGCTGTCATGGTGGAGGGGATAGTGATTTTATTCTCACTTCTTTCTAGCGAACTGGCTCTCTTCCTGGCTGCTGCTTAAATGCTGGTATAGAAACACAAAAGCTGCAGAGAAAGGTGTGGAGATATTGTAGAGGATTACTAGGTTTGCCCTGGATCTTCCAGCTAATTTTTTGTAAATAAATTGTTTCTAGCGTCTCAGCTTGTTGGTTCCGTTCCCCCAACACAAAATGCCCACCTGGCTCCACTTCAAGAGTGGAAGTGAATGTGTCAGGTTGCTTCAGCTCTAATTGTGCATTTGCAAATAATTGTGTGTCTCCAGAACTTTTCTCTCTCTTCAAAAGGGAACAGACACTATTAAACTCCCTAGATTACCTGCCCAGTCAATTCTGTAAGCTTTGCAGACTGACAGATGTTCTCCTTTCTCTTGTGTGAGCCTCCAGTATACAATTTTGTGCCATTGGTAGGTCAAAAATAGCATCATTAATTATAGACTTCATCTTATGTTATGATATGGATAGTTATCAAAGAGGGAACGACCAAGTGGGTATTACTGAATGTGGCATTTATAGGATGTCCTGATTTTTTTACAATTGAACTGTACCTCATTTTGTTTGGGGACCGATGAAATTAAAAGTATTATTGGATGTGTCTTAGCATTTTTATTTGCTTAGCCAGTTTTTCATCTGAAAAAACAAATGTACTTTTGTAGAATGAGCAGTGTATTTGACTCATGTTCAAATGCTCAGTTTCACAGCAGAAGTGACACAAATGACACTAAGAGTGCAATCCATGGCGGGGGAGGGGGCTGGAAGAACCGTGAATGTGGCTCATGGGTACACTGACACAAATGCCCCTTATACAGGTACAAGGAGCAAATGTGCCAAAAGTGGAGTGCTGTGCAGACCTGCCCACTTGAACAAGGAAGCGGCCGTTGTGCCAGTATTCTTCCACTGCAGTGTCCTGTGGCATGAGTGGGGGCATTCCTGGGGGCAGAGGTGACTTTAGTTAGCACAGGGCTTTGAGCCAGGAATGCCTCCTACACCTACCAGCAACAAGCCATCAAAAGGGTAGTCATGGGCCATTCACAAACGGTGAGTTTTCAACCTTTGTCAATGTTTGCTTCTTCCCCAAGGTTCTCCTATCCTCTTTAGAAATGGCATGTCTGTGCCACATTGGAACCATCCTTGGCTGATGTGAAACTCTCCCCCCGCCCCACACACACACACCGTGGATTGCACTGCCCATGTCACAATATGCAAGCATCTGTTTACTGTAGATTGGGTAGATATACTTCTTTTTTCCTTCCTTACCAAGGAAGCAATAAAAAACACTTTGCATAAAACAAATTCCAAATTATAACTAATCGCAGGAGAGATGACAAATGTGTGCCATGCTGCACTGTGAAAATACTAATCAAAGCAGTCTATCAATTGTTAAAATTAATTATTTAGATATGCAAAACTCCTATTAAATATTTGTAGATAATTGCATAATTAGATCCAGATTAATAGAATCAAAAATAGCAATTGCAGTTTTAAATCATATCAAAGAGTTGTGCTTTGGGGGGGAGGGGAGATTTATAATCCATGCTCACACCCAATTTTGCCATATGCACTTGGAATCCTGGGAGAGGAATCCCTCACTGGCTGGAAAACTATATGAATAAATACTTGATTCCCCAGGCTTTGAGCAACCAGAGCTATAAGCATGTGGCTCCTTAAAAAAAAGGTGGGCTCCCATTTAATATCCTTGGCTACTTTTGGCAGGGGTTGGGCAGCACATAAAGCAATTATGCACAACACGGACAGGTTGTGTTGGTAGAGGGCTTCTAATATGGCAGCTCCATGCTGAACACAAAGTCTAGCTTTGCCTCTGGATTATCTATAATACCAGGAACATGCTGTATTGTTAAATGGAGACACTTCAGTTATATACTGTTAAATACACTGGAAGTTTTACTTTATTTCATTACATAGTTCAATATTGCTGCAAGGGGTAGATTGACTTTGCAACACCAACAAAAATTCAGTAGCCCAGCCTCTCATTTTAAGATGCTCCAAAGAAGCCTATAATATTCTCCATCATTTCATAGTCTGCTAAGGAAATATGGCAATTTTATGGAGACTCCCAGGGAAAAAAATTGATTTCATGTAGATTCCAGTAAAAAGGTAAATTTCATTGGACTTCTAGAAATGGCTGAATTTCCTGGAATCCATGAAATTTATCATTAAATCTATGACGATCATGGAAAATGTAGTTTTCTCTTCTTTATATACAACTTATTCCTCGCAAATATTCATTCCTCATTCCTCATATTATGCAACTCAGCAGTCTCTCGCATTGTATTTTGCTGTGGTTATTTTTAGCATATTCTTGATTCGTTAAAGGTTCAGAGTTTTCTGACTTTTAGCTAATATAAATGCATGACTGTATATTTGTTGGCCTGAACAGCATGGAGAATTTCAAATCCATTTCCAGGGATTCCATTTTTCATTACAAAAATGGCAGGCTTTGCTGCATAGAAATGGAAGTAGTAAGTAAGTAGGTAAGCAAATAGCTGAACCAGGCACACAATTTCTGCATCATATGAAGGGCATGGCAAAAGTTTCAGATTCAGCCTGCAAACTCTAAGCTATATTTACTGAAGATGAATGGACCAGAAAATGGCCAGGTCCTTACAAAATCCTATTTGAACTGTCAAATAGGGTAATACTTTATTCCTTTATTCCTAGGAAAATTGCCCAGGAATATCACTTTTATAGCTTCTATGTTCCCAGATTACCCCTTCCTCCTAGCTACTTATGCATGAAAAAATTTTTAAGGAAGAGAAGTACTCAAAAGGAAGGGAGGAGAGTTAAATATGAGATTAGGAGCTAAGGTGAATTCAGGGCCCTTCCAAACTAAGGAGGAAACTATAATAAATGAGAAGAAGGAGTAAGTAAGTAAATGAATTGGTTGAGTCCATGGCTGATTCACACATGTTTATTGATGGATCCTTTGTCCTGTAAAGCCTCAACTCTTAAAGGGCATAGCCAGATGGGACAATACCATTCTCGGTGCTTGCAGGTACCCACAGGTGTTGTTTGTGGATACACTTTTATGTTGCCCTTCTTCTTTGCCTGTGTTTCCTTTTAGTTTTGTGTTCTTCCTATTAGTGTGATGATGCTGCCCTTGTATATTTCCACAAGACTGCAATGCAGTTTCAACTGCAAGATCAGTTTGCAATAGTTGATCTATGCTTTTCGTCTTCTATGCTTTGCATTTTGCAAGGGGCCATTGTAGGGAGGCACTATGTGCTAGCATTTTTATGTTTCAGCTTCTATGTGAGGTGGGAACAAATGGGTATTGTCCATTGGGGGTCATCAGATAACGAACAATGGTAAATGTGGTTGGAAAATCGAAGGGTTACCTTGGATTTTGCTGACTCCTGAGTTACGCATGAAATTTCTGTTTGGGCTGTTAACACACTGGCACTAAATCAAAATACAAAACACCCTATTGGACAGCAAGACAGCACAAGCATGGGCATCTTCTAGTTGGGTTTCTACTAAGGCAATCTTTGGTACAACTTTAATGACAAAAATTTGAACTGCAAATGTCTTTAGCACTAGAAGAAGAAGGACAATCCAAGCAATGTGCTGAATAAGTAAAGGCATAAGTTCATGCCTTCTGTAGCATTTCACATTTTAAATGCTCAAGGAATAGTTCATTCGTTTGTAAGAAGCTGGGGGAAGGTTAATTAGAGAAATGGGTTTATGGAAGAGAAGGAAAGAAGGATCAGGAAAAATACAAAGCACTTATACCGCTAGTTATATTTTTGCTTTATTTGTTTATTTTACTGATTACTTAGATTTATAGCCCACCTTTCCATTGGTGTGTTCAAGGCGGCTAATAAAATTATCGCTGGTATAAACAATGAAACTGTTCAATACCAAATAGCATTGCATTGTATCACACGGAAATCCCCTATCTTCTTCAAACTCCATCCCCAAAACTCTGGGAGTTTCCCAACCAGGGTCTGCCAACCCAACCCAACCCAACCCCCCATATCCCACTGGTGACCAGGGGAGATTGCTTGCTACTTGATGTTGTTGTCGTTGCCATCTTTAGTCTAATGTTACTTTGCTAGACCAACTTTGTCAATTTCACTAGGCTTACTCCTCCAGTGATAGATCTTCACTATTCAATTAAAAAAAGAAGTGATCTCCTTCATTTCCCCTGCAAGGGGAGAGAAAAAGTCACACTTTAACAGGCTTCAGAAACAATGGAGATTCTCAGATCTGACAGCGTAGTGAGTTCCAGATGGAGGGAGCATGTGCGTAACCAAGAATCAAAACCAAAGGGAATGTTCACTCAAAATGAAGACGACCACACATGCATAAATGGTCATAGAGTCTACCCTCCAAAGCAGCCATTTTTCCCAGGGGAACTTGTAGGAAGTGAAGGACTTTGCGCTATCTCTTAAGCTCAGAGCTCCAAATGGCTAGAGAGTCAGAGGGATAGAGGAGTCAAGGCACCGGCCATCCCTGCTCTGCTGCTCTCAAACTATCCCTTTGATGCATAGATTACTGTTCTTAGGGAAACTTCCTTCCTCCTTTTTCTCACACCTCCACTGGCATGCACACCCACCTCTCCATCTTGCAACCATGAGGGCATAAGGCAGGTCCTGTGCTTTCCTCCATCCTAGTTAGTTAGGCTAGATTAGGAAACATTATTTACTCTACCCTTTCAGAAATGCAGTTCCTTTAATGTCAAGTATATTCGTTTGAATAGAGAAAAGACTCTGAGTAATTTTGTTCCTGGCACATGCAGAGATTAGATGGGCATTGCTGCATACTAGTCTTTGTGCACTCTGCTAATTTACCACATCCAGAATCTAACTGGAGGGGCCCAGATTCTGAATCTAACAGAACTGATCTCTGGAGGTCAGCTGTAATAGTGGGAGATCTCCAGGTACTACCTGGAAGTTGGCAATCCTAGACATCCCTCACACCTGTCTCCTGTTTCCTGCCACCATTCTGAGAAGTGGGAGGAGAGGAGGGAATAAAAAATTCACTGGCATTGTGTGTTTGATGGCGGTAGTACTATGAATCACTGGAAACTCTTTGGGTTTACTCCTGGGTTGCTTCTGGGTTTCTCCTGGAAGTGATGTTATCATGTTCACAATTCCACTCCTACTGTGTCCCTGCCCCCTGCTATCCTGTTGGATGGCAACCTTAACCCAGCAACCTTACTTGCTAAACAAATTCGGGACAATGCCAGCCCCTCCCCCAATTTTGCTACACAAAGGCGCCTGAGAGTCAGAAATGGGTGATCAGCCCTCGGCAACTGATATTTGACTCTTAAAAACACCAGGAAGGTCCTATCACAAACAGTGTCTCAGCTGCTAAACTGATCACATATCCCAATATTATCTAGATAGCATTTAAAGTGCACGCACAAATTATGAAACTATGCCTCTCTTTCCAAGGTGTTCTTTTCCTTCCTTGGCCCTTTGTAGGAAAATGCCAAAGAAGCTACATCTAAAAGCCATTCATCTCTCGCTGACTCTCATTGCTGCAAAGTTGCTGTGAAGCGACCACAAAGCACACAGCTGGCAAACGGAGGAAGAGACAACAATGCAGGCCACTCTTTTCTATACCTTCTTTGAATGCATGGGGGGGAAAACAGCCCAGTCAACCTCATCTAGCAAGGTTTCCTTTTTTTTCCTGTTCAAGAATTTTTACTATGTTCTGCAATCGCTTAATGCTGTGCGGTTGGTCGTACAGGGACACCTGCTGTGCTGGCTCTTTAAAAACAATGCAGTAAGAGCTCGACTTCGACACACAGAGAAAAGAATTTGGCTTTGCAGGGTTCTTTTCACATGCTGAAATTGCTGAAAACACAGCAACCATTATAAGCTCAGCAGTAGCTCCCACACAGCACTGAATCTTTTGCTGCGAGATAGGGACAGTTACCAGACCCAGAAAGTTCTCTCCCCAAAGTTGGACGTTTCCCCCTCTCCCGCCTTGTCTTAGAGGTACACACGGCCTTTATTTGACTAAAATGCTTGCCAAGTTAGACTGGCGTTGTTGCCTCTCTATGTTGCCAGGGCAACCATGGAGTAGCCTAAAAGCTGGTTTCAGTATGGTCCCCACACACACACACACAATTTTCTGAACAGAGTTTGAACCAGTGTTGTAAGGTCCTCCCTGGCCACTGGTAAGAGATGTGGGGGGATAGGGTTGGCAGATGCAGGTTGGAAAACACCTGGATATTTGGGGATGGCACCTGGGACAGGCAGGCACTTCAGTGGGCTGTAATGCCGTAGGGTCCATCCTCCAGAGCAACCATTTTCAATATAATTCTTGTTGCACATGATTAAGAAAGAATCTGCTGAGATTTCAGATTCAACTTCATTTATTGCTTTAATGTATTGCGTATTCCATTATCCACAGACTCTGCAAAACAGGCTTTTCCTGGCTCCCCCGTCCTGCTGCAGCCCACTAAGCCAAATATTGTTGCTGGAGGTCAGCAAACAGAGGGGGCAAAGGGTGTGTGAGTCCCTAAGCTGACATCGCTGGCTCTTCTTTCACAAATGAGAAAGGTTGTTCTGATGGAAAAAACAGTCTCGTGTTACGTGGACTTAGGGATGCAGAAGGATTTTGCATGTTTGTGAGTTCAAAGTGAACGTTGATTAGTTCAAGTGGGTTCTTTTCAGAAGTGTGAGGCTCTTCTGTGGGGTCCTGGCTTTATGTACCCTAGGCTGATTCCGCATGGGCCAAAAACAGCGGTGTGAAAATGGTGTGAAAACAGTATAAACCCTTTTATACCATTTTAAACCCTTTTACACCATTTTCACACTGTTTTCACACTGCTGTTTTTGGCCCATGCGGAATCAGCCCTACATTTCGGAATAAAGTAGCATTGCTCAGGAATTCTGGGATTTAGGGGTCCAATTACTCCCACTCAAGAATCACATCATAACGTGGCTCAGGAATTAAAAGCACTATGGTTACTGCTGAGAAAAGGAACATTTTGAGCCTATAGGCAGAGAAGAAGATTTGCGATGGTGCAGTTTCTAGAAAACCATGTGTGAATCATGTGGAAGCAAGAGATAAGTTAAGCAATCTGTGGCTAAACTGGCCAGAGTTCAGAAGTTCGTTCTTGGGGGCCTCTGCATGAATTTCTGGAAAATTGGGGAACAGATGAATCAAAGTCTGCTGCTGGAAGTACAGATAGGGAAGAGATAGAACCGGAGCAGTTACGATGGGAACTGCTAGATCTTGCTTTAAGCTACTTCCTTCCAAACAAGCGTGCTTTGGTCAGTTGTGGGCAGCAGGACATCCCCTGTGATACAGTAAGATCAAAGCTGGGCATGTCCGTGAGTGATTGCTTCCTCTTGGCTGGCCCTGAGAAAACCCACTTTGCTTTCCGCAGCTGAAGTCAACAGCTGGCTACCTTGTTGTTTTGAGCTGGTTCCACTAATGAATGTGGGTGAGGTAATACAACACGTTGGTGTGCTAATAAGCTCTTGTGTTTAATAAAGCAATTTGTAAATCTAACTAGCAGCATGTGTCATTGCTCAGAATCCTGAAAGGAACGTGGAAACTATGAACTACTTAGAGGGACTTATGGTATTCAGTATAACAGCGCTGGTGGACCATCATCTGTGGTGCTTCCTCCACAGTGATCCATCAGAGGCTGTGTCCGGCAAGATTTGGGTCACTGTAGCAAGATGTATTTTATTTACTTGAACCTCCTATTGATTGATTTTCGGTTTTGTTTCAAAAACTGGTTCCCCTCCTTCCCTTAGCCTTTTTGACGTTTGTTACAGATCTCAATTACGGGGACATGAGCCATTTTCTCCAGGGAAACTGATCTTGGTCATCTGGAGATCAATTGTAATAGTGGGAGTTCTCCAGGTGGCAATTACGCAGACTGCTGCAACCACTTGCGATATTGGTTCATATTTTATTTTAATATTTTATTACTAGTCATTTAACTGTTTTAGTGCTGTCTGCATGTATTATGTTTATTGCTATCTTTATGCTACTTTGAATGCTCTTTGGGTGTTTATTGTTTGGTGAGGAAGTTTTAACCATTGTAACTGGTTTTATTGACTTGGATCCTGGGACTCACAAGCACTTTGAGACTCACTAAAATCAGATTGCATGATATGCCAGCTTTACCTCACCCCTGGATAGGGTTGTCAACTTCCAGGTGCCACCTGGAGAACTCCCACTATTACAATTGATCTCCAGATGACCAAGATCAGTTTCCCTGGAGAAAATGGCTCATGTTCCCGGAAAAAATGGCTGATGTGAAGGGTGGACTTTATCACATTATACTCTGATGATGGCCTTTCCCAAAGGGTCCACCTCACACTAGGCTCCACCTTGCACATCTCCAGATCTCCTTGCACATCTCCAATCCAGAGTTGGCAACCCTACCCCAGGAGTTTCCTGTGACCCTCTTCTGTCAAAAAGCTGATACTGGGAGCTGGAAGAGTTGTACGGATAAACAGCCACTTTGTGTAGTGGGCTGAAGCGAGGGAGGAATTAGGTCAAATCACATTCTTCCACTAGTGGAGAAAGAAGAAGAAGAAGAAGTAGTAGTAGTAGTAGTAGTAGTAGTAGTAGTTTAGATTTATATCTTCCCTTTCTCTCCTATAAGGAGACTCAAAAGGGCTTACAATCTCCTTTCCTTCCCACCCACCTCCCACAACAAACACCCTGTGAGGTGGGTGGGGCTGAGAGAGCTCCAAAGAATTGTGATTAACCCAAGGTCATTCAGCTGGCATGTGTTGGCGTGCACAAGCTAATCTGGTTCACCAGATAAGCCTCCACAGCTCAAGTGGCAGAGCGGGGAATCAAACCCGATTCTTCAGATTAGAGTGCACCTGCTCTTAGTCACTACACTGCACTGGCTCTCAGAGTGGCAGAAGCCGCTTCTCATTTACATGCAAGGCAGAAGGAATGATTTTGTCCATTGTGGCACATCAATGCCACATGGCATTTTGTTTGTAAAGCTTTCCTGAACCTCCAGCACAAGCTTTTCAGTCAGAAAAGGATACTGGGAGCAAGGGATATGAGAAAGGTCTGCTAGTGTATCTGTGGGGTAGACAGGGTCATAAATAAATTAAGTGTCTAGCATGGAGGTCTGTTATTCAGATTATAAAAGCAAATGAAAGCTGTGGGGCTAGCATAAGTAATTTGACACTAACCAATCCTTGGACCTTGGACCTCTCAAAACAGACTTCCCTCTGTGATACACCTTTGAAGATGCCAGCCACAGATGCAGGTGAAACATTAGGAACAAGATCCACCAGACCATGGCCACATAGCCTGGAAAACCCACCACAACCAATCCTCGGACCCGTCACTATTTCACATGTGAAAAGAGAGATGTGCATGTACACCTGAATATTATTATTATTATTTTCACTGGATCTTTGGAGAAAGATCTGGTTTGGGGGCTGTAGGTTCAACCTGGGTCATAGTCCAACCACAAGGCGTGGGTAAAGGTGGCAATGCCATTATGCAATACTAAGGAGCTGGTTAAAATGGTCCACCTACAGAAAGCTAGCTATTTATTTACTCGAAATGTTTATTAGCTTCCTTTCTCCCTTGTGGAACTCCAGGCAGCTTACAGTTTAAATAAAACATTATCCAAGCACAATAAAAACAACAATTATAAAACCCATAAAAAGTTATTTAAAAGAGCCAATTAAGACTGCCAATCATAAAAGATAAATCAATCAAATGCAGTCCTAAATTTGCCTAATCATGTCTTTGTCTAATTCTGCACTCCTAGTCCGATTGCATTGTTTGCTGTCTTATAATGTCTGTTGTATTATTTTATACTTTGTAATTTCCTTTCAGGGTCAGCAAGAAAAGGTGAACTATAATAAATTATTAGGGATCACCTAAATTATTAGTGATCACCAAGGAATCAAACGTCATACAGTGGAAGCTGTTGGAATATATGAATTCTGCTCAGTATGACTGTTGACTATTTGAGGGTTAAGTACCCTCTGCTGACCCCACCTTTTTCTACTCCTGACTGCAGCCTCAATGGTTTATTTTCATTCAAATACGGAGTCCTGGGAAACTTGCAGAGAACTCCACAGAATGTGTAGTTTGGCTCTCCCGAGTTTCTGTGCTTCCAGCAGATGCCAGGAATCTACTGACGGTGAGTAAAGAGCGCAAACATAAACTAGCACAATACCAAATTAAGGTGTCGCTTGCATTTCACACTGCCCCTGCCTTGGGCTAATTAGCAGAAATTAAGACTTGCACTTGTCAGCCTTTGTGGAATCACACTGAAATCATTTTGGAAGTGGTTTCGCAGTGTTGATAATATGAAAATATTTATATTTCGAACGCTGCACTCACCTTAAAGCCATTCAAATATTTTCTTGCAGAGAAGCTGGCTCAGACCCACTGATCACTTTCACAGTTGTGCTCAACTCAGATTTATGTAAGTTAAATAGACTGAAGACATATGGTTGGCTGGTTTTACACAATTATATCCGAGGCTCATTCCGCACATGCAGAACAATGCACTTTCAAACTGCTTTCAGTGCTCTTTGAAGCTGTGCAGAATAGCAAAATCCACTTGCAAACAGTTGTGAAAGTGGTTTGAAAATGCATTATTTTGCGTGTGCGGAAGGGGCCCTACCCTCATACCATAACATGGAGATGGTATGGACTCTTATGGGTTCCCTGTCCCAGAAGGCAGTTTTCTCATTACAGTGAACCTGCTGCATCATTTCTTACCTATAGCTCCTCTGCGTTCATTCCCCTTATGATGGTGACAATGTGAATCTGGTCATTCAATGGCATTCCACCTTTTAAGGCACTTTTGGCACAAAGTGGTGAGCTGCAGTACTGCAGCACAAGTTCTGCTCATGACCTGAGTTTGAGCCCAACAGAAGGTAGCCAACCAAAGTTGGACTCAGGTAGCCAACCAAAGTTGGACTCAGCATTCCATCCTTCTGAAGCCAGAAAATCAGTACTCAAGCATTGACAACTGGGGAAGACAATGGCAAACCACCCTGTAAGCACTGTCTGCTTAAGAAACAATGTGATGTGACGTCACCCCATGGATCAGTAATGTCCGAGTGCTTGCACAAGGGATTAACTTTATCTTTGCCTTTATTGGCAGACCAGTCAACTGTGGGTATTCCAAGACACCTTTTGAACACAAAGTAGGGTAAGCTGAAGAAGAAGAAGAGGAAGAGGAAGAGGAGGAGTTTGGATTTATATCCCCCCTTTCTCTCCTGCAGGAGACTCAAAGGGGTTTACAATCTCCCCGCCCTTCCCCCCTCACAACAAACATCCTGTGAGGTAGGTGAGGCTGAGAGAGCTCCGAGAAGCTGTGACTAGCCCAAGGCCGCCCAGCTGGCGTGTGTGGGAGTGCACAGGCTAATCTGAACTCCCCAGATAAGCCTCCACAGCTCAGGCGAAGGAGTAGTAGTAGTACTAGTAGTAGTTTGGATTTATACCCCTCTTTCTCTCCTGTAAGGAGACTCAAAGGGGCTTACAATCTCCTTTCCCTCCTCCCTCCCCCAAGCACCCTGTGAGGTGGGTGGGGCTGAGAGAGCGCCGTAAAGCTGTGACTAGCCCAAGCTCACCCAGCTGGCATGTGTTGGAATGTACAGGCTAATCTGAATTCCCCAGATAAGCCTCCACAACTCAGGCGGCAGAGTGGGGAATCAAACCCGGTTCCTCCAGATTAGAGAACACCTGCTCTTAACCACTACGCCACTGCTAGACCACAATGGTGATTGTTTGATAGGGACTGGGAGAGTGAGATCTTGGGTATGTTCCTATGAAGGAGAAGAGTAGGTTTGTATACCCTGCTTTTCTCAACCTTAAGGAGTCTCAAAGTGGCTTACAATCAACATTCCCTACTTCTACCTGTAACAGACACCTTGTGAAGTAGGCGGGGCTGAGAGAGTTCTGCAAGAACTGTGACTGGCCCAAAGTCACCCAGCAGACTTTATGTGGAGGACTGGGGAATCAAACCTAGTTCGGCAGATCAGAACCCACCACTCTTAACCAATACAACACACTGCCGAAAGTAATTGATTTCCATGGGCTTAGAATAGAATAAGAGAGTCAGCATGGTGTAATGGTTAAAACTTTTCTGTTTGATTTTTGAAACTTTTATTTATGAAACTTCTCAAACCAGTGTTCTATGTCTCCTCAAAATAAACCATCAACATTCCAGAGACTGCTGTAATTAAAATATCATCAAAATAGTTGTTGTTATGGATACTTTTAATTACATTGTGAAGTGCCATAGGTTATTGAGAAAGATTAGAAGCCTAGGGTAAATTTCTTTTTGATGTTCTGCTTCTCCCACCCACTCCCACTAATCTGGGTATATATGAGCACACATATATGTACACACAGAGAGATTTTGTTCCAAGTAACTTTTAAGTTGTAGTACACACCTTTTCCTTGCTTCTTAATAATTAACTGAGCCATATTTTAACATGTTCTTGCCCATAATAAATCATGCTTATATCTCCAAGGAATTAAAGCAATACAAGGCTGAGTCTATTGGGAGTTCTGAGAGAACTTAATCCTCAGTTTGAGCTTTTTTCACAAAGGAAAAGGTCCTGTGGTCCTGTCTAATAACCATTTTGAGTGGATGACAAAAAGCAGTATATAAATATGTGACATAAATAGGTAGGCCTGCCTTTCGTATAGAATTGTTGGCGTGAGGGAGGGTTAAGAGGCTTCGATGGTATCTAATCCTCTGGAGGAACCGGGTTTGATTCCCAGCTCTGCCACCTGAGCTGTGGAGGCTTATCTGGGGAATTCAGATTAGCCTGTCACTCCCACACATGCCAGCTGGGTGACCCTGGGCTAGTCACAGCTTCTCGGAGCTCTCTCAGCCCCACCTACCTCACAGGGTGTTTGTTGTGAGGGGGGAAGGACAAGGAGATTGTAAGCCCCTTTGAAAGGGGAGATATAAATCCAAACTCCTCCTCCTCCTCCTCCTCCTCCTCCTGCTCTTCTTCTTCTTCTTCTTCTTCTTCTTCTTCTTCTTCTTCTTCTTCTTCTTCTTCTTCTTCTTCTTCTTCTTCTTCTTCTTCTTCTTCTTCTTCTTCTTCTTCTTCATACAGTTATGCCCACCCATGGCAGAAATGATGTGTGCATCACCCTGTTTGGTCCCTTATAATAAATACAGAACAAAGGCTCTCACACACCTATATATTTGGTCTGTAAATCAGTTTTAGTTAAAGTTAACACAGTTCTACAGTGACAAAGTATACTGGCACTTGCACTCAGAAGTGATACAACCATTCTGGCATCTCAGGATTTTATCACCCCATCACTCATTCTTTTAAAGGAGGACCCCATGGCTCAGCGGCACAGCATCTGATTTGCATACAGAACGTTCCACACTCAGGCCTATTATGCACTTGTAGTCTGCCCCAAGGTGTGCCTACATTCCCTTCTGGGCAGCTTCTTGGTTGCGCACACATGTTCCCGCTCCAGAACTCACTGCGAAACAGATCAGAGAAACTCTGCAGCTTCCAAAACCTTTTTAACCTATTATGCATGCTGAGCTTACCCAGTGGCTCTTTTCTTTGTAGTGGGTTTTTTTCCACAGTTTTCAGTGCTGAGCATGGATTCTCCCACTGCACAGCTTCTCCAGCTGGGCCACCTGCCATTTCCCTTACCCGCCAGCTGCCTTGCTGGTTGCTGCTTTTTTTCTCTTTTCAAAAGAGGACTCTCTTCAGGCCTCTCTGCTGGCTGAATGTGGGAGGAATTGCTGTTAGGTGGGTGCGGATGGGAAGGGGAAGGTGGGACGGATAAGCAAAGCCACAGAGGGCTGAGCGCACACAACAGATTATCAATTGTTCAGTGAAAAATGTGGAAAATTTGAACTTAAAGATATTTTGGAAGCCATGGGGCTTCTCTGATCTACCTAACAATGAGTCCTGGAGGGGAAAAAAAATATGTGCACAACCAAGAATTTGCCCGAAGAGAATGTACACTCACACCAGGGAAGACCACAAGGGCATAATAGTCCTTCAAGTGCCTTTCATGACCTTAGTCACCAGCATGTACACTCCAAAGAATCAGATAGCCAGTGATGTGGACCTTGCTAGTAGTCAATATAGAAAAGGCTGAATGGGAAAGACCAATTATTGATTGATTGATTGATTGATTGATTGATTGATTGATTGATTGATTGATTGATTGATTGATTGATTGATTGATTGATTGTTGGATTTATAGGCCGCCTCACCCCTGGAGGGCTCAAGGCGGCTCACAATATAGCTGTTCTCTAAGACAGCAATCAATACAAATAAAACTTAAACCCATTACAACTTGAACATAAGAACATAAGAACATAAGTACTAGCCTGCTGGATCAGACCAGAGTCCATCTAGTCCAGCATTCTGCTACTCGCAGTGGCCCACCAGGTGCCTTTGGGAGCTCACAAGCAGGATGTGAAAGCAACGGCCTTCTGCTGCTGCTGCTACTCCTGAGCACCTGGTCTGCTAAGGCATTTGCAATCTGAGATCAAGGAGGATCAAGATTGGTAGCCATAGATTGACTTCTCCTCCATAAATCTGTCCAAGCCCTTTTAAAAGCTATCCAGGTTAGTGGCCATCACCCCCTCCTGTGGCAGCATATTCCAAACACAATCACGCAACAAGAAGTGTTTCCTTTTATTAGTCCTAATTCTTCCCCCCAGCATTTTCAATGTATGCCCCCTGGTTCTAGTATTGTGAGAAAGAGAGAAAAATTTCTCTCTGTCAACATTTTCTACCCCATGCATAATTTTATAGACTTCAATCATATCCCCCCTCAGACGTCTCCTCTCCAAACTAAAGAGTCCCAAACGCTGCAGCCTCTCCTCATAAGGAAGGTGCTCCAATCCTTCAATCATCCTCGTTGCCCTTCTCTGCACTTTTTCTATCTCTTCGATATCCTTTTTGAGATGTGGTGACCAGAACTGAACACAGTACTCCAAGTGCGGTCGCACCACTGCTTTATGTAAGGGCATGACAATCCTTGCAGTTTTATTATCAACTCCTGAGCAGCAGTTACTCCTTGAGCAGCAGTTACTAAAATAAATACAATTAAGACAACAGAAGTTGTTAAAAACAGGCGCCCGATCTAAAGGCCAAAAGGGGGGTAGGGGGTAGGCGGGGCCCAAGATGAAGTCAGGGCCCGACCAAGATGGAAAAAACAGGCAGCCTCCGTCTCTTCATTGATTCATTGTATCTTAGGGTTGCCAACTCCAGGTTCAGCAGAGTATTATGCCACCCTCCAAAGCAGCCATTTTCTCCAGGGGAACTGATCTCTATAGTCTGGAGATAAGCTATAACTCTGGGAGATCTCCAGGCTGCACTAATTCATGTGTGCATTCATTGTGTTGCATGTTCAGGACAGCCCTTAGGTTGACCACTAGGATTCATTCTAATCTAGGAAGGGTGAGCCATTCAGGCACACACCGTGTTTGGATGAGCAGAGGTAATTTTCATCTATTATATGTTATAGAGCAGATAATCTGTTAAAGAGGGAACAGAATAATAACTTCAGCAAAGTCATCCCATACTGTAATAGGTTGTAGGGCCTATGCTCTGTTTAGTAGGAGAATTGTCATGTGCTGCATTGGGCACAGGCCTGCTGCTGATTGCAAAGATCTGTACATCTGGACCATAGTAGTTTTTCTTAATAAAAAAGTTAGACATTTCTGCCTTCCAATGAAAAAAGCTGAAACCCTCTTCCTGCAGCTACTCCAATAAACAAAGATGGCATTGTCGTATTTTGCTCAGACAGCAAGGCCTGTCAGTCACTGAGGCACATGTCTAACATGATGTTTGGTAGCATGAAAGGCAAATCACTGCAGGCATCTAATACAAAACCTGCCTTTTGGGAAAATACTTTCTTAACCCCTTGTCAGTTAGAATCTCATCCGTGCCCTGATACCAGAGGTGGGATCCAGCAGGTTCTCACCAGTTCCCGAGAGTGGGTTACTAATTATTTGTGTTTGCCGAGAGGGGGTTATTAATTGGGTCCGCTTTTCCATCTCCACGCCCTCGCCTCCCCGAGAGGCATACTGCCTTTGAACGTGAAGGGTCCATATAGCAATTGTGACTAAGAATGTCACTCCCTGAACTGGGTTAATCCCTTTCAGGTACTGCAATTCATTGATTCTCAGCCTTTCGTACCTTTTATCTCACCAGTCTCTATCAAAGAACCGGTGTGTTTCACTATTGCTGTGTTCAGATTTGTGAGTTGGGGCATTTTCTATAACGTGATGATGATTTAGAAATGACCTGGTGCAAAAAAGTTTGGGGGGTCGTGGTGGGGTGGCTGCCCATGGGGGGGGCATCCAACTCAGGTTTTGCCCAGGGCTCAGGTTTGCCTAGGTACGCCTCTCCCCCTTTGCTGAGGGGGGGGGCTGGCGAGGGAACCTGTTACTAAAAATTTTGGATCCCACCACTGCCCGATACAGTAGGCTTATGTTCCTTCTGCATCTTTAAAGATCTGTTCTAATGTAGTGCTGTGGGTTCTCATTATCTCACAACAGGATTTAAATCAATTATGCTTTGAGCTGCATTGGTGACCTGCAGCACTGGATTCTATAAGTTGAGTGGGGAAAAACCTTCTGTTTTTATTTTGGAAGGTGTATTGCTGTTCAATGTATTGTCGAAGGCTTTCACAGCCAGAATCACTGGGGACTTGGGTGGTTTCCAGGCTGTATGGCTGTGTTCTAGTTGCATTTTCACCTGACATTTTGCCTTCAGCGGATCTTCAGATACAGCTGAAACGTCAGGAGAAAATACTACTAGAACACAGCCATACAGCCCGGAAACCACACAACACCCCACTGTGTTGCTGTTGTTATCATCATAAAATTTGTATCCATATTGCCCTTTCTGCCCTCACAAGAGCCACCAAGGCACCAAATTAAAATATAATAAAATCACATTTTAAAATGATTAACTCTTCCCCTCCCCGCCCCCCTCCCCCCAGTGTGTGTGCAAAGTACTGTCATGTCAGAACCAACTTATATTGTGGGGTTTTCAAGGTAAATGGTTCAGCAGAGGTGGTTTGCTGTTGCCTTCCTCTGTACAGTCTTCCTTCCAAGTACTGACTCTGCTTAGCTTCTGAGGTCTGATGAGATCTGGCTAACCAGTGGTTCCCAACCTTCCTAATGATGCGACCCTTTAATACAGTTCCTCATGTTGTGGTTACTCCCAACCCTAACATTTATCCATTTTACAGATGGAGAACACTGATGCAGAGAGTCTTAGGTGACCCTTGTGAAAGGGTCGTTCGACCACCAAAGGTGTCCTCCTGACCCACAGGTTGAGAACCACTGGGCTAAACTATATCATTCCACATGCCAACCCTGCCCCCATACACATTATCAAAACAATTAAAAACAGAACTAAAATATATGCAAAGACATAAAAACAATGGATACATTAAACAGGAAGGAGGGATCACTGGGGGAATGCCTAATTAAACAAAAATTCCTCACCCACTGTTAGTAGGTGGCACCAGAAGGAGACAGACGAATTTCCCTGAGGAGAGAATTCCAGAGTTTTGCTGCCTCAACTGAAAAGATCCTCTCACAGTTTGCCACCCACCTAACCTCAGAATTCTTGTCTTCAGCTGGTGCCTTTAAAGTTTATACCTTCATTCAACCAATTTTTGGTGCAAAAATTATCCTCCTTTTACCCATAAGATTATTAGATATAATTGAAGACATATCAGAAGAAAACATACAGCAATAACGTAGGTATTGAAGCAGAAAAGCAGAAAAACAGAAAAACAATACACGGAGGACTGAAACATCATCAAGAGACCAAATGGTGTTCATTATTCAACCAATATATGAAAAGTAAATGAGTAATATTAATCATGGCTGTTCACCAAGGATATCACCTGCAATTAAAAATGCTCCATTAAATGTCTGTGTGAATGTCATCATTAAAAATAAGTATACAGCAGAATGTTGAGTTGTATAACTACTTCTTATAAAAATATCTAGTGTGTGCGCTGCCCAATGAAACTTTGTCAACTTTTTATTTATTTGTTTACTTCATTGTTAGCCCACCTTTCTCAATGGGACTCGAGGCAAATTACAAATACAAAAACAATTTAATTAGAAAGCAAAGACCCCCAATGTAGTACTTGGATTACAAAAGGAGAAAACCGGACCCCTCTAAAATGGTGAAATGGTCTTTTTTCCAATTCTTAAGTGGGGAACTGATTACTGTGTAAATATGAAAACAAACTTTTCACACCCAGATTCACACTTTACAATGCTGTGAGTTACAACATACATAATGGCATGTGTAGTACGTGATGCTAATTTTGCATAGTTTCTAGATAAGAGCTAATTTGGCAGGCAAAATGCACTCGCAATGTGCCTATACTTTGTAAGGTTCTGGATGCACATATGGAGATTCACAGAAGCTAACATGTTTGTTTCAATGCTGGGCAATGCTCACCATGCACAGATGCGATGTGAGCAACAACGTTGACTTTTTCATAAACTCTAGATGAGAGACGGCTAAATGCTGCATTCTCAGGCTCACTCTGTTTCTGTGACACGAGTCTAGAGGCTGTCGAAGTGTACATTATGGCACAAGCTGATCCACTCATGAGAACAGAGATCAGAGTCTGTAAAAAAACTGGCAATATCTTGCAATAAAGGCTTCACAATTAGGGAATGCATACATTTGGAGAGAACCTAACAGGCAAATATGGTTAAGTCCAGCAGACTCTAATCTGGAGAACTAGCTGTGATTCCTCCACTTGAAGCCTTCTGGGTGACTTTGGGCCAGTCACAGTTCTTTCAGAATTCTCTCAGCCCACACAGAGTCAGGTAATGGCAAACCACCTCTGGGTGGTCTCTTGCCTTGAAAACCTTGTGGGGTTGCCATCAGTCAGCTGTGACTTGGTGACACTTTCCACCATTATCACCAAGTCATAACACATCTGCTACATTCAACACCCAAAACAGAAATGCAACAGAGTACAAAAACGTTTTTTCTTACCACTGCTACTTTTCCTCACAAGTGGAACTCTGGGAAAATGTTTTCCCGTTGCATTGATTAAAACTTTGTGGAGCTGCCAGGGGCCATATAAAACTGCTGCAAAGGCCTATTGTCTGGCTGTCAGGCTGCCAGTTGGCCATCCCAGCTCTAAATGATGCCTCCCTTTTGGCATGTGAAGAACAGTTGCCATTGGAGACAGAATTTAAGTCCCAAGCTCATTGAAATGAATGGGTTTGTGTGCGCAAAAAGTACTGTCAAGTCAAAGTGGACTTATGGCTACCCAGTTGGGTTTTCAAGGCAGAGGTGGTTTGCCTTCCTCTGCATAGTGGCCCTAATGTTTCTTGGTGGCCTCCCACCCAATTATTAATCAAGACTGACCCTGCTTAACTTTTGAGATTAAATCAGATCAAGCAAACCTGGGCCATCGAAGTCAGGGTGAATGGTTTGAAAAACAAAGACTATGATGTTAGTTGCACCCAGTGGTGGGATCCAAAAATTTTAGTAACAGGTTCCCTCGCCAGCCCCCCCTCAGCAAAGGGGGCAGAGGCGTGCCTCGGCAAACCTGAGTCCTGGGAAAAACCTGAGTTGGATGCCCCCCTCATGGGCAGCCACCCCACCACGACCCCAAAAAATCTTTTTGCACCAGGTCATTTCTAAATCATCATCACATTATAGAAAATGCCCCAACTCACAAATCTGAACACAGCAATGGTGAAACACACCGGTTCTTTGATAGAGACTGGTGAGATAAAAGGTATGAAAGGCTGAGAATCAATGAATTGCAGTACCTGAAAGGGATTAACCCAGTTCAGGGAGTTACATTCTTAGTCACAATTGCTATATGGAACCTTCACATTCAAAGCCAGTATGCCTCTCGGGGAGGCGAGGGCATGGAGATGGAAAAGCGGACCCAATTAGTAACCCCCTCTCGGCACACACAAATAATTAGTAACCCACTCTCGGGAACTGGTGAGAACCTGCTGGATCCTACCTCTGGGTGCACCCCACATCCTCAAGTGGTGAGAAGTTCCAGAGGTAGAGTTTAGTGCAGCTGATTATCTTGGGAGGAGAAAGCAGCGGAGACAGCAAATAGGCAGTGCATTTTTTTCTTTTCTTTTTCCTCTGGGGAACTTGTCTACACTGGCCTTTTCCTCCCCTTTTATATTTTCACAGCTTCCCTCTAAAATAACTAACAATCTCTCCCTCACCCCACCCCACCCCCAACGATGGCTTCTTTTTAGAGTGAAATTGCACATCTGGATTTTCACCTGCGAAACTCCGAACATAACATGTAGATTCACATTCACACTCCCAAAGCAAAGGATTATTTTCTGATCTGTCTGTACAGAGCATTTTGTAATGCCTATGAAAGGCATCACAGGGGTCAAACAATCCAAACAGCGTTGGAATACTTCTCTGCTTCCCAAGGCAAGCCTGTTTTATTCCTGCTCAGAAAGGCCAGATCAGTTCCAGTTTTCTCCTTTGTATCTATACAAGAAGAGTAGGAATGTGGGGGATGGGTTCTATAATTAGAACATGATTTACTCCCCAAAGAACAGCATGAATTGCATGATGGATTCCAGACAGAGAGAGCACATGAGCTCCCTTTATATGTTAGAATGTCCTGCAACAAGTGATGTACGTGCTGTTAATGCTCGGAGTGAATGCTACTTGTGCCCTAATTTGAGAATCTCTCTGGACCTGAATGTTCTTTCCATCGACCCCAGCTCCGTAACTCATATTCCAGCCGCATCCTAATGTCCATGTCTCCCTCTCTGTCTATGCTGTTCCTAAGTATTGTCCTTCTGCCCGGCAGCTTTCCAAAGGAAAATGGAGAACTGCATAAACCTGGCAGGCAGATGTTGGTGTCACTGGGACTTCGTATGTGCACATCAGAGCACAAAGCATACACAGTTACACTGCACTAGTCCATTTTACTTGTGAGTGTGTTTGCTCCTGTTTTGGGACATCACCCTCTTCCATTGGATAGTATTGTGTCCAAATTGAAGTCAAGGGCATCTTGTAGTATAGGAACAGAAAACAAATGGTATCTGTTGAGACACTTTTATCACCTTTCTTTGTTTGATTGCTGACCAAAAGAGCACAGATCTCATGTTAAGACTGTCCAATCTAATTTACATAATTTGTGCAGAATGTCGTGTTAGGAAACTTCCCGTCTCTGTTACTTTTGTTTCATCGAGCTTCCTAATTTTGACTCTTGCCTAAACTGTTCTGATTGGTTGATGATCCTTGCACCAATTTATCTCTCAACCCCATCTATTGAGACCCACGTTACTCCCATCCCTTAGAATTTGAACGCCTATTTTTATTCTGTTTTCTTTTTAATTTTCCTTTCTATTTCTGGACCTTACCAGCATGAATTTGCTCTCTCAATCTGTGTATGTATATATACTGCCTAGGATTATGTGTTCTGGAAGTTAAGCTTCACATACAAATATGAACATTAAGCTGATAATGAGTTTAGCATTCAGAATTCTAATTGCCTTGGTAGACACACCATTGAAATTAACATAATAGAAGGTCTGCAGAATTGAAGTGTCTAGAAAGCTCTACTAGAAAACTTCACCCAGCGCCCCCATTGTCATTCTGAAAAGTTTTCAAATCAGAAGAGTACCTGATTGCATGCAGATTAAAAAGTTTTCTTTTAAAAAACCCAGCTCAAGACTGATGTATAAAATCATTATCACATGGCTCTCAATGACACTTAAGTTCAAAATGAAAAGAGAGAAGGGAATGGGAGAGGCAGATGTACTTCTCAGCGGCTGATGACCTGAAAAAAGCCATTCAGGAGGCATTTGATGGTACTCCTGCGCAGAAACCTGTATAGATGAAAGCTTGTCACTTTGCACATTGTAGTACTGATCCACAAATCCTTGTGTCAAGGCAACTCTGGAAAAAGCAAAGTGTTGGCAATGTCCATTATTAGGAGATAACATGAAAGGTATATGTTACACGATGGAGGTTAATA
Source organism: Sphaerodactylus townsendi (assembly GCF_021028975.2). Taxonomy (NCBI): domain Eukaryota; kingdom Metazoa; phylum Chordata; class Lepidosauria; order Squamata; family Sphaerodactylidae; genus Sphaerodactylus; species Sphaerodactylus townsendi. Next base: position 66,861,506 of record NC_059434.1, read on the forward strand.
GTGTTAATTAATCTGGTGGTGGAAAGTACCATCTAGTGTCAGCAAACTGATTGTGACCTCATAGCATTTGCTAGGTAAGAAATGAACATTGAACAGAGATGGTTTGCCATTGCCTGCCTCCGCACCATGTCTCTGGACTTCCGCGGTGATCTCTCCTATCCAAGAACTAACGCGGGTAAACCCTGCATAGTCTCCAAGATCTGATGAGAGTGGGCTAACCTGGGTCATTGTTTTTTTAAAGAAAGACAGATACTTCTATTATTGTGAGTACCCAACATAACTGTCCACAATGGTCCAACTTTGGGCTTTTTCAGTGGCCACCCCATACCTGTGGAACAGCCTCTTGGAAGAGGTCAGGGAGGTTTCTGCCCTTCTGGATCTCCAGCAAGGCTGTAGGACAGAGTTATTCTGAAGAGCTGCTGTTAGGGGCATGCATCTATTGTTTTAATGGTCATTGTTTTTTCCAGTTGTTTTATATGGCTGTTATCCATCTAGGGCCATACATACTTGGAAGAACAGCAGACATATAACTATTTTAAACATACAAATAAGCTCCTTTAGGACCAAGAACATTTGAATTGTTTTATTCAATAGCCATGACTGACTGACAGTGCCATTCTACGGCCCCTTCCACACTTGCAGAGCAATGCACTTTCGATCCTCTTTCAGTGCACTTTGCAGCTGTGCGGAATAGCAAGATCCACTTGCAAACAATTGTGAAAGTGGATTGAATGTGCATTATTCTGTATGTGCGGGAGGGGCCTAAAAGTCCGGGAAATCATTAGGGGCTGTGGTCTATACTGCTGAGTTTAGTTTTCTGAAACTAGGATCCTGCTATGTAATTTTTACATCATTGAATGTGTCATGCTAATACTTATGCTTTGCTGCAGTTCTGCTATTAGATTTTTGATTGGTTCTACAACCCTGATCCATTTGTATTGTTTACTGAATGTCCCATCCTGTTGACTGTATTGACTGGCATAATAAGAAAGCAGTCTCCTCAGAATTCTGCTTGTGGAAGGTGCTGTCAAGTCACAGTTGACTTAAGTTAACCCTACGATGTTTTCAAGGCAAGAGACAAACTGAGGTGACTTGCCGTTTCCTCTGCATAGCAACCCCAGACTTCCTTGTTGGTTTCCCATTTAAGTACTAGCCAGGGCCAACCCTGCTCAGTTTGTGAGATCTGATGAGAACATGCTAGTCTGGACCACCCAGGGCATTTAGAATCCAACTCAAATCTAATTAGTGGGACTGGCTCCAAGGACAGTGTTCTTGGGATAGCAGCACAGCAAGAGTCTTGTTCTTGAACATAAGAACATAAGAACATAAGAACTAGCCTGCTGGATCAGACCAGAGTCCATCTAGTCCAGCACTCTGCTACTCGCAGTGGCCCACCAGGTGCCTTTGGGAGCTGGGTGTAAAAAGCAATGGCCTTCTGCTGCTGCTGCTCCTGAGCACCTGGTCTGCTAAGGCATTTGCAATCTGAGATCAAGAAGTATCAAGATTGGTAGCCATAGATTGACCTCTCCTCCATAAATCTGTCCAAGCCCCTTTTAAAGCTATCCAGGTGAGTGGCCATCACCACTTCCTGTGGCAGCATATTCCAAACACCAATCACACGTTGCGTGAAGAGTGTTTCCTTTTATTAGTCCTAATTCTTCCCCCCAGCATTTCCAATGGATGCCCCCTGGTTCTAGTACTGTGAGAAAGAGAGAAAAATTTCTCTCTGTCAACATTTTCTACCCCATGCATAATGTTATAGACTTCAATCATATCCCCCCTCAGACGTCTCCTCTCCAAACTAAAGAATCCCAAACGCTGCAGCCTCTCCTCATAAGGAAGGTGCTTCTTGGATTAATCCTAGTTTATGATCGCAGGTGGATATGTCTGGCCTGCTGTGAGCTGGGAGGCTGGATTAACAATAATTTCTGCTTGCTTCTGGAAGGCCAGAAACAAATCAGCGATGCTTCCCTCACCATCTGCAGGCTGTTCAACACTGTGGTCCACACTATAGGAGCTTAACGTACCTTGACTGACAGAAGTGGGAGCAAAAGGGGTAATAGGAAATGTGAGGGTGGGGAGAGACCCTCAACCCTTCGGGGTCATTCTTACCTTGTGCACAATGATCTTCCCTACTGAATGGATGATCAGCACTAGGGACAAGGAAGGGCTGTTGCTCAGTGAGAAAGCATCTGGTTGGCCTGCCAGAAGATCCCCAGTTCAATTCCCGGCATCTATAGTTAAAAGGATCTGGCAGCAAGTGATGTGAAAGACCTTTAACTGAGCCCCAGGAGAGCTGTTGCCAATTAGAGTTGACAATACCAACTGTGACAGTTGGTCTGACTCAATGTAAAGCAGCTTTGCGTGTTCACCAGAAGGTGTTTGTTGTTTGTTGAAGGGAATGCCTGGAATGTCATTTTCCCTGCTCCCAAACCCTGACGGAATGAAAAACATCTGGCCAGTGGCATTCTTATGTGACTCCCCGAAATAGAAATAATTAAAACATCCTTAAATATACATTTGCCATTGGTAAACGCAAACATAGTGTCACATTCAGATCTGAGCAAAAAGCGATCCAGTAAAAGCATAAGTGCGAAAGCATTACTAAAATATAAAAATCAAAATTTCAATAATAAAGAAGTAAATTCTGATGAAGTATAAAAACAGGCTGAGGCTAATCCAAACACTTTCCCTGTGAACGTGCACCTTACCATACATATCCTTCAGATATATTCATTCAACACTAAAGAGTCACCAACTCTTTATAGGAATGGGAAAAACAGAGTAATTAACCATGTGTAGCTGATGAACTTTTAACCCCTCAGAGAAAGTACCTCTCATATGACTTTCCTTGACATTCCAGAGATGTCGAAGCTATTTCCATTATTTTGTGCCTGCTTCTCTATGACTGCTTTCACACATGCACTTTCAATCCACTTTCACAATTGTTTGCAAGTGGGTTTTGCTATTTCGCACAGTAAAATCCAGCTGCAAAGTGTATTAAAAGTGGATTTAAAGTGCATTATTCTGCATCTGTAAAAGCAGCCTAAGTGCTGGTGGTGCCACTTCCAGAGACAAATCACTTACTGTATGGAAGTTTGCTTCTTTCGGCTGTATGTATTTTCCAAAACCTTTATATGCGTGAATGCCAAGGATTTTAAAAGTCTAATAGTAGCAGTCCAAATCTGCTTTTGACTCATAGGCCCTTTCCACATGGGTCAAATACAGCGTCCCAGGGATGGCAAAAACACTGTCCCTGGGAGAGCGTTCGCACAGGATGCGTTGCTGCTGTGCAGCAGTGCTGTCCTGGCTTTCCCCAGGCGGCATGAAGCCGCCCCTGAAAACCTTGCTCAATGAGCGAGGTTATTGATAAACAGTGTCTTCCCAGGGGTGCGGTGCAAACTGCACCACCAGGAAGCCACTGCTTTCCCCGTTGGCTCCACTCACCTACTTGTGCAGCGTCCCTCTGGAGGGCTGCAGAGACCCAATGCTGCACAAGAAGGTGAGTGGAGGGGGACCACCAAGACCACCACTCTGGCTGCAGGGGACGTCAGGGCTGCATGCACGCTAGCATGCAAACAGTCCCTGAGCCTCCACTGGCATATTTCATGCCGGTGGAGGTGCGTTTCCACATGTGTGTGGAAAGGGCCATAGAGATGGCCATACTGGGCATTTGTTCATGCAGAATTATATGGTGTGGGCCCAGTTCATTCACACTTAAACTGATGACGGGACAGAAACTGCTACCACCTCTGCTGGATCAGCAAAGGCACCCACTGGCCAGCAAGACTGATGGTACTCCAGCAGTGTCTATGGAACTTATCACACAATCAGTGGTGGGACCAGCTGGTACAGGGAGCTTTGGAAGTAGAAAAACTCATGAAAATAAGGGCAATGCGCTTCTCCAAACTCTAATCTCACAGATTAAGGTTAACAGAGGATCAGATGGAGTTACTTTAGACAGACTGACATCGTCAGACTCAACCGGCCAGGTTTTGGTCATGCCAAGCCAGGTACATTTTGTCATCCACTGATGCGTCATGTAACATCTTCGTCCTTGTACACCTGGAATTAGCCAGCATCAGAAACTCTATTCACAAGTTACAGGGAATACACAAACATCTTGCATGAATGCGTGTACGTTTGTATGAAATAATAAGAAGAGCTTGGATTTATACCCCCCCCTTTCTCTCCTGTAAGGAGGCTCAAGGGGGCTTACAATCTCCTTTCCCTTCTCCCCTCACAAGGTGGGTGTGGCTGAGAGAGCTCCGTAGAGCTGTGACTAGCCCAAGGTCACCTAGCTGCCATGTGTTGGAGTGCACAGGCTAACCTGAATTCCCCAGATAAGCCTCCACAGCTCAAGTGACAGAGTGGGAAATCAAAACCGCCTTCTTCCAGATTACAGTACACCTGCTCTTAACCACTACGCCCCTGCTGCTCCCCTGGTCAATGTGCATTTTCTTAACAGATGAAACCAAGGACCAGTACCTGGATAATTGTGCAGTTTCGACAACATGCTTAGCTGTGCATGCATTGAATGTTAACATGAAAAGGACTCAATGCATATATAAATTAAAAAACCAAATGCACACTGTACACAGATTGTATGTGCATTGTCTGTAAGTTGGGAACAGGTTTCTGTCAAAAGAGGGCAGATTTAGTGATAGCCCTTCAATACATATCTCTAAGAATAGGATAGAGACTAGATAGAAAATTATTCTCAATACGTATCTGTTTAACTGTAAAAAAAAATTTCCCTGGTGAAATTTAGATATCTTAGGTTGCCAACTCCAGGTCTGGACATTCCTGGAGATATAGGGATGGATCCTTGGGAAGCTGGGGTTGGGGAAGGGGTGAACTTCATTGGGGTACAACGAGATAGAATCCATCCTCTAAATCAGGCATTTTCTCCAAGAGAACTGATCTATGTAACTGGAGATCAGTTGTAATTCTGGGAGATCTCCAGTTATATATCCCAATTTTTTCCCCAATAGGACCTTAAAGTCACCTATAATATCATTCTCCTTCATTTTTGTAACAGGCCTTTACTGGCTACTGAGGGGACCCACACAGCCTCTTTTGATTTTGGGGAACCAGGTTTGTTTTAAGCTGTACACCTGTTTAAGCTTTCCCCTTGGTTACCAGATGCTCTTAAGGCAGCAAGTGTAAAGGTCTTGGCTTTGTGATGAGCAAGTAGAACAGGGAGATGTTTCTCATGGCAGACCGGGAATTCCAGCCGGGTCTTCCAGATCCTAGTTTAGCTCCCTAACCACTACAAGATGCTACCTCAGCCTCTTTTCTCCATTTGCAAAGTGAGAGCAACAGTGACCTACCTCAGTGAGCTACAGAACGATCTGCAAATTCGAAGTGTAATATAAATAACGTCACAGTAATAAATACTTGATTTCCCTGTCACCATAATACGCTTAATTTCTTCTGCAAATTGAAGGTACACTACGGCATAATAATAGGCAAACATTAGAATGTGTTACAGAAAATCAGACCGGCTGAAACTGAATAAAGGTAGTCTATTTCAGCTGACTTCCAGTGTTGCCAATTGCTGCAAAGCTGCCATAAAGCAGTTACAGAAATGTCACAATGCAAATGGTGCCCCATAACTATATTCCTCTGATTCACAGCAGAAATGAAGAAGGAGAAGAAGAAGAAGAGGAGGAGGAGGAGGAGGAGGAGGAGTTTGGATTTATACACCCCCTTTCTCTCCTGTAAGGAGACTCATAGGGGCTTCAATCTCCTCCCCCCCCCCCCAAGCGCTCTGTGAGGTCGGTGGGGCTGAGAAAGTACTGTAAAGCTGTGACTAGCCCAAGGTCACCCAGCTGGCATGTGTTAGAGTGCACAGGCTAATCTAGTTCCTCAGATAAGCCTCCACAGCTCAAATGGCAGAGCAGGGAATCAAACCCGGTTCTCCAGATTAGAGTGCACCTGCGCTTAACCACTACACCACAGCCATATCCCTCAAATGCAGAGAAAATCCTAAACCCTGGGTGTTTTTCCCTCTCATCTTTTCCTGGCAGAGCTCAGCATCAGTGTTCCCCAGTGCAACTTAATCATCCTCCAGAACACCCAAAATCTTGTTTCAAAACCTTATTAAAATGCTTTGTACATGAGAATTTAATTTTTAAAATGTGTTTACAAGACACTTGATGATGTGTGAAATTATGCAATTATTCCATAACTGCACTTCATTAATTAATATTTTAATTAAAGTGTAATTTGATTTTTTTAGATTATATTTTAGGAAACCCGCATACCTTTATCTGATGCATTGTGCTTGAGCGGGGGGAAGTAAAATATATTTTGCAAATCGCTGATTTCAACCCATGCTCAGAATGGAAAAGCTGAGAGGTTCACGGAATCACAGCATGGTGTAGTAGTTAAGAGCAATGGACTCTTATCTGGAGAACTGGGTTTGTTTCCCTACTCCTCCTGCTGGGTGACCTTGGACTAGTCACAGTTCTTTGGAACTCTCTCTGCTCCACCTACCTCACAAGGTGTCTGCTGGGGGACAGAGCGGGGGATGGTAAGCTGTTTTGAGACTCCTTAAAGGCAGAGCTTTGGGGGTATAAAAACCAATTCTTATTCTTCACACAACTGAAAGGGTGAAAAAAATCAAAACTTTCATTCTGACACAGAGTTTAAAGTCTTTGGGGCAGAATTAGTGGCATGGGTGGCACAAAGAACTCCACAGAGGGTGTGAAAATTGCTGTTTGAAGTCTTTGGGGCAGAATTAGTAGCATGGGTGGCACAAAGAACTCCACAGAGGGTGTGAAAATTGCTGTTTGAGCGTGTACAAAAATGACTGAGGCCTTTTCTCACAAAGAGTTGGTAAACCTGAAACTGTCCTGGAGGATAGGAATAGCATCACCATACCTTGAACGGAAACAGCTCCCAAGTTCCTGGTGGGGCCTCCAGCTACTCATACACATCCACTGCCTGCTTGTGGGTAGTTTGTCACATGGGCTCCCCGCTACATATGGTACCTGGTGCTGCTGGGAAGGGCATGTGGTTGGCACAGAAAGCACAAACATTCCTAGTAGGCGTCAGCACCATAGGGAAACAGCATGCAGGCAGTGTGGGGAGCAGGGATGCCAGCCTCCAGATGGGGATCCCCTGGAATAAAGTTCATCTCTAAAGATGAGCTCCCCAGATCAGTTCCCTTGGAGAAAATAGATGCTTTGGAGAGTGAATTTTGTGGCATTGTACCCCTTTGAAGTCCACCCCTGAATATTCAGGAGTTTTTCAACCAGGTTCTGGTAATTCTACATCCCCTCTGCCCCACCCACCCACATCCCTTGCAAGTGAGCAGGGGTACATAGCAACCCTATGACTGCAGGTAGTGGAAGTACTTGTGATTGGACAGAGGATGGACACAGAGGCAGGTGGGGGTGTGCAGGTGTGCGGGCAAGCAGGAGCACACACCAAAACCTGGAACTGGCCCACAGGGGGATGCTATTTGAGGAAACTTACATGTTTTCTGGGATAATGTGGGTTTCCCCAAGAAGCCCAACAGACCTCTGGTACTGTTTCAGGCTGGAAAACCAGACCAGGAGGCAAGGCTGAAGCCTCTGGGCTTGCTTCTGGGTTGGGGGAAGGCAGATGTGGGAGGGGATGGAATGTCGCCCCCCAATGGTCCTGCTCACCAATTGGTGGAGGGTTCATAATCACAACATTCTATCACTTAGGCCAGGGGTCTGCAACCTGCGGCTCTCTAGATGTTCATGGACTACAATTCCCATCAGCCTGGCAGGGGCTGATGGGAATTGTATGATCCTCATGAACTTATCCTGGAAGAAGCCAAAAGCAGCGAATTGACAAACTCTTGACTTAGGCAATTATAGGTCAGGATTAACATCAAGCAAAGTGATTGGTTTGGATCAGGGTCTAGAGTCTGATGGAGGCTCTTGGCAGTCTTATTAATACCTGGATAAATGTAGGGTTTTGGTCGCACGTTGACCTATATATGGATTTAACATAATATGAAAATTACAAAATGCATATACCGGTATTTAAAAAATCAAGTATACACTATACACAGATTGTACATGCATCCACTGTGATATGTGGACAGGGATTTTGTAAATTAACCAAAAGAAAATGTCCCTTGTCTCTTCCTAAATTCCTTTTTTTCAGTGGCCCCAAATCAAGCTTTATATATGGAGATCATTCTGCTGAACAATCTTCTTAGTACTGCACTTAAAATGCAAGAGTTTTAATGTTTGCTTCTTAAGTATGCAGTTAAAAATGATCATTTACTCATCTCTGAACAATGGCAAGATTGAAAATAGAAGAATGATTGAGTTGGCACGCTAATTCTGCAAACATTTTTGCCCCTGGTATTTATAACAGTGCTGGATATTTTTTCCCTGATTACTATTAATAGAAAAAGCAACAAAAATACTGATTTTTGGCTCAACATACATTAAGTCAGACACATTTTCTTTTCAAATGGTCCTTTTTCAAACACCCCCCCCCCCTCCATGCAAAGACCATCCTCCCTTCCATTTTCTCCCCAGTCCTGCATACAATATTGATTTAGGAGGTTTCAAGTCTCCAGAGAAAACATGGCTCATCCCATTGATTATGCCTTTGTATGTGACGTAGGATGAAAAAGGATTATATGCGCCGAGTGTGGGAAGAACAATCAGCATCCTGACTAGAGAAAGAGGGGGGAAATTAAGTGCGGCAGAAATAGATTTGAGGACACTGCAGATTGCTGGCGAACTCTGGGCTTCCTTCTTTTGAATACAGCCAGAGGACTTCATCCAGGGCGACGATTTTGAGGACCATCATCGTCTGCAAGGAGGAAATGTGAGATTAACAACACCTTGAGATTTGCAATGGCTGAAAGCGCGTGCAGCGCTCGTTCTCCCTGCATATGGACAGCTCTTATTTGTTTCTATATTTGGCACTGACTCATCGTGCCATAGCTAAGCTATGCATGTGTGAGATGTCAGGTGCACCAGAGTTTACATCATCTGTCATGCTGATGCATGAAATTTTTAAACCTGACCTTGACAACAATTCAGCAGCATGAAAAAGGCAAAGGGCAAGCATCAAAATTTCAGGCAGAAATGAAATCACGTCGTCAGAGAGAACATTTCCCAGCTGGAAGCTCATCCTCAGAATTTATTCGGAGGGTTGTTGTTGTTTTTTTAAAAAAATAAAAAACAAATAGACAGAAAATGAGTTAGCGCAATTATATTTATTTGCTGGAAAACATAGGTCAGCAGAAAACAATGTTCATTGCAAATGACAGCCAATTAGCAGCACAGTCCTGTACCATGTTACTTCAGTGTGAGCCTGTTGAAATAAATGGATTTAGAAGAGAGCAAGTCTACACAGGATTGCACTGCTAAATAGATTAAGTGTAATTATTTGACTTAGAATTTGATTTTTAAATTTTCAGTTTCTTTTCCAGTATAGTGTTACTGACGTTTGTAGACTTTTTTTTTCTTTCAGGAAGAACTTTCTGGCTCTGTTTATCTGCTGTAGAACTGGGGTGCTGTGTGGTTTCCGGGCTGTATGGCCGTGTTCTAGCAACATTCTCTCCTGACGTTTCGCCTGCATCTGTGGCTGGCATCTTCAGAGGATCTGCTGTAGAACTCCTGAACATTTATCACAGGTGCCCTACCTGTTGTAAAGAATTTGAGAGCATTTTCTGAGGTGTACACTTAACTCACACAAGTTGCGGGGGGGGGGGGCTATTGACAGGGCCGGAGTGAGGGGGAACTGCGCCTGGGGCACATGTACACCCTGCACTCCTGCCATGCCCCTGCCTGCCCCTGGAATGTCCTTGCCACACCCTCACACCAGTGCACACCTGGTACATCATGCACCCCCCGCCCGCTTGGTGCTACACCGCTGCCTATTGATCCCAAAATTACTGCTCCTCAGAACTCAGGAACCCTACGAAGTTTCCAAAGATTTCCTGGGTTTTCAATAAATACAGTTTGAAAAGGGCTTCTGCTCTAGCAAATGCCCCAAAACTAGTGAGCACATTGTGCTAGACCATATCGGTAGGTTCCAGAACTTTCTTTCCTACTGACATTTAGGGTTAACAACCTCCAGGTGGTGGGAGGAGTTTGCCCACTATTACAATTGATCTCCAGGCAACAGAGACCAGTTCCCTTAGGGGAAAAATGGCTGCTCTGGAAGGTGGACTCTGTGGCAGTGAGCTTGGCTGAAGTCCCTCCCCTCCCTTCTGCTCCCCAAACCCTGTCCCTTCAGGCTCAAGCCCCAAAATCTCCAGGTATTTCCCAGTCCAGAGCTGGCAAGCCTGCTGGCATGCCTTTGTGCAGTGGTGGGATCCAAAAATTTTAATAACAGGTTCCGATGGTGGTGAGATTCAAACAGTGGCGCCGCCGCACACACACACCTCCAGTCCCTATTGGGCAGGGAGGTTGCTTTAGTAACCCCTTCTCAGCACTCAGAAAAAATTAGTAACCACTTCTAGAGAAGTGGGGAGAACTGGTTGGATCCCACCTCTGTCTTTGTGGGAACTTGGTAAAAGGCAGTCAAACCAGCAACTGTTCATTGACTGGATGAAATATTCAGGAAGCAAACCTAAAACGCCAATGAGAGCAGCACAGAAGACGCAGCACTCTGCATGGGTAAAGCTGAAATGGACATTATGTTGTTATTAGTAACTTCAGCAAAATGACACCTTCTGATTGGAGGACAAAATGAGACCACAAATAAGACTACAAAGGTTGAGCTGCACTTCACATGCTGGACACAGAATAAAGCATGTCAAACCAAGTCTGAGGGAAAAAAATGTTGACTGAGACAGGGAAAACATGAGCAAGTAGGGAGCTAGGACGCATGTCATTGGGTCTGTCACATATGAATGAATTAAGCATTATAATAATGAGGGGAAACCTCTTTGCACAAATTGTCCCTCTGCCTCTCTCTCCTGCTGAAGATCTCTCTAATACTTATTACAAAAGCCCCAAATTTATGGACTGCCTTACCCACTCACACACTTACTAGTCAGGCTCATCTAATTAATATATTAATTTTAGTTAATCCCTTTTCAAAGGCTGATGTGGAATATAAATGTCAATTAACGGATGGAGAAAAAATACTACTAGAATAAGGGATACATGCAAAAGGATTCAATTCTTGTTATGACAAACTTGGTGATGTGCTTTGTAGTTACACTATGATTCTTATAGGATGAAGTATTTTACTAAAGCCTTGAATTGCTCAGTGATAAATTCAGAGCTAAGGGCCAAACCAAAGAGGATGTTAAGTATTTAGCTGCATAAGGTAGTTGGTTGCACATGGGCCTGACTTATACTAAATCAGATCATTGATCCACCAAGGTCAATATTGTCTACTTTAGGGGTCCACAACTATTATGATCCCTCATGTACCTGTGGAGTTCTGCAACAGGGTGATTGGTGCAACTACAAAATGGCTGCTGAAGGAGGTGGAGCCAACCATAAAATGTCACAAAGGAAGGTTCTCCATAACTCTAATATTGACTCTTCAATATTTCAGGCCAAAGCTCTGCTTAACAGGATGCCTTTTTAAATGAAGAGATTATTTGAATGAATGTGCTTGTTTACTCACAAATTATCTTCAGTCGCACGATGAAGATCCTTGTGCTCTGCCAGCAGCTGTTGCTGAAGCATTATTTTTTAACCTGCACAACCAATCAGAACCTGTTGGGCAAAAACACCATCAAGCCCCACCCATTGCCTACAAGCACTTGCAGTGCAATCCTAAAGAGAGTCATTTCAGTCTAAGCCCATTCATTTCAATTGGCTTAGACTAGAGTATCTATTCATGGGACTGCACTGTTGTTGGGATGCCAGGAAAGGTGTCAGCCAGCACCATGGTACCCACAGACATCCTTGGTCTATTCAGGCTAGTGGTGGTGAACAGGGACTCAGGTAGAGGTCTTAACATCACTTGTTACTTGATCCTTTTAACTGGAGAGGGTAGAAATTTAACCTGGGACCCTGGGACAGTGTTGGCAGATCACTGCGCAGAGAAGTGACTAACACACTGATTAAAAGGGGAAATATATATATTCATTAGGGAATGATATTTAGGATAGGAAAGAGGGAAACATAGTTTACTGCTACCTTGTCAGATAAGAGAGAGAGTCAGTGTTTCACTTCTGAGAAGAAGCAAGATATCAGACCTGAAAGCATCAGCGGAAGCACAGACAAGAGGTGATACGAAAGGACAGAAGGGTCACTAACCTTATAGCTTTATGTAGCTGACCACTTGCCTGCCCCCAGCTGGGTCTTTTCTCAGTTCCTTTGCATGCTACACATTGTTACTTCCAACACAGAGATATGCTACCACAGAACCATGGCCCTTCTCCAGACTCTTCCCCAGCAAAGGATATGAAGTTTGGCACTGGAGAAAGGCTGCTATAAGCACCAGAAACTGAAAAATGCAGGTACCCATATTACACATGGTTTCTATGCCTCTAATTACATTGCGTTCACTTAGACCCACATCTGCTAAGTCATTGTTGTCTGGTGAATATTCACGGCACTTTAGTTTGTTCTCACCGTGGTGTCAAGTTGCTCCTATGTTCTTCTCCACAGGCTGTAATCATTAAAGAGTAGGATTGCCACTGGGTTTTTTTCCCCTCATAGATGTGCTGCATCTGTAGCAAAAAACATGGCAAGCAGAAATGGAATGGTTGCAGCATTTCCTTATGAGGAAGGAAAAAAGTTTTTCCTGTTTTTCAGGCCACAGCTCCCATGTCCCAAAGGATGGAATGCTTGTGGTTTGGCAAACCTTTAGAGAGAGATATTGAGACCTGGGGATAACCCAGCAAGAGGGTATGTTTATATGCAATCCAAGCAAGGTAGTACTGATTCTCTACACTGGCTTTATATGCAGGAGGAATAAAATATCTACATTTATTTTGTTTTTCAGAATTCATATTTTAAGGGATTCATTAGAATTAAAAAGCACTTTTCAAACAAAAGGTGCTCTGAGAATGAGAAAGGAATGTATAAATATATCACCAGGAGAAGAAGTATGGCATTATTAATAAATAAGGAGGTGGTGAAATGAATAATGATTAAAGTCACGAAGATACTAAATTTCTTTCCAAGTCTGTCTTTAAGAAGAATAATGAGGGAAGGAAGTAATAAAAAGATAACTGGGAAAGGTGGGACAGAGAGCTCTCTGTTTTGGCTGTCAACCGCAGTGTCGAAATGAAGTGGTTCTGCTGCTCAGGTGGGTCACCTGTAAAGTACAATATCGGTCGGATTCTGGAAAACCTCAGGGCAGCGAGCCCGCGAAATGCCAAACCAGCTAGGTTTGTCTGTAACCTCGGTCTTTGATTATGCAAAGTGGCTTTGCCCTCTAGGTCTTGGTGCAACCTGGGTTATGATGACTGTCAAGTGCTTTTGTGTCAAACAGCTCAGTCAGGCATGCCACATCCACCAGGCTCCGGGCCAATCAGCCTGTGATGTGAGAGATCCATCAACTGGATTTGATGACATTTTTATCTCAGCAATACAACCGTGCAATCCTGAGCAAGAGTTGATTGCCTCTTCACATATTAAGGAGTATGTAGTTTGAAGCCAGGGTCCCCACCTCTGGGTCTGTATGAATCACATATGACTTGTAAGTTCTCCTCAGTTTCCATATACACCATGCTTAGTTTTGATAGTGACTATTTTGTTGAGAAGGGGCTTTAGCTTTCCCTCTGCTTGTAACTGATGAAAAGAGCTGTGACTCTCAAAAGCTTATACCATGGAAATCTTGTTTGCCTTTAGAAGCAGAAGAAAAGTTTGGATTTAAATCCCACTTTTCTCAACCAGAAAGAGTCTCAAAACTGCTTACAAACGCATTCCCTTCCTCTCCCCACAACATATACCTTATGATTCAGGTGGTGCTGAGAGGGTTTGGAGAGAACTGTGACTGATCCAAGGTCATCCAGCAGGCTTCATGCGGAAGAATGGGGAAACAAACCTGGTTCACCAGATTAGAGTCATTAAGAGCAGGTATACCCTAATCTGGAGGAACCAGGCTTGATTCCCCACTCTGCCTCTTGAGCTGTGGAGGCTTACCTGGGGAATTCAGATTAGCCTGCGTACTCCAGCACATGCCAGCTGGGTGACCTTGGGCTAGTCACAGTTCTTCTGAGCTCTCTCAGTCCCACCTACCTCACAAGGTGTTTGTTGTGGTGGGGGTAGGAAGGGAACAGAGATTATGGCAGATGGGGTAAAGGTTCTTAAGCTGTTCGCCTATGCCCTATTCCTTAACTGAAAAGGTTCTGAGGAGCTGCAGTTTACCCTGTTGGGGAAACTTGCATGTAATGATTCCTCAGTGTATAGGATATGATTGTGCAACATGTCATGTGCTGTGCAACTATGGGGCGATTTCCCACTTTAAAAAAAAATGCTGAGGCAAACTGGTCTCGTATGAATCGCAGCTTTTGAGCGCACAGGTGTTCTCCCCACTTCAGCTTGTACGGAAGGAAAGCTTTGCTGTCTGCCGCAGCTGCAGGGAAGCAGCACTCGCCACATCTGCGCGTTCACTGGTGATCGGCAGGGTGGGTCTTTGTTCTGATTGGCTGGAGCGCAGCTCTGGAGGCTGAACTTTCCGGGCTTCCCCATCGCCCCGCATGTCATCCAAAAGGCGCTGTTCTGAACAGCGCCAGAAATGATGCGTGCTGAGGGGGCGCGAGAGCGGCAGAGTCGGGGTGGCTGCGATGTCACCGCCCCTGTAGTGGGGAGGGCCGCTGGACCCCACATTACTTGGGGAAAGTAGCGTGCAACAAATGGTGAGTGGGGAAACGGCCATGGAAGGTGCAGATGGCATGTTCTAAGCCTTTGTACTAGTAAGGTCTGTATACTGAAATTACAATCAACAGATGGAGGCTGGGAATCAGGTACACCCTTATGACCTTTTCTCCTCCTTTATGCTTACATTTTTATTACAGTTGATCTTCTGCACAGTGATAAAGTCAGATTTTTCTTCTTACTTTGCCTGAAAAATAATTTATTTCAGTCCCCATACAAAAGCCTCTTACCTTGAGCCAGCATTCAGGTATCAGGGCCAACAAACAGTTTGGAGGCCAAGGCTGTCCCTTAATGTTGCCATCATGAATGGACCCTAGAGATATTGTGCGGCTCATCACCAGTGATGTTAGGATATTATCCAACAGATGTCAAAGACACTTTTCCAGGGCCACACTGATGCTCTACAGTAGAATGGCTCCCTTTACTGGGAAAAAATAGTGTTTATCCCAGAAATAATATATAAAGAATGTGCAGTAGCCCTGGAAAAGAAGTACTTCCCTGAGGTAAAACATTAGAATCCTGCACAACAGATTGGCATTTGTTGCACTATAAATCAATGGTATCCAAAATCCTAAGAAGGCTAAAGTCAATCAGTATATCAGGGAGACATGTGCCTCTCCAGAAGGAACTGTCTAATATATATACTTACTGAGTAGTTATTGATAAAAAATCTCATAGAACTGTGAGTGCACCAGATAAGAGCAGAAAAACAGACTCCAGACTGGTCTTCAAAGAAGAATATTCCTCATGGCAATTAATGCTCCGGCAGTCTAACTTCTGTCTCAACTGAAATAAACAAGAAAAAAAAATTCTGTGAGAACAGAATGAGTAGCAAGCCCATTAGCAAAAGCAGTATGTGGCTTATAAAGCAGATACCTTTGCAAGCACATGTGAGCAGTGGTAATGCTTTGACAAGAGTTTTGAAATTAATGGAGAAGGGAAGTCTGAGAGGCTCGGAATCTAATAATGGACGCTTTGTTTTGGTTTAATGTTGCAAAGTGTCTGTTCCCTGTTGTTTGTCCCTAGCATCTGGTAATGCATGCTCTCTGCGCTGAAGTGTACATTTTCCGTTCCCATCTCTTCTCTAGACAAGACCAGCTTCAGCAGAAACAAAAGCCCCCTTTCACAAGCCGCCCTGCCCTCTCCTCTCCTCATCCAATTCCTCAGAAGAGGGAGATTTCACAAAGGAAGAAGAGTCTTCTGTGATGCCTGATATACCTCAGGCTCTTTGTCTCCAACGACATTCCAGAGAAGACAGGCTGCCATCTTGGCCACAAGCAGTTCCCACCCAAGAGCCAGAAGTTCAGGTGGATCAAAAGTCAGCTCCTAGCTTGCCATTTTACATGCTGCAAACACCAAGACATATTCTGAACTTTTGATAATTCATTAGAGGGCAACCATACTTTTCTAATATAATTTAAACAGAATGAGCACCCTCCTGGCTTTTCAATTAGTAGATGGGTGCAGAGTAAATTAATAAGCATGCAGATGTGGATTAGACTCATAAGTAATGTGAGTGAGAAATCAGGAGCTGGCCCATAATCCTTTTTTAAATAATTTTTTATTGTATCATTTGAATTTTACAGTTTATAGTAATTTCCTTCTTCATACATTTTCAAACAATACTTTTCCCCCCTTTTCTCCCTTCCCACAATTCTTCTTCTTCATAGTTTTGTCACACAAACAGCAGTAAGTTCATTCTTTGTAGCCTCTTCACCCATATTTCTTCGTTGACCCGAGCTTCTTTCATCCAGTCCACGTATATTATCCATATCTTCAAAATTTCATTCTGTTTATCTTGCCACGTCTTATTTTTGGTTGATATATCGAAAATATCAAGTGTCACTTGTTCCCAGATATATTCTAACCATTTCTGAAGTGTCCACTTTTTCCTTTCTTTCCAGCCCAAGGTTATTGTTGCATGGGCTGCTTTAATCATTATTTTATACATATAACTATATTGTTTATCCACCCTTCTGTCTTCCATTATACCCATGAACATTAAGTCATTATTTAAATCAATATTAATCTTCACCAGTTTCTTGATATATAACAATACCATTGTCCAAATTTTTTTTACTTCTGCACATTCTATCCACATATGGCTATAATACTGGCCCATAATCCTTGATATGAGGACTGGAGTGTTAACAACTGTTTCTCTGTTATCATGCTGGAAGTTATGATTGTCCCATGTCCCTTCTGAGTCCTCTATGGCCCCATATTTTTAACTCTTTGGTTCTTCCCTTCCTGTCATTGCAACAGGAATTTTCTTTTTGTCTACTGATGTACTTTTTCACTTATCTGTTTAGGGAAGGAATATGACAACTGGTCAGTTTAAAACATATACCTTATATTTAATCCATTTTCTACATGTTGTCAGTTTCTTAGTAATCCAGCATGTAAACTGTCCTCCCTGGTGTCTCTGTGGGGGCCATGGGACTCACTGAGGTGTTTCTTGGCAACTGTTTACTTCTTGAGCTCGGGGGATGAAATCTAAATGGTTTTTGAACAAAACGGGGGAAACTAACAGAGCCAAGATGCTCCTTACCAGCTGGCTTTGCAGGCAGCTGCATCACAGCCATGTGTCTTTACCTTAACAACAATCACACACTTTCTTAGGTCTCTGAACAGCCTAGTCTCTCCCTATGGCAGTGCTAGGAAAAACTTCCCTTTTACTTCTGAAGGCAAAAACAAGCAGTATCTCTTTCCCAAAGCAAAGAATTAATCCACCATATCCCTTAGCAGCCTTTTGGTGATTGGCTACACTTCCCATGACAGCCATTTTGTGGCAAAACCCATTATTATTATTAAATTTTGTTTAATATCACAGCTGCTAGTTCTTTAGCTGGTTGTTGGCCTTTCATTACAATTTGAGCCTCACTCAGAGGTCTAGGAAGTTGTAATGTATCGGTATAGTATTCCGGTGGATCCCAGCAGGACTGCTAAATCTGACAGAAAAGGATTTTGTTGATTTGAAGATATTTCAAGTGCCACCCTACTGCTTTCGGAATGGCGCCCAGCGTGCTAATTACCACTGGGACAACCTCAGCTGGTTTGTGCCATAGTCACTGAATCGCGATTTTCAAATCGTGGCATTTAGTGACATTCTCATGTTCTTTTTCAATGACCCTGCGATCACTAGTTATTACTGCATCGATGATGGTCATTTTCTTATCCTCGATCACTGTGATTCAGGTGTGCTACGTGCCAGCACTTTGTCCATTTAAATGCGAATGTCCCACAAGATCTTGACCTTCTCATTTTCCATGACTTTTTCTGGACAATGTTCCCACCAGATTTTAGCTATCCTAATGTTGTAATTCTTTTTGCACAAGATAAGAGCAGAAAAGAGCAGAAAAAAATAGCCCTGCCCAACTCCCTATACTCTTTTAGAATTACTGAAGTGGCTATAGTTGAAGGCTAAAAGGTTGATGACTCCTGTTGTAACAGTACAGGCTGTGAGAAACAAACATCATCACGATCACGATCACGATCACCACCACCACCACCACCACCACCACCACCATCACCACCACCATCATCATCATCATCATCATCATCATCATCATCATCATCATCATCATCATCATCATCATCATCATCATCATCATCATCATCATCATCATCATCATCATCACACTTATATCCCACCCATCCCTGGCCACAGCCAGGCTTGGGGCAGTCTACGTTCAAGTTAAAACAATACATAAGGCCAACATAAAACAATTATATTTCCCTTCCTATCATAGATGGCAATAAATACCCTTCAGGTAAACAAGAATTATATGGTTTTCAACTCCCAGATGGATCCTGGAATTCTCCCAAAATTACAACTGATCTCCAGACTACAGAGATCAGTTGCCATGGAGAAAATGGCAGCTTTGGAGGTAGACTCTATGGTATTACCTCTCCACTGAGCCCCCCTGCAATTCCTTCTTCCCCAACCACCACTTTCAGGAATTTCCCAAGAGAAAGTTGGCAAGCCTAACTCCCTACATTGTTTTAAAATTACTGATGCAGCTACAGCTGAAGGCTCAAAGGCTGAAGATCCCTGCTCTAAATAGTACAGACCGTGAGAAACAAACTTTTTGATGCATCTTGCATTAGCGTGTGCTTTTTTAAAGAACCAGAGACCTACACAACCCTCGCTGTTTCACCCTTCGTTTCAGTTCCATATGATTGTCTAAGCAGACATGGAATGGTTTTTCCCTACAAGAGCCTGTGTGAAATAGTAGTTATGAGTGACAGACTCTAATCTGAACAACTGGGTTTGATTCCTCACTCCTCCACATGAAGCCTGCTGGCTGCCCTTGGGTCAGTCACAGTTCTCCCAGAACTCTATCAGCCCCACCTACTTCACAAGATGTCTGCGGTGGGGAGGAGAAAGGAAGGTGATTGTAAGCTGCTGTGAGACTCTAACGGTGGAAAAAAACAGCTATAAAAACAACTCTTCTTCTACAACCAAATTTCTGGGAGTTCTTCAACAATAATTGCCCACGAGAGCTGATGCCAGTTGAAATAGACAGCATTAGTGTCAGTCAGCTGATGGTGGACCATTGGTCTGAGCTAGCAAGGTTTTTCTTATGTTCTTTATGTCTTGCAGTTTAAATGTCTTACATGACTGTGTATTGATGAAGAGTCTTCCTGCCTGGAAAACATATAACATCGCACCTTCCTCTCTAATGAGTTATTAAGCATCTTCGCTAAAGCCGTTCTCATTTGGCTTGCTATTTCCTTTTACAATTCTAAAATGTAGTTAATCTGGAGCCTTGCACCCTGTTCGTGTTTAATAGTCCCAGTAAATAGTTCTTATTGCTTGACCATCTGCCCCGGTAAGATCATAAACATTACACTTTTTCCTTACAAAATAAATTGATCTCAATTTCGATGATGTGACCTTAAGCTCCTTTCATAAAAACTTCGGCAAAAAAATTGTATAAACCGTCTTTGAAATACTGGCTTCATTTGTCAATGACTTCCCATTCCTATCTCTTAATGGCCACGCCGATTCCTCATTTACCGGTTTGCTTTTAATATGTTGGAAAAAGCTCTCATTTGGTTATCTTCATTGCCATTCACTTTTTTAAAAAAAGAAAAGAAAAGGCATTTCCCGTTTCAGTGTTTCTTGTCAGTCTTCCAAAGTGTTTAATTTTGAATGGAATGTCATCATTATTATTTTTTCCTTCAGGTCATAGCTGAATTGTGGCAACCCCATAGCATTTCAAAGCAAGCAACATTCAGAGGCGGTTTGCCGTTGCTTGCCCCTGTGCAGCAATACCTTCTTAGAATTCAAACTTTATCTCTGTTCCCCTGAAAAGCTGTTTGCATTAGGACACCTGATGAATCTGCCTGGCAAAACCAGGACACCAACTCAGACTGATAAACAGAAAATGAATATTTTAACTAGATGTATGGGAGCATTTCCATAGCTGTCTGTTTCAAGCCAGATAACCATACCTGGTTGCAAAAGGTGAGAACTGAATGCAGAAGGTGAGAGCTGGATGCAAAAAGACAATATAGCTTGGAAACTGAAGAGTATTGATTTATTTCATAAAATTGATATTCTCTCCTTCATAGGGTTGCCAGCTCTGAGTTGGGAAATACCTAGAGATTTTGGGAGTGATGCCTATGGAAGAAAGGGGCCTAAGAGGGCTATCAAGCCATAGAGTCCATCCTTCCAAAGTTACTATCTGTTGCCAACCTTGGGGCGCCTTAGCTCCGGGGTCTGTTTTTCACAATTTCTTGGGAATTTGGGAGGGGGGATTTGCAGGGGTTTAGCAAAAGCCAGGTTTGTCAAAACTGGCTTTGCCAAGCTTTGGTGCTCTGACGCTTACCAATAAACACCACTGATCAACAATACAGAGTCCATTTATTGGCTTGAGGTTTGAGACCTAACAATCATGTATTTGATGTCTGTTAAAGATAAATGTTTAATGCACAAGGTTATTCTACTGGCACTAGTTCAAAGAAGTATATCCATTTGTCTCGCAAATGTGCTGAGAATCAGCTACTGTAACAGTACAATCTTTTATGCATTGTCACTCATCAGCTGAGTACAAAATTAGGATTTGCTCCTAAGTTTGTGAAGAGCTGGTGTTTTGGGTTTGTTTGTTTGCTTGCTTTTTAATAAGGTTTACGTAATTGAAATCATCTACAGAGAAGCAGTGGTCAGTAATATCCTTTTGTGATCTAGTTGGCAAACATTTTTTTTCTGGTGTGGCATTGACTGCTCTGGAATAACTTTTCCTACAAAACTGTGCTCTTTTCATCTCCTCCCACAGATGTTAATACAGCTTTGTTAAATAACCAAGTAGTAAAGTTCCCAGGAGGCATGCTATTCGGAAGGTCTAAAGTCAGACACCATTATTCCAAGGTATATGTTTTTCCGAGGCAGTCATAAAAAATGGCCGCATTTTTAAAACAATACCTAAAGAAAGTGCCCAAACCTTGGTGGTAAAAAATATGTTAAAACATTAGCCATTCACCTATGGAGAGCTGCCCCATCATCATTTTTAAATCGCAACAAATGGTAGTTACATGCTATACAGACAATTGTCCCAACAGCACAATTTGATGCAATTTTTTTATGATCAGCAGTCTCTGCTTAGATGAAACTGCCTCTGAGGAAGGGGAGAATATTCCAAAGTTAAGTGCAGCATAATCTGAACACAAGCTGAAGTTAAGGCTGCGGTTAAAAATAATAATAATGTGAATTCCATCATTCCACAAACATCTTCCGAATGAAAATAAGGTCTATGCAGTTTTACAGGCTTCTTTCTCTGAATGTTTTTGAGTTCAAGCAAGATTACTAGCTGATTAAGAATCATAGAACTGGCAAGGTGATGCTGAATCCATATACTTTGGTAAAAACAACTGCAAACTGGAGCGATACTGATCATTCAGTTGCCTACAGTATACAGATGGAACAGAAAGATAGATGTTTCTCATTTATATATTTGATCCAGGCTATCTAAAAATGCAAACAGAAGTATCAGCAACCCTCCAGTTCTAACAGATGTGATAGTATATGTCCCTGCAAAGCTATCATTGACGTAAAAAATGTGAAGTACTTTGAACAATTGAAATCTGCGGCTCTAATTTTGAAGTTCTAGTCCCTGGGAGGATATCAAAATCCATTCATTGAGGCTAGGTGTTCAGGGGGATGAAGGGCTCTGAATATCTGAGGAAGGGAAAGGTGGATGAGGAGGGGAAATGAGAGAAGGAAGAGGATAATTTAACATTCTTTAAGTCAGCCTCCTGCCTGCTTAATCAATATTAAGTATAGTTATCATCATCATTATGAAAAGTGTTTGTCCTAGAAAATATCTCCTCTACATTCTTCCTTGCCTTCTCATATCAGGGGAGACATTGCTCCGTATTCACTTCTCTGAGATTATTTGAGATGTGACCTTTATAGTGACAACCAATCTCTGGAGCTTTCGGGTGGGAGATTGGAATGAAGAGAAATAAGTGGGCTAGAGATAGAGTTGCCAACCCCCAAGTGCCACTGGAGTTCTCTCAGAATTACAGATGTTCTGTAGACTACAGAAATCAATATTCCTGGAGAAAACGGCAGCCTCTGAGGGCAGATGTTGTGGTACACCATAAATTCTAGATGAAATCCCTCCCCAGATTTTCCCCTCCACATATACCACATTCAAATCTCTAGGAATTTTCCAGGGTGGAGTTGGCAACCCTAGCTGGAGACAGAGTGCAAGAAAGTAATGAGCTAGACAGTCAAGAGCCATCTAGTTTGCCAGAACCCTCGTGGGGTGGGACCCCTCTGTCTTGTTTCTCATTGTTGCTTGGAGAGACTGCTAAAAAAAATTGACACAATGGTGTGATGTCACTTCTTGAAAAAAGCATGGAAGGTAAAGCCACAGTGTTTCCAGAAATTCTTATATAGGTTTGACATTACTTTCTGGGTTCTACTGTTGCTGATGGGCAGGCCCTTATGTCCTCCTCCTGGTCATCTGCTGGTTGCAACCTAGATCACTACACAGGAGAAAGATCTGGGATAATGGAAGCAGTGGCCCTTTCTGCACAGCACAAATAAAACATCTTGCAGATGTTTTTTTTTTAAATCCATTTTTGGCTGGTTTTGGTCTAACAAAAGAAAGTGTTGCCAGGGAATGTGGTTCTTTTTCCCACCTCCCCCCGTCCTCCACTAGCTGTCTGAAGCTTGTCAGTTTCATTTTGTTGCGCCCATCATTTTGTGCTGCTGCAGAGATTCTCCATCCCTACCTCTATTTGCTGAAGGTTTCTCATAGAGGTTTCCTCTGCTAGCCACTCGTCCTTGCACAATTTCACTGTAAAAAGTACATAAATCAAGTTTGGTGATTCCACGATTCCACGATTCCACACATGTGTTGTTGTTTTTCTTTTCTTTTGAGGAAGGTGTCTGCATAGCTACGCCCTTACAGTATGAGAATTGCAGCAACTCGAAGGGCTGGTCTACTTCCCATTAAGAAGGAATGGGTAGACCTGTTCTCCATGGAGGACAGGTCTACCCATTACTTTCAATCATGGGTAGACCTGCTCTCCAGAGGTCTGGTCTACCAGTGATTGAAAGTAATGGATAGATGAGGACAGGCCTCTCTGGCACAAAATGGCAGGCGGGAGTGGTGAAAATTAAAGTAAGAGGTTTAAAATTACTGGGTAGGAAAAATAATATGCTTCCTGCTCACCTGGGTTGGGAGAAGAAACTTGACCAGAAAATGTCTTGAGGGAGAAAGCTGTATGGAGTTTCTCCCTGAAATGTTTTTATAATGTCCTCAAAATTTTATATTTGTGCTGTACAGAAAGAATCATCTATACCCAGGTCAGATCAGAGAAGCCAATGAGCTACCTGGAGGTGGAGCCATGCTTACATCTGATGAAAACAGTACTTGCCTTTGCACCATTCACTTAGTGGAGAGTGAGGGACAATAACTATCATTCCAAAGCCACCAAATAGTATTTGGTTGTGATAATAACAAGTGAAAAGGAAAACATTACTTGAGCTAAATACATTGAGCAAGGGGATTTACAGATTATTATAAATAAGGGGAAATGCCAGGAAATCAGCCACCACCAGGACACCTTCCTAGTTTCCTTCAGTACAAAGGATGTACAGAGAACACCAGCATCTATTTCTACAGTTTCCCTTTTATGGTTGTTTCCTTGCAGAACACATGCTATTGGCTTGCCACATCAAAAAACAAAGAGAGACCCTTAAGTCTAAAATCGGGGGGTCGTGGATGACTTTGGGACTAGGAGTCTGTCAAAAATATGTAGCGGTAAGATAGAGAAACAGCTCTAGGGCCATACAAAACATAGCCTTTCTTGTGCTCTTTTAAAAAAATATCTTCACAGACTTGTGATTGAACAAAAGATGAAAAAGAGGGTGCCTTGAGATTTGTGGGGGAAGAAATGATTTACATTTCTGCTCCTACCCTGGAAAGTTTTCCGTTGGGGAAGACATACCATATTGTAAATGTCCTTATCTAGTGGTGGCTCAGATTTTTCATTGGGAAGAAAATGGATTTTTCTCCCCCAAACACTTGTAGAAAGATATTGATTGTTGCTGCAGATAGACAGTAGTACAGTAACCCTGTGGTTCCTGTCCTGACATCTTTTAATGCTCCAGTAATTTGACATTGTACTTGAAATGAATGTAAGTGTGATGATGGCATGGAGGGAACCTCAGAAGGTAAAACCTGTACACACATGTACATACATACACACACCAGAGGTATCAGTGAGTTCATTTCTTCAGCATTTGAATAGAATTGGAACTGGTCTCTGTCTAATTAAAGTTCTGGCAGAATGTGTACAATGCAAGCCACTTGGAAATCCTCAGCATTTTCTCACTACTAGAGGCGTACAGCCCTAGGAACCTGGGGACACTCATGTCCCCAGGTGCATGCCTTTCAGTCACAGGAAGGTGCTGGACGCCCCCACGTGATGAAATGACATGCGCCTGAGCTGCCCGCAGCAGTGCCCTGCCCATCTCCCGCCTCCAGAGATGCAGGGGGGCCCGTGGTGGGCAGCAGTGTCACCACACCCTCCCAGGCTCCCTGCAGGTCGACTTCTGCCCTCCCCAGTGCCTGGGGAAAGCAGGAGCTGGCCTCCAGGGATGCAGATGGGGCAGGGCTCCGTGGTGGATGGTGGTGGCATTCCACCCTCCTGGGCTCCTTGCAGCCCGGCTCTTGCCCTCCCCAGGCCCTGGGGAGAGCAGGAGCCAGCCTCCAGGGATGTGGGGGTTCCACGGCAGGTGGTGGCAGCGCTCCGCCCTCCTGGGCTTCCTCCAGCCCGGCTTCTGCCCTACCCAGGTCCTGGAGATAGCAGAAGCTGGCCACCAGGGACGTGCAGAGGTGGGCTTCACGACAGGCAGGGAGTGCAGGGGCGGGGGATGGGCACCCAGAGGAGATGTTGTCCCCAGGTGCCATTCCCCCCGATACACCTTTGCTCACTACTCAGGTATACCTACACTCATAATGCTCAGCAAAAAGTCTCCTGTATCAGTGTGCCCTCTTTTAGCCTTGCACCAGAGCTACTGAAGGGTCCCAGAAAGGATCAATAGTGAAAAGACTGGCCAGGCTTTGCTGTGGCTCCAAGATGGTTATTTGGACTGTGAAGGCTGTGGTGGACATCAGTAAAGCATCATTGCTTCCAGGGGCCATTCCACACAGGTTATTAGCTGGACATTTGATGCTGTTGTGCAGCAGGTATTCTTTCCCCACAGCATCGTGGTACATTTATGTTTCTCCTGGTTTTTTTTCCAAATTTTCGTTGAGCTCTTCCAAACCACCTCAAAATAATCATTTTTCCAGTGTGCCCCTTACTTGCTATCCAAGTTTACTACTGAGCCCAGGATCATTATCACAGAAGTTAGATCTGTCCTGGGTGGCAAATGGGGAGGGGGGTGTTAATATGACATACTTTTGTTCCCTTTTGTGCCTGAGGACCCCATGGGACCTTAGTGTGTGCCTTCCCAGTGGCCAACTCTGCTTGTAATAGGAGCAGCAGTGGCGTAGGAGGTTAAGAGCTCATGTATCTAATCTGGAGGAACCGGGTTTGATTCCCAGCTCTGCTGCCTGAGCTGTGGAGGCTTATCTGGGGAATTCAGATTAACCTGTACACTCCCACACACGCCAGCTAGGTGACCTTGGGCGAGTCACAGCTTTTCAGAGCTCTCTCAGCCCCACCCACCTCACAGGGTGTTTGTTGTGAGGGGGGAAGGGCAAGGAGATTGTAAGACCCTTTGAGTCTCCTACAGGAGAGAAAGGGGGGATATAAATCCAAACTCCTCCTCCTCCTCCTCCTCCTCCTCCTCCTCCTCTTCCTCTTCCTCTTCCTCTTCCTCTTCCTCTTCTTCTTCTTCTTCTTGTATCCAGCCTTGGACTTTGAGGGGTCTGCTCATGCTCCAGAATCTTTAATGTATACATGGTGGCTGTGTCAAGGTGACTGCCAAGGACTGTTTTATGTGCTTTGAAATTTCTCATTAGAGACCATATTTATCCACTGCTAATGATCTAGTGAAGACCTTGATAGGAATAAGATGCTAAGTATAACACTAACTTCAGCTCAATGTTACAAAGAAAATTGGTCAGAGGGGGCAATATTCTATAGATGTCCTATAGACAGAAAGAAGAGAAAAAGCGATCTCGCCTGGTGATCCTCTTTAGGGGCTCCAGTTCAACCCCAGCATTGCCTTACAGTGGGGGAAGGAGTCCTTGGAAGCTGCTAGACAGAGAAAGCAAAGATTTGCATTCCCAAGTTCCCAACACTTTGAATGTCTTTGAAAGAACTGTGAGTGCTCCTTCCCGAACACAGTATATATTCTTATAATCTAAAGGGTTAAAATCATCTGGCACCATTGAAAAATGAGGATTCTTGCTGTGAAGCTGTAAATAAAGCAATTGGAAAATGTAAATGCTCTAAAAAAGCTAGCACAATTCAACTAAGAAAGCAGCACCAGAAATTTATATCCTCGTTACTGGTAATTACAGTCAGATTCTTTACCGCGCACTATTCCCAGCTAACACATAAAAGTGTCCATGCACATTACCCACTTAAAAGTAAGTCACCCTCAGCACACATGGGCCACCAGGAGAGTGTGGCTGTGTACTAGGAGACCATGCTAAAGCACAGGGCTCTGCCTCCGCTGCTGTAAACGTATCTGTCTACCTTTTTAAGCAAAGTAGCTGAAAGCCCCTCAGGGTGTTCTTACGAAATGTAAATTCACTGACTTGGAGACCTCAACATAAAATCGCTGCTTTTACTGGATGTCAGTTTAACACTATCCTCTCCTCAAGAAACAGGGAAGAGAAACACAGCTTTCTAGCTGGTCTTGAGAATTGCTCTTTTTTTTTTCATTTGCAAAGGGTTGTGCTTTAACACTAGATCCTTATTGTAATTAAGACATCCTATCACTTATAAGTATTTAATATCACAGAGTATACATACATCACTCATAATTTTTATTGCATGTAATATACCATATACATATACAATAAACATTATGAGTAATGTGCATTCACAAAATAGATTCAATCTGATACCAGGATTATTTGCATGCAGAAATATGAGGAAAATGTTTCATTCTAATGGGGAGATCTATTACACTGTACTGGTGCTTGTAGGGTTGAGGAGAGAGCTCTGCTAAGCAGAGCATCATTGTAAATTGTGCTATAAACCCTACTAGTGCCATACTAACAGAGTTGCACCCTTCAAAATCTATTGAAATCCATGGTCTAGAAGCGTTAACTACTGAGGATAGTGCTGTTAATCGATTAGTGTTTTGATAGGTATTATCAACAGTGCTATGTTTGCTAGAATTGTGGTGGAATCTACCTTCTATAAAAGTAGCTAAAGTAGGAAAAGTTGCATGAAAAAGCAAGCCACGTGACCATACATGAAACTGTCTTATACTGAATAACATAGTCCAAAGATAGTCCAACCAATATCAGTATGACTAGACCAAAGATCTAGTCCCCCTCCCTCCCCTTCCCTTGCATGCCACCCCTCCCCCTCCCTCCGCTAAGGTGGGTGGGCCATGTCCAGATGCCGGACACCCTCCCTCTCCTCCCTTGCATGCCATCCTTTAATGTCCCCGGAGCCCCTCGGGGATAGGGCGGTATAAAAATCTAATAAATAAATAAATAAATAAATAAATAAATAAATAATGTCAGTATTGTCCACGCAGACTGGCAGCAGGATCACTGATAAAGGTCTCTCACATCACCTATTACCTGGTCCATTTAACTGAAGATGCCAAGGATTTAACTTGGGATCTTCTGCTTGCCAAGAAGATGTTTTACAGCTAAGCCACAGTCTCTCCCCAATTCATATTGATACAATATGAGTCAACCGGTTCAAGTCAAACATTTGGAAAAGGTCACCTTTTTAAAAAGCTGCATGAATACATGACTATGTGCATTTGGATAACTGACCATTCTTTCATTTAAACATTCTTTTCAAGTTAATAGCAGTTTACACAGTGCCGTGGAAGTGCATCATCTTCTATAGAATAATGAAAATGGCTCTGGCTTCAGAATCAAACTAGCTAAAATATAGGGCAGCAGTGGGATAAGAAGGCAGTAGAGAGAGATAAACAGGCTAAGAATGTTCCCTCACTCAAAAACTGATCCATGCATGGAGAGCATTGAAGTGTATTATGTGGACATCATGGTCACATACAAGAGGTCATGCAAAGTCACTTCAAAATATATTCAGCTAAAGTTGAAATGTTTCTAGAAGCTAGTTTTCCTTTCTTGACACAGCAAAAATGTTAGGAAAACCTGCACGTCCCGTTGATTAGAGACAGTGGGAAGGTCATATATATGTATTCATTATTTGGGGTATGCAAAATCAAGTTATAATTTGTATATGTGAACTGGCCTTGATAGATTTAACAGTATATACAGAGGATTCATCCAGTCTCAAGTACAACAGGGTATATACAACTATCTGTGGACTATGTGGAGAAGGACTTTCCCACTTTTTCTTCCCG
This sequence comes from Sphaerodactylus townsendi, assembly GCF_021028975.2. Classification (NCBI taxonomy): domain Eukaryota; kingdom Metazoa; phylum Chordata; class Lepidosauria; order Squamata; family Sphaerodactylidae; genus Sphaerodactylus; species Sphaerodactylus townsendi. The sequence continues at coordinate 66,890,306 of NC_059434.1, forward strand.
ATACAGTTCTTCCAAAATTTGTTCATTGGTATCTGTGGGCCTTCAGGAACAGTAAAAGAGCCATTTTCTATAGGGAACTGATCACTGTAGACCAGAGATCAGTTTTAACTGGGAGAGCTCCAGGCGCCATGGGGAGGTTGGCAACCCTATACCCATTTCTTTGCTCCTTGCCCATGTTACCCAACATTCGGGGGGTCCGTCCCTTTTAGAGTGGGGAATTAGCAAAGGGCAGGCTGTTCCTTAATGAGAGGTCAGGAAAGCTCAAGATCTTTGTCACCAAAGTTTACAAAGATGGATTTCCCAAGAAATCCGCAGGAAATGAGAATAAAAGTTTAACAATTTTTATTATAAGGGGCAAAATAATAAATGTACATGCACACAAGGCAAAGCAGCAGAGAATTCACACAGCCCTAGTATATAGATAGTGTTGAGGATAGGTTTGGAAAAGCAAGGGATTTTTGAGGAATAAAGGTGATAATTACCTTATGTAGAAGAGGATTGGTCCAATGAGGAGAGTTCAATTACCTGTGCTGAGCTCTGGAAAAAGAAAAGGCAACACGTTGGGAACAGTATTTGCCAGACAGAGAGATGTCCAGGAAATATTGAAATACTGACTAGAGCAAAGATAGTCCAAGAAATACCAAGCACTAAGTGCTGGTCAAGGGGGCTAGTTATGGGGAGAAACGGGCCCTCAGGTTGTGCTAAGTGACCCTAATCTTCCAGGACAAAAGAGGCTTTCAACTTCTGGAGGGAAGACAAGAGAGGGGCACTTAACTTAAGTGTTGGACACTTAAGTTAAGCGGTGGATAATTAAACTTAATGATTTGGCACTTGGCATAATGTTCTAAGCCAGGGAGTGCATGGAGATAGCTTTTTTGGGTGAAGCTGATTTAATTACAACTTCAGGACAATGCCAAAATGTAAATGAGGGTGGTCTTTGGAAGAGTTAGTGAGAAACTAGAAAATGAGATCAGTATTTAGGAAAAAGTCTGGCAAGAATTCTTGATGAAATTGTTCTTAGCATATCCTTCGTTTCACAGGGCTAGCGAGTCAGGGTTAGATTTGGGAACTGACTTTGTAGGCTGAAAGCTATTGTCTCTTCCTAATTTCTTTAGGAAGAGGTGAGGCAAGTTATTTTGCAAGGCTAATGTCAGCGTGGGCTAGTCAAGGCAGATTTTTCTGTCCTCATGGGTGACACTGAGCTAATGCAGAGAACGGCATACATATTGGCTCTGCATTCCTAGACCACCCTACAAGGTTGGCAGGATAGGTAGGAGAATGACTTTCAAAGCAGAGCCCATCCCCCACTGTGGGACTGTCTGGTAACACCCACTCCAAATAGTGCTGTAATGGTCTTTGCCTTATAACTGTTGTTTGTCTCAATCACACTTAGTAAATGATTCCTGATACTCTTTGGGTCATTTTCCCACACACATTCTGCATATCGGTTTTCAAAGGCCATTTCTTAATTTGTCAGTATTATGACAGATTTTTTAAAAAGTCATAAGTTAGAATGGGCTGTGAGATAAAAACTAGCCTGGAAAGTTTGAATGCCATGAAATATTACTATCATATATAAAATTAATGTGGTGCCCCTTTCTCATAGGATTCCCACAAAAAAAGTTAGAGCGAAGGCCATGTAATGATTTATGCAGCAATTCAGGGGTTTGGCTCAACACCTGTAAAAAGTGGAATTGATGTCTGCCAAAGTGAATGACAACAAAATTGGCTTGTTCATATGCATTTTAAAACAATTACGTAAATCTCACAGTGCATGATTTCCATATGTTTTGCTAAGTCGAATTGCTCAGATGGTCTTTGAGCCCCTTTTCTCCACTTTCTGGTGTCCAATGGCAGCATGAGAAAGGTAAAGGTATTGGAAGGTCACAAAACTGCAAATATGTTTTGGGAAGGGGAGCACCCTTGTTAGCTTTCCGAAAGAGAAATAAATGTGTATTCCCCTTTAACACTTTTATTCTTAAAATACTTTCTCTGAAAGAGAACAGACAAAACATACACATGGATGTTATAAACTGAATCTGCCAATTCTTATACTGCTCTGCAAAATTGTTAACAGCCTGAATTTAGAATTTCACAATGGTTTCTATTTAGCACCTGAACTAAACAAGCATCATATTTTAAAAAAGATTCCTCACTTTTTCATGTGACAAGAAGGCTGAGAACACATGCAAGCATGAGAATAAAATGCATAGGGTTTTTTTTCATCAACCAGCTTCCTGACAACTGAGTGCAGGCACTATTGGTTAGCTTCTTTATTTCCTGCTCACTGTGTATACAGAGTGGTGAGTGAAGGCATGCGTAGAGTGCACCTGTGACCGTCATCATCAGGGCCCAGATCCAAGCCAAATGGTTCCAAGCAGTGCTGCCAGCCCTCCAGGGTCCTATTAGCTGTTTTAACATCCCAGCCCAGGTCTGCAGACGCTTCTTTGTTTTGCTGTAAGAGGCTGATGCGGCTGTCTCTGTGGAATTTCATTTATAAAGATATTGCATTCTGTTCTTGCAGCTCTCTCCCCTTATACTTCCCTTCCATTTCCTCAGTCATGATAGTTGAAATTTGACACTCCGTCTGGCCTTTTTCGGCTAATGAGGGGGACGGTGGCTCACTAGAAGAGGCTCTGCTTTGCATGCAGTGAATTCTGGGTTCAACCCCAAGCATCTCCTGGTCCATGGATCATGTGGAAGACTTGAGACTCTGGAGAGCTGATGCTCATCTGTAGACAATACTGACCTGAAGGACTGATGATCCAATTCTGAATAAGACAGCTTCATGTGTGAGCTCTTCTTTTCCATGTAACTGTTTTCCTCCAAACCACAGGCACGATCCAACAGGGAATTTTCTCACATGTTCGCTATCAAAATCAAGGATGCTCTTGTACAATTGCTATTTATTTCAATGGGGTTTTCACAGAAGACCTTGCATGCCATCCTTTCTGTTTTTATGACATTTTGTAGGTCTTATAGGACATTTTGTAGGTGCCGGGTAAACATTTCCAGAGGCTAATATTACTTGGGATACTTTTATATATTATAAACGTGCAACTTCATTTAAAAAAGAAAAAATATTCATTTGTATCCTGTACACTGTCATTTTAAAAAGTCCATTTAAAACTATTGATGTGAAAACTTTGGAAATTTCATTTGGACGGCTTCTTCATGCGAACACCACAAGGGACTGACGTATTTAAATTATGATGGATATTGAACTGGGCAACAAAATCAGTGTCAAGAATCCAGCTATCTTTTACCAAGAATCCAGCTATCTTGTTTGCAAACGCCAAGATCTCAAACCAGAATAAATTAATAAGGCTTAAATCCAGTGATGGGATCCAAAAATTTTAGTAACAGGTTCCCATGGTGGTGGGATTCAAACAGTGGCGTAGCACCAATGGGGATGGGCGGGGCATGACAGGGGCGTGGTGGGGCATTCTGGGGGCGGGGCATTAATAATTTCTCTGTTACTGTAAAAAACTCTTACTGTAAAAAAAAGTTCCTAATTTCCAGCTGGTATCTTTCTGTTCATAATTTAAACTCATTATAGCAAGTCCTATAATCTACTGCCAACAGAAACAACTAAAGAGTCCCCTGGACCCAACAGTAGTTAAAGGGTCCCTCCTCTTACTAGCCGGCAAGTTCCGGGCTACGAGAAAGAAGATGAGAGGGGGAGGCAAGGGTATGGAGATGGAAAAGTGGACCCAATTAGTAACCCCCTCTCGGCACACACAAATAATTAGTAACCCACTCACGGGAACTGGTGAGAACCTGCTGGATCCCAACTCTGCTTAAATCCCATAGGAGAGAATGGAGCAAATTTGACTACTCTCTAATACTAGTTATGGTGGGGGTGAAACATGATATCAAGTCACAGCAGACTTCATGGGGGTTTCTAAGCAAGAGACATTCAGAGGTGGCTCTCCACAGCCTGAGTTCAACTCTTGACTTCCTTGGTTGTCTCCCATCCAAGGACTACCTGGGGATGAACAACAGGTCTTATCCATCCCCTGATAAGCTTCCAATGATATGATACATAAAAAGTCATTAAAATATCATAGCTGATATTATTTACCAGACCTTTATCATTCTGTAGCATTTGCATGTTACTTTTTCATCTTATGGCATTTATAAGCCACCTGCAATTCTAAAAAGTTTTTGATAGCTGACAACTTGAATTCTGCTTCGACAGTTTTCATTGCAAAATGGTAGCACTTTTAAAAAATGCTATATGAATATTCATTCCGGCACTAGTTGGAGTTTAAGCATCATGCAGGTCTGAATTAAATTTGAAGTGGGCAGGACAGAAGGACTTAACCATGTGGTGTGGAACATGCCCAGCATCTTATTTAAACTAAATCATCAGCAACTATGCATTCAATGTTAGCGCACCAGAAACCAGAAACTGAGTGGATATTATGTGAATGTAATAACATTGTATGTGCAGTGACATTGCATTTGAGGTGATGTAGTTTACATGGGCCATTGCATATGTTCAAAATCACACAGATAAATTCTTCTGCCCCTCATCGGCTGTAACCGTATCCATGTGGGCTCCAAAGACAGCTAGGTCATTCCAGAAATGGGAGGACTTGATCCCTATAATACTTAATGAAATGATGGTCTGATACGTGACTGTTTTCCTGGGGATATTAATAATAAGAACTGATAGCAGAGAAGGACAGTTTCTGAATATTCCATACTGACTTCCTGAATAATTAGATCAATATATGCATGACCTAGAAGTGTTATGTAGCTCTACCACACTAGCTGGTCAAACACACTGACTGTCAGATGAACTCAGGAACACATGATGCAGGGAGTTTTATGGACGGAGCTCCCAAAGTTGTTTTAAATTTAATTTTCAGGCATGTGGGACCCGTTCCTAAGAAGGAACACCTGTTTCTAAGAATGAGCACAGCCCGAAGGAAGTGTGTAGGGGATTAAACTTTCCCTTCTACATCAATTTCCCCATCTAAAACAACCCATGGAAGTTGCTAATTGCCATGCTGGGAAACATGCAGTTATTGATATGGATGCTTGCATAGTTACCACAAAACAGCCAGTAATACATTCCAGGGGCCATTTTAGGAATCATTGCAGAAGACAGACTTACATTCTCTCTCTTTGTGCCACTATCATGATTCAAATCTGCCCTTGGACACTTGAGCATTACATTAAGAAAAATGTCATGAGTTACCTTTATAAGTAGCTGACCCTTCAGTGGGTAGCAGTTGAACTCTCAGTGTGGAGCAGATAAAGGCCATTTAAGCACTTGTTGTCTCCTTCACAGTGAGAGTACATTCATACCCTTCAGACCTGATTTTTGGTTATACACACATTTCCCCCTCTTCGGAACCTACTGCACTTTCAGATTAGAGAATCCTCATAGTTTCCAAAACCTGTTAAAGTACAACTTTTTCTCTCCTTTCAAAGTGAAAGCAAAAATGGTCACTGTGTGTTAAGCTTTCTTTGGGTTTTCTCGCTCCTTCCCACATTTCTCTACCCACACAACAGTAGTTCCTTCCTCTGGTTGGGCCACCATTTCAGAACAATTGAACAATTGAAATTTTTAAATTTTATTTTACTGCTGAAGCTCTATCGCTGGAGTGATGGACCCTGTGTGAAATTGACATGATATAGCAAAGTAATGCTAGATCAAAGATGGCAAAGGCAGCAGGCAACTTCGCTAAATGGAGGTTGCATGGAAATGACAAAGAAGCAACAGGTGAGAAAAATGGTGGATCAGCTCACTTAGGAACACTTTGCAGGAGGAGAATCCCTGTGTAAACAAAAAAACTGAAAAAGCAAACCAACGTGTGATAAAGTAATACATGCACAAATGGCCAATGTGTTAGACCATGTTGACTTGGATTCAAATCTTTGCTGAACCATGACACTAAAAGTGTGATTTTGGGTCCATCATTGGTTTGGACGCCACAGAGAATTTCTTTGGCCAGACAGCTGGGGGCTATTTTTGCTCCCCACATTGTCCAAAGCTCTTTGAAGGGAGAGTGTGATGCCAATGTAATCAACATCAATGAAAATATTGATTAATGTGATAATCAGCTCAGTACAGTGGTGGGATCCAAAAATTTTAGTAACAGGTTCCCATGGTGGTGGGATTCAAACTGTGGCATAGCGCCAATGGGGATGGGCGGGGCACAATGGGTGCGTGGCCAGGCATTCAGGGGGTGGGGCATTCCTGGACAGGGCTGTGGCAAGGACGCAGCTGCTGCGCCAGTCCTTGGGCGGGAAACGAATGCACGCAGGCACAGGCTGCCACGCACGCCGGTGCACCTCCTGCTAGACTGCTTCAAGTTCTGCGCGTTACCACTGAGAGGAGGGGTGTAACTAAGGCAAAAATCACATGGCAAAATCACCAATTAGTAACCCCCTCTTGGCACACACAAATAATTAGTAACCTACTCTCAGGAACCTGTGAGAACCTGCTGGATCCCACCTCTGGCTCAGTAATTGTGAGTTTTCTTGGAGACTATGTGAGGGAAAACGTAATCTGTTCTGAACTTCCTGTCCAATTTATAATGTAAGTACACTGGGGATGGTCCATGAGTGAGAGGGGTTTTTTTTGCATGGAGGTGTCCCCGGTTCAGTTCCAGGCTACATCACTTTAAACAGTCAAGTACAGTAGGTGATGTGAAAGATCCCTTTAACTAGCACCCCGGAGGGTTGCTGCTGGTCAGAATGGCCAACCCCAACACTGCTAGACTAAGTCTCAGTGCAAGACAGCTTAATGTGTTCATTGTGCTGTGTACATGTACTTTTCATATTGCCCCCTGGGAATTTCAGTTCCCAGCACTAGCTATGGAAGAGAACTATTTGGAGATTCAACTATGCTGTCTTCCAAAAATAAAGACACTCAGGAAGAACAAGAGATGATTTTAAAACACACGACAATCACACAAAACTGTTCTCAGGAAATGACCAATGGAACAGGCCTGAATAGAAAAGAAATGTTTGGTCAGGTGATCCAATCACTTAATTTGCAGAAGCTTCACTGGGAACAGCAGGTACACATTAAATAACTTTTGCACATAAGTTTATGAAGCTTTATATAGTTCGCCAAATTTCATAGCAACAAATGAGAGTTTCAGCAAGATTAAGCAGCTTAACATCAAAGAACTGTTGGGCATATGTCTGCAACGCAGCCGGCTTTGGACGCCTGGTTTGGTGAATGCAGACCATGCATGCAAAAAAAAAAAAAAACACATTGCAGACGTTTGTTTGGCAGTCCAAGAAAAAGAAGACTGAGATAAATTAGAACTCGAGCCTTAGTGTATCTGCACGGCACAAGATGCTGAAGGGTTGTGGCTCGGCGGGAAAGCATCCCCTTTGCATGTCAGAGGTTCAAGTTTCAGTGCAGTGCATCACCAATTAAAAAAGATGGACAGCAGGAAATGTGAAAGACACATGCTAGAGATCCCTGGAGAATTGCTGCCAGTCAGAGTAGACAATGCGGTCCTTGATAGACCAGTGGTCTGGCTCAGTAAAAGACAGGCTCATGTGTTAAAATTCATGAATCTGTGTATATTCATTCCTAGGGTTGCTCCTCCTCTCCCCTCCCCCTTGTCCTCTGTGCTGTTTAAAATTAACTTTATACATTCCTCAGGGCACCTGTGTTTTGCTTTGGGCTTTGCTTATGTTAATAAGTAAAGTACTATATACCTTGACCATATTCCGACAATTAAAAAAAGAAAGTCATTTCCTTAATTTTGTTAGAAGGTTCCAAGGAACCATGAAGTTTGTTTGCTTTCACTGGTATAAGGTAGTTCATTTAATGGCACTATAGCCCTACTTTTTAATCTCTGAAATCAAAATACAACACTATTTTATCAGATAAGGGTGATGGAGTCTAATTTTTGGCTGAGAATCTTTTCGTTCAGAGCAATAGATGGTGACTACATGAATCACAGAAGCCGTTTCAACTTGTTTTCTTGTCTTTCTTCAACTGCCAAAAATGGAGATGTCATCTCAAGGCCTTCTAGACATCTCTGTGAAAGCAACTGCGCAGGCAAAGATCTGCATGGGCTGCCTGCATCATAATTATTGCCATCACAATAGCTATTGTTGTCATCATTCCTGCCATGCTTTCATTGGTTGGCAGTCGGCAAGTACCACTCAACCGTGTGAAGAAAGGATCAGCTACTGGGGAAAGTACATTCTGGAAAGGTAATGGGGGTGCAGATTTCAGCTGATTTGTAGAAGAAACCCTTGTTCTTTGGGAGTGGAGCACATAGGTCAAACAGCAGAAGTTTACACTTTGCTTGTGTTAATTGTCAGTGCGGTATAAGAAGTAGAAGAAGACGAGTTCGGATTTATATCCCACCTTTCTCTCCTGCAAGGAGACTCAAGGTGGCTTACAAGCTCCTTTCCCTTCCACTACCCACAACAGACACCTTGTGAGGTAGGTGGAACTGAGAGAGTTCCGAAGAATTGTGACTAGTCCAAGGTCACCCAGCAGTAGAAGTGTGGAAACACATCTGGTTCACTAGATAAGCCTCTGCCACTCAGGTGGAGGAATGGGGAATCAAACCCTGTTCTCCAGGTTAGAATCCACCTGCTTTTAACCATTATACCACACTGGCTCTCAGAGAACAAGATGGTGACATTCCAGTTTTGGAGCTGCAAATCCAGAATCAACAAGACTCAAAACAGTGTGGTGTAGTGATTAAGAGCAGTGGATTCTAACCTAGAGAACCAGATTTCATTTCCCATTCCTCCACATGAGAAACAGACTCTTAACAGGGTTGGTTACCTACACATGAAGCTTGTTGACTCACATTGGGGCTAGTCACAGTTGTCTCTGAACTCTCTCAGCCTCACCTACCTCATAAGATAACTGCTGTGGAGAAAGGACGGGAAGGAGCTTGTAAGCTGCTTTGGGACTTTGAGAAAAGTGAGGTATAAATCCGGACTCTTCAGCGGATTCTGTATGGGCCAAAAACAGTGGTGTGAAAATGGTGTAAAAGGGTTTACAGCGGTGTAAAAGGGTTTACAGCATTTTCACACCGCTGTTTTTGGCCTATGCGGAATCTGCCTCCTCCTTCTTCTTCAATATGTTCACTGCTGTTTTCTAGCCCTGGAATCCCCAGACATTTTGAGCCTGCAGGCACTTTTTGAGTTCTGACACAGGTTGGTGGGGGCCACCAAAAAACAGATGCTGCAGGAGATGCAGCCAGTCACGAAATGTCAGGCAGTGAAGCCATGCATAGCTCTGATAGTAAGTCTTCAACATTTCAGGCAGAAGCTCTGCTTAACAGGGTAACTTTTAAAAGGAATATACTGTTTAAACGCCTGTTGCTGCTTACACAAGGCACAGTGGCAACGGTTGCTGAAGCCAGGTTTTTAAAATATCTGAACAGCCAATCAGATCTCCAGTAACCATCAGAAGCCCTGCCTGGAAAAAAAAATTCACCTGGCCCCACCCACTTTTGGAGATTCTATGGGGGACTCCTTATTCTAGCTCAGGGGTCCCCAAACAGGGGGCCAGTTCACTGTCCCTCAGACTGTTGGAGGGCCAGACTAAAAAAACTATGAACAAATTCCTATGCACAAATGATTGTAAAATGTTTGATTTCACCTTTCAGCCTTTCTGTCATGGTCTATTTTTAGAACAGTGACCAAAGTATGTCAAGTGCAGGGTGGGCTCCAAATATTGTTGGGGAGGCTGTGGAATACCTTCCCCTGTAAAAAAAAAAAAAGCAGAACTTTCCCAATGAAACATTCCATCTAACCCAGGATCAGGTATCTTCCTGGGTTCTTTCCTCCCTAGCAGCCAGCGAGCGATTCGCCAGCCTGGCTGATGCCAATGGGAGTGAGGCGGAACAGAAAGCCTGAGAGCAACACATGGAGTAGCCGAGAGGGAAGGGCGGAGCAGGAGTTGCCACGTGTAAGGTTTCCAACTCTGGGTCAGAAAATTCATGGAGATTTGGGGGTGCTATCATGTAATTGCAATCAACAGCCGTTGGGGCCGGTTCCTCCTCTCCCTCGAGCCCCCACTGCACATGAATGGAGCCATCGCCGCCATGCCTGGTGGGCCGGATAAATGCCTTCAGGGGGCCACATTTGGCCCCCGGGCCGTAGTTTGGGGACCCCTGTTCTAGCTTATTAAGACATCACATTTAAGGTAGCAACTGGACTTAGAACATATTTTCTGGGCCCAAGTTCTGCATCACCATGGCTGATTATACACTGGTGCTTTGCCCTGCGCTAAACAGAGATTGTCCTCAGGGCAGAGGTTGTTTTACGGAAGCCTTTCCCCCACTCTCACACTCACTGCAGGGTAGATCCCATAATCTCTGCCGTTTGTGACCTTTCCCCCTGCTTTGTGGGGAAGACAAAAGAAATGGCCCTGCCTTATTCTTTGCTTCAGGCTTTTTGACTCCATCCCAGCTTCTACGCTCTGCTTCAAACTTTATTGCCCCTTCAAGCATTTGTACCATATTAGATCTATTGAAATAATGTTAGATTAAATGCAGGAAAATCAAAAGGCCAAGGAATATCAACATAACAAGCCTCTTTCTTCCTGCAGCAGCAGCAGCAGCAGCAGGAAATATGTATGTATGTGTGTGGAAGGGTGAATATCAATCAGTTGTAGGACACGTCCTTCTTCAGCAGAGTGTGGTCCAGGGAACTGCTTTGCCTCTTTCATTTGGTGGCAGGGGAATTATTTTTGGAAAGGGACTACAATATTGATACCGCTGCAATAACAGCAATGTCAATATAACAGTAATTCAAAGGGCTTTAACAAAGCCAGCAATCTTGAGACTTCAGGGTGTGATGAGATCTGTGAGAGTGAGTTGATGGGTGAAGGTAACAGAACCAGGAAAAGCAGAGACCTGGCAGAGTTCAGCAGACAAGTTGAACACCAGGCAGTGGGTTGCCTCCTTGAGTGTAAACAGTGTAAACACAAGGAGACCCTACTACCACCCCACTGTGCTGTAAAGTGCCCTGAGGCAAGCAGCCCATGCATAATGGGTCTACATCTCAGTTCTTTCAACTTTCCCTTCATCTTGGATATCACCAATCCCAAACATCTTTACAAATATTTGTTTTTGTTATTTCACTGTTGCAATTAGAGAATCTGCTAAATTTGTGCCTTCCTTGGAATACTTGAAATTGTTAAATCCTGTTTTCCTTTCTCAACTGTGTGACTAATGGTGGTAAAATAAATAATTCCAATCAGTCTTTGGCTCCAGTCAAACCCTTTGACCAGATGGAGGTGAAAAGGAAGAAGCATGGATGACCTGGGAAATGTTTGCAAGCAATGGCAGCTCCCAGCAGTGAGGTGTTTTCTGTGAAGAGTAGTATCTTGATGGGTCAGCCCTCTATTTGACTAGATTCTATTTTTACACATGAACATCTTTTTAAAACACTGTTGTCTTCCTTCTGTTCTTTGGATGAGACTCATATATAATATCTACCAAATTACTCTTATTCACATAGTTGTTAATACTCTCAAATAATTCAAAATCTAATTGCTGCCAAAATATGGCTCAATAGTTAGGAAAGTAACGTGTCACCACAAACCAGTCTAGGACTTCCATTTCTCCTACACCAGGATCCCCAATCTTTTGGAGCCAGCAGCAGACACCTTTAGAAATCTGATTCAGGGTGGAGGAAACAACCACAAAATGGTTGACACAAGAGGTGGAACTAACCACAAACTGTCAGAGAGTGAGGCTATGCACCACTCTGTAGCTTTTCAGTATTTCAGGCAGAAGTTATGTTGAATGGGATGCCTCTTAAAATGAACATATTGTTTAAAATATTTCCTTCCATAAACACAAGTATATTGAGCTAACTAAGAAGCACTATCTAGCACTATTTGTCAGATCTCCAGTGGCCAACCAGAAGTTCTGTTGGCCCCACCCACATTCTAACAACACTTCACGACCAGCCAGAAATGGATTGGTGGATGCCATGGCACACACAGATCACTGATGTTCAGAGTGTCTGCTGAACAGAGGGGGAGAATGTCCATCTCAGCAAGATTTCTTGTAGGGACTTATTTCCTGGAGCCTTGCTTTCACTTTCCATTCTCTCCACAGCAAGTGACACCACTTCTAGCACACCTTCTAATTTGCTTCACTGCCAGAGCTGGGAGATTTGCCGGTGAGCACAGCTTTGACCCAGACATGTTCCCTCAACCCACAGCCAGCCTTTCCATTTCCTTGCACTGCTATCCACACCTTTCCTCTCACCCTCGTTCCATTCTGCCAGCTCCTTCCTGCTTCTCTAAACGTTCATATCAATATATCAATATAGCCATATAATAACAGCAGAGAGCTGACTTTTGAAAGGAACTGTTCAAGCAGTGTCTCTTTTTTGCTCCATTGAGCCTTCTTCCACTCTGCTTCTGCCCACCCTAATGATTGGGAAGGCTTTTTAGAACTCTTTTTCAAATAAGATTCTATTTTAAAGCAAGCCTCTCTTTTCTCTTGTGGCAGCAGCGACAGAAACACACACATAGGGGAAGGGATGGGGAGAGAATATCAGCTCTAGTCTTGATACTTCTGGGTGAGATAAGATCTGTGCCTTTAAGGCTAAATTGATGGGCAGATTTAAGAGAACCATGAGAAGCAAGGGCTTAGCAGAGTTCAGCAGAAAAACCTCTGCAGGCTATGGACTGCCTCCACATGTGTAAACAGAAAACAGGAGACCCCACTACAAGCCCATTGCAAAGTGAAGAGCCCCGCAGTAAGCATTCCATGTATAATGGGCCATTGGCACCATGATGGGGATCCCTGTCCTAGATTCAATGGTTCCTCTTTAACTGCTGATCTCTGCACTCTGGAGATCAGTTGTAATTCTTGGAGATTCCAAGCCACACTTGGGTGATAGAAACCCTAGTAACAGCTAGCGGCTTTCAGATTCCATCCTCTGTTTATAAGCTATAAGCAGTGGCGTAGCGCCAATGGGACTGGGTGGGGCGCAACGCCCTGGGCAGACCAGCGGAGGGGGTGTGGCTGGGCCACAGAGGGGGTATGGCAGGGGCATGGCGTGGCATTCCAGGGATGTTCTGGGGCGGGGGAGGATGGCACCATGGCAGGGGCAAAGGGTGCGTGTGCGCCCGGGGCGCAATTCCCCCTTGCTTCGCCTCTGGCTTTAAGACATCACTGTGGACTTCACACAGTCAAGCTTTATCAACTGTTAAAGCACTAACATAACAAACAGCAAGTTGGAACTTGGCGTGTGTTAAGTACTATCAAATCACAGCTGACAGGGCTTCTGAGGCAAGAAAGTAACAGAAATGGTTTGCAGTTACCTTCCTCTGCATAGCAACCCTGGTATTTCTTCTTGACAGTCTCCCATCCAAGTACTAGCTAGGGCCAACCCTGCTTCTGAGATCTGACAAGATCAGGCTAGCCTGGGCCATCCAGGTCAATTTGGTATGCACATAGTTCAAAAAAATCTTTAAAAGTATATTATTATTAGACTTTTTTTAGTAATCAGGATATCATGAATTATATTGAACTATTCTAAGACATCTCATATAATCAGTTGCCTTGGACTACATGTGCATCATTTTTAACCTTTCCACAAGTTTCTTAACAATTTAAATGCTCCATTAATCATTTTATGATTCCCAGTAGACATAAAAGTTTCCAAACACAATCTGGCCATAATTTTCAGGTCTATCTACATTCTTGGCTGCCAATGACATTACTGTGCTATCTGAAGATTGCTAAAAAGTGTAAATCTGAACCTTTTCCATTCCTTTGCCCATATGGCTTGTCCTGTTTTCAGACTGAGATTCCTGGCTCCTTTCACCTGCAGGAGATTTAGGTTTGTATTTGTGAAACTGAACTACAGTGGAACATTCAGACCCACATGTGACTTGGTGTGTTCTGTGCTGGTGCGCTGACCTCTATTATGAGGCAGTCTTCATATCGTGAGTTTCAAACAAAATAGAAAACTAACTCCAGTTTTGACTTTCATTTTCCCTCAGGTAACTGGGAGGTACCATAGTGTTTGGGGTGGGGGGGCACACTTAATTTCCCCTATTTGCATGGAACAGTAGACAAATGTTCCTTTTCAGACTCTTCTAATAATTGGGCTGTCTCAAGTTGTGCGGGTGTGGATCATTTTGCAGTTTTCTAGCTTGTGGGGAAACATCCTGGCAATTTCCCCATAAATAATCGATGGGATTGAAATGTTTTATTGGGAAGAAGCTACTGCCTTTTGCTGAAAACCAGATTTTCCAGCCAGTTCATGGGGATGCATTTTTATGGATGGATTCTGATATGATGATTGGGAGAAGGTCCGTGCATATAAGGGTTTCTTTCTGTGAACATAGCTGTGGCGGTACTTTGCAGCCAAGCAAATATTTATGTTGTATAACTTGGTCTCTTCAACAGGAATTCTTCCAGGTGTTTGCCAGAGATGTAGGCCATTCACTTTCGTATAGGTGTTCTATGTCAGGTAAGGTACAATTCAGATCACCCCCTTAGGCAAGGTTTCTTTGAAAGAAAATTATGCACACACACGCACACACACACACGAAAAATCATTCTTTGTATTCTTCCTTCCTAAAGGGCTCTGGGTTGTTTACCTCTGACTGTGGTCAGTGACATTCTCCTAGCCAACGCAATCATTTTCCGCTTTCCCTTTATTCTGCTTGGCTAGGTGGTTGCTTAGAAGCGGAACAGTTGTGGCTGTTAACCCAGACAACGCCAGCTCATCCTTCTGTAATGGATTACAGAGCTTGAGAGACTCAGTCAAGGCCTCTCCAGAAATCTGCATAACCTTTATCGTGCTTCAAGACACAGACTATTGCTTCCAGTAAGAATTCTGTATCTTAGGTAGAGCCCTGGGAATTAGAGTTGCCAACAGACCAGGAGACAAATGCCCTGTCCCTTCTTTAATAGAGGCTTAATGTGTGGAAATAGGCAGTGAAAACTTTTCATGGATGGAATGTAAGTAATATCTATGTCTCTTAATGAGCTGTCATTTATCAGGGGGTGTTATTTATCTCCATGCCATCAAAAGCTTTTGCTGCCCATTTCCACATATTAAGCTTCTATTAAGAGGACAGCAGACAGGACATTTTTCTGCAGACCTGCTGACAACCCTAATATTACCTAAATAACATCCTGTTAAGCCTCTATTAAAGAGACAGGACTTTTTTTCTTCCAGTTGGTAACTCTACTAAGAATATGAACTTTGTAGATTTGTAGTCCTGGTGATGATAGTCAAAAACAGGTGTCATTGCTAAATACCTGATTGAAAGAAGCATGCATGAACCTTCTAGGAGCACAGTGGAGCTCTTTAGTCTATACAGCAGCGATTCCCAATCAGGGTTCCGTGGTACCCTGGGGTGCCGTGAACATGTCCCAGGGGTACCACGGCAACACTACCGGACCCCCTCACTTTTGTGGTGTCTCCCGCCGGCACCAGCAAGGACATGGAGCTGGCCCAGGGGGCAGCCACTTCCTGCCCCCGTCCCCCAGTGCTTCCCTTCACCCTGGGAGGGGAAGGTGGGGGGTGCCAAGCAGGGGCACTGGGAGGGGAAGGGGGGATGGCAGGGGTACTGTGAGATATGAAGAGTGAGGTCAAGGATACCGTGACATTGAAAAGGTTGGGAAACACTGCTATACAGTAATTTATTAAAAATATATACTTTCCACCCACCCCATCCTCACACTGACCGGGATGATGCTGATCTTGTCAAAAAATAAGCAAGGGGGTTTTCTGCACAGACACTTTAAAACCTTTTGAGTCAGGAAGTAAAAAGTTTTCCTCCAAGGAGTTCCTCATGGTTTTTACCCCAAAACGTTTTATTTCCAGCCTGAAAATGTTTTAAACGCATCCCTAAGAATAGTGATTCTTTCACTGAAATGTTTTTTTAAAAAACATTTTGACTTGTTGTGTGGATCTCTTTAAAACATTTCTCATGCCTCTCTGCAGTTCACGGACTTCCTCTTTGGCACCATTTTCTGAGCCCGCTCTGTTCTGTCTCACCTGTTTATTTTAGTCAGTTCTGGATTAAAAAAAAAATTTGGGGGGTGAAATCTATGAAGCATTGCTTTCACAAGCAATGGCAAATTGCAGCACAAAGCACTGGAACCATGCAGATTTTTTTTAAATGGAAAAATTACAAAATGGCAAGGAGGAAGCCCAGGGTGGGAGATGGGGGCGGACAAACAGGGAATCAAAAAAGTTTTCCAGATGTTTCTGGTGACTAGTGCTGAAAGGGCCCAAGTCAACCTTATTTTATTCCTTGGAGTTTACTCCCAAGACAGTGCTTTTAGATGGCTTTCAACAACTACAGTAATGGGAGAAACACAACACTAACTAATCAACTCATAGGATAAGAACATAAGAACAAGCCTGCTTGATCAGACCAGAGTCCGTCTAGTCCAGCACTCTGCTACTCGCAGTGGCCCACCAGGTGCCTTTGGGAGCTCACGTGCAGGATGTGAGAGCAATGGCCTTCTGCGGCTTTTGCTCCCGATCACCTGGTCTGCTAAGGCATTTGCAATCAGAGATCAAGGAGGATCAAGATTGGTAGCCATAAATCGACTTCTCCTCCATAAATCTGTCCAAGCCCTTTTTAAAGCTATCCAGGTTAGTGGCCATCACCACCTCCTGTGACAGTATATTCCAAACACCAATCACATGTGTGAAAAAAATGTTTCCTTTTATTAGTCCTAATCCCCCCCCCCCCAGCATTTTCAATGAATGCCCCCTGGTTCTAGTATTTTGAGAAAGAGGGAAAAAATTCTCTCTTGTCAACATTTTCTACCCCATGCATAATTTTATAGACTTCAATTATATTCCCCCCACCCCAGACGTCTCCTCTCCAAACTAAAGAGTCCCAATGGAGCGGATGGAGCATATAAAATTGGCAATCAATAGAAAAGCTAGCAATGAGTTCATCATCATTTAACAAAAAAAACCCCCACTAATATTCTAGGATAAGGGAGAAACATCTGCTCAAAACAACTCTGTGAAAACCAAATCAAGAAAAAAAAATGGGAAGGGGATCTTTGCACCTTAAGCTTAGCAGGCGCATTTGACAAACTCAGGTGGGGAGGAAATGACAGAGACAGACCTGCTCCTTGCCTTCTCCACCATTCAGTACCAGGGAATACAGTACAGTAGAATCTTTGTGGTCAGTCTGAACTGTCAGGTGGTTTCATACAGGAACTAGTCATACTTTCTCTCTTCCTTGGATGTTCCATGCTGGCAGCAGACAGCCAGTGTGGCATGAGGTTGGTGGTGGAAAGAGCCATTAAGTTGTAGCTGACTTACGGTGACCCCATAGGGTTTTCTCAAGGCAAGAAATGTCCAGAGGTGATTTCCCATGGCCTGCCTCTGCATAGCAACCCTAGACTTCCTCAGGGGTCTCCCATCCAAGTGCTAACCAGGGCCAACCCTAATCAGCTTCCAAGATCTGATAATCTTCAGCTAGTTCAGTGGTGGTGAACCTATGGCACTCCAGATGTTCATGGACTACAATTCCCATCAGCCCCTCCCAGCATGGCCAGTGGGGCTGATGGGAATTGTAGTCCATGAACATCTGGAGTGCCATAGGTTCGCCATCACGGAGCTAGTTTATTGTATCTTATTTTATTTTATGTCCCACCCTCCCTTGCCAGGCTTGGCTTAGGATAGTAAACACACATATTGAAAACACAATCTTAAACTGCATCAATAAATTAACAATTGAAACATTTTAACATTTAATAATTATTCAGATGCCTTCCATTGTTTATATACTGACTTTAAAAATAGCCATGTAAAAGCTAACAGTTCAAAACAATTCAGTGCAGAGCAACAGTAAATAGTTTAATTCTAGTAAAGAAGTTCTTAGCATGTTTCCAAAAAATGCCAAAAAGTTATCAAAACGAATGTCTCCCTGATCACTAGAGAAGATTCCAGGCTGTGGAACCACAGCGAGAAAGTCTCTGCCCTTGGTAGACTCGATTCTCTTCCAGAAAGTGGAGCAGAGGTGGATTCCATACAGGCTACATACAATGTCTGCAGGACATTATATACACCATTTGTGGGTGTGGGTGTGTGTGTGGGGAGACTTTGCACACACATTATTGCCCAGCCATTATTGCCCTTCCCCTTTTTATTCTATATGTCAGTCAGTCAAGTATTTATTGTTTGAGCCATTGGCTATAACAATACAGAGATACATGCAGTTAAAACAGTAACTTAATTAAAACAATAATTTAAATTAAAACAATAACTTAGTTTTACATTAAAATATAAATTATTTGTATTCGCAATCTCTAAATTAAAATGCCCCATCAAATACTTTTATTCTATATGTTGAACATGCACAGCTACACATGTGCAGCCAATCAGAAGGTGGGACAATTGCCATGGCTGCAGACCGGGATTCATTTCTATATGCCTTCATAGCTATGCATGTGTTGCCAGAAATTTAAAAGAGAGAGAAACACCTCCATGAGAAGGCGCAAAAGCAACCCAGATTGCTTCCATGTGCTTCAATCTCTACCTGAACGGGTAAAGGGCATACTTACGAACAGGAAAAATGGTTCCTTTATAGCAACTGCAACCCATTATACATATGCTGTGTGGAATCCATGAGAGAAAACTAGTGATGTCACCAAAATTCACATTCCTTTTACTCAAAATAAGAAGGTTGATAGCCAAAGTGAACTGCTGCTCACTTTGGTGTTGTTTTGGGGTGGTGGGGGAGCAAGCAGCTCAGTAGCTCCACCTTTTGTTGTGATTGTTTGCTTGTACCTTGCATTCACAGGAGAAATAATTAAATGTATTCTAAAGCATATAGTGGGGGGGGGGTGTTTAAAACCCTCTTTTACTGCTAGTACTGGATGCACTGTGATTGCAGCTGATGTTTGCAACACATGCCATATGGACGACTGTACAAAGGATAGATTTTTAATCTTACAGACATCCCCATTTTTTGTGATTTTTTTTAAAGATCCAGATTTTATAGAGACACACTACACTCTCCCCACAAAAAAAAAAACCTGTGGAACTAAAACTGAGCTCAATTACTCAGAATTATCCTGATTTGCATAATTTATTCAGGCAGCAGAACCAGGGACTGTGTGTGAAGAATTGCAGAATGTTTTCTGGTTTGAAATCAACGCTGCGCTCCTGTTCTCTGCTGTCTGCAAGACATTCATGATAAACATCACATATGAGCCTATGCTTTATAGTCCATTTCATTCTTTTCCCCCATTTATGCAGTGGAGTAGCAAAACACACGATAAGCCAAAATGTAGCTCCACTTTTGCAATTTGCACTAAAAACAATATTTTTTTAAAGCAATTTCAAAGGCTGGAGACCCTCCAGGATGTTCAACGGAACGTTCACCAGCGTGCACAGAGTGGGACCTCGTTCTAGTGCCCCAGGGCGGAGGGAGTGTTTTCCTAGGATAAATAGTCAGGGAAATGTCAAGATGTAGCATTTATTTTACAGAAACGGTAACATTTTAGGTGACAGACACTACCCTCAATTAGCTGAGACAACAACAGTGATGCTTTCCTCATAAATAACTATATAACGGCTATGATCTTCTGCATTCAGTCATTAAAAATCTACAATCAGAGAAAACAAACTCCTCACTTCCTTTCAAAGGCTGCCGCCTTATTATGGGTTCTGCATTTTGATGGAGACAGATGCTAGCACATTTCCTTCTTTGGGGTGGGATGGTTTTGCTCTTTAAAAATGCACGGCAAATTATTAGCAGTAGCTAGGGGCAAAAAAAACCTCAGCACAGACTGCCGTTTCTAAGTTCTTTTGTTTAAAAAAATTAAAAACTGCTGCTTTGTGCGCCCTTATGAGCTCTAACTTTCTGCTGCTGTGAAGTTGGACCATTATTTGAAGTATAAATTTACGCAGACCATAGAATCAACCTGTGATGCTATGGCTTCTGTAAATAATAAAACACAGAGATCCCGCTCAGTGCAATCCTATGTAAAGTTACTCCAGTTGAAACCCCATTGATTTAAATTGGCTTAGGGAGGAGTACCTCTGCTTAGGATTGCATTATTAGAGTGCATTCAAAAAAAATTTGTGTGGGACAATTATCATTTCAGTAACCCTGAAGTTTGCCATATGCTGTGTCCAATAAAAACCACACCTATAGAGGAGTGATGATATGCTCACAAACAACATAATCAGAAATCTGGCCTACTCATTTTCAGTTCACCAGGCCTGTTTTTTCTTGAGCATCCCAGCTATGTACGCTTCTAAATGAGTAATTTGGAGTAGGCAAAGTTCTTCTTTCTCTCAATTCCCCTTAATTCTCTTCTCATGAATCTACTTTTTTTTCAAAATAATTGCACCAGGGATCTGTTGTGTACATTGCTTGTTAGTTTTCCCCTACAAAAGTGTAGGCTGGTAAGTCTTAAAAGAGATGGTTCCTTATGTTCAGTAATGGCACATCCACCTGGAGATTTTGAAGGAGGTCTGATGTGTATCTACAGTACAAAGAATCCCACACTTTCTATGTGTCTGTGATCTCATGCCTTGAGGTGAACACAGAGGCTCATGGAATATGAGGTGCAATGCTATTGGCTCTTTCAACCACCTGACCACTGCAGAACTGCCCAGCCATGCTGGTGGCCTTGACAGGCAGCCAGGCCAACAGCTCCTTCCTCCAGCAAGTTATCATACTCCAGGTGTGCACAATGTCTTACTGAATTCTTGCATTTTGTACTATGAAACTCAGGCTGTGACCCTGCAAAAATCAGGGACCTGCTTTATGTGCTTTCTTCACTTTCCCTTTAGTATGCTAATACAGCTATTATCTTGATGTCCTCTAACCTACAATACAGGACTCTTCCTGTCATATGCTTGCCCTAGTATTTCCAAGAGGAGAGCATACAACCAGCCTACTCCTTTCAAATAGCTTGTGTTTCAGAATAATATTAGCTGCTCCCTCAGCACAAGACCAGGGGAAATTATCCTCTTTCCAACTAGATACAAATTCACACTGTTGATATCCTGTTTGGAGAACCCAGCTGCTGTTTGTACTACAGGGCAGGATATGAAGTGGGTGAAGTATGCTCCTTAGTCTCTTTGACTGTATTTTCATGAGTCTCTCTCATTGTAGGGATAGTATGTGCGTGTGTGTGTGTGTGTGTGTGTGTGTGAGGGAGAGAGAGACAGAGACAGAGAGAGAGTGAGAGAGAGAGAGATATTGGGGAGGGGTGGGGCTCCCATATCCTTTAGGGAGGATCTTTGCAGTAGTGTATAAAGACTAGTATTTGCTTTAGTAAGTGCTTTGATAAAAGGTGAACAGGAAATGTCTATTCCCAAAAATTCAGGGTTCCCCCCCCCTCCCTATCATCTGACTTATGGTGACCCCTGGCAAGCAAGAGGAATTCAGAGGTGGTTTACCATTGCCTGCTTCCATGCCTTGACCCTGGTATTCCTTGGAGGTCTTCTGTCCAAATGCTTGCCAGGGTTGATCGTTCATAGCTTCTGAGATCTGACGACATCGGGCTAGCTTGAGCTATCCAAGTCAGGGCTAATAATGCAGCTGACATGTGCTAAGAAACCTCAAGCAATTGCTGCTCCCAGGCTCATGGCCACAGAATATCCATGAATATTTCTAGAACTAGAAGAGACGTTAAAAATTAGCAAAGCCTGGCTCCCAGTACTTAAAGAATGGACTGATAACCCCACCCGCAATACAATGCACTCAACCACACCTTTATTTATTTATTTATTATTTCATTTTTATACCGCCCTCCCCTGAAGGGCTCAGGGCGGTGTACAACATCAACAAACCATAAAAACAAAATACAAAGTTAAATTAAGACTTAAAATGCAGCATTCAATTATCAAAACTAATTCAGATTTAAAATAGATGGCATCCAGCTATTAAAACTCTTCTTAGAAAGAGGGACAGTGGGTCTCAGAGTGTTTCTCATAATGTTTTGAGAACCTTTGCATAGCAAGTAACATAGAATGTTCTAGAACCTTTGCATAGCAAGTTCCACCCAAACACTTAATGATTGGTTCCCCACCCTGGGACATGGACAATATACCACACTAAACTTTCCCTTCTCACTTAGACACAGTGTGAAACAGACTTTTCTCTGTGACACACCTCTGAAGATGCCAGCCACAGATGCAGGTGAAACATTAGGAACAAAATCCACCAGACCACGGCCACACAGTCCGGAAAACCCACCACAACAATTTCTAGAACTGTTATCTGTTAGGGATGGATCCCTAGATGTCCAAGTGTAACCTACTTATCCTTGGCCACATCAATCTCCATTGGAGACTTGGGAAATAATATATGACAGCACCCTGTGGCTTAACAAACAAATATGAAATTGCTTGAACAAATTAACAAACTTTTAATCTTAACACAACTTTCTATCATTTAAGAATAAATAATAGTGAATATCTAGTGAGTATATATACAGTACAACTCAATTGTACAAAATCTTCAGTGCTTTTTAAAGAAAAAGCACTCAGAACAGTTACCACCACTAACAGTGTTCAGTAATGAAAGAATAGCAATAAAGTCCAAGCTATTAATCAAGCAGGGCTTCTTTCTCTCATCTGGCCTTCTGCATCTGATGTAGCTGCTGCAGGTCTTCCCTCAATTTGGGCCTGTAAAAAAATAAGTCATCCCCTCAATTAAGCTGTAGGCCTTCCTTCTCCTGCTGCAGGCCAGATCAATTGAGGAGGGTGGGGCTCTTGCAGTTGGTAATAAGCAAGCTTACCCACTGCACATGCTCAGTGAGCTTTTATCCCCTGGGCCCTAAGATCCAACAAAACCAAAAAATACTAATATGGCATGGGTTACACAAGCATTCCTAATATCATTCCTGTTTCGTACATCCCAACATGGGGAATACTTGGCAAAAACTGGCTTGAGGCCTAGTTGTGAAGTGGATTTGTACAGGGTTTCTCAACCCTTCTCAGCATGGGATGTTTGGAAAGGGTCTCTGTACTCTGTCCCTTTGTACTAAAACTGTCATGTCATGGCTTTTTGTGTCTTTTCAGAAAGTGAGGAAGATTACTTCAAGCAAAGGGTTGGGTCCTCTGATGAATTTTCATGAATGAGTAAATGTCAGTTTCTCTCTTCCTTTCCAGATTTTGGCTCCTCTTTCATGCTGTTCCTGGGGAGTTTCCCAGAACCAGCTGAGCTGGAGAGAGGAGGAGAGAAAGTCATGTTTCATGGCGTAGTGGTTAAGAGCAGGTGGATTCTAATCTGGAGAACCAGATTTGATTCCCCACTCCTCCACCTGAGTGGTGGAGGCTTATCTGGTGAACCAGATGTGTTTCCGCACTCCTACATTCCTGCTGGGTGACCTTGGGCTAGTCACAGTTCTTTGGAACTCTCTCAGGCCCACCTACCTCACAAGGTGTCTGTTGTGGGGAGTGGAAGGGAAAGGACCTTGTAAGCCACCTTGAGTCTCCGTACAGGAGAGAAAGGCGGGGTATAAATCCAAACTCCTCCTCCTCTTCTTTCCTCTGAGGAAATCCTTCATGGAATCTAATGCCACAGAGTAGAAGAACAGTTTGGATTTATATCTCCCCTTTCTCTCCCGCAGGAGACTCAAAGGGACTTACAATCTCCTTGCCCTTCCCCCCTCACAACAAACACCCTGTGAGGTTGGTGGGGCTGAGAGAGCTCCGAGAAGCTGTGACTAGCCCAAGGTCACCCAGCTGGTGTGTGTGGGAGCGTACAGGCTAATCTGAATTTCCCAGATAAGTCTCCACAGCTCAGGCGGCAGAGCTGGGAATCAAACCCAGTTCCTCCAGATTAGATACACGGGCTCTTAACCTCCTACGCCACTGTAGCTAGATTTAAATCCAGTAGCAGAGTATGACAAGATTTGGGGGGTATAAGCTTTTGAGAGTCAGGAATACAAGCAGATACAAGCAGGAATGGAGATCTACAATTCCTTACTTCCAAGTCCGAAGGTGATAAGGGTGTGGCAAAGAAAGAACTGAAGAAATAATAGAAGCACAATGTACATTGTAGTCAGCTCAATTAGAGTAGAGAGGAAATACTTGGGGACAGAAAATTAACATCTGTAGTGAGATAAGAATCCTATTTAGCCCTGGGGAGCCCACTTTTCTGAACTTGTCAATTAAATCAAATTTCAGCAGTCAAGTTCAGCAATGCAAGACCAATACAGCAACCCTCTGAAAATATGCCATGGAGTCAAAGTTCAAACAGGAATTGCCTTTCTATGGCACATGCAGTCATGTACCAGTGATGGAAAGTGCTGTCAAGTTGCAGTCAACTTATGGTAACCCCATCAGGTTTACAAGACAAGAGATTAACAGAGGTGGTTGAGCATTGCCTACCTCCATGTAACAACCCTGGACTTCATTTGCGGTCTCCCATCCAAGTATTACTGACCCTTCTTAGTTTGTAAAATCTGATGAGATTGGGCTAGCCTCAGCTATTGGCATCCAAACAAGAGAAAGATGTTTGAGTCCATACTCAGGAAAATTTACCCATCATCAGAGTGATCAGGTACCTGATGGCTCACACCTAAGTTCCTCCTTAAATCAACCTTGACCCTAGTCGTTCCTGCAATACATCTTGTTATGGAAATCCATCTAACTCTTACACGAATACACATACAAAGCAGGGATCTAAACACCAAATAAGCCAGGTTTTAACTCCTGCCAGAGAAGCCTTGTCAAGTACCTGCTTTTATGCATCTGGTTGATTGCACTTAATAAGTGTTGATGGCTGCAAACTGAGACCACCAAAAACTTGGTAGAGAATTGCTGCCTGAGGGCGCCTCTCAGCAGTGCAGTAATGGATGCCATAAAACCTGTATTGTCATTAATAAGCATTTGCAGGGAGTGGAAGGGCAGTCGCAAAAGGTGAAAACACTTATTGTTTCGTTTTTGGGTGAAAAGTTCCTTACTTTCCTTTGGAAACCGCTGAGTTATGTTCACTTGTGGCAATTAATCATTTGGAGGTGTGGGATGTGTAAAGAGAGAAAAAGATATTTGTTGGGAGGGGACTCTTAAACAGTGGCATTTATTTTTAAATTCTCTATGCATCAAATTAAAATCAAGGTAGTTTTTCCTGATTCTTCTTCTTAGGTAACTTTTTCAAGGCCAGATTTCAATGATGAATGAAATAGAATGGATGAAGAAAAAAGTGTTTTGGAAGTTCTAAGTCCAAATTTAGGCCTGTTGAAGTTCAGATTTAGATTAGGTTAAAAAATGATTTGGTTGGTATTACCCATTTCTATTGTACAGCCCTCTGTTATGATGCTGGATGCTTAGATATCACAAATGCCGAGAAGATTAGAAAAATTTTGTTTGGACTTCAGACTGGGGGGGGGGGGAGGCGGTTTCAAATAATGAACTTCCATTTTTTTTTAAAAAAATCTGCATCTGAAATACTATTTACCAGAGAGAAGAATTCTAACATGACTGTTTTCTAGACATGTATGAATATTCTTTTTTATGGCTGATTCATCACCTGAGGTGCTGGTGGTACAATCCAGACACATGAGCAACCTGGCTTTGCCAGCTGTTTGTGAGAACTTGGCTTATGTCGGCAACTTTGTTTATCTGGACCAGATTGAGACAGCCAAGAGAGAGGGCTCTAGGGACAACATTATACATGGGCTCAGAGAAGCACATCAGTTCCCCGGTTTCCAAGCCCATTTCAAAGTAACTGGGTGTTCAGTGGTCTGAACTAAGAAGACCTGTCCTTATATATGGGAGCCTCAGGGGAGACTCTATTATAGCTACTGAGGAAATGAGCAGAGCATGTTCTGACTGCGGACAGCAGATGTTTCATGGGTTCATGGGACTTGCTGCTGAAGTGTCAATACTACGAGGTTTTTAAAATTATAATTTGGGTGATTTCCACTGTTTCAAATGTCAGGATTCTGTGCTTGAGCCACAAGATGGATGGTTTGACTGGTCACCTATTCACATACATCTTGGAATAAATACATAAATGAGGCAACAGAACATGATTTCTGAAAAAGAAACTGTCTGACTAACAAGTGTATTAAGGATTTAGGGATGCTGTCCAAGTTTGCATGCTCAGAACATTAGTCCCTCTTCATGCTCACTATCAATATGGACGTGAGCATTACATATAAGTTCTTCTGCAGTTCAGATCTCCTCCAGCTCTTTTCCCCTCGCCTTCATCTCCTTTTTGCCAGCCCCCTTTAGCTGCACCAGGAAGTGGGAGGGGTGAAGTGTCTCTTCATTCCTCTCCCTCTTTCAGCACCTTAAAGACTTCCAATCAGGAATTAAAGAGCCAGAAGGCATAAAATATAATCAAAGGAGATGTGCACATTTCTGCCCTTCCCAGTATTTTTTCAAGCATAATTATGAGATGTGTGTGTTGGGGATGGGGGTCTAATTGAATCAGGCTTGTGGCAGCAGGGGAGGGGGTGTTTAATCCTTCCTCCCACAATGCCATTTTCCTAACTTGAAGCAACCCCGAGGAGTTGGTATTTTTCCCAATAGGGAAACTTATATATAACCCAGTGACGTAGTGCCAAGGGGGAAGGGGGTACGTGATGCACCGGGCACATGCCAGTGCAGGGGTGTGGTGGGGAGTTCTGGGGAGTTCCGGGGTGGGGGCATGGCAGGGCCCCAGGGCGCACGCGTACCCCGGGCACAGTTCCCCCTCACTCAGGCCCTGATACAACTCATTTGATATCCACTTCTGCAACATTCCTAGAGTTAGGATTGTGTTATAGGAGATACATGGGAGGAAAAGAAAACCAGGGATCCATGTGGACTGATAGCTTTTCCTGCCTGTCTCAGCTACTGCCTGCACCACAGCTGGGAAGTTGGGGGTTCAGGAGATGAGCCCCAGCATTATGACCAAATATAGAACTCTCCAACATAAGATTCTTCCCAAAAGAACCTGACTGTTGTTTGCAACTGATCAGTTTCTTTTGGATTTGAACCTAGGGGAGACCACCCATCAATAGTAGAATTGCAATTCAGACTATTCATTGATCCTGCATTTGTAGCATATCACTAAACAGGGTGCCTCTTGTTTGAATGCTCATCCTTGAATGTTACCATGCACGTGGCATGTGTGAGAGAGAACCAGAAGATGAATCCAAAGTTAACTTTTGTTAATGGGGGTTTCTGCACCACACACTAATAATGTGTACAACACATTATTAATGAACCTGGTTTCCCCTGTTTGCCTTTGCACTGCAGATTTCACCCTCCAGGAAGTGGTTGCAAACAGTCTGGGTTGCTGCAGCTCCTTTGGTTTCTCCAAAAAGATCACTAGTTTCGCATTTTTTGTAAAACCCGGGTTGAGGGAAATATAACGGGCTGTACCCATTTTGGGGAAGAGTCCTGAGCAAAGTTCTTCCCCAAGACGGGATAAATTGCTTCCTCAACCCATTATATTTGGGCTGTAGGAAACCACCATTGACAATGGATACATGCAGAGGTGGGATCCAGCAGGTTCTCACAGGTTCCCGAGAGTAGGCTACTAATTATTTGTGTGTGCTGAGAGGGGGTTACTAATTGGTGATTTTGCCACGTGATTTTTGCCTTAGTTACGCCCCTCCTCTCAGCAGTAGCACGCAGAACTTGAAGCAGTCTAGCAGGAGGTGCACCGGCGTGCGTGGCAGCCTGCGCCTGCGTGCATTCGTTTTCTGCCCAAGGACCGGCGCAGCGGCTGCGTCCTTGCCACAGCCCCGCCCAGGAATGCCCCGCCCCCGAAATGCCCGGCCAACCCCCGTCGTGCCCCGCCCAGCCCCATTGGCGCTACACCACAGTTTGAATCCCACCACCATGGGAACCTGTTACTAAAATTTTTGGATCCCACCACTGGCATGACTATACAGAAAAATCATTCACTGAAATGGAAAACAGGACTTATTAGTATTATTATTACTCATTGATCTGCTGATAAAAGATCAAAACTGGTATGCTCCTACTTTACCTGGAGTATGCTTTGGAAGTAGCTCATTACTGCGCTGTTATGAATCTGAACAGAAGCAATTCATACTTACCAGTGTGGCCAGTGAAATGCATTTATTAAGATGCATTTAAGTAACAGCTCCCTATGCTGCTGAGGAAGAAAGGCTGCCACATGGATAGTATTAAAAAGACCATCAAAAAATAAGACAGATGAGATTCCACTGCAGTCAGCATTGGTTGGCTTGTCAGTAGTACTGCATCCAATTTTCATTTCCACATGCAAACTGTGGAGGATTCGGAGGAAGGCAATAATATGTGAAAGGATTTCAATTGCAAAGAATATAGGGACAAAATAGAAAAGCTGTCCCTGGCAACTAAGGACAGAACAGTTGAGGTCTACGTATATTTTATTTTAGAAAAAAAATGCTTATTCTACCTTTTGGTTGTAAAACAACATGCGTGGTGGTTTATGATGTAATAACCAGATAAAAATTGATATACTAAAATCAATCAATAAACTGAAATGGCAAGAGAAACAGAAATATTCATAGGCTGTGGCATATACAAGTATAGACAAGTCTGTGACATACTTCCTGGTGGAATGTAACATTTCTGTTATTTTAATTTCTTCTTTTGAAAAAAAAAAGGAATGAAACTCAATGGGATGGATCCAACCAGATTTTCAGCTGCGGGGTGGAGATAGCAGGGGTCCACTCTGACCACCAAAACTAGAGAAGAAACGTGATGGGGATTATAGACAGCCACAGAAAAAAGCCTTATGAAATGGGAGCTGTAGTAAAGGGGCGAAATGCAGAAGATAGTGTGCAAAAACTGGCAGGATCCAAATCTGTACCTCATAGAATCTGTCCTTTATAATGCAATCCAAAAATAATTCAGGAACAAACAGAACTGCCCTTGTGTAGTTCTACATGCCAGAGCTGCAAGAGATTAACACCCATGTCAGAGGCAGGGAGCCACTCAGAACTAAGCGTGGAAGCTGAAGTTTCAGTCCTGAGGTTGGAGATGAAAAAGCATCCTGACTTCAGCCTGTTTGTACATGTGTACTAATCTGGAGGCAGAGAAGTGAGTGGATCCAGATTCGGTATTTCTGTGGATGCTCTGTTCTGCATGGAAAATAAGCTCAGGTTGCACGCATTGAAGTCAAATCTTCTCTGTCCACGTGCTGGAGAATCCCAACTGAATTTGTGTTCTTAGTAGGAAATAGCAGAACCCGGGTGACTGGGTTCAGTGAAAGAACACCCACAGGGAGCTGAAGGAATAAGAGGGGAAGTCCTACTATGGATTAAAAACTGGTTGAGAAACAGGAAACAAAGAGTGGGTGTAAATGGGAAGTTCTCACAATGGAGAGATGTCGGGAGTGGTGTCCCCCAAGGATCCGTTTTGGGACCAGTGCTCTTTAACCTATTCATAAATGACCTGGAAGTAGGGGTGGGTAGCGTGGTGGCCAAGTTTGCAGATGATACCAAATTATGTAGGGTGGTGAGAACCACAAAGGATTATGCTAAGAGCTCCAAGCTGGGACCTTGATAAATTAGGTGAGTGGGCTCAAGAAATGGCAAAATGCAGTCTTCAATGTAGCAAAGGAAATGTAAAGGGAAGTGATGCAACATGAGGGGCAAAAAAATCCAAACTTCACATACACGCTACAGGGGTCAGTGCTATCAGTCACAGACCAGGAAAGGGATTTAGGCATCTTAGTTGATAGTTCCATGGGAATGTCAACTCAATGCATGGCAGCTGTGAAAAAGGCAAACTCTATGCTGGGGATCATTAGAAAAGGAATTGATAATAAAACTGCAAAGATCAGTCATGCCCCTTATATAAAGCAGTGGTGCTAACCGCGACTTAAAGGAGTACTTGTGTCCAGTTCTGGTGGCGCGATCTCAAAAAAGGGATATTGAGGGAGATAGAAAAAAAGTGCAGAGAAGAGGGCAGCAACAAGGATGATTGAGGGACTGGAGCACCTTCCCTATGAAAGGGAGGAGAGGCTGCAGCCGTTTGGGGACTCTTTAGTTTGGAGAGGAGGCTATTGGCTGAGGGGGAAGGGCGATGATTGAAGTCTACAAAATTATGCATGGGGTAGAAAATGTGGACAGAGAGAAATTTTTCTCTCTTTCTCACAATACACTTAGGAACCAGGGGGGCATTCATTGCTTAGCAGAAATGCTGGGGAAGAATTAGGACTAATAAAAAAGTAGAAAACACTTCTTCACTTAACGTGTGATTGGTGTTTGGAATATGCTGCAACAGGAGGCGGTGATGGCCACTAACCTGGATAGCTTTAAAAGGGGCTTGGACAGATTTATGGAGAAGTCGATTTATGGCTACCAATCTTGATCCTCTTTGATCTGAGATTGCAAATGCCTTAACAGACCAGGTGATCGGGAGCAACAGCCGCAGAAGGCCATTGCGTTCACATCCTACATGTGAGCTCCCAAAGGCACCAGGTGGGCCACTGCGAGTAGCAGAGAGCTAGACTAGATGGACTTTGGTCTGATCCAGCTGGCTTGTTCTTATGTTCTTATGTGGTTCCCAGAGCAGATCTCACGATTCTTGCTGAGCAACTGAGGCTGGACAGCCCACATCAGTTTTCACTAAGGCTGCCAAACCCAGTCTGGAATGAGGAGGAGGAGAAGAAGGATTTATATACCCCTTTCTCTCCTGTAAGGAGACTCAAAGGGGCTTACAATCTATTTTTCCTCCTCCCCTCCACCCACAACAAATACCCTGTGAGGCAGGTGGGGCTGAGAGAGCTTTGAAGAACTGTGACTAGCCCAAGGTCACCCAGCTGGCATGTATTGGAGTGCACAAGCTAATCTGGTTCACCAGATAAGCCCCCACAGCTCAAGTAGCAGAGCAGGGAATCAAACCCAGTTCTCCAGATTAGAGTGCACCTGCTCTTAACCACTATACCACGCTAGCACTATAGCAGCACAATCCATCGCAAAGAATCCTCCATGTACTCATCAGCTATAGAGTGGTGACCTTGAACTACTGGCGTGCCTCAGATGTCTATGCCCTGCAAAACTGTTGGATGTTAAGTCCCCGAAGCTAGAACATGGAGCACTTGTCCTGTGACAGGCCACAGCCTGAAGCTGCAAAAATTCTCAGTTTTATATGAGTATTTATTTCAGAAGCAATATGCTGCTTCTCTTGAAACTAAGGCGTTTACACACATGAAGATAATATAATTAACCATGCAACCGTAGCTGCAAAATCTTAACTGTACAAATAAAATACCTCAAAAAATGAAAAGAAACACTTCTCAGCCAGGTGCATAGATGAAAGTTATTATACTTGCTATGGAAACTGTCAAGAGAACTGCCTCTTCTAACCTCTGGAAAGGAATTCGAGTGGCTTGGGGTCAGTACAAAGCAAGGTCTCGACTTAGCACACTATGACTTAACTTGGCAGAGAAATAAAACTGCCAGAAACCCTTGCTGGCTGGAATTTAGTTGACAACCTGGCTCACGAGGTGGGCTCCTTCAGATATGTGACTCCCTGTATTGTGTCCCTTCAGTTTATTGTAATTCTGTTCTTACCATAGCTCTTTCAACCTCAAGATAATGAGGTAAACTAGGAATGTTTATCATATATCTTAAACCCAATTAAGCCCACACAGCATTTGAGTGCAGGGCTAGAGTGCAAGCCCTTCGTGCTTTTTAAGGCTTGGGCCCAGCACATCTAAGAATACTCTTTCATTCTTCATGTTCTGTAGATGTTATTGAATCTGAGCTCTGTTGTGGGATATGGTTAGGCCAGCAGTCCCCTCAAAGGGTGCACCCCAACTTCTGTGAAACACTCTCTAAATGACTAAGGATTGAACTGTGTTGCAAAAGATGCCAGCCACAGATGCAGGCGAAACATCAGGAGAGAATGCTGCTAGAACATGGCCATACAGCCCAGAAACCACACAGCACCCCAGTGATTCCGGCCGTGAAAGCCTTCAACAATACATGTGTTGCAAAACTTATAACTATTTGGACTGGCAAATCCTAATATATTTCAGGAGTTATACATGGATTTATTTTTACACTCCCATACAACTTAACTGAAGGGGGTGGATAGACCTGTGACCACCTTTTGCCACATTCTGAACCAGCTCAGCCTTCCAGACTCCAAAAGCATGTCAAGTGCGCTGCAGTCGTTCAACCTGGAAGCAATCAGTTTACAACTAATGCTGGCCAAATTATGCCTTGCCAAGCTGCTACTGGTAAATGAGATTTGATTGTGCTGCAGAGAAAATCCGAACCGCAATCTGGAAATCTGGACTTAATAGCAACCCCTAGCCTGCAAATCTGCTCCTTAAAGGGAAAAAAAACCCTGTCCTAGAACTGACTGTCTTTGTAGTCCTTGACTGGCTATTTCATTCACAGCAAGCTGTAGTCTGCAGTTATAAATCAAGCCTACAACTTTCCCCAGCAAATCAGGATTCCCAGTCAAGATCAAACCACTATTTTGTGATTGTGCATGAGGTCATAAAAGGGAAGAGGAGAGAGCTTCCTAGCCTGAAGATCTCCGAGACCATATAGTGGGTCTGAACCATGACTGAGTCTGTTTCCCATATTACAATTTTGTCCAAAAAGAGTCCTCACAGTTTCCCCCTCCATTAATGAAGAGACTCATGTAAAAGATTTGATTAGCGTTGCCTCATGAATAAGACTGACAATCCCACATTTTCATGAATGAGAAATGGATTACATTCAGCCTTTGGGAAGAGGAGGAAATCACAGCGAAGTATTTTTCTAAACAAATTAATTAATTGGTCAGGATGATTAAACGTAAATTTTATATATCAAAGAAATCCTCAAGAACCTGCCTGCTGAGAAGGCTGATGGGAGTTTTTGTATTTTAATTTGCTAGTCAAGCTGTTTCAGTAGATCATTCTAAATGACATATATTTGTGTTCTGTCTGGGTGGGGGTAATTAATAGAAGACCTGTCAATAGAAATTGAGACACTGTCTGTGCAAAATGGATTGGTACATGGGACTTCCCTGACATAAGGTGGCTTCTGCCACAACATCCATCTTTTGCTTGTACCATAGATCAAATCCTCAAAATAAGGCAGATGGCATAAAAATATTCTATTTCCCATTATCATATTTATAAAATATGATGAAATTAATTGTCTTTGTAATCCTTAATGTTGGGATGTGGTTTAGTATAGCCCAATCTTAGCGCAATCAATACTTAAAAGGGAAAACTCCAAGGAAGATTCTGCAGAGCAAGGCAATGTCAAACAAACTTTGTTTAATCACATGCCTTGAAAACCCCAACAGTGCTTGCTATAAGTCAGCTACAACTTGATGGCACTTTATGCACAAACAATCCTTAATGAAGAAAGAGAGTTTGGATTTATACCCCACATTTCTCTTCTGTAAGGCATCTCACAGCTATTTACAAACTCCTTTCCTTCCTCTCCCCACTGCCGACACCTTGTGAGAGATGTGGGCCTGAGAGTTCTGCAAGAACTTTGACTAGCCCAAGGTCACCCAGCAGGCTTTATGTGGAAGAGTGGAGAAACAAACCCAGATCACCAGATAAGAGTCTGTTGCTCTTAACCATTGCACCATGCTGCTCTTAATGTTATAGTGTTATAAGTAATCAGCACTTGAGTAAATAAATATAGTTTGTGACCTATAAAGAGATCCAGATTGTTTTCTTCAAGAAAACAAAAAACAACAGCATGAGAGTTAGAATCATATTAATTATACAAACTCAGTTGCTGGGAATCAAGTTATGTGTGAGTGAGAGAGAGGAGACCGCTTACAAATATTTGTAGCAAACCACAAAATTTTTTGACGTACTTTTGCTTAAAAGCCATTCTTGCTAACCACTAGCACAATTGACTATGATGGAAACACAGGCAGATTCTGCATGGGCCAAAAACAGCAGTGTGAAAACGGTGTAAAAACAGTGTAAACCCTTTTACACTGCTTTAAACCATTTTACGCTGTTTTCACACTGCTGTTTTTGGCCCATACGGAATCCGCTACAAAGGCAAAAGGAATTTGATTTAAGGCTCATTTAAAATTGATCCAGACAGTGACTATTCCATTTCCATACTTCTTTGCCATCCATTCCCTTATACTGAATCCGTAGCCTAGAGCACTAACACCAACTGTGAAGAACTCTCTTCAAACTCTCAGTCTTAAACACAATTATGCCAAAGTACATCCCACAGGAAATGAATGGTTTGTCAAAATTGGGTAAGGGTCATTAGAGTTATCTTGCAAACTTTGTTTGTTTGTTTCAGGCTAAGAAATCTATCCAGTGGTGGAATTCAACTAATTTAACAACTGGTTCCGGTGGTGGGATTCAAATAATTTAACAACTGGTTGTTTACAAGCACCACTTTAATAACCAGTTCTGCCAAAGTGGTGCGAATATGCTGAATCCCACCACTGACTGTATCCCATGGGTGGTGTAACTAGTGGGCACAACAGGGACACCCTTGCTGTAAAGAAGAAGAAGAAGAGGAGTTTGGATTTATATCCCCCCTTTCTCTCCTGAAGGAGACTCAAAGGGGCTTACAATCTCCTTGCCCTTCCCCCCTCACAACAAACACCCTGTGAGGTAGGTGGGGCTGAGAGAGCTCCGAAAAGCTGTGACTGGCCCAAGGTCACCCAGCTGGCATGTGTGGGAGTGTACAGGCTAATCTGAATTCCCCAGATAAGCCTCCACAGCTCAGGCGGCAGAGCTGGGAATCAAACCCGGTTCTTCCAGATTAGATACATGAGCTCTTAACCTCCTACGCCACTGCTGTAAAGCCATAGAGCACACAATCAAGAGAATCAGGTTCATGCCTGGGGTACTCTGCTTGCATATGACCCTAAATATGCTCCTCCCAATCCATCTGGAGGCCATATCTACAAGGTTCTGTGCATGCACTCTTAGCATTAACATGAAAATAAATGCTGTGTGCAAGATTCGTCAATCCAATCAGCTCACTGGGTTACGTTGAGAAACATGAATAGAACTGATGAACTCTTCAAAATGGGAGATTTATTTATTGAAAATATGTGTTAGCATCTTGCTTGATGGTGTAATTTTTGGTCAATTTCAAGAGTCTATGGCTGTTTCCGCACGGGCGGAATACAGCAACCCAGGGACGCTAAAAACAGCGTCCCTAGGGATGGGTTTGCACGGCCGCCGGCACCACCACATTGCAGTGGCGGCGGCCTCGCAACCCCCGAGTGGCGCAAAGTTGCTGTTTCTGAACCTCGCTCCCTGGGCGAGGTTTTTCAGAAACAGCGGCTCACGGCAGCGGCTGAAAGGCGCCATTCCCCCCCCCTTTCCCGAACACCTTACCTTCCTTCCGACCTTCCAGCATGTCACCCAGGCCTGGGGACACCCCCCCCCTGCCCTGTGACTCCAGAGCTGTTGCGCAGGGCAGGGGGGGTGTCCCCTGGCCTGGGCGACACGCCAGAAGGTCAGAGGGAAGGGAAGGTGTTCGGGTGACGGTGCAGCCTCTGCACAGGTCCCGGAGGGGGCATCATGTACACCTATGCACACCCCCCCCCCCGAGCGTGGCCGTGCAGAAACGGCCTATGACTCACTGCGATTTTTTTAAAAAAAACCAACAACAGCCCTTTCTGAAGTGATGCCTGGAATAGTGGTAGGAATTGCTGCTGTGCGATCGGGAAAAGCTGGGATGAGTGAGAAAACCCAAAGAAAGCAAAATGATTTTCTTCGCTGTGAAGTGAGAGGAAAAGCATGCTTTCGGAGGTTTCCAAAACCTTGGAGATTCTCTGAAGAAGAGTTTGGCTTTATACCCCACCTTTCACTCCTGTAAGGAGTCTCAAAGCAGTTTACAAATGCCTTCCTTTCTCCTTCCCAAAACAGACACTGCAAGAGGTAGGTGAGGCTGGGAGAGTTCAGAGAGAACTGTGACTAGCCCAAGGTCACCCAACCAGCTTCAAGTGGAGAAGCTGAGAAGCTGGGAAAAGAAACCAGGCTCATTAAATAAGAGTCCGCCATTCATGCGGAGGAGTGGGAAATCAAACCTGGTTCTCCAGATTAGAGTTCACCAACTGGCTCTGAGGCACCGTGGGTTCGGGAGAGGGGAATATGTGTGCCTATCCAAAAATTCAACCTGAAGGGAATGAATGCTCAATATTTAGGAGACAACAAATGCTTAAAATGGCTATTGTTAGATGTGCCCTGCATGAATTATACCCAGTCCTTTAAAACAGCAACCTATGCAGGTATTCTCTTTGAGTCTATATTCTGTCACCATGAAACCTTAGGTGGCTCTCATAGGGGCTTTCCCCACTGACAGAGTTGAACTGGTTTCTACCTAGGTTCACCTCAGTGAATCCCCACTGCCACCAAGCGCAATATTGTTTTGTCTCAGCCCCTCCCCCCTCAGAACTGCGACATCTTTGTCGCAGTCATGAACTACACTTTTCTGCCGGAACAAGGTCGATACCGCTTCGAAACTTTGAAGTGGGGAAGCATCGAAACGACACCTCATCCATTCAACCAATCACAAGCCGCTTTTGTGGCGTGCGCAGAACGGGAGAGTCGTGGTGGGCAGAAAGCTCATGCAACTGTAAACTGTAAAAAAAAAAGAATGCTCCCGTTTCCCGCTGTAACACAAGCACCAATCACGATCGAGGAGCGAAACAGGCACCAAGATGATCCCACCCACTTAGCTCGGTTCCAGGGGGCCAACTCAGTTGCTGTGGGGACAGCCTGGAATCGCCTTCCACTGAAGGGAACCGAGTCGACCTTAGCTCCCTTCTGTAGTGGGGAAAGCCCCAAGAAGGTGTCTGTTGTGGGAGAGAAAGGGAAAGGAGTTTGTAAGCTACCTTGAGTCTCCTTATAGGAGAGAAAGGTGAGATATAAATCCAAATTCTTCTTCTTCTTCTAAACAATTTCATTAGCGTACCTTAACTTAATATTTTGGAAAGATCTCTTTCCGTTCATTTTTTTCTGTTCAACAGTCACAAAATACTACTTTTTTCCTTTAGTCATTATTGGAGGTCTTAATTTGTTTAGCTTCTATGTATTGTCAAAGGCTTTCACAGCCGGATTCAACTGGTTGTGGTAGGTTTTCCGGGCTGTGTGGTCGTGGTCTGGTAGATCTTATTCTTAACATTTCGCCTGCATCTGTGGCTAGCATCTTTAGCTTCTCTTCATACAAAAGATGTCCCATCCACCCTGGTGGGGCTGGAGTTAGGAACCTGAGAAGGTAAGTAGAATCTGTCCTAATGTGGATGACCCAGACTAGCCCTATGTTGTCAGATCTTGGAAGCTAAGCAGGGTCAGGTCTGGTTAATATTTGGATGGGAGACCACCAAGGAATTCCAGGGTCACTGTGCCCAGCAAAGCCAAAGGCTAACCACCTCTGAACATCTTGAAACCCTGTTGTTGTCATAAATCAGCTCGGACTTGATGGTACTCTACCACCAAGTGCAATCTGTGGTAGAGGAGAAAGATCTGAAGTCTAGAGAACAGGGAAGTCAATCGAAGGGAGGAAGGAGGAGAAACCACTGGTGTTTGAGGTGAAGAGGATCTTGAGAAGAAAATAACCTCTGTGATAGGAGGCAGAAGGAAAGAAAAGAAGGGCTGTGGTTTACAATCAAGTAGGAGAGAGAAGACTGTGACAGAAAGCATCCAGGCAGAAGATTCTGTTAGGATCTGTTGACAGGGCTGTGCACATAAATATTTATTAGCCAAAGGTTTGCTTCTGGCCTGATAGTCATCATTTTATCGGCTATAGCAGAGATTGATGAAGCAGACTAGCATAAAATTGGGAATGGTGGAACATCCAAGTTTTTAACCCAGCTGTTACTTCTGACACTTTCACCCCCACATATTGTTTCAGCGAAACAGCTGGCTACCTCAGCTTTTAAATAATGTCCATGGAACTTGCACATCTCCCCTTCTGTGTAATGAATAAGGTGTGCAAGGTGTGCTTGTTACAACTGTTCCCTCGCTCTGCTTTTAACCTTTGGTTGCCAATGGGCACACGCAAAGCGCATTATTAAAACTCGAGATGCTGGCAAAGAGACTAAAATGGCTCACAAGTGCATGCGAGTGGAGGGGGGTGGAGATTGGGGGGGAGCTCCATAGCTGCAAGTGGGTCACCCCAAAGGCATCACTGGCACACTCGTCTGTGGTCACCTGCCCCACCAGAAGGAGTGGCCACTTCATGCCCTGGCCTTGCCTATCACCCTTCGTGGCCTCTCAGGAGAGAGCTGAACAGACAAGCTGGAAAACCCCTCCCCCTCCGTTAGAGCAAGATTAATATCCCTCGCAGTTCGCCTCCAGCCAGGTAGCCCATTTCCAGGTCCTGGCCAGGCTCTGACCGCATCGAAGGGCTCCCCTGGGAGGAAAGCCTCGAGGCCGGGAGCCAGGACCTGCCGGGTCTTCCTTGTTAACTTCAGGGTCGCAGATCATTTCCGTGGGAGCGGCAGCGGCGCCTTATCTCTCCCTCCTTCCCTCTCCAGCCTCAAAAGCCTCTCCGGAGCCAGCGGCGGCGGCAGCAGCGTCTCTTTCCCGCACCGCCGCCTGCAAATGGTTAAGACGGGGAGGTGCGAGGGGCGCTCCTGAGCAGCGGCCTCCTAACGAGCCGGGACCTTCCCCCTTCGCTCTGCGGCTGGCCTTCGCCTCCCATCGGCAGCCGCAGCAGCAGCCCCCTCCCCTTCCCTCCGCCCCCTCCCCTGCCCCGGCCTCCCCGGCGCTCTCGGCACGCACGCACGCACAGAGGCAAGTTAATGGGGAATAAAGAGGCTGGAGTCCGCGGCAAGTGGCTGCTCCTTACAAATGAGCCTCCAGGCAGCTCCCCCCCCCCACCTCTGCTGGGGGGAGGGAGGGAGGGAGGGAGGGGGCGAGAGAGGGATGCAAGGGGGGGGTGGAGGAAGGAAGGCAGGAAGCAGGAGGGGCGGCCCGACGTGGCGCGCCGGAGGGAGGGGATGGGGGGAGGAGGCGAAGCGGAGCCGTGGCCCGTGCGCGCCTCTGGCTCCCCGTGCAATTTGCAGCCAATCATCGGGAGGTGGCCGCAGCAGCCTCCCGCATCCTCCTCACCTCCTCGGCGCGGCCGCGCTCCTCGCCGCCACCCCGCCCGCCCCTTCGCCTCCCTCCCCCGGCAACCACACACACACACACAAAACAGAGGGGGGGGGGAAGAAACTCCTCCGGCGGCCTCCCTCCCCTCCTCGCACACAGCGACTGGAGAGACGCACGGAGCGCAGCGCGCAGGGGAGAGACCGGCGAACACACAAGGCGAGCGCTCTCGCACATCCAGGCGCACACGCACGCACGCCCCCCCCCCCCCCCTTCACACAGTCACACACTCGCGGTGCCTGCTCTTTCCTCTCCCCCTCCCTCCTCCTCCTCCTTTCTCTGCAACAAGAAAAAAAAGCCACTTACAGGTATTTGCTTAGAGGATCGGCGTCTTTATTTCGGTCCCACCCGCCCTCCCCCCCTCCGCACTCGCCGCCCTTTACAGTTTGTTTACAAGTATCAAAGTTGTAATTGAGGAGCTGCCAAAGACACATCGGGATTTTTTTTTCACCCCTTTCTTCTTTGTGTTAGGGAGTGATGTGCAACTAATTAAAGACAGACAGGCGGGTTAAGCGTC
Organism: Sphaerodactylus townsendi; assembly: GCF_021028975.2. Taxonomy (NCBI): domain Eukaryota; kingdom Metazoa; phylum Chordata; class Lepidosauria; order Squamata; family Sphaerodactylidae; genus Sphaerodactylus; species Sphaerodactylus townsendi. The sequence goes on from NC_059434.1 coordinate 66,929,818, forward strand.
TGCAAATCCGAGCCCCCCAAATACAGAGACTGGTAAGTGATTGTGTTTTTTTCCCCCCCAAACAACATTTTCCCCTTTCTCTTTTCTTTCTTCCTTCCTTCCTTCCCCCTTTCCTCCTTCGTTCTGTTTTTTTTTCTTTTTCCGCCTCCTGGACCGCCGGGGTTGTTAAAGTAGACGAATGCCAGGGCTCGGGCAATAAAAGGCGCGACTGTATTAATTTATTAATTAATCTGCACCAGCCCCTCCTCCTGAATGTTAAATATGACCTTTGATCTCTCTGTCTCTAGCAAAGCAGACATGCAATATTGAACATGTACAGTCACATTGGCTGAAGCAGCGAGCAAAATCGAGAAGCCTTAGTTGCTTTTCATTAAATTTATATATTTTTTTAAATTGGGCTACAGTTTTAATCTCTCTTTTTTCTAAAAAGAAATAAAAAATAAATCAACAGCCATGCCATAGACACCTTTTTCGTGCTCCAGAGACACATCGATTAAACAATAATGACCTGGTTGGTGGGCACCATAATTTTCTCGTTTCTGGTAGTAATAAACCTTGCAGGGGAATTGAAGGCGGGGGAAGGGAAGAGGGAGAGAGCATGGAATGGTAGCAAAGAAAGCTTTTGTGGAGAAAAGCTCTTTTAATGCTCTGAAAATGGGGCATCGATGTATGTTCTATTTACAGCCTCTATTCTGTTTTTTTTAAAGACTCAAATTACTGGTTTTCCTTCCCCCTGGAGTGGATTAAACACACCAAATCAGTAAAACTAGTGAAATTAAGTAGCTGTAAATAGACATGAAAGTTAGTTTCTTTTCTTTAAAAGAAAGAGAAGGAAGGCTGTTTTAAACATAGAATCTCTTGTGTGTAGATTTTTTTTAAGCCAGCAGGGAGAGGACCTCACTGCCACCAGATCTCTACAGGGATGGATGATTTCAGGTTTTTTTTCCCCTGATGTCAAAATGGAGAGGTGGCTCTTGTCTGATTAGGGTCTTTTCAATGATTGAACGACGAATGTTGGTTCTCATTCCAGCTGAGGTTCTGTTTTCCAGGTTTGCCCTTTCCTAGTTTGGAGTCGATCTACATCCCATCCCTTACTCCATGGTGTATTTTATTGGTTAGACAAAGTTTTTGCAGCTGGTAGAGGGGGTTGTGATGGTTCATTAGTCTAATTATGACTGCAATTAGTATAATTGATAACTGTTTTTCAACACGCAAGGTACTGGGGTCTAAAGCTGTACCTGGGCCCTTTTTAGTGCCTAAACAGAACCTAATCTATTTGGATTTTTTTTAAAAGATGGGAATCAAGAAAAAACATGACCAAAGGAAAATAAAACATTTTTTTTTTGCAGAAAATGCATTCTGGCTTACAAAGGGGTAGAGCTGTGGCTAGAGTTTATGGTGTGTTATTTCTTTCCAAAGGTCAGAAAAGTGTGTTTCTCTCTTGGAAACTAGCCCCCTCTCTTACCCAGTGTTGTAAGGATGGCCTATCAGATTTGATATTTTAAAATCCATAATTGCAAAAGCAATAAACCCCCAAAGACTGCTGTGTTGCATGGCTAGTGTATTGGGCAGGAGACCTTGCAAATATTTTCCCTCTCCAAAATCAACAACAGAATCCCTCCAGGAGGCTCTCAGTTTAGCTACCTAGCTTAAAGTTGTGTGTAACCACTATGGCTTTTAGAATGAAAAGCAAGCCTGGAGAATACCAGGTAATTCCGCCCCCAAAGCAAAGGCAAGCTCTTGTATCAGACCCGGAGAAAATGCCTTGCTTATGCCTGCATGATTCTATTGGGATGCTTTTTCTGCTGGATTCGGTGCTTGGGGAAGGGCCAGAGGCTCGACCGGGTTGCCTCTGTACCAAGGGGACCTGGCCCGGGGACCCTGATGCCACAGCCAGCTGTGCTGGGAGTCGAACTAATGACCCTCAGACACGCAAGGACGCGCAGGGGAGCAGCTGCTAATTCTCCGAGGAGCTGAAGAGTCCAGGTCTCTCTGTCTATCTCTCTCTAGGCAGCGTTCAGATTTAGGTTAGCAGAGTCCGTAGGGCTGGCTTTGCAGTTTCTACTTTTGAAGCCTGGTAAGGATCTCCCCCCCCCCTCCTCCCCCCTTTGCTGATTTCCTGGCGGGTTTCTCCTTCCAGCCTCCAGCCCCGGCAGCCCTTGTTCACACATTTCCTCGTGTTCCGACGCCCTCCAGTGAGAGGACTCGGAGCCCTTTTTGCACCCGTCATTTGCATGTGTTTAGCACTCCACTTGCCCCCTTTCCCTTGGCATTTGTCAGCTCTGCCTCCCTCCCCGTTCCCGGCGATTAAAGCGTTTACTGGGGAGGGGGGAGGTGAAGGGAAGGTAGCCAGGGGGAGGGGGAGGGGAAGCGAGGGGAGGCTGCGGCGGCGGTGATCGGATCATGTCTTTATTGATTGTTATGCAAAGCAGCTGGAGCCGCCGATGTGCCTCTTCCCCCCGCGGGTGCGGTGCGGTGCGGGGCTCCCGCGCGGTCGCCCTGCTGCGAAGCCGCGACACAATGCCTTGGCCGTGGCCCGTTTCGGAAACGACTCTCTCTCTTGCAGTGCGGACGGCGCCCACCGTGGAGGAGAAGCATGCCAGCGGCCAGGCTGCCTGAGACCCCTTCGACGACGGCAGAGATGTCCGCCCGAGAGGATTAACGGGCACGGCTCGGCTCCTTTCCCCGCCGGCCCCGCCACCCGCCCCGCACCCGTCCCTGCCCGCCCGACGGCTCCAGTGGCCCTCCTCCCCGCCCTGCCCTTCCCTCCCCTGGCCCTCCCCGGCCCCCCTTTCCTCTCCTCCTCCTCCCCCTTCCCCCCCACCCTGTTGCCCCAAGCCCACCCGCACCCCTTGGGCACCATGAACACCAACGTGTGCGTGGAGACGGGGCCCAACCCGGAGGCGCCGGGGCTGCCCAAGGAGAACCACCTGCCCGACGGCGCGCTCAACAGCCTTGTGGATTACAACTCGGAGATGGAGAGGTACCGCTCCTTCGCCACCTTCTACAAGACCAACGGCGGCGCCTTCCCGCAGGCGGCCAAGATCGCCCGCATCACCACCCCCATCTTCCCCAGCGCCGCCGCAGCCGCCGCCGCCCGCATCGGGATGTCCCCCTGGAACTGCGACACCGCCACGGCCGCCGCCGCCACCGCCATGCTCTGGGGCAGCGGCGCGGGAGGCGGCGGAGCCGGCGTCGGGGGGCCCAACCCCGCGGCGGCCGCGGCCGGAGGCGTAGTGGCCCGCAAAGCCTCCTCGGCTGCAGCAGCTGCCTCGTCGGCGGCGTCCTCGCCCGCCTCTTCCCTGCACGCCGCCAGCAGGAGCGCCGGCGGCGGCGGGGGGTTGCACCATCGGACCGACTCCCAGCGGCTGGCCAAGCCTGGCTGCGCGCCCGCCGAGCAGCCGGCGTTGCAAATGGCCAACAACAATTTCCTCTCCTCCCTGGCCCCAGAGCACTGCAGGCCTTTGGCGGGGGAGTGCATGAACAAGCTCAAGTGCGGCGCCGCCGAAGCGGAGATCATGAACCTCCCCGAGCGCGTGGGGACTTTCTCGGCCATCCCGGCCCTGGGGGGCCTCTCATTACCGCCCGGGGTCATCGTCATGACAGCCCTGCACTCCCCCGCCGCGGCCTCGGCGGCCGTCACAGACAGCGCGTTTCAAATTGCCAATCTGGCAGACTGCCCGCAGAGCCATTCCTCCGCCTCGTCGTCCTCCTCCTCCCTGGGAGCCGCCGGAGGAGGAGGGGGTGGCGGGGGAGGCGGCGGCGGCGGCGCTGGAGGAGGCGGAGGGGGCGGCGGCGCTGCTGCTGGTGGAGGCGGAGGGGCGGGCAACCCGGCCAAGAAGAAGCGGAAACGGTGCGGGGTGTGCGTGCCCTGCAAGAGGCTTATCAACTGTGGCGTCTGCAGCAGCTGCAGGAACCGCAAAACGGGACACCAGATCTGCAAATTTAGGAAATGTGAAGAGCTAAAGAAAAAACCGGGCACGTCGCTAGAGGTCAGAGGAGATGATTTCTTTCTTCCCAGCCTCCCGCCGTCCCTCGTGAACCCCCTGCCCCCGCCTCTGCAGTGCTTCTTGTCTAGTTTCAAGATGCAGCATCCCTTTTCCGAAGCCTCCTTCAGGTTGTGAAAGAGGGGGGGACACCGAGGGGGCACCCCCCCTCGACCCTCCTTTTGGAAAAAGAAAAAAAGGCTCTTTGGGGCCTCTCCCTATTTATTGCAGTGTCCTCCCCACAAAACAAAGCCACTGGTTTGGACCTGTCAATGAACCCAGGTCTGAAGGGGGAGGGGGTGGCAAAACCCCACCTGAGAAAAGGAATGTGTGTGGGGTCTGGGAATAAGCCTTCTTAAAAGAAAAGGGATTCAAAAGGGTGGGGAAAGTACTTGTTATTTGGAAATGAAAAGTCTGACAAAACCTTTTAACATCAGAGAGAAGGATCTAAAAAACAAACCAAAAACAAAAATGTCACAAAGTTTTAAACAAAAAAAATCACTTCTACACTATAAATTACGACTATAAATTGATCTGAACAAAGTCTGTATATTTTATCTGTTATTATAAAGAGTTCTGTCTTGGTGACATGTAAACTATTTTTTACTTATGTGAAACCAATGGTGAAGGGTGAATCTTTTTAAAAACTTGATATATTTTGAATGCACACAAGGCATTTATTTTAATTTCTAAATTAATGGTGGTCATGATGAGGGATCTCCCCCTCCCCTTTTTCTGCTGTGTGGATTTTGCATTGTTTGGAGAGTAGGGCAGGATTTCTTTTTTCCAAGTTGAACTCCTGATTTTGATCATTGTCATCAGTTCAGAACAAAGTCATAGCTAGCTAATTTTGGGGTGACTGCTTAGGGGATGATTTGGTAGTAATCTGATCCAAGGAATAAGGGCGGGAAAAGTATTGGTGGTGGGAAATACAGGGGCCCATGAAGGATGCTATGAAATGCTATTCTTTTTGGCTGCATTCTTACCAAATTACCCCTTGTGGTATGCGTTACAAATGGGTTAACTGGGTGAAAAATACATCTATGCCTGAAATTATTATGTGTGATTGAAATGTATATACATTTATTTTTAAGTCTGTCCAGAATTGACAGTGTATTCAGTATCTCAGAGCTATTTTAAAAAAAAAGTTTTCAAATTTGGCAGACATACAAATAACAGCCAAGAGAGGATCTTGTGGAAATTTCAGTTCATGTATTTTAGTCTAGCAGACAGCAAGGAGGAAAAAAAATATGTAAAGTGACTTAATAGTATTATTTTTAGATGGAGCAAAACAAAAGGAAAGACTTGTAATCATATTTAAATCCCTGTGGTTATTAAAATTATAGTGTTGCTGGTTAGATGAACTTGTCAGGCAAGAGTGAAGAGGTACAGAGGGAGAGTTAGAACTTCTTTGATACAGATGAGTATTCTTCTGTTTACTTGCTGGGAGATGCAAAGTCACCAAAATTAGCAACATAGTGAAAATATCCACTGTGGTCAGCAGAAGTCATCTTCTAAACAAATAACCATTTTATTACTATCAATGTTACCACTGAGTTTAAAGTTTTCCTCTGGAAAAAAAAACACATTTGCATCATGCTAGTTTCCTTTCACCCTAGAAGGCTGAACTATCCTTTTGGAAAGTTTAATCAATAACTAATTCTTACTATATTTCCCATAGTTTCTTATTGTGCATGTACGATACATAAAACACACCACTGCAACAACCTCTGTGGATTATATTTCAGATGGTAGAAATCAGTTGTATATAGATTTACCTGTTATTTTATTTTTTTTTTGGTTGCAAATGCACTCCTGTTTATTTCATAGAACATTTCAAAGAATGTATATTGTGATTTTTACAATAAACAGTAAATGCTGGATTTGAACACTAAACCATAATTAAAACATATGATTATTTTCCCTCCCCCTTTCCTTTGCTGGCATTAGCCCCATTGCACACCATGAGTCGTTAGACACTTTGGCCCCAAGCCAACTAAAATTAATTTTGATCAAGAGTGCACTCTAAGCATATTTACTTGAGAGGAAGTCCCATTGAAAACAGTGGGATTTTGCTTCTAGATAAACTTGGCTTCAGTCCATCTGTGGGACCCATTGAAATCAGAGGACAAGGTTAGTTGTGAACAAATCCTTTAGAAGCACATCCCATTGTGTTTAGTGACTTCGCTTAGTCAACCAGGGCTCCTTCCGCACATGCAGAATAATGCACTTTCAATCCACTTTCACAATTGTTTGCAAGTGGATTTTGCTGTTCTGCACAGTAAAATCCAGCTGCGAAGTGCGTTGAAAGTGTGTTCTGCATGTGCGGAAGGGGCCCCTGTGTGTCTGGGATTGCAGCCATGGGCCATGTTTGCTCAAATAAGATGGGAAAAAGAGTTGGCATCATCTGCATAGGGCACAGGGAGGGGAAGAACACACACTTTGCTTGCGGAAAATCTATTGACATCTCCACTGAAAAGTCTCAAGACAACATATTGGGAAACATCCTTTTCTGGCTTATACCAGAAAGCCAGCGAGGTTCAGTGGTTAAGAGCAGGTGGACTGTAATCTGGAGGACCAGGTTTGATTCACTACTTTTCCACATGAGCATCAGACTCTTATCTGGTGAACTGGATTTGTTTCCGTGCTCCTCCACATGAAGCCTGTTAGGTGGCCTAGTCACAGTTCTGTCAGAACTCTCTCAGCCCCACCAGCCTCACAAGGTGTCTGTTATGGGGAGAGGAAGGGAAGGGGTTTTGTAAACTGCTTTGAGTCCCCTTATAGTTGAGAAAAGTGGGGTATAAATGTAAACTCTCCCTCTACCCTGGAGAGCTGGTACAAGTCAGGGTAGACAGTGCTGAGCTAGAAGGACCAGTGGCTGGGAGGGCAGTTCTTTAACTATAACATTCCATCCACCAATTGTTTCCACCCACATCATTTCTGAACATTGTGTGAGCAAAGCATTCGCTTCAGACCCCGTGTTTATTAACTTCTAGCTCTTCCCACGATGGCAGCTACCTTTGGACCAGAGACAAAGTTCTTTTCCATCAGGTTAGCAATCTTTTGTAAAGCAATTTTGTTGGCAAACTTTTTTCTAAAGTTTGTAGCCCTGTGCTAAATATGTTGGCTGAGAAGGAAGTCCCTCTGAATTCTATTGAACTTGCTTCCTAGTCAACATGCCTGGGACTGTATCCTTCAAATGTGGCCATAAAGTAGCTTCTGGGTAGTAGACACGTTGGTCTGGTTACCAATCTGTCTGATTAGCTAACTGGTTATATTTGGGGATGGGGGAGAATAACAGATTTTTTAATGAAGGGTTGATGCCTGCTTGTAGGCACATTGGGTGAATTTCTCTTTGCCAGACTGAATATCTTTAAAAATTGTCCTGGCTTGTCAGAAGAGCACTGCATCTTAAAACTGCTTAATGGCTGCTGCTAGTAAAAGTACATTCTTTTTATTTGTACTTCCAGAACCTCCTTTCTTTTTAGTTTCCTTGTTTTTTCTCTCTCATACACACACATACAGACACAAAATGTTCTACCAGGATTATCAGGATTCCCTGTTTTTAGCTTGTAGAGCCATTGGGAGACATTCACACCCATGGGTCACAGCCAGTCAAGAACTTTGTCATGGTGTAATATTCCTTGCAGGCACATTGCTGGCCAGTCAGAAGCACATTCAAAATGGAATCACCTTCTATTTTAGTTAGGGATTCCCCCTGTTATTTCTTCATTTCCCTCCTCTTCCTGCTTTGTTTTTGTTTTAATTGAATAATAAATAGTGACAGCGTGAACGCCTGAAGCACATGTGCGCCTACCTAGGTCTGGTTGTAAGGCAACCAGCTGGAAGTGTGTCAGAGACTGACAGGGCCTACATGACTGAACGGAAGCCTCTGCGGTGGTTACAGACGGGTGAGATTGGCTCGCAGTCTTTTTCAGTCAGTAACAAGCCCAGTGGTGATTCACTGCAGACGAGATGGGCTCCTAATGGAGCGAACGCTGGGCTCTCCTGCTGTGTTCCGTATTTCAGCAAGTTGTGAAAGGGGCTTCCCAGTTAAGCAAGAGATGCTGCAGGCTTTTTCTGGGGGAAATAGAAATGCCTTGAAATGGTAACCGGACAGAGCACTCCTTAACCCTGTCTGCTTAAATCTGCATTAGTAGAACTTAATACTGTTATACATTCTGCAACAGGCCCATTCCGGAAATTCCATTGTACAAATAGAGGCACAGAGGACTGCCTGCTCAACAGATAGCAGATATTTTTCTCACATAATCCTATTGCATGCATGAGATGTTCCCTAGTGTTGAAAGACATATCCTCTGACTCCTGTGGAGATTTTGTTGGGCACTGGATTATTGTAATGGAGTTCAAGGCTGGTTCCTGTTTATGCCAACACAGTTACCAGCGTGGTGTAGTGGTTGAGAGCGGAGGACTCTAATCTGGAGAACTGGATTTGATACCCCACTCCTCCACATGAGTGGTGGCCTATAATCCGGTGAACTGAATTTGTTTCCTCACTGCTCCACAGGTAGCCTGCTGAGTGACTTTGGGCCAGTCACAGTTCTCTGAGAACTCTCTCAGCCCCACCTACCTCACAAGGTGTATTTTGTGGGGAGAGGAAGGAAAGGAGTTTGAAAGTCATTTTGAGACTTTCTATGGTTGAGAAAAATGGGGCATAAATCCAGATTCCTCCTCCTCCTCTTGCCTGAAATGCTAGAATGATATCATGATTGTGCTGATGCACTTTGGTACAGCATTGCTAAAATTTATGTGCTTTAAAAATAATGTGGAGGTGCGACCTTTGCCTTGTGTTTCTGTATGTAGGCAACTGCAACTAGAAGAGGCAGGAAGTAGGAGATGTTGCACTGTGTTGCTTGGTCTGCCTCTGACTGCTGTGGACTTAGTAGACCTAGTTTCCGCTGTTGCTATTGAAGGACACCATAATGAAGTAAGAAAGGAGAGCTGCTGCTTAGCAGCCCAAACAATCCAGTTTAGTTTAAGCTTGCCAGAGGTTGAAAAATAAGCAAGGTTGTCCATGGTTAGTATTTGAATGGAAGAACACCAAGTTAGTTTGCGGGGTGGGGCGGCAGGTTTGTCTGTGCAGCAGAAGCGAATGGCAAACTACTTCGTTACACCTCTTGGCTTGAACACCATCGCAACGAGTCAGTTGCTGCCCAATGGTACATTGTTCATTCATTCAAACTGGCATTTAAAACAGTGGCATTCTTGACTTGGTTAAATATTTGACTGTGGTCAAATCATAGGTGGCCATATTATTCTGGATGCCATTAGCTAGCAAATACATTCAGAAAAGTTAGTTGTCCGCAACATTTTAGAATTTGATTTGTCTTCCTGTTTATGCATACCAATGGTGTCTAGGCACAAACTTTGGGACTTTTCAGCTTCCACTCTTGCTGTCGCTCGCTAAGTCTCCCCCCATCCTAAATTTTGCTTAAGGCAGTAATTGGACCTTCGGGAATAGCATATGGGTAAAAAAGGGGTCTCCAGTGGGAAAGGGGAATTAATGAAGATCTTGTCTGCAAATGGGAATGCTGACTTGCCAAAGGAACTGTGCAATTCAGTGCATGCCATCATAAGTCATTTGTGATGCAATCACAGCCTGAAGGTTAAAAAAACCCCACACTAATGTTCTTTGTATTGTCAAAAGCTTTCACGGCTGGATTCAACTGGTTGTGGTGGGTTTTCCGGGCTGTTTGGCCGTGGTCTGACCACAGCCTGGAAAACCCACCACAACCAACTAATGTTCTTTGTTCCAGAGATTATTCCTACTGGCAACAAGAAGATAGGGAAGGTGGTTCTTTCATTATTGACTTCTATACTTTTGAATAAAGTGTTTCTTTCCATATGTTTGAAAGAAAATAAAAGAATTGGTTTCATTTTTTCCTATATAAATCTACCCTAGTTATTGAATGATTAGAAAAACCCCCAACATATAATAATATGAAAATATGACACATGCAATTAATAAAGGTAAATACATAAAATAAGATTGATATTATGTAGAGCCCTGCATATTCACACCCATCCACAGTATTAATTTAGATCTATGGTACGTTTAAAAAGGCATAATCATTATTTATCCAAAGAGACTACTTATTTGCTTCCCATTAGTGTACATTAAAATAATTCCTACTGTAAATTGTAGGCTAAGGGGCATGGCTAACTTAGCTTATTTCACACATGGGGGGGGGGGGTTGGGCTGGTTCAGGTTGATTTTGCATGCTGTTATTTTTTACGTTTTGTCCAAAGTAATTGATTTTGACTGTGACAACAGGTGCAATGGCGTTAGGAAATCTAGAGTTAGGAAATTGAGTTAGGACTTCTAGTCCAGGCCACAGTATATCCAAACTGGTCCTGTTACGTTCATGTTAGTTTTTCTGTGAAAGCACTGGCGGGGTGTTAAACTTTTCAGCAAAAACGCATTTTAAATGTTAGGACAATTTAAGGTCAGATCGTCTTCAGAAGTAAGTTCCATGCTAAATTGCAGAGACGTTCAGCGGAAATCAGGGGACCTGACCTTCGAGGCAGAATATGAGACCACTTGGGATTTTGTGTGCATAATATCTTTTTTAGAATCAGGGTGTAAATCTGCTCTTATTGAAGCCTACAGGGATTTGAGGATGAGCTGGAGGAGAGTCACAATCTGGCATCTTCCTGATTGTAATGGAAGCAGTAAGGTCTGGCCCTTAAATTGTAGCAACATCTGGTATTACCGCTGGGGAGACAAAGGTCCTCTGGTCAGCAATACAACTTTGCTCTTTTGCTTTTCTGGTAAAAGGGGACAGCGTAAAACAGCCCCAGAGTTCTGCAGCTAGGAGTTCAATTAGGAAGACTTCAGAGGAGAGATTCCTCCTCCTTTTGTCTTCTGCATTCTGGGATGGCAATCAGCTGCATAGGGAGATTATGGGAGACTAAAATGGAACAGGCAGCTAACATGATTAGGTTAACTAACTGGAAAGTCAGAAAAATAATGGTCTGTTTTCTGGCTTCCAGAGCGTGTTGTAGGGAGACAAAGACCCAACCAAGTCCCCCCATCTTTTTTTCTCTCTTTTTGCATTCTGGCCCTGAAAGTACTAGTTGCTTACTGTGGAAGGTTATAGGGTAACGATTGGGCTCATTCTCTAGTTCTTCCAACCACCAGTGAAATTTACACTGTAGCAGAATCCTGTTATACTATTTTTGGAATCTGTCCTTTAAAGGATGAAGCTGGACTGTTGGGGGCATGGCCCTTTTAAGATGTGCTCACCTTGTCTGTTGTAAAAATTAGCTCTGGTTTCTTTTGTAGGGGAAGTACAGACTTGGGCTTTCCACTGATATTTTATTGAGCACTGACATTTTATTTCTCTGTGAGAAAAGATGAGATGTGTTTGTCCTGGGAGTATATAGATTGGCTCTAACCAGCTTCTTTGCTGGTGAGAAAGGGAAGACAGGGTTCTCTTTGACCACCAAAATAGGCCACCTGTGGATCGAGGGACCTACATGGACAAAAGCCATATGGAACAGGAGCTGAAATAAGGAGTGGAATTACCTGTGATGGAACCAAAAAAAAAATCTGACTGGATACATTTGTTTTTTAGTATTCTTCATCAGTATGTACAATAATGCGCGAGTTGTAAATTAATTAGCAAGTTATAATAATTTGAGGTCACACTGAAGCTGCTTGTTAGTAATCGATGTGATTTCTTCCTCTGACATTAATGGGAACTGGATTTGTCCTAAACTTTGATAATCACATAATTTTAATTTGGTTTTAAAAAAATCAGAGAAACCACTGGATTTTCTTGCATGAACCTGGATGTTTTTGAGGGGGACAGACAAGAGATTTAAAATATTTCTGCAAGAGGCCCTGTGCACCTGGCAATGTCAGACCAATGGATTAAGCGGCAGATCTGTGAAGACTCATTGCTGATCATCTGTTCTAATGGCCCCTTGATCTTTAAAATCCCTAGAGGACCTGATATCCTCTTAAAGAGAGCTGAAATTTAATCCCCTTCATTCTCACCAATTCCTATACATGACATTTTCAAGGAAATAAAAGCAAAATTTCCCTTTCCACTGAATGTTCAGTACTGATGCAGAGATGGCATGTATGTCCATGCTGTATACGCAGACTGAACAGCCGACAAGGAACTTATCCCAAATAGGCCTCATAGAAAGGAAACTTCTATGTGTGGTTTTGTGTTGTTGCACTGTTTCCATAACGTTACTTGAATTCTGTGTGGAATGTGATCATAACATTCCAGGCTGTCCTGTATTTTAAATGGATGAATGAACTGCCATTAAATCCAACACATAAGAGCTGTGAAAACCTTTCAGGCTGCTGTGACATCAGAGCAGCTGAGGGAAGAAAGGCAAGACTAAAAAGACAAAATCAAAGAAAAGAGAAAGAAAGTAAGAGTAGGAAAGGGAACAGAATACATTTAGTTTTAGTATACATTGAAATAATGAGAGGACAGAGAATGAAGAAGTTTGGATTTATACCCCCCTTTCTTTCCTGAAAGGAGACTCAAAGGGGCTTACAATCTCCTTTCCCTTTCCCCCCATCCCACAACAAACACCCTGTGAGGCAGGTGGGGCTGAGAGAGTTCCAAAGAATTGTGACTAGCCCAGGGTCACCCAGGAGTGCACAAGCTAATCTGGTTCACCAGATAAGCCTCCACAGCTCAAGTGGCACAGTGGGGCAGATTAGAGTGCACCTGCTCTTAACCGCTACACCACGCTGGACGTCAAGAAAGAAGGACCATCAGGAAAGGACTATCAGAAAAGTGCTTTATCATACTGGTTGGCTCTTAGTACCGCTAGTAACGCTGGTTCCTGAGATGGACAGTTTAATGAGTCAAATGGATAAATACGATAATAAACATCTATTAAACACAATCTGTTCTTGCAGTTGCCATATGATAATACATTGGTACATGGCCTGACTTCCTCATGGTGGCAGTTCTGTTCTGCCTGTCATACTCCACATTTCCAGAATAATTTTGAAACAATTTAGATTTAAGAAGCTCTCAGTGCAAGTCGAGCTTGAAATGAATCCTGCCTGGCTAAATGTATTTCTAGTTTGCTGAATATTTTCCTCCACAAAAGTTTTAAAAGGATACAGGTTTAATATTTGCTTCAGGGAAATGGCGAAAGGCCAACTCCAAATGGCATCTTTTGCCCCACACTTGAAATTCATTGTGCTTTTTCAAATCTGAATTTGTTGTGCATTACTAGGGCTATCCATTTTGTTTAAATTGGGCATTATGTTTGCCAGGCGTGGCTGTGACTCACAAAAAGATACACATGGCTATACTCATGTGTAGTGATTGGGATTCAGGCATGGATTGTGTTCAATAAGTTTGATCCAAAGAAACCATAAGTGGAAGGTCGTTTGCAGAATAAACCTTTCCTCTCAACCCACCTTCTGTAGCACCCCATATTTTCCCAAGACCTTCTCCTGTGGGTCAAAGCGCAGCAAGGGGGACTGCAGCTCAAGTGGGCAGTCTGCAAAAATTGTGGACTCAACTTGTGCATGCAGAAGTGCTTCTAAGCATGCTCCAGGGACCCTTTGGATCCAATCCACGATCTGTTGCTTACGCATTCTGATCCTATGCCTGTTTGCTTCAGAGTAAGGCCCCTTCCGCACACGCAAAATAATGTGTTTTCAAACCACTTTCACAACTGTTTGCAAGTGGATTTTGCCATTCTGCACAGCTTCAAAGGGCACTGAAAGCAGTTTGAAAGTGCATTATTCTGCATGTGCGGAATGAGCCTAAGTCTCTTGAGAGTAAAGGAGCCAAGTCCTAAAGTATTCATAGTTTGCCTCAGATAAAACGTATTTGCTTCAGTATGGCCTTTATTAGTAGGGATTCCAGCCCTCAAGTAGGACCTGTAGATCCCCAAGAACACAGGTGTTAAAGTCGTGTCCCTCCAAATGTTATGGAGTACAGTTCCCATCATCCCCTGCCAGCATCATGCTGGTAGGGGATGATGGGAACTGTAGTCATAACATCTGGAGAGGCGCGAGTTTGACACCTATGCCCTAGAAATATAGCTAACCTCCAGACTGAAAAAAATCAGTTCCTCTGAGGAAAATGGATGTTTTGGAGGGTGGCTTGCATTGTGTCCTGCTGAGGACCCCATTCTTCACATGCTCCATCCTCAAATCAGTAGGAATTTCCCAACCTAAATCTGGCAGCCCTACTCCTCCATCCCCCACCAGTGGCCACCAGGGACCTGGCAGCCCTGTTTATTAGGTGTTGACAAATTTTCATCAGCTTTATGAGCCACCTCAAAAATTTAGGAGCCACTTATTTTTTTAGCCTTCAGGGCTTTATATTTTAAGCACTGTACTTTCCAATTATTGCGGCCACAAAATATAATTTTAAACTCTTTACAGTTTTTTTGATCATATTTCTAAAGCTGTAACAGAAGTGTTGAAACATTTGGATTACCATGGGGTAATCCTTGTTATCACAACAAAAAGCTAACCTCTGTTCTTCATGTAAATAAGGTTTGTAATTCTACTGAGAATCACAAAGTTGTTCTTACAGTAACAGTCTGTTGAAAGTCCTAGGTGCCACAGTGCAGTTTGTAGGTGCCATGGTGCCTGGCACCTGGGATTTGTAAAGCCCTGCCCTATATAATGTATTAATACAGAATTTATCTTCTTTGCTAAACACTTTTATTGGAATTTGCATTGCAGGCATGTGCATGACAGTTGTTTGTTATGCAACTTCCTTTACATAAATTCCTGGAGGGTCACTGAGCCCAATCATATAGCTAGATGAATAAGATTGTTCTTTCCATAGATGAACACTTCCGTGAGATTATCTGGGTCAACACAATAAATCCCAGAGAGTTGCCAAATCAGCTGCACTGGTATTTGTTATAGGCAACAATCTAATTTTAGACACTGTTCCCTTTCACAGAAATTTGAATTTTCCCTGTGTTTTAGAATATTCATTTCTGCTCTTATTTTTCATTTATACTATGCATACATTTCAAGAGAGCGCCGTTAGAAGATAACAGAGCTAAATGGCTAGTTCAGCACAACAATCGGGTGAAATTCCACTGAAGTCAATATCTAGTAGTTTGATGGAGGAAGTGGGTTAATATTGTTGAATCCTTCTTCTCCCAGAGGAAGTAAAAGAACCAAAACAAAATGTTATATGTGTGTAATTCTTTGGCCTAACAAACCAGCATGTATATTTGGGGGAGGGGTAGGTAAAGCGATTTGGCATTCTTCCATGAATTATTTTAAGAAAATCAAGTTACTTCTTTGCATTAAGTCTGCTTTCTTAATTAAGAGAAAAATTATGTAAACAAGCCCTGAGATTATTTTTCTTTGGTAGAAGTTTTGTTTCATTAGAATGTGCCTGAATTTGTCTGCTTATTCATTAAGGAATGCCAGCGTGATGTAGTGGTTAAGGCCCTTTCCACATGGGCCAAATACAGTGTCCCAGGGACAGCAAAAACGCCGTCCCTGGGAGAGCGTTTGCACAGGACGCGTTGCTGCTGCGCAGCAGTGCTGTCCTAGCTTTCCCCAGGCGGCATGAAAACCTCACTCAATGAGCAAGGTTATTGACAAACAGCGTCTTCCCCACGGCGCAGTCCGAACCACACCGCCAGGAAGCTGCTGCTTTCCCCGTCAGCTCCACTCACCTTCTTGTGCAGCGTCCCTCTGGAGGGCTGCAGAGACCCACCCACGCTGCCCTGTGACCTCTCGAGGTCGCAAGGCAGCATGGGCGGGTCTCTGCAGTCCTCCAGAGGGATGCTGCACAAGAAGGTGAGTGGAGGGGGACCACCGAGAGGCGGCTCCAGGGGAAGTCAGGGCTGCACGCATGCTAGCGTGCAAATGGTCCCTGAGCCTCCACTGGCATACTTCATGCCGGTGGAGGTGCGTTTCCGCATGTGTGCAGATAGGGCCTAAGAGTGGTGGATTCTATTCTGGAAAACAGGATTTGATTCCCCACTCCTCCACATGAGCAATGGACTCTTATCTGCTGATCTGGATTTGTTTCCCCATATGAACCCTGCTGTGTAACCTTGGGCTCGTCACAGTTTTCTCAGAACTCTCTCAGCCCTACCAACCTCACAAGGTATCTGTTGCAGGGAGCGGAAGCAAGAGGAATTTGTAAGCCACCTTGAGTTTCATTACAAGAGAGAAAAATGGAGTATAAATTCAAACTCTTCTTCTAATCTGCACGCAGAAACATATGTATAACTTCAAATGACATCAGTGGAATTTATGCGTATGTAGCTGGGGGCAAAGTGGTGTTTTACTGGTGTCAAAACTAGGAACCAAGCTGGTTCTGATCTATGTTATGTTGAGGACAGAATTGGTGTTCAGTTTGGCTCAGGATCATGGGGTAGGGAAGAAGGGGATTCAGTTGTTATTTGGTGTGCTCTGGGGTGTTATTTGCCTTGCTGTGGGGCTACACGTTAAATTATTCAAGTCATGTTCATTCTCACAGTGGACTTGAGGGCTGTTTCAGCCTCCTCTTCATGGTTGAATTGGAGCCGGATGTACTTGGCAACTTTGTTTTTTCAACAAAATATTTGACTGTGAAGGATGTGAGTTGGGTTGAGAGAATCCAAAACCAGCTCATGCCACAAACATCAAGTCTAGTTTGATCTGAGATTTTAAATTCTGTAGCTAGGTTCCTTTAAGGAACTTTGGAATAATACCTGTGATGGTTTTATGTATGGAACATTTGCCTGGATAATGCTGGTTGTTATATTGGTATTATGCCTAATAAAGGTTTTATGTATGTAAAAAAAGTCTAGTTTGACCCTAGGGATTGGGGAGATCTGGGTTGAAATCCACAGTTTGTCTTGAGGTTTTCTGGGATATTTGGGGCCAGTCAATACTGAAGGTGAGTTAAGTGACAGGGTTGTTGTAAGGATAAAATTGAGAGGAACCATGAGCCTTGCTTTCTTGGAAGAAGAGTAGGATAAAAATGAAATAAATAATTAGGGCTAGTGATCATCCTTAAAATCCCACTTATTTTAACTAGGCTTTCACAAGAGAGGGATTCAGTTGATTCAGTAATATCCAAAGTGTACTGAGTTTTGCTTAAATAAGCAGGGAATGGATCTTAATCAGTGTTCCATTGCAGATAAAAAATCCTTGCCTAGATCTGGCTTTGATAGGCCTACTTTAAGCAGAGGCAGTGTGAGCCAATCCAAGTTTGCTCAGAAGTAATTCCCAGTAAATTCAGTGAGATTTGCTTACAAGGAAGGGTATATTAAATGTGAGCCTAAAGGTATTCTTACAAGTGTCCTAAAGTTGCCTTTGGAGTTGTTGACCTCTAAACTATGTGGACTGATTTTATAGCAAGTAGTAATATAAGGGAACTAGGGAGGAGTAGTTCTGATTATGTTCATCATGAATATGTGCCAGTTGGATCCAAACTAGATGTTACATCTGGTGCAACTAGAACCAAAGCTTCCTGACCCTCATCTTTGCACAAGCTAACAGGTTCCCAGGCAGACTGAGGTCTGATTGGTCTTGGGACCATGGCATGGGATGAGGAGGCGCTTCAGTCTGGCTTCCTATACTATTTTGCCCTGCTGTAAGCCTTAACTCACAGTACCCAGCACACATGGAGTATATTTTGGTTTGGGAAAATAGCACAGGAAGAGGAAGGATGAAGTCCTTCCTGTTTCCATTCCATGGTTCCAAGCCAAATCAGACTCTGCAGATGAGGAAAACAGGTCTTCAGGTATCGTTGGATACCTTCTGCATCAGTCACCTATTGCTGTCTGGTGCAACCGTGGGAGGGGGTGCCATTGACATGATGCCGCGACCTCAGTTCCACTTGCATAACTGGAAGTGATGTCACACATTGCTGACATTTTTTCTTAGCAGCCCTACAATTCTCTGTGGGAAAACAGAGGTTTGGAAGAAACTAGAGCAAAGCAGTAACTCTGTGTGATGTCACATCGGGTTAGGTGACCAGAAGTGACATCGTGGTGTTGTGTGATGCCTAGCCCTACCCCCCCCCCCCAGCCTCCAGGGGAATGCCAGCTCAGGGTTGGCAACCCTACGTGGAGTGCTTGGGAACTTTGTTTCTCCAATATCATTTTTGGCTGTGCAAAGCTCAGACATGTGTCTGATGTACTGTCAAAGTTGGAGCTGAGTCATAATTTCACTGTATTTGCTTCACAGAAGCACCACAAAAGTAGCCACAGAGGGCTCATATGGCTGATTCACAATAGGTATCAAATGTCCAGGGCCAAATTACCTCTTTGCAACTGAATAGATGTAATGAAAAGTGGTAACTTGCAGGCACCTGAACATGTAAACCAGTTTGAAAGGTGTTCAGTACTCATGGTTTCCCTCAGAGAGCCCTGGGAACTATAGTTTCATTAATGTTTACTAACCTTTTCCTATAACTTCATACTTACTTATACTGGCCTGGCTGCTGTTTCTGCAGCAGTCCAAGTATGTGCAAGAACTTTCACACACATGGTTTGTCTTGACATATTTGTTTGCATAACAGGCAAACAGGACTTGGACCCTTGAAAGGTGTTCTGTGTTATGTAAACAAACCATAGGGATGAACTGCATGGAGATAACTTTTTATGCATCCCTGGACCAATCTGGAAGTCACTGCTGAAATTGAATTTATTTTGTATTTACAGTGCATATATGCTATCAGCTGGAATTTGCTAATCTTTTTTTTAGTGAGAGCTACTTCTGACTGATGAAAAATATCCCCACAATGCTTTCTCCTTCCTGTCATGTTACCAAACCTTGTTCCATCCTGGAAACAGAACATGGACTGGGAACGGCACCAGAAGCAGCACAAGCAATTTATGAAATTATTTTTTAACCCTCTACTTCGCAACAGCTGACTTATGGTAACCCTGTAGGGTTTTCAAGGCAAGAGGTGTTTGTAGGTGGTTTGCAATTGCCTGCCTCTGCAGCATGATCTTGGTATTCTTTGGAGGTCTCCCAACAAGCTTCCATGGTGCAAATGGGGATTTTGGTTTCCCAGAACCTAGTCTGATATCTACACTGCACTGAAACTCTTTCCTTTAAGCCTGGAGCAGTTCTTTTCATGATCTTTCCCTCTTTTAGAGCCTGCATGAGCTACTGATAGTTCACAAGCTATCTGTGGGGAAACCCCTGCTGTAAGCTTTGATGTGTCTTTTCTGGTTTGATCTACAGCGAAAGAAAGGTTGGCAGATTCTAGCCTGGGTTTTGGCTTCGTGGCAATGGACTGATCAGTCAGTTTGACATATTTTATGATCTTTTAGCCTCAGCACACTTCCTGCAGAATGCTGGGGCCTTCCTTCTACCTCTTACTCAGCAGGATAGTTAAGGTGATGATGGGCTTAATTGCTAGCTTCTATTTTCTTTTTTGCATTCAAGATAAGATGGTTTGGAGGTGTTCTTTCTTCCCTTAGTCCATATTTCTTTTGGCCTTTTCCCTAAGGAACGCGTAATGGAGCTATGCCCCTCGTCCTTGTACAATTCAACTTCATTCTTCAGGGTAATCTCATTCTAGCAACTGCCGTAGAGATTCTCAGCAGCTCTGTTCCTAGACTATACCACCTCACTTCCCTGACATGCTTGTTCCTTGCATTTTTATTTTGTTTTCACAGAGGAGCCTTCCATCATGCAAACCCCATCCAGATCCTGCAGTGGTACATTCCAGGAGCAGATTTACTTCATGAAGTGCTTATCTAGGGAAACTTCTCACTTGCAACACAGAGCCCATTGTCATATCTGAACACTTTGAGCTTGTAGAAAATGTGCTCTATAAACAGCAATTCTGATTGAAGTCAATGCCAAAACTCTCTTTGCTTTGAAAGATCTGGGGTACCGGGCCTTGTGCTGTTTTTTTAGCGATGGTAGCAGCCATGCTTAAACACTGCTTCTTGCTTTTTCTAAAGTGGATGTTGGCAGGATCAGGTTGGAGTGCAGTGCTGTTTTTCTTTCCATTTTGTAAGAGTCTTTCACACTCCTTGCACAGAGCAGTGCTTGTATCAGATATGTTGATGCAAATTATAAGCAGTAGCCCCAGCCGTTGCCAAGTACGGCATATCATCTTTTGTCTAGATAAGCAGCTGTTCTTTATCTGCTGAGTCTGTATGTTATAAATGGAGTGTACTCTTTTTTTGAGACAGCAGAACTGGAGGTCTCTGCTTTGCACGCAAGCACCTAAAAGTGCTTTAAATTTTTTTCCATGTCTATAATGTGCATTTGGAAGATTACACATTCAGTTCAAAGGGTCTCTTTCATGCTTTCTGTCCTTCAGTAGTAACATTTGCATGCTGTTTATTTGTCATACTTCTATCCCCCCCCCCCTCGTATTACTCAGGGGGATATACATACAATTTCCCCTATTAATCTTAGCAATAATCCGATGGGGTAGGTTAAGCTGAGCGATGCTGGCTTGGCCAAGGTCATCCAGTGGGATTCAGGGCAAGCAGGGATATATGTGAACTGCAGACTTCTGTTGTCGTTTCTCTTCCTAGGTTGAATT
Source organism: Sphaerodactylus townsendi (assembly GCF_021028975.2). Lineage (NCBI taxonomy): Eukaryota > Metazoa > Chordata > Lepidosauria > Squamata > Sphaerodactylidae > Sphaerodactylus > Sphaerodactylus townsendi. The sequence goes on from NC_059434.1 coordinate 66,950,306, forward strand.
CTCAAGGTATTCTAAGCGTACATTTTCACTGATGTTATTAAATTAGTTTTGATTTCTGATGAAGTAGCAGTGGAGTGTATTTTGAGTGATTGTCAGATGATTGGAGTGGGCTAGACCTGTGGTGGCGAACCTATGGCACTCCAGATGTTCATGGACTACAATTCCCATCAGCTCCTGTTGGCCATGCTGGCAGAGGCTGATGGGATTTGTAGTCCATGAACATCTGGAGAGCCGCAGGTTGCAGACCCCTGGGCTAGAGTTGCATTGGCATACATGTGAATGTCTGGGCGTGTGCTTTCAATGAAGCTGTATGAATGAGTGTCCACCCATGAGTGTTTATAATATCTGGGTCATGAATGAGTAAGAAAGCCATTGGGTTGAAATGGATAATGTGAGTCTGACTGTGGGAGGCACAGTTCCGATCATCTTCACACTCACTGAGTTGTTTTGGCGAAGTTGCTGTTTCTCAATGTAGTTTGATTCACACAGTCACTGTGTGATGGCAGTTTTCTGTGCACTGTAAAAAAAGTGCGGTAAAACGGTTACTTAAAGGTCCTTTTTACAAATACTATTTGGGCACAGCACCTTAGATTTAAAAACAAATACTGTTATGTTTTATCCTTCAAGAGAATCAAACGTGCTTTATCACAAGATATCATGAAGGTGTGTAGTTGAGAGCCGGGATAGTGTAGTGGAAAGTGTGTCAGATTAGGAACTGGCAGATCTAGGTTCAGTTCCCTCTTTGGCCATGAAATTTACTGGGGGATCTTGGGTTTGCTATTCACTCTTAGCTAAGCTATTATAAGATGGGCAGAAAGGAGAGCTGTAGAAGCTATCCTGAGCTCCTGGTGGAAGGACTGGATAAAAATGTGACTGGTAGCAGTAGGGGGAGGTGTGAGTGCCACTTCGTCAGGTCACATGGGGGCGTGTTCCCGAGGCACCTCCCCCAACTGCGTCCCCAGCCAAACTCCACGTAGAGAGTTTGGGAGCAGGGGCACAGTTGAATGCTAAGCTGGCCAATGGGCTCATTCCACATCAAACTCCACATGAAGTTCGGAGCAGGGTGGGGCCATTCAATGCTGGGCTCTGGTCAGGTGGATCTTGGGTGGGTAGAGCCTACAGTATACAGCTGAAGCCAGACTACCTGGCTTCTCAGTTCAGTTTGGGTCAAGCTTTAAATGGCAGGCTCGAAGCAGTCCAGCATCAAACAGACCTGCCCCACTTCAACTCCACATGGAGTCTGGGGCGGGGTGAGCCCATGTTGGCTGGCTCAGCATTTAACTGTGCCCCTGCTCCCAAATACCATGTGGAGTTCAGGTGGAGGCACATTTGGGGGTGGCAGCAGCTCAGCAATACACCCCCACATGATGTAGCCAAATGGCAGGCAGGGCAAGCCACTTGCTCCGGGCACCATTTTAGTCTGTTATTCCCCTGGCTGATAAACAAATTCCATGAGCTCTATGATGAGGCAGTTTAAGGATCTAACAGAAGGTTCAAAGGTGTTCATTCAATTCTGAGTGGGTTATTTGTGGTATGGGACACAACAGCAAACAACAATCACTTTTGACCCCCGGTCAGAATTCAAGTAAAGGCATATTTGCATTGCCTGGCTTTTCTTTTGTACTCTTTTTAAAAAAACATTATTTCACTGTCTTTTTTTTTCTTTTGCATTGTAGGATGTCATTATATTTTCTTGCTGGTGTATTTGCACAAAAGCTCATACTAAGTGTCTCACTGTGATCTGTGATGGCGCTGCTTCAAATATTGGCTGACCAAACATTGGCTGACCATCCGGTTAATGGCTCAAAATAGCTGGCAGATGTTTTGTTCTTTCAGAAGTAACCCATTGCCATATTTTTGTTAAGTATCCATAAGAGCTTGAAGGAGGTGCAGCCTCCCAGCTGAGGCAAGGGGGAAAGAATATATCTTTAAAAAGAGCAACAGTTGTAACTGCTGATTTTTTTTTTAAAAAAAAGTTTATCTGACTATGTTGATCAGTTTAAAAACATTGGTGCCTGAAAAGAAATGCGCTGATTTCCTGGAGAATGGCATGGGAACATTCATTTTGGGTAGGGAGGAGGAAGCCATTATGCAATAAATATTGTCTGCCATGTAGAGAGAAAGAGGAAGGATCCTATAAAGCCCCATTGTTTAACACACACACACACACACACACACACACACACACACACACACGAGAGAGAGAGAGAGAGAGAGAGAGAGAGAGAGAGAGAGAGATTAACATCAATGTATCTGATTCCCAACAAGACCAAATTTGTAGATTCCGAAATCCAGAGACTGAATACATAATTTTCTGCAAAGCCTCAAGTTTAAAGAAAACTTCAAAATCTGAAGGAAAAAAAATACCTTGGGAGGTTAAAAACCTCCAGAATTATAGAAGCCGTGTCTGTAGCTTTAAGATATGAATGTCCTCGGGGGCTATTGCTAGACAACCACAATTATATTGTCAGTTTGCAAGCCTGTCTTCTGTCAGTAAAAGGCAAGGGCTAGACCCTATCCAGGACAAGGCCTACCAGAAAGCACTGGGTGACTTGCTACCACATGATTTCCATGACTGCTCAGGCCCTTCTGCTTGCAAAAGCCTGAGGCCCTTTCCACACAGCAAATGTATAGCGGGTTGCAGTTGGGATAAAAAGTAGCCCACTTTCCTGTTTTCGTGTTCGCATGCATCCATGCAGGCAGCGATTGGAGCCCACGGAAACAATGTCGTGCCTTCTCACTGATGTGTAGCTCTGCAGGCATGCATAAATGAACCCCCACAGTCATGCTGACTTCTCACGATACCACAATTCGACTATTTGTACCTGTGTCGCAGATGTAAGCAGCAAAATAAAAAAAGGAAAGTACAGCCGAATAAAGCGCCTCCTGCCCGGCTGCTTGCTCACAAGTGGCTGCAACCCAGGATTTTTCAAAAGACTCACGAATAGCGCACTTCTCAAAAAAACACGGGACAGACTTGCTTTAGGGATGGGATCTGTGTGAAGTGCCCTTCCCCAATGGTTTTTCCCCCTCATTCTAAACCCATGTTTATTGGCCTGTGCAGAGTAGGCTTGTGTGGTGTAGTGGTTAGAGTTTCACAGTAGGATCTGAGAAGCCCAGGTTTGAACCCCCACTCTGCTGTGGGAGTTTGCTGGGTGACTTTGAACCAGTCACATGTCCATAGTCTAACCCAGTGTTTTCCAACCTTTTTGATGTCACGGTACCCTTGACCTCACTCTTCATATCTCATGGTACCTCAGCCATCCTTCCCCCACCTTCCCCTCCCAGTTCCCCTGCTTGCCACCCCCACCTTCCCTTCCCAAGGTGAAGGGAAGCATGGGGGTGGGGGGAGTGGCTGCTGACCTTGCGGCAGGTCCTGCCCCCTGGGCCAGCTCCATATCCTTGCTGGTGCTGGCGGGAGACACCGCAAAAGTGAGGGGGGCTGGTGGCATTGCCGTGGTACCCCTGGGACATGCTCACGGCACCCCAGGGTACCACGGAACCCTGGTTGGGAATCGCTGGTCTAACCTATATCACAGTGTTGCTGTGAGGATAAAATGGAGAAGAGAATTATTTAAGCTTCTTTGGGTCCCCATTGTGGAGAAAGGCAGGTTATAAAAGAAGCTAATATCAGGATAGCCAAAGATTGGGTGGCAGATGAAAAATAGATTGGTTGCTGGATGGGAAGGAGCGGAATAAGATGAGAAAGGTGATAATGTGGGGGAAAGCAGTAGGAGGAAAGGAGGAGATAGTGTGGAGTACTGTGGACTATGCAATTGATCCTAGCAGACAGCACTACACAACTGGACCATAGTTTTCCCAGACAGAGGCTGCCGGGGGAGGGGAGGAAGGAAAGCTAAAAATGGAGGTTGGTCAGGTAAAGGTAGGTTGGTTTATGAAAGGGAAAGAGAGAAAGAAACAGGGATAAAGGAGAGGCTATGGGGGCTGCCAAGGAAGAGAAAAAGTAAATAGTGAGGGAGAGTTCAGTGAGATGCCCCATACAGTATCATGCCAACCTGTTCATACATCCGGGAAGCAAAAAATAGTTTTTAGTGCTTGAAATAACAGAACACATTTAAATCAATAAAATGGATATTGAAAAAAAAGCAACCCCCCCCCCCCCAACACACTAGCATAAAAGAATCATCCGAATTTGAGTTTTTGGATAAAGAACTCAGTGAGGGGTGAATCATGTCTCTTTGAATATTAGGAAACCCCACAAAAAGCTGAACACTGACAGGTTTGTGTGTGTTTTTTAAAAAAACAATAAAAGTAGGTAGGGCCCCTTCTGCACATGCAGAATAATGTACATTCAATCCACTTTCACAACGGTTTGAAAGTGGATTTTGCTATTCCGCACAGTAAAATCCAGCTTCAAAGTGCATTGAAAGTGGGTTGAAAGTGCATTATCCTGCATGTGCAGAAGGGGCCTAGCAGAGGGAACGATTTAGATCAACACTGTAGTATGGGGAAATGGAGGATTTCATTTTTTCTCTCCACTGTCTCCTTTTCTCTACATTCTGTGCTAGGAGGCACTTTAGGGAAGGCTTTGGCCTTTATACCCAGATTGTTGATCCTCCAGAACAACTGGTCGTTCACTGTGCCAAACAGCATGCTGGACTAGATGGACCACTGGTCTAAACCAGCTTCTGTGTGTACTGTGCAAGAAACATGCATTCACCAGACATCTACCTGCAGGGAAAATTGGAGCTGTGAGGAAGGGGATATGATTTGCCTCAGGAAAAAATATTAAGCTATTTTCTCCCACTACCATAGCCCCAATGTTCATTCCCCTTGCTGCATCTGCTTTGAAAGGGTGAAAAACCTAAAATTCGGAAACTCTGTTGACGCATCTCCTGCTGTCTTGATCATAGTTTTGAAGAAATTCGCTTTCAAGAGCCCCCAAATGCATTCTCTGTTCCGGAACAAGGCTCGCAGACTAAACTGATGGGGACCAGAAAGACATCATCTGAAAAGCCTTTGGCTTGCAGAAATGCCAGTTCTGTTTGATTTTTTCTGTAAGTTGGCTATGGACTTTGGAATTCAAAATCTAAAGCTTTGTTGTTTCTTGAGCGGTGGGCTTCCTTGCTTGGTGACATGATATCTGAACAACTTGGCTAATGGCAGCTGGTGGGGGTGGTAAACAGGGACCTTTCATGCCTTGGAGCCAAGCAGTTGAATATTTGCAAGGCTCACAGCCAGCCTTGAGAGAGGAAAACAGATCAGCCAATGACAGGAGATGAGACAGAGGAGTGGGAACAAAAGAAGCACAAGTGAGGAGTGGATGCCAGCAGATCCCCAAGGCCTGCTATATTTCTCAGCAGTTAACTAGGATGTGGAACACTGTGGGGTTATTTACTGAAGCTTCTCCCCCCCCCCCCACAATTCATTCTTTCTCATCCTGTAATGCTTAGAGCCGTGATGGCGAACCTATGGCACGCGTGCCCAAGGCGGCACTCAGAGCCCACTCTGTGGGCACGCATGCCGTCATCTCCCCCTTCCCCTTCAAATCTGACACCAGAAACAGACTAACAGATGACCTGAGTGCTACATGTGTTGCTCTCAAACTTACAAAGTATGAGCCAAGGTTAGACAAATTATCAGCATGTATACAACAGCAAAAATCGCATTAATTGTTCAAAAGCATGCCAAATGCAAACTTTTACCTTTCAATAAAACGTTGTTTGTATCATTGAAAGCTCTGTTATTGTGTTTTTCTTTTAAGACAAAAGATGTTAATGTATGAGTTATGTTTTTTCTAAACTAAAACCTCAGTATTCAGGTTAAATTGCCGTGTTGGCACTTTGCGATAAATAAGTGAGTTTTGGGTTGCAGTTTGGGCACCCGGTCTCTAAAAGGTTCACCATCACTAGCTTAGAGCTTTGCCTGCTGTGAATTGGTGTAAATGTGCACATTCTGTTCAGAGATGAACCTGTTTTGGAACATGTATGTGTGTGCCTGTGTACATGTGGCTGCCTTCCTTTCAGTTGTTTTTATCTGTGAAGCTTCCACGTTGTTGAATCTTGTTCCTTCACATGCAAACACCTGTCTTCAAATTGAATTATTCTGCAGGGTAATCTAAAGCCTCCCCTCCTCGGCGTCGTATCTTTTCTCTTGTTTATTGAGTTACGTTGCACCGTGCTTCAGATGCGACAGCCATTTAATAATCTTGAAGCCTTAGCTCTGCAGGGGCTAAAAAGATCCCAGCAGGCTTGTTAACTTCTGCTCTGAAACATTATGGGAAATATTTTCTCCTCCTTGGAATCCATGGGCTTTCTATTAATTTAGGACTATAAAAATCCATAGCCAGGTATGTGGTAAGCTTATTGAGTTTCCTACCTTTAAAAAAAATTCGTTGTTTTCCGATTTTAACTGGCCAGATTCATTCTGCATTCCATGTTGTGAAAGAAACACAGAGAAACGTGATCTTATTTCTTAATTCTGTGGTTTATTCCCTTATCCAAACAGCCCTCATTAGTGATTTAAAGTATTTACCAAAGTTTTAGAAATCTTCACTGTCTCAGGAAAGGATAAGATTCAGAATTCCAGCACTGAACATAATTATGATTTAAAATATTTGAAAATGTTGGATTTGAATGCTATAATGAAACACTTTGCAAAGAAGATTATGATAAGGAGAACTGAGATAAAAACTGGATAAAACTATTCAGTGTATGGCTTGAAAGAGCATTCATAAGAACATAAGAATGTAAGAAAGAGCCTGCTGGATCAGACCAGAGTCCATCTAGCCCAGCACTCTGCTACTCCCAATGCCTTTGGAAGTGCTACATCAGATGCCTTTGGGAGTGCAGCATTCCTGATTAAATGGATACAAACATAACTTTAGCATATTTTAAGAGCTGCTTCTAGTTTAATAGCGGCAACATTATTGGTGAGAATCGTGTAGTATATCTAATAAGATCCTGGCCAGTGGTTCTAGCTGATATTTAGAATCTGTTGATGAATAAGATCTTTGAATGGACATGACAGCTGACATGTGATACCAAAAATTAAACATTCTTTGTGGAGCAACCTCAGCATCTTAAAAAAGACGTCTATAGTATCAATTAATGCACATAGCTAACAATGTGCATCAGGCTGTTTTTTATACCATTCTCAGTTTTCTTCTCCATTCAGAATTTGAGGGTTATATTGAACAATATGGGCTTGCCCCTCCCCTTCATGAGGAAGGGAGCAAGAATACACAGTCCCTGTCTTCTTATCAAGTACACCATCCCTCCCTCTGGACAAACTGACTGCTCACACAGGGCTGTAACATCCTCAGAGGGGCTACGTGCATGTAACGGAATGTCCAGAAACCCATTTCATGAAATAGCAGTCCCAGATTCAGGGAGGAATACAGCATACATTGGCCATTTCTGCCAGTTCCCCCTTCCCACTACAGGTCCCTTTTATGTCATTATGTGAGCAGCAGTGGCGTGGTGGCTAAGAGCAGGTGCACTCTGATCTGGAGGAACTGGGTTTGATTCCCAGCTCTGCCACGTGAGTTCTGGAGGCTTATCTGGGGAATTCAGATTAGCCTGTGCACTCCCACACATGCCAGCTGGGTGACCTTGGGCTAGCCACAGCTTTTCGGAGCATTCTCAGCCTCACCTACCTCACAGGGTGTTTGTTGTGAGGGGGGAAGGGCAAGGAGATTGTAAGCCCCTTTGAGTCTCCTACAGGAGAGAAAGGGGGGTTATAAATCCAAACTCCTCCTCCTCCTCCTCCTCCTCCTCCTCCTCCTCCTCCTCCTCCTCCTCCTCCTTCTTCTTCTTCTTCTTCTTCTTCTTCTTCTTCTTCTTCTTCTTCTTCTTCTTCTTCTTCTTCTTCTTCTTCTTCTTCTTCTTCTTCTTCTTCTTCTTCTTCTTCATTCCTTAGAGTCCCCTGCTCCCAAGAGATACATTTTGTGGAGATCAGTGGTCTGCAGTGGGAAGAGGGGAGAAATAAAGTTCCATTATGTCACTGGAAAAATTTAGTCTGAATCCAAACCACAATTTGCAAACCAAAAGCATAAGTGTATGAAAGGGTGTACCTCTGCTTAGGACAGCTTTGGAAAAGCTTTTGGAAACACTTGCAATGACACAAGACAGAAATCTGTTTTAAACATGCTGGGTTTGAGGCAGAGGAGATGTGCCAGTTTACAAGATTCTTAGCAAAATTCCAGGAGTGTATTGAAGCTGCTCTAGGCATGGACTGTCTGCTCAGACAAAAACAGATGGATGGATTTAGGTAACAAAAGGGGAAATCGGATGGTGCTGAGACCACCACTCAGTACAGGAAGTTTTGGAGGCAGTCCCTTGTGTGTAGGATTATGTCCTATGAAAGATTTGTCTGATATGCTCAACTGGTGTTCTTCCAAGGGCAACGAGGACAGTTTTCTTCAGTCAAGACATGGCAGGAAGGCTGCGGAAAGCTCATAATTAATCTTAGACGTTGCCTCTTTTTAGCGAAAATTGTGTTCTATGGTTCTGTTTTGAATGGTTTGCATTTGGATTTTGGCGCATTTCTATGTATAATCTTGTTTAGAGAGCTGTCTGGTAAAAAATAGGATGGGCAGTTTAATAAAAAATAAAAATATAGTAATGTGTATGAATTGGCAAAGGGAGCAGTGATAATAGGTTTCAGCAGAAGCTGCTTCAAGAATTCTGGAGTGCATGCAGAAAACAGAGATAATCAAAATCTAGAGGGGAAAAATGCTGGGAGCACAACTTTATTGCCAGAGACTTTGATCTTTGGAGCAAATTTGAAGCTTGAGCTGCGGAGGATAACTGTGGAATCAGAAACATGAGCCTGGGATTTATCCAGGAAATAGCCTTCTGCCGTGGATAGATGTATATAGTGGGATGTTACAGCCTTGCCATGAGCTGCAGTAGGCAGAGCAGAACGAGAATGGTTAAGGGCACACAGCCCAACAGTAAAGAAAAATACAGGTTATGGAAGGAGAGCGCTTAGGCAGTCACTGTCTTTGGTCTTAAGAAATGAGATATAATAGATGGCATTGGAAAAGATTCAGAGCAAGGGCAAGAATGTTTGCATAGAGACTGTGCTATTAACCACCTGGAGAAAGTCATCTAAAGCAAATGAAGAAGCTGAAAAGTCAGACTAAAAATTGATTAAAAATTAATGCATTAAGAAAAAAATTATGAGAAATCTTTAAAAGCAAGGCAGTTATTCCTTACATAGGTAAAGAGAGGCAAGTGGTATACACAAGAGATCCTGATAGTTAACTGTATTTCTTCACAAATCACTTAAAATTATTTGAAAGTGTTTTCAGTCCCCTCCCCCCCTTTACCACAATGTATTTCCGCACTCACCCTCTCAAATTCCTGGCCACCATTTTTTGTGATTTTTCCTCCCTCCCCCACCCCTTGGTGTTCTGTGTTGAATTGCTGCTTCAGTGCTTCAAAGATCCTTGCCATGATTCTGTATTCCTCCTATAAATGATGTCTTGAAGATTGCCTCCCCCCCCACCCCCACCCCCACCCCAAATGAGCAGATAAACAGGTGAGGCAGAATGGAGAGTGAGCTGGGAAAATGGCACCAAGGAGGAAGTTCAGGGAAAGCAGAGAAGCATGGAAAACATAGTAAATAGATCACACAGATACTGTTTTCAAAATGTTTCTACTGGAGAATCGTTTTAAAAGGGGATTGATTTGATGCTGCAAATAAAATGTTTTGGGGTAAAAACAGTATGGAACTCCATGGAGGAAACATTTTATTTCCCGCCTCAAATTGTTTTAAAAGGTTTGTACGGAAAGGATAGTAGTCACAGCAGCCTCCTAGATTGTTGTATCCGTGCTCTCTGACTCTGCAGCATTTTAAAAGAAGAAGTAATAAAGAATAGCGAGGGTTAAAGTTGATTGGAAAGGCATTTGAGCAGGCCCATGAAAATTAGCTGGGACTCGGTTGCTGCTTGTATGTTACATTAGCCCAGTGAATTTTTTGATCCTCCTTCCCTTTGAAGAGCTCCTCTCTTCTCTCTGCCAACAGTTAATTTACAACATTCGTCTGTAGAACCTACTCAGGTATGTATGGTTTCCTCTCTCTGTTTTGGTTAGGCTGAGAGAGGTTGTCTGGCTCGGTTATCTTCATAGCAGAGTGAGCAATTAAGCTTGGGTCTTCCAATGCAAGTGAAACTTCATCTGAATCCTAGCCCAAGAACTAGTTCAGGTGAGTTTTTTCTTTGGCAGTGGTGTGTCTGTAAACTGCAGTTTGGTTCAGGCTGAAGGCAATTAATAGATTCTTGGTTCAGGTTTTGCGCTTAAAACAAACAAATAAATTTTGGGATGAGTTTTAAAGCTGGGGTTGAGGTTTTTCTTGATTTCTCTGCTCTGACTTTCCAAACTCCATTGGAAAAACCATTCAGTTTCAAAAGCAGTTTATCACATGACATAAAAGGGGCTGACAGCTGCAATTCAGCAAGAATAGATGTAGCTCCTGCCCTTCCCTCAGCTTCATGAAGGATAATTTTTCAGGAGTCTGAAGAAAGCACACCAGCTACAGAAGAGGGGTCAGGGAGACCACACTTCCTTCCTCCCACCTGCTCACAAGCTTCTCTGTGGCATCAGAAAGTACCCAACATAAGTGACAGAAGGGGGAAAAATCTTCTTTTTGAGTCTGGATAATCACACCTACAAGCATTATGTCACTTGGATAAAGGAACAGCCATGTCCACGAGCAACAGCAGGAAGTCAGAAATTGGAATTGGGTTTTGCAGTCATCCTGGTAATAAGGGAAATATGTATAAAAGGGGAAAAGGGGGCTGGAGGATCTTAAATAATCAACATATCAGTATTTCAGGGTCAAGGAAGAAAACAATTAAGACAAAATAAGAATCTGTTCCCTGTCCAGTCATCACTTGTTCAGTTTCACAAAAAGATAATGGAGATGGTTACATTAGTATGAAATGAATTAGAAGCCTCAGTACTATTAAGCAACCCTCTTCTGATTACCATCAGAAGGGCTTATCATGAACTGGGCTAAGTAGGTGGTTCAGCAGTGTCCTTGAGTTGCAGGGTGGTGGTGGTTCTGCTCTATATTTGTCTTCATCCTAACCCCATGACCACATAAGAATCCTTTCACATACAATCCCTTCACCAGGTTTCTGGGCCAAAAGAGCCCCTCTCTTTCACCTGTCATGTTACAACCATCTCTGGCTTTAATTTTTTAAAAAGTCATTACTAGCTGTTCCAAAGTTTGGCCAGAATGCTCTGAAAGTGCTAATTCTTATATCTTCTAAGCGTATTTAAATGGTTCTGTGCTGTTAAGCAGGGGTTGGACTGTGAAGCAGTCAGGTACTGAGTCAGATCCTTGGTCTATCAAGGTCAGTGTAGTCAACAGGGATTGGAAGTGGTTCTCCAACCACTCCCAATCCTTGTTGACTATACTGAGCTTGATAGTCTTCGACAGAAGTCTTCGGGTCATCTATTATCTGATCCTGTAAACTGGAAAGTGGGGGATTAAACCTGGGGCCTTCAGCACACAGAGCAAATGTTCTGCTACAGTCCTGTGGCCCTATGCAATGATAGTTCATCCTGCTGACTTAATAGGATAGGTTCCTACAAGTTTTCTTTTTGTATTCGTGTATGCATATGACAGTACAAAATTTAGTAGCTGCATATAAAATGTAAATCATAGCTCTGTGCTTTTTCTTCATACATCCTTAAAATACTCATGCTCATGGGCATGATTGCCCTAAAAGTGTGCGTTTTAAGGTGGGGTAATAATTCTTGCAATGCTTTTCTTCCTCGATGCATTGTTTTCATATTTGTACTAAATACGCATTATAAATTCTTCACAACAATCATGGCTGAATGGCTAAGGAAATGTATTCTAGACTTAATTCTTGAAGTTCAAATGAGATTTTTTCAAAGGAGATATATGAACAATAATTTAGACAATTATTGAATGCCACTGAATATTCAAATAGGAAAATAGAAAAAAACATTTAATTTTTTGGTTGCAGAGAAAGCTTTTGACAGTGTATCTTGGTTATTTCTAATGGAAGTCTTACAGGATATGAATTGTGGAACTGAATTTTTAAAAACTGGCTGCAAAATATTTATATAAAAAAGCCAGTTAGAATTTTAATACATGGATATTTAATGAAAAAATGAAATAGCAAAAGGATTGCAAAAAGGATGTCCAATATCACCAATATTATTTATTCTGGCAATTGAAATACTAACTACAAAAATTAGACATGATATAAGGATCTCTGAAATTAAAAAAAATAGTATAAAATGAAAAGTTATGCAGATGATGTTATATCAGCAATAAAACTAAATATCTCCTTGAAATATATAATGGAACAAATTCTAAATCTAGTTATTCTAGATGCAGACTGAAAAAAAGTCTAAGATAATGCAGAATATAAAAAGAAACAAAGGACAATAAGATAAAATAATAACCACCCAATCCAAAGTCTAAGGTGGTCAGGGATGGCTCTGCTGCCACCTGCTGCACCACCTCCAGAGAACTTCCAGACAGCATGGGTAGGCAGCTAAAAGAACAAACCCTGGCCACCTGGAAACCCTCCATAAGGCTTAATGGAATTGCGCCACCCAAAAGGGGGATGCAAGTCTGAAGCCCCAGCTGTGGAATTCCAGGCCCTAAAGCCTGGGTGGACACTGACAAAAGCTGGCTCCAACCCTGGGAAGGCCCAGCCGGCCCCCACTTGCACTTGTGTCCAATCAGACTCCAGCGTTGCTCCGCAGTGGCATCCACTTCCAGGTTTTGCCACTGCAGATCTGTGGTGTACCTGGCCCCCGGCACCTTGGCCCACTCTGCTGGCAGGAGTCCCCCTTACATTGGCAGAGAGGGCAAACACTTCAGCACAGCACAATGCTGCTTCCATAGCCCATTTGCCCCCCCCCATCTGTTTGGAGTAAAATACAATAGTAAGGAAAAAACTGGTATTTTCTAACCTACAACTATGAGCATTAGTTAGCTAGCATATTTATATAAATGATGTTCAATAAAATCATGAGAAAATTCTAATAATAAAATATTAATAATAAGTATTGATACATGATTATTATCATTAGTTTCTGATCCCAATTCTTATAAGCTGTTTATCATACTATCAGATTTTTATCTTTTTACTTATTCTGATTGTTAAAATGAATTTTTCCATTTAAAAAACCTTTTATCGTATTCTATGCCCTTATATCATTTAAATCTCTTTTTATCTTATTTTTAAGAATAATATGAAAAGTACATTTTCTCTTGAAATTCTTGGTTTGTCTTCTATTTACATAGTTTGTTAGATTGACTACTGTTGCAAAGGAAGATTTTAAAAGATGGAAAAAGTTAATAATTTTGTGGTTAGAAAGAATTTCTGCATTTGAAATGAATATACTACCAAAGCTGATTTTTGTATTCCAAATGTTACTAATTTACATACATGAAAAGAGTTTAAAATGACTGAGAACAATGAATAATTTTGTACACAGTGGAAAGAAGACCAGAGTCGAATGCACTGGCAGAATAGGCAAACATTCCAGCACAAGCTTGCACCAGCTCCAAAAAGCCCTTCCCCCCCTTGTTTGGAGCTAACGTAACTAAAAAAAGTGAACTATTAAAATGTAAATTTAAACAGTAAGCTCCATGTAAATTATATGAAAATGAAGGTTTATATTTTGTGTTTATGTTGAAAGAACACTTCCAAAACATTAAAAAAAATCTTGGGGGCATGCTGAGGTGTCTTAAATGTACACACTGGGTATGCTACCACTTCATCAATCCACTCTATCATCCTAGTTTAGAAATCAGTGTGGTTACAATTTCTGCATGCCATGGTTTCTGCAGTGAGCACAAGGTTATCTGACACAGGAAAGAACTGCTGTAGGGGCGAGAGCCCCCCCCCCGATGAAATAATTATGATAATAATTATTAGTAATAAATAATCATATTACCACCTCTATTCCTGTTAGTGAAATGCTTTGAGTTATGATAGTTGATATTGTTGACAGTCACTTAGCAAGGCGTTGGGGAAGTAATTGCATCAATGGTGTCATGTGCAAACCCATGATGTCACCATGCAAGCATGACTTTCTGAGAACTCCCCAAGTTAAAATTTTGTTGGTATCCTAGAGCATCACTCTGACACAGTGATGACATTTCTGGGTTTGGGCTTAAAGTGATGTCATGCCATTGCAATGATGTCATTCATCCATTCTTGGGGGTGATTTTCTGGCCCCCAGATGCACACACAGTGCAATGTGCACCCCCCGTCCCCTGGTAGCTCCGCTTCTGTCTCATTCTCATTGAAAGGGACAAACACTGGAGTCAGGGCTCACCACGGCCGGATACCTAGTGAAGCCTATGAATCCAATGGGGAGGGGGGTCTATTGGTAAATGTTGGAACCCTGAGGCGTGGAAGTCCTACTGCTGCATCCCTTTGCCATCATAATCAACTTGAACATTTTCTCTGAGTAAGTGATACAAACTTCTGAGAAGGAGGGAAAAAAGCAGCAATGGCCATTGCCTACCTGCTCTCCCTTTCCCTCTATGTGGCAGTGGGAACTGGGCCCACAACAAGAAAGCAAGCTGGTGACTTTGGATGGTGGGAAGGAGATAGCGCCCGGCTTGTTCTTTGCTGGAAGGCCATTTGCAAAATCCAATGCCAGAGTCAAATAGGACCAGTGTCACTCCTGACTAATTATTTCCTCCTGCTTCACACACGTATCCAGATCACTTGATTTCTTATTACCACATTTAACAATGTCTGATGACTCACTGTTGAATGTGTCTCTACTGAAAAGCCTTGTGTTTGAGGTAATGAGAGGCAACACAACAATCCAATCTGTGTCATTTAGTGCGTACTCACTGAATGCTGTCGTCATGAAATGAGGGACAGGCACACTGAAACCATGTCTTAACTGTGATTCAGTCCAATCGAAACCAATGGGGCTTGTGCAATTCATGGCGCGTGTCAATAGGACTTACTGAAGACTAACGCTGTGCCCTCTGCATTTCAGTGGCAGCTCTAAACCAAAATATTGAAAAGTTGAGGCTCAGAGCGAACAATTGGCTTGACTTCAGTTGAAATGTGGGCAGTTGGAGGGTTACTGTATACTATGTTCAGAAACCACTTGTGTTTTCCCAAGATCCACTAGAAAGCCCTAAGAGGCCTGCTTCTGTTGAAGAATGTATGGATTGAAGTTTAAGTGTCCTGCTTGAGTCCACCTGGAATGGACCAAAAAGGCACTCAGAGTTGTTTTACTCATTGATCAGACAGACTGTTCATTGTGGGTTGGATAGAGGCTGACAGTAACAAGTTAAGCAGGTTACTTTGCAAGTTCCTGACAAGTAAGGAAGTTTAGATGTTGTCCCAGCAAGTGACTGAACCTGATTGATGTCTTATATAGTTCTACTGAGGTCTGTGTGTCTCCAGACCTTCCTCCCTGGTGGCAACAGCTAAGATTTAAAAGGGCCATGCTTGATTCTGGGGTTGTGCGCTTTGGCAGGGCTGGGGTTCTTCCTGTCTTCTTGAGACTCAGTTGGAAAGTAGAGAAACCGTCTGGGATGCGGATGGTCCTGATGATGGTTGAATCCAGGACAGCAGATGCAGGGACCTCTGTCTTCTGGGGTTCCACCAGCTTGTCTGAGGGCATATCATTGTGTATGGCTGCCTCTGGTCTAAGGTTTGGAACTCTTCCTCTGAAAGGGCGGGGTCAGAATGTGAGGCAGATTCTGCATGGGCCAAAAACAGCAGTGTGAAAATGGTGTAAACCCTTTTACACAGTTTTAAACCATTTGTACACCACTGTTTTTGGCCAATGCGGAATCCACCTCAGTGTGTGACATGCTGCAGTCCTAGATTATAACATCTTTATGGACCAGGATTTCCTTGTTATTTTCTTCAAAAAGATGAAGCATAAATGAAGATGTGATGCTGTTGCTTTGTTGGTTTAAATTAATCCCATGAACTGATATTTTTTTTAAAAAAAGTTTAAGTGAAAGAGAATGAAGATGTAGGTTTATACAACACAAGTGGTGTACATAAAATTAAACATCTGTTTGCTTTGTCAGAATAAATGAAATAAATAAATAATGGGATTAGGGGTGCTAGATTTTGACATTGGTAATTTTTAGGAGTTTTAAGATTACAGCAGACCAGATTCCAAAAATTTTGCTTTGCATATAAGGACCAGACTACACAGTAGAGGGTTTTTTTCCCTTTCTTTGAAGCTGCACAGCACAGCAGTCATGGGGAACATGAGTTTTAAAGCCTGGAAGCTCCTGATTCATCTCAGGGCCATAGAGTGTGGGGGAAGAAGGGCTGCTGTCCCACTGGGACATTTCTTGACTTGATGGCCCTGGCTACACACGTTACCAAAAACATTTGGAAAATGTTTTCAATCCCTCCGTGTACCACAATGTATTTCAACACTCACCCCCTCGAAATCATTCCTGGCCACCATTATGTGATATCTCTCTCTCTCTCTCTCTCACTCTCTCTCTCTCTCTCTGAGTTCTGTGTTGCATTGATTCCTTAATGCTTCAAAGCTTCTTGCAGCAATTCCCTATTCTTCATATACTTGTAGCATTGATGATTGGTGGCCCAAAAATTAAACAAAACAAATGATTGAAATAAACAGATGAAGGGGAACAGAATAACAGGGGTGGAGCGAGGGGGAACTGCACCCAGTGCACGCTTGTACCCTGTGGCCCCACCCCGCAATGCCCCAGAACACCCCGCCACGCCCCCGCAGGGTCACACACACGGTGCGCCGCGCACCCCCCTGTCCCCTTGGTGCTACGTCACTGTAGAGTAAGTTCAGAAAATGGTGCCGAGGAGGAAGTTCAGGGAAGCAGAGAAGCATGGAAAACATAGTCAATCAATAACACAGCAACTGAAGATGTTTTGAAAACATTTCAGCCAGAGAACCGTTTTAAAAGAGGATTCAATTAAAATGTTTTGAGGCTGGGAACAAAATGTTTTGAGGATAAAAGCAATGTGGAACTCCATGGAAGAAACATTTTATTTCCCACCTCAAAATGTTTTAAAATGTTTGTACAGAAAGGACCAGTGTGGATCCTTGAGGGCTTTAAAAACAATGTTCCCTGCTATTTCTGTTTGCAAGGGGAAACTAATCCAGACACAGTTCCTTAAAATGTTATTGTGTAGTTTTGGCCATAAACTGGCCTGTGCTGAATGGTTGTCTGTTTTGATATGTAGGCAAGAAGTGGTGCTTTTAGAGTTCCTGAAATATTTCTAGGAAAAGAAATCTTAGTGGAGAAAAAAGTTACCTTTTAAAAAATTCAATTCACTTCTCTTTGTTTCCCCTTCCGGCTGCTTATTCAGCCACCCCTCTTGCCCCAGGTTAGGAGATCTTTTGCCTCTTAGGCTGATTCCTATCAATGATAGTGGATCAATGTCATGACATCACAGCCCTGTGCATCCAATCAGAGGTATCCCAATATTCCTGAGGGTGACTAGTCAGTCTGTTTATACATGAAGGTAACATCACAGTGCTACACATCCAGTTAGATTTGGTTATGTGTTCATGCTTGCAATCCTAAAACCATTTTCCAGAGTGTAAGCTCCTTTGAATAAAATGGGACTTACTTCCGAGTCGACCTGCTTAGAATTCCTTCCAGTCTCCCTGATGGCGAACCAAACTAATTCAAAGAGACAGGTTTCCTTATTGGGTAGGTGAAACGCAGCTCCCTTGGAATTGCTGAGAAATTGCCAATAGAAGGTAACTTTTGGCAAAATGTCAAAAATTCCCACCTTTTTGACTCTGATCTAATCCTGAATGCATTTGTATGGAAGTCCAGGTAAATGTGTGTAGGATTTGACAGGGGAAAGTATCTTATTTCTTATATAATCACACTGCAATTCCAGAGATTGTAATCTTGTGCTCATAAAGTACAAGAACAGGCTGAGACCTTAAAAGTCAAATCCATTGTTGCTTTTATGCAGAAGTAAAAGTTGTATTTTCTGCATGTGTGTGAAATGCAGCTGAAATTCAGATGAGTTTCCATATCTGGTTTCTGTCAAATAAAATATAGACTATATGTAACAGAAGAGGGGGAAATAGCTGCCAAGGCATGGATTCATGGTCTTTCAATGCAAACAAAACTCACTTTCTAAAATCAATGGCAAATCTCAAGTAAGGAAGAGGCGAATGAGCAGCCCTTGGTACTGTATAGAACTCTTTTCACACAGGCAATGAAAAGGTAGCCAGCTCGTTGGGGAAATGCTTTCTAATTTCCCTCTTGCAACATGGACGCTATGGCTCGCTCTGCAATTCATCAGCAAAACACAGAGAAAGCTGTTCATGCATGTAGCTTTCTCTGCTGAAGTGCTCTGCTAATTTTAGGGATCATTCAAACAGGTTTTTAGTCTGCGCTGAAGAAAGCACAACGGGGTTAGTGCTGAAGAGCTGCTTATCAGCTTTTTGCATGCAGGTATCATGAATATCTAATTAGAAAACACACGCATGCTGTATTGATTATACGGTAGATATGCACGTGCTTGTTTCTTCGCTTGTGGTCCATCTCAAGTATTCCAGCTGGCAAATGGAAGAGGATTGGGTTCTGCTCACAGCCATGCACAGCACACCTGACATATCAAGTATATATTTTTTTACTCTGGTAACTAGGGTTGCCAGCTTCCAAATGGGGTTTGGAGATTGCCTGGAGTTACACCCAATCTCCAGGCAACCAATATTAGTGCCCCTGGGGAAAGTGAAATAAAATGTTTTAGAGTAAAAACAGTTGGAACTCCATGGAGGAAACATTTTATTTCCTGCCTCAAAATGTTTTAAATGACTTGTGCGGAAAAGCCCAGTTTTTACTGATTACTGACTTCCAAGGTCAGAAAGTCTGCAAAAGAGAGAGAGGCCTTTAACGTTTCTGTACATATGTTAACATAGAAAAAAGTATTCTACCAGTGCGCTGAGGGGTCGATTAATTTGTGATCCAGGAAGGCAAGCCAAGTCCCAGAATAAAAAGGTATAGAGTGCCTGGATTTGGCCTTTATTTCAGAATATCACACACCACCAAAAATAAAAGATATAACTTATTTTATAGTATCGCAGCTCCAGAGCTTTATGTAGAAGACACTTTATATTTTTGTGTTTTTAAAAAACATTGGTCTGATTTGCCATCCTGCAAGCTAAGCACTTTCCAATTCAAGTGGAGCAGTGGTCAGGAGGGAGATTCTCTTTCATCCCCTCATTGAATTAACAGCAGCAAAATACCCACTTCTAAAACCCATTTGTAGATGCCTGTCAAGCTGAGGCATAGCAAGGGAAGAAAGCACTGGTGAGTCCTCTGCCCTCGTCCCACCCTGGAACGCCCCAGCTATGCCCTCAGAACGCCCCTGGAATGCCCTCTCCACACCCCCATGGGGCGCATGCCTGGTGCATCATGCACGCCCCCTGTCCCCTTAGAGCTACGCCACTGCTGTCAAGTGGCTTGTACTGTGAAGAACAGTTTAAATCTGGCATGGCAAATGTCCAGAAGACCAGACTGGAGGTTTTCCATAGGACTTAGCCAATTTAAATCATTTGTTCCACCCATCTCTGCTTGGTGGCTCTGCCCAATAACCTTCAATCTCTCCTCCATTTGCCTGGCTACATTCAGAGAGATACTCCAAAGAAACTGGAAGAAGCATAAAAATACAGCAGTGTGGAATGCACAGAGTTGAAGAACCTGTTTCCCCACATCCATGTGTCTCCTTACAAAAGGTTTATTTGGAAATCCTTGGGCTCTCATGCCAAAAACTTTTCTTCTCATATATTCCGTCTTCAAAAGTCAAGGCTTGCTGTTTACCTTCTGTTTGACTTGAATCTGTGGAATGCCCCAAATTCCTCCTTGGCTGAAAAGGTTTATAAAAGAGGGAACAATTCTTGATACATAGTTTCTTTTCTCCCTTCTTGTGTAAATCAAGTCATAATAAGCACTCAGGTGTAGAAGTGCACAAGTGCACATTTTTCAGTGGAGATCTTAGAAGTAAATAAAGGATGGTTGAATAAGTAAAAACTGGAAGGCAGGTTCCTCTAGGCTCTGATCATTGCTTCCAGAGTAATCCAGCTATATGCAGACAGAAGATGCAGTCCCAAGCTAAGGGAAATAGTTTAACAGCTCTGAATTTAGTACAGTGTAGCACCATTGCACTAAGTAGAGGTGTATTTCCCTGAAATTCACATGTGTCCCAGAGACTGAGGCACTGAGGATGCTGAATTGTCAGCCTACAGGACATTGGAATGCTTGTTACTTAAAGCAGGGGTTCCCAACATGGTGCCCGAGGGCGTCATGGTACCCACCCACTGACCCCTTTTCTGACATCTGCTAAATGTTTTTAGGACGTGAGTAGGGCCAGGTAGGGCTTTCCCACAAGGCTTCTGGGCACCTTTTCAGCCCAAGAAGTACACAATTGTATTCAGCTGGTCCTATCAATGTCAGCAATATATAGTGTTCCCTTTTAAAAATGTTTTTGATCAACTATCTTTGAAGACGTGTGCACACAATATGAACATCGGCATGGATTTTCTTATTGTGTGTTCGTGTCTTTGAAAACAGCTCATAGAAAATAAAGGGGAAAGCTATATGTTGCTGGAATCAGCAGGACTAAGGCCCGTTCTGTACGGGCCAAAAACAGTGCTCCAGAAATGGTAAAAATACCATCCCTGAGGCGCTGTTCGCATGGCTGCCACCTCCAAAATGAGGCACACAAGTGGGGAAATGCTGTTTTTGAAACTCACTCAATGAGCGAGTCTTTTTGAAAACAGCGTTGTGCAACCATTTTGTTGTTCAATGTACTTTTCCTTCCCGCACAGCTCTGCAGGGACAAGGGGACCTGTCTCCTGGTCTCCAACCCCCAAGGGTGTCCCCTCTTCCCTGCAGAGCTCCACAGGGAAGAGAAGGTAGGTTTCACAGCAAAACAAAGGCACCTCTTTGCGAAGGCGCCTCCGGGGGCCGCGACGCCTCCGGGGCCGACTGCACAGAAGCATGCAAACGGTCCCGGGGCTCCACTGGTATTATTCATACTTGTGGGCCGCAGCTTCACAGGCCCATGTGGAATGGGCCTAACTGAGTACAACCACGTACTTTTTGGGCTGAAAAGGTGCCCAGGATTGGAGCCTGCAGAGTAAACGTCCTGGGAAAACCTTATCCAAAAAAGCTGCAGGCCTGAAGAACCCCCGCAGCACCACAAAATTCTGGGCATGAGGGGCCGAAGAAACTGGCCAGACCCCTTTTAAAATCAGGTGAGAACAATAAGGTATCTCCTCAGCTCCTGAGCTCCACATAGCAAGAGGAGATATCTTGAAACTGACTTCTGGGGTGGGGGGAATTTGGCATTTTATCAACTTCAAAAACATATGGCTTGAGCTGAAATAATACATCCTGAGGAAAAGCTGGGGAGAGTTCCTACCTAAGATGCATTTTTTCCCATTCTCAGGATGTCTTATTTGTGCTGTGCAGAGTCAGCCCTAAGGCAGTTGCACACATTGTGAAACTTATATTGGTAACTAAAAAGGCTAAAGAAATTCTCAGAATGTTGGACCATCTTCCTTCTTTTATTTAGAGACCTACAGGAGACCGTACAGTGGAGTAATTCAACCAGAAGAAGCAGTGTTCCCTTTCCTGCCCTTGCCATAAGTTAGATTTGCCTGTCAGTGATGGCTTTGAATCGCTCATGATTTAGGACTCAGTCTCAGGGTCTTATACCAAAGACAAATTGCCCCTTAACATGCTTTTGTTCTTACTCTGCCAAGAACTGGTAACATCTTGTAACCATTTGTGGAGTTTCTGTGCACAGAGCTCTCTCCCCAGTCAATACACAAAAAAACACACATGTTCAGTAGAGAATATCCTTCATCCAAGTTTTGCACTGTGTGAGCAAATACTAGTTAGATTATCCAGCCTTCAAACCTGGTACTGATCCTTTTCCGGTCAGTCTTGCCCAACTCTGAGCACTCTTTTCCCCCTCCTTCCAGTGTTCACGTGATCACAAACTGACCATCTGTTCCACAGAAGGAAGAGGGACTCTGGGTACTTGACTGTTAGCAAAAAGCTTTCTGCTGTGTTTGTGTGTGTGTGTTTTGCACACTGAGGCAACGGACTTCCCTCCCATACATATTTATAGATGCATAATCCTTTGTTAATCTTTCCTTCCATTTCAGACTAGGAATGTCTTTTCAGTCAGTCATGTGGATTCAGACTGCCACTTCAATGTTTAAAAACTCTTTGGAAACATGGAAAGAGTTTGTCAAGTGATTGCATTTCGCAAATCAAATTGTATGAACCAGAAAATGCCAAGGTTGAATGTGGGCAGGAATAAATATGAGCATAAAAAGTTCCTGCTGAATCAGATCAATGGTCCATAAGGTTGCCAGCTCTGGATTTGGGAAATTCCTGGAGAGCTAGAATGGTATAGCTTGGGGGTAGCCAGGTTTGGAGTGGGGAGGGAACTTTGTGGGGTATAATTCCATAGATTACACACAAGCGTGCGCACACACCTTACCAAGCAGCCATTTTGTTTCCAGGGAAAGGGATTTCTGTTGTTTGGAGATCAATTGTAGTTGCAGGATATCTCTAAGCCCTACTTGGATGCTGGCAACTTTAGTGGTCCATCTTGTGTCCCAACTTGTTTTGCACAGTGGCCAACCAGTTTGCCACAGGGCATAGAGGCCAGGGCCCTCCCTAGTACTGTTGCCTCCCAGTACCGGTATTCAGAAGTTTGCTACCTTAAGTAGATGGAGGCCCCCTTTAGCCACCATGGCTAGTAGCCATAGATCAGGGGTAGGGAACCTTTAACACTCAAAGAGTCATTTGGACCCGTTTTCCATGGGAAAAGAAAACACTTGGAGCCGCAAATAATTGTTGACATTTAAAATAAAGATAACACTGTATATATTGGGTTTTTTTAACCTTTTACTCCGCTCATTCTGAGAAGCGCATGGATGCGTCCGCCCTGCTGCCTACAGGGCGGGCAAGGATGGGGCCAGCGGCTCAGCCTTGCCGGCCGCCAGGAAAGCGCCCGCCCCGCTCCAACGGGTCAGGCGAGAGGGGAAGCCCGCAGCGCAGCCCAGCCGGCTGCGGGCAGTTGGTGCGCCTGCCCTGCTGCCTGCAGAGCGGGTAAGGATGGGGCCAGCGGCTCGGCTCATGGAGCCGCAGTGCAAGGGCAGAAGAGCCGCAGGTTCCCTACCCCTGCCATAGATAGACCTCTCCTCCATGAATTTACCTAATACCTCTTAAAGCTATCTATACTTGTGGCCACGACCGAAACCAGATCTACATTTTTTTTGAGGAGGGCAAAAGTAGACATATTATTTACATGTTTTCTTTATATAATCTGCTACTACTGTCTCCTCCCCACATCATGCCCAGGGCAGGCAACTCCCTTGTCCCCCTCTAAGATCCAGCCCTAGCCATCACTACCTCCTTGGTAGCCAATTCACAATTTAATTACTTGTTGAGTAAAGAAGTATTTCTTTTTGTCTTTTCTGAACCTATTTTCAAACAATTTCATTGAGTGCCCCTGAATTCTAGTATTACAGGAGAGGGAGAAAATCTCTTACTTTTCCATCTATGCATAATTTTATAAACCTCCACTATACCCCCATTAATTGTTATTTTTCTAGACTGAAAAGGTCCAGACTCCCCAGCCTTTCCTCATAAACAGTGTGCAGCGCTCTCTGAGAATTCCTTGGACCAGCAGTCCTTCCTTAAACTGCCCCTATGTGGTCTTAATTAAGAGGACTTTTCCTAAATATTCCAAAATACTTAATTCCTGTTTACACCAGTAATGTAAACTTATGTGAGGTTACTCCCGTCTAAGCCCATTGCAGTCAATGGGTTTACACTAGAGTAATGCTTCAGAGAGACCATCCTGAGGTAAATTACATCAGAAGGATGTCACAAAGGATGTCTCTGCTGAGGATGTTACTGATAGGTGTATGTTTGTTTAGGATATGACTGTTAGATTCTGATGTTAGTTTTGTGTGAGCAAAATTGCAAATATGCCCTTGTCCATTACAAGGGAAAGAGTTTGCATACGTCGTTGGGCTTTTTTCCCAGCTGAGAGCAGGAAAGAAATAAAAGTTGAAATGCAAACTGTGAATTTTTTAGTAAACATACCAAGGTTTATTTGTACTTATAAATAATCATCACAGATGCATAGTATTAAGGGCTGTCCACACATTTGGAAACAGATAACAACATGGAAAACATGGATTACCTCAATAATACACTATCTCCACAGACGCTAGTATGACATAGCTTAGAAAATATGCTGTCTTTGCCTATAGTATACATAGAAGTTATCATTATCTGATGCTATAGTCTTACCCAGAATTCTTCATACTAAGGTTCTTAGCATTTTAGACAGCTGCAGTGCAATCCTATGGAGTTACTCCAACCTCATTAAGATCAACAGGCTCAGACTAGAAGAAGAGAGTTTGGATTTATATTCCCCCTTTCTCTCCTGCAGGAGACTCAAAGGGGCTTACAATCTCCTTGCCCTTCCCCCCTCACAACAAACACCATGTGAGGTAGGTGGGGCTGAGAGAGCTTCGAGAAGCTGTGACTAGCCCAAGGTCACCCAGCTGGCGTGTGTGGGAATGTACAGGCTAATCTGAATTCCCCAGATAAGCCTCCACAGCTCAGGCGGCAGAGCTGGGAATCAAACCCGGTTCCTCCAGATTAGATACACAAGCTCTTAACCTCCTACGCCACTGCTGCTGTAAAAACCTGGCTCAAAAAGCACTGAACTTATTCTAGAAGATAAATTATTTCATAGGATTTTTTTTCCAGTGTCCATCTAAATGTCCACTTTTCCCATTAGAATAATTAGGGGAAAGGGGTCAATGTTTCCACTTTTTAGCCCACAGGATTTCACACTGAAAAAGTCTTAAGAATATGTGATGGATGAAAAATATTACCTGGATATGTGGTTAAAAACAAACAAAAACTCTCAGCAAAAATGGGGTTTTTTGGAAAGGATTATGTTAGGTAGGTTTGTGGAGATGAGCCCTCTAAGTGCACCAAAGCACAATCTTTACAGGAGAGAGGTGTCTACTAACAATATAGAGTCCCTCCCAATGAATGTATATGTCTCATGTGTTGTTATAATCCCTTTGAAATATGGAACTTTTTACCCTGGTGTTATGGATAATTATTTCTTTAAGAAGACAATTAGCAGTTGCCACAGGCTTCGATAGCTTTTGAGCTGCTCCCAGTACAAAATAAGCACTTTAAAAATTCTGCTTTCTCGCAGCCAAGCTATTGTGTGGTTTAAGCAATGTCTGTGAAGAAGAATAACAAAAATGATCATTTGGTCTGATATATGAAGTAGGGGTGTGCGAGAGAGACCCCGTTATGGGACTGTCCTGACTCTTGGGCATATTATTTATGATGCAGAAGACAAAATGGCTTTACAGCGGACTTTGGATCTGACCATATAATTCTAAAACAGCTGTGATGGGCGTACCACCATTTTCTCTGAATTAGTTGAGTTACAGATTTCCACTAATTTTTGAACATATTCCACTACAGAGCAGACGTTTCTAAATTATTCCTGGGTATAACTAGATGTGTCCTTTGAAAATGGCCTGTAGAAACAAAAGCCTTAAAAAGATTTTTAAAAATAAGGAACATTCCATTGTGTTCCCTGTAGTCTGAAAATGTTGAGGCAATATGTAATTTCATAGACTGTTGGAATTTTTAAGCTACTGATGTCCAGCGTTTCAGACAGGGGACCCATCTTTAAGTCCCAGGGAGTAAAATGTGGCCCACTAACTACAAGCATATAATAGGCAATGGCATGACATCATAGTCACATGACAAAGTCATATGACAGGAAGAGAGTTTGTGTTTAAAAAAGAATCCTTTCCGTCAGAAAGTGGCCGTTTTTTTATAGCTCTGCTGCTTCTCTTAGCATGTATGCAAACACAGGAAAGCAGTATTGCAGTAGTATTCCAAATATATTGGTGACTCTATAAGGCTATCTGGCTCAGCAGGTAGAGGTGTGCAACTCACCTGAGAGTCTCAGCCCATAACTTGAAGTTTACTGGGTTAAGCAACATGAAAACTACCTATCAAATTGCTATGGCTATAACTGCATTCCCCCTTTTTTTCTACACTCTTCTTTCAAAGAACAGACGTTTTATGTTAACTCTCACAATAACTTGGAGAGTCTCCAGACAGATTCAGTGGCAAAGCATGGGTTGGGGCTGCCTGAATTAACCTGGGCTTGTGTGGTCTATCTTTCTGTGTTCTTCACACAGTTTTGCAGTTCCCCCCGCCCCTTCATTTCTGGTTAAAAACTAGTTGTCAGGCTAGCAAACCAGCAACTGTGGTTCATGCTTGCCATCCAAAACAGAATTGCAGATCACAGTTTGAGGATAGCGTGGAGAGCTAGTGGAAGCCAGAGTTTGCCAATACAGGTGTAACAGCAAACACTCATTTTAATCCAAAACGGGGACTGGTGGGAACTGCTGAAGAGGAAAAGGCAGAAGGGAGTTTTCAAGGCAAAAGATTAATGGGGGAGGCGGCCACGACCTGCCTCTGAGTAGCTACCTTGAACTTCCTTGGACGTCTCTCATCCAAGTACTAACCAAAGGTAACCTGCTTAGCTTCTGGTATCTGATGAGCTCTGGCTAGCCGGGGCCATCCAGTTCAGGATGAGGTTCATTCTGGATGCCCTTTAAAACCAAGATTTGATGTTCCATCTCAAGCCAGACATAGTACCTGGCTCAAAGTCACCCACTGAGCTTTGCAAGCAGAATAAAAAGAACGATCCAATTGTATGCATTCATACTTCCCTTCTTTTATTTTAGCAGAAAGAAAACACCTTCCAATAAAAAGGGCCAAGAAGGGGGAGGGGGGAACCTGGGAACTGCAGGCTTGAGGGTTATCAGGCTTCTGTTGCGGTAAATTCTTGTGAATGCCAGCGCTTTACAGCATTACCTTTTAGCAGATGCCAGAACAGCAGGATTTTTGAGCTTCCTCTGGGGAATGAGGCTGCTGTTTGTCAGTATTTGCACCTGCATGAGCAGTGAAGGCTGCCTTAAACAATGCTGATCAATTCCAATTTTATTCCTGACTTCCCCTCCCCCTCACTTCCAGAAGAGTCTGTCTTCCCTGTCACTCAGGATAATGATCCTCCTGCAAGCGTAGCCGAGAATCCAGAAACGCACTGTAATCTCATCAAGACTTTGATTCCCCAGTAGGGACGGTTGAATTTGTACAACCGGGAGGCTGGGGCGCGTGAGCTTCCCACGTTGGTGTGCTCATCTGCAAAAATGTGCTGGGTTTCTTCTGTCTCTTCTTTTACCGGTTGATTGTGGCAGAACTGAAGGATTTCATTTCCTGATCTGAGATGAAATGACCTTAGTCTGTCCTTTCAATTCCAGATCTTTTTGGTTATTATTTTTAAAGACTCCTCCTCCATACACTAAAAGCGGCAGATCTCAGTTTCACAAACAGGCTGCTGCTATAATAATAATAATAATAATAATAATAATAATAACAATAATTTTGGTATGTTTTTTAACTCAGTAAAATTCCGTTACAAATTGTGCTTTCCTGTATATGTGTGCGTGTAGGGGGTGATGGTAAATTTATCTTGAAACCCATGGGACGTGCTTATAAATTGCCACAAGATTTCAGCTTGCAACGCATGCTCTCTGACCATGTGCACTTGAAAGCAAGTCTCTCGCGTTTGGATCAACCTTATTTCCATGTAAATGTCAATTGGTGTGCCACTAGCAGCAACGTTGTGAGGTAGATCACTGTGATTGCCATTTTGAAAACAGGGTCAGGGCAGAAAGAGGGTAAGACAAAAGCTCCACTTGCATTGCTAAGTGCAGGAAGGTTGAATTGAGATTGTAAATCAACCATCACCCATGACCATCAGCTAGTGCAGGGGCCTTCCTTTTTTCACATGTCAGAAACCTGATATGCATTTGGAACTGCCTTTCTGATTTTTCACATGCACCCCAGTGGAAGGAGAGGGTCTGAAAAGTGCTTTTAAGCAGAATGTGTGACTTCAGCCTCAGGGCACCCAACACATTACAATTGCCACAAGGAAATCACACCATGGAGCATCTGTAATCACAGGGTAAAGTTGATTGCTTGGCGTGTGGTACCATACCATATGTCTGCTCACGGCTTTTTATCTTTGACAGCTCTACTGAGGTGAAGGAAATTGTCCCAGCTATGTCCACACTGCCTGTGGAGCAAATTACTATTGCAGTTTATGAACTGGCCC
This sequence comes from Sphaerodactylus townsendi, assembly GCF_021028975.2. NCBI lineage: Eukaryota > Metazoa > Chordata > Lepidosauria > Squamata > Sphaerodactylidae > Sphaerodactylus > Sphaerodactylus townsendi. Next base: position 66,978,540 of record NC_059434.1, read on the forward strand.
CAGTTTGTCAAAGGCCAGCTAATGAATCCATGACTGAATTTTGGTGGAGATACTATCTTGTTACCACACGTAGCATCAGAGGAAGGTTAGCAGAACATAATTTCTGGGATCCAACCCATACCTTTTGTAATGTAGACGCTTCTCATTTTCACTTTGTTTTAAAGGGTTCTTCATTTAGGGCAGACTGCCTTAGAGTTGAGACAGAGATAGCATATATGAGAAGTTTAATTGATATCTGTGGTAATGCACACTTGCATGTTTCTAGCTATCCATCATGATCTCCAAGCAGAGGCGTATCTAGGGAAAATGCAGCCCGGTACAAAATCAGAGTTTTCGGCCCTGCCCCCTCCATATGGCCCCCTTCCCACACCATGACCAAACAATGTTTTTCTGCACTTGAAGTCATTGTATGGACCCAGGGGTAAGGAGGAGAGGTGTGGGGACAATTTTCCGCCCCCCATGTGACTAAATGGCTGCAGCCTGGAGACATTTTAACCCATATGTCCCTCTGGGCAGTATGCCCCTGTCTCCAAGTTGGGTATGACAGAGGCTTGGGGAAAATGCAAAAAAGTCAAAGTGCACATTCCAACTAAGAACTTTGACATCATGCAGTGAGCACACTAGTCCTCCCATCTAGATGGAGGAAGGAGAAGGAAGAATGGAGCCGGGATCTTTTTTTCACCCACATAGTTTCCCTCCAGCTTTTGTCAGTTCCCCATGGGCAACAGAGACAACCTGGAAAGGGTTCAGAAGTTGTTGTGCTCCAGTTTACCTCAAAACATTCTGTAGTTAGCTCTAAAAGAGACAGATAATGGCTTTGTCATTCCAAATAACACTGTACATATTTAGAGCATCGTCTGATTAGCATTTCAATTATCTGTCACATTTTTGCCCTAGGCTTCTTCTAAAACGTTCAGTATAGGAAACATAATTTGCTCCTGTCCATTTGGGCCTTACAAGCTGGGCAAAGTGAAAGTGACTGGCCCAAAATCATCCAAATAGTTTTGTGGCAGAGTGTGAATTTCAACCTGAGTCTTCCCAATCCTAGTTTGGGGCTGTTACCATTACCCCACACTGACAATGCCTCCCCCTCCCCCACCCCAAATTTATTTGTGAAGGACAACTAAATTTGCTGCTGCAAGGTAAAAATCTGTTTCTAAATCTTTTCATTTTAGGTGAGAAGAAGCAGAAAAGTTCAGTTATTTTCCATAATGTGCTCAAATAAAGGTGTTGTTGGCATTTGTCCTTTTAAATGATCCTTTGACTTTACTTTGGATACATAAGCTGATCGGTGTCATTCTACACTTTGTCTCCTTTTGTGTTCCTTTATCTATTATACATCCATGTGTCTTGTGTCAGCAGCCGTGTTAAAGGCTCCTTCCGCACATGCAGAATAATTTCACTTTCAATCCACTTTCAGTGCACTTTGCAGCCAAATAGCAAAATCCACTTTCAAACAGTTGTGAAAGTGGAGTGAACGTGTATTATTCTGCATGTGCGGAAGGGGCCAAAGCTGTGTGAGCGGTTTGGCAGATCTGTGTGCTGTCCTCTTGGTAGCTTTGACAAAGAATTTTTACTTGACTTTACTGCTGCCACTAACTACCTTGCAATGTGTACCTGCATCCACACAGAACAGAGAAAGTGAGAGAAGCTAACATCTCACTCGTGGACATGCCAGTACACAAGCACCAAAGCAGATCCTGAACTTGCAAAGATCCCTTTTAATCTTTGACTTGGTGCCATGTTTTGAGAAGGACACATTTTCTCAGGTCTGCACGTGCCTGCAGTTAATTTCTCAACTGGTAACTCATCGCTAATTTCATTTAACCAAGTTATCAGTTTGTTAGAATTAGAGGTGAGTTTCAGGAATTAGCAGTGGATCCACATTGTTTTCTAGATTCATGATGAATTTAGAATTGCAAATTATTTAGGGGATTGAAAGTCAACTACAGTTGAAAAACTATAAGATTATATTAGATGCACTTTATTTGTAAGAGATGCATCTGAGGTTTTAGTCAAACTTAGATTTCCTACTTTTACAATCAAGGTCATGTAATATGCCTTTCTCTTCCGTAATCACCTTACATCCATCAGCCAATTTTTCATCCAACATCCATCTCTAAAAACAAAAACTAGAGTTTAAGATATCAGACATGATGCTTTTCCATTTATCTGAGCCAGCGGGAGATGGAGGAGGCCAGGGCTTATGCTGGGAGTGGCACGATTGTCATTTCTGGCATGATGACTTTATGGTTTAACCACAGAGATACCAGAGCATCACAGATGTGATGACACTGTTCCGTGTTATGTTGGAGTCATGACCCCTATTTCATTCACCATTTTTCTCCCACCACCCAGCTGAGTGGCAGTGGGAAGTGGGGGGTCTGCAGCCCGCAAGAATGTGGCAACTCTGGGCCTGCATGTGTCTTGGAACAGGTCTCCAGGAACTCACAATACACATTTTATTACATGCACCTGAGGAAAAAAACTTGAAATTAGGCCATTCAAAAGGGGGAAACAGTGCAGGGGAAGAGGCTGAAACCATCCCTCTCCTTGCACATAGTCCTAGTTTAAATTGTGCCCTGGGGTGTGATTTGTTTTAAAAAAGGAACCAGACTCCCAGCAGCTCATCCGACGTGGCCCTCATAATTGAGTATATAGTAGTTTGCTCACTGCAGCAGCCATCTTGGTACCAGCTCTTTCAGAGAGAGCAGGATAGTGGCAGTTGAAGCAGTACCCAGTGTGATTGATGAGTCATGCAACAACTCAGACAAGAGAGTGTGAGAGGGCTGGAAAGGGCCCTTCTCTGCTCTACTGCAGTTGTTGTTGTGCAAAAGAGAATTTTAGCTGGATATTCGCTTCCCGCTACAGCACCAGCAGATTGTGTAGGAGAGGGCGTGAACTCACGAAACTACCTTTATACTAAATCAGTTAGTGTCTCTTCAAAGTGGCAGGGACTTTGCAGTGTCTCATTCAGAGAGCTTTCACCTTTTTATTGTTTTTTTCAACTGGAGATGCCAGAGATTGAACTGGGACCTTTTATGTTCCAAGCAGATACCCTACCAATAAACTATGGCCCTTTCTCTTCTTTTCTTCACAGTTTCTGTAGGCTATGGAATTCAGCCCATGGGTAGGGACTCTCTGGTGATTGCAGAGCCTAACCCTCTGGGTTGTGAGTCCATATGGAGCCTGCCACTTTTGCTGCTGTTTGGAAAGATCTGCTGCTAATGGGGCACAGAAAGCAAAAGTTCCATGTCTCCTTGCTATCTGCATTCATGCTGGCAGACACAGCAGGAAGGCAAACTGAAGTCACTCAACATTCAAGAAAACTCCTTTTACGCCCAAGCAGGTTCAGAAACTGTGGCTCCTCCTCTTCCTGCAGTGTCACTGTGCTTGTCAATCAGTGGAAGATTATGGCGGTGGGTATGCACAACATTGCTTCTGGTACAAACCGAGAAGCAATATCTCTGAGTTGACATGATACTCTAGGACCCTAACAAAACTTTACGGTTTTACTATAGAAAGTTGGGTGAACCTCTCACTGACATGGTGACATCACTTATGGGTTTGTGCAGAACTCATGAATGAGGACACTTTCAAATCCATTTTTTACCCTCCTGCTGTGCATTGATGAACACAGCAGGTGGATAGCAAGAGGTCTCCCACAACTGTAGGTAAGCTATTAAGCCTACAGTGAGTTTCCATCCCATTCTGGTCCTTGAGTATCAAAGCTGGGTCCCATGTATAGAAAGGCTGAAGAACACTGTTCTAAGTAAACTACAGATTGCTTTGAGTAGAGTAGAGTAGAACCGGTGCAGAAAGAGTAGAGTGTAGTGTGGTAAAAAGACTAAGGTTTTTGCAACACATGAAAAAAGTGGGAATCCTATACCTATTCCAACTAGATTAAGTATAGAGGAGAGTGGGTAGACCTGAGATTGTTACTGCTTGAGATGAAATGGGGAAATTGTTATGGAATTTTGCATCTTCAGAGCACTTCCCTGACTGGCTTCTATGACAAAAAGGATACACAGGAAGCTAAAACAGATGTTTGCCTCCCTTCGTCCATATGAGTTCTAAGCGAAACTAAGGCTCTGGAATGAAAATTCCAAAGATAATTGTGTAACATTGCTGGTTAGAGTGCATTGGTACTTACTTTTTAATTTTTCTGTAATGAATTTTTTATTTTTAAGCATGGAAACCAATAAAGCAACAAACCAAACACCATTGACCAGTGCTTCTCTTTGGGAGGGGAGGTACCACATGCTAAAGCTGTTGCTGTTTGGTTTCTGTTCAGAAAAAACTTGGGCACATACATTTTTGGCCAGCTTTTCTCCAATTTACATGTGCTGTTAAGGTTTGTGTAGAAGGGGATATTTTGTCATTGTGCTACAGATGTTTGGAGGAGCTGTCCCCCTTCCTCTATTCTACCATTAAACATTCTTCTTTTGGGGAAAATCCAGTTGCTTTGCTTCAAGAACAACTAGATCAGTGGTTCTCAAGCTTCCTAATGCTGCGACCCTTTAATACAGTTCCTCATGTTGTAGTGACCCCCAACCATAAAATTGGTATATATAAGATATTAAAAGACCGTTTTCCGATGGTCTTCGGCGACCCCTGTGAAAGGGTCATTCGACCCCCAGGTTGAGAAGCGCTGAACTAGATCATCTGACAAGCTTTTGGATTGTCCTATACTGACGTTTGACTTAAATAAATCACCATGACTGTACTATTCCTGTGGCCTGAAGTCCTCCACATAACTTAAACTTTTAAAACCCTGGCTAAATTAATGGATTTAAGCAGCCTACCTGTGAGCAGGATTAAGCCTAAGGAAACAATTTACATTCCTAGAAATAGTGAAAATTTTATCCTTTTGATCTTGCATCCCTTTTGATGGTCTTTAATAGTGATGAGTAGCTACGCAGTATCTATCTAAGGTCATGTTAATGTAGACTGTACCATTTCCAGGTATGCCCTATGTGCTGGGATGGGCTGAAATGTGATGTACTCTAAGATGTCAGTGAGTGGTATTTGACATTAGGCAGGAAGAAGTTCTTCCATTGGAGGAAGAACCACTTAAGCTAGTGGAATGTTTCTTAGGCTGAAGGATGGCTTCAGACTTTGTGTTGTGGAGTGATTGGATACAAACCAAAATTTTAATGACACTGAAATCTGTTTTTTTTTCCCTGAAGTACTGAAGGCTTATTGCTTATCAATATTTGAGGCTGAGAACTGGATGTAGGGAAGTCCTACCATATCTGAACATAGATAGGGCTAGAAAACTAATCCAATGACCTGTTTCAGCAACTCCTCATTAACTAACCTCTTTGAACTCTTTGAGTATTTTGTTTTTGATATCTCTCTTAAAGTGCAGTGACTTTTATACTTTTCAAAAAATGCATAGGAATTTCAGCATCTAGAGCTATCCTGGCCCCCTGCAACAATAAAACAGGGTTTTCTGCCTTGTGGACCTTGACTGGGTGAAAAGGCAGTCTAAAAATGTTTTAAATAAATAAATAAAACAGAAAAAACACCCTCATCTACATAGGTATCAGCAGTTTAGGAGCACCAATCTGTTTTGCATCAAGTCATTCTAGATGAAGTGAATGGAGTAATAATATGCACATTTGACAGTTCTAACCACAACACTCATAGGGATCTAGGCCACTCTGACCCAACAGAACTGATGGTGAACATTTTGGCCTCACTTCTCAAGGCACTGAAAAAGAAATCAATCTGTTTGGGGGTCAGGGTAACATTCAGTTTCATAGGTTTGTAGAAGCTTTGGATTATCTTTAGAAGGCACTAAGAAAGAGATACTGAATCACAGTTTACTCTGTCGAAGAACAGCTGCAACAGTCTATAATTGTGAAAACAACAACAAATCCTGTGGTTTCTCAAAGACTAACATACATATCATAGCATGATCTTTTTTTTCTCATGCATTGATGAAGTGTGCTCTGGAAGCTCATGCTGTAATAATTTTGTCCTACATGCTTGATTTTTAAGTTTCCATGGAATTCTCAATTGATTGAATTTATACTGTGATTTTTTAAAAAAACAACCTTTAAAATAGCTCGTTCATTTTAAAAGTACATTACCACGTATGTTCTTCATGGCTAAAAAAAAAATGCAAATCCACCACATGGATTCACCATTTTGGATCTGTTGGTGGAACTTGCAGTGATTGGCAAGGAGGAAGTAATACATTTTTTAAAAAATAAAATAGAAGTAAACTGTAAAGGAAGAACAAATCTTCAAATGCAATGGAAAGAAAGCTTAACTTGTTTTCTTGCTTTTTTTTATAGAGAACACCTGTTCCCAGCGCCGAAGCATTCCGATGGTTCTTTTAAGCAGTAGTATATCTTATTTTCAAGGCAGCCTGAAGTGAATGGCAAGCTAAAGTCTTGTTTTAAGAAACTGCTTAGTCCACCACTGAAGAATATATTCAGATACTATTTTCATTTATGTATAGGGGTTTCCTCAAAAACAAATTCTCAAGTAGAGTGGTCTCCAGGTAAGAAGGGGAATCAAAGCAGCTCTGTAGAACGCTTCTGGGATCAAATTTCCCCGGCTGAAAGGCCTGAACATAAGATAATGCTGTTTCAGCACCTATCCTGTCATGTTCACAGTCTGACTTTTTCTGAATAATGTACCCTCCCCATGCATCACTGCCTTGTGTTTTCATACTTCTCAGACAAGCCTCTTGCAGTCATTAAGTCTTCTACCCTCTGTTCAAATGACCATAGTTGCATTATTTGCAGCTGGCTTCCATTCTGACTCACCGTCATTTGCATTCCTCTCTAAAGGCCCACAGAATAAGAAAACACTACACAGTAGAGAACACTCACCTGCTTCAAGAGGGCCACTCTCTTATCAGGAGACCACCATATCTGGGGCCCTGGGGAATTGGCCAGTTTATCACATTCAGTACACCAATTCTTTCTTTGATGTAATTTAGCTATACTAGTGAAGTTGTTGTCTATTTTTAAAGTGGCTGTAAAAACAAAGTTTGGGTAAACCCCTGCTGTAAAATAATGTATCTTTACAAAAGTACCATATCTATACTTCATTTTTTCCAATATATGTGTTTCAGTACTGTAAACTGTACAGCTAGCAGCTTGTATTTTGTGTGTTTAGACACAAGAAGACAATCACGTCTGAGCGTCTACGGAGATTAACTGTTTGTACACAACAGTGTGGTTCTGCAGATTAAACCAGAAGCAATAAATTCAAGCTTTAATTATTATTTTTGGCCAGTTGATCAGTAGCAGCAGAGGCCGTACTGTTTTTTACCATGCATCCTTCCTTAGTAACTCAGTGCAAAGGTTTGCAAGACAGCAAAGATTTGAGATGCATTTGCTAGATACCTTCAAACCATACTGTTGTATGAAGTGAAGACAGAAAGCATAAAAGTTAATCTTTGTGAGCACTAAATTTAGAGTAGTGGTCATGCAGTTGCATTGCTTCCGAAAGAGCTTTACCGAATGAGACCCCTCCAAAGCATGTATTGTTCATTGACTGACTTTATACTGTATCATGAAGTAGAGTTTATAGCAGAGGTGGGCATACAGAATCAATTTTACAGAGAGTTATATGACGCTTGTTTTAAATTACAAAATGAAAAGAGTATCGTATCAGTGTGTGTGGGGGGGGGGTGGAATCTATGAATATATTACCTTTCCATTGAAAGTTGCTTTATAGACCTTTCAATAGGAATTTTTTTAAAAAATATAAAGTATGACATTATTTTTGCCCCATGTATGGCATTTAGTTCTTAGACTAGTTTGTAAATTTAGATGGAGTTGGATCTTTTCTGCAGTGGGGCCTGAATGTCTTTAAAGTGTACCATTTTCCTTTGATCAAACTAAAGTTGAAAAAAAAAAGATCACTTTTCCCTGACCCAGTTTTCCTTTACTGCCCCCTCAGGCAATCACTTGAACCCTTCAGCACATAATTTCAGCTGTATGGTTAAAACAAAGGACTTTGTTGATGAGGCTATGGTTAAATCATTCATAAATAAAACAAAACATATGTAGGACAGTGAATTTTTATCTCACAAAGATCACTTTGTCCCCTCTGCTGTCTCATCCAAAGCTACAGTCTACATGTGTAAATGATTAAATACACCTGCCAAGGGTATTATGTGCTAGTGAGCAGATAGAAAAAATAAAAACTATGGAGATAAAAGTGTGTACAAGAATGCTCCTGGACTCAGTTTTGTTAAGTATGGCTTGAATGTGGAGTGTGAGAACTTTCACAAAATCCTGAAAAATCTCAGGCAAATAATGATGCTTCATTTTTTAGAAGTTTGTAGTCCTTGTGATTGACAGGGGCACTTCCTCCCCCACACACAAAAAGAGAACATGCTCATAGTTTGCTAAAGATCTGTGGTTGTTTGTATGGGTTTTCCTGTACCTGTAGTAGTGATGGATGTTGCAACCTCTATATTCAAAACAGTCCATACTTCCTTCACATCTTTGCTTTCTCCAAGGAGACATATTTAAGACTGCTCAGCATCACTGAGTTACTCCTTGCTACATTTTAAGTACCTTTGTTTTACTTAAATTCACCCCTTTAGGCTCAAAGGATTGGATTGTGCTCCCTTTTGGTACATGCTTGGGGGGTAAATATTCCAACCCACATTTGTGATAGTGAGTACCAAAACAAGCAATGGGAAATATTGCTGGCTTAAGCAACAGGGTGTAACTTCATGTATGCGGCTGTATATATATTTCTGTTAGCGGTCCTCTTCCTTACCAGACCACTCCCCAACCCATCACAAGGGAAAAAATACCCCAATATTTTGCATCAGAAAAAAGGATGTAGATATATGCAAAACTGGTCAATTTGCATAACATATTCCTATTTAGAAACGCAGCCCACCTTGCCACAAAATGTGGGATTTTTGACACAGAATCCTGATGTACACACAGAAACTGTAAAAAGGCAGCGCAGCGACAAAGCATTTTCTTTCCAAATTTCAGCAGTTTGTTTGTTTTCCTGCTTTTCATTTTGTCCCAGGCCTGAGCATGATGACCAGCCACAAAGATTATGATTTCAGATGAGCAGAGAAGGTTATCACTATGAATCAGTTCAGCTGCCTTCAAAACCAGGAATTTGTAATTAGGGTGGGGTTTTTGTTTTAGTATCAGGGTTTTGTGGTTGTTGTTTTGACTGTTTAACTCCCTGTAAGGGAACAGTAAAGGACATCAGTTCTCTTTCACAACACAACCAGAACACTGTGTATCATCCAAAGCAAGTTAGACCTGCTCAAGCACCATTGAAATTTGGGCTGAATGGAAACAGGTTGGGTTTGACAGTTCTTCAGGGAAATTCGACCAAGAGGGGTGAAGTGTTCATCCAGCTTACTGATAGTCCCGACCACTCTCTTGGTTCTGCTCCTCTTTGGCAGCATGATGCTTCTGCAGAACAAAGGCAAGATTGCCCTCAATCTGATTTTGCTTCGTACCAAAACCCTGTAGCCAATGAGATTTCGAGATATGATAATATCTAAAGCCAAATCAGCAAAGGTGGTCATTCTTGCCTTTGTTCTGAGTTGACCAAAGGGTGAGAGATGGTATCAAGCAGCAATGAAGAACATGGTTGCCACTGAGGCCCCTTCCGCACATGCAAAATAATGCAATTTCAATCCACTTTCACAATTGTTTGCAAGTGGATTTTTCTATTTCGCACAGTAAAATACAGTTGCAACGTGGATTGAAAGTGGATTGGAAATGCATTATTTTGCATGTGCAGAAGGGGTAGAGGCGTAGCAAGGGGGGAAAGCGCCTAATGCACTCTGCATCCTCCGCCCCCACTCTGGAACGCCCTTGCCACGCACCCACAGGGGTGTGCACCCGGTGCGCCCCCGCATCCCCTTGGAGCTACGCCTCTGGGAAGGGGCCTAACTGCGAACAAAGGGCAAGAAAAAAGCAAATGGTGTGAGAAACCATCTGTCCCCAGAGCCACTCTTGCAGCTAAAAATGTTCATTCTAGACCATTTGGCTCAAGTTTAATTGAAATTAGTGGAAATTAAGTGCGAAAAGATTTTTTTTTAAAAGCACATCAGTGTTTATTATCTGTATGGCCTTAACTTTAATGTGATTTCTGTGTGCATGTGTCAGTGGGGAAGCTCAAGATTCTTTTCACAGCTCAATAGTTTTGTCCATCTCTCAAGGCACTTGCTGTATGGTTTTCTACTGGAAAGCCATCTCACAAAGAATTGCAAAAGGTTTAATTCTAATGTAGAGAAAGTGGTGTCTTTCCCTCAGCTCTCAAATGAGCTGCATCTTGCTCAGTTTTCATGTATATGTCCCAAGTTGTGAAGAACTGTGGAAATAATTAAAACAAAACCAGAACTAGTAGAGAGGAAGGGACTAAGAAACTTACTTTTTGTATGTTGGGGGCCAAAAGATGAGCTGAAACAGGCCCAGAGATAACATGGAAGCACCATTATTTTGCACAAAGCTTCAGCTGGTATATAGTTCTTAGCTGCAAAAACAATGTGGCATCACATCCATACCTGCAGAAAATAAACAACTCTCTATGCTCATTAAGGTAATTTGTAAAATAGATATCGTTACCGTAAATATCCTTATTTGTAAGTTTTTAAGTTGGACATTGTGTGTCGAGTATTGTTTTGAGACCTTCAGGTTAAGGGCCCTTTCAGACAGCAGCCAGAAGGGATATGAGACCTATTTGAACTTGCCTGACTTGAGGGGATATTTTGTCCTGTGCTGACTTCTGCCAGGGCCAGTCCAACATTTGGCTGCTGCAGCCTGATCCAAGAGGTGTGCCCCAAATTTTCTGTGACATCTACAAGACATCATAGAGTTCATCTCTTGGACTGCATGCTGCATCTGCTGACGTCTGGAACGTTTTAGGTTCCCTTAGCCCACAAGCTGGCAATGAATCATATTGGTGAGCACAATCCAAAACACAGGCCACCCTTAAAACTTCACTACCCCATGTGACTGATTGGAATGCTTGCAAAGTGGGGCTAGCTGTGGGGCTGGCCAGTCTATGCAGCTGACCGTAAGTGGTAAAGGACTGTGTTAGGCTTTAAAGTGGTAAAGGACCTGTGTCAGGCAGGTAAAGGACTGCGTCAATGTGATAAGAGTGGCTTTAACTGGTGCTTGTGAGAATGTCCCAAAAGAAAATGTACTTGTGCTTCTCTTGGGACATTTCTGGCCCTCCTGTTTGTATGCTGTCTGAACAAGCCTTTTAATTTTTCTCTACCTTAACTGAGGAGCAGTGGGAACTGTATGGCCTTTTTTTCTTTGGCAGGGGAAAATAATTTAAAAACCCAAACTGATCACTGAGTATCAGTAGAGTAAATGTTTGAAGCCTTATTTGCCCTTCTGGCTCCTGAGTTTGCCTTGGTTGGAAGGAAGTTAGTGATCACAATTTAATGACACTCGGGACAAACTTCAGCCCAGGTTACATTAGGTGTACAATGATTCATAGCAATGTACTTACTGTCTAATACCCTGATGTTGCATGTCTGAATGTGGTTTCATTTCTGAGGGGGATTTTTTGGTTTGGTTTTGAAGAACTGATGAATTTGTATATTGTAAATTGTGATGTTTTACATGTCAAATCTGAATTGTTAAAAATACCAAACCTGTTAATAAAAAGAAAAAAAAGACACCGATATTTTTACTTTGATTCCCAGTATGTTTTTTAAAGCTTTGAGTATAGTTCCATGACTTTGCAAAGATTTTTTTCCCCTTTTACCGACACAATATTTGTATGATGTATTTTAGTGTATTTTGGTTATTGGTATTGAAGAAGGAAATCTCTTTTCTGGCCTCTTATCCTCTTTTCTCCTGTATTGGGCATCAGATTATTTGTAACATAGATTATTGTCAGGGTCTAATCTCATTTGTGTTGTTCAAAACCTCCTTAAGTAACCTAGAAATTCGAATGTGAAATGCTAATCCTTTTTTTTTTTTGCATTGCTAAGAGCAAATATACAATCTCCCATTCTTTGCATGGGCTATTTTTTTCCTTCAGTCAAAGGGGTAACTCTCTATGGGCCAAGGGACACATATTCAGGGTTTCCTCTTCCATAGAAGCAAAGCATACCTCATGAAAGAGTTCTGGGTGAGTTATAGGATGCGTGTAGATCTCACAGCTGGGAGGAGAGCGTGCAACTCACGTCTTGCTGAACTGAGTGCTCAGTACGCCAAACCGAATTTGATATTTTTTAACTATACCCCAGATAAACCTGTTCTGTTATAAGGCTGCCAGGAAAGCACACATAAGCATGATGAGAATTAATAATAGAAAACTCTGCAAGAGAAAGGAAAGATTCCCTTTTGATCGAAACCCCTGGTATGTAAGTCATACAATTAACACTAAAGAATGCAAAGTCTTTAAACCAGCTATGTCTGTAATCAAATAATGAAAAAAAAAGAGAGAGAAAGCAATTAAATGAACATACCATCCAGGCTGAATGCATCCTGCAAAAAAACAGTGGTAGGTCTTTGATCATGGTCGGATGCATAGTGCTATCAAACAGTTGGTTCTCATGTAACCGCTAAACGTTTCAGATTTTGTTTTTATTAAATTTGGCAGTTTCACACTGAGATCGGCCAATTCCTAGCGAACAAGAGACAGCTCAAACGTGAGGAAATATTCCATTTTCCCAATTGCAGGGAGCTAGGATTACTTCCCCCCCCCCCAGTCACATGGGCCACAAAAATGTTCTCTTTTCACACTGTTCTCCTATTCTGAACTGTGCAGTTATCTATTAAATTTTCTAATAGATCTTTGTGTCAGGTGTATGTATGCTTGTGCAATTATGAAAAAAAAAGGTTTTGGAAAATGGTGTATTTATTTCAAATCACTTATGGGGCATGTACAAAACTGTATAAAACCATTTGATTTGCCCAGTAAAACTGTTCTTTTGTGATATTTCTGTGTTGGTGAATAAAGGAATTTAGTACTCTACAGATCTCACCTTTTCCATGAACGAATTTCGTTTGAGGGATCTTAAAAAAATAAAACAATTCTCCTTGATAACCCTGGGAAACAACCCAAAAAGGTTCAAAATCATAATTACTCAAATAAATGCAATGAGGCTTTGGTACAACATATGCATAATGTTTCTGTTCTTTGTTAGCATTTGACAGCGGTGTCTTGAATTGTGTATGTCAGCTGCATTATAAATTCATCTTTAAAAAAATAAAAATATTATATATATTCTTTAATAATAAGGAGTTACTGATCTAGAAGTATATATCAAAGGGAAATAAAGAAATTCATGCAATTCATTCTACAGCGCTGCCAGTTGGGATGATGGAGAACTGCTATTTATTGGAGAAATCTACCCAAGAAAATATATAGCATTTCATTCCAGCGTCAAGTGTTATTGTACTTCAAATTAAATTATCATGTTGTTATTTTTAAAAATATTTTTAGATTATGAAGCTGTTTCTACGCTAGTGGTAACACTTTGTCTCTGTTTTACCGCTTCTGAGTTCAAAGTCCTATTTGCGAAATGCCTTGTAAACTTTCAGGAGGTAGGAGAAACCTGTTCCTATACCTCATAAATCCTTGTTGTGGTTACTAACACCTGGAAGAACTTCAAACAGCTTAAAAGTCTTTGGCCACAATCCAACATGACATTAAGTGCACTCGAGCCCATTGATTTCAACAAACTGGAGCGTATTTAGGTTTCTGTTGGATTTCGTGGCCTTGGCTACAGAATCCGGTGGCAGCATATGGCCAAGTTGTTTTTAAAACAAAGGCGGCAGGGGGTGGGGCAGGGTGGGGAGAAAGCTGTGAACATCCTAGGAAATTGAAATATTGAGACTGCATCAAATGCAAAATGATAAAGGCTCTGAAAAAGAATTATGCCGCCTAGCTGGCAACGGTTCTCGCTTACCCTAGAAATAGTGGATGTAGGCACATCTTATAAATCTGCAGGTACTCAAAGGCAGCCTTTGAGAAGACAGTTTTTTTGTTCAGGTTCTGGTGAGATTTGTAACTATAAACAGCACACAGGGCAGATCTAATATATAATATCAAGAAAACAAAAGGACTGCAGATGGTTTAGGTTTACAGTGGTTCTCAAACTTTTTAAATTCATTATTTAAATTAAATTTTTCGGGCTGTTGCCCCATTGGTTCCCAGGGCGCATCCTTTGTGCCCTCCCCTCCCCCACACACATATGTGACCTCTTTCTTGGTATCAGGTCTGCTGCACATTCTACACTTCTAACACTGTAAACATGTGTATTTCACAAATAAAACATGAACTAGTAAAAGTAAACCAATGAACTGTTTCAGCAATATGAAAGAGGATGTTTCCATCTCACCCGTTATGTCTTCACAGTTTTAATGGGATGAATGTGCTTGGTGCAGTGATATCAGTTTCTCAAGCTCAGGCTGCGAGGCATGAAGAAGAAGTCTTAGATCCCCACATTCAGTAGTTTTCAGTTTGTTTCTCTGCTTGGGAAGAAGCTGGGTGACTGCGCTGAAGCCCCCCCCCCCCCCAAATATGATGTTGGGGATATAATAAAGTACATCATGACTTTGTCCCACAGTGTGGAGTAATGATCAGTAGGGGGGGGGGGGTGTTGTTTTTTAGAAAGGAAGAACCTTGTAAATGGGGCACAGAAATTAATAAAAATCACTTTGCTCTTTGCCTTGGCTTCCCCTCACTATGCAGCGAGGAGAATGCTGCTGCTTTTTCTTTAAAAAAATTTTTTTGCCTTGCAAAGCACCAGTGACAGGGCTCTTCGCCTCGGCTTCCCCACTCTACTCTGGGCTGCACAGCGAGGAGGGTGCTGTGCTTTTCCTTTAAAACTCACCAGTTACCAGAAGACCTTCTTCAGAACAATAGCTGGAGAAATGAAGTAGGGCTGGATGATCCAATGGAAAGCCAATGCAGAAGCACAGCCAGAGAAACCCATGGCATTCCTGATAACCCCGCTGTTCAATACCAGCTGGGAAATACCTCACTGATGATATCCTCACATTATCCATGCACAAAGATGACCCAAAACTGAAATGGGAAACTCACAGGAGCTACCTGGAAAACAACCTTTCGGCAGGAAATAGAAGTGACTGCCACAGGGCTCAACTCGTTTTTTCAATGTTCAGTCAGCAAGAGTGGTTTTAGAGGGTGAGGAGATCAAGTGGACTAGCCCTCAAAGTTTTCCCTCCTCACCACAACTCCCTTAAACCACAAGAGCCAATTTGGACTTTATGTTCTCTCCTGAGCCCAGTTGTGACATAAGGACATACCCCATTTTCAATCTCACCAAGAAACATAGTCATAGATACAGCACAGTGCAATAGCTCTGAAGGATCTGAGGTTCAGTCCCCATCCACATGAAAGGAACTTGAATTTCTTACTGATATTGTCTTGCTTGGCAGGATCAGCATGGAAGATGGGAAGAATCACTTGGGCTGCTTTTTCAATACTGATCAATACTGGCTTCATTTCAGCCTTCAATGTGGTTTAACTGCCTTGTTCAAATAAATGATCTCAGCTTTCATTCATCTGATCTGTGTCCTTAATCTCATCCAGTCATACCTCTCCTACCGAACTTTGTCTGATTAGGAATACCTGGTTGTCTCCCCAGTGGATGTTGATGTTAGGACTGAGCACAAAATTGTACTCGGGCTCAAGTTTTTAAAATGCAGAAAATTTTCGGTAAAGCCAAATAAAGCTGATACCCACTGGCTTTATTTGTGTTTATACTAATTTTTTTGTTTTTGAAACCTGAAATATTTCAGTTCTTTCCACCACATGGACTTGAGAAGCAGCAGTAGGGAGAACTCCCTTCACCCCATTTCCCAAGTTCATGTGGACTTGGGAAATGGTGACAGGGGAAGTGGAACAAGAAGAGAGCTTCAGTTGAGCGTTGGACTCCAGCATTCAGTTCAAGCCCTCTCTGCCAATAAAGCCAAATCATATTCGGCAACTAAGCTATTTGGCTTTGCCAAATAGCCTGGGGTTTTTTTTCAGCAAAATTAAATCTCGAAAAAACCTAATAAGGTTTTTTTAAGGTTTTTTTTGTTAATTCTGTTTTTACCACCTTTAGTTGATACTGCTCCTGTACCCTTACACATCAAGGCAGCAATAATGCTTGGCTTTTTTTAGCAGTAATAGGAAGGAGAGTGTATCAAGAGGCACTGAGGTGTTGAGACTTCCTTCACGTACCCTTGCTCAAACTCTGATGATGACCTACAGTTCCAATGGAAGACCACGGCAGGAAACTCACTGTTTTCTGAGTATACGAGGTGAGTAACAAGTAGGGGGATTCCTAGCTGCTGGCCACTAGAGGAACAGTCCCACAGATGGAATAAGGATAGAGTTAACTGTAGTGGAATGCGTCCTGCTAGTAATAAATGTACACACAGATGTAGCACTCTGGCTAAGACAATGAACTGTGATCTAAGAAGTCCTATTTGAAATCTTTCATCTGGCATGGACTCTTTCCTTCAGACTTGTCTACAGTTTCGGGATAAAAGTGCTATCCTACATTACGGTTTGTGAGATTTGTTTGTTTGTTTGATTGATTGTTGGAGTTATAACATGCCCTTTCCCATCATGATGGGCTCAGAGCAGCACACAACAATCTAATCTGCAATAATAAAAACACAATTGTTACTTTTTCCCTGACTCTAAACATTTCAATTATTTCAGCACCCTAAAACTCCAATGTAAAGGAAACCCAAGCAGAGGGAGAGAAGAAATCAAGGAAAGAGCCACAGTGAATTCTTGGCCAATTATACACGGGTGTTCTGCCCTGCAGCAAAGGCACATTTCCTTTGGGACAGAGATTTAATTGCAGACATACTCACATTTACAGTGCCGAAGATCCCGGAAGCCTCATGGGTCCTGCGAGTGGGGAAACTCCCATGTTTCCCCTCATTTTGGAGTTTCTGCTTTTTCCAGTGTCCCTCCCCCCACTCCTCACAGGTATTTCTGGGGGATCAATGGCCAGCTCCCCTCCCACATTAATGATAATGAGCCTGTATAATAGCAATATGAGGTATATCTATATGAAAAAAAGCTGGCAATCTTGTGATCAATGGGGAGCAACCCAGAAGTGGGGCAAGCAAGCTGCACAAGCTACACAGCAGGCAATAGAGTACCTCCAAGGAAATGTGAGGAGACTCCACTGCAAATGCACTGCAGCGAAAGGAGCTTCACAAAAAGCACTCCATGCATAATGGACCCTTAAATGAGGATACATTAAATGTGGAGGGCTGTGGCACAGAGTGGTTAGCAGTAGTTCTCCAATCAAAGCTCTGCTCACGACCTGAGTTTAATTCTGACAGATGTCGGTTTCAAGTAGCCAGCTCAAGGTTGACTCAGCCTTCCATTCTCCCAAGGTCAGTAAAATGAGTTAATGGCTTCCTGGGGGTAAAGTATAGGTGACTGGGGAAGGCAATGGCAAACCGACATGTAAACAAAGTCCTCCTAAGGAGCAGCTGTGGCATAGTGGTTAAGAGCAGGTGTCCTCTAATCTGGAAGAACCGGGTTTGATTCCCCGCTCTGATACTTGAGCTGTGGAGGCTTATCTGGGGAATTCAGATTAGCCTGTGCACTCCCACACACGCCATCTGGGTGACCTTGGGCTAGTCACAGCCCCACCCACCTCACAGGGTGTTTGTTGTGAGGGGGGAAGGGCAAGGAGATTTTAAGCCCCTTTGAGTCTCCTACAGGAGAGAAAGGGGAGATAGAAATACAATTCTTCTTCTTCTTCTTCTTCTTCTTCTTCTTCTTCTTCTTCTTCTTCTTCTTCTTCTTCTTCTCCTCCTTCTCCTTCTCCTTCTCCTTCTTCTTCTTCTTCTACATTGTGATATGATGTTACCCCGTGATCTGGTGTTTGCACAGGGAACTACCTTTACAGAAATGAAAGTAAAAAGGAAACAATGGAGGAAAGAAGGGGAGGGAAGGGAGACCAGCCAAGATGGACACTGTTGCTGCTGTCAACTATCTTACAGGCTCTGCAGAATTGGAGTAAGTCGCACAGGTAATGGGGGTAAAGCATTTGCAACACTAAAAGCTTTATTGTTACAGGTGATTTTTATTGTTCCTGGGTCATCTGCCTCCTCTGCCCCTCTCCTTTTTTGGAGGTTTTTAAACAGAGGCTGGATGAACACCTGTCAGGAGTGCTTTGATTGTGTGTTCCTGCATTGCAGGGGGTTGGACTTGATGGCCTTTGGGGTCTCTTCCAACGCTGTGATTCTGTCCCCCTCCATATCTCCAATGGAAGCAATTGTCTGGGGTTACCCATTGATTACAATTACAATGTAATTTTTTGTTGTTATTGTCAAATTGCAGCCAACCTATGGAGACCAAGTTGGGGTTTCAATGTATGCCTTTGCATAGAGACCCTGGTATTCCTTGGTGTTCTCCCATCCAAGTATTAACCAAGGCCAACCCTACTTAGTTTCCAAACACTGACAAGACTGGGCCAGTCGGGCTAGCCAGGTTAGGGTGTGCAACATCTAACATACCTATAATATCACTCCATTGCATGGGCAAAAATGAGCCCAGAGAGGACATAAAATCTCTGGTTTTGCTCTTCCCGTACTGTAACACTGCTGTGCCCACAAATTGCACTTTTCACTGGTGGCGTTCTGTAGGCAGTAGCGTCCTCCCAGCACCAGACGACTGTGATGCCAGCAGCATTTCTTTCCTGCTGGTGCAACAAAGTTGTCGGGGGGGGGGGGAGTGGGAGTAGAACTGAGGAATAATCCTGTCCCAGCTAGCCAGTCACTGGAACAAGACCGCTCTATTAGTTATCTATGTGAGGGCATGGGGGCTGGGATCCAAAGAACTGCTTTAGGCATGACTCAAGGGCTTGAGCCAGCCTATTAGTGCTTTTTTGCTTCCTTTGAATGGCATCACCACATCACAAGCTGCTTTGATAAGTCCCACTTGGTTTCAAAAGCCGTTTACCATAATGCTTAGAGAGAGCATTCTGGGTAGCCCAAAGCCCCCAAAGCCCTCTATGGTGCACAGAATGAGCTGTGCAGATCTTGGTATCCAATCCATCATGCCGAGGATTGTGGCTACAGCCCTCTGAGTCAGCTGCAATCTTTCTGTTAGGCGTCCACAATAACTCTGTGTGGTAGATCCCTATTATTCCCATTTGACAGAAAGGGAATTGGGACTGCCAGGCAGTGAATCGCCCAAGGCCACCCAGTTAGTTGCTGGCTTTGCTGCGATTTGAAATAATGCTTCCCGAGTCCGACATGCTATTCATCGGACCAGACTAGCTCTCAGTTTAATCTCATTTTCTCACAAAGAAAATATTATTCTTCAGAGCTGCGCGTAATAAAAAAAAATACTCAGTGGATTCACAGACTCAGCATGGCTACATACATATTTGTATAATAAGGAAGGAGCTGTTGTTTTAACCGCTAGCTGGTTCTATCTTCTAAGGCATTTCTCCAAGGAACTGCTCGCAATTATTAATGGCATGATCCTGGGAGGTTCCACATGCCTGCGCAGAGATAGTGATCATCATTAAATTCTCACTTGCAAACTAATCAGGTTCTAATTATATGCATAACTCTTCCTTAAAAGACAATTATTAGTATCATTATTTGGATAAAGAGGAAGGAAGAGCCTAAATGAACCCAGCTCAGATCTGGCCCTTTGGAGGTCATCCATACTCTGAAACCTCATGGTGCAAAGAGACAAGATAAACCAAAATATGGCAATGGGATCACTGAGGTCAGGTAGCTACAGGAACAGAAACAAGATCTCTGGGTCTGTCCCAGAGGACCCCCCCCCCCTTATGACCGAGCCAAACTGGTTTTAAGGGTTTTATTAGATTTGGCAGTTCTGTGACTGGAACTCCAGACATGTTGCTTGGTCCTAAAAAAAGCTGGGGAGGAACTGATGAGAGTCACGGCTGCTATATTATGAAATAGTTAGGGTTGCCATCCTCCAGAGATCAGTTCACCTGGGGGGGGAAGGCTACTTTTGAAGGTGGACTGTTTGGCATTATGCTTGCATGAGGTCTCTCCTCTCCAGAGTTGTCAACCTTAGGAACATGTCATTTTTGAAGGGCAACAGGTATATTTGGAATATATAATCCTGTCAAGGAAAGTAGCAAGTGGAAATGTGGATTGTGCGGCACCTCAAATTAGAATAGTTTATCTGTCAAAAGACCAGCCGTTTTACCTCAGAAGTTCATTAAAACATAAGCAGAACTTTACTTAACCTGAGAGAGAGAGATACATTATATACACAGCATCACTAATAATAGTTACATGCACAGCTAGTGGTTTGTTACAGTTTGGTTGCGTTACAATATCTTTTGGTTAGAGCACTTTATATATCATTTGGTTAACAGCAGTAGAATACAGAGCATCTTTCTTTTAGTTAGTCAGTCAGGCAGTCTCAGAGAGTGTGTGTGAGGGAACAGAACACTACCAACGGATTTTAACTGCCACTTTTAGAATGTTCGTGCAGCTTCCCAGAATTCCATGCTGCTCTTGCTGCTGCTGCATGCAAAGCAAGGCTGGAAATTCCAACAATTTAAAAATCCGAAATGCAACTCCAGAAAGGGGAGAAGATGAATACCCTTATTGTTCTTCCCCCTTTTACTCACTATTGGGGCTGAAAGGAACTGGGGATACCCTGTTTCTCCGAAAATAAGACATCCCGTGAGAAAAAGACGTAGTAGAGGTTTTGCTGAAGTGCTAAATATAAAACATCCCCCGAAAGTAAGACGTAGCAAAGTTTTTGTTTGGAAGCATGCCCGTCGAACAGAACACCAGAGCATGCAGCTGTGGAGCAGAAAAAAATAAGACACCCCCTGAAAATAAGACATAGCACATCTTTAGGAGCAAAAATTAATATAAGACACTGTCTTATTTTCGGAGAAACACGGTATGAGCAGGCAGATTTTTCACTGAGCCAACTTTGCAAGACAGAAATATTAATTCCACTTCTCCAAACACTGATCCCATTTCAGGGATTTCTTTACTCCTTCCCGCACAGTTGCTTTTAGGGCCAAATTACATGGCTGAAGTTTTGGATGTAGGGCTGCCAACTTCCAGGAGGGGACTGAAGATCTCTCAGGATTTCAGCTGGTTTCCAGACTACAAGGATCAACAGCACCATTTGAGAAAATTGCTGCTTCAGAAGGTTAGATCTGTGTCATTATAACTCACTATGGTCCCTCCCCTATGCAAACCCTGCCCTCCCTCAGGCTCCGCCCCTAAATCTCCTAGGATTTCCTGGTCTGGAGCTTCAGCATCAGGTGTAGTTTTATCTTAAATGACCTCACTTTCACACATCTTCATTCCAAAAGACTGCTCAGCGCTGTTACTCGGGAACAAAAGGACTCCTATTCTTGATCACATCTACAGAAGCTTTCTCTTAGAGGCACAATTCTCACATAAATATATAGATACCCCCCACCCGCCTGTGCAATTTATGTTTTCATGCTGTGGGATGTTCTCTGTTGCCTCTGCACTTGTACCTGGTTACAACTTCAGCGTGATTTTTCTTGATTCTTTGGGTAAGCTTTTAAAAGCACCTTAAAAACACTTTTAAAAGACTTCAAAAGCACTTTCCCAGCATGTTTTCTTTTAAAGAAAAATATATTTTCAAGACTTTTTAAAGAACTCTGGGTGAGGGAAGGAGAATCAAGGCAGAGTCTAAGTTTGGGGGCCCCTGATCTAAATGCCATCTGGTGGTTTCCTTCCACTACTAAAGGCACCATCAGTTGCATCATTTAATCTGCCCCTGACCTTTTGTTGCCTCCTCCTTCAGAGGGAGATAGGAAGAAGTCATTAACCACGGGTGAACATGTGGAGCTGCCTTATACTAACTATTGGTCCATTAAGATTCTCCTCTGATTAGTTCACCCTGCAAACAAAAAGTGCAGGTTGCTAGGAGCAACAGCCAATAGCCCAACATGGACAAACAGACCACCTAAGACAGCGGTGTCAGCTGCTGTTTGCTGCTAGCTGCCATCATTACTGGCTTTCCTGAACAAGCTGCCAGGGGTTCTGATAGAACCAGAAAGACCCTTCACCACCACCCCCAGCAGTGGAAAACTGATGGGATTTAGCAAGTGCCAGTCACACAATCCAGTAATGAAGGAGTTAATTGTTGCATTCTAATTAGTTAGTGAGGTCAGAAGTCAGTGACCAGGTAATTGATACCTATTGGTTGGGTGGGCTGCAAGCAGGTCTGCACATAGGCTTTAGATATATGTTCTTTGTGGTGCACTCTGCACGTGGTCTGTTGCTCAGTAGTAGCCATGTAATAGTCTAAGCAGCAAACTGGCTGTTGGTGCTAGCTAGTTAGAAAGATGTTTCTTGTTTTTTTCCAAGTTACCCTTTTCCCTGTTAGTAAGTAAACTATATACATTTCAGTAAAGCAACTGTGTCTGCCTCATTATTGCATTAACTCTGCTAATTAATATTTGTCCACATGACAAAAACTGGCAGTGTCAATTTCTGCAGTGCAAGGCAGAGTTGGTTGTAGACCCTCCTGAAGGTCTTGTGTCTCAGCAGCTGTTCAGTGATGCCATCTTGAGAGACTGGCTTTGTGATTGCCACAAGGAACATCCAATGAGAATTCACCTAACCCATGAGAAGGTATTGTGATTTCACAGGCTCAGCCAATCAGCTGTCTGCAACTGGCTTCTTCTGGAAAGGGGAAAAAAACTAACTGTTCCTGAGTGATTTGCTTTGAAGTTTGTACATCGTCTAAAATAGCATGACTGCAGATTCACGTCCAGCTCACCATTCAAGATCTATCCATTCGATACAAAATCATGGTTAACAGTAATCCTGCAGTTAGCTGAAGCTGAAAAGCGGGAGCCGAAAACATACCGATTTGCATTAAGCAGCCTAGTGAAGCCAAAGCTGAGGTGAAACCAGGGACTTCTTCATTCCCATATCTACCTTGCGTCTCTATGAGAAAGATGGAATAAAAATTAAGTAATTAAAATCAAATAAAAATCTCTAAAGTGCATTAAAAGTGCATTATTCAGCACGTGTACTAACAGTTGTGCAAAAGTTGCAAGTGACAAACGCAAAGTCTGGAAAACTGAAAGGCTCAAAAATAGTCCTTTATTGTTTCTGAACAATGAATTCACATGCATCTTATACTTTTCTGTCATGCAATTGTTCTATCTGCAGGCTTCTATGAACTTTTTTTGGGGGGGAGGAGAAGATAGACACCAAGGTATATGAAGGTTCCATACCCTGTTTCCCCCAAAATAAGACATCCCCTGAAAATAAGATGTAGTGGAGGTTTGCTGAAATGCTAAATATAAAGCATCCCCCGAAAGTAAGACGTAGTGAAGTTTTTGTTTGGAAGTATGCCCATCAACCAGATCATGCAGCTGTGAAGCGGAAAAATAAGACATCCCCTGAAAATAAGACATAGTGCATCTTCGGGAGCAAAAATTAATATAAGACACTGTCTTATTTTCAGGGAAACAGGGTATGTCTTTTGCCACATGAACATCCATTGAAAACATTTTCTCAGTCACAGCTTCCATTTTATCATGCACCTTGCTCTTACAGCTAATGCAATGTACTGGCTGAAGAGTTGGACTTAAATCTGGGGGAATGTAGAATGTGGAATGTATTCTTTCTGACCTATGGAATCACTGGCTACTTTAACTTATCTCAGGGCACCATTGTGGGAATGAAATGAGATATCCCCAGGTAAACAACCTAAGAGGGAGGGTGACGTACATAGACCTATACGTCTTCCCACATGACAGCATAACAAGTCTGTGTGGTCTCCCCTATTACTGTGTTTAGGTTTCCTTCCTGAAAAACTCCAAAACAAGGAATTTGTGCAGGAAAATGGGGAGGTTGCATGCTGAGGTGATGAGATGCATTATATTTCTGCAGAGTGCAGCTGAGGAGTTCCAGTTTGGAATATATCATTGCCTAAAAGGCTTCCTGCTTACATAATGATGGTATCATTGAGGTGAAAGGATTCAACATATTTTTCCTGCCCAGCTGCAATTTTGATTTCAAGAATCCTGGCAAGATCCGATCATGGATCTCCCATCGTTTGCTCTGGATTTTAACCCGCAATGAGGTTTGATTTGACCTTGGGCTCCATAAACCAATACTCTGTTCTTTCCCTAGAGTCAACATTTATGTGGTATACTCGACAATAGGCAGGTAAGTGCTGAGGATACATATCTAGCTAACTAGATCTTGATGAAAAGCAGCATTATCAACAACTAATGTTGGCAACATGAGAAACAGTGTTGAAAGAATGAAACAGCAACAGTATTAACATTCCTAAAATAGCTTAACTTTCAAAAGGAAACTTTGCTATTAGCCTTTCAGAAGTTTCAAACAACAATTAGGCAAAAAAGTGTGTGTGTGTGTGTGTGTGTGTGTGTTCTGAAGAATGGCTGTGTTAGCAGCATTCTTTCTCTTCCCTTCAAATGCTGGTCATGCACTTTGTCGAACAACCACTCCTAAGCGTTTTTCTTCCCCTATCAAGGATAGGAGACATTCAAGAGCACACCATACAGACTTGCTCTGCCTCTCCAAAGTCAAGGATCTTTGCTAGAATAGAATTCCAAACAATTTCCACTGTAAAACTGTGCAGATGTTGTGATGTTAAACAAAGCCACAATCAATTATTCTGTATAGGCCTGCCTAGTTCAGCTTGTGAAGTGGGAACATTTCGAGGCAGACGAGAGGTTTAACCTCTACACCCTTTTTCTTTACTCTCCTCCCCACCCTTTTAAAAATATGTTTCAGGTTTTTGTACTCAATGACTCCTCCCCCAGAGCGAACATGTGAAGGAAAGAAAACTGGTTCATAATAGCAGAAACCTTGTGCACTGAATCAAGGCACAAATATTTTCCTTGTAAGTCAGAGGGTTCTGTTCTTTATCCAAAGCAACTAATTTTTTATTAATGTTCCATTTCAACCATCATTCACTATCAGATGCACCATGTAAGGGGCTAAAACTCATATAGAAGGGACAGCAGCCAGCTAGAATTTTTCCTACATAGAAAACACTCCTATGCTAGAAAAAAGCAGCAACAAACACAAATAGGCAGGTCTATCTGTATGTGCATGTGTGTCATGGTGGAAAGCTAGGACTGACTGCAGCACATTTACTCTTAGGGTGCAGTTGTCATGTGAGATGACTTACCTGCAGTTTTCATGCTTTTTCTGACAATGTAGGACATTTGTCATTTTTTGAAGCAGCCCTTAGTGTAGATTCTCACACACACATTCTGTGCTCTGTGCAATATGTCTATTGTGGCGTGTATTCATGCATTTATGAAAAGTATATTACAGGCAATTTGGAACAGGTTATGCTTGATCCTCAAGTTTGAAATGGGAATAATCGAAGCATGTCTAAAAGCAATGATATCTGCTATCAAGATAACCCATGGACACCTGCAGCCGTATGAGATGGTAAAGAGCTCGGATGAGAGAATGGACTATGCCAGTCTTCAGGTTTATGATGACTAGGGCAAAAAAGGCCCAGGAACAAGCCAAACCAAATGACCCTCATTGCACTACAAGCAGAGCTAAGACCTGGTAACTCTGCCAGCACTTCAGGGGCTACTGTGCTAATACCTAGCCAGCAGCACCAACAGTGGGTGCTGGCACACCTGTTACCTATTCCTGTTCCACTGATGGTTCCAGAAGGAGACAGTGGCCAAATTCCCACTGAAAATTTAATTTAGATACAGCCAAATTTCAAAAGAATCCAGGGCCGTTTCCGCACGAAGGTGCGCAGGGCCAGGGGGGCGTGGCCCCAGGCCTCGGCGACGCGCCGGAAGTCTGGGGACATGCCGGGTCGACCGGGCGCCAGCGCTCCGCGGCGCCGGCTGCCCGGACAGCCGGGCAGCTGGCGCCGTGGAGCACTGGCGCCCGGCTGACCCAGCATGTCCCCGGGCTTCCGGCGCGTCGCCGAGGCCTGAAAGACACGCCACTTTGGTCTCTGCGCGCCTCGGGTCTGGACAAGGTAAGTGCCAGGTAAGGGAGGCGTCACTTGAAGCCGCTGCCGTTCACTTTCGGCCGCGGCAATGCGGCGTATGCTTCCCCAAAAAGAGCGCTTCCAAGCGCTCTGGGGAAACACCGGCTCTGTGACGGGCGGGCGGCGCCAGGGCGGCGCGGCCGCTATGACCTGCATGCTGCGCGCTCTATCGCGAGGAAATGGCGGCCTGGAGATGCATGCTTTTACCCGCTGTCCAGGCCAGCCATGCATTCGGCTCTCCACGCGCGGAAACGGCCCAGGTTTCAACATCCTCACTGCAGCATGTTTCTAGTGAAGACATCTAGGCCTGCCCTTTGGGGTGGGGGTGGGGTGCCTGCTGTCAGTGGTGCAATTGTTAAGCTAGCAGCAGCAAAATTTCAGAGTATCTTTAGGAGACCCTCCTGATGTCCAGGTTTGGTGAAGTTTGGTGAAGTCATGGGGGCCAAAGTTATGGACCTTCTAATGTGTAGCCCCCATCTCCTATTAGCTCCCGTTGGAAACTATGGGGGATAGGACACCCCAAAGGTATGGACTCCCTTGACCAAACTTCACAAAACCTGGGTGGTATCAGTAGGAGACTCTCCTGATGATACTACCCAGGTTTGGTGAAGTTCGGTTCATGGGGGCCAAAGTTATGGACCCTCAAATGTGTAGCTCCCAACTCCTATTAGCTCCAATTGAAGTGTTTTTTCAAAAAGGTGCATATACAAGCAGGTCCAAGAAAATCCCATGATAAGGGGGTGGGGGGAGCACCAGAAACAGGACTGATCTGAGTTCCATGGTTTGGCTGTGAGGAGATCTAGAGGGAAGCTGGATATTTCGTGTGACTATCCCAGGTTTAATCGCCAATGAGGAAATCACCAGTAAGTGAGCGTATTGGTACATAAACTGGCATTTGCCCACCTGTGGGCCATTTGGGGCGAGGAACAAAAAAAGGGGGAGGAAGAGCACTGATGGTTTTTGTTTGTATTTTGTACGTGAAAGAAACTTCACACGTCCCTACCTGCAGTCTGAAGTGGTACAATCTATTCTGCCAACTCAGCATTGTACCAGCTCATTCTTACCTCCTTCTGCTGCGTGTGTATGTTTCAGCAACGGTACGATTTCTGAATTACCCCTATCTTGCCTCTGCTCAACTCTCCTATTTATGATAGTAAACAGACATTTTTGATTTGTTGCTACAGTCCCTATTTCCTTAAACAAAAGAAAACTTTCTTCCTTTCCTTTGAACCCTCACACACACCCTTTCCTAAATTCTTTCTAAAAATCCCAGTATTTTTTTTCTTTATCTAGTCTGTGTCCATCTGTACATAGGTTGGGGGAAGGGATGTGTGGTATAAATATAACTGAACCACATTACTGCTTTGAATGACAACATATCCATAAGCCTCAGCCAG
Organism: Sphaerodactylus townsendi; assembly: GCF_021028975.2. Classification (NCBI taxonomy): domain Eukaryota; kingdom Metazoa; phylum Chordata; class Lepidosauria; order Squamata; family Sphaerodactylidae; genus Sphaerodactylus; species Sphaerodactylus townsendi. The sequence continues at coordinate 67,005,914 of NC_059434.1, forward strand.
AAACTAGTGGTGGAGGTCATGCTGAGGAGACCATTTGCTGAACAGAGGGTATACCTAAAAACAACAACATGCATATCCAAATGCCCTGGATCTATAACATGTCAAATTTGTTCCACTGACAGGTGTATTTACAGACTATGTTCCTGGAGTCAGTACTCTTCAGGTTTAATTTTTGTACAAAGAAATGCTGGGATCCAAAATTCCCTGGAAACATCACTCTCTCAACAGGTGACCTTTGATGTGTCTTTCTATGGTTACTCAGTCCTGATGGACAGGCACCCCACAACTGCTTATGGCCACTTTTGATATTGATAAGTTGGAACGTGTCCAGAGGAAGGCAACCAAAATGGTAAAAGGTCTGGAATCCATGCCCTATGAAGAAAGGCTTAGGGAGCTGGGGATGTTTAGTCTGGGGAAGCAAAGGTTAAGGAGGGACATGATAGCTCTGCTTATATATCTGAAGGGATGTCATGTCGAAGAGGGAGCAAGCTTGTTTTCTGCTGCCTCAGAGACTAGGACATGGAGTAATGGATTCAAGGTGCAAGAAAAGAGATTCCACCTAAACATTAGAAAGAACTTTCTGTCAGGGCTGTTTGACAGTGGAATTCACTGCCTTGGAGAGTGGTGGAGTCTCCTTCTTTGGAGGTTTTTAAACAGAGACTGGATGATCATATTTTGGGGAGTGCTTTGATCGTGTGTTCCTGCATGGCAGGGGGTTGGACTTGATGGTCCTTGTGGTTTCTTTCAACTCTACGATTCTACATTCATGTGGTCCAGGGCTTTAGGCATAATAAACGTATGCTCTGGAGTTAACAAGCCTTGGCAAAGTTATGATTGGCTCCTGTGTCTTCATTATTGAACTGCTGCACTTTGAATATACACAATACAAACAAAGCAATGAAGAAGTTGAAGCATCTTTCCTCCAAGGAGGGGCCTTCTTGTTTAGAAAAAAAGACAAGGAGGGGGTGACATGATACAGACTTTAAAAATTATGCAGAGTGGAGAAATTACGCAGGAAGAACTGTTCCCACCCATAAGGCTAGAATTTGTGAACATATAATGAAGCGGATGAGCAATAAATTGAGAATGGAGAAAAGGAACACTTTTTTATTCAACAAGTAATTAAATTGTAGAATTCACAGCTAGTGGATGCTGGAGGAGATAGTGATGGCCACTAGCATAAATACCTTTAAAATGGAATTAGACAGATTCATCGGGAAAAAAAGTCCATCAGTGGCTACTGTCTGAGATAACTAATTTATTTGTTTGTTTATGTTAGGAGGTTTCTTTAGAGTCCTGCTCAAAGAAGCTTACAATTAAAATAATAAATTATCAATGTAAAAGCTTAAATAGCATTAACAAACCCAGAGAAATGAACAGCATAGAATTACTCTTAAAACAAACCTCAGACCAAAATCAGGGAGGAGCAGCCTCTATGCAACTGGTTGGCCACTGTGTGAAACAAAGTGTTGGACTAGATGGACCACTGATCTGATCCAGCAGGACAGCTCATATTTTCTTAATGCTCTGAATTGATTTATTTTATGTATGCCCGACTCTCCTTATTCCTTCCCTTCAAACTCTCTTATGTTTTCCATTTTCAACATTCTTTTGAAAAATTCAGACACAAAATTTTGCTTTTACATCAATGCTCTATGTCCCTCAGAGCTAGCAAACATGGGGGGGGGGGAAGCATTTTAAAATATTACATTGTGCAGGTGTAACCTCTATCTGTGGGTTCTGTGGGGCAGAACTTGGAAGGAGTTGCAAAGAATTAAATTTAAGACAAAATGGTTTACTTTCTTAACAAATAACACTTTTAACATTTAACATTAACACTTTACAGTCCTGTTAAGTTGCATTTCAGGTCCTTATATTTACAGTCTACTGATAATGCCAAGTCAAATTCTTCTTTGCTGGTGGTTTGCTTATGAAGATTTCAGAGGCTTGGTGAACGGGATCCAAGATGACGAAGGTCCCCAAAGAACTCTCACCAATTACATATACAAAAACCCTGAAACAATAAATTCTAACATTTACAATATAGCAAAAATAAACACTCCCTTCCCACTAGTTCCCAACAACATTGCAGTTACCTTAAACAAGATGTTAAGGGCTTAATAAAATCAATCAAGGTCCCAGCCTGGTAACCTTGCTTCCTCCAACTTCATGAGTTCTGCAGACTTCTGCTTCTTTTCAGACTCCACCCCTTTCTGGGTCATCCCATTCTTACACAGGGGTCACACAGGGATGTCACTAACCTGTATGAAAGAGCCAGGTGACGAAGGCAGAAGGGCAGGCAGGCAAGCAAAGACGGCACCAAACACATGCCTTCCTGCATCAGTTCCAACATGCCCCTGCACATTCTCTATGCACTGAGGAATTAAACCTTCTTTATGTCTGGGAAACTGGATTGTCAGCCTTTTCCCAGATTTGGTTTTCAGTTCAGGTGGGAATGGGCAGTTCATTGGGATGGTCTAGTGTGGTATTGACTGGTTAAAAATTCTCATAAATAGTCTGTCAGAGGTATTTACAAGCTACAGGGCAGGCAGAGGTCTGCAGTTTAATCTATACATTCAATCTATATAAGTTTAGGAAAATGTAACAATGTTGCAAGTCCAGAGTAGTCTGATAGTTACTGGTATTTGCTCCACATTGACATGCAGTAGCTTAAAAGGTAAAGGTAGGCTGATTACGCACAAGGTATCTGCTGCACTGCTGGAGCCAAAGTCTGTCACTGCAAGATTTCTTGTACGGATGTATTTTCTGGAGCCCTGGTTTCACTTTCCATTCTCTCTACAGCAAGCAACACCACTTCTAGCATGACTTTAATTTGCTTCACTGCCGGGATGAGAGAGCCAGGTGAGCACAGCTTTGCCCCAGACATCCACACCCACACACTGCTGGCAATGACCTTCCCCTCGCCCCACCCTTCCATGTTGCTGACTCCTTCCTGCTTCCTACTTGTCCTCCCAGCATCTTTGGGTAGTCAGCAAGTGGAAGTCAAAGAAAAGAAGCTCAACCACATAGGCTTAGCCAAAACACGCCAACCTCTAAATTCACATATCAATATATCGATATAATAATAATAGTACTTGGTCCAGCCAAACACCTAATTTTTCCTGTGCACTCAGTCCCCGCCCCCCTTTTCCATGGATGGTGTGAATCCTCCCCACACACATTACAGGGGTGGCAGGGAGCAGATATATCTAATGCAGGAATATCAAAATAACAAAAAAAATCAAAATAAGCCTCTCTCCTCCTTGGCAGCGGCAGGAAAATTGTGTATGTTTGTGTGTGTGGAGGGGGACACACAAAATTCCAATTCTAGGACATAATCTTCAGCAGAGTGTGGTCCAGGAAATTGCTTTGACTCATTCATTGGGGGAGGGAATTTTTTAAACCCGTCTGCAATATTGATGTAACTGCTGTAACAGCAATATCGGTAAAACTGCAATTTAAATGGCTTTAACAAAGGTAGCAATCTTACAACTGTGTGACTTCAAGAAGGAGTTGATGGGTGGAGTTACAAGAACCAGGAAAAGCAGAGGACCAGCAGACTTCAGCAAGCAGAGAAATGCGAGGAGACCCCCTAATAAACCCCACTGCATAGCAAAGAGCCCTGAGGTAAGCATTCCATGCATAATAGGCCATAGTCCCCTGTGCGAGCACAGGATCATTACTGACCCATGGGGTGATGACGTCATATCATGACATTTACTGGACAGGCTTTGTTTACGGGGTGGTTTGCCATTGGCTTCCCCGTCATCTACACTTTATCCCCAGCAACCTGGCTTCTCATTTTGCTGACCTTGAAAAGATGGAAGGCTGAGTCAACTTTGAGTCAGATACCTGAAACCAACTTCTGAAACCAACTGGAGCTCACTACTCAGTGCCATGGGACTCCCCTCAATAGCTTACTTTTGTATAAAGGTAGTAACAAGCACCCCTAGTTTACTTTCCCTTTACTATTAAAACTTTTATCTTGCCTGCCTATCCTGTGTGAATTGGAAATATAGAATCTGAAATATAGGCTGGCTTTACCTTAGGAAGGTTGTAATATGCAAGACAGAAATCAGTCCTCCCCCTGACCTCATGACTGGCCTTCGCCCCTTTTTGCCCACCCTGTTTTTTTTCCTGTGGCAAAACCATTTCACAGACTGATTCACAAGCATGACCAGCAACCAGAGATAGTCCAACATATATTGTTTCCTTAACCAATTTTTTTGTTTAGCTGGGAAGCAGGAGAGACTAGTGTGAGGAAGAACCACATGGGAATGGTGTGAGAATTTGTCACACTTGTTCCTGTTCTTCTGAGGTGATAATGGGTTTGGCCCTGAGGCCTTTAGATAGCACTGACCCTGCCAAGGCTGACTCTCTGGCTTCCAAAATTCCTTTGCAGTGCCAGCAAAGAGCAGAGTTTGAACAGAGGAAGGAGCTCAGCAGGCATCTGATGCCACAGCATCCATCCTGCAAAGCTGCAATTTCCTCTAGAAGGACTGATCTCTTGTAGTCTGGAGATCAGTTGCAATTCTGGGAGAATGCCAAGCCTCAGTGGGAGGTTGGCAATCCCAGTCACAACATGACAATTCTCTGTGGTTTTCACAATCCATGGCTGCCAATTAAGTGTGGCATTATCAGCTTTCACAGAGCGGGGGTTTCCCCAGCCTGGCAAGTTGGCAGCCCCACCTTTTAAAAAATGAGTAATTAAGATATCATGATTTAATTCTACAGGGGCTTTCACTTACTGATTAAGATTCACTCAAAAAAAATATCCATCTGGTGGACTACAAGGATAAAGGAGTAACAGGTTCAGAAAACCGGGGAGGGCAAATGGTGCCGATGACGGTAGAACCAGGAAAGATCTACCCTTTTTTACCCCTGTGGCATCCTCCACCTTGGCTTTGCTGTGATCTTTCCAAAAATATAATAGTAAAGCAGGTTTAGGAAAGATTTTGGAAGAGCTGCGGGAAGATGCACAGATGCACCACAGGAGGAGAATACTTGATATTGGCCCTTTCAACATTTTCTCCCCCCCAAACAAAACAATAGAGAAATGCTGCAAATAAACAGGTGAGGGGAAACTGAGTGAGATCAGAAAATAGCACTGAGCAGGAAGTTCAGAGAAGCGAAGAAACATGGGAAATATATTCAATAGATCACACATCAAGCCAGAGCCAAAGATTCATTTTAAAAGGGGATTAATTTAAAATGTTTTGAGGCTGGAAATAAAATGTTTGGGGGTAAAAGCAATGTGGAACTCCATGGAGGAAACATTTTATTTCCTGCCTCAAAATATTTTAAATGGTTTGTGTGGAAAGGGCCATCAGCACACGAGCGGAACCAAAATACCATTGTGGAAATGACCTCAGTCCAATGACCTAAGGCCCTTTCTCATCATCTCATAGACTAGCACAGATATTTTAAAATGCAAAAGATGGTTCCCAAGGGGTCACCTCTAAAAATATTCCAGCCCAACAAATACTGGCAATGTTCTACATGACCAGGCTGCACAGTCACCCTGCTTGACAATTACTTCAGGTTTAATTAATGAAATGCATGAGTGGCAACTTGGCAACAGAGGTCTCCTCAGAAATGCTACCAGAAAGATGGAGCTTGTTTGCGTGGCTTCCTTGCGTGTCCGTTGACGATGCTGACAATCTGACATACCAAACAGCAGTAATCTCTTTGACGTTGTATCCAGGCAACAGCTAAAAAAACCAGAGGGAGGGGTGGCTTTCCTGCTCCTGTAGAGAGTAAACCCTTGAACTGGAGTGCAGTTTCCCCTCCTATCAAACTTGTAAAACTGGGGTTGATCCAAAGCAAGTGGAGTAAAATCCTAAAGTTCGCATTTCAGCTAGACACTAAATGGAACAAAACAAGTCAGATGATGCTGTACTGTACCTTGTTTAGTCATGGATGCTGATTTTCTTTTTGCTATCATCTGAATTTTTCCTTCATGAGTATCAGGTGAGTTGATACATTTTTGCCAGGCTGTGGAACTACAGCTTCTGGCAAACTTGGTGTATCTTTGTACCTCATCCCATAACCATTATTCATGCAGCACAATTAGTCTGTAAATGCACAGTTTTACAGCTTGATAAATATGGACTCAAGAAGGGTTAAAAGGAGAGGCCTATCGTTTCCAGTCTGCAGGTTAAAAAAAAAGAAGTAGAACTGAGCATAAGGTACATAAACCCGGAACCAACATCAACCGGATAGAACCAGATTTCAGCATCTGTGTCTACAGCAGCTTCCACTAGCAAACTGTGCAGTGCTGCTTGGCAGAACTCGAAACCCACATTTCCACATTAGTTTCACATTTTGTCCAGGGTGTGTGAGAGTTTTTAAACCTTTTGTAAACTTTCCGATAAGGTAACCGTGGAGATAATTTTTTCTTTCTTTCATGGGTTATTTTCAGTAACCAGCAATATAACAAGAGCAACTTCAAGGTTGGATGAAGCACCCTTATCTTTCTCCTCACCCGTACAACCAGATTACAAAATGGCTGTTTACGAGAAGGTAAAGTCCAGGCCGTGTGTACCAAAATAAAAAGGAGCCACATTTTAACAAAGCAAAACAGTAGACAATCTAGTTTTTGCCTTGTGCTGCAACTTCTGCACAGAACAGGAATACTAGGTGGGGGGCGGAGCAGTTTAAGAGGGGCAGGGATCTTGTCTGATAATCCTGTTCTTGCTGATTTCTTTCTTCCCTAGATCATTTCAGCCACAACACCACCAGTCACATTGTCTTTGGAGGAGAATAATGTCAGAGAAGGAGCTGTGTTCGTCTGTTGCAGCAAACGAGGCAGTAGTCCAGCGATAGTTTAAGGACTTACAACATTAGTTTCAGCATACATTTTAATGAAAGTGGACAACCACAAGGAGTATGTTTATGCTGGTTTATACTCACTCTGGTGTGAGAGCCCATGTGGTGCAGTGGTTAAAATTGTCAGGCTAGTATCTGGAAAACCCTGGGTTGAATTCCCATTCTGCCAGGGCAGTTTGCCAGGTGACCACAGGCCAGTCACACTGTTTCATCCTGACCTTCCTGACAGGGTTGTTGTGAAGCTAAAATGGAGAACAGTGCAAGCCACTTTGTGTAACGAGGAAGGAAGGAAGGAAGGAAGGAAGGAAGGAAGGAAGGAAGGAAGGAAGGAAGGAAGGAAGGAAGGAAGGAAGGAAGGAAGGAAGGAAGGAAGGAAGGAAGGAAGGAAGGAAGGAAGGAAGGAATACTTAGAGGCAAACACTTTTCAAGGCAGCACAGACACTGCCCCAGAGAGTCATCCTCCACTTCACCTATTTCCACCTCCTTCTCCCAAGGAGTTCAGTACATGGGTCACCTCTCTCCCTATTATCTTCACAACAGCTCCGTGAGGTAGATTAGGTTGGCTGTCACAGCATCACCCTGTAACCTTCCTTGCTAGATGGTGTGGCGATGTGTGCCTTTGGAGAGTTTGAATTGATGGGCAAAGTTAAGAAACCCGGGAAAACCAGTTGTAGCTTAGACCTGTAGGAGTTCAGGCTTCCATTAGCCATTCACTGTCTTATAATTCATATTGTGAGACACATACAAGCCTGTGTTAAACCCACGAGGACCATCCTGTCATCCTTTACAACAGATGGAAGCCCTCTAGTGTGTCTCACCTTAAGCCCAGCTCACAGCATTCTCTGCCCTCCTCTCTCGGTTTGTTCCAACAATTTTTTGAAAATCCCATTTCTTACACACAATCTGCCAGACATTCATCCCAGACAGCCCAGCCTCTACAGGTAGAAAGACGCTCCTAGTCAGGAAGCATCTACAGCTATATAAGAACAACCGCTCTTCTGCGTCTAAGACGTGATTGCCATCTGGAGTTACTTTAGGCAAAACCATTGTGATAGATCCATTCATCACAATAATCAGACTGCAAACTCACAGTGATATATCTGAAACCTCCTCAGGTCTAATGTGCCACCCCTCCCGCTCATTACAGATATATTAGATTTCTTACCCAGGAAATCAAGGCACGTAAGAAACCCAGAACAGAGAGCCATCTGCATTCATCAGGCCTCTATAGTTATTTCCATTAAACATTTATATCCCCTGCCTTTCTATCAGCATTGGTATCCGCTGTGGTTCACTGTTAAATGAGGAACTTTAAAATGAAAATAAATTGCAACAATATAACTAAAAGAAGAGAGCAGCATCCAAAACCAAACCATAAGTTATTTTTTTAAAAAGCCCCACTGCTTCTAAAAGCTAAGCTCAATAATACGGTATTAAATGGTTGTCTAAAATCAACAATATAAGTACTTGATAGATTCACCTAGGGAGGACATTCCATAAACTGGGTGACACATATGAAAAAGTCTTGATGGATCCGAACAAGGGCCCTCAAGTCCACCACAGTGGCCAACCAGGTGCCTCTAGGAAGCCCACAAACAGGACACCTGCAGCAGCAATATCTTGCCTGTTCCACAGCACCTAGTAGGCATACTCCTCTGATACTGGAAAGAATAGGGATGCATCATGACTAGTAGCCATTTTGACTAGTAGCCATGGTTAGAAGGGTTGAGCACAGTGTGTCTTATGCTCGGTACATTTTGGGTTCAGGTCTTTTTAACCCAGAAATGTTTGCTAAAACTAAATAAAACAAATATCCCTCCACTTTATTCAGCTATTGTTGAAAATCTTCAGGTTAAAAAACCTGAATCCTGAAATGTTTCAGTTCTCCCCTGCCCCCGCCCCCATTTCCCATGCCCTCAGGGGCTTGGAAAATGGCAGAGGAGAGAACTCCGTGCAGTACTGAGCCTACCTAGCACCGCATGGAATTCTCTCTCTCTCACCACTGCCACCCCCACCCCCCACTGGCAGCCAAGTTACGGTGACCAGGCGTCCAGCTTTTGGTGGGACAGTCCCACCTTAAGACAATTTGTCCCGCGTCCCGCGGGTTTTTTGAAGTGTCCCGATTTTTGGAAGGCTGCCGATTTTTGGAAGGCGTGCCCCAGAAGGCAGTGCAGCAGCCTCCCACACACGTGGCCGCAGGAGCACACTGCCTTCTGGGGCGCTCCTGGTTTCCTGCCCTCTGACAGGGTGGGAAACGGGAGCGCCCCAGAAGGCAGTGCGCTCCTGCGGCTGCGCATGCATGCGTGGTCGGCCGCCAACCTGCCCATTTCGGTTTACAAAGGTGATCATCTGGTCACCTTAAGCCAAGTCCACGTGGACTTGGGAAATGGTGGCCAGGAGTGCGGGTGGGATTGGAAAAACTGAATTTTTTTTGGCTTTTTCAGCACCAGGTGTGTTTGGTTCTTTTGCATACACCTGGTTTTTAATCAGTAAATTTAAAAATCCCAAAAAGCCAATATAGCTTTTTTGAGGGGGGGGGAGTGTTGTGATCCAGGTTTCACTGAATCACCACCCCTAATGGATTGCCCTATCTTGTATCTGTATCTACTCCCCTCTTAAAGCCTTCCAAGGTGGCGGTCGTAACCACATCCTGGGGCAAGGAGTTCCACAATTTAACTTTGCCTTCTGTGAAGAAATACTTCCTTTTGTCTGTTTTGACACCTCCGAGAAGACCCTGTAATCACAGTTCTGACTTTGATCCTTTTCAATCTGGTATAAGGTTGGCTTCAGAACAGAAATGGCCTTGGAAGCTCTGGTTGATTATATATGTTTGCAGATAGGTCTAGCAGTTAGAGGAGCAGTAGCATAGTAGTTAAGAGCAGGTGTACTCTAATCTGGAGGAACCGGGTTGGACTCCCCGCTCTGCCACTTGAGCTGTGGAGGCTTATTGGGGGAATTCAGATTAGCCTGTGCACACCTGACATGCCAGCTGGGTGACCTTGGGTAGTCACAGTTCTTTGGAGCTCTCTCAGCCCCACCTACCTCACAGGGTGTTTGTTGTGAGGGGGGCAGGGAAAGGAGTTTGTAAGCCCCTTTGAGTCTCCTTTCAGGAAAGAAAGGGGGATATAAATAATAATCATCCTCCTCCTCCTCTTCCTCTTCCTCTTCCTCTTCCTCTTCCTCTTCCTCTTCCTCTTCTTCTTCTTCTTCTTCTGCTGCTGCTGCTGCTGCTGCTGCTGCTGCTGCTGCAAGATGGGAGCACCTCTTTATTGCTGCTTCCTAGTCCTTCAGTCCAGTTTATCAGTTGATACTAATGAAGCATCTTGACAGAGAAGCAAGTTTTAAAGGAATTATTTTGGTTTGACTCTTCCCTATCTAAGCAGATCCAGTGGTTATGACTGGAAATGCTGAGTCTGCAGCATGGGGACCATTTGGGGGGCTCCATAGTTCAGAGTTATCTCCCAGGTTTTTTAAAAGATTTATGTCAAAGCTTTAAGCAAGATGGTCCATAACTCTGGAGCTATGTGCCATCGATATGTTGCTGACACTCAGCTATACATCTCTGAATAAGCTATCGCTGACCAAGGCCGCTTCCAGAGTTAAGTGGCTGAGAAAAGATAAGATGATACAAAAAAAGCAGTGATGCTAGTCAGAAAAGCAGAAATCCTTGATGAGGTATACTTCCAACTATTGATGGGATGTGTCTGACTCTTGGAAGTCTTCTTAGATATAGCCCTCTTTTCTGAAGAACAGGTTTTGCAATGGCTAGAAATATATTTTTTAATCCGAGCAGGATGAATGCCTGTCTCCCCCTTCCCCTTTTTTTACTACCCAGGGTTAATAGTAGCATGGGGGAAGAGTGGTATGTTTATTTCTTTACTCCCCCTCCCCTTTTCCAGCTTTCAAGTGAAATGAAAATTAAGTGCTTGTTTGCAAAGTACTGTTTGGATTTTACCGGGCATCATAAACCTAAGACTTTGGTAGCTTAAACACATCACTTTGCACATTTTCATATTTTTCATGAGGCAAGCCCAAATGTGTTCAGTGAGTCACACATTCATATAAATAAACATACATAGATACCCTCAGTCTCAGGCAGGGTTGCTAACAACCTGGGCAGGAAAAAATGCCCTATCTGTTTCACAGAGACTTAAATGTGTGGAAATTGGTCTTGGAAGCTTTTCATGGCATGGAGGTAAATAGCATCACCTGGTGAATCACAACTCATTAAACCTGTATTGGGACCCCGTGGCACAGACTGATAAGCTGCAGTTCTGCAGTCAAAGCTCTGCTCACAACCCGAGTTCGATCCCAACAGAAGTTGGTTTCAGGTAGCTGGCTCAAGGTTGACTCAGTTTTCCGTCCTTCTGTGGTCAGTAAAATGAGTACCAGGTATAGACTTCTGAGGTAAAGTATAGACAACTGAGGAAGGCAGTGGCAAACCACCCCATAAACAAAATCTGTGTAGTAAATGTTGTGATGTGACCCCCATGGGTCAGTAATGACCTGGTGCTTGCACAGCAGACTCCCTTTACTTTTAAGTTTGCGCTAAAGGGAAATGCCATTTTTTTCCCTCCAGGTTTTTGGTAATCCTTGTCCCAGGTCTGGAGGGGTTTTCAACAAACCAGAACAGAACCAAGGTAATAAAATCTCATCCGGGCATCCAGTTCTGGATTCTTCTGCCTCTCGTGTAGCTTTTTTAGATTGGGTCAGTATTGTCTATTCTGACCAGCAGGAGCTGTCCAAGATCTCAAGATGTCTTTCACATCACCTACTATCTGATCCTTTTAATAGGACCTTAATCCAAGGACCTTCCACGTGTCATGCTGATGCTCTACCACTTTCTTTCATCCTTGAATTGTCAGTATATCTGCAAACAGAGATATTTTCGATTGGCAAAAAATATATACACAGACCTCCTTACTTAACACTGTAAGCAGTCAGGCCATGGAAACACAAGGGCCCAAAAACTGGCATAAGAGCAAGACACTGCTCCACACAGAAATGATGCCCCTCAGACAGTTTATCAGAGGCTGACCACTGAACTTTCCCCCTGTCACTAAGGCATGCCTTGGTGGACAATGGAGCTTGCTAATCTCCACTGTGCCACCCTAAAGTGATAGGCAGCCCAATCCACAAGTCTCCAGCAGCTGGGGATGGTGCCACTACTGCACTGTCTCAAGAGGGCTTTCAGGTGGTATGCAGCAGTAACAACCCCCCCCCCCCCAAACCCAGCTACCTGAAGCTCTCCATGGGGCTAAATAGAGTTATGTCATTCTTTTGTAAGTCCGAAGCCCTTCCCATGGTGTCCCCAGCATGAAAACCTGGGTGGTAGCTGACTATATTTGGCTCCACCTCAGGAATGCCTCAGCCCACCTCCTCTGCACCAGCATCCAGTTGGACGATGGTATAGCACCCACTTCCAGGTTTTGCCATTGTGGAGCTGCGGGGCAAAGCTGGCATCCTTGCCTTCTCCACTGGCAGGGGTGCCCCTTACTCTGGCAGAGGGGGCAAACATGCCAGCCACATCAGAATGGTGACTCAGGCTCCCCTCTGGATTGGGCCATTAACCAGTGCTTTGAGCAGACGATTACTTTTCCTATCTGCACCCATCCTAGCAATTAATCAGTATTCAAGAGAATACTCCAGACATTCTGTAGGGTTCCAACTATTCATCAGGCTTCTCTTGTCTTTTTGATTGAACCCTGGAAAAGCAATCCATTCTTTGTCTCTGGCTTTCTTATCAGCTTACCTCAGTTTTTGAAAGTTTTCATGAGTTACCAGTAGTAAAGTTGTTAACTGCTGCAGAATAGTACTTGTTTTTTTTCATATTCCAACAACTAGCACCATGGTGGCGAACCTTTGGCACTCCAGATGTTATGGACTACAATTCCCATCAGTCCCTGCCATCATGGCCAATTGGCCATGATGGCGAGAGAACTGACAAGAAATTATAGTCCATAACATCTAGATATGCCAAATCAATCTGTGCAACACATTCACATCATCTCAGGGTCTCTCTTTTGCTATTACTTTAATGAGTAGAGGATGTAAGAAGGGGTTCAGAGTCTTCTGTGTCCATATAGGTTTAGCTGCTGGGATGTCACAGAAGGGCTAAGCAGTCTGGATCAGAAGTCAGATTCTGAGGTACAAGGCTGATTTTTGTTAATCAAGTATTGTTGATTCAGCTCTACCGAGCAGGTTTAATGCCGAGCAGGTTTAGAGCCTTTTGCTAGAAACAGACAGCTGATGCTTGCCTTTTGCTTATAATTAATATGGCAGAATAATTAACAGGGAGGGGGAAAAAGAGCCACAGCAATCATTAGGAGATCAAAAAAAGTCCAGGGCCAATCGTGCAAAATAAGGTAAACAAGAAATTATTGCTCAGTTAAAATTCCCAAGATTCCCTGAGCACAGATCTTGTATTCTTTTTGGAAAAAAATCACTGCTAGACTAACAGATTCCCCTGAAGAAGTCTCTTTGTGAAATGCATAGGGAACTTTAACTAATAAAAATACTTTAACCCTATTTTGCACCATCGCTCTTGGCCTTATTTTTTTAATCTCCTTGGTAATTAACAGGGCAGCCACATCTGTCTGGTGAGCGTGCATTTGTTGGGTACTATTAGAAATAATCAAGCCCAAACCGAGGATCCATTTTTAAATGATTGAATTTAGGCTTGGAATACACTGAATAATGATAATAGTACAGGGGTCTGCAACTACCGTGTTTCCCCGAAAATAAGACAGTGACTTATATTAATTTTTGCTCCCAAAGATGCACTATGTCTTATTTTCAGGGGATGTCTTATTTTTCCGCTCCACAGCTGCATGCTCTGGTGTTCTGTTTGATGGGCATTCTTCCAAACAAAACTTTTACTTTCACGATCTTACTTTCGGGGGATGCTTTATATTTAGCACTTCAGCAAAACCTCTACTACGTCTTATTTTCAGGGGATGTCTTATATTTGGGTAAACAGGGTATTTACAACTAAAGAGCCAAACTATATCAACATTCAGATCATCTGAATTCATGTTCATCTCTATTATTTCTCTTTCGGTAAAGCATCCCTAAGAAAACGTTTAGTCCAATAAAACTCTTTGCCTGGCATTCCCTTTGCATACTGATTATTCTAGCATCCCACGCATCTCTCAAATATATCTTAACGTAAAGATTTAGTTTAGAGTGCCAGAGTGGTGTAGTGGGTAAGAGCAGGTGCACTCTAATCTGGAGAACTGGATTTGATTCCCCGCTCTGCCACTTGAGCTGTGGAGGCTTATCTGGTGAACTAGATTAGTTTGTGTACTCCACCACATGCCAGCTGAATTACCTTGGGCTCATCACAGTTCTTCGGAGTTCTCTCAGCTCCACCCACCTCACAGGGTGTTTGTTGTGAGGGCGGAAGGGAAAGGAGATTGTAAGCCCCTTTGAGTCTCCTACAGGAGAGAAAGTGGGGATATAAATCCAAACTACTCCTCCTCCTCCTCTTCTTCTTACAGCCAAATGTGGTTCCATACTTTGGGTTCTGGAACCATGGGTTTCTGACCCCTGATATAGTTGATTATACTTCACATGATGTGTGGAAAATACCCCCTTTCCCACTCAATAAACACAGATCTGTACTCCTAGGATTAAGGGATAGGGTTCCAAGGTGGCTACTTGCAAGCTGCTTGTCCAATCACAGTTTTTGGTTAAACAGCTAAGAAAAATATTATTTTTCAAAGGATAGGATACTTGCATCTAGAGCAGGGGTAGGGAACCTGAGGCTCTCCAGATGTTCAGGAACTACAATTCCCATCAGCCTCTGTCAGCATGGCCAATTGGCCATGCTGGTAGGGGCTGATGGGAATTGTAGTTCCTGATCGGCACAGGTCCAACTAACCTCTTAAAATGTGGGATAGAGAATGCTAAAGCAGTGAAAGATACAAATATTGTTAGACATGAAGGTGTCCTATAAAAAGACACCCATGTTATTAAATAGAAAAATAAAAAAGAAGGATTCAATTGCCCTGACCTGAATAGCCCAGGCTAGTCCAATCTTGTCAGGTCTCAGAAGGTAAACAGGGTCAGCCCAGCTCAGTATTTGGATAGGAGACAACAAAGGAATACCAGGGTTGCTATGCAGAGCCAGTCAACAGCAAACCACTTCTGAAAAGTCTCTTGTGTTGAAAATCCTAGGAAGTCATCACAAGTCAGCTGCAACTTAATGCTGCTGCCTCCTCAACACCCCCCCCCCCAAGGGTTCAACTGAGCAGGACATTCCAAGCAACACCCTAGAGATGTGGTGGCTTCAATATGTTTTTTTACACAATCAGTCACTGAAAATGCAAAAAACTGAACTTTGTATCTCACTGGTCCTTTCTGCACAGCACGAATATAACGTCTTCAGGATGTTATAAAAAGTGTTTGGGGAAGGAACTCCACACAGCTCTCTCCCTCAAAATGTTTTCATGTCATTTTATTTTTCTCAACCTGAGTTTTTCAAAAACGGCTAAACTAGCAATCTTTTTTCTCCAAGCTGGGTTGAAGATGTTTCCTGCTTGCCCTGTGCAAACAAAGCAGACAGGAAACATCTTATTGCTCCCATGTGATTCCATTTTGCTAATTATGTTTTTACACCACCCACCATTTTAGGCTAACTCTCTACCTGCCTGCCATTTTGTGAAGTTCACCAGGCACATTTTCTACCCTGGCAGCAATGCTGTCCACGATTTCCCTCAGAACCAGTTGTTAAAATCATGCTTGTAAACAACCAGTTGTTAAATTATTTGAATCCCACCACTGGATAAATCCAATCAGAGCTTGGACAACAAGTAACAAGCGATCAGATTGCTGAAAAACTGGCATGGCTGCAAAGATTCCTATCTATGTGGCTTCATAGCTACCCTGTTTCCCCAAAAATAAGACATCCCCTGAAAATAAGCCCTAGCACATCTTTTGGAGCAAAAATTAATATAAGACCCTGTCTTGTTTTTGGGAAAACATGGTATGTATACATGGTGAATTTTTTTTCTAAAGCGTTTTCTGAGCGAAGGAACCGAAACAGTATGAATTATTTTCAGGAGCTTAACATGCTTGCAGAATGTTATGAAAGGAAGTGAACGAAAACATTGAAAACCGGCCTTTTTAATAACATTTTGAAGACATTATATTTGTGCTGTGCAGAAAAGGCCACTGAATTTCCTGTCACTTAACATTCTGCTTCCTGGCTTTTTCACATGGAAATCAGTGTCTTGATCAAGTACTATCTCCTGTGCTCAGTGAGACACATAACTTCACCAAGTTTAAAACGTCCTTATTTGGTCTTCTGGAACATCAGGTTTTTGTTTTCAGCAGATGTTTGGTGTTTCATCGTAAGGTACCTGAACGTTAGTTGGGAGTTAGGTGAGGTGCACATTTGCTAAATAAACAAATCCCTGCTTAGGTGCACCACTGCACAATCATCAGAATTATTTTGGAGGAAGAATTCTTTATGTGGTAAGCCTTGACTCACTGCTGTAAGTCTGCCATGTTTAATCCTCAGCCATACAATTCATGCCTGCTGTGTGGACTGGAGCAATCCATGGGTCTTCAGCATCTATGTAGCTAGCACATCAGAAGCACTGTGACAAGGTCAGGCCAAAACTGCATGGCCTTATCCAAAAGAGTTCTGGAGGTATATTTTGTCTTTCTTGGCAGCCCTTCTTTGCTGTGCCATTTGTACCATTTGGTGAACCCACAACATATCCCTACCTTTATGGGGGTTGCCCAATACCTCTTGGTGCTGGTCAGTAATGCTGCATGTCTTCTAGGGATACCAAATGTCTGCCTCTCCTTACTCTGCAAGGGGAGGGGATTGTAATTATTGATAAAACCAGAATATCTGATTGAATTTCGGTAGAGATAATGGCAAGGTAACCCTACTGAGTAGAAAACAAAGAAATTACAGCTAGAAAATGTGCTTTGTTTTTACTTGGCTATAAAAATGAGCCCATGTATGAACTGCAGTCTTCTAACTTGCTGAAACTCTCCAGGTCTTGCAGATCTTTATATCTCTTTTCTAACTTTCTGATGTTCAATTCACAGTCATTTGGCCAGAACTGTAGGATAGTTTGCAGAAGAAGACCAGACTGCAAGAGAGAACACATGCAAGGTCTGTTTATTTTAGAAAGCCTTTAATTAAGGATGTTCCATGAGTTTGTGTGATCATTGATGTGGTTGAAAAATTTTGTACATTCAGGCCGAATTGTTTCATAGTGCCTTATGGGATTGCTTTTCCCCTTGTGATTTTATCTTTCATCACACACAGTCAGCAGCCTTGAGTCCATAGAAAAAGGTAGGATAGAAGTATTTTGACAAATATAAATGATCTGTACAAAATCTGGCACAAAGGATCTTCTACATAAGAGCTACAATCCCTGAGAATTTAATCTCAGTTCATCAGACAACACTGGCCTTTTGTGTACTTACTCTTTGTAGCGCAGCTGTGCTTCACAGTGGGGTCTCCCACATTTCTTTGTTTACACATGAGGAGGTGCTCAAGCCTAGCCGCCATTTTGCCCAGGTGGCAGGAGGGATTTTCCTGGCTTCTGGGTTGCAAGGTTGTTTGCTGCTTGTTTCTGTTTTTTTAAAAGCCATTTTCACACTATCACTCCTGTGATAGATCGAAAGTATCTTTAAAAAAAAGGAGCCCCACAGATCCCTTGAAATGCTGGTGGAACTGCTCCTGCATGAGCTGGGGGAAGGTGGAGAGGAGTGGAAAACCCAAACGAACAAAACACACACTTGTCTGCTTCGCTTTCCCTGTATAGGAAAAAAAATCACACTTTGCCAGCTTTCACAAACCATGGATCTTCTCTGATCTGCAGCACGGTGAATTCTGAAGAGTGAGAAACACGTGCATTACTGAAAATCCCACCCAAAGGGAAAGTACATTCTATGAGAAGACCACAACTGCATAAATGGCCACTGTATGCATCTCTTATTGAAATGTGCTTTTGGTTGAAACAAGGAGGGCAAGTCAACATAAATGAAACAAAAATATTTTTTCCAGATTGTAAAAAGTCAGTCATTAGAATCTTTTTCCCATTGCACTTAATATGCAACCCCTTTTATGCTCCACTTTTAAAATTCACCATACACTTTTCAATTTTTGAAGAAGATACTTCCCAATTTGCCTAGTTCTATGACTTTTTCCAGATGCAATCTCATCATGGTTGCTACCCCAGTAGTGCAAGCAGCAGGAAGTAAGACTGAAAGCTCAATCAAGATGCTGGGTGGGGGCTGAAATAGCTTGTGGGAGCAGCAGAGGATCACAGCCTTTAAATCTAGGGGGCATCCAACCAACATTTTTTACACTGTCATAGGCCTTTCTTACATACCCAGTCATAACGCACTGTAGTCTCTAAACATCCCTTCAGTAATTTCCCTTGTACTCCAATCCGGAATAATACCATCTTAAGCCAATAACTCGACACTAGCATTAATTTCTGTACCGATTTTGTCCTTCTAGGGAAGGGGTCTGCAACCTGTGGCTATCCAGATGTTCATGGACTACAATTCCCCTCAGCCACTGCCAGCATAGCCAATTGGCCATGCACAGCTGGCGAGGCCTGTCAGGGCTATGAATCCATAGAACATCTGGAAACACCGGTACAAACCCTGATCTAAGCGCTTCATTGAAGTGGACCGTATTTTGAACACCCCTTCATGTTTTCTTTTCCAATAAACATTGAAGATTGATTTAACTGGCATTTTCATTTTCCTAAAACAATCCTGCTTATTCCAAGAAATGTTTACAAAATACAGTATGGCAAAAGTTTTTCACAGTGTTAATTTTAACATTTATGCAATATCTTATGCAATATCAATTTAGAGGAGGAATTTTGAATTGTGAGATTTTAAATGCTCAGCATCATCCCCAGCTTTATTCAGTTTGGTTTAAAATAGTCTTCCATTCTCCTCTAGTGCGGATGGGGGATTGGGAGGGGTCTCACAGGCGGAGTAACCTAGGGCTTCTCTTCATCTAAAACAGGGGTAGGGAACCTGCGGCTCTCCAGATGTTCAGGAACTACAATTCCATCCATCCTTCTCAGCCCTACCAGCAATTGGCCATGCTGACAGAGATTGATAAGTGCTATGGATTCCTGAACATCTGGATTGATAAGGGTGTAGTTCCCTACCCCTGATCTAGAAGAAGAGGAGGAGGAGGAGGAGTTTGGATTTATATCCTACCTTTCTCTCCTGTAAGGAGACTCAAGGGAAAGCTCCTTTCCCTTCCTTTCCCCACAACAGACACCTTGTGAGGTAGGTGGGGCTGAGAGAGTTCCAAAGAACTGTGAACTAGGTCACCCAGCAGGAATGTAGGAGTATGGAAACACATCTGGTTCACCAGATAAGCCTCTTCCATTCAGGTGGAGGAGTGGTGAATCAAACCCTGTTCCCCAGATTAGAATCCACCTGCTCTTAAACACTATACCACACTAGCTCCCTCTAAATCTGCCACTGGCCACAGGGCTCCCCCCTCCCCCAATCTGGATGGGGCTGCAAGAATCTCAGGAATGACATTCATACAGCTCATGCTGCTCACTGCTGGCACCATCCTCCTGACCCCCTTTCTACTTGGCAGGTTGTGCAGAATTGCTGACCTGATTATAATCTCATCACTACCCCCAGCCTGGCAGCCCCTCCTTCCATCAACAACTGAGCTGTGGCCCTTGCTGAGACTTGACTGAGGGTTTTTTTTAAAGCCCTATTAACAGGCCCCAAAGGCAGGGAAATGCTGGAACTGAGCATTGCCATTTTGAAGGCAGTGCTTAACTCCACCCCATCCAGATTGACTGCAGGTGGAGCTTCTACAGGGAGGCTCTGCCTGAAGCGCATGCTCTACTTCCTCTTTCAGTTACTGATGTTCACGGCCAACATTTTTTCTTTGTTCCAGCTTAAAAGCAAAAGCCCTGGGAGCGCAGGAAACAACTTGGAAAGAGCAGAATCATGTGAAAGCTCCCAGATAAAGCAGGAGCATGCTGTGTACCACCTGGGGAAAATCCCCACGGGGGAAACCAACCATGATGTGATTGGAGCCAGTCTGATAGTGAATGAGCCCTGTTTTTAATTATGTTTCTAGTGAACATTCTAACAGGAAAGGGAGGTATAGCCAGATCTCACTATATCTTGGAAGCTAAGCAGGATTGGTTCTTGAAAGGAAGACCATCAAGGAAGGCACTGCTGAAGAAGGCTGAAGTGGTAAACCACTTCTCTGCTTCTCACTTGCCTTGAAATTCCCTTGTTGGCATCACCATAAGCCAGCTGCAATTTGACAGCATTTTATCCATTCACACATTCTAATGCTATTTCCATCATGCCCCCCACTCCTGTAGTCTCTGGTGAAACTCAAGGGAAAGCTCCTTTCCCTTCCGCTCCCTACAGCAGACACCTTGTGAGGTAGGTGGGGCTGAGAGAGTTCCAAAGAACTGTGACTAGGTCACCCAGCAGGAATGTAGGAGTGTGGAAACACATCTGGTTCACCAGATAAGCCGAACTAACAAATTTGCCATTCCCCTTCCCAACATGGTGTAGTTGTTAAGAGTGGTGGACTCAAATCTGGAGAGCCAGGTTTGACTTTTCCCGCTCCTCCACATGAGTTGCAGAGTCTTATCTGGAGAGTCGGGTTTGATCCCCCACTCCTATACATGAAGGCTGCTGGGTGACCTTGGTCCAGTCACAGTTCTCTCAGAACTCTTAGCCCCACGTACCTTACAGTGTGTCTGTTGTGGGGAGAGGAAGGGAAGGAGTTTGTAAGCTGCTTTGAGGCTCCTTACAGTTGAGAAAAGTGGGATATAAATCCAAGTCTTCTTAAAATGATAACAAAAGGGAAGTCTTGCTTTTTTCCCCTCCTTACCTTCCTGACATACATCATTGTTGGTATTCTGCTTGTGAAACTGATAGGGTATCCCTCCCCTCCCCACCCCCCCAAAATTGTCAGTTCTGCCAGAAATGATCAAACAAACAAGGCTTTGTCCAATCTCAGTTTCAGGGGAAGCCAGTGAAAGGGGTTTGTGAAGAAAATGGCCAGGTTACTGATGTTCACAGCCAAGGAAAAAGTGATCCCAGTGTGCTTGTTCATGGTGACCAAAGGGTATGGTCCCTGTGGAGATGAGAGGTTAAAAAAACCAGTACTCAAGTGTGTGCAACTTTAATGAGGGGAAATGGCTGGCGCAGGCCTCGCTGCAGACAGAATGTTTACAACTGACACACGCACAAAATGCAGAGGGCTGAAAAGCGACTGTAAACCTTCCTTCCCAGAGCTCCATCAACTGATTTTAAAGCCTGATACATACATATTTGAAACTGCGCTTTCAGCAGTTCGACTCCACTGAAAAATTCTTCCATTAGGTATTCCACCCCCACCCACCCGCCATTTGAGACAGCGGACTGTGGAATTGAGAAAAATCAGCTTTAGAAGCAATTAGTATTACTTGGAAGGAAGTTCCATGGAAAGAGATCAGAATTTCCAAGTAAAGCTATTTGGGGCTGAGGGTTTAGAGGGGGAATTCAGCCAACGCCTGCCTTTAATCTCAGGTGATGGGACTAAATTTCCTACGCTCAAAAACATCCTGCTGCCAAATGTCAAAATGCTGGATTTCGCCCCCGTGCTTTCGCTGTCCCTCTTCCCAAGCCCTTTTTGTCTTTAGTCCACCACATCCTTCATAATATCCTACAAACACACACACCCAGATAAGGCCAGACAAGCAGTCAAAGGGATTTCGCAGAGTTGTCAGGTGGACTGTGATGTGCTAAGCGAAGTGTGCAAAGAGAGGAAGGGGGTGGCGGGTGGAATCTGGAGGGCCGTGTGCCAGATCAACCTCTGGTCGAGTGACAACCTCACAAGGGCACAAGAGCCAAATGTGGCTGAAAACACATCCTGGTGGGGTGGGGAGGGGGGTGACGGCTCTCTCTCCATGTCATCTCTAGCAAGCATTTGAACAGAAAAGCCAGAGAGAGGCGTTTTTTTCAAAAAAAAAAAAAAAAGTATGCGCGGATTAGTGATTATCTCCCTTCCCCCAATAAAGGGAAGAGGAGGGAGAGAGAGAAAAAAAACTCTCCTCTCTCTCGCGCGCAAGTTATTGCTTTTACATGCGGCACCTCTGTGCATTGAACTGAAACAGCTTCCCCTGCGCATTGAACTGAAAACAAAGAGCGGGGAGAAGCCAGCGAGCGAGAGAATAAAAGAGGACGGAGCCGCGTTGCCTGCACACGGGCTCCGTTGCGCGATGTGCTGAATGGGCCTCGCAAACAAGAGAGGAAGAAAAGAGGGAGGGGAGGGGAAGGGGTGCGCGCGCCGCCGGGGGTGGGGGGCGGGAGGGGGCAGGGCGCGCTCCTGACCCCGCTTCCCTCTCCCGCTGCAACGTGGCCGAGAGGCGCGTGGGGAGAGTGGCATGCCGTAATTGTCTCATAATCGTGCTTAAAAAAAAAAAGCCAACAACAACTCGAGGTGCTTATCGAGCCCTTCTGCGACGCCACCTGAGAGAGAAATTGGCCGTGCAGTCATTTTTAATGTGCATAAATTAAACTAAAAAAAGCCCCCCCCCCCGCCCGACCCACTAAGCCGCAGTTTCCATTCCCGCAGGTAAAATGGATGACTTCTCTCTAGGCGATCTGGCTTCCCTGCAACGCGTGGATTTGGGACACCCCCTTCACCGCCCCCTTCCTCGCATGCGTTGACACCAGAGTTTGACATGCCCCTTCCCTATCTGTCTCCCTCAATAAAAAAAAAAAAAGGAAAAAAAACTTCTCCCTTCTTCCCTCTTAAGAACGAACCCCCCCACCTCCCCCAAAGCCCCTTTCCCCAGCAAACCGAACCAGACAATGCCGCCTTTAATACTTTAATCCCCCCTCCCCCTATAATCAGGGCTTCGCACAAGGTGATCCATCCAGCGCGGGGCTGATTTATATAATTGCTCCGTGTGTGCGTGTGTTATAATTGCAACAGCAACATTTAGGTTCCACCTTAACAGCGCACCTTAAAAGATTATCTCGGTTATTTCACAGGCACCGAGCCGGCACTAATAGTCCAAGGCAGATATTGAAAAGCAGCGCAGGGCCAGGCAGATCTATTAGAAATTCCCATCCACGCGCCTCATACATATTGATTTCTGACACCAAGCAGCAGTGAAAGCCCCCGTGGGAATAATATATTTAGCAGGGTTCGCTGCGAGGAGGTCACAGGGTGCATACAGATTAGCTGCAGAGGACCAAGGCTCTGGTGTAGGAGCCAAATGCGAGGTTTTATATCATTTTAATCTAAACTTTTATAATCCTTTTAGCTCTTCTTTCTCTGGGTGGCAGAAGGAAGGCTTCTCTCTGCACGTCTCGCGCATACTGTTTCCCCCCCACTTCCAACAATAAATGTGCAAATGCTTTTATAATGGGGAGGAAAGTACCTTTCCCGTAAAGCCACAAAAGTCACCAACAGATTTGCGTTTTCCAAAAAAAAAAAAAAAGGGGGGGGGGAGGTTTCATCTGAAATAAAGATATCTTTATCTAAAGATTGCCTGGCAGTGGGGGATTAAGTGGCGGGCGGAAGAGATGGAGATGCTAAAAAAATTATAATGTTTCATTCTAATGTTCAGGAACCAAAAACTCCCATTTATTTTCCTCTCCTGCCCCCACTCCCAACGTCCAAGAGCTTTAATTCTACAGAAGTTGCATGTAGAATTTTGAGTGTAGAAAAGCAATACATCACACTACCCATTTCTAAACATTTTTAATTATTGCACTGGTGGTGTGTGTGTGTGTGTTCCTGTTTATTATGCAAAGAATTGTTGTGACTGTAGCAGATGAGAAGTGTCAAACAGGGATTTTTAGAGACTGGGGCGGGGGGATGGCAACAGTGCAAATATAGTGAGATATTACGAAATAGATTCCCACAACAAAGGAAGGTAAAAAGGGCTCAGCTGCTACAGGCAAACAGAAGCTTTTTTTGTTCTTTTTAGGTGCAATCTTTAACATATAAACACATATACATATGTATGTATTTATGGATCTGGAAAATCCCTTCTGGGGGCAGAACTCTGATTCAGTGGATCAAGCAATTGCCTAATGCAACTCAATCAGGTGAATTCCAAGGAAATGGTTCTGTAGGTTAATCTATAACAGAGAAGTCACTTTTAAAAACATTTACCAGCAACGAGAGCATTTTGTCAGAAGACCTTGTGTGATTAATGCAGGACAATTAAAATGTCCAATTAGGACTTAGAGATTTTTGCTTCTCTGCATATTTTACAGGAGGATGTCATGACAGACATTCAGGTTATTCTCCAAGGTCTCTTCCCTTCAACCCCCTTGAATCTCAGCATGCCAATATTCCTAGTTTTTCATATGTCTGTAAAGTTGCACAGGGAAAGGGAGTGCAAAAATAGTTTATTTCCAGGAGATTCTTAATAAACACACTTTGAAATTAAGGGGGGGGGGCGCGTTAGGGAGCGCATTCAGTAAAGCTTTCTAATATGCATGCCAGGAATACACCAGCTATGAGAGAAGCAGGCAGAAAGATGAGTATAGATTTTTTTTATTTCTGATTGTTTGCTTCTCTGCAAAAAAGGGAAGAGGCAAAGTGCCTCCAATGATAGAATAGCTGATGAGATCGGTTCTTAGCAGGAAACACGTACAGAAAAGAGGAGGAGGAATTCAGCAATCCAGAGGGTAGGATAATGTATATGTATTTCTATCCATGTATGGGAAATTGCTATTTAAATCCCATAGAAACAGCTACATTTAGAAAATAAGTTGGAAGAATTCAGTATGGAGGAGAGGGAGGTTACAGAGACCCCCCCCTCTCACAACTGCATTGACATTCATAGTGAGAAATATCAGGCAGAAATGATCATTTCTTGCCAGTATAGGAGAAGTTATTTATCAACAGAAGACAATCAAAGGCTCTGCCCCCCTTTAAAATCTTAAATGCTAAGAAAAAATATTTTCCAATAACATTAAGAATCTGCTACCTCATTTCATGGAAAACACTCCCAGCCCCCAACTTCTATGCTAGATTAGGGGCCGCTGAGCTGCTCATTTTTATTTTAAAAAATGGCATGAAGGTGAGATTTGAGATGAGGCAATGAGCAAGGAGGGGAAATAAGACATAATTAGCTCGATCTAGATAACCATCTCAAGATAAGTGCCCTGCAATTTTTCTCAATAGGCCTCTTTTCCTGGTTTTTGTTTTTTTTTTGCTTGCAGGGCAAAAGCCTGAACAATTCCATGCTCACCTTCATATTCTGCAAAAGGGTTTACTTTCCTTTTTAGAACAAGGATCCATGGGCAGTCGTAGCTCTGGAGGAAAGAGGAAGAAACGGGAAAAACCCAAAAGGTGAAGAGGGAGTGCAGAGGTGTAGCTCCAAGGGGACCCGGGGGGGGGCACGATGCACTGGGCACGCGGCCCTGTGAAGGTGTGGTGGGGGTGGGATGGGGGCATTCCAGGGTGGGGCAGAGGACGCACCAAGCGCTTTCCCCCCTTGTTATGCCTCTGAGGGAGTGTGGAAGTAAAGGGTATTGCTTGATAGAACACTTTCGGACTCACTGACACTTCCAGTAAACGTTTCCCTGGTTGTTGGGGCTTTCAATTTCAGGTTGGGAAATCCCTGGAGATTTAGGGTAGAGCCGGGGGGGGGGGGTTGGGGAAGGGGTGGAACTCTGGAGTGTACAATGCCATATATTTCACCCTCCAAAGCACCAATTTTCTCCAGAGGAGCTGATCTGTGGAGATCAGTTGTCTGGCAGACCTCCAGTCCTTACCTGGGGGTTGGAAACCCCATGGGATGCACACATTAGATCTGCTCAAACTCAGTGACAAAGAGATAGCTACTGTGGATGGTCAATGGAGGCTATAAGGATGTTGCGAATGGTATCATCACAACACAACTGCACAGCCCTGTTTAGTCAAATGTTTTTTTCCCCTTGGGACCTTCAGTGATCTCTTCTTTTTGCCTCTTCCAACTCTTCCAGTGTGCCCAGAGCTCACACCATTGAACATCCTTTCTCTGAATAGTCCCACTCGTTGTCATGAATTAGTCTACCATGTTCTATTTTGGCCTTTTCCTTTGTAGCCAGTTCCTTAACTTTCCATGCTAGATTCTGGATTGCAAGGATGAGGTTCTACTCTGTCTTCTGTTAAGGGGAAGACCTTGTTGGTGGTGGCTCGCTGTTACAAAATTGCCAGAAAATATAAAATTACAAAACCTTGCCAGACATCTTCAGAGTGAATACTTTCAACTAACATTTATGAGGTAGACATGTGCAATTCTGCCAGCTGCTGATGCTTTCTCTGGCTGTCTGGTTAAAAGTCCCTCTCATCTTTTACATGTTTTTCACTCCATAGTTTCTACAGTCATTTTATTCATTATATATGTGGACGTTCCATATGGAAGGAATGACACATCATCATGTCGGAAGTAATCAATATTGAAGTTTGCCTCATAGTGAGTTAGACCGTTCATCAGTCCATATTAGTATTGTGTAACCTGACTGACAGTGGATCTCTGTGGATTCAGGTGGATCTCTGGCAGTGGATCTCTGTGGTCTTCACAAAACCTGCTACCCGATCTTTTTAGAAGCAGATGCTGGAGACTGATCCTGGGACACTGCCCAGGTGAAGCAGATGTTCTACCACTGAGTCACAACCCCATTCCAAACACTACTTCATATCTCAAGCTTACCTGTTGAAAGCAACACTCTTAAGTTTTTTCTGTTTTTTCTTCTCCCTTTCTATGCCATTGTTAGAGATATGAATATAGGAAACTACACTACACCGAGTCAGTCAACCGGGCCATCTCATTTTGACTTCTGAATAGACCTGCTTGCTTTCTAAGTTCCCAAGCCTGAGTAGGGAGAAAAAACAAGAAAATAGCAAAAATGTGCATCTTTTGCTTCATTTTTCAGGGGCAGAGTGCTGTGCTTATAAGAACCTTAAATATCCTCTTGAACAAACTAAAGAGGCTTTTTTCATTTAACGATAAGTCACATAAAATCCCCATCTCTGGATTTTAAAAAAAAGTTCATTATGCCCATTAATACTCCACTGACAGGTTGCTGAGCAGGTAACTAGGAGTTTAATGTCCATGGGTGGTTGTTGCTGTCGTCGTTGTCATTATCATTATTACTAAGGACCTCCTCCCTTTCTGGATTATATATACGTTTCATCTGCATGAGATGCTTTAAAAATAACAACCTCTGCGTGGGGGAAGGGAATAAAATGCAAAAATGGTATAAACCACTCCGTGCATGTGTGTGGTCTGCTATTCCACATTCTGACAGTGTCCATGTTGTCAAATGACCAAAGACTATAGAGGTGCCTTTGTAAGGAAAAAAGCAAAAACAAGAGAGGGTTATTTGAGCAGATGGGTGCACTTTTTGTTAGGGACACCCCCCCACACACACACACGCATTTACTTGCAAGCAATGCAGATTCCCTGCTGTGAAGGGTGGAGCTGGCTGAGCTGTCTAGGGAGATATCTACAAAAAACTCCCCCCCCCCATAGATAGATAGATAGATAGATAGATAGATAGATAGATAGATAGATAGATAGATAGATAGATAGATAGATAGATAGATAGATAGATAGATAGATAGATAGATAGATAGATAATATATGTATAAAATCACTCAAAATCAGTTGTCCGCATCGTGTTTTGTAATGCAGTTGCTTCTGCAGGGCTGCGCTTTTGAGAAAAGGCCTAATGTGTTCTCATTAGTGAAGGAGGTTGGGCAGAAGGGGAGGAGTGGATCTCAGCCTTTCCGGGAAGGACAACAATTTTGTTCCTTCCCTTCTTCCAAGTCCCTCAATCCCTTGGCTTTACATGACTATCTTTGCAGGCAGCTTGGCAAAATACCTCCCAGGTCTCGTGTAAAGAGAGGGGGGGGCCAGCAGCCAGCCGGTTACAGCATTAGCAGTGTGTTTGCCTGGGCCTTTCAGAGAATCCCCTTCCTTTTCCCTCTTGGTGCGTCCTTTAAATGGCTCTGCATTCATTCATTCATACATGCTTACCAAGCTGACTGGAGGGAAAGGGGAGGGTTGGGAGGAGGGGGGATAGAAAGAGCTGGGAACATATAAATACCACTAAATCCTTCTGACATGTGAAAGAGAAGGCAGAATGGAATCAATCTACAAGTCATCAGGCACGACAGGACTGATCTCGGGCCTGCAGAGATTTCGGGCCTGCTTTGCGGAGAACTTCCTTGCCCTGAACAATAACGTAGCCTGCTGACTGATTTGTTTTCAGGGCATTGTGTTTACCAGGGGGAGGGAGATGAGAAGGCGGTGGCTATATCACGGTGGTGCTGGTGGTGGCCGGGATGATAGATAGCCATAGAGGGAACGGGATGAGAAAGCGGTTGCTGGAGAGACAAAGCTCAATTAGGATGTTGTGGTGGGGCGGGGTGGGGGTGGGGGAGAAAAGGATGAGTATAAACAGAAACCTGACTCAACCTGCAGCCAGCTCAGCAAAAAAAAAAAAATCTAGCAAACACTATCCAGAGAATTGCTTATCACATCACAGCCCTTCTTTGCTGGCTCACCCGCCTTTCCAGAGGAGAAATTCCAGAGAAGGATCATATTTTCATCTTCATCGAGAAAGAACTGGTGACCCACCTGTCCTGCCCACAAACTAGGATCGGAAAGACTACACAATTCACACCGCTTTCTTGGTAGGAAGCCTGTGTGGATAATAAGGGCAGAATGAAAGGAAGGCTCCTCCCACCTCATTACAGACAATGAACATGTATACTGGGGTAACAACTCTGATGGAACTCATTTCAACTTCCCATTTTGTTGACAAGTTTTACCGTGACTCCACTGGAAAAGAGTCAGCACCCTCAGGGAAGTTCACAGGGTCTTCCAAACAACAGCAGGAATACTTGTCTAGATGGGTTGCGGCTCAACCATGCTGCAGTTCTCCTGAGATACAAGGTGACCTTTGAGTGACTCAAAACCATCCGCATGGGAATATGAGTCTGGCTGAAATACTCTGAAATTTCTTATCTGGCTCAACTAATGTTGATACTAAAGATAACAACCCTGATAAAACAAACTTTGAATCTCTGTTGTGGAAATAAGCGTACTGAGGAGGGGTGCTTGTGTTTCTTCGTTTCAGATAACAACTGAGAAAAGGGACCTCATAATTCACACACTATTAACAAATACATTCCACACCTCACGATTCAAGTTCTCTCCCTTTCTCTGTTTCAGGATCAAACTGCATATTACATATACCAGGAAACACATAAGTAATGTCATGATTGGAGGGGTGGGGGAGGGAATGCTAATTTGAATAAGAAAGCAGTTAGCGACTCAGGGCATTTAACTCACTTTTCTTAATTTAAGACCATGTCGCTGATGCTGTTTTCCACAGGGCAAAAAAATAAAAGCATTGATATTAGTATGGCGTAGTGGTCAAGAGTGGTAGACTCCAACCTGGAGAAACAGGTTTGATTCCCCATTCCTCCACATGAAGCCTGCTGGGTGACCTTGGGCTACTCACAGTTTTCTTAGAACTTTCTCAACCCCATCCATCTCACAAGGTTTTTTTTGGGTGTGTGTGTGTGTGTGTGTGTGTGTGTGTGTGTGTGTGTGTTCTTCATCATCAACAAAAGCAATTTAAATCAGAAACACAGCATGAGAGAACAGCAGAGGTGGGATCCAGCCAGTTCTCACCACTTCTCTAGAAGTGGTTACTAATTTTTTCTGAGTGCTGAGAAGGGGTTACTAAAGCAGCCTCCCTGCCCAATAGGGACTGGAGGTGCGTGTGAGTGGCGGCGCCACTGTTTGAATCCCACCGCCATCGGAACCTGTTATTAAAATTTTTGGATCCCACCACTGGAGAACAGGTTACATGCCCTGCCCCATCAAGCTTTTTCTGATTCAGTTGTGGATCTTACATGTATTTTGGTCCTAATTTGGTCCTTACAACTGTAAGGATGTGGAATGGTATAGTATAGCCTGATCTTGTCAGTTCTCAGAAGCTAAGCTGGGTCGGTACTTGGAAGGGGACCTCCAAGGAAGGCTCTGCAGAGGAAGGCAGTGGCAAACCACCTCTGCTTTTCACTTGCCTTGAAAACCCTGCCACAAGTTGCTATAAACTGGCTGCAACTTGAATGGCACTGTTCACAGGCACATTTATATTTGTAGGGCTTACAGAAGAAAAAATGGGAATGGGTAAGAGAGAAAATTGGGAATAGGAACAACACAAAGGCTAAGTTTGGTAAAGTTTGTTCTTTACTGAGGGATGCACTTTTCCAGCAGCAGTTATAGTAAAGGGTAGTTTAGTCTTTCAGGGTAGTTTTTATTGGTAATGTTTTATAGTGTATATTGTACTCAGTGGTGGGATCCAAAAATTTTAGTAACAGGTTCCCATGGTGGTGGGATTCAAACTGTGGCGTAGCGTCAATGGGGCTGGGGAGGGCACAGCGAGCAGGGAGCATGGCTGGGGCATTCTAGAGGGAGAGGCATTCCTGGGCAGGAGCTGTGGCAAGGGCAGCAGCCTGCTGCATGCCTGCAGTCCTTGAGAGTGGGAAATGAATGCACACAGGCGCACGCAGCCACACATGGCAGCACCTCCTGCTAGACTGCTTCAAGTTCTGCACGCTACTGCTGAGAGGAGGGCGTAACTAAGGCAAAAGTCACGTGGCAAAATCACCAATTAGTAACCCCCTCTCGGCACACACAAATAATTAGTAACCTACTCTCGGGAACCTGTGAGAACCTGCTGGATCCCACCTCTGATTGTACTGTTATTGTTTTGCCTTGTTGCTTAAATTAGTTTATTGGTTATGTATTGTCATGAAGTTTATGTATTGATGCGTTGGAAACATTTGGTTGGAAATGTATCAATATATTTCTATTTGATTGTTGTGTATTGCTACTATGATGTTGCTAATGCATTGATTATATTGATGTATTAGATATTGTATGGATTTAGTTGATACCTGAATTGTCTGTTAATGCTGCTGTTTTGGTTTCTATAATTTGTATAGCCTGAAATGCTTAGTCGCCATCTGAAATTGGTTCTATTTAGTCTTATGTATTTTATTACTGTTACTGTTATTGCTATATTGTTGAAATGTATTGTTTATCATGTTAGCAGATCTGAGCCCTTCGGGGATAGGGCGGGGTACAAATATAATTGAAATGGGAAAAAAAAAAGAAATGAAATCTTTTGGCATTTCCTCTCTCTGACCGAGTAAGAAGACTGCAATCCAGAGTGGCAGTATACGAGACTCAAGAAAGAGCATACATCACCTGGCTGCAGACAGCAGAGTAGACTCATAACTCAAGAGCTTCAGAAGAAGAAAGACAGACTGTCTTGGAAGCAGACAGACATTGGGAAATTTTGTTCCAGACCCTTTTCTCAAGAACATAGAAGGGCACTCACTCATTCAGTGTTGGCATCAAGGTGGGTGACTGTGGGGTGCGTGTGTAGGAGGTGGGAACAAGATGTCTTCAGAGGTCCCTCTTCCGTGATCAAGCCAACTTGTTTTCTGCTGCCTAACCGTGTATCTTCTTGATCTGAGCCCAATATCCACTATTGTGGAGAATGGTGGTAGCTGCTCTGTCATCTTTCTACTGTCACTTCCTCCACCACTGAACAAAGCATGCTGGACCTTCTTTATTGTAGAATGCTCTGCCTGGGTCCTAATGCCTACCTAGCCATGCTTCCCCCATCTGAAGTTTACGAGTAAAAATACATTTTGGCATAAATGCTCTTGTATCAAAGCACTATGTTCAATAATGCACAAAATAATGGTTTTGGCAAAGGTAGTGCATAAAAATGAATGATAATCCTCACGTTTGTTCAGGACTATATTCTAATGTGGAAGCATACAATTTTCCTCAATCACTGTCTGCACCTCAACTGACTGGAGTAACATCTTTATGTGAACCAGAGTATCATTGCTGCTACTCAAGTTCTGGGTCTTGGCTGGGGAGGGTGCAGAGCACTGCCCAAGCAACTCTCGCTTTGCTCAAGGCAAACCTTGTTGTATAGTTGAATATGAGGCATGATGCATAGGAATACACTCACCTGCTTTCAGTGGGATGGAACCCAATAATCCTTCCTAGTCTCCTGCTGCTTAAATGAGCAGAGTGAGAAAACAGAGGGAAGTCTGATGTCACTTTAAGACAAAACCAGGAAGTGATCCAATAAATCTCTACAGTTAAACTATGGTAAAACTATGGTCCTTAATGGTTTTTCGGCTGTGGAATATCACACGTCACACAAGGTCATTTTTGCTTCTCTGACTTGCCAAAGCCCTGCAAGTCTCCTGGCTGTGAAGGACCCAAACAGAGTGAATAAAACAAGACTAGTTTATTAAACAAATACTGTAAGTTATAAAAACGGCACAAACAGAACAAAACTTCCAGGAAAAGAACTTGCCTAAAAAACAATACACTGCCCTAACACTAATCTCTTCATTGGACTTCTAACACTAAGTACATACCTGATTCACTTCCCATCATGCTCACCTCCACCTTTGGGTGAGGGATCAGGCCCCTTCAAAAGCAGCCACACTGCAGCCCTGCATCAGGAACAGCCCCTCCTCCTCCCCGGGTAGCAATAGGCTCCTGTTTTTCCTTCAATTTCCCCCCAAACCCACTCCTGGGGCTTAGATTGTGGTCAGCTAATGTAGGCTTGTAGGAAAATTTCACCAAAGCCCAAAATCTGGTTGGAAAGCTGTCTTGAGGTTTCCAGGTTCCTTTGGATTGTCAGCCAGCAACTGGCAACTGCTAGGAGTCTGGGAATAGGTGGGGATGCAGGGGCACCCTGAGACGGCAGCATAACAGCACTTCTGGGGAAAACCACTTTTACCATAGAGTTTCTGGTGACTCTTAGACCACACTGCCATCTATTCTGAGTTTTCCCTGAAATTGATGCAATGCATCAGCCAACAACAATTTAAATACATTTTTTAATTCTTCCAGCTGCCAGAGCAGTGGAAGGAAACAGGAACAGGGGGCAGTGGGAATTCCTCACCTAGGGTCGAGGTTGCCATACTGAAGGTGGGACCTTCAGATCTCCTGGAAATACAATTGATTTCTAGAAAACAAAGGCTAGGTCCCGTGAAAAAAATGGCCCTTTTGGAGAGTAGACTCTAAGGCATTATAGAAGAAGGAGGAGGAGGAGGAGGAGGAGGAGGAGGAGTTTGGATTTATATCCCCCCTTTCTCTCTTGCAAGGAGACTCAAAGGGGCTTACAATCTCCATGCCCTTCCCCCCTCACAACAAACACCCTGAGAGGTGGGTGGGGCTGAGAGAGCTCTGAGAAGCTGTGACTAGCCCAAGGTCACCCAGCTGGCGTGTGTGGGAGTGCACAGGCTAATCTGAATTCCCTAGATAAGCCTTTAGCTCAAGCAGCAGAGCAGGAAATCAAACCCAGTTCCTCCAGATTAGAGTGCATCTGCTCTTAACCACTATGCCACTGCTGCACTATCAGGAGCCAGCCCCTGGCCCCAACTTGATCCTGCTCTGGCTACTCATGCTAAGGATAGTCAGAGGTCTGACTCACCCATATGAGGAAGGCCAGGAGGGGGTGAAGGTGGGAGTCAGGCAGATTACTCCCAACACTGCAGAGAACAGGATGGGAGCCAAGCAGTAGCAGGGAGTGGTGTTGTCAGAAGACAGGGCCCAGCCTGGACTTGGGGAAGGCCAGGATGGGAGAGGCTAAGGCCCCTTCCACACATGCAGAATAATGCACTTTCAATCCACTTTCACAATTGTTTGCAAGTGGATTTTACTATTCTGCACAGCTACAAAGTGGATTGAAAGTGCATTATTCTGCATGCGTGGAAGGGGCTTAAGAGTCAGCGAGGGAAGGAGCAGGGCAGAGAAATTGGCTGTAGGGAAAAGCCGCAGAAAAGTCTTCCCTTTCCTTTTATTATTACCCACATGTTGTATTGCAGTGAATTAGCACAGCAGATAATAGGACAGAGATGTGGGTGAGTTGTTTTGTAGAACTTTACTAGATAACAAATGAATTTACACTAAATATAGAAACTGCAGACTCTAAACTATGCAAGTGCTCAGTCTGAGTGTGTGCAGTCAATCTGTACATCTGTGTCTGCCTCTCCTCTTTTTCTGGAAAGACCAAGGAGAGATCTTTTCAGAAGCTCTGTGATTCTAGGCCTGTGACTTCAGTAGCTAACTCTCGCTTGACTGAATAAAACTGGCACATACAAAATCCTAACATCATGTGAAGCAGGTGGAAAGGGGAGAGTGGAGAGGGAAAGAGGAAAGAACAGGAAGAGCTAGTCTGGGTGTTGCAACCCTCTCTCCTTCCCAATTCTGAGGCTGGTGGGTCAACACCCTCTTGGGTAGCAGGACAGGAAGAAGATAAGGAGACCATCTCAATGGTTGGACTGCTTCACAACCATGGAGTTCCTTCTTCTCCACAACCTCTTCCCTCCATGCTCCACTTCCAAATCTCCTGGAATATCCCAGCCAAGGGATAACTAAGGTGAAGTAAGGCAAGGTTTGTGCCCTTGGTGCTTCTTGGAGAGGGTGCCAGGTAGTCCAGAGGGCTCCCTCACAAGTCTTAGGCTCCCAGCTTTAAAATTGAGCCCTGCCCTGAACTCCACATGGAGTTTGGGGGTGCAGTTCAAGGCTGGACCCAGGTCCAGCGGTTCTGGGTCCATTGGAGGTGGACTTTCAGAGACAAACCCACAATATAAAACTGGACCCAGCCAGGGCAGAGCCAGCATTTCAAGGCTGGGATTAGTTTGGCTGTGTCCAGCAGCAGAGCCGACATTTTAAGTCCAGCCTTGAACTGCATTCCTCCTCCAAGTTCATGTGTAGTTGGGGGGAGGGGGTGGAAGGTACGCAACTCAATGCTTGCTCTGAGCACCATCTTTATTAGACATGAACCTGATCCCAACATTGAGTTGGCAACCCTATCTGGGGTGGTGACCTGGCATCAAGGCCATTCCCCACCCCCCGTAGCCCCTGACCTAGGATCATGATATCAATATATCTCAATTACACTTGATATGTATATGTTGTCTTTGAAGTCTTTTGTTCCAACAGAGGTCTGAGAGATTCAGTGTTGCCAGCTGCAAGGTGCAAAACATCTGGAGGTTTAGGAGGGTAGTGCATGGATTTTGGGAGTGGATGTAAGGCTATGGAGTCCACACTCCAGAACAGTCATTTTCTCCAGGGAACTGATCTCCATAACCTGGAAATCAGTTGTAGTTTCACGAGACCTCCAGTTGCCACCTGGAAGTTCGGAGTGTTGGCTGAAAACATTCTACTGATGTAAAGCAACAGTCATTGTGAATCTCTGAGAACTATCACCCTCGCAGTTAGCCATTCACTTTGTGGGCAAGCCAAAGGCTAATTCCACATGATGACAGTTCCCCATTGTGCCCTCATTGTAGTGATAAATGCAGAAATACACATGGCAGCAAAAAATACCTCATGGGCCAGGGGCTGGCTCCTGATAGTGGTATATAATGTGCTTTTACCCTCTTATTTCTGTCACTCTTCTACTCCATGCTACCAGTGGGCTTTTGACTGCTTCATCTTTTACTTGCCACTACTAATTTTTAAAAGCCAGCCGACATACGTGTGGATGCTTGGTGAGCACAAGGGGATACCAAGGAAAAATGATGCCAAATGTGTGCAGGGAAAATCCACATCTTCCCACCCACTCAGTAGGCAAACCTGCTTTGATTATGATCTAGAAAGATCGTGAAAAAGATTGCAGGGAAGCAGGGGAAATCCTGGAAAGTGGAGGAATGCACAATGATGTGCAGATACATTAAGGAGAGGGGTGCTCCAGTTTGGGAGACAAGGAGGGAAAAGTGTCTATGTGGAAACAACCACATTTTCTTCCAGGTGTATAACTTGAAAGAGCAACTGATCAAGTCACTTTCTTGGCTATAAGCGAGTTGCTAATTTTTAAAGGTGATATTAGTGTTTTCGTTTTGCTCTAAAAGCACATCATTATATGTCTCCGTTTTTTTAAAAAAAAAATCTACACTGGCCAGTGGAGCTTTGTGAAAAATACAAGTCTTTATTCTGAAATATAATTGGTACAAAAACAGTGACATTTTGAAGTGCCTTAGAGGCCAAAAGGGTGACTCGGCGTGCTGCAGTGCTCATGGCCCTACAAAAAGAATGCTGCAGCTCTCCAATTAAGGTTGCAACTGCAGAAAGCTGGAGAAACGAAAGATGGGAAAACTTCCATTCCATATTTGTACAGCCAAGTATGTAAAATAGAGGAGTAATGTTGATTTGAAGACAAGCTTTCAAAAACAAATTCCTAACCATTTGTTGTGAGGAGAGTTCATACATCTCCATGTTTTGGAATTCTAGAAGGTAATTTCCATCTTTTATTACTCTGTTCTGTTCAGACACCATGAACATGACTGTACTACACATCCAAATTCCAATTCAGAGTAAAGTATACGATCTTGAGTCAGGGCTGGCATCAACATACCCTGAGGCAAGACAGCATCTGAGGCCCAGGGCATTTGGTGAGCCCCCTGTCCCAGACCTCCAAACTGCTCACCTCCCACCTGTCCATGTGCATTTCCCTGCTCAGTTGCTTGCAAGTCCTCCACCACTCATGGTCCCAGCTTCCAACATTGATGACGGAGAGCATGCCGCTGGTGCATAGTGGCTGCCACAGGAACAGTCAGTGTTGATGCAGAAGGGGGTGAATGTGGTGTGGCAGCTGTGCACACAGGCCGTGAGGGGGCTTGGGAGCCAGGACAGGATTTATAGTCAGGCAGGAATACAAACCCTGGATGAGGAGAAAGGAAGGCATGAGAGTAGCAAGATGGCAAGCAGAAGGGAGCCCCTGGGTACTGATTGTCCAGGGTCTCTTGAAACCTGGAACTGGTGCTGCTTTGGATGTAAAATCATAATCACAATCATAATAATGTTCTGCCTTACCAATGCAGTGTGAGAGCAAAGACTGAGGCACACTGAAAATATAGAATTGATGATGAAGAAAAAATGTTTGGATTTATATCCCACCTTTCTCTCCTGTAAAGAGACTCAAGGTCCTTTCCCTTCCTCTCCTCACAACAGACATCTTGTGAGGCAGGTGGGGTTGAGAGAGTTCCGAAGAACTGTCCCAAGGTCATTCAGCCAGAATGTAAGAGTGTGGAAACACATCTGGTTCACCAGATAAGCCTCTGCCACTCAGGTGGAGGAGTGGGGAATCAGACCCGGTTCTCCAGATTAGAATCCACCTGCTCTTAACCACTACACCACGCTGGCACCAGCATTACTATAGTCAATATGACAGTTGTCAAGTTCACTGTAAAAAGATTGTTAAATTGTAGTGCTCCCAATTCAAAATGGTCAGCACAGCAGAATCAATGGAAAGGAACAGCAGATAGGTGGCCCACTGCAGCATTGAGTCTCAGATCATTCCTCCTACAACCCCAGTGCCGCCTGTAGATAATGGAATATCTATAATAATGAAAAGATGCATCTGTCTTTCCTTCCTTCCTTCCTTCCTTCCCTCCCTCCCTCCCTCCCTCCCTCTTTCTGTCTCTGGCAGGATACTTCATCAGAAAATAAAGGTAGGAGCCTCAAAATTGGCCACCAATTTCAGAATGATTGTGGATACTGCAGAATCAAAAATGAAATGTATCCCATCTTTTACAAAGTGAGTTTAAAAACTTTCCTGAGCTGTCAGAGACAGTAGGGTGAAGTGGTTAGGATGTTGGACTAGGACTAAGAAGATCTAGGTCTGAATCCCTGTTATGGCCCAGATTAAGGTTGCTGTCTCACATTGGGCCAATCTTATGCTGTCATCCAGATGCACCTTACAGGGTTGTGAGGGTAAAATGGAGGAAAGGAAAATGATGTAAGCCAATTTGGGTCCCCTTTGCAGAAAAAGGCAGCACGGACAGGACAGTGGAACCTATCTCCTCCTTCAGAAAAAGAGAGGGGTTTTAGAAACCTCCCTGAGATGTTCATATGCACAGGAATCTTCTGGGACTAGAAGGAGCACACTATACCTTTCCTTATCCTAACAAATTCTTAGGCTTCTCCTTCTGTATTTTTCAAAGAACTGGAGGGGTGGGGGGTGGGAACGCATGCCTCTAAGTGTCCTGAACCAATGCTTCAAAGAGAAAACAAAGCATTTTTTTGTTTTATTGTTTCATGATATAAAACTCCCAGCAGATTTTCTTGCACTGCAAGAGTGGCTTGTGCCTCTTGTCAGGTAGCTTTCTGCTGTTACTGGGCTTTGCAAAGTAGGCAGGAGAAGAGGTGTGACTTAGAACTCTAATCTTGTATGTCTGATCTGCCCAAATGGGCCCTGACCCTTCCTGGGTTTGAGGGGAAATCTGAGTGAGAGAGAGACAGAGAGAGGGGGAGAATCTAAACTGGATCACAAATACTTTGCACATGTATATTGACACTGCTGCTTGATAATCACAGTTTATGTGCAGGGAAAAGCATTGCTTTTTATACATGTGTGCCAACATGCTCATATTTCATAGGCATAAACTACATGTACATGCTCTAAATGCAGTTCAAATGATTCCTGATCTGACTAGGATGCTGGGATACCAGATGATTTTGTCAGCAAAGTGGTAATTTTTGAGCATGCACCGACAGCAACTACCTGGCCAACGACATGGCATCATGTTGAATGCAACCAACCATGTTGACAGAACCCCAGAACATGCTCTTGTTTTTATACCTGAGAATCTTGGGGGAGTTTACAGGGGGATGTGGTATGTAGGGGTCAGAGAGAAGGAGGCACTTCTGTCCTAAGAGCTATGGATTTTGTTCAGAAGATGAGCTTCAATCAGCCTTGAGCTAAATGGCAATTAATCCTCCGCCTGCCCTGATTTTATGATGACGATGAATCATGAAGTCAGCAACTTGACATAAGAGAATTAGAGGTACCCTGCTGGATCAGACCAATGGTCAACATCCTGGGTCACGTAATGACCAACCAGTGGTCCTGTAATGCTAATAAATCTGACATAGTAGCTCAAGTGTCTCTTAGAAGTTGCCTCCTGCTACTGGTATTCTCTGGGGCCACTTTCAGTGCACTTTGCAGCTGGATTTTACTGTGCGAAATAGCAAAATCCACTTGCAAGCAACTGTGAAAGTGGATTGAAAGTGCATTATTTTGAATGTGCTGAAGGGCCTAAATGGCTTGTAGCTATGGGTGGACCTTTTCTCTATGAATCTGTCCAGCTCCCCCTTTAAAGCCATTGTTCCTAGAGGCCACTGGCGTAATGCCCATTGGGCAAGGTGGGCAGCTGCCCAGGGCATCACCTTGTGGGGGGCATCAAAATGCTGGGTTCGTTTTTGGGTATTTTTAGTCATTTTCCATTTTTTGCCTGCAGGGGGCGCAGTTTTTAGGCTAGCGACGCCAAAACTTCAGCGTATCATCAGGAGACTGTCCTTATGATACCCCCCAAGTTTGGTGAGGTTTGGTTCAAGGAGTCCAAAGTTATGGACTCCCAAAGGGGGTGCCCCTATCCCCCATTGTTTCCAATGAGAGCTAATAGGAGATGGGGGCTACAGTTTGGAGGGTCCATAACTTTGGCCCCCCTGCACCAAACTGCACCAAACTTGGGGGGGGGATCATTAGGGCAGTCTCCTGATGAGACCTTGAAAGTTTTGAGACTGTGCCTTCAGAAATGTGTCCCCCCCCCAGCCTGCAACCCCCATGGACAGCAATACAGAAAACTCAATGCAGAACAAAGATTCTTGGGCAAATTTCGGGATGTTCTTGCAGAGAGGGCATTCTTGGACGTATCAGCACCAAAATTTCAGGGTATCATATGAAGACTGTCATGATGGCACCCCCAAGGTTTGGTGCAGTTTGGTTCAGGGGATCCAGAGTTATGGACCCTCAAAAGGGTAGCCCCCATCTCCTTAGCAAAGAATGGGGGATGGTGCTGATATGTCTAAAAATGCACCCCCTGCAGGCACCATAGTCCTGGTGCAAAAAAAAATTGGTCATGGTGGAGTGGCCACCCATGGTGGGGGGGGGGCATCCAACTCAGGTTTTGCCCAGGTCTACAGTTTGCCCAGGGCTGCCTCGTTACGCCCCTGCTAGAGGCCGTTGCTACATCCTTTGGCCAGAGATGCCATAATCCGCATACCCACGGAGTGAAGAAGCACTTCATTTTGCCTGTCCTTATTGCCCACCCACTTCATTGGGTGCCCTCCAAAGGATAGTACTGTGGAAAAAGGAACAACTTCAATTTTGATTTCAAACTGCTAATGGAATAAGAGATCAATAACATCTCCCAAAAAAATTCTTAATGTGAATGCCATTTACTGTAAGAGAAAGGTAATTGGCAGGAAGGAGAAGGAAGGGGAAAGGGAACCACCATTAAATGTAGCAGTGTGAAACGGGTTCGAAAGCCTTCTCCTCCTCCCAAGTCCCCCCACCATGTTTCACCCACCTCTTTGATGCCTGCGCTATTATAGAAGAGGGTGTTCATTTCAAATTCAAATGCCTGTGTTGCCTTCCTTTTTGTGTTTACTCGTATTTTGGATATTGTTCAGGAATCGTGCCGCAATCAGCCTTGGACTAAACGGCACGATGGGGATGTAATTAATTATTCTCGCTGCCTTTTCAATGAAAATGTTAAAAAGGAGGAAGTCAAACCCTCCCTTCTCCTTTCCCTCCCCTGTAATCGTACACCACGGCTGGCTTTATTGGTTCTCAGGGAGGGGAAAGAGACACATTTGTTTCCCTGCTGATACCGCGTTAGGCATGCTCACTTCACAGGCGCGTGCGGATGAAAGTGTAATTGCGTGGATGGGGAATTGATTGCAATTAACCTCGGGACTTAGCCTCAGGCTGGGGTGTCCCACCTTTCCCCCAGGAAAGGTGCTATCAGGGGCACAATACACAGCTGATGAATGCATATATCATACAGCGAAGCACATACATTTAGGGCCAAAGTATATAAATCACACGGAAAAACATGCATCAGACCAAAAATATTCAAATTATAAATGAAGCTCATAAATCATAAGATTATGCTGTTGAATCACATCAGAAAACATAAATTATATGGTGAGAGTTGAAGTTCACCAAAAGGTTCGCTGAATAACAACACGAGCTCCTCTAACTTAAGGGGAACGGTTACATTCCTGCAAAACCCACATACACCATAGTGAATCTTCAGTGAGTAAAAATTAAAAGGGTATGATGAAAAGGAGGATTGCAGGTACACCCTCTCTAAGATTTTAGGGGGCAAACCTTTAGAGTGGGTGGTGTGAAAAGGACATGGCTATTCTCCATGACAAACCGAGAGACAAAGTGACATGAGATGTGAAAGCAGTGAGGAAGAATGATCTGGACATTTTCTTTTCTGGCGGCTGTGGAAGAAAGGATTCAAAGGGACTTGGTGAACTATAGTATTACTGACCACCTTCTGGAAGCAGGGCTACAAGGCAGGAACAAGGATGCCCTCTAAGATCTCCTTCACACTACAGCTGAGCCCCACCTCACACTCAGAAGCACACAAGCACTCTGCTACCTTCCGTAGCACTCTCTGACCTAGGGTTCTCAGCTTCTAGGTAAGGCCTGGAGATTTTCCGGAATTGCAACTGATCTCCAGTCAACAGAGATCAGTTCTCCTGGAGAAAATGACTGTTTTGAAGGATGGACTATGGCACTGTAATCTGCTGCAGTCCCTCTTCACCTCAAACCATGACCAGGAGCAGGAGTGGCGTAGAAGGTTAAGAGTTTATGTATCTAATCTAGAGGAACTGGGTTTGATTCCCAGCTCTGCCGCCTGAGCTGTGGAGGCTTATCTGGGGAATTCAGGCTTATCTGGAGGCTTATCTGGGGAATTCAGATTAGCCTGTACACTCCCACACACGCCAGCTGGGTGACCTTGGGCTAGTCACAGCTCTTCTGGGCTCTCTCAGCCCCACCCACCTCACAGGGCGTTTGTTGTGAGGGGGGAAGGGCAAGGAGATTGTAAGCCCCTTTGAGTCTCCTGCAGGAGAGAAAGGGGGGCTATAAATCCAAACTCTTCTTCTTCTCTTCAAGCTCCATGCCTCAAATCTCCAGGAATTTCTCATCCCAGAGCTGGCGACCATACTTTGACCCCTCCTGTGATCTCTCCTCATCAAACACTGCATCCTTTGTCTCTCTCCTCAGCAGCACTGACCTGATGAGTGAGCTTTTGGCTTGCTGTGCTGAGGTACCACTAATGGAGCAGACAAGAAGCTGGTTCTTCAGCTCCAAGCTCACATGCTACAAGAGAGCAATAGGGCTTCACTTATCCTACCTGACCTGGGCCTGGCTTGTATTCTGAATAACTTGGGTCAAGACCAAGCCACTCACAGGACCACTGGCGTAATGCCCATTGGGCAAGGTGGGCAACTGCCCAGGGCATCACCTTGTGGGGGGCATCAAAATGCTGGG
This sequence comes from Sphaerodactylus townsendi, assembly GCF_021028975.2. Taxonomy (NCBI): domain Eukaryota; kingdom Metazoa; phylum Chordata; class Lepidosauria; order Squamata; family Sphaerodactylidae; genus Sphaerodactylus; species Sphaerodactylus townsendi. Next base: position 67,048,142 of record NC_059434.1, read on the forward strand.
TTCGTTTTTGGGTATTTTAGTGGTTTTCCATTTTTGGCCTGCAGGGGGCGCAGTTTTTAGGATAGCGGCACCAAAATTTCAGGGTCTCATCAGGAGACTGTCCTTATGCTACCCCCCAAGTTTGGTGAGGTTTGGTTCAGGGAGTTCAAAGTTATGGACTCCCAAAGGGGGTGCCCCTATCCCCCATTGTTTCCAATGGGAGCTAATAGGAGATGGGGGCTACAGTTTTGAGGGTCCATAACTTTGGCCCCCCTGCACCAAACTGCACCAAACTTGGGGGGTATCATCAGGGCAGTCTCCTGATGAGACCCTGAAAGTTTTGAGACTGTGCCTTCAGAAATGTGCCCCCCACAGCCTGCAACCCCCATTGACAGCAATGCAGAAAATTCAATGCAGAACAAAGATTCTTGGGCAAATTTCTAGGATGTTCTTGCAGGGGGTGCATTTTTGGATGTATCGGCACCAAAATTTCAGGGTATCATCTGGAGATGATGGCACCCCCCCAAGTTTGGTGCAGTTTGGTTCAGGGGGGCCAAAGTTATGGACCTTCAAAACTGTAGCCCCCATCTCCTATTAGCTCCCATTGGAAACAGTGGGGGATGGGGCACCCCCTTTGGGAGTCCATAACTTTGGACTCCCTGAACCAAACCTCACCAAACATGGGGAGTCGCATAAGGACAGTCTCCTGATGATATGCTGAAATTTTGGTGCTGATATGTGTAAAAATGCACCCCCTGCAGGCACCAATGTCCTGGTGCAAAAAATTTTTGGTCGTGGTGGAGTGGCCGCCCATGGGGGGGGCATCCAACTCAGGTTTTGCCCAGGGCTACAGTTTGCCCAGGGCTGCCTCGTTACGCCCCTGCACAGGACCAAAAAAGAAATTATGGGTTTGGCAATATGTTTCTTTTCTCATGCATACTCCGTTCGCAGGATAAGGGTGGGGGTCTTGCTTTAACAATAAAAGGAGTCTCTGGGAGACGGTCAGTGCACCCTCTACTGCCCAGACTTTAGTCTATGGCCATTTATGCATGCAGTGCTTATCTTGTGGCTCTGTGCTTTGTAGTGGGTTTTTACTGCGGTTTGTTGTTTACAGAGGAAAACCTCACTGTGAAGTGTCCACAGCCAAGTTGATCTGACATTTGGCCTGCCCCCACTTATTTGTTCAATCTGTGCACAAGGAACTGCTCTTGTGTAGATGGGGAAAGCCAGCAGGAGTGAGAAAACCAGGAGAAAGGGAAATGTATGTTGATTCCATTTGCTTTCCTGGAAAAGCCGTACTTTGAGAGCTTTTGGAAATCGCAGACATTCTCAGATCTGACAGCGCGGTGAGTTCCAGAGAGGAGGAGATGAGATGCATAGATGAGAATTCAATCCGGAGGGAATTCATGCCCAATGTGAAGGAGACCACAAGTGCATAAAAGCCCTCTGTTTCTTCATCCTTGGTACCTTCTGAACACCAGAGCTGAGAATGGTAGTTGGAACAGCTGACAGCAGAGAGGTACACAGTGGGTAGGAGATGGCTTCAGGCTCTTCTTCACTCCTTTTAGTGAAATGGAGACCCTGCATCCCCTGCTTGGGATGTGAATGTGGCATGTGAACGACGATCCTCTCATATCTGACTTGGGCCTCATGCTGTGCTTACCTGTTCTGCTAAAGCTTGCTTCCCCTCTAGGTCGGGTGCCCTGTCAATTAACATGAGGCTGAAAGGCTGTACAAGTCGCTCATCACCCTCTTTTCATGCTCCTTTGAAGCTGCCTCAGGATCCAGCTCCTCCACAATTTCTTCTACTGTTAGTTCAGCCACAGTTGCCAGAGGGACTTGCATTGGCTCAGGTTTGGGTCCTTGTCCAATGAGGGGTATTCTTGAACAGTACCTGGCACAGAAAAGATGAAATAATGATCCATCAATGACGTTCTTTCCAGCTCCTTTCCCACCTATTTAATATGTAGATGCAGCCATTTCTTAGTCCCCAGCTGCCCACTGTTAAAGACATTCAGCAGTGGGAAAACATGCACTGATGATGGAGAGCGTAGAAAATAGACGCTCGTTTACTGAATATCAAGGAGGAGCACTGATAGGGAGCTGGTGCAGTGCAGTGGTTGAAGTGTCAGACTAGGATCTGGGAAAATCAGATCCAAATCCCCATTTGTGGCAAGGGACCTCACCAGGTGACCTTGGATCAGTGACATGTTGGTTATTAAGTCACATAAGGTCAAGACAAGTGAGGCATTTGCCTCAGGTACACAAAGCTGAAGGGTGCAGAAAAAAGTATATCATGACTAAAATAAACATGTTCATGTGACTCTTATTTAGGTCTTCACTTTTTCACTGAAATAACACAATTTTATATTCTTGCCTTGGATGCAAAATTAGCTAGTTATGAATCTGTTCACAGGGTTGTTGTGAGGATAAAACGGAGGAGAATTATGTAAGCCACTTGGGGGTGAAATGTGGGTATAAATGAATGAATAAATAAATACTTTTGTCAGGTTGGAGGTTGGCAAGGTAAGGTGCTAAAAGCTAGGCCTGCAGCTGTCCTGTATAATTTCAAGTGCCACTGGAATTACGCATTTTTGATCAAGGATTCATCCGATTTCATATTGAACATGGACAGTAATTGAACTTACTTTGTTTGACTGTGACAATCAGACACAAACCAATCAGTAGATCTGCCCAAGCTGAATGCCTGGGATGCATGTCGAGCAAGTTGCCATTGTATTTTTCTAAAACTATACACGCATCAAAATGCCACAAATCTCGACAGACTAGCAGCCACCACTGTGACAAACAACTACTTAGACGAACATTGCATGGCAGGATTTTTCTTAGTAAAACACTAGGTTTCTTTCTGCCCAGTTTATATAATTTTTGATGTGGTTTAACTGACCGTGTATTTCTCTTTCCGCACAATCAGGGTTTTTTTTTCCAATGGCAATTGCGCGGTTGCTATAGCACACTAATGTTCTAATGAGCTAGTGCCACAGTCTTCTAGCTGCTTTTAATTTCCAAGCTTTTACTTAAGACAGTCTCTAGCTTTTTGTTGCAGAGATACAAGAGAAATGTTTCCTATTTTCTTAATGAGAAGGGTTAGATACTGACCTTTTGAAGGTGGAGAATCAGAGAGGATAGCAAACATGGCAATGGATTGTTCAAATGCTAGGGTGATCTAGCAATTACGGATTTTTAAAAGCCTGAAAATAAAAGCTATCCAGTGGCATGGTAGGAGGGGGAAAACAGCCAATTTAAACAACTGTTTATTGAGAAGAACAGCAGCACATCAAGGGGGTAGTGGAACTCAACTGACTTGTGAAAGAGGGTGAATGAGCGAAACACTGATTGCCCATTGTGCCATACCATTAGGAAGGAATATGGTGAAGCAACGTGCCAAACAGCCATGAATGAGTAAGCAAATAAACTGTTGAAAAATTGATTGAAAAATCAGCCCTTTGTCCATTACCAGCTGAAATAATGGGTGTTCAATCACCCCAACTTCTGTTTTCCTAACTGCTGAGGATCAGAGAACAGTCCCACAGTGGATTAGAATGGATACTGCCAGGAATTAAACAGTTATTAGTAGGATACATGCTCAGCCAGTGCAGGATCCAAGTGGTGTGCATGTATTTGTATCCCTGCTGAATTGAAAACACTGCGTGGAAATTGCTGTATGTGCATTAGGTAAAACCAAATCACCAGAAACCGTAAAAAGCTACATCGCCTTTTTGTTTTACAGGGAAAAAAAATCCTGGTGCAGAAAAAGCCAAACATGATTTGGTTCTTCTGGTTAACACTCAAGCTGCCCCCCACTCTCCCATCACCACTGCCATTTCCCAAGTCCACATAGGCCTGAGAAACAGCAGCAGGGACAGAAGAGCTTCAAGAAGAGATTTTATTCTCCCTGTTGCCATTTCCCAGAGCCAGGTGGACCTGGAAAATGGCAGCAGAGAGAGGGGGAGAAATTTTTTGACTCAAGTAAATTTGGGGTTCAATTTTAAAAAGAAAACCCAAAAAATTGGTAAAAAGCTGAATAAAGCTGAAAGGTATCATCTTTATTCAACTTTACCAAAAATGCTGGGTTTTTAAAAATCCGAACTTAAAATGTACTGGTTAAAAAAAAAAAGTGTTCCCCCCTAAGGTGAATGGGGCTGCTTGACAGTGGCAGGCAACAATCCGTCAAGATGTGCTGTCCCAGTTTTTAGGCAGAGAAAAGTCTTTCCTGGTACCAGCCACTTGATACCCCTTAATGGGAAATGGCAGGGACTGAACTGAGACTTTCTACATGAAAATATTTGTGTGCCACTGAGCCCTACGTTCTCTTCAGGCAACAGCAAATGTACAATCCAGAGCTCATACACATTTCTGGATGCTGGCCATTGGGGTTCATTATATTGCCTAGCAGATGTTAAAGGCTCACAGAAATCCAAGGTTGATTTAAGCCCGTGGTGGCGAACCTTTGGCACTCCAGTTGTTATGGACTACAATTCCCATCAGCCCCTGCCAGCATGGCCAATTGGCCATGCTGGCAGGGGCTGATGGGAATTGTAGTCCATAACATCTGGAGTGCCAAAGGTTCACCACCACTGATCTAAGCTGTTGCGATAAAATGATAAAATCAAGTGGGTTCCACAATAAGCATCTGTGAGTGAATTGCATCAATATTGTATAGTCGAGGGCTTTCACAGCCGAATTCAACTGGTTCTGGTGGGTTTTCCAGGCTGTGTGGCCGTGGTCTGGTGGATTTTTGTTCCTAACGTTTCGTCTGCATCTGTGGCTGGCATCTTCAGAGGTGTATCACAGAGAAAAGTCTGTTTCACACTGTGTCTGTAAGTGAGAAGGGAAAGTTTAGAGTGGTATATTGTCCATGTCTCAGGGTGGGGAACCGTTCATTAAGTGATTGGGTGGAACTTGTTATGCAAAGTTGTGGTTGAGTGCATTGTATTGTGGTGGGGTTATCAGTCCACTTTTTAAATACTGGGAGCCAGGCTTTGCTAATTTTTATTGTCTCTTCTTTCTTATTGAAGTTGTCCTGGTGTTTGTGAATTTCAATGGCCTCCCTGTGCAGTCTGACATAGTAAGCTTCTGACTTGTCCAGAATTTCAGTGTTCTCAAATAAAATTTTATGTCCAGTTTTGTTTAACACATGTTTTGCAACTGCAGATTTTTCAGGATGGTTAAGCCGACAGTGTCTTTCATGTTCCTTAATACGGGTCTGGATGCTGAGTTTTGTGGTTCCTATGTAGACCTTTCCACAACTACAGGGTATGCAATATACTCCTGCAGAAGTGAGGGGGTCTCTCTTGTCCCTTGCTGAGCATTGTATTTACTGTGGTAGTTTCCCCACTTACCTCGACCACCCTTTGCTGCGCACTACTCTCAATTTCTGGTGCGCTCCCAGGCTTCCCCACGCAGGCGCCATTTTGAGGAGCGCCAGGAATGACGCACGCTGAGGGGGCACAAGAGCGGCAGCGTTGGGGTGGCTGCGTTGTCGCCACCCCTGTAGTGGGGAGTGCTGCGGGACCCCGCGCTACTTGGGGAGAGTAGCGCGCAGCAGACAGTAAGTGGGGAAACCACCTGTATTTTCCTGGTGGGTTTGAAGATGCTTTGTAGGTAATGCTTTTTCATCAGTTTCCCTATTTGTTCTGCGATTCCCTTGATGTATGGTAGAAATATTTTTCCTGTGGTAGGCTGTTTCTCCTCAGTCCTCTGGGTTTCTCTTGGTCTTAAAGCTCTTCTGATTTCTGTTGTGGAGTAGCCATTAGCCTGCAGAGCCCAGTCCAGATGGTTGATTTCATCTGGGAGGAGGTGAGGTTCACAAATTCGTTTTGCACGATCTGTCAAAGCTTTGATTATGCCCCTTTTCTATTGTGGATGATGCATCAATATTGTTGAAATATTTATTTATTTTTATTGATTGATTGATTATATTGATAGACCGCTTCACCCCCGAAGGGCTTGAGGCGGTTCACAAGTTCGGCAATAACCAGTGCTGCAATATGTAACCATAGAAGAACCCCATTAAACAAGATGCATCAGCAATCACATTAAAATGAATAAAACAAAATAAAACAGCAGAACATCAATCAAAGAACAGCGCCACCGCCTGATCAGAAAAAGGCTGGGAGGGGGGAAGGCCGGACCGAAAACAAAATCACGGCCCTGCCAGAATGGAAATGGCAGCCTCATTGGGGGGCAGTATGACCCCTGACTTCACATACATTCAAAACACTCTTGCCTCTGGGATATGGATTGAGCAGTGGTTCTCAACCTGGGGGTCGGGACACCTTTGGAGGTCAAATGGCCCTTTCACAGGGGTTGCCTAAGACTCTCTGCAACAGTGTTCTCCATCTGTAAAATGGATAAATGTTAGGATTGGGGGTCACCACAACATGAGGAACTGTATTAAAGGGTCATGGCATTAGGAAGGTTGAGAACCACTGACCTAGGTAAACCAAGGATTGCTTAGTTATAAACAGCATGTTTATAACTATTCTTTTCCCTTGCCAACTGAGAGATGGAGAAAAATGTATACCATCAAAGTTATAATCCCCTCCATATTTGTTCACATCAAACAACCCAGAGTAGCTGTTTAGCTAGATTCTTTTTACGATCCAGAGTAGAATAAACTTCATCTGATTTAATAGAAAAACAATATAAGCAATAATGCTTTGTTGAAAACATATAAAATGGTGACAATTGGTAGCAAACAGAATAAACATGCAACTGAAGAAGTATTGCCAAAAATGTTAAGTACGCTACAGCTGATTATACACAAGGCATCTGCTGCATGACAGGGGCAAATATTTTTCGCAGCAAGATTTCTTGCGTTGACCTATTTCCCTATGCCCCACTTTCACTGTCTAATCTCTCAGCGGCAAGCGAGACGACTTGTGGCACAAATGCAATTTTGCTTCACCACCAGCGCAGGGAGAATTTTCAGTGAGCACAGCTTTGCCCCGGACCTCTTTGCTCAGCCCACAGCCAGTCTGCCAAGCTACATCCTTCCCACTCCTCGCATTGCCCCCAAGTGTCTCTTCTGTGCAGCAGAGAGCAAGAGAGAGAATGGAGGGGTGGGAGGTGGGAAGAATATCAGCTCTACAGTATTGGGATTACTGAGCGTTATGAGATCTGTGCCTTTAAGAGGGGTGGAGTTAAGAGAACCAGGAAACAGAGGCCAGGTGAAACTAGCTGCTGGGGAGGACTGGGCTGCCTCTTCCCATGTAAACGGAGAAATGTGAGGAGACCACACTCCAAATCCACCATGCAGCTAATAGGTCTGCAGAATGGGGCAGCTCCTGCTTGTATCGTACCACCCCACTGTGCAAAGGACTTCATCCATCCTATAGAGACTTCATTCAACTTAACTGGCTCCACTTAAGTTGGCAGAAGACTTCTTAAGCTACAGAAAGGTTCCTTGGAGGAAAGTCGGATCTGAGCCAACATCTCTAATCATGCATTAGCCCAGAAACTGCACTACTGCAAAGACCACTATTTTTATACAGAAGAAAGTGCTGGTGGAAATTCCCAGTTATGCCCCATTTGATCCACACTGGGTGCTGCAGAATATGTTGCTTGTGCGGCGACAACTTCAAGAAGGGGATGGGATTGAGTTGCCACTTTTCTTATTAAAATACTTGGCTAAAAAATAACTCCTATCAATGGATAAGGCTCTACTGTAAAAGCCCAATTATTTTACAAAATGATGTATAGGTTTCATTAGATGAGGTACACATTTTGCCATAATGAATGTGCTTCAGCAAATGATCTATGCATTCTTTCTGGAATGTATGAGTTTCACTAGAAAAGGTATGTGTTCATCAACTATGAATAATGTTCCTATAACAGCACCACATTATAATAATACTTCGCTGATATCAGCACTGCACTGGGTAGCCACTCCCTTATGACCATGAAATTGGCTGCATTCTGCAAAAGGAGCCATAGCCAAGCTAGGTTTTTTTTGAGGGTCAGCTGTAGAAGCACCCCAACAATATCTGCAAAAGCCAGGGCTAAAGGAGATTTGAACCAGATACATCAGATCCGGCTGTTTTAAAACTTATATTCATCTGCACAGTGAACCATAGAAGAATCTAGTGTGGTGTTGTAGTTAAGAGCAGGTGGAATCTAATTTGTAGAACTGGGTTTCATTCCCAGTGGACTGTAATCTGGTGAACAAGGTTTGTTTCCCCATTGCTACACATGATGCCTGCTGGGTGACCTTGAGCTAGTCACAGTTCTCTCAGAACTCTCAGCCCCACAAGGTGTTTGTTGAGAGGAGAGGAAGAGAAGAAGTTTGTAAGCTGCTTTGAGACTTCCTACAGTTGAGAAAAGCAGGAGATAAATACAGACTACTACTCTTCTTCTTAATCTCTGAGAAAGTACCCAATTAAATCATTTATTAAATTACCGTTAAATGCAACAATGTGACCAAACACCAAAGTTGGGTATATCAGCAGCTAGTAACAAAGATGAGGAGGGGGTTCATGGGTGCTCCAAAGATGTCTCCAATTGTGATGTCCTTTAAACATATTAACCCCCTTTTTGCTTCTCCTAAGGATCTTCCTGCTTATTTTATTTATTTATATCCCATCTTTCTCTAGCAGGGTTCAGGGTGACTCACAGAAACAATACCCAATGGCATTCATAACAATACCCATAGCCCTAATATCATCAATCACACACACACACTGAAATCTTCCAGCAATGAATTTTGAATATCATTGGAAAGTCCTGTAATATATAATAGTATTGAACTTCCTTTGAAAAGTCATCCGTGAAAGTGATTTCATGAAAGAGATTTCATAGTAGGGAGTGGTGTCCCCCAAATGAGACCAGTGCTCTTTAACCTATTCATAAATGACCTGGAAGTAGGGGTGGATAGCGTGGTGGCCAAGTTTGCGGATGATACCAAATTATGTAAGGTGGTGAGAACCACAAAGGATTGCAAAGAGCTGCAAGCAGACCTTGATAAATTAGGTGAGTGGGCTAAGAAATGGCAAATGCAGTTCAATGTAGCCAAATGTAAAGTGATGCACATAGGGGCAAAAAAATCCAAACTTCACACACACACTATAGGGGTCAGTGCTATCAGTCACAGACCAGGAAAGGGATTTGGGCGTCTTAGTTGATAGTTCCATGGGAATGTCAACTCAATGCATGGCAGCTGTGAAAAAGGCAAGCTCTATGCTGGGGATGATTAGGAAAGGAATTGATAATAAAACGGCAAAGATTGTCATGCCCTTATATAAAGCACTGGTGCGACCGCACTTGGAGTACTGTGTTCAGTTCTGGTCGCCACATCTCAAAAAGAGGCAGAAAAAGTGCAGAGAAGGGCAACGAGGATGATTGAGGGACTGGAGCACCTTCCTTATGGGGAGAGGCTGCAGCGTTTAGGACTCTTTAGTTTGGAGAGGAGATGTCTGAGGGAGGTTATGATTGAAGTCTATAAAATTATGCATGGGGTTGAAAATGTCGACAGAGAGAAATTTTTCTCTCTTTCTCACAATACTAGAACCAGGGGGCATTCACTGAAAATGCTGGGGGGAAGAATTAGGACTAATAAAAGGAAACATTTCTTCATGGGATGCGTGATCGGTGTTTGGAATATGCTGCCACAGGAGGTGGTGATGGCCACTCACCTGGATAGCTTTAAAAGGGGCTTGGACAGATTTATGGAGGAGAAGTCGATGTATGGTTACCAAGCTTGATCCTCCTTGATCTGAGATTGCAAATGCCTTAGCAGACCAGGTGGTCGGGAGCAGCAGCAGCAGAAGGCCATTGCTTTCACCTCCTGCATGTGAGCTCCCAAAGGCACCTGGTGGGTCACTGCAAGTAGCAGAGTGCTGGACTAGATGGACTCTGGTCTGATCCAGCAGGCTCTTTCTTATATTCTTATATTTCCCTTTCCAGATTATACTTTCTCTGGTACTTCATTCTGTGAAGTTGGTTCCACAACCAAGAGGGCATGAAAGTCTAAGAGAAGAAGACTGTACAGTCCTAGGAGGAAGAATTGCAGCTTGCAGCTAGTTTCAGGAATGCACCTGCTGCATGGTTTCATACAGGGAGCATTGTTCCCATATACAAATATCTGTGTATATAATGCACACATGTGCACAGGGCACACAGTTACTGTAATTCAATTCCACTGAATCATTGGGAGTATCTTCCCTCCAGCAGCTCCCGGAGTTTTCACATGACTATGGGTGTTTTCCCACTTACCTTCTGCCCTGCGCTACTGTAGCCAAGTAGCACGGGGTCCCCCGGCACTCCCCACTATGGGGCGGTGACAACGCAGCCGCCCCGACACTGCTGCTGTTATGCCCCCTCAGCGCGTGTCATTCCTGGCGCTCTTCAAAACGGCACCTTTTGATGACCCTGCACAGAGCGCGGGGTTGTGGGGAAGCCTGGGCGCGCCCCAGAAATGACGCGCGCTGAGAGTAGCACGCGGCATAGGGGGATATGAGTAAGTGGGGAAACGCTCTATGACACATTTTTGTGTATGCCTCTTCTCTAATTTCCTGTCCTGCAGCCTCCTCATGCTCTGAGTGAAGCTTAAGTATGTGTAGCAGGTAGACTGGCTCAGGTAATATGTGAGACATCCTCTCCTCCCAATGTTGCCTAGTGTTTAAAATGCACTGTGACACCAAACAATTACTGGCCACAAAAGATTGCATTAATGCAAACCTCCATGTTCCCTGTGGAAATCTACTTGTTAATTCCTCAGACACCTTAGTAATATTTCGATGTCTTGTGAAATATCGTCTCCATTGCATTAATGCTTCTTTGTGTTAGATACTGCCAATGAAACACTGGAAATATTATTTTGTAAATGGCTCCCCATTTCCCTTTTCACTTTTTCCTAGCTTATAAATCCCATGCTTCTTTTACATTGATATAATTCTAACGATTTTCAGAGGCCAGCTGGAAATTTAAGAAGCTTCTGGGATGTTCCAGTGAATCTCAGGGCCTTTGGCAAACAACTAAATGTTATAATCATTTCTATCATTTACTCGCAGAGGATAGCTTTTACTTCAGTATACATGTAAAGGCTGAAACCAACCCCTGTGACACAATAATTCCTGATGTTCACAACCACTTCTGTGGCAGGAGGTGGAGTGGATGCGGGTGGGACAAGAACAGTGGATCAATTTCATCCTGGTTTCCATCATTAAGTAGTCAATACTGGCATAGACAAGGGGAGGTAGCTCTAAATTGTGAAGTGAAACCATGCTTTTCAGATATTTCTTTGTCCACGTTTCGTGTGAAAAGAGTTGTTCTTGGTCAAATGCCTTGAATGATATCGTGCCAAAAATGAAATAGTTCTGTACAGGCCCCAATTTGATTTTGATCTCTTTATCCTCACCCCCCACCCCCTGCCAGCTCTTCCATCTTCGTTTGATGTTTCCCCCTGGTTCTACCCCACATTTGACAGTTGCAGATATTTTGTTTCTTCCTCACAGCTCATGATACAAATGGCTCTGGAGAAGAAGATGAGGGAATGCAGATGTGTGATGGGGGAGAAGCCATGAGAACAGTAAAGTTCAAATGAGATGTGATGGCAAACGGTCTGGTGGAAGGGGTACATGGGTGAGAGGCCGTTTCCCCACTCACCTTTTGTTGCACACTACTCGCTCCAAGTAATGCGGGTTCCAGCGGCACTCCCCACTACCGGAGCGGTGAGAACGCAGCCGCCCCGGTTCTGCCGCCCTTGCGACCCCTCAGCGCACATCATTTCTGTTCCTGTTCGGAACAGCGCCTTTTGGGAAACCCCACGCGACTACCTGCAGTGGGGAGCATGACTGTGCGCTCAAAAACACCCAAAGCTTACAAAACCGTTTTGCCTCTTTTTTTTAAAGTGAGGAAATGGCCAAAGAGAAGAGTGGAATCACCCTTCGTGTGAAGAATCTCTCGACACAGTCTGTTGACTGAGGCACTTTTACTTGACTCGCAAGAACTACTGCTTCAAGGTTTTGAGTTCCCCTCACTAAGGCTGATTATTCACTGGTGCTCTGCCCCACAGTGGAGGTAAGTTTCCTCTGTGGCAGAGGTTTTTGTCCTGACTAAATCCCACTTGCGGTGCTAAAGATCCCGGAAGCCCGGCAGTTAGTGAGAACAGGGAAACTCCAATGTTTTCCCCTTTCTTTGGAGTTTTGCTTCTTCTGGGTTACTTCCCCATCCCCTTCAAGACTGAAGATTGTGGATTTTTTTAGCCCTCCAAATGTAATATCAATATTCCTTATATCGATATTGTACAGGATGCTATCATTGTTTTTGTTTATTTAGGGAAATGCTGGCTGTCGATCCCCGCCTACTCCTCACAGGAATTGATGGCCAGCATTTCCCTAAATAAACAAAAACAATGATAGCATCCAGAACAAATATTGATATAAGGAGCATCAATATTACATTTAAAGGGCTAAAAAAAGCTGTCGAACTTCAAATGTGAATTGGACGGGGGAGTGACCCGGAAGTGGGGGCAGCCAAGCTGCACAAGTTGCACAGAGGGCAGTGGAGCACGTCCTTGTGTGTAAACAAGGAAGTGTGAGGAGACCCCACTGTGAAGGCACTGTGGGGTGAGGAGTATTGTGGGAAGAGCTCCATGCATAATGGGCCTAACTGTCAGTGTTGTAGAAGCAATTGAAGTTCTTACCAGCACAGTAGTCTGGGGGTTGGTGGGGGGGGGGGGACACACACATGAATCAAACAGCCTTGTACTCAGCACAGAGTGGCAAAGGAAGGAGAAGAAAAAAAAACCCTTCACCAAAGATACTATACATGTGAAGTGGTGCCAAGCTGAATTTGTTTGAAGCTTGTTTTAGCTGAAAAGAAAGATCCTCTGTCATAGAAAGATCCAGTCCCTCTCTTGCCTTGCCCTCTATGTGCTGTTATAGGACAAAGATGCTGCTACGGAAAGCAGACAGGCTAGCCACAAAGCAATGTCTTTTCCTTTTCCCTCAAAGGTGCCATGCAGCAGGCTCAGGGTCAGGGGGGGCGGGGGGCGGAGGAACTGTACAAGGCTGAAACCTCTGGATCTCTCCCCACCCCCATCCTTTCTCCCAGAGGAAGAAAGCATAGCCTTTGCCAATCCCTGTAGTGGAATAATAACCAGTCGCGTAGCTGCAATGGGGTGGGGGTGGGGGGTGCCACGCCCCAGGCGCACACCATTGGGGTCAGCCACACACCCCTCCCCCTTTCCCCGCCCTGCCAGGCGTGGCAGCCTGGAGCAGCCTGCTGGTGCAGAAGGAGCTGAAACCACAAAGCCCCTCCCCCAGCCTCTGGAGGAGTTGGAGCTCGCAAGGTCTCCTGGGAAGCGTAGTTCTCACCAGGCTGCTTTTTCAGCCAGCTGAACTAAGGTAAGTGGGGTGGCCACAGGGGGTGGGGCCATTGTCATTTTGCCCTGGTGCCATTTCCTCCCCTACGCCACTGATAATAACTGGCACTTGGGGTGACTCTAGAACAAGGTGCTTCACAGCACTCCCTAAGCCATTGAGCAAGCACATAAAAGCTCTGCATAGAAGGAGCAATTAGGTGGCATGAATACTGTCAAAGTTCCCCCATAGACATTACACACATTTGAGAAATGCTAGGAGCAAAAACTACTAGACCATGGCCACATAGCCCGGAACATCCACAACAGCCAGCTCATGAGCAGTTATCTTCACATTTGGTTTCCTTCCTTCTTTTTATTTTATTCTCCTTCTTTATTTCCTGTCCTGTGGAATTTCTCCTTCCTCCTTGGCAGTGTTCTTACAGGAGGGGGATTTCTATTTCTGAAATTCACTTTTTCAAGATATGATTCCTCTTATTCACTTTTAAAAGAAGGATTTCTCTTTCAGTTTCCTTTGAAGATAAATCAATGTACCCTTTTATATCTTCAGTCCTTGCAAGTGTTTTAGAGGAGTTGAAGAAGAGTTGGTTTATATACCCCACTTTTTCTCTACTTTCAAGGAGTATCAAAGCAGCTTATAATCACCTTCCTTTCCTTTTCTCACAACAGGCATGTGAGGTAGGTAGAGCTCAGAGAGTTCTGAAAGAACTGTGACTGGCCCAAGGTCACCCAGCAGGTCAGAGGTGGAGCGAGGGGAAACTGGGCCCGGGGCACGTGTGCGCCCTGTGCCTCTACTCCAGCAGCACCTGCCCCCACCCTGCCTTGCCTAGAATGCCCACGGAATGCCCCCACCACACCCCCTCCACAGTCCGGCCACACCTTCGCCATGGCTCCGCCTGGGGCATCACTCCCCCGTTCCGTTGGTGCTACGCCACTGCATCAGGTTGCATGTGGAGGAATGGGGCATCAAACCGGGTTCTTCAGATTAGAGTCTGCTACACCACGTGGGCTCTGTGTTATATACCCCAGGGAGTTCTGTGGCTGTGGCATGAGGAGAGAAAGGTTTGAGAAAAGATTGCCTCTGGGATCTATATAAATGGCTTGGGAGCAACGTATGGCTCTTTGACATGCCACCAGTGGCTATTCTGAGCACCATTACTAGTGAGGCAGCCACCCTCCATTTTAGGAAAGTGGGCAAGGCCTGGTCCAGGAGGAACTGTGGCTTGTGTTTGGTTTACAGGCTTTGTGCTAAGGACAGAAGTAAATGTAGTTCTTTTGGCTGATGATAATTGTGAATGTGGATCTTTGCAACCCCTGGAATAAATATTCTGGATATACAAAGTGAAATTCTGAAATTTTGCAAAACTTCCCTTCCTGCCCCTCCTCACTTTGAATTTATTTTTGATCAAAATTGATTAGAAACAGACTCCAAATTCCTTTTTAAAAGGGGAGAAAGGGGGGGGGGAAGGAACAGAAATAAATTGCTGGATTTCAGGGAGACACTGGGTAAAGAGAAATCAAGATAATTTCTTTTAATAATGCTGCTGTTTGGATGGGGAGAAAGGCTCTGGTGCATGTCCTTTATCCTGGCAGGGGGATTGCACTGGCTGCTTGCACAATGGGATGAAGCTTAGACTAATCTTTTGGCTAAGAATCTGGTTGGCTGACACCCCCAAAAGACATTTATTTCCTGAGTGACTCTCTCCCTTTGCTGCCCCCTTGACTGCCATTTGCTAGGGACAACTGCAGCCACCTGCTCAGAAAAATGATCAGATCTGATTTAGACTGAAGCCAGAGGAAATTTCATTTGGATTAATTTAACTCCCCAGGTAAACGAACAGACCACATTCAAATGGTCTTTGGAGTGGTTACTGCGGAAAGCATTCCTTTGTGGGGCACACATGTGGGGCAGACCCCCTTTTAAACAAACAAGCCTGGCTGCTATCATCACATTGAGTTTCTGCCCAAGGCAATTATTATAAGGACATGCTGGAACAATTCTAGTGTATGACTAATTATTTGTATCTATGCCTGAATTCTAAAATTCAGTTTTAGATGTGGGTCTTCAAGGGATTCATTACACACACGTTTTCCTTACTGACCTATTTTTTCCTTTCTTTTAAAAAGTCTTTTAATACTCTCCTTTTTATTAATATGTTCAGACGCTCTATCTAAAGTGTAGATACACTATATTTAGAGATTGAACAAGTTTAAGACTAGAGAATAATATATTGTTAGAAATTCACCTGGGTGGGAATTATGAAATCACTGTTCCACTTTTTAAAATGCTGGGAAATAGCTCAATTTCCTTTGTTTAAACGGAGGATTGAGCATGGATATGAACTGCAAACTCTAAATAGTACTCAATAAAGAAATGAAAATTCATCTGCATCTACAATGTACTGAGGTCTATTCAGATGCCTCCATTATCCACATGATCAGTACTGTACATATAGTTGCAGATTTTAAAAAGTTTCCTTAATACAATGCAATGAACCCACAAAAAAGTGCCATAGTGTTAAAAGTCCATTTAAGTGGCAGTGTACAATGCAATCCCATGGTACAGTTCTGCTTTCTGCAGAGTTTAGGATCTCAGGACTCCTTTGTGTGTCCTATGCTGACTCATTTTGAAGATATACTCGTTCTGAAAACCCTGGAAGCAATCCTAAGCAGCTGCCTGTTGAAGCAAGTCTCAAGTTATTCAATGGAGGTTAATATGTTAGGCAAAATCAAATAGAAGACATGTGTAACGGAAAGCAGGGCAAAACCAACTCACTGAAAATTGATGGGGATATAACCAGGAAATGCCAGGATCCTCCTTTCTATTTTTACAGCACATTTGAAAATGCTGCCACAATATTTTGCTATTTTATTCTTCATTTTCTGCAATTTTTGCATTTAATTTCCCGAGCAAAAAAAGTCCTTCTGATCAACTGTAATGACAACCAATGGAACTGGGTGGGTTTATGTTTCGGAATTGGTCTGTTTTCAGATACTTGGTTCTATGAGACATTACTTTCTCAGTTAAGCTTCAGTAAGGGTTATTAAATCATGTGTACAACTACAGTTGTGTTAAGTTGAATCCAGTCAGATTTTTAGCTCAATCTCCCCCTATTTTCCTTGTTACAGTTGCCATCCTACATAGCTCTGGGCAGGGGCACAGTTGAAGGACAGTTTCAACCTCCACAGTTTCAACCTCTCCACACAGTTTATGTCTTTTGTCCTGGTCTTTGACCAGTAGGGGTAGTTTTTTTCCAACAGCCAAAAACACCTGTCTTGCTTTCAGAGGATGGACCAGCTCCTCAGGTTTCAAGAGGGTGTCCAGGTAGAGACAAAGAGGAAAAGTAATGTCTAAAATCATAACAAACAAGGGCAATAATATATGACTTTGTATTGTCAAAGGCTTTCACAGCTGGAATCACAAGGATGCTGTGGATTTTCTGGGTTGCATATGGCCATATTCCAGTAGTATTCTCTCCTGAGGTTTCATCTGCATCTGTGGCTGGCATCTACGTTCCAGCCACAGATGCAGGTGAAATGTCAGGAGAGAATACTACTGGAACATGGCCATACAGTCCAGAAAACTCACATAAGAACATAAGAACATAAGAACAAACCAGCTGGATCAGAACAGAGTCCATCTAGTCCAGTGGCCTACCAGGTGCCACTGGGAGCTCACATGCAGGATGTGAAAGCAATGGCCTTCTGCGGCTGTTGCTCCCGAGCACCTGGTCTGTTAAGGCATTTGCAATCTCAGGTCAAAGAGTATCAAGATTGGTAGCCATAAATCGACTTCTCCTCCATAAATCTATCCAAGCCCCTTTTAAAGCTATCCAGGTTAGTGGCCATCACCACGTCCTGTAGCAGCATATTCCAAACACCAATCACACGTTGCGTGAAGAAGTGTTTCCTTTTATTAGTTCTAATTCTTCCCCCCAGCATTTTCAATGTATGTCCCCTGGTTCTAGTATTGTGAGAAAGAGAGAAAAATTTCTCTCTGTCAACATTTTCTATCCCATGCATAATTTTATAGACTTCAATCATATCCCCCCTCAGACGTCTCCTCTCCAAACTAAAGAGTCCCAAACGCTGCAGCCTCTCCTCATAAGGAAGGTGCTCCAGTCCCTCAATCATCCTCGTTGCCATCCTCGTTGCCCTTCTCACAACATTCTGTAGGACATGCCCAACAGTTTCAACCTCTCCACTTTTACAAGGGCATATTCACTCGGTACTCCATGGCATCTCCTTTGCAAAAGTGCAGAGCATAGGAGCTTTTGTCCATGTCGATTCCACTATCCTCACCGTAGGATTTTTGGTAATGAAAAGGGGAGTTAGGGACAGGGGCGCAGCTCTGTGTGTATGTATGTAGGAGGGGTACAGTGCCCAGGGTGAGCCCTGGGGACTGTTTTAGGAAGTTATGCCCCTGTTACAATGACATTACTCTGAAGATGCCAGCTATAGCTGCAGGCAAAACATTGGAAGGAAAAACTATCAGACAATGACCACACATCTCAGAAAACCCACAGCAGCCAGTTGACAATACAAAATAATCTATGTTGACAATACAAAATCATGTAAGTTCTTACTGCAAAATATCATATATTCAGGGACATGAAGTTTGTGTCTTTTAATTATTTGGTGAGTCTATTAATTCACACGTTTGGAAAAGCTTTTACCTAAGAGGGGCAACACTAGCAGTTGCCATGCAGTTTTGAGTGACAGCTGCTGCATCTTCCCCAGAACAATGGTGTTACTTCAAGGTCACATCAAAAGTTGTTTTGTGTCAGAGACACCAATCATGCCCTGCACCTGTATGTTCCCCCCTCCTCTATCTTCCACCAACCTGCCAACCATATTTTTCCGGCTCACCATTCCTAATGCCAAAAGGCCTAGAACTGCCATAAACCAGTTGCGCTGCACATTTAATCTGAGTATTCTGTACAATACTGAACATTACGCATACTAACACTGCAATTCTAAGCAGACTGACATCCTTTTAAAGTAAAAGTCAGTGGAATTAGAAGGGTGTTAGGATTGCTCTGTAAAACACCACACAGTGAGGATGATTCCAGTTTTTAATTTTCAGCTATGCACAAACAATCAAGCCCAATTAAATCACAATTATTTACCAGTCACATATGATAAATCTGGAATATAGTTTCTGCAAATGGGAAGCTATCAAATCAGCAAGCCCAGCAACAGAGGGATGCCCTTGATTAATAAAGAAGGTGGCACAATGTTACCTTAGTGGCACAGAGCAGCTTCTGCCTGGCCTTGCTGGGAAGGATGTCTCATGTAATTAACGTGACTCTCGCCCTTTTGCTTTTTAACATGCCTCCTAATTAAGCGATTCAGACTCTTAACTTTAGCATCTGACCAGAACTGCTCCGAAATGATTTATTTCACAATGATAGTCAGCAGTGCCTCCCTAATCTATTTTTCTACCTGCCAGCCACCCCGGTATTTGCAGAGAAAGAGAGCTATTGCTTTTTCTCCTTGGAGTATTTCATCCCTCTTTTATTTCCTTTAAAGAAAACTACAAAAGAGAGAATAGCATAGATGGCTTGACATTGTCTTGGAAGTTGGTTTTCCAGTGTGATAAGGATAAAGTCTGTTTCTTGCCAGATGTGTCTGGCTGTACTTCTTCTTTCCCCACTTCTATAGTTCATGAACTTGGGGTCAAGAAGAATGAAGAAAGACTGCAGATCTCTTGGCATCCCATATAACTAAATTTTGGGCATGAGGGGCCAGGCAGGGAAAAGAAAGGGGATTTTAATCCCTCTGCTCCTGCACAGTTTTGCTCATCTTTCCTCCATGCCTCTATTAACCTTGTAATGAAAACACACGCACTGTCTGGGATTGCACCTAGTTGATTGAGATGCATTCCTAGCTCAATATAGTTGTTACAAAATAGATTGCCGGTGAATTGTATCTAATTGGTTGAATTGCATTCCTACCTCAATGTAATCATTACAAGATATATGTAACCAGGCTGCTATATGTTACCACTGCTGTAATGGAACATTCTTTTCTTTGATCTCTTCTTTATGGCTTCACACATTATGTAGGTAACCAGGCTTACCCCTGACACTTCTACTCAAATGGGATGTTTCCATTGTCTTGTGGGGGCAGGAGGCCAGGTGGCTTTATCTCGATCTGTTGCCGACCTTGGGGCGTCTTGGCTCTGGAGTAACTCTTTCTCCCATTCTTTGGGGAAACAGTAGGGGAGACTATTTCTGAATAGAGGGAACAGCAAAAGCCAGGTTAACCAGAACTGGCCTTATCAAGCTGGGTGCTTCGTTGCCTTCCAATAAACATTGCTGATCAATAATACAGAGTTCGTTTATTGATTCAAAGTTCGAGACCTAACACACAGACACACACACACACAGACACACACACACACACACACACACACACACACACACACACACACACGACTGCTTTTTTTTCCCCTTTCAAGGATATTAGGAGAAGGGGGCCAGGGATGTGAGAAGTAACTAGCTATTATGGAAGGTTTAAGCCTTTCTGTTCTCCACATGGTCCTGATCCAAATCAATGTCATAAACCTGTGATATTTACTTTTAAATACTGGCCAGATTAGATTCATATCCTTTTCATAACAAATATTAGAGCCTTTTTTAGCCTTACGACAACCCTATGAGGTAAATTCCCAAGGGGTAGCCATATTAGTTTTCTGAAGGCTGGAAACCATTTCTGTGGCATCTTAAAAGATAACACATTTATTGCAGCACAAGTTTTCATGAGTCAAAGACTCCTTTGTTAACTGTATGAAATATTGAATTCTGTTGGCTGAGAAAACAGTTCTTGATAATCCTAGCAGAAAGCAATAGTGGAAAACTTTTAAAACATAATCTATCAAAATTATAGACATGATCAAAGCCTATAATCTGTTTAAAGAGCCATTCTCTGGGCAATTATTACTGTCCCTCTTCACAACTATAAGGGTTTTTGTGGGGGGGGGGGGGAGGTTGGCTAAGAAGTGACCAGGAATCTGTGAGCACACATGCTCACATTTTGTGAGTTCCCAGAACACTCACAAATTTTTGTCAAGTGCTTTTATAATTTTGATGGGGATGCTCACAAAAGCCATCTCAAGTTGAACACCTTACATACTGCTTCAGTTGTGAAAAGCATTGCCTTATACTTCTTTACCACAGTGAGTCCTCACAGACATTTGTTTAGCAATACTCCCCATGTGAATTGGGGCCAATACAGATATAGCCTGGTCGACACCTGGCTTGACAATAGTGCATTGAAAGGGATCTGGGAGTCTTAGTAGACCACAAACTGAACATGAGTCAGCAGTGTGATGTGGCAGCCAAGAAAGCCAATGCAATTCTGGGCTGCATCAATAGGAGTATACCATCTAGATTGAGAGATGTAATAGCACTGCTGTATTCTGCATTGGTCAGACCTCACCTGGAATACTGTGTCCAGTTCTGGGCACCACAATTCAAGAAGGATATTGACAAGCTGGAACGGATCCATAGGACAGCGACCAAAATGGTGAAGATTTGGATTCCATGCCCTATGTTCAGGAGAGACTTAGGGAGCTAGATATGTTTAGTCTGGAGAAGAGAAGGTTAAGGGATGACATGATAGCTATGTTTAAATATTTAAAGGGATATGTTGAAGATGGAGCAAGCTTGTTTCCTGCTGCTACAGAGTCTAGTAGTAATGCATTCAAAGTACAGGAAAAGAGATTCCACCTAAATATTGGGAAGAACTTCTTGATGGTAAAGGCTGTTTGATAGTGGAATAGACTGCCTCGGAGAGTGGTGGAGTTTCCTTCTTTGGATGTTTTTAAACAGAGGCTGGATGGCCATCTGTCAGGAGTACTTTGATTGTGCATTCCTGCTTGGGAAGGGCTTGGGCTTGATGGCCTTTGTGGTCTCTTCCAACTCTATGATTCAATATGCTGAGATACGCCTTCCTTACTATACTCTGTGTCCTTGGAAGCCTCAGTGAAGATAAATGACATAAGTGGCTAAGTGGCTAACAAATAATATTGCTTGCCTGTGGAAAACTGGACTGTGAGGATGCCAGTCTCCATGGCGAATGTAAAAGTCTTTGGAACATTCTTCCTTGTTCCCATACAGCCCAGCATTTGAGGAAGCCTCTGGACAACCTGCCAATACATCCTGCTTCCAAAGTACAGGTGTGCCAAACTCTAAACTGCAATTGGTTGGCGAATTTTAACAAGTCACGCTAATTACACAGCTGTTTCCCAGTTGTCATCAAGTGGTCTCCAACTGCCAGAAAGTCCCACCCACTTGCGCTCCTGCCTAAACGAATAGGACATGTAGATTACGATGCTGAGGTAGCATACGAATCCACCAAGCCGTGAAGGAGCCGTTCCTAATTGTAAGCTGGACTGTGCTGCGCTTGTTGAAAATAATTAGAGTGCATCAGCTTCAGCAGGCCAGAAATTTTTTTTTAAATAACCTTCTCCGTACGATTTCTATCAGTAGCTATTGGATTCCTGCTCATTTTTGACACCGTCACTCTGGCAGGCTGGAAGAAGTGGAGGCGGGGGGTGGGGGGGGGTGGATAGAGAAGAAAGGTATTATCTGTAATGCGCACAAATAATGCAACCCTCAAGGAGCCAAGAGGAGGAACCGGACTCGACATATGAGACAGGCAGAAACAATTCGCCACGTAGACTCAGAGCCAAACTCAACTGGGGGAAGGATGACTGAACACATGGGGGGTGGGGGAGGAAATCCTCTCCCCTCCATTCTCCCCTTTTTTTTCCTTCCAAAAGGGATAGCTGAAATCTTTCTTAATTACCGTTTCTTTCAATGACAGAATTGTAATTTATCATTTAGTTGTAATTTGACATATGTTCACACCTTTGCCATTTCCAATTTCCTCCTTCATTCTAATTGTCTGCTTCACTCGCCTGTCATGCACTCCTCTTGGGATTAATTCGAGCTGTCTGTCTGCGGCATGCTACCAGCACACTTGGGGCTGCTGAGAGCGTGACAGCGCCAATGTGCCCACCATTTATCTAAGGCATTACTCAGCCATCATGCTCCTGCGGCTTCTCCCTTGCCACCCTTCCCCACTGCCACATTGTTTATTGTTTATTCCAGGTTTTTTTTTTACATTGGTGACTTTTCAATGTTTTATTGGGCTCTAATTACACTCTTAGCTGTCAGCTAGAGAAAAAAAGAAGAGAAAACAGTGGCATTAATTACTGGAAGGAGGACACTCGGAGAGGTAATAAACAGACCAGTAGATGTCTCTCTCTGTCTCTTGCTTCCTCATCTGATTTAAATAATACTTTCCCCATTTTTCTCCACAGTTGCTTGAACCCCCTTCTCTCTCTCTCTCTCTCTCTCTCTCTCTCTCTCTCTCTCTCTCTCTCTCTTGTGCATGTTTCACTACTCCGGGGGTTTTCACTGTGGCGCACCCAAGACCTTTTCTTTTTGGCACATGGCTACAGGATACTTGATTTCTTCCGTATGAAAACAGCGTTTTATTTTGATAGCTGCTTTCCATCAGACTGTGGCCAACCTAACTCCAAAGCTGCTGGTCTCAGCAGGATGGGAGTGGCCCCAAATATCTGACCAATGGGAAAAAAGTATTATAATTGGGAGAGACGCCCATACTACACTCAGCACGGATCTAGTATGTATCAGGCTGAGAAATTAACTTGTTGGTGACTATCAGGATGAGACAACTCCAACGCACTTACTTTCCCCATAGCTTCTGAAAGCCAGCATGGTATAGTAGTTAAGAGCAGGTGGCTTTCCGCACTCCTACATTCCTGCTGGGTGACCTTGGGCTAGTCATAGTCCTTCGGAACTCTCTCAGCCCCACCTACCTCACAAGGTGTCTGCTGTGGGGAGAGGAAGGGAAAGGAGTTTATAAGCCACCTTGAGTCTCCTTACAGGACAGAGAGGTGAGGTATAAATCCAAACTCCTCCTCTTCTTCTTCCCAACCTATGGACTCTCTGCAGCCAACACTTTCTTTCCCTCACTTGCCATCACATCATACCTCCCAGTTTTGTCTTTCTTGGGAGCCACTTGCTTTGTTTCCGGAGTTATCCAGTTGCAGGGACGAAAATGGTCATCGCTTCCACAAAAGCTTGCAAAATATGAAGCAGTCTCACTTCGCCTAAGGGAGTGCCAGGGGCCCTCGTGTTTCTCTAAATGTTCATGAGCTGAAAAACTTGAATTCCAACTGAAGTTATTTCATTTGTGTCCCCCTCCCCTTTTGTACAAGGAACTCATGATGGTATGTGCATTTTCCACCCCATATTATTATTGGCAACAACTTCACGACGTAAATTAGAGTGTGCGATCCAAGGTCAAGTTAAAGCCCTTAGGGATGAATCCAGTACTCAAGCCACTTTGGTGCATTGGGCTTTTTTATGCTAGAGTACAAAGCTTACCTTTGTTATATGGTTTGGATGCGTGGCCCAAAACAGGTTAGCTTAAAACAAGCAGAGTAGCAATACTATGTGTAAACAAAAAGACATAGACACCTTCCTGGATCTCAGGAAGGATTCAGCTATCTAGCATTCTGTTAAGAACTCAAGAGCAGCTGTGTGGTTTAAACCAATGCTCCGTGTAATCCAGAATCCAGTGACAGTCAAGTCAACAGGTATTCCTGAAAAGCCTACCTAGCAGGCCACAGAGGCTATGGGCTCCGGCTGCTGATAGAAACTGGTATTTTGAGGCTTACCAGCCAAATGCTTCTAGAAACAGTATTAAAAGGCTACAAGCTTTTCACATGTTCCCTCTGAACCTAGTATCATGACTAATAGCCATTAGCCAATGATAAACTTATGTGCCTCTGTAAGTGTGCCCAAGTTGTAACCAACTTACAGTGACCCCAGCAAGGGATTTTGAAGGCAAGTAAGAAGCAGAGAAGGGTGGCCACTAAGTGACAGGCCTATCCTCCATTAATTTTTTTACCCTTTTCCAAAGTGAGTGTAACCCCCATGCTCAGAATGGGTTGACCCAGGAAGGGGTGGAGACTCAGAGCAGCTCATGTAGTTTGGAGGAGCTCATGTAGTTTGGAGGAGACAAGGCTACCAGATGCAAACCTTGATTTGTATAAGCCCTTAACACCTTGTAAAGGTAACTGCAATGTTGTTGGGAACTACTAGGAAGGTAGTTGTTTATTTTTGCTATATTGTAAATGTTGGAGTTTATTGTTTCAGGGTTTTTTGTGTTTGTAATGGGTGAGAGTTCTCCTGGAAACCTTCATCATGTTGAATCCTGTTCACCAAGCCCTTGGAGTCTTCAGGAGCCAACCCACTTGCAGGAAGAATTGGACTTGGCAATATCAGAAGACTGTAACTAGAAGGACTTGAAATGAAACCTGAACAGGACCTTGAAGTGTGATGTTAAATGTTGATGTTTAATGTTGTATGTTAAGAAAGTAAACCATTTCGTTTTTAAAAATTGTTGTTGAAACTCATTCCAAGTTCTGCCCCACAGAACCCACAAGCTGAGGTTACATGAGCTCATGGTGCTAGTTACTCACTGTGCAAACAAGTATTTTGTCTTTCTGAATCTAATACCACCAGTTTCTTGGGATGACACCTAAGTACTACTATTACCAGAGAAGGGGGGGGGGAGTTCTCTCTCTTCATTTCCCTCACATCATGTATAATAAATGTAATGAATGATAACTACTGGGGACAATTTCTGTGAATGCTTTTTCCACATGGCAAGCACACTCTTAAAAATAATATAGTTAACAGCATTCCTAGTCTGCCTCTCTCAAGCACATTCAGGGCTCTGTGAAAAGTTGAACTAATAATACAGTCCTTAAGTCTCAGGTATATACTTACATATGGAAGTGCTATCAAGTTGCAACCAACCTGGGGCAACACCAGCAAGCAACTTTCAAGGCCAGCAAGAAGCAGAGGTGGTTTGCCATTACCCGGAGCCTTCCAAGAACTGACCCTGCTTAGCTCCTGAGATCTGACAGAATTGGGCTAGAGGCCATGCTGGCAGGGGCTGATGGGTTTTGTAGTCCATGAACAACTGGAGAGCCGCAGGTTGCAGACCCCTGGGCTTCCATCAGCTACTTATACATTCAAAGGATGATTGATGTACTGAGGCTATCAGTGGGGAGAGAATTCATACTTAAATTTGGATTGTCCAATATTTGATCAAAGACACTTCCTGTATCAGAATTTTCCTTTGCTCCTTTCAGATATCTAAGCCTTAGTTCATTGGTTCATGTAGCTACCCCACTGTTGCCTTGTTAACATCTTAGCATTATGTGGGGATGGAACGTTATACCACCAGCATATTATTGGGGGAAAATAAACTTTATGGAAAGTCTCTTCAGATGTTTCCATGTAAGGACAATACTCACTATGCTTTTTTTCCCCTTCTACCCACCATTTCTCCCCTTTGCTGCCTGTGGACTTTTAACCTTTTTTTAAGTAGTAGATTTGAAGCTATAGCAATAGATGTACTACTGATTAAAAATACTCAAGAAAAAGCCTATCAAAGGTGGGGGTGGAGACGTTGGGCATAAAAGAAAAAGGAGCAGAAACGGTACTGGATGTGGACAGGAAGGTCTGGAAATCTGCACTGTTTTGTCCATACTAGGACCAAACCTGCTTTGAGTACCATCTTCCATACTAATGCCCCAATCCATTGGGGGAGGGGGCAAAATGGGTTTTGGCTGTGATGCAGGCCCATGCATCACAGATGGGGTTTTTGTCCCCTCTGTTGGCATAAAGGGCATCCCCACCAGTGGAGAAGGCAAGGACACTCGTGTCTTTATATGCATGTGAGCACTTTCATGAATACACACACACACACACAAACACTTATATATGCTTTGTGCATTGGTCTGTACTCAAAATCTGAATCCCCAGTGAATCTGTTAGTCTTCAAGATACAACAAGATTTTTAGTATGTAAGGAGAACTACTGGATAGAATGTGGTCCATTGCATGTTCTAAGAGAGTGCATTTCATAAGCAAGAAGCGGAGTGAGGGGAAACTGTGCCTGGGGCGAGTGCACGCCCTGCACCCCTGCCGCCGGGCCACCCACCCCGGAATCCACCCAGAATGCTCTCTCCATGCCTTCACCATGGCTCTGCCTGGGACGTCACACCCCCCCTGCCCCGTTGGCGCTACGCCACTGGCATTAGCAGATAACAGTCTGTAATTCTAATGCATCTTCTTTGCAAAAGTGGTGAGGGGGTCAGTCCTGGAAGAGGAGCAGAGACTTCTTCCTCTCCAAGTGCTTTGAAGAACAGAGCAGGAGGAGAAAAAAGAGGAATGAAGTTAAAGAGGAATGAAGTTAAAGAAAACTCAACGGGAGAAGAGTATGTGCTTTGTGCATGTGAAGTACTGTCAAGTTGCAGCTGACTTTACGGCAACCCCAACAAGGGGATTTCCAGGCCAGTGAAAAGCAGAGGCAGTTTGTCGTTGCCTTCCCCTGCAGAGTCTTCCTTGGTGGCCTCCCTTCCAAGCACCAACCCTGCTTAACTTCCAAGATCTGAGGAGTTTGGGTTATACCATACCATGTTGCCTTCCCAGAGTATGAGTTAGGAGACTGAAAAGAACAGTTATCTTTTGGAGAAGGAATAGAAGAACAGGGAGGAGTGAACACTGACTCCGCTTTGTTAAAAAAGATAATTTTATTAGCCATTAGGGGTAAATGACTTTTTAATGTCAAGTTCCACCAAACGTACGGTGACATCTGAGACTTTCCAAAGCAAGGGACAGTCAGAAGTGTTTGGCACTCCCCACCTCTTCATGGCCACTCTGAATGTCCTTGGAGATCTCTCATCTGACTACTTTGTATGCTGCGTTTTTAACAGATGTATTTATTTAAGAGGGTGTTTTTTTAATGCTGTAGCTGCCTGGAGATCCTGTATATAGCTGGGGTACAAACGTAGTAAATAAACAAACAAATTAACCAGAACTGACCTAACTTAGCTTCCAAGACCAATCAGGCTAGTGTGGACTACCCAGGCCAGAGCAACTATCATCTGCATCTCATTTAACATACTCACTTTCCTCTCTAGTTCAATCTTGGGGGTTGACATTCCTGAATTTCTAGGGTAAAATATCAGTAAAACCAACAAGCATAAAATTAAAAACTAAATGAAATGACCTTTCTGACTCTCTTTATATGTCATCAAGAAGCATAAAAAGCCACAAGCAGGGGGGTGGGGGGGGGGGATTAGTTGCCTTCACTTTTTCTTTCCTTTCCTGGGCAGGATTCTACTGCCGGTGACTGTGAGTGTTAAGGATTCACACTCTTAAGTCAGATATATTCCCTTTATATTAATGCTGTTGCTTCATGGGAACCTAGATTCATAAGGATGTAGATGGATGAAGGTCAGAAATAACTGAACACATAAGGTGGGGAGTATATCAAAGACAGCGATCAGAGTAACACCCCAAGATTCTTGGACTGGCGATGATTAATCTGACTTGGCGTACCGTCTCAGCAACTGATGCTCCTGTTTTACAACAAGGCATCCAAGTCTGTCTGCCTCAGAGCTCATTTGTTCTTCATGAGAAATTTAATTTCCTCTACAGTCAGGCTTGGCTTGACTGCAGAAGCAACCTAAGCAATTGCTCAGGACAGTAATATTGTAAAGCCTCAGTGAGCTCGTGTGCACTCCACCTCGGAATGCGACACAAACATTTGCATGTACCCCAATGTCATTTGCAGGAAATTCCAAAGTGCACCTTTTCATGTCTCCAGGTATCCTCTCCGGCCAGCAAAACGTCCTAGATCACCTCTGCCAAGGTCATCCGCTGCCAATGCATTATCATTGTCACTCAGGCATGTCACAACATAAAGCGCTATCGCTGAGAATGAGAATGCTTTCAAACTGCAGCCTAAGCTGCTGAGTGAGGAAGATTGGGAGGACAAAGTTCTGGGAGCCCTGGTGACTCAGGGGTCCACAGCGCTTGGCAAACAATGCTGTTTGCTTTCATAACATTCTTGTTTTGTCTCTAGATTGGGCGGGGGGGGGGGGGATCTTGTCTTGGGGGCCATGATGGGTTCTCAGCAACCCAGATAGCACCTACCCTGTTTCCCCTAATATAAGACATCCCCGAAAAATAAGACATAGTAGAGGTTTTGCTGAAGTGTGAAATATAAGGCATCCCCCGAAAGTAAGACATAGCAAAGTTTTTGTTTGGAAGCATGCCCGACGAACAGAACACAGGAAAAATAAGACATCCCCTGAAAATAAGACATGGCACATCTTTGGGAGCAAAAATTAATATAAGACACTGTCTTATATTCGGGGAAACACGGTACCACATGCTAATGTCTTGGCAATCTGCCAGGGGTCTACAAAGCAAAACAACAGCAGTAATCAACTGTATCAGTTTCTGGACTGGACTTTGCCCAAAATGAGCAATAAATAAAATCCTTTTGCTTTGCACTGGGGTAAGATAGAGGTAAGAAAAAACTTAGCTGCCTCCTGCTATTTCTTTCTTTCTTTTGATTATGCTGTTGGTAAGGGGACATCAGAAAAGCTGTCTCTTTGAGTGACTCCTAACAAGCTGAAAAAAGGAATGTCCAGTACCACTGATGAAGGCATGAAAACCCCATATCATCACGAATAGGGTTTTGGGCTGGAATATTGTTACACACTGAGAAATTAATGGACCATGATGCTGATTTGGAACATTGTCATATACTTAGAAATTCTCATGGACTGTGTTGCACATATGACTTAAAGTCCTAAGAAAGGTGTGTGCATTGTAATAATAAGATGCACATTAATAGCTGTCTGTGTTTATAATCTTTGTAGTTTGTATAGATGTTTCTGTTGCACCTTTGTATATGAATGGAGGACATGCACTTTTCCCTCGTGCGTGGTTTTTGTATGCAATAAGTTTGGTTTGCCAATGGGTATAGTGCATTTTGGTATTTGATGAAGATAACTGCACCAAATTATGTGTTTTTATAGAATTATTTTATAATTTTAAATGCTGCTTTCAATTGTTTCAGTGTTTTTTATCTTCACTGCCTTGGGGGCCCTGTTTGGGTAGAAAGATGGCATAAAAATGTTTTAAATAAAATAAGTTTGCATAGAACATAATTATCTCTGTAATCTACAGATCACCTACATTTCAAGCAGATTGAATAAAGGGTTTAATTTTACAGACCCCCAAAATAGGTGACTTTCTGAGCAGCTGCACTTCTCTCTACTGATTCCTAAGTTGGTAGTCAAGTGGCAGTTTAGCAGGAGAGCTTTGGCGGGCTATGGCATTAAAACAAACAAACAAACAAACAAATCAAAAATTCTTCCTTTCCACAGAAAACTCTACATTTGCCAACCTTTCTTGTTGTGGTCTGTTTGCTTACTTTCCCCAACCCCTGTGACTTCCTTTGCAGACCTCCTTCCATCTCGCTCCATCCATCTGCCATTATTTCCAGTGGAGGAGTTGTAGGGGATTGGAGTGGTTGTTGTTTTTTAATTAAAATTGCTGCAAAGTGAGCACTGCCTGTTCTCTAAAGAATCCATGAGTTTCAAACAAATTGGATTAAGTGAACAAATTTTACAATCTTCTGAACAAACCCCTGTCTTAGGTCTCTATTTTCCCAGCCATACAATTTGTAAAAACAAAAACAAAAAAACCCAAAAGGGCTCTGCCCTCACAAAGAAGGAAGAGAAAGAGAACTGTAGTTCTCTGTGGTTTGTCTCCAAAGATGATTAGTTGGAAGCACTCTGCGCTCCTTCGTTGCAAGGATCTGATTGGAAGGGAGAAATGCAATTGTTTGGAAAATCAGTAGAATCAAAGAAAACCATGAGCACCTATTGCAGCCAGCTAGCAGCACCTGAAGGTAAAAAGAATACACATTGTTCTGGGAGAGTTTTTTTCCTGGGGGGGGGGGGGATTGCTAAGAATCTCAGATTTATGCTACAGTTCCCAAAAAACCCACAGTAATACCCTGAGCTAGAGATTTCCAGTTTGTATCATCAGCTCAGAAATGTTATTATGTACACCTGTATGTCCAACCTGCTGTCTCAAGTTCTTGGAGGAAGACACACATGCACAGAGTATTACAAGGATTATTGTGGGAAAATAATACTTCATACCTGACACAAAATTTGAATTTGGATCCTCTCAATTTACAGTATAGTTCCTTATGTCTATTATTATAGCTGCTACAACAGAGAACAGCAGCAGAACAAACTTTGAAAACACAAAAATAATTGCTGAATGTTATTCTTAAATGCTTGTTTCTAAAGTCATAGTATCTTCCTTCTTTTTGCAGCTTCTGTGAATCTACTGAGAAGCTTCCTGTGATTTCATGTATGTTTTGGTAGACTAGTTCCTATTTTAAATAATCCTCCTTGGAGCACATTAATTGCCATTACGGACAGAGTAATGTATTCCCCTTTCTCCTTAAATTCCTTAAACGAGTCATTAAAGCCCAGATTTAAAATCCTCTTCAATTACTGGAGCTTTGGGGAACTGTTCAGCACAGGCCTACAGCATGTTTAAAAACATGTTGCTTAAAAGTGTTTAATGTTCACTGGGAGGTGAGAATCTAAATCTATTGATCAGATCCAACAAACGTCTAACACCAGTGCCTCATATATGCCATTATACCAGCAGGGTTCCCTATTCTGTCCTCTACTTCTTGGCAAAAGATTTAGCTTCTAAAGAATCCCAGCTTTTTTCATTCAGCATGTGTCCAGGGACAGAGCTGCCTCCCAGAATCATGAAACCTGTTCCACTCTTCTCCTTGTCACAGACCCAGGGACCCTGGAGCACCCCACAACTGGCAGCCCCAGTCTGGGACTTATGAGGGGGGACCTCCAGATAGCCAGGGGCTGGGAGAGACTGCAGAGAAATGGCAAGAGCCTCAGAAGCTATAGGGAAAAAGGTGGAAACAACACAGCCCTGGCCAAGTTGCAATCAGCAGCCCACTGCAGCTTTACAGAATTGGGTGGGATCAGAACAGCTTCAGCCAGGCTGCAATCAAGAAGAGGGCCAGGAAGGCCGAAGAGCAAGTACCAGCTAGCAGGGCGAGACAGATAGCTCACCAACCACTAGGAGGCTGGAACAGGAGGCTCCCAGGATGGGGGGGGGGACACCTCCTGAGAGTGATAAAAGGGAAGCAGGACAAGAGGGAGATTGGTTGGTCTAATGCAGGGGATCAAGTTTCCAAGAGTGCTGTCAGCTACCTGAGGGACGCAAAGGGCTTGTGACTAGAAGCCAGAGTTGTATCTTATTTGATCCAAGAAGGCAGCTGAGTCCCTACAAGGCCAAGGTGGCTCACCTTCCCGGGTGGCTGGTAGAGGGGACACTCACAGCAAATTTCTCAAAATAACAATTGTGAGGAGAAAAGAGTTTTTAATTAGAATTGTGCCACAACAATTTGATTCCATCCATTTGATTCAGAATATGGAGCCTGATGTATTTCCCTATCTTCTCCCCATGTATCATGTTCTCTGAAGTTATGTCTGCCCTCCCACCAGTGTTGTGTAGTGGTTAGTGTTAGATTAAAACCTATAAGACCACAGGTTGAGTCCACCATGGGAACTTCCTGGGAGACTCTGGGCCAATCACACACTCTCAAACCTAACCTACTTCATAGAGTGGTTGCTGTGAGGCTGGAGTGGAGGAAGGAAGAATTAAGGATAATGGCAAGGTGTAAATAAAGTAAATGAGCAAATATCTCAACATTTACGGACTTGTGATCTGTCCACAGTGAGCATACATTCCCTTCAAGTCAGATTCTTGGTCAAGCACACATTTTCCCCTCTTTAGAACTCCCCCCGCTGACAGTTTTGACTCTCAATGAAGTTTCTGAAACTTGAAAAAGTGCAACTTTTTTGTCTCACTTTGCAGGGAAAGCAGAGGAGATCAGCTACCCACCTGACTCTATCATGAAACACTGTGTAGCTTGGGAGTCAAATATGCCTTTGGAATGAAACAGCTTCGCCATCATGTGAGCACACTGATTTGATGTCACAGAAGCTACAACCTTGCAGAGAATGCCTTAATACGATTCTATCATTAATTTAAATATTGGGATAGCATAGTTAAGAACTATGTGGTAGTGCTCTGCGATTCTTTGGAGTATCCAAATTTAAGTGCCCCAAACAGATAAAGAGAGAAAACAAAGAGAACTGTTAGCTTTTTTAAAAAAATGGACCAGAATTTTCAGAAGACAGTTCCCTTCCACCTCCCCCTGAATACGAAAAATCATTTGCAACCTAATCTCCACTTTATAGGGTGCTCATCAATTTCACATTTGCTCATCATATTGAAAATGTACCTTATTATATTTCAAGATATGATCTTCAAAATAACTTGGCATTTATCGGAATTCTAAGCATTACAGTAAGCATTTCTGCCACACCACTGTTTTCTTCCTGATCCAATTGTTTGCTTCAACATGTATCATTTATTTTCATTGTTATTAATTTATTTTTATTACTGCAGCTGAGGCTAGACTCTGCTACATCTGACAGGAATCCTTGGAGAGCTGGTAAAATGATGTGTGTGGGGGGGTGGTGGTGAAAGTCCGTGTAGGGGTACAGCTGCATTGAAAAAGAAAATGCAGATCAAGGAATTAAAGGAGCTATTTTTTGGAAAAGTGAGAAACGCAACATAAATCAGAAGAACAGGTAAAAATGTATTTCACACATGAACACACATGAAGGTGTCTTACACTGAAGTTCTGGGGGAAAGCAGGTGACTCAGCTCTGATTGTAACCATGATTGTAACCTCTGGCCAGTCTTTATAATGCAGTGATTTTGTTAGAGGCAGTACCAGAGACTTTTGGCCCTCTGTTACCTCTCCAAGGTTAACAGGATCTAGGTTATCAGGGCCTTACTGTTGGTTGTAATGCTGGGAAGTGGGTGGCAGGAGATCTATTTCTCAAAATAATGGTTTCTCAGGCCTCATGCTAAACAACACATTTTCAATGCACAAGAAAGTGCAAAACTAACTTCTCCTGTAAGATAAAGTTTATTTATTTTATTGATCTCACTGTAAACATTTTTATGCTGCCTTTCCACCCAATTTTGGATCCCCAGGGTGGCAAAATTTAAAACACTAAAACATGCCAAATATTACCACAGCATTTAAAATACAAGTACCAGTATATAAAATATTTCAAAGCAATGAAATAAAACAACAGGAAAAAACACGAAGAGGGCTAATTAAAGTTGGTGAAGGAAAAGAAAAGAAAAGAAAAGAAAACAATGAAGTCTTCACCTGCTGATGGAAGATAATGCCAGAGCAAAGCTTATGAATCTCCCTGGAGTGGGAGTTCCAATGTAAGGAACAAGAAGGACCTTTCTCAGGTTGTCACCAACCTATCCTGAGATGGTAGAGGCACCTAGAGCCTCTGAAGATTATTGTAATGGATAGGTTCATATGGGAATAAAGTATAAAGGCTTCAGGGATACTAAGACTCTGCAGGAGTTTGTAAGTCACTTTGAGACTCCTTACAGTTAAGAAAAGCAGGGTATAAATCCAAACTCTTCTTCTTCTTGTCTCCTAACAGTTGTCTATGCTATAGGACTGAACATGGCATGGTTGAAGTTATGGGTTTTCATTGTGGTTGAAAGCATGGGTCTACATAGCCCACCAACCATAGTGGAGGGAGAGGGAGGGGAGGGAGGGGAAGGGGTGCCTTGCAAGGTAAGGGGAGGGAGGGAGGGAAGGGAGTCAGGGGTGGCATGCAAGGGAGGGGAGGGAGGGGCCACGGCATCTGGACATCGCCCACCCACCCTAGTGGAGTGAGGGGAGAGGGGGGAGAGATGCCATGCAAGGGAAGGGGAGTGAGGGAGGGGAGTGAGGGGGGGTGGAATGCAAGGGAGGGGAGGGGAGGGGAGGGAAGGGTCCCGGCATCTGGACATGGCCCACTCACCCTAGCAGAGGGAGAGGGAGGGGAGGGAGAGGGGTGCAATGCAGGGGAAGGGAGGGAGAGAGAGAGAGAGGGAAGGGTGGCATGCAAGGGAGGGGGAAAAGGGGAGGTGAGGGGGAAGCACAGAAATAATACTGGTTTCTGGGAGCTCCAACTAACATTAGATTTGGGAAAGAGAAATCTATAACAGCACCCAAGTATTTCTTTGTAAACAACACAAGAAAAATATGCATAGAATATTCCACTGAACGTTTTTTTATCACTGTAATAATCCTCAGATTTCAGAAAGGGGTGGATGGATTTCCATTGTAAGCAGGAACATGTCTATGCTTGTAAAATGCTAAGAATGGACAAAGATGAATGCCTGTGAAAAACTGATATTAAAATACCTGTCTAAAACAACAACATTCCTGTTAATGCCTTACCAAAATATACATGCAATTGAATTTTCCTGAATGGATACTTTACAGCCCATCATAGAGAGCAAGGGATGGTTGGAGGGAACATAGAAACACATGAAAAGCAGTGGCTGTTGTGAAAGCTAAGAGAAGGTATTAAAGTACAGGCTTGTTCGGCCCGTCTGATAAATGTGACGGGGTCTCAACTGAAAACAAGGGGGACACAGTTCACTATGAAATGGCTTGGGCAAAAGGACGGATCTGATTGGCTGAGAGGGTTTTCCCTGAGATGCGTCTCTGTACACCCACACAAGTCAGGACTTGTCAGTCACAATATCCTCCCTCTCAGACATATTCTTATGAAAAATGGAGGAAGGGAGGGAGGAGGGAGAAGGGGAAACACATTAAAGTGATCTGCCAACATTTTTTTAATTCCGCAGGGGACATTTTAGAGAAGCTCCTAAAAGGAGCTTTTGCCTTCTGATCTTGGCAGCTGTCCACTGGGAAAAGGTGTGATTCTGTTAGCATGACATTTTATACTAATGTTTATTTGCTCATAAATGGGAGGGGGAGACACAGGCTGGGATCTGAATATATAGCCACACAGGCTACTCTTCCATACGCTAGATTGTTACTGCATTGGCAGTGCAATCCTAAGCAGAGCTACACCCTTGTAAATCAATTGACTTCAGTTGGTTTAGATGGGTAGGACTCCGTTTAGGATTGTTAGAAAGAAATCCAATGCAGGGTTGCTTGTTCAGTGGGGCTTCATTGCGGGAAAGACTCTTAAGGATTGGCCAAAAAAAAACTCCAGTCAGCAGCAGCAGGATGTGCTAAAATACAAAGAATATATTACAGAGAAAATAAATGGCATGGATGTTCTGTTGAGGAGCATGAGAATCTTTTTGAAAAAGTGGCCACAGCACAGGTGTCAAACTCGTGGCCCTCCAGATGTTATGGACTACAGTTCCCATAATCCCCTGCCAGCATGATGCTGGCAGGGGATGATGGGAACTGTAGTCCATAACATCTGGAGGGCCGCGAGTTTGACACTTGTGAGCAGAACCTCTCATATTTATTTTATTTTTATTTATTAAATTTATAGGCCGCCTCATCCCTGAAGGGCTCACAACACGGCTGTTTCCAACAGCAGATTAATACAACATAAAAGTTAACCCATTAAAACTCAGCAGCAATTAATAACAATAAATAAATTAAAACAACAAGATTGTGTAGAACACATATACACAGGTGCCCGATCTAAAGGCCAAAGAAGAAATGAAAAAGAAGAAGGAAGGAAGGGGAGGAGATAGGCAGGGCCCAAGGTGGAATTAGGGCCCAACCAAGGGGGTCCAGACAGGCAGCTTTGATTTCAGTTTCAGTGAAGCTTCTTCTTTAGGAGCTTCTTTCCTTTCTTTAACAGTTTTTTTGAGTAGATTCATATTTTCCAGTTGCTCCAGGTGGCCTCCACATAGGAAAAAACAGTCAGAGGGAGGGGCTGTGGTTCAA
The DNA here is from genome assembly GCF_021028975.2 of Sphaerodactylus townsendi. NCBI lineage: Eukaryota > Metazoa > Chordata > Lepidosauria > Squamata > Sphaerodactylidae > Sphaerodactylus > Sphaerodactylus townsendi. Next base: position 67,084,244 of record NC_059434.1, read on the forward strand.
TGGTAGGACATCCGCTTGGCATGCAGTTTGATCCCAAAGTTCAATCCCAAGTATATCCAGTTAAAAGAGCTGCTTTTAGGTGATGTGAAAGACCTCTGCTTGGAAGCACCGCCAGTCTGAACGGACAATGCTGACTTCAGTGGACCAAGGGTCTCATTAAGCATAAGGCAGCTTCAAAAGCGTTCATGTGGGACTCATGCACATAATTACGGCCTTATTTTTTTTGCATAAAAGAGTTGTGCTGCTTGCTTTTGAATACAAGAAGATAGAAAGCTCATGCATACCAAGTTCAGACAGTGTCAGGCATGTTCAGAGTGGTATGGCCATAGACATCTCCAGGCTCTCAAGCAGACGTCTTTCACCTGGTTCTTTATATTGGGGAAGCTGGGAATTGAACCTGAAACTTAATGCAGGCCAAGAAAACGCTCAACCATTGAGCCTTGGCCCCCTCTGGTGTCTGAAAACAAACATACTGGCATGAGGGCAAGGCCACAGGGCAGAGTCTGCAGTTTTCCAGGTCCAAAGATAAACCCCAAACAGCAACCCCAGAGTGTAAAGATCAGTTTCCTGGAAAAGTGGCAGTTTTTGTTGTTGGGCTGTATGGCATCATGGCCCACTGAGGTCCCTGTCCTACCTAGGCTCTATCCCCAAATCTTCAAGAGCTTCCCAGCCTGGATCTGGCAACCCTACCTACCCATCCACTGATGGTTGCTAGGTGGACCTAGCAACCCCAGTCACAGCAGACAATATCTGACTCAATGTGTGTTTATGAGGGCCACCAAGAAAGCCAGAGCAGGAACAGTTCTACTAACCTCAGTGGAGAAATTGCCAACAATCCCTAGTCAGAGATGTACTTTGATTGCTATTATGATCCAGACATTCCATCCTAGAGAGACACCATTCTCCAATTTGAACTGCTTATGACTACAGCCCCTGGCTACACTCCTTTGAGCACTTTCCTATGTGTTAGCCCTATTGAATTAAAAGGGATTTATTTCTAAGCACACCTGTTTAAGATTGACTGCTCTGTTTTCCAGAATAGATTATACTGGGCTAGGTGGACGAAAACCCATGTCTTTTTATAAGGATCAAGTCAACCATACTGGCACAAAACACTATGCAAACTTTGAAGCTCACCAGAGCTCTTCTTCAGGCCAGATTCTACAAAATTACGAAATGGATTAACAGCCTGACTCCCTTTGAGGCAGATTATACGTTCATATATGTTTCTGCCACCATCCAGTTTCAGCCAGATGCTCTGGGCCAGTGGTGGCGAACCTATGGCACGGGTGCCAGAGGTGGCACTCAGAGCCTCTCTTTTAGGGCACGCTTGAGCTTCAAATTCCCAAAATGGGGTACCGCGTGAGTATAGCACCAATTTGGCGGGGATGAGGGGTGTCGCGTGTGAAGTCCCATTGGCGGCGCTCGGGTGTGGTGGAGGGTGTTGCAAAGGGGCGGGTGGGGTCGTTTTGGCGGGATGTTCCAGGGGCAGGGGCCGGGTGCACGCAGGGACACAGGGTGCACGCACGCTCCAGGTGCAGTTTCCCCTCACTCGGCCCATGGCACTCAGTCTCTAAAAGGTTCGCCATCACTGCTCTGGGCAGTAAGGAAAAGGAAAAGACCTCATGCTATTAAGAAGCAAACTGGATTGCTTTCTCAAATTCTACTCTCCTAATTAAAGAACAATGCAGAACACTTGCATGCCAGAAGATCCAGAAAATAATGTCATGTGTAAAATAGGATCGCAGCTTCCCAATGACATAATTCTCACAAGGCCAAGCGTTTCAGTGGTTCCTAGTGTTATATTCTTCCACAGTACATTTTAAATACTTCAGAAGGAAGGGAGAGGATTGTCTCTTCAAGATTAAAAAATCCTAACACATCAGCTCTTCTTGGTACATTTGCCGTCCCTATCGGGTCCTCATTCCTGCTATATATGGGTTATAAAAATCAAAATAATTTATATGACTTATTCAAATCTATAAAGTATCATTTCGGGAAAAAAATGTAACTTTTATTATTCTAGCTGAACATTTTATGTATAGATGTTCCATTAGATTTACACACTGGCTTTTAAAGACAGAAATGATACTGTAAAATATAAGAAATGGTTTGCTCTGCCTCATTGTTTTAAAAGCTCTTTTAGAAACCTATTTTCTTAACAATCGCTTCTTGGGGCCTTTGGAAAGAAACAATCCTTTCTCTACTGTTTTACCTTTTCTCCCAATTTGGCCTATCCTGCCTGTGTGTGGTCACCCCATTATGTCCATTCAGGCTAGAGGTCATCTGCCCTGTCTGTGATCTATATATGCGCCCAGTGAAACTTAAAACTATTGAGACATTCCAGCATGCTCCAGTAAGGAAGTAAATCCACGTCCTTTATGAAACCTTTTTTTTAAAATCATCACTTAAGAGTTCAGAATAAAGCTGGCCATGTTTATAAGTTTTGGGGGTGGGTTCCAACTACTTTGAACTTTAAAAAAACACCGAACATTTATTCACTGCTGTCCCATTGATACAGAAGTTCTATATTATTGGTGGGCACGCTATTCAAGAAGAAATGGTCTGGGGGTCAGAAATGTATTTTGGCACATGAAACTGACCCTGTCATAATTGGTGCTGCTATTTAAGTGCTGAGTGTTTCAGATTAAAAAGTTGATCTACTGACTAATGCAGGAAACAAAATGGAGGTTTGTTTACATGTCCGCATATTGATATTGTGTTTAGGCAATAGAAATGCTACAGCAACAGCATCTACTAGTAGCTGAAGACATATTGATTAATTATTCAGGGTGTGTTCCTGACTAACAGTCTGAATGTGAGGTTCTGGACAATGGCCCTCCTTTCCATACATACCTTTTTAAAATTTTCTAGGCAGGAAATGTAGCATTTCCTTTGTGGAGTTCCACACTGTTTTTTCCCCTCTTTGGTTTCAGAAACATTTTATTTCCAGTTTGAAAATGTTTTTTTTTTCTGAAGCCCCATTTATAACAGTTCTTTTGTTTGAAATATTTTCAAGGTGTCTTCTCTTGCAGTGCAATCATTTTTAAAATGTTCTGTCTTTCCCACTGCCGTTTTCCACATCTCTGTGCCCTAGTTCAACTCGCCCCCTCAGCATTATTTTCTCCCATCCTTGAGAATGGGTCAATTTACTCATCAGTAAATCCTTGGTTACACAAAGAAACAATTTTGTTCCTAGTGGTTTCTCTGTGCCATCATCCAGCTTCCCCCTTGGAGTAATTTTATTGTATTCCTGAGCTCACTTTGTTCTACTTTGTCTCTTTATTTTCATCATTCTTTGGGTGTTTTTCCCCATTAAATCTATAAAGCGTCTATTAAACACAGCTACAGAGTATCTAAGCAAAACTCTATGAAGCATAATTTCTACAAATAACCCCCCCCAAAAGAGAGAAAAAAAACCCTTCACAGCAGCTATTAAGTGTTTGGAAGGGGTGAGTGCAGACAAACATTGTGGGAAAGGCGGGGAATGACAACGTTCTGCAGATGTTTTAGTGACTACAGCTAATTTAAGGCTTTTTGCCCTGGGATACCTATTCTCTGCTGGGTCTCTCCCTTTTCTTGGTTAATGGACAGAGATCTGTTTACTTGCCTGGTATGAAACAAAACAGAACAACTGATCCCATTGCAAATATGGAGGCAGGAGGGGCTATGAAAAAAATAGAAGTTTCTTTTCAACACTAGAGGAAGAGATATATCCACAGGCACAGAGTACTTGCTGACAGATTAGAAAAGGTTTCTGTTGACCCAAATTAGAGTTAACAAAAGTCAATAAATGGTGAATGAGATGACAGGTTGGTATTAAGCAGCAAGTCACATTTTTGGGCCAAGATTGCTATTTCTAGCCAGCATCCAAAATGTCATAGGTGTCTGAGTTGTTGTGGCGCAATTCTAATATTTTAACGCCCCTCTTTATGCTGCTTTTTCTGGAAAATGAAATACAAAATGAATAGATTTAATATGGAATTATTGCACAATAGACACTTGGCACCAGGAGTCTTGAAGGACCAGTTCCAACCTGCCTCTTATGAAGCTTCTCAGTGGCCCTGCCTGCAGTGATGAGGTGGAAGGCAACCAGCAATGGGGCTTTTCCAGAGGTGCAGGGGAGGAGCTCTGGCTCAGTGACAGAGCATCTGCCTAATATGTAAAAGGTCCCCGGTTCAATCCCTGGCATCTCCAGTTAGAAGAACCCAGTAGATGATGTAAAAGATCTCCACCTAAAACCCTGGAGATCTGTCAAGGCACCTTTATGGCCTCTCCGTTGAGGTTCAACTGCATCTACACAGCTTCTCTTTTTTAGTGTATTTATTGTATGATGTTAGCCACCCTAAGGAGCAACAGTGGTGTAGGAGGTTAAGAGCTCATGTATCTAATCTGGAGGAACCGGGTTTGATTCCCAGCTCTGCCACCTGAGCTGTGGAGGCTTATCTGGAGAATTCAGATTAGCCTGTACACTCCCACACACACTAGCTGGGTGGCCTTGGCCAGTCACAACTCGAGCTTCCCTCAGCTCCCACCCACCACCACAGGGTGTTTATTGTGAGGGGGGAAGGGTAAGGAGATTGGAAGCCCCTTTCAGTCTCCTGCAGGAGAGAAAGGGGGAATATAAATCCAAACTCTTCTCTTGTCTTCTAAGTCTATGAGGAAAAAGGCAGCATAGACATCTAATAAAATAAAAATAAAACATCCTGCCAACACATTCATTTTTACCCAGATTTTAGTTGGGAGTTCTATCTCTTTTAGCCATTTTATGCATAGTTTTATCAATATCACTTTAGATTACTTGATGTTTAGTTTATGTTGCTTTTATGCCCTGGCTTCTTTTTAAAGGTTGTTTTATTTTTTTTAACGCCGTGAGGCACCTTGAGCAGGTTTCTGCAGAATCTGTATATAAATGTTACAGATAAATAATGAATAGCTAAATAATGTACACATAGTGTCTTAACAACAGTGGCACCAGGTTTGTGAAATTTCATCCACAGGGAGAATGGCCTCACACCATTTCTGGATAGTATTGTGTGTGTGTGTGTGTGTGTGTGTGTGTGTGTGTGTGTGTGTGTGTGTGTGTGTGTGTGTGTGTGTGTGTGTAAAATGCCATCAAGTCACAGCCAACTTAATGGCAACCCCAGAGTTTTCCAATCAGCCAGAGATGGTTTGTCAGTGCTTTCCTCTGCATAGTGATCCTGGATTTCTTTGGTGGTCTTTCATCCAAATACTAACAGGGGCCAATCCTGCTTAGCAGCTGCGATCTGATGAGATTGGGTTAGCTAAGCCACCCAAACCAGATAATATTCTAGCATTAGGTTATTAAGAAGAGCATTCGTGTGAAAGTCAAAGATTTCATCTGATTTCCTACTTGTTCATGCTCTTTGCTTCGTTTCTAACTTTTAAAATTTTTAAATTTTAAGGTTTGTTTTTTATTATTTTTTATTAGCCACCTTGGAAGCTTTTGCATGTCAAAGGGCAGGCTGTGATGTAAATAATGGAACATTAAAAAAAACCCTTCTCCTTCCAGGATGCCAGAAAACGTTGTACACATTATACTAATGGGCAGCCAAGAATGTAGAGACAAAATGTGCTCAGGGACAAGTCTTGGAAGCCTGGCAGAACTTTAACATTCTTTCTAGCAATCTGAGGCCATTTCTGTACTGGCGGCAGAAGCAGCTGGCTACCGGCATAATTCATGCTGGTGGAGCCATGCGACCATTCGCACGGTCCCATGCGGGCAGTCCCGAAGCTGCCACGGGCCGCAGGGGCAGCTCCGCACGGAGCCGCCTCCAGGTTGTTTTGTTTACCTACCTTTTCTCCCTGAGATAAATAATGTGTTTTCTGCCTGCTGGCATTCACTCAGCAGGTAGAACTTGCCTTCAACTCAGGTTGGAGGAAAGATCTCTGGTTTAGCGATGTTTGAAAAATTCAGGCTGAGAGGAATATAACAGGCAGAACTCATTTTGGAGAAGAGAGCTGTGTGAAGTTCTTCCCCAAAACACTATTTATGACACCCTAAAGATGTTATATTTGTGTTGTGCGGAATCCACCAGTGACTGGTGAATGTTGCTGTTTTATTTCCTCAACACAGTCAAGGTAATAAGAATTACAAAGGAAATTCCAGCCTTTGGAGCAGAACAATGATATTCCAAAGCACAAAATACTCGGTCTGGTGAACATGCCAAAGAAAGAAAGAAAATACCAGATATTTACATGGAAAGGAACCAGTGAAATAAGGCATACCCCACCCCCACCAAAAAAACCCACTCCGAATTTCATTGATATCAGGGAGGTGAGGTATCTAAGAAGACGGGCAACGTTGTTTTCAGCTTGACAGACTGCAGTGACCATGTACAAATGTTGTAAGCAATTATGAGCAATTTCTTTAAATAAAAAGGAAAGCAGCAGGCGGGCATTTGGATAGCTTTGGCATTTGGCTGCTGAGCTGCCCTCGCTGACAGAAGTATAAAGTGACATTCTGCTCATGCTGTAAACGTTGTATTTAGGAGACATAAAATCAGAATACACCCAGGGACAGTAAATCAAACAAACCTCCCTTGTTCCAAAGCAATGAAGACTTTTCATTGCTTATAATTATTCATTCAGGCCCCAAAAGTGGGCAAATGTACTTTTCTTTTTAAGGGAGCTATCTAAGAATAAGACAAAGCAGAAATGTACATTGAAGAGGGGTGGCTACATGAAATAGACCTCTTACAAGGGACAAGCAACACGGTCCACTAGATAAAGAAATGGTCGTGTTACTGTGACCTTTAAGTTTGATTTTCAGTTTCATCGATAGTTTAATTAAACTGGGTGCCATCAAGTTAAGTGCCATCCAGTCGTTTCCAACTTATGGGGACCCTATGAATTAATGACCTCCATAACATCCTATTGTTAATAGCCTTGCTAGGCTCTTGCAAATTGAGGGCTGTGACTATCTGAACCAGGATCACCACCCTCACGTGCCTCTGAAGATACCAAACATAGATGGAGGTAAAAAATTAGGAGCAAACCTACCAGATCACAGCCACATAGCCTGGAAAACCCACAATATCCAATTGATTCTGGATATGAAAACATTTGACAGTACTGTCAAAGGCTTTCACAGCCGGATTCAACTGGTTCTGGAGGGTTTTCCAGGCTGTGTGGGGCTGTGGTCCAGACCACGGCCACACAGCCTGGAAAACCCTCCAGAACCAGTTGACAGTACGCGGGGCTTTCCCCACTACAGAAGGGAGCTAAGGTCGACTCGGTTCCCTTCAGTGGAGGGTGATTCCAGGCTGTCCCCACAGCAACTGAGTTGGCCCCCTGGAACCGAGCTAGGTAGGCGGGATCATCTTGGTGCCTGTTTCGCTCCTCGATCGTGATTGGCGCTTGTGTTATGGCGGGAAATGGGAACGTTCTTTTTTTTTCAGTTTGCCCGTCAACAACTCTCCTGTTCTGCGCATGCCACAAAAGTGGCTCGTGATTGGTTGAACGGATGAGGTGTCATTTCAACACTTCCCCACTTCGAAGCAGAATCAACCTTGTTCCGGCAGAAAAGTGTAGTTCATAATCATGCATGGCAAGTCACAGTTCTGAGGGGGGGGGGGGGACTGAGACAAAACAATGTTGAGCTCGGTGGCAGTGGGGATTCACTGAGGCAAACCTAGGTAGAAACCAGTTCAACTCTGTCAGTGGGGAAAGCCCCAAATTCTAATTAGAATGGAAATGGAATTAAATTTGTCACAAACTAAAAATGTATCTATGTTTTCTAAAAATTTAAATTTAAAATCTTTAATATTATTCTCCATTTAAAATTTGATTCTGAAGGAGCTCTGAAAGTGAAGGGTAGGGGGAATTCAGCTTTAATTCTGAAGTTACTTCTTTTTAAATGTGTCTCATTCCAAAAGGACTCCTATGGAAGAAACCATGACATCCAATCAGACCCAGTAATGATGAATACTACCACTGCAGCCAGAGGATACAAGCTCCTCGCCCAAAGCATTCACAAATATTGAATGTTCACCGCTCTCCCTGGCTGTTCATTAGTTGCCAGGCCCATAGCCAAAAATGTTACAGTCAGGCAGCCTAAGAGTACACTGGGGAAGCCATTGTGAGTCAACTTGAAATGCCAGCAACCTAAATATAAAAGTCTGATATGATTACAGTCACTTTAATTATTAATTTTAATTGAATTGGATTTTTTGCCAACTGTTCCTCTAGGCACTAGAATATTAGATGACCCCTAACTGGTATTTCATTCAAAACAAAGAAGTTCTTTCTGCCCAGTGTAGCACAATCAGAGTAAACCATTTTTGCACTTCACAACCTACAGCCATAACCACAGCAATGGTGTTTCATCCGGTGACATGTGAGATCTCTACACATTGGAAGGAGTGGCAATAATACACAAGTGGAACCAGACTGAGCTTGTTAGAGCTTGAAAGATCAGTAGGGTTGGCCATGGTTAGTGCTTAGATGGGAGACCACCAAGGAAGACTGGGGTTACTATGTGGAGGGTGGCCCTGGCCAACCACTTCTGCTTGTCTCTTGCATGCAGTGCCTGTCCATCGCAACTTGACGGCAAGTTCTCCCTCCAGCCACCTCACGCTGAATTCCTTCTAAAAACAACAGCAACTCAGGTTTTCATTTCATGGAGAAGGAGAAGAAGAGACTGGAACAGCCGGAGACAAATGTGGCCAGAGAACATGTCACTAGGATTGCCAGCCTCCAGGTGATACCTGGAAATCTCCTGTTAGTACAATTGATCTCTTAAGCTATGAATATCAGTTCTCCGGGAGAAAATGTTAGATTCAGTTGAATTATGGATCAGCCCAGTCGTGTGTGAGAGTGCAGTTTATAGAAACTTCCCAAGAGATAAATGTCAAAGGTAAAACTTAGGCTCCTTCTGCACATGCAGAATAATGCACTTTCAAACTGCTTTCAGTGCTCTTTGAAGCTGTGCAGAATAGCAAAATCCACTTGCAAACAGTTGTGAAATTGGTTTGAAAATGCATTATTCTGCATGCGCGGAAGGGGTCTTACATTTATTCAAGCATCTTCAGTTCACAGCTTTGTTTCAGGTAAGAGGTAGATAGGAAGAGCGTAGGACAGTGATGGCGAACCTATGGCACTGGTGCCAGAGGTGACACTCAGAGCCCTCTCTGTGGGCACGCGCAAACAGAGTCCCCCCCCCCCATCTAGACTGGCCTGGGCCGCTGGACTTGATTATTAGCATTAAACCTAAGACCTAGTTTTGGGGAAGTGTAGGTAATCCTGTTAAATGCTGTTAAACCTCACTGATTTTCATGTGAAGAACTAAAGCGCAATCCTTTACCTGGGAGTAAGCTCAGTTGCTGGCAGTGGGGCTTGCTTCTGAGTAAACCTTCCTAGGGTCGTGATTCACCGTTGGAAGAGTTGCATGGTTGCTTCAAAGCAAAGCCACCGACTACCACCAAGCTTACTCCCAAGTAACGCACGCCTTGGAGCCAACCGGTTTTTCTAAACTAAAACCTCAGTATTCAGGTTAAATTGCCGTGTTGGCACTTTGCGATAAATAAGTGGGGTTTGGGTTGCAATTTGGGCACTCAGTCTCGAAAAGGTTCGCCATCACTGGCGTAGGAGGTTAAGAGCTCGTGTCTCTAATCTGGAGGGACCGGGTTTGATTCTCCGCTCTGCTGCCTGAGCTGTGGGGAATTCAGATTAGCTGTGGGGAATTCAGATTATCTGGGGAATTCAGATTAGCCTGTACACTCCCACACGCCAGCTGGGTGACCTTGGGCTAGTCCCAGCTTCTCGGAGCTCTCTCAACCCCACCAACCTCACAGGGTGTTTGCTGTGAGGGGGGAAGGGCAAGGAGATTGTAAGCCCCTTTGAGTCTCCTACAGGAGAGAAAAGGGGGATATAAATCCAAACTCTCCTCCTCCTCCTCCTCCTCCTCCTCCTCCTCCTCCTCCTCCTCCTCCTCTAAGAATTACTTTCCCTATGACAAGTGGGCACTCTAACGCACCATCACGTGTGTGGAAGTGAGAGAGTGCTTCAGTGGAAGAGCTCCACTGTAGCAGGCAACCATTGTCCATGCGCTCAGGACAAAGGTCAGGTCAGAAGTGTGACCAGCATGGGGAAGAAAGGAAGTTAGTGGGCAGTCTCCTGGCCCAGACAAGGAGGAACAGCACAGAGTGAGATACACAGTGCCCTCCAGTGTCCAGGCATGCAGACGTCGCTCATTCCAACAGAAAATGGCTGCTTTGGAGGGTGGACTCTGTGGGATTATATTCCTCTAAGATCCCTCTCCTCCCCAAACTGTCACCCCCAGACTCCACCCCCCAAATCTCCAGATCTTTCCCAATCCAGAGCTGGCAACCCTATATGCCACCCACCTATTTTACGCAAACTATTAAATACTATGTGCCTTCCTTGGGAACTTTATAATGTGTTTTGCCAGTCATTCCACAATTTGTAAATCCTTACAAAGGTTAACAGTTGTGCGGCAGTGTGATGCAAAGAGACCAAGGACATGAACATGCTTAGAAAGTATTTTTTTTTTAAGAAAAAAAATCTGCAGTGTGACATAACATTCCCTTTGCAATGAAAAGACCCCTCTCTCCACTGGCAACTCCCACCTCAACTCTGTTGCTATCGCACAGAACAGGGGCTCAAAGGATGATGTTAATCAGCTGACTTGATGCTGTGGGAGCAACTGGTCCTTCAGATCCCCTGGTCCTACACTGTTAAACACTCTAAAGATCACAATTGTACCCAGAACACAGTGGAAGTCAATGGAGATCTTTCTAGGTATTGGCAGACATACGTCAAGGCAATTTCTTCATCACTATTATTTAGCGATGCTTCTGAAAGGAGCTCAGAACTTTAGCTTTGAGTCTAGAGGGGAAAGGGGGAGTTAAAGAACGGCAACAAATGATGGCACCAAACACTTTTACATGAAGAATCTAGAAGGTGCGAGTACAACACACTGGAACCCAAGCTGCAGGCAGAGGCTTAGAGGACATGACATGTAGGTCTTTCCTACAAAGGCCTGATGAAATAAAACCCCAAAGGAACATGGACACATTTAACTGGCAGAGTGCAAAGGCATTGCTCAATTCTTCACTATCCTATTGTTTTTCAGCATCTTCACCAAATTGCTTTTCCACTGGAGATGGGTGGGCAATAGGGAAAATGTGGGGAGTCCATCCATTTCCACAAGCAGTTGAAAAACTGATTGGTAACAGAGGGGGATTGATGAAAAAAAATAACCGTGTGTGTGTGTGTGTGTGTGTGTGTGTGTGTGTGTGTGTGTGTGTGTGTGTGTGTGTGTGTGTGTGTGTGTGTGTGTGTAGATAATAAAATAGCTTCTCTTGCCATCCCTTCATCCATTCAGCCTTAAATGGAAAGAGAAGAATCCCGAAACTTTGATGACTAAGTAGCATTTTTCCCACTATTGATTTTCTTGAGAACAGGAAAGCCATATTATTTGCACTTAAGATTTTACTTTGAGGAAACTGAAAATATTATGCCAGAACTAAAAAGGTTTCCTGCTTAACTTCATACTCAAACAGCAAAAACGTACTCTGAGATACTAGTAAAACCTTCAAAGAAGTATCTGACAGGTACAGTTTTATCTGAATTAAACCAAGAACCATGTTAAATTCCGGTGTCTCCTAACTTGTTCCTAGGACTCCATGTGATCTGCTTATTCATTTATCTTTTTTTAAAAAAGTCTAGTTTGGCCTGAAGCAAAGAGAAGGCAAGTGAGCCTCCAATCAAGTATACAGGTGAGGATGAAATCATCCGCTTTACAGCTCAGTCTCTCACACAGATATCAGTTGCAGCTGTAGCCTCTGCCTCGTCCTTGGGTGTGTAAGTGCTGAAGGAATCGTGTTACATAAGCAGAGGAACCCATTAATTAAATTAGAGCTCTCCGACAGCAACAGCAAGGGGATCATCAATCACCGCTGGAACAGGCTGCCTCATAAGCAGCATCACACAAAAGGAAGGATCCTGAAATAAAATAAATAAATGGGGACAATAAATAAAGTAGCCCGCCAAACTGGCCCAGTTTCTGATGCCAGGCCTTTTGCCATTTCACACTCTCCAACTGCTCAGTTGGCCGGAAAGCAGTCGGTATCTAAGCTCCAGGCTTATCCATCTGACTCTGCCGACAGTGAGGTTAGAAATATAGGTCTGTTATCACAAGTTGTCTTCCTCCTTTCAGTTTTGGCATTGTGCACAGCTGGGGATTTGGAGGTTGTCAGGGATCAAGTTTCACTGATGAGTCTTCCTGGAACAAATTGAAAACTGCTTCAAGATTTCAGGATTGTGAGTTTGCTTATGATAGATGCTTTAAAGAAAGAACTAAATTTAAGTATTGAAACCAAAAAAAAAAGTGATGTTATCAGCCTGACAAATTAAACACCTTTCTTCCCTTCTCCATAAAATCCCTGTATTCAACAGCACTCATAATTGTCAAGATCTTTTCAAAACTCAACAAATATTAGTTCCACTTATTATCATGAAGCTTTTCTGGAGAATATTCATCTTAGTTTTACCAAGAAGTTTTTTTTAAAAATGTTGATTTCAATGCCAGCCTTATTATTGTCATCATCAAAGCCGTAACCAGGGTGGCTTTATGACTGCAGCCCCTTGTCAATTTCCTTCTGCAGAAGCAACTTCTATTGTCAATTTCCTTCACTTCTAACTGCAGACTTTTCTGTACAAATCCCCTCAAACATTTTCAGTCCTGCCCCTCGCCACACACTTTACAACAATTTTCCCCTCTCTTTTTTTGAGTTCTGTGTTGCTTCAATGCTTCACAGCTTCAAGCTGCATTCTATACTCCTTGTATATTCAATGCTTTGAAGACTGACCCTCCAAAAATAAAATAACAAACTGAGAAATGCTGCAAATGAACCGGTGGGGGGGGGGGGCTGAGTGAGCTCAGAAAATGGCGCCAAGGAGAAAGTTCAGGGAAGCAGAGAAGTGTGGGGAAAGTAGTAAATAGATCACACAGCAACTGAAGATTTTTTTCCAGAGAATCATGTAAAAAGGGAATCAAGTAAAATATTTTGAGACTGGAAAAAAAACTTTTTTGGGTAAAGACTGTGGAATTCCATGGAAGAAATGTTTATTTCCTGGCTTAAAACCTTTTCAAGGTTTCTGTAATGTATCATTGTATCTAAGGTGACATGCTCATTCAGGATGAAACTATCAACGCCGGTACAATCAACCTGGCTTGTGATTGTGCCCTTATGTTTCATCATTAATACTATTAATATGTGGTTCTTTTAATTATGGGTAGTGCTTGTTTTAACTGATTTTAATGTTATGATTGTTGTTGGACACCGCCCTGAGCCTTTGGGGGGGGGGGGCGGTATATAAATTAGAAAATAAAAATAAATAAATAAATACGTCCTTTAAAAATGGCGGATGAGGAGAGAAGAATATGGCTAAAGGGGAAACCGGGAAAATGTACAGGGGCTGGATAAGGGCCATGCGCTTGGTGGGAGGAGAAATAGACGGTTTCAACATGTTTACAGGCTCAAGGGAAACTGGCTTGGAAACAGATTTTAAAATCACAGTAAAAATGCTTGGGAAAACAGTGGACCAAAAACGAAGGAAAAATATTTCCAGAACCAAATGGAAGGAAAAAATGTGCGGAATTAAAAGGAAAAAGAAATAGCATTTGGCAGCAAGATACATTATCAACCGCTTGTGCTGTAAAGGTCATTATTTCAACGTGTATTCCCTCTACCTTTGTTCCACACCACTGGTTGCTTCTTGTTTTGGCTGGACTGGGAAAGCACAGAATGACACCATGAGATAGAGAACCCTGAACTAGACATTACCACTGGGAAAGCTTGATATAAATCTGCCACTTGGAGTGGTAGTCCCATACTTTTCATAGTATATAGTTCTCCCCAATACCCATATTTGCTTTCAAACCAAAATTGCCTTTATTTTTGCATTTTAATGTATTATGAATCAGTAGAATACATTCCAGCTTTGATCCTGTGAACAAGTTTCACGCGTGCCAGTTAGTCTTTGCTGCAAAGCACGCTTCCTTTTATGGCAGCATTTCCATTTGTGCAAGATCAACAGTTTTCCATGAGATCTGTGCAAAACAAAAAAACTAGGGCAGTGATGGCGAACCTTTTTGAGACCGAGTGCCCAAATTGCAACCCAAAACCCACTTACTGATCACAAAGTGCCAACACGGCAATTTAACCTGAATACTGAGGTTTCAGTTTAGAAAAAACAGTTGGCTCCAAGGCGTGCGTTACTCAGGAGAAAGCTTGGTGGTAGTCGGTGGCTTTGCTTTGAAGCAACTGTGCAACTCTTCCAACGGGTGAATCACAACTCTAGGAGGGTTTACTCAGAAGCAAGCCCCATTGCCAGCAACCAAGCTTACTCCCAGGTAAAGGATCGCACTTTAGTTCTTTGCATGAAAATCAGTGGGGTTTAACAGCGCTTAACAGGGTTACCTACACTGCTTCCCCAAAACGAGGTCTTAGGTTTAATGCTAACAATCGAGCCCAGGCGAGCCTAGATGTGTTGGGGGGACTCTTTGTGCATGCCCAAGAGAGGGCTCTGCGTGCCACCTCTGGCACCCGTGCCATCGGTTCGCCACCACTGAGCTAGGGCAAGAGGAAGCACGCTCTGTATCAGAGACAGTATGAAATGTGCAACCGTGTTCATAGAATCCAAGCTGCCATATTTGTAAGACATAAGCACTGATCTGTCACTGACTCCGCAAATAAGGCAACCAGTTTATAGCTGTCCTAAATGGAACTTTGGCCTGATTTAATTACTCCATCCATACTTGTATATGAAGGTGCGGAGACAATGAACTGTAGTCCTGAGGGTGTTAGGCCCCTGTGCACCATGGCAGAAGTCTCACATAGTGAGTCTGCAGAAGAGCCCTCTGTAGCTGGGTCATAAGAGGTCCAGCCAACTCAGGCAGACTTAGAGCCTGACCATTCAGTAGTGGGCACAGGATCAGGGCCAGGGGCCCAGGCAACACCTGGGGAAGCAGCCCCTGGAATGGAAACTGCTGCCCCAAAGCTACTGCCAGATCCCAGCTCTGTCCTTCCCCGGTACCTGGTTGTTCAGTCAGGGGACAGCCCATCAGCTCCTACACCCCCAGGGTCACCTGAACTCCAAGAACAACGACAAGGCAGCAGCGGAGCCACCTACAGGAGCGGAGGCACAGTAGCAGGTTGGCAGCTTTAGAGCAAGGAAGGAGAAACAGGGAGTCCTTGCAGGAGCCAAGCTTAGGGAGTGAAGCTGGGGGAGGTTGGCAATTAGTGGGAAGGCCATTCTGTATATAAGGCTGTTGGAAGAAGGTTGCAGTGTGGCAGCAATGTTGATTTGGGATGACTGAGCCTTTGCTTGTGTTGATCATTGCCTTGGACTAAACTCCAATAAACAGTGGACTGCTATCTTGACTTCTGCTTGTTGGGGGTCTGGGCCACGACAGAGGGCAATGTTTATAAGTGAAAAAAATGATACAACACAGAGCTTTTTCTAGGTGGGTCTAGGTGAGTCGTAGAGCCAACAGCATTGGTCTCTAGTGAAAAAACCACACAACCATTATACTATAACACAAACTGAGTGCTGGTGGACAGGGGGAATTTATGGGTGAGGAAAAGTCCCTGTGTTCATTCTCCATGCCTGTGCAAATGAGCCCAGAGAGTTTATTTTAAGCCTAAGTCCTGCACCTCAACCAGAAAACGGGTCTCTAATATTACTGAGAATACGTTAAAGACAATTAAAATCACAACTATTAAATATCAATCAATAAAAGGGAACAAAAAATTATAAGACTCATAGCAAGGCAACACTAAAACCAGCAATTAGGCAGTGGAAAATACAAAACAAGCAAAATTAAAACCCAATAATTAAAACCCACCACACAAGAGAAGGGGGGGGGGAGCAAACAATCTCACCTGTCCACTTCATGGATGGGATGGAAAAACTGTCAACAGCACAGACGATATCCGACATATGCCTGACAGTGTGCTGATTTTCCCAGGTCCACATGCAGACAGTGCAGTGATGAGTAAA
The DNA here is from genome assembly GCF_021028975.2 of Sphaerodactylus townsendi. Taxonomy (NCBI): domain Eukaryota; kingdom Metazoa; phylum Chordata; class Lepidosauria; order Squamata; family Sphaerodactylidae; genus Sphaerodactylus; species Sphaerodactylus townsendi. The sequence goes on from NC_059434.1 coordinate 67,100,294, forward strand.
CATGAAACAGCTGCTGACGGCCAAGATAACTTTGTGGCTGTCACAGTCAGGTAATTAGCGATCCAAGCAGTGTGCTCCGATCGCATGAACTTTTGTTCCCTGGCAGCCCTCAATAGTGTGAGATGCCAGAATGTTCGTAGCTCAGCAAAAGATCCAGAATAAGCTCCTGGTAGAACACAAAACAGCCTGGTAAATTGTATGCAGGAACCAGATGATTAGAAGCAAGAAAATGCATTGTGTGGTGATGATAGATAGCCACATGGAGAGCTAGTTTGGGTTGTGTGAATGAACCTTTCCCCCCATGCTTGAGTTAACAAGCTTTGCAGCATTCAAGAGCAAATGACCCCACTGCTTTCATTTCAGTGACTTCACTAAAATGGCAGTAGATGTCCCAAGAACATGAGCGGTTCCCTCTCTTAGGGTTGAAATCACCAGAAGAGTTCACAGAAAAAGATGACAGAGGGGATCCTTCCTTCTAATCCAAATCTGCATAATTGGAACCAAAAAAGAAAAAAAATGTACTTTTAAAAGAAATTTTAAATAAATATATATTGTACAGTGAGACAGATGTAACAAAAATCCCCAACAACACAAATGTGTGATACAATACAACTTAATAAAGTGAATATCGGTATTAAATCCCCAGCTGATCAAATAAATAAGTACATAGAAGCATATTTTAAAAACTAATTAAATGCAGTCAGAAATCCAACAGTGATCTGCTTAGTCTAGAAATGATTAAATGCTTTTTTCTTTAACCATGGAGAAGGACTCAAGAAAGTATCTTCATAGACTTTAGTCAGAAATCCAACAGGTGAGTATGTTCCAGCATTAGTTTCCAACTCCAATAATATAATCTATTTCTTCACAGGTATATATCATACACGGAGAAGGACCCAGAAACACATTGCCCTAAACTGCAGTCAGGAATCCAACAGGTAAGTACAATGTGGTATTAATATCTAATTCTAGTCACTAAATCATCACCTTTTTCCTTTTATAGGTTAATTACAGAAGAGGACACACACATCCTACAATTTCCAAAGACTGCAGACAGAAACCCAGGTGGTAAATACAGTTCATAATTCCTGTTATCACAACCTGGAAAAAATATTTTGTTTTTACGTCAATGGAGAATGATGAATAATTGACTCCTCTTCTAAAGGCTGAAGATCTTAGAACCAGCTGAAACCGCAAACATGTATTTGTAGTATTTTCACTATTCCTCAATATTGTTCCAAATTGTTTCATTCATAAAGTTCAAACTGGGCCATGTTTATCCCTGCACTGTTTATCTCTGGCCACCAAATGTACTTTGGATTAATAGTGCAAAGGTAAATGCGGTCCAATTTGAACGGAATGAATGAATGAATGAATGAATGAATGAATGAATGAATGAATGAATGAATGAATGAATGAATGAATGAATGAATGAGCCATCAAAGACTTATCAAAGCTAGATTAATGCCGGATTCTGGCCCTGTTAATGAGGTATAATGTATCTATTCACATGTACGGTGTAGGGACATGATTTGTACCATAGCCCCACGTACACCTGGTTCACATTATTAACTAGTAAACTTTTTTGTGCAAATTATGTACTGTTAATATTACAAAGAAGGCAGTAAGCAAACATGAGAAATGACAGCTCCAAGCCTCTTGCAAATGGCTCATTTTGCTCTAGGACCTGACTCGCACACCATTTTACTCAGATTTGAAATTTGCTTTCATTTCGGAATCTGATTTTGAAGGATGCTGCTGTAAAGTTTAAATCTGAATTGTTATTTTAAAAGCAATGGCATTCAATATCAGTGAGGTACTATTATTAAAGTTCTAGTCTTAGTATAGAATTATGCATCTGGTAAAGACCTCTGTCTGGGAATCTGGCTCTCAGCTAAGCAGTTACAATGCTTGGGGTTTTGGTAGGAGAAGAGTTTGAATTAATGCCCTGCCTTTCTCTCCTGTAAGGAGACTCAAGGCAACTTATAAACTCCTTTCCCTTCCTCCCCCCACAACAGACACCTTGTGAGGCTGGTGGGGCTGAGAGATTTCCAAAGAACTATAACTAGCAAAGGTCACCCAGCAGGCTTAATGTATAGGAGCAGAGAAACAACTCTGGTTTACCAGATAGTGTTTGCCGACTGCCATTCATGTGGAGCAGTAGGGAATCAAACCCAGTTCTCCAGATTGGAGTCCACCTGCTCTTAACCACTACACCACTGGCTCTGAAATTTGAAGCAGAGAAGTAGCAGGTGCGTGCTTAACCGCTCACCCACCCCTTTTCCCTCCAAACTCATGTCCCTCACCTCCTTTCTCCAGGCTAGGATTCCAAGCTCATCACTGCAGCATTACAGAATAATATGGCCATGGGAGAGGCCTACAAAGCAATATGCAGAACAAGGAATGAGAACTCCCTCTGCCAGCCAATGTGTCTTCATTTCAAATTGCACTTTCATTTCAACTTTTGTCTTCTGCCACTACTATGAAACTTGGGTGAAAACCTATGCCCAGACACCAGTCCTTAACTAAACATGAGAACATGAGAACAAGAAGAGCCTCGCTGAATCAAACCAGTGATCCTTCTAGTCCAGCATCCTGTCACATAGAATGGCCATATATTTGCTTTACTGAATTACCAAACAAGGCATGGAGGCCAAGGCCTTCTATTGATATTGCCTCCTAGCTAAAGGGATCAGGTAATCTGTCTGAGATTTGCCAGTCTGAGTAGACATTACTGACTTTGATGAATCAGTGCTCCGACTCAGTACAAGACAGATTCATGCATTCAGTGGTTTACTACTGTGATTCTGGAGTTTCCCAAATAGCCGTTGATGGACTTATCTTCCACGACCTTTTTAATCCCCATCTAGCTCTGTCTTTACATTTATTGACAGCGGGACATGCAAAATGGTTTGTTCCTCTGCTGCTCAGGTTCCACACTTTTTTCTATTGGGGGAAAAATGTCTTCAACAGCTTGAGAAACTATATAAATCACACTTCTGAAATTCACAGTAATTTACCCATTGAATCAACCCAATGAAAACAGAGAGAGAAGGAAGGAAGGAAGGAAGGAAGGAAGGAAGGAAGGAAGGAAGGAAGGAAGGAAGGAAGGAAGGAAGGAAGGAAGGAAGGAAGGAAGGAAGGAAGGAAGGAAGGAAGGAAGGAAGGAAGGAAGGAAGGAAGGAAGGAAGGAAGGAAGGAAGGAAGGAAGGAAGGAAGGAAGCCCATCCCCAGTCAGCACAGAGGAAATATATCGACTTACACACATGCTCGCACACATACACACACACATTACTTTCAGACACAAGGAAAGCTCCTATATATATGAAAATGTCATGTATACTCTAATAACCACATTTGTTGCTTTTCTGTGCATAAGACAGCACCTTCCAATATTAGAAAGTACACTTGGAGGGCTTCTCTCCTGGTGTTTATCTAATGCACTACTTCCCCCAATAAGCATGCTTCTCCGGAAAAACAAAGTGTCAATCATCTCCTCTGGCCTTCTTTCTCTTTAAGCTATAGGCCACCTAATCTAGGCACAGAAACAACATCATTTGCCAATCTCTCAGCACAAACATGCAGTGACAAATAGTAAATGCTCTTGGCAGCCAGCTGGAGCACCCTTCATAGGCAACAACGGCTTTGTGTAGAATGTTTACCCAACCTATGCACAAAACCGCTCCAGTGTTCATAAAAAATCCTGACATATAATTCATAAGGAGGGCTAAGAGGGGTATCTGTCAGAAGCAGTATTTGCAGTGAGTAATTTGATCCATTCACGAGGAATCTTGTGAATAGGTTACTTCCTGCAACAGCTGCCTCCAAATCCCCAGAGATAAATGCACATGCCCTATAATAGGTCTCCTATTCAGAGGCCCCCCCGCTCCCCGCTTTTAATTGAAATTGAATCTGGGAAAGCTCAAGTTGCGGAGGCACAGCAATACGGTGACAGAGGAAAATCTGTAACTGTATGATGAAAATGCATAAAACAAGACAGGAAAAACTGGTTAAAATGGCCCACAGGTAGGTTTGCCATTTTACCACCTGTGGTGGGCAAATTCCTAACCTTCAGCCCCAATCCCCTATCTTCAAGAAACTGGGAAGCAGGAGGAAAAAATGGCTAGAAAATGGCCTCCTTATTGATGCTCTCGGAATTTCTTCATGCATATCACAGAGATGACGGGAACTTCCTAGAGCATCACCCAGGACTGATGTCACATCCTCCTCAAACTCCACCCTCCCTACCAGTGGTGGGATCCAAAAATTTTAGTAACAGGTGTTGGAAGTGAAGGACTTTGTTACGCTGTTTCCTGCCTCAACCTACAGAGGGGGTTTTTTACTAGAGAGCTAGTGGCTAGATAGGGACGTAGGGATTTGACACCTTTACTCTATCATGCTGGTTCTATCCCTTTGATGTTAGACTGATACTCTCAGGGACTTCCTTCCTTCCGGCTTCTTCCTCGACCCCTTCTCGCCACTTCTTCCTGCCATGCCTAGAGAGAGGATGGATGCTCCTCGCATCCATCTCCATCCAGCTAGATTAAGATAGCATAGTGACTCTATCTACCTACCTTTCTATCCAGAATGGAGTTCACTAATAAATACTCTTTTTATTAGATAAGAAACTATAACTGACTCCGACTTTCTTTTGTGTAAGCTTGCCGCACATTGGGATTCATCACGCACACGCACGCACACGAGGTAAGGCTTCTGCTGTGTTCTAGCCACCCGTGCCGCTCTGCTAACTACGATAAAGAGATAATCTCCAACTACCAGGAGCTCTTATCCCAACAACAGGTTCCCATGGTGGTGGGATTCAAACAGTGGCATAGCGCCAATGGGGCTGGGCGGGGCACGGCGGGGGCATGGCTGGGAATTCCAGGGGCGGGGCATTAACAATTTCTCTGTTACTGTAAAAAAATCTTACTGTAAAAAAAGTTCCTAATTTCCAGCTGGTATCTTTCTGTCCATAATTTAAACTAATTATAGCAAGTCCTATCATCTACTGCCAACAGAAACAAATACTTCTCCTCTAATTGACTGCCTGTCAAATACTTAATACTTTCAAATACTTAGTTTTGTTTCTAGAAATAAAAAGAAGGATACTTTCCTTAAACAAGGAACTTTACCATATTTCTAAAACATGTTTTTAAAACAGCCCAACAGGGAGAATTATCCCGTTTTCTACCTTGGCTAACCAGCCACATAGGAAACAACAGGACTTTAGGATTTTTGGACCTAATGGAATTTCTAATGGAAAAGCAGACCCAATTACTAACCCCCTCTCGGCACACACAAATAATTAGTAACCCACTCTCGGGAACTGGTGAGAACCTGCTGGATTCCACCTCTGCTCCCCACACACTGCTTTCAAAATCTGCCAAAGAAGTGTTGGCAAACTTACTCAGAAGAGGTGTGCCAAAGGCGCTCTTACACAGGATGAAAGGTCCATGGAAGATCATATGAATACAAACATATATGAAATGACCTATAACATTGGTACATCAGTCTTTGTATAGTATACTGTAACTGGCAGAGGCTCCCAACCAGAAAAAGATCTTTCCAAGCACCTGCTATTTAAACATCTATAGTTTTTATCCTAACCTTTCATCAAGGAGATCAAGGAGAGGTATCCCTCCCCTGTCTTTATTACAAGAACCCCTGCGAGGTAGGTTATGGAGAGAAAAAGAGAGGCTGACCTAACATCACTATGAGCACTTCCGCACATGCAGAATAATGCACTTTCAATCCACTTTCAATGCACTTTGCAGCTGGATTTTACTATGGCCCTTTTTGCACACAAGGTTTGCTCTGGAATTACTGCAATGCGCATCGACATCCTGACCTTTTTGTTGCTGGTTCGTTGCTTGACATCATTTGCACTTCGGCTGGTTGTTCTGGAACCGCATCTGAATCCAGAAACCCCGATAGTTTGCATTGCCGCAGAATGCGATGCAAATGAGAGACCTGATTGGCTGCTTGGCAATTCCTGGGCGTGTCGTTTGTGACATTTGGCTCCATCATCACATTGTCACGCTGTGGTGTGGCCACGAGATGACGACACGCCAATCTTCCCATAGGCTGACGTTACCTCGAGATGTCTTGTGTTGAGTGTGCTGAGGCGCTGTCCCTTGACACAGCATCGGCAGAAGCGCCCACTACACATTCCGTCGCTCTGAGCAGGTACGGTGGGTTAACGCTTCTGTCCCCCCCCCCCCAATATCTGCTCCAGCTCTTCAAAGTAAGGCATGGTCTAAGGACCATTAACGGAAGTCTTGTTGGGCTGATTAACTCTTTTGAAGTCATGTTTTAAAGTGTTTGATTTTGTCCTACACTCAAGGGCAGTTCTCTTATGCCCCCTGAGGCGCATCTACGCCGTCACCTTCTCAAAAACATCTAAGTTTCTGTAGCTGGACTTTAGGGAGCGCTGTATTTCCTCCTCCCCCCATACTGCAATCAGATCCCTCGTCTCATTGTTCTGCCATGAAACACCCCTCCCAAGAGCTTTGTCTGAGTTGGCAGCTGAGCTGTTCGGTCCATCCGTTTGATCTCCCCGGGCGTGGACGTAATGCAGCCAATGAGCTACCGATTAAGCATTATCTCACAGTCTCATGGCACCGTTGCGCAGAGATCTCGTTTTCTCAAGACCTCGCTGCAGCGAGACAATGCATAAGGAGAGGCGGGAAGCGAGTGAGACGGAAATGGAACAGTAAAATCTGCACGCGCAACTGGCAAATTCCTTGCTCCTCCCGATTGGCTGGGATAAATCGCATCACTGCGGGGACATGATTCTTAAAACCTTAAAAAATGTGGAGGGAAACAGTTTTATCTGAAAAAGTTGCAGAAGTATCGAGTGACAGGAAAAATGTTAGGCGACGCCTCGATTGGGCGACAGAGATGGGGTCGAGCTGCATTCCAGAGCTAGTATGTGCGAACAACAAGCAGAAACCATGATGACCACAAATATTTAATCCAGAACAAACTGTGTGTGCAAAAAGGGCCTATGTGAAATAGCAAAATCCACTTGCAAACCATTGTGAAAGTGGATTGAAAGTGCACTATTCTGCATGTGTGGAAATGCCCTTATAAGTGAACTTCACAGTGGCTTTAACTACTGGTCAGTAAATAAAGCAAACCATGCTTATGAATAGGGCTGTCAGAGACCCCCTGGCCACTGGTAGGAAATAAGCAGTAGAGTGTCAGATGCAGGTTGGAGAACTCCTGGAGATTTGGGGACAGAGCCTGAGAACAAGAGGGCCTCAGTGGGGTATGATGCCATAGACCCCCCCCCCTCCAAAGCATCAATTTTCTCCAGCTGATCTCTGTTGTTTGGAGATGATCCTCAGGTCCTACCTGGAGGCTGGCATCCATCCTCATGCCAAATGCCCCTCTTATTTCTTTCTGTAAATTATATGTCGTGATTTTTCACCAGGCACATCTCTAGGTTGGGTCACAGACAGCTCTGTGCTTCCCAGCCATTTGCAAGACCAATCTCTCAGCCTCACCTGCCTCCCAAGGTGCCTGTTGTGAGGAGAGGAAGGGAAAGGAGTCTCCTTTCGGAAGAGAAAGCAGGTGTATAAATCCAAACTTTTTTTCTTCTACTACAAGTAACCAGTTTCCCCCCCCCCCAACCCAGAAGGGGGAGTCACAGAAGCCTGTTCTCTAAATCTCAGAGGGGAGAGGGCCAACAAATGCCTCACCCTTCCAACCCAATGGAAGGAGCCACTATGCCACATGAAATGAGCCACAGCGAGTCTCTCATAACATCAGAGGAGGAGGGCCTCAGCCATCAAATCATCTACTTTTGGAGAACTCAAGCAAGTTCCATGACAGAATGAAGATTTGAACCTGGGCTTCCCATATCCACGTCCAACTCTCTAATCCACAGGTGTCAAACTCGCGGCCCTCCAGATGGCAGGGGATGATGGGAACTGTAGTCCATAACATCTGGAGGGCCGCGAGTTTGACACCTGTGCTCTAATCGCTATACTATGCCGACTCTTTTGGGAAGAGTTGCTATTACTGTAGAATCAAGTAAACTATTCTCCAAGTAACTGTGTAAGCAGAGAATGACGGAAACGAGGTTGAAAGCCATCTTTTTCTTCTGAGTTGTTTAGATTATTCTGGTGGCAAATCTTGGGAACTTCAGGGTAGGGATAGTCCAGCTCTGTCCTTTTTTAACTTGTTTTTTTTTAGTGGTTCAGTTGAATAAAGTAGTATTTGAATGGGAAATGTTACATTCTCATTTCTTACCTCTGCCCACTGGAGAATGGAAGAAGTCTCTGCATTCTAATAAATAAAGGTGACCTTTTATTTCCTTCACTGGGATGAGCACAATGCCAGCTCTAAATTCATGAAGACCGAAATGAATCCAAGACCTCCCTTGTTTTATTTGTAAAGGAAAATATATGCCACTCTATGCGGTTCCCTCTCATGTGCCACGCTTCTTCTCAGCATCTTTTGGAAATGTTTGCCTCCAGGGATCTTTTCTTGTTCACCTCAGGAGGTTTTTGGAAGAACTTGAGGCCTAATAAGACAGACTGGTTCGCACAGCACCCTCATTCAGTAGCTGGAAAATTGGATCGCTATTACCTGGCAGTTTATTTTCTCTTTCTTAGATCTTCCTCTCTGGTCATATTGTGCTCTGAGTCCATGCCTTTGTTGTCTCCATAGAGCACAAATAAATTTTAGGGAAAACCTAGCCTAGTTGGCCTACTGAAATAAATGCATGATACCAGCTGAGAAGTGGAGTGTAGGTACTTTGGATTCTCCTAAATGAATCTTTGATTTTGCTTTCTGTTTTAAACATATTTATTTATAACTAGATTTTCTATTTGCCTGCCTGCAGCAGCAACCCCACCTCCAGTCTCAAGAAACTGAAGGAAAATGGCCAGAAAATAGCCTGCATAGCAATGCTTCCTCATGTAACACCAAAGAGATAAGGGGAAATTCTTAGATTGTCACCTGGAAATGATGTCACATGGTCCCCAGGCACTGCCCTCAACATCTTCTTGCATTTTCTGAAGTCGTATTGACAATCCTATTAATATTTCATTGAGCGATTCTCACATAAAGCGCACTGAGGCCGATGGAGCGGGTTGGGGGCGGTTTAGAGTCGTGTTCAGGGCTTTATTGGCCAGTGAGGAGTGGGCCATAGAGTTGGAAGAGACCCCAAGGGCTATCAAGTCCACCCCCTGCAATGCAGGAACACACAATCAAACCACTCCTGTCAGATGGCCATCCAGCCTCTCTTTAAAAACCTCCAACCCGATACAGCATGGTTTCATGTTGACTACTATTTAAATCTTATGGTCTAATTATATGTTTTACAGCAGCTACTGTATGTAACCTTTATGTATGGACCTAGAATCTTGTGAAATTAATATTTAAAGGCAATGTGTACATCCTAATTTTTGCTTTTGAAATATATAAAAGAATCAAAAGACAGGATCTTATAGAAATTCAAGGTTTATTTTTGTATATATGCAGTATTTTGTTTGTTTGCCAATGAAAACAGTTTCAAACACACACTGGGGAATTTCAATCCCAGCTTCCCAATTAAAAAAAAATATATCTACCTCCTGTGTCAGAGATCAGATGGCATTTAAAGGTAGAATTATTCGTTAGTTCACTGTTAAAATATAAGATAGATGAGAATTCTGCAAAGAATTTTGTTGTATATAATCTGCAGCTCAAACATGGACACATGCAGACAAGAAGGATGACAAGAAGAAGTTTGGTTTGCAGGGGCTAAAGAATATAGACTTCTATGGACATGTCCTTTTGTTCAAGATAAGGAAGAGATTCCAGCTTCTGAGCTGCTTCCTGTGTTTATGAAAGAGGATTCTGTATTTCCCAGACTGTATGTGTCCGCCTCAGACCTTCTGCGACTGCAGTGTCATTAAGACAAATGGTAAACATTTCTCTTTTCTCCATGTCTGTCAAAACTTCTACTTCCATGACATTTAAAACAGAAAGGAAATAAACATTGTTTTTTTAGCATGCTGTCTTAAGGGCATAGAATTCTAGAAAGTTTTGCCTCTTGAGATTTTCAGTCTCCAGCCTGCTTCCCTTGTCATGCAAGAAATTTAACAATCCTAAAGTGTGTGTGGGGGGGTGGGGGGAGATGAGTGATACAGAGATGGGAAGAGAATGAGATTGGAGGAACCAATACAACTGTAGAAAATGCTTGTTGCATGATGAATCTTGGAGTTATAGAGACGATGCATTTCTGGCCAACTCAGTGAAACCTTTTTTATGTTTGTAACCCTACCGCCATTATGAGCCTCTTGACGCTCAATAAAACTGCATCCCTAAAGGAAAGACTCCTTGTGGATTCAGCATGCAGTCAAGTTCATCTCGCTATTTGCACAATGCAAAAACCCTAATGAGGGATTAATCTGGCTGGGAAGGCTACTGAAGAAGGAGAGAGATGGAGAGAGAGTGTGTGTTAAGTAAAAATCAAATATTGTTTCACTTTGCATTTGGGTTTTGTTTGGTTAACTTAAAGCTTTTAGAGGTATGTATGTTTATGATCTTGCATTTAACGGGTTTTCAGCACATTTGTTTTATACCAGAGAGACAGCTAATGGAACACAGGTAAATATAGTTTATGCAAGTAAAATGAAGACAAATACTTCTTTTAACACAAGCTATCCAAGCTGATTAGTGAGATTGTCTTGCCAGCTATTGCAATACAAATAGCAGCCAGCTGCTCTCGGGCATCTGAGCTAGGAAGAGATCAGTTCAAGCAGGCCATAAGCCTGGCATTTTATCAGTTTCTCGTTGGTCAGGAAATATCCATGAGGAACTTTTTCCAGCTGAACACCTTGATTAGTCAGAAATGACATTTCCACAGGAAAATGTCATTTCCAACAAAGCTACCTGTCAGACATTTGCAGCTGATGCTTCTAGTATTCGGATTGTTGATCCACCAATCATCCAATAGTAACATATCCATGTAATTAAACACATTTGGGGGGGAAATTGTTTTTTGGTTTTTTGCACCTGCCTTTTTTGGATCCATGATCTCCAAAAATCATTATCTCTCCTTCTTGAAAATCCAATGGAGATTGGGGGAAAAATCATAAAAGTTTTCCTTTGCATTATTTGGGGCATATATTGTTGCCAGAATGTAGATCTAGCCTTCTGGGAGCCTGATTTCAAGGTAATATATATCTTCCTTCCAAGTCTCTTAGTTCTTCAAATACATTTATTTGTAAATTATTTATATAAATCACAACTCCTTTGTTATTGTTCGCTGATGCCACATAACCTTGCCCAGCTTCTCATTATTTAGACTGTATCCATGTTTTATATGATTTTCTTGAATGCATAATATTTTAGTTTTAATTGATTGAATATTTCTGTTTGCTTGGAAGGTGAATTTAAGTCATTAATGTTGATCAGTATAGCCTTAATTTTATCCACTTCAGTGCTTCGGCCTGATTAAGTTTATCCCCTTCTTTATTCAGTGTTTCTTTAATTTTTTTTTCTCCTTGTTTTGGGTGAAATTTCTTTTGAGATAGAAGGAGCTCTTCTGTCAGGTTCTTTTTCAAATTCTTTAGACATGTTGGTCATTAATAATTCTTCCGCAAGATGCTTAGCTTGTGATTATTCTTTTGCCCCTAGGTAGTACAACTTTTATAGCAAATAGAAATCACCAGTGACATTTTATACCTTTCCTTTATTGAATTTGTTTTGAAAAATCAAAATCCCTCCTTTCCTTTCCCTTAACAAACTAGTAGGTGAATCCTGGGAAATCGCGCCCCAGGCTTCAGCCGTTGCAGCGGGGGAGGAATGAAGGAAAGCCTCCTCCTCCCCTGCCGGCCGGCCTGAGTCTGTCACGAGGCTGGGTACCAGCACGTGACAGGGGCCTGGGCAGCCTATAAAGGGGTGTGTGGGCAGGGTCCGGCCTCTTTCGCTGCCTTGCAGGGAGGGGTGTCACAAATTGGGTTTGCATCCATGTGGCACCTAGTAACTTCCTGTTCCAGTTCCCTTGGGGGAGGTGCCGGACAGGGGTTCTGTCCGAAGGGCCTAAGGGGTCAGCTGGGGCTGCCCTATAACCGGGTTCAGCGGTTCGCTGCCTGGGGGCCAGGATGTGCTCTGTTATGCTCACCCAGTTTCAAAAAGTTTTGGTTATATGTTAAATAAATTTGGGCTGCTGCCAATTTCTTTTCCAACAAACATCATCATCATCATCATCATCATCATCATCATCATCATCATCATCATGCATCATGGTTATTAATTGAATGAGTCTCCACACATTCGCATGCAAATATCATTTCGTTAGGTTTTAATAGCCCAATCCAGAGCTCTGGGGCGGCTAGGGGTGGCACTGCTGTGGCACTGCCCCACTGCTTCCAGAAAACTTTTTGGTGGTGCAGAGACAATAAAAAAAATTCTCACCTACCAAAAGTCCTCCGTTGGGCACAATGGGTTTACGCAGTGGTGGGATTCAAATAATTTAACAACCAGCTCTGCCGAAGTGGTGCGAACCTGCTGAATCCCATGGCTGGAGAAGGCCATCTAGAAGTAAAGAAAATCAACAAGAGAAGTGGCTGATGGAATCTGCTAAGGCTTACAAGTAATCTGCCACCAGACACGAAGGTCTTGTTCCTCATTCTCAAAAGATTTATAGTCACTTTACCTATTCTCCTTACACAGTAATGTTCACCATGTATCAGTTCTCTGTTGATTTTCTTCTTTGGACATTTTCCCCTGTGGGCTGTAGTGTTCTGTTCCCTCCTGTCCTCCTGTTAACCATTGCCTGTTCCCAAATCAACATTCAAAACTTCTCTGAAGTTCTAACTCTTTCCTCAATGTGTATATTATCCTTGCTGCTTTAAGGAGACTCATATCACCTTAAAGGCAAAAAACAGAAAGAAGCAGTCTTCTAACACTTCAAAGGAAATCCTTCTAGGTAAAGAATATACGTGGAACCAATCCTTCCCCTACATCCCTTCCCAGAGAAGATACCCTCAGGGAGAAATCATGGATATGTTGATCACATTTTTTTTAAAAAAATCACATATGAATAATGATTTATACGCATTATTATCTTGACCAAGTGAAAATGAATGACTCCGCAGATAAGGCTGGGCAAGAAAGCAACTCTATGTGATGGAGCCCAGAAAGAACACTCTTTCAAGGAGGTCTGAGGAAGGCAAATTACACGCACAGACAGAATTTCCAAAAGTACAAGGAACCAAAAGTACAAGGAACCAAATCATTTAGGGTTTTGCAAGCAAATTCATGCAGGTTGAATTGATAAAACTGTGGTAAATATTTTTATAGTTTATTTTTTCAAAAACCCACCAACCCTACAGTAGCACTGACTGCTTTCACTTTGGATGCTACTCTCTCTGTGAAAGGAAAATGTCTCTTTACGGAGCAGATACAAATCTTTATACTGTCCTATATGGCTTCTGAATCGGAAAGTAGAGGCCAAGCACATCTTTAAAACAACTGCCAAAATGAGTAAAATTACCTGTAAGCAAAATTTGAAAGAACACCAAAAGGGGAAAGCAGTCGCTTTCAAATGTCAAAGAAAGATCCAATGACGATAAAGGTGTGCTTCTTAAATATGCAATAATTTGGCTTAGCTTGACTGAGACAAGTTTGAGCAGATGGACTTGCATGTTAATCTAGGTGGTCTGCGTCTGCTGTCAGTCAGGGCCTTCCACATAGAGTTATTATGAAGACAAAATTCAAGCTCCCAGCCCAGGGCTAGAGTGTGCTGAATAATTACCATCACACTTTAAGAGGAAATAGCTGAAATATCACACAATGATGATACCGTAGCCTTAGAGATATCCAATCAGTCACTCAGCATCACTACAGCTATCAGCTCTGAACACGGCTTCATAAGAAGGTGTCCTTCAGCCATGCAGCCCAGGAGCCAGGAGGAAAGACTAAATGAGGGAAGGAGGCATAAACAGTCATGAAGTAGCATGGTCACACTGAGTGTCTTAAATGTGTAGAATGCAACTGGATTAGTATTAAGGATGCTGTAAATTTCATCATTAATATGTTCAATAGTTGGACTTGGGACTTGGTACAGTATTAAAGCTTCACCCACACCTAGCATTTTTTATCCTGTTTTGGTTTGCCGGCATGTTTCTTGGCAGACCCCTGTTTTCCTTCCTCAACAGCTGAATTTACCATTTCAAAAGCATTGAAATGCCTGCTGAACAAGGTACATTGAGACTGCATTATTCTATGAACATCTGGATTTGTATATTTCTAAGGATTATTGGATGTCATCCTGACTTCACCTGGTTCTTTGAGGAACTACATCTAGTATTTGGACATTTTTGCAACTCATTTTAGAATATTGGTCCAGTTGTTTTTTTCTGTACGCAGTTTGCTGTTTATATTTGTACCAGCTGCGTGGTGATAGCGACAACAGCAGTGAGTTTTTTAAAGAGATACTTGTTGAGGTTTTGAACTTGCACCTTGTTAAATTACACTTTGCACACCAGAGTCCTTATCTGTTTGTCTGAGCAGCGATAAGGGGTATGGTGATTGTGTGTTGGTTTACTTCTTTACACTGTATCCCATTTTCATTTTGTTTTCATTCAGTGGGTCTTTGCCAAACTGTGCATGCATAAAGTCACTGCCGATTAAAACCAACTAACGGTCACTAGAGACTACGTACCAAATGGTAAGCTGCTTTGGATTCCATTTGGGAAGAAAGGTGAGACACAAAGCGAGCTTGTCAATTAAACAACTATATGATTTGTGACCGATTGAATTGCCTATTTAAACAATTGCCTCCTAAGCAAAGCAGTTATGGAACAAAGCAGTTATGGACAGGGAACACTAGAACTCAATTGTGTTGCATGAAAACATGCATGCTTGAAAAGCCAATTGCCCAATATGGCTGGGTTAGGAGGGAATACAATGAAGCACCCTGTTGAACAGCCATTAATAGGTTCATGAACTGAACTGATCATTGAAAAATCAGCTCCCTATCACAACTGGCAAGCAGGCTGTGAGCCATATTGGCAGGTGTTCAAGCATCCCTCTTTAGTCTATGAATGATAGTTATGATTTCAGAATCAGGTGGGTAGCTGTATTGATCAGAAGCGACAGGAAAAAGTTTGAGTCCAGCGGCACCTTTAAGACCAACGAAGAATATACCTTTGTTGGTCTTACAGGGATCACTGGACTCAAACTTTTCTCTGCTTGTGATTTTAATTCTGATGCCTTGACTGTGGACTACCAAGGTAGGAAGGGTTTTTTCCCTGTATTTGGTATAGGGTAGACATCTACTTTTTTCCATGACCGTGGAAGATAACATCAAGAAATATCTGAGCATATAGGGACACATATAGCACATATCTCAGTAATGGAGCCCACCTGCAAAGAGAAAGTCACAAGGTCAATCTCCTTTCTCGCTAGTTAAAATATCTCATGTAGGGCTGGTCGCTCGGGGCTAAGAAACACCTGGAGATCTGGGGTGGATCATGGGAAGGATGGGGTTTAGAAAGTGAAAATGAAAAAGCACTTCAGCAGGGTACAGTGTTATAAAGTCCCCTCTCCAAAGAAGCCATTTTCTCTAGGAGGACTGATTTCTGTAATCTGGAGAACAATTGTCACTCTGGCAGATCTCCAAACCTCACCTGTAAATTGGCAATCCAAAGCAGCAAATGAAAACTTGTACTGCCCTATGACTCTCATGCTTAAGAATCCCTGATCAGCTGAATCTATGAGAAGAGGCCAAATGTATAATATCCATATTATTCATTCCTTACTTATCATTTATAATGCAAGATAAGTAGCAAGTGACTTTGTTGTGAGATGACTGACAGCCCCGTCCAAAAAAGGAGGCAAATCCACAGCTGAAAGTGATGCAGGGCAACACTGGTGGATTTTCCCTCCCCAGGACACTAGCCTGGGTGGAAGGCTGCATTGACCCTACATGGCAGTGGAACACCAGCGCCCCTACACCCCCACTGCCACCTACTGGGGGCAGTCTGGAGGCATGGCCAGGGGCCAAAGTTTTGGAGGCATGGCCAGTGGTTGTTACGCAGGTGACTGGGGCTTTGGACTTACCCCATCATTTCAGTAGCATAAGTCCATTAAGCCCAGCGAGGGCTTTCCCACTGTGGGGGAGTCTTTTCTTTGTTTTCTGCCTCCTACACTGCCAGAAAGCCCCCTTGGGGAGGGCAGGATGGAGCAGCTGCAGCACCGTGTCTAGGCAGCCAGCTCTTTGGATGCGGTGGCCCAATTCTAATACATGTCTACCACAACCCAAAGATTTCAGTTGTCTGAATGTTTCACATGCTTGCAGTAAATTTTAATTTCCATTGTGAAAATATGCATCTACCAGCACTCATACTCAGAGAGGTTTTTTGTGTGTGTTTTACAAAATTTATATGCCACCTTTCTGCCCTCACAAGGGCCACCAAGGTGACTAACAAACTGAAACATACATAATAAAAACACATTTAAAAACATAAACTAATGCACACTAATTTATTAGTAAAAGCTCCTCCCTTTCATGGTTATAATTTTGCAGAGTTCGTAGATACCCATGGCGATGTTGTTCAGTAGGGGACATCTTGAACAATAAAATGAAAAATTTGAGTGGGTATATTTTTGTCTCTCAATGCTGCCACTGTCAGTTACGTGGCTATTAGAAGGCTTCTGGCATTTTGTTTTGCCACATTGTTCACATTGAGCTCCTAAACACCCCCAGAGCCCACTGCTCTTTTAACTCTGTAACTTTTGACTGCCCTTTGTTTTAAAAAGCAGCAATACTACTTTGATGTAACTGCCAATAATGTTTGCAAAGTGATGGTATCCTTTGTGTGATAATATTATAGTTGTGCAAGTGGCTGTAGCAAAGAGAACGGTTACTTGGGATAGACAGTAGCACTGAGGCTGGGTTTTTGGTGTCCAAATATCTGTGCACCCCAGGTTACATTCAATCATGGAGAGATCAGACAAATGGAAAATGGATTTGGCACTCTCCTCCTTCTCCCACTATGCTACAGATTGCAAAATGATTATATTCCTTTTTACCCAGTCCTCTAGAGAGAGGTCATGTAGCAGTCATCACACTGATAAATAGAAAAAGCTGTCAGGCTAGAAATCTGTCTCCGGTTTAACTCTGGCAATGCAAATTCACTGGATCTGCTACGGATTCACAAGAGTGGAAGCCAGGGACATTATGGACTGAACGTTATTGCCATGGACCAGCCTGACTTCAGATGGATATCTTGAAAATGGCATCTTGCATTAAAACAATGACAACTAGGGCCTCTGAAATACATACATTGACAAATGGAAAAACAATTGGAAACATCTTTTTTAAAATTTTACTGAGGAGCTGGTGTAGGATTTGTACTGACTGGTAGGGCTTGATCCTGCGCCTGTAAAAACCAAACTGGCATTATTAGCTATAACATGGAGGCATTATGAAACCCCTTCTGTTTCACAGTGCTCCAGATCAGTGCTGGAAGCCTTCAGAGATTCTGGTAGAGAAACTCTCCTCATAATCAGACCGGAGCACATAGCAAGGGGTGGAGTGAGGTGGAGCTCAGGTAGGGTTGCCAGCTCCAGTTTGGGAAATTCAGGGAGGTGTGAATGCAGTACCTGGGAAGGGCAAAGACTAGGAAGCGGGGGGAGCTCAAGGGAGATGTGATGCTAGAGAGTCCATCCTCTGAAACTGCTGCTCCCTCTAGGGGAACTGACTCCTTGTAGTCTGTAAATCAGTTGTAATTCCAGGGGAGCTCCAGCTATCACTTGGAGGTCTCACCTCCAAGGAGCAGCAGTGGCCTAGTGGTTAAGAGCAGGTGCATTCTAATCTGGAGGAACCGGGTTTGATTCCCAGCTCTGCCACTTGAGCTGTGGAGGCTTATCTGGGGAATTAGCCTGTGCACTCACACACATGCCAGCTGGGTGACCTTGGGCTAGTCATAGTTCTTCTTAGCTCTCTCAGCCCCACCTACCTCACAGGGTGCTTGTTGTGAGGGGGGAAGGGAAAGGAGATTGTAAGCCCCTTTGACTCTCCTGCAGGAGAGAAAGGGGGGATATAAATCCGAACTCTTCTTCTCACCTGGAGATCACAGCTTTGACAAACATCTATGTTGCCAGCAGAAGGTTCCAAGTCCCTGGCATTTATACCTAAAAGGACCAAGTGGCAGATAATGTGGCAGAGCTGTACCTGAGATCCCAGAACGATGCTGGTAGTCAGAGCAACCCATAGTGACCTTGATAGACCAATGGCTACCACTCAGAGCAGGCAATAGTGACCTTGTTAGAACAGTGGTCTGAGTCAGCACAATGAAATGTCATTTGTACAGATCAAAAAACATATAAACATAAAGGATATGCGTGGAACACAGAAGTGTTTCATGTGGCCTGACTGGCCTCCGGTTGAAGTGCCATAACAGTTCAATAGTCACTTTTTTGCGTCTTTGAAAACATAGATGAAAATGGAAACTCCATTGATCTTCCATTAAGAAAACCTAGAAAAAACACTGTATTGACCCCCATAATGAAAAAAAAATCAGATTTGCACTCTGAGGCTGAAATATTTTGCCAGTCTACGGTTGATTCATGGCTGGACATGATTTATTTCTTTACTTCATTTATATTCAAAAAGGCTTACATTGTTATTTTTTCCTCCATTTTACTTTCACACCAACCTTCTGAAATAGGTTAGGTTGAGAATGTGTGGTGGGCAGAGGTGGGATCCAGCAAGTTCTCACTAGTTCCCGAGAGTGGGTTACTAATTATTTGTGTGTGCTGAGAGGGGGTTACTATTTGGGTCCGCTTTTCCATCTCCACGCCCTCGCCTCCCCGAGAGGCATACTGCCTTTGAATGTGAAGGTTCCATATAGCAATTGCGACTAATAATGAAACTCCCTGAACTGGGTTAATCCCTTTCAGGTACTGCAATTCATTGATTCTCAGCCTTTCGTACCTTTTATCTCACCAGTCTCTATCAAAGAACCTGTGTGTTTCACCATTGCTGTGTTCAGATTTGTGAGTTAGGACATTTTCTATAATGTGATGATGATTTAGAAATGACCTGGTGCAAAAAAAATTGGGGGGGTCATGGTCGGGTGGCCCAGGTTTTGCCCAGGACTCAGGTTTGCCTAGGTACGCCTCTGCCCCCTTTGCTGAGGGGGGGGGCTGGCGAGGGAACCTGTTACTAAAATTTTTGGATCCCACCACTGGTGACGGGCCCAAGGTTAGGTTGAGAATGTGTGACGGGCCCAATCACCCAATAAAAAGCATCCATGCAGAGTGGGAATTGTATAATACAGAAATGATGGAAAACATACTATAATGTAAATAAAAGAAGGAGTCCTGAGTACTAAGGGCAGCTGATAACAGGCTTGTAAAAGCATTGTGGAAATTAGAGGTTTCCTTTGAATTTTTTTTGTCACTGAGTCCTTAAACACACTAGTTGTTTTTTTTTGTTTATTTCTTTGATTGACTGATTTAATACCCCGCTCTCTCCCATTGAAGTGGGCTTGGAGCAGCTCACAATATAGCTATAGAAGACAATTACATAAAATATAGATATAACATAATAATATAAAACAGATTATATAAGATCAGTAAATGGATGGCACTAAAAATGTAACCTTGTAGCGCAGTCATAGTTCTTTATTCTGTAGGAATTCAAACCAGTCTTCCAGTTTCTGGTCTGACACTCTAGCCACTTCGTTGCACTGGCTCAGCTCTTTTTCTTTCTGATGAATTAGGTTTATTAACATACCAGTGACCAGATCCATTTGTATCCACTCTTTCATTTGCTAAACTCCTTGAAACATTTGTGCTAAAGCTCTTCCTCCCAACCTGGGCATTTAACAGGAAAAGGTAATGATAAAGGAGTAAAAAAAGCTCACAGTCACTCAAAAGGATTGTCTTTTGAGGCATACTAGAAAAATCAGGGCAGGCAAATGGCATCGCAAGAGGGTTGCTCAGGAAGGCAAACTTCAGAATCTCCTACTGAGAACCCTGAACAGCAGATGGCCACTAAAAGCTGCTGCAGTGAGAATCATTTTCCAGTAATTGATGGGAACAGAGAGGAGGGAAAGAGAAGGAGAGATGCAAGCTGTCAAACACAAGCTTGCAGCCAATCAGCACAGTATAACAACCTATGCTCCACCCCTGCAGGCCAAGAATAGGAACTAGCATACAGAAGAGTATTTTGGTGTGTGTCTGCTGGAGAAACAGAAAAAGATGGGGTAGGGGAAAATCCTAAACTACAAGGAAGAATGCAGCCAACTGCATAAGGAAATGAGGTGTATGGTATCTATATATATATAAACGTGAAATACCACTCACTGACTCATGCACAGAACTCAAATACCACCAAACCTACAATGTTGAAATTTGACATACCGGTTCATTATGCACTCCAGGTGCTCACTAAGAAAGGATTTTTCAAAATATTCAGTTTTACTCAAGTTATTACACATTTACTGTTTTCACTGCTCATCTCTGGCCATCTGTGCGAACATTCTAAGGGCAAACCAGCTCCTCAGTCCACAGACATGCTGCATGAACATTCTAAGGGTGACAGTTAAACACTACTAGCTTCATGTCTTTCACCAAGGTGCGCCAAATGCACTCTAACACTGCCCTCCACAATGCATGCGAACCTATTCCTTCTGCTGAAACTGCTACAGGAAGAAGAGGAATTAAATGCAGAAAGCGCTTTACACATTGCATTATAAAAAGACAACTACAGGAAGCTGCTGCAAAATATGCGAAAACAAACCCATCAGTCCACAGACAGGCTGTGAGGAAATATGCTGCATGTCACCCCAAAGTTCACAAACAGGCTGCAAAAAAGTATGCTGAATGTCACCCCAACATTAACAGACAGGCTGTGAAAAAGTACTCCTCCACCCACCCTCACATTAACAACACCGCTACAGCCAAATACTAACAGCATACATTATAAACCACACTATCACCTTGGACTACTAAACATTTGTCGGGTTTTGCATATGGACATCAGATTTGTTACTGTGGAGACAAGTTTACTGCTCTCAGCCTCCAAACACCCTGTGCTTGGTGTCGTGCTCTGAAGTGGCGGGATGAGTCCCCAGGAATATGCTGCAGTGGTGGTACAGTCCAGCTCCCTGCTCTTCAACCCTACCCTGAACCTTTTCCCAGCCTTCTCACTCATCAGCATCCAATGACAGAACACTTCCTTTCTGCATCCCGAAAATATGGCTGCTTCCACATGACGTCTTTTGGAGCCCACCAGGTGAAAGAGAGCAATAACACATTGCATTATAAAAAGACAACTACAGGAAGCTGCTGCAAAATATGACAAACCCATCAGTCCACAGTCAGGCTGTGAGAAAATATGCTGCATGTCACCCCAAAGTTCACAAACAGGCTGTAAAGAAGTATGTTGAGTGTCACCCCGAAATTCATAGAGAGCCTGTGATGAAGTATGCGTAGCGAAGCATTGGTGCCCTTCTAGTAGTTATATAAAAACAACCAACCTGTAATTTCAGAGAGCAGCCATGTTAGTCTGCTAGATTCCAGTCCAATAGTACCTCAGAGATCAGCAAGATTTTTGGCATATGAACTTTCAAGAGTCAAAATTCTCTTTGTCAGATACAAAGGGAGCTTTGACTCTCAAAAGCTCATGTCCTAAAAATCTTGTTGCAGCCTCATACAAAGGGGAACACCAAATCAGCCACTGGGAGTGGTGGGGAGGCCACACTGGCAGATTTGCCCTCTCTGGGGTACTTACCCTAGTGGATGGCTGAAACCACTGCTGTGAGGCTGTTTCCTGGTGGTGGGACATGCCACAATATGCTGCAACAGCATCTTTGAGCCTCCGCTGCCACTGGCATAGCTGGGGGGGGGGGGAGATTTCAATTGGTTCCCTCCCAACCTTCACCAGCTTTGTGCCAGTGGGCCACAGCCTACACTTGGACCAGTCTTTCAGCTGGAGTGAGTTCAGTGTGGCCCATTGAGGCTTCTCAGAGGTGGGGAGGATTTTTGCCTCCCTCATACCACTGGGAAGCCTCCTTGGGGACGGCAAACACCTAAGCCAGCAACCAGCGCCCTGGCATGGGGGGAGCCAACAAACGCTGGCCAGGTCGCTTCACCGTGGGAGAGGCCTGGTGCCCCCCATGTGACAAAACGGCATGCACCCAGGGACATGGGTTACCCCCATGTCCCCATGCGTGGTATGCCCCAGCCCTTAGTTTGAAGATCTGAGCTACTTTTTAATGGAAGTCATTTTGGAGATCATTCGTTCATAGCGTAGCCATAAGTCAGAAGCAAGTAGGTAAAATACAATGCCAGGGCAGTTTAGCATTGACAGCCCTGGGTTAGGAAATTTTTGGAAATAATGGGGTGGAGTCTGGGAAGGGCAAGATTTGGGGAGAGGAGGAATCACATAATGCTACAGGATTCACCCTCCAAAGCAGCCATTTTCTCTGGGAAATTGATCTCTGTAGTCTGAAGAACAGTAGTAACCCTGGGAGAAATCCAGCCTTCACCTGGAGGTTCACCACCATAGTGCAGTTTCTATGCTGACTGACCACTATCTCTGAAGGAGGAAAAAAGTTGGTAGAATTGGGAACAAATGCTTCTCTCTCACTTCATTTCTCCAGTCACAACAGAAGATCAGATTCCAATTGCAGTGCAGTGCAAGGAGTATATAAGATCAGAGAAGTGAACATAATTCTTATGTTGGTGTGTGGCATGGGCTTACATAATTCTGTGTCCATGTCTCAGGAAGAAAAAGTAGTTATCATTGTGAATGAGAACACTGTGCAGAAACAGACAACCAAGGCATTCTACAATGGACATTTTATCTTTTCTCAAAAGCTTTACAGATACTCTGTGTCTGGAATTCTTTAGGACCTTCAGTTAAGGAGGGGGAGGAGTGTTATGTCCTCTAGCTCCTAGGTAGGGATGATGAGCGGGCAGCTGGTTGGCAAGAGGGAGAATTGGAAACTGCAATCCTCCCCCCCGCCCCCAACCTGCTGCCTGAAAAGACCACCTTAAATTGTTTTATTATAAAGGCAGCATTTGTGCACTGGGAATGTAGAAGAGAGCAAAGCTTCAAAAGACTTGAAGGAACTGAACACTGGCTCTTGTTGCAGTTCTGGAATTAATTTTAGAACTCAGAAGAAGGAGGACAGACAATGTTTGACATACTGGAATTCAACATATGAAACTGTGAATAATTTCAAGAGATACAGAGATGGGAGAAGTTTTGAAGTCACCACCCTACGTGTGTGTGTGTGCCAATGATGGGGAGGCTGAGATGCTGATAGAAAGTAAGATTCAGCAGGTGGCTTTCTTAAACTCAGGGGTTTTTTTTGTTCTGCTCTGATAGATGCTCAAAGCTGATTTCTAACACCAGAACATTGAAGCTGCTCCAAAATCCCAAGGAGTATAGAGTACAGCTGATAAGGGCATTAACTTGCTGAGCCCTTGTGTTAGTCAGCCTCGCCCAAATCTTCCACAGCATTACCCGTTTTGCCCAGAACAATTGTAGACCAGGTTTACATTTGATTGCACCAGTGGAGAAGATCAAATGGAAAGAAGGATGGGAACAGGGAGAATAACGGCAAAGAACAGCACAGAGTTAAGCAGGCACCAAAGTACAATACTATATAAGAAGGATTAATGGGAGGGCTCCTTTTAAATTACATTTCAGTGCTTTGGGAGGTCTTCCAGGGTAAAGCAAAAAGTGTTCAACGAGTTTCCCCTCTTATTATAATGAGTCCCAGATTACAAAGATCATATCGTTCGTGTCAGGGAGGAGGGAATGCAAACTATCAAGCATGCCGGGCTTCATCGTTACAGCCGCAGCTCTCGGTGCAACGTGTTTTCTAACGGATGGCTTTTTCCGCAATACATCACCACAGTGACAGCGAACCAATGATCTACAACTCTGAGTGCTGTAATGCTTATCACGGGGCTGTGGCTGTAGTAATAACAGGGGCTTGCTCTGGGGAAAAGAAAGCCACGTCTTTTCGTAAAGGTGAACGGAATGTTTATGATCAGCAGGGTGAAGAATGCTACTCGTCCAGGCTGCTAGACTGTGAAGGGGGAAGAGTCCATGGTTTGCCCTGGGGGCTCTCATTCCAAAGAATGGGGATTCTGTGGTAGGGCTTACAACCACACAGTTCACACATACCTGATCTGTTCACACAGATGATAAATGATAATAGTGGGGCTCAGAATAGGCTGTGTAGTTGATAGCAAGATAGCAGCACCTTGAAAGCACATACAGCTGTTGCTATGTACTGAGTACAGGGGCGTAGCTCCAAGAGGACTGGGGGGCACAACACACCAGACGTGCGCCTCAAGGGGGTTTGGCAAGGGTGTTCCAGGGCCAGACGGGACAGGGGCAGAGGACACACCAGTGCACCGGGCGCTTTTCTCCCTTGCTACACCTCTGACCAGGAGCATAACGAGGCAGCCCTGGGCAAACTGTAGCCCTGGGCAAAACCTGAGTTGGATGCCCCCCCCCATGGGCGGCCACTCCACCATGACCAAATTTTTTTGCACCAGGACATTGGTGCCTGCAGGGGGTGCATTTTTAGACATATCAGCAACAAGATTTCAGTATATCATCAGGAGACTGTCCTTATGCTACTCCCAACGTTTGGTGAGGTTTGGTTCAAGGAGTCCAAAATTAAGGACTCCCAAAGGGGGTGCCCCATCCCCCATTGTTTGCAATGGGAGCTAATAGGAGATGGGGGCTACAGTTTTGAGGGTCCATAACTTTGGCCCCCCTGAACCAAACTGCACCAAACCTGGGGGTATCATCAGGGCAGTCTCCTGATGAGACCCTGACAGTTTTGAGGCTGTGTCTTCAGAAATGTCCCCCCTTCCAGCCTGCAACCCCCATGGACAGCAATACAGAAAACTCAATGCAGAACAAAGATTCTTGGGCAAATTTCTGGGATGTTCCTGCAGGGGGCGCATTTTTGGATGTATCGGCACCAAAATTTCAGGGTATCATCTGGAGACTGTCATGATGGCACCCCCAAGGTTTGGTGCAGTTTGGTTCAGGGGGTCCAAAGTTATGGACCCTCAAAGGGGGTACCCCATCCCACATTCTTTGCTAAGGAGATGGGGGCTACCCTTTTGAGGGTCCATAACTTTGGACCCCCTGAACCAAACTGCACCAAACCTTGGCGGTGCCATCATGACAGTCTCCAGATGATACCCTGAAATTTTGGTGATGATACATCCAAGAATGCCCTCCCTGCAAGAACATCCCAAAATTTGCCCAAGAATCTTTGTTCTGCATTGAACCTTTTCTGCATTGCTGTCTAATGGGGGGTGTGCAGGCTGGGGGCACATTTTTGAAGGCACAGTCTCAAAGCTTTCAGGGTCTCATCAGGAGACTGCCCTAATGATTCCCCCCTCAAGTTTGGTGCAGTTTGGTTCAGGGGGGCCAAAGTTATGGACCCTCAAAACTGTAGCCCCCATCTCCTATTAGCTCCCATTGGAAACAATGAGGGATAGGGGCACCCCCTTTGGGAGTCCATAACTTTGGACTCCTTGGACCAAACCTCACCAAACGTGGGGGGTGGCATTAGGACAGTCTCCTGATGATACGCTGAAATTTTGGTGCCTAAAAACTGCGCCTCCTGAAGGCCAGAAATGGAAAACCACTAAAAATACCCAAAAACAAACCCAGCATTTTGATGCCCCCCACAAGGTGATGCCCTGGGCAGCTGCCCACCTTGCCCAATGGGCATTACGCCAGTGCCTCTGACTGAGTATCAAGGTAGGAAGAGAAGAAGAGTTTGGATTTATATCCTACCTTTCTGTCCTGTAAGGAGACTCATGATGACTTACAAGCTCCTTTCCTTTCCTCTCCCCACAACAGACACCTTGCGAGGTAGGTGAGACTGAGAAAGTTCTGAAGAACTGTGACTAGTCCAAGGTCACCCAGCAGGAATATAGGAGTGTGGGAGGGAGTTAACCTAGGAAATGTGCCTTCTACTGTATTAGGTCAACAGATTTCCCAGTCTTGTACTATATTCTGCAACCAACCATAGTTCTCAGATTGAATGCCCTGTGTCATGAACATCTTTATTGGGAGATGCCAGGGACTGAACCTGAGTGCCTCCACCTGCAAAGTATGTACTCAATGGAAGATGCCAGTTTTTTTCTAGGACTATTCCCAAGCTCAAAGCTACAGTGCTGACCCAGGTTTATGCAAAACAACCACCTGAAAGAACTCTTGGCCTCTGAGGTAAAGAATGGCTTTGATCATGACCTGACTGGGGAGGGGAGGCCAGAAGTGGAATTAATTATAATTCCCATTTTCATTTTCATACTGTGGGTAGCACTAGAAAAAAGGGATTTTTTAAAGAAGGAAAGAGTTCTACGTTCAGGATGTGGAATCTGGAAACGCATCGGTTCTGCATAGAACCTCTCTGCACATTTCACTCCCTATATGGCAATCGGCATCATAGAGCTTGTGCTTCCTGTCATTCCACAAAAAGATAATGTTAAAAACGGGTGCTTTGGAGGGTCAACTGTAGCCTGGGGCGTTGTACCCTGCTGAGAACACTCCCCCAGGCTTTGCTCCTAAAATCTCCAGGATTATGCAAACCTGGAGCTGGCTACCCTACTAATAATAAACCTATTGCACTAAGTTGTCCCTGGATTTGAACTTTCTGAACATGCTTAAATCCTCTGATTTGCTATATATTAGAAAAAGATATTTGAGCTTTTGGGGAAAACACGGAGGCATCCCAAAAGGTGTTTTAATGTTGGGGAGAGAAAAGCCGTGATTAGAACTAGGATTTTTGTGGTTTTGTTTGGCGCGAATTTTTGCTTGGTCCCAGATCTCCCTCAGTTTCCCTCCAAAATCTGCATTTGCAGATGGCATAACATGACACCACCTATTTTGCTGTTTATGGAAGCAAAGCAGCTTCCTGCTGCATAAGAAGTATCTGTGGAGAGATTCCAGATATTGATCACAATGAATTTTCTATACAGCTTTTTCCAGAACTGCTTTACAATATTTGATCAGCTTCAGATGCTCATAATAGTCACAACAGTCTTAGAGAAACTTCTCATATGATTATGGTAAAATCCCCAGGAGACTTATTGCACCTGACAATTACTTACTACGCAAAAGTTTTTTCTTGATGGTGTCAACACAGGCAGGCAGAACAAAATGCTGTTTGGAAAATAAGTCAGTGAGCAGTGACCAATAGCCCATTATGGACCTTCTACCCACATGGCTGATTTCCAAATGGGAAGGGAAACATTTCTTGGTTGAAAACACTACTGATTAATATTCCACAGGCAAGTAATGACATCTGTTTATGCACCTAAGGAAGCAAATCTATGTTTTTCATAGGACTTACTCCCAGGCAAGTGTCTTCAGGATTGCAACCTTAGCATTGCAACCATGCTCTGCTAATGAAGGTAACAGTATCAACCACACACGTCCTTTTTCTTATTCTATTTTCTGATAATCAACAAATCGCCAGCATTTTATTACTCTTAAATTAATCTGTGCTTATTCTATTAGAATGTAAGCTAACTTTCTCAACACTGTGTTCCATTCTAAAAGGTAAAGATAGTTTCCTGTGCAAGTACCAGCTCATTACTGACCCATGCAGTGACATCACATCACTACAGTTACTAGGCAGGCTATGCTGATGGAGTGGTTTGCCATTATCCTCAACACAGCAAGCTGGATACTCATTTTACTGACCTCGGAAGAATGGAAGACCGAGGCCCTTTCTACATGGGCCAATTAAACAGGGATAACACCGGTTTAAAAACCCAGGTTGGGAGGGAACTTCGCACAGAACCACTCCTAACTTGGATCTGCTCTGCATTTCCCTCCCCCAGCCCGGGTTATTCAAGAATTGCGATTTTTGTGATTCTTTTGTTTTAATGCACCTTGCAACCGTGGCCGAGTGAATGGCCAGGCAGGAGGCATGTTAAAACAAAAGAATCTCGGGTGTGTTTGGTGTTCCCCGGTTCCCGTCTGTGCAGACACAAAGGCACACAGGGCCTTATCGTGGCTCTGAGGGATTGACCGTGCCTTCCTGTGGGACTACGTATTGGAGGCAGGTAAGAACACACAAAAAAGATGCACTTCTGTGCAGAGGTGCGTGCCCCGGGACAGCCAGCTCTGCAAACAGGCCAGAGCGAGGATGGGTTCATGTAACCCGACTTTCACCCATGTTTACTGGCCCATGCTGAAAGGGCCTCAGTGAGCCTTGAGTCAGCTACCTGAAACTGACCATCAGGTTCAAACTCAGTCATGAGCAAAACTTGGACTGCCATACTGCAGTTGACCACTCTGCCCCACAAGGCTCCATTTTAAACAGGAGAGTAAATAAGCATGATTGTTCTGTTCCCAAGTAAAATATCTTAGGTGCCCTGTACTCGGTCAGAACAGAGTGGGAGACTCACAATCAAGGTGTAACAGTTCAAAAAAAAGGTTTTATTGCATAGAAGAATCAAGACCCTAACTCTGACTAAAACAAAGTACTTGCTTGACTGGAACAACTTGAAGCTTGAGACTTTGATTCTTTCTTGACTTCTTCCAAGAAAGTCCACTTTGTCTGTGCTTTCTCTTGGTTCCTTCAATGTCCTCTATCTGGACTCTACTTTCTGTAACACTTTAAACTTAATGCTCTTTTTAGACCTTATACTTTCATACTCCTTATACACCTTAGACATAAGAGGTATTGCAGCCTTCCAGCTCCACTGGCACCTTAGACTAAATTAACTGAACAGGAGCACTACTGGGTAATGAAAGGAAGACTGCCTCTAGGGGGCTTCTTAAAGGGACAGGGTCAGTGGTGGGATTCAGTAGGTTCGCACCACTTCGGCAGAACCGGTTGTTAAAATGGTGCTTGTGAACAACCAGTTGTTAAATTATTTGAATCCCATCACCAGAACCGGTTGTTAAATTATTTGAATCCCACCACTGGACAGGGTCTAACTAAAGGTCCCTCCCTTAGAACACTATACAAAAGGAACTAAACCCATACTAACTAACTATAGGGACAACTGAGACTTAATAGGAAAATAGTAAGAGCTTCTCTGGGGGCAATGCAGTGATGTAGCAAGGAAGATACTATTAGCCAAGAAGTACAAAAGGGTTTCAAATGTTTTTAAATCTGAATGCCAGCTCAGCAACCTAGAAATGTTAGGCTAAACCCCCTTTTAAACTTTCTGCTCCTATAATGATCTCCAATACACTGGTATTTCTGAC
The DNA here is from genome assembly GCF_021028975.2 of Sphaerodactylus townsendi. Lineage (NCBI taxonomy): Eukaryota > Metazoa > Chordata > Lepidosauria > Squamata > Sphaerodactylidae > Sphaerodactylus > Sphaerodactylus townsendi. The sequence continues at coordinate 67,129,524 of NC_059434.1, forward strand.
ACATACACTCCGATGTTGTCCAATTCGTGTCTTCTCCATAGCATTTGTAGAATAGCGCACAATATTTTTGTCCACAGCTTTCTAATATGCTCTGGATCCCTTTGTAAAGCTGCCTTTGAGATTGGTTTTGCTGCAGGCAACATTGTTTGCACACTAAATGATGTGAGGTATTGTGCATGATTTCCAGTCTGCATCCTTTTTTCCCATCCACTATTCCTTTCCATAGGTTACCGCTGTCACTTTGTGTTTTCTTCAGGGTGTTCTTGACAGCTGCTGTAAGGTCCTCTACCATTGAACGAACTGTGATGAGTAAGGAGAAAGGCCGTTCTTGTATTCTGATCCTGTAAACTGAAAATACCCCTCTGGCAAAATGAAGCCCATTTGTGGCCTGAAACCGAGACAGACTTCTGCAATAGCCACATAGATCAGAAGAACAAGCAATTGTAGATATGTTCAAGGATCCTATGCGGATAATAACTGGCAAAACCCCCATTTTTGCTTAAGTACAAGCAATACTATTTAGAGCGAGAACAGCTAGATCAGTAGCATCTTAGAGACCAACATCTTTTGACTCTGACAGCTTATACTGCCAAATCTTGTTGGTCTCTGAGGTGCTACTGGACTTGAGAGCCAGTGTGGTGTAGTGGTAAAGAATGACAGACTCTAATCTGGAGAACTGGAATTGATGCCCCGCTCCTCCACATGAGCAGGAGACTCTTATCTAGTGAACTGGATCTTTTTCTCCAATCCTACACATGTCGCCTGCTGGGTGACCTTGGGCTAGTTACAGTTCTCTCAGAAGTCTCTCAGCCTCACCTACCTCACAAGTATCTGTTGTGAGGAGGGGAAGAGAAGGTGATTGTAAGCCACTTTGAAACTCCTTACAAGAGAGAAAGGCAGGGTATAAATCCAAACTCTTCTTCTTCTAGCTGTTCTACTGTAGACCAACACAACTACCCTCTGAAACTATCCATAGTTCACAATTTGTGACCTACCCAGCCACAGTGGAAAGTATTTGCTTTATGGCATGCCAAAAGCTTGATGCCCTCCACCATTTGCAGCCCCAAGAATTTGTTAATTCCCTGATGAGTCACCATATGTAGATAATGGGCCGTTTTCAGCTCGGCAAGCCACAGATTGTTTTGCATATCCCTAAGAGTGATATGCAAACCCTTTTTGTTGAAATTGCTATTTTATCACAAAGGGTAAGCTGTACCAACAAACACTCAAAAATGTTTTTAACATTTCCTCAACTTTTGTTCTAAACTATATGGCAAGAGTTTTGTGCACACATATTTTCATACATTTATCCACCGTCCTCTTCCCCCATTTGCCATCCGAAGGACAGAACAAAATGTTATAAAAGTGGGGTTTTCCTTGGTTGTCTTCAACTTGATGGTGTGGTAATAGTGAAGCGGCATACCTGGTCTCTTCGGTATTCCACTCTGTCTGCCTGAACCTCAAAGAAGACTGTGTTCATGTTGATCAAATGCTTGAAAATTGATCACAAATTCTTACTTGTGTTCTTATTTTGCCTTCTGGGAACTCTAGTGTCTGTGCCTTTGTGAGTTCTGATCCTGGGACAAAATTATGACTGTTGCTGAATTTCTAGGCACAAAAGTAACAAAACTGAACTGATTACAAACAATGAATGGTCTCTCCAAGATGACCAGAGGCAAGAGTAATTCGAGCAAGATAGTAAATTGTGAGCATATGCAAACAGCAGGTACCTGATCAGTTGCCATGTTTACCTTGTGAGGAAATTTCACCCTCCAATGATAGAACCTTTGCTTGACTTTTGAAACCAGCTTTTGGGTTAGACAAGTTTCCCTTGGACTAAAAAAGAAAGAACTTCAGGAGGTTCCGAAATTAAAGGATGCGCTCCTGTTAACCAGTCGCTGGAGAAACAGGAAACAAGGAGCAAAATCCACTGTGGCTGCAAGGAGATTCCAAAGCTGCCTTTACTGATGGTGTCCAAATGAAAATACAGAGGACTCCTGCTGTTATCACCTAAGGCAATTCTAGGAATACCCACAGAGAAAAAGACAGAAGGGCCCCAATGAAGGGAAATGGATGTACGTTGCTAGGCTCCAGGGCACATGAGAAACGAATCACTATTTAACATGAGAGAATTTAGGTTAAAATTCAATAATCTTTGTGCACTACAAGCAGCTCTTCCTCCTCCACGTGTAGTCTCACTGCCTCAGAGCAGGAAAGGCAGCTACTGCAGACTTTGTGGTGGTTCTGTGCAACTGTATAGACTCGCAGTGGTGGCCAACCTAAGGCGCTCCAGATGTTCATGGACTACAATTCCCATCAGCTTCTGCCAACTTGGCCAATTGGCCATGGTGGCAGGGGCTCATGGGAATTGTAGTCCATGAACATCTGGAGCGCCATAGGTTGGCTACTCCTGGTATAGCGGTTCTGTGGGGGGAGATTAACACCCTTCCATTTAAAGTAACTTTTTAGATTTTTCTGCAGTCCTGTGGAGGGGGAGCAGGAGCTTCCCACGTTACAGAAAAATCTTCCTTCTCTCCAGCTGGCCCCAATCCATGGATTTAAATATCTGCATATGAGCCCAGATTTGCTACTAGATACATTGACAGAACAACAATGCAGTAAAGGTCCAACATTTGATTGCATTGTATTGTCATTTCATTTCATTTAACCTTTAATGGCATATAAGCATTGTATTGTCAAAGGCTTTCATGGCCGGATTCAACTGGCTCTGGTGGGTTTTCCAGGCTGTGTGGCCATGGTCTGGTGGATCTTGTTCCTAACGTTTCACCTGCATCTATGGCTGACATCTTCAGAGGTAGACGAAACATTAGGAACAAGATCCACCAGACCATGGCCACACAGACTGGAAAACCCACCAGAGCCAGTTGAATCCGGCCATGAAAGCCATCTGATTGCATTGTTAACCTACCTCTCCACAACTTTTATAGGCATACAAAGTTCCCTTCCTCCATTTGTCCTTGCAACTACCCTTCAGGGTGGATTAGACTGGGAAAGAACTGTCCCATGGTCACCAAGAAACTTTCACGACTGAAGTGGGATCTGAGCTTCCCAAGTCTGCTCTTTAAGCACTATATCATATTGGTTTCTGGCATAAATATGACATAAATACTACATTTACATCTCACTTTTTTTGTCATGGAACTCAAAGAAATACACATAAAGATTCCCACTAGGCTTACAATCCAGGCATTGACTGTGCAGACCCGCTTAGTTTCAGCAAAATTGTCTTCAGACTATACCTTAATACCAATTTTTATCTCTCAGACAAGTGTCCTGTTAGAATACATACATTTAGCACTTGCTGAACAATAAAAATCTGCTGTCAAATCTATAGTACTTAGGAGAGCACACATACTCTTGTAGCACTTACATTAAAGCAATGCTACTGGGATGCTCAAAGGATAACTATTACCCACTTCCTGCACTCAAGGCCCCCATAAAGGAGCTGCCAAAACAATGTTAATAGAGCTGTATTTTTGCACACCATGCATTTGATCTGAATTCCATTCCTTAAGCACCACCAAGTCCCACATAAAATTACCCAATCACTGCAGCCATCTTCAGGGGGGCTTTCTGGGGCTAAATGATTGGCAGCCACAGAAAGGGCTTTCTCAGTGATGGCACCAAAATGATAGAATTCCCTCCCCAGGGAGATTTGTCCTTTTTCATTATCTTTCACCAGTGGGTGAAAATTTACCTCCATCCCCCTTTCATAGAACTCACTAAGTAAGCAAAATTACCATGAGTTTTCATTCATGGAAGTGTCAATTAGAATATGTTCTGTTAATACCAATAGACTCCTGTATTACACCACCACCACCATCATAACAAGCCACATTATAGCTACTACACTGCAACCTTTGCAGTATCCCAAAAGGCCATAATGCAAGAGCCCCTGTTTCATCCATGTCTCCATTAATATTGTGCAATACCAGACTGGTGAGGCACAAAACCACACACCTGTTTGAGTTGTTGCAAGGTGAAAAAAATCGACTTGGCTTATGTAACAGTTTTGTGATTGGAAGTATTAGACAAGATATGTTAGTCCCAGCTAGCTCTGCCTGGTTATGCAGTTCACCATCAACACCACGCAGGTGGCCAGGGAGGAAGGGTAGCTATTATCCAAATTTTCCAGATTTTCCAGTGTGAACTACCACTGGCATTTAGAAGAGGAGGAGGAGAAGAGTTTGGATTTCTATCCTCCCTTTCTCTCCTATAGGAGACTCAAAGGGGCTTACCATCTCCTTGCCCTTCCCCCCGCACAACAAACACCCTGTGAGGTGGGCTGAGAGAGCTCCGAAGAACTGTGACTAGCCCAAGGTCAAACAGCTGGCATGTGTTGGAGTGCACAGGCTAATCTGAATTCCCCAGATAAGCCTCCACAGCTCAAGTGGCAGAGCGGAGAATCAAACCCGGTTCCTCCAGATTAGAATGCACCTGCTGTTAACCACTATGCCACTACTGCTCCTGTATGATTTGTGTATGATTCTGACATTAGGAAGTAAGGACAGATTAGGCATACTGCTATTCCCTGGTAGGCACCTTGTTTGAGTTGGCAGAGGTGTTCTTGAATGTGGTCTTGGAGACACAAGACTGATTGTGCTGGGGGACTTCAATATTCTTGCAGAGTGTAACTTGCCAGGGCCAGCCCAGGACTTTCTGATTTGTCTGACTGCCTTGGCCCTCTCTCAAATCACAATGAGCCCAGCACTTGATATATCTTGGATTTAATGTTCTGCCTTTGAGGGAAGGTCTGGTTTCATGATTGGTCCACCCACTGAGGCTCATGGATCCTGCTGGAATCCAGAATGCTCTGGGAGATTTTAGGTTTTCAAACGCATGTTCCGTTGAGGTTGTGGTGGGAGGTTAGAATGTGCAAGTCCTTGAAGCTATCAACAAGGTTGTCCTTTGTCTACCTCTTCTGTCCTTGGGACAGTTGAAGAGAGCTGAGAGAGATCTAGAACACCAGCAAAGGAAAAACTTGTACTAAAACTGACAGAATGTGTTATAGATCCCATTGACAAATCTACAAAGTGGCAAAGAAATGTGACTTATCTGCTACCATTGCATCGATTAGTTCACAGCCAATCCAATTATTTAAGATTATCCTGACATCTGCTAACTTCAAAACCTGGTGTCTTCTATGGTAACTTATCTGCCCTTGATTCTTTTCACTGTGGCTTCCGGCTGTCCTATGGACAGGTACAGCCCTGGTGGCTGTGGTTGAGAATCTTTGAAAGTAGTCAAAGGCCATGCTTTTTTGATGCTTCTACTGGACATCTGCAACCTTTGATACAAAGCACCATGTCATCTTGTTCAGGCATTTGGAGACAGATGTCAAAGGATGTGCTCTGGACTGGTTTAAATAATTCTTCACAGACTGAACCCAAAAGCTTGTTGTTGGATATCAGCTGTTATCAGAATGAGATCTGTCCTGTGGGCTTCCACACGGTGCAGACCTATCCCCCATTCTATTCAACCTCTAAATAAAGCAGACCACATGTGTATAATAGGCCCATCAGTGAACAAATCAAAACTAAATCTTTTCAAGATAAAGGTCATGCCGATTGGGAAGGCAGAGATGTTGAAGGACATGGTATGCCTCATCTTCAGTGCAGTTCAGCTAGCCCTCGTTGACTCTGTCAAGAGCTTAGAGCAGGGGTAGGGAACCTGCGGCTCTCCAGATGTTCAGGAACTACAATTCCCATCAGCCTCTGTCAGCATGGCCAATTGGCCATGCTGGTAGGGGCTGATGGGAATTGTAGTTCCTGAACATCTGGAGAGCCGCAGGTTCCCTACCCCTGGCTTAGAGGTTACACATGATTAGTGCTGGAGAACCAAGCTAATGTATCTGCAAGAGACACTTTCTACCAACTTAGATTAGCCAAGTGAATGCCCCTTTCTTTGCTTTAGCCAGTCGGGTCACTGGGATCCATCCCATCACAATACTGAGATGAGAACACTTTCATGTACTCCACATATGCCTCCCCTCAAAGTCAACTTGGAGACTCTGTTGTTACTAGCCTCACATTAGTCATTGGCTCATCATATTTGCTAACCGGATGATCTGTTACTAATCTCAGCCTGTGCGTGAAGATATTCCCCCCCTCCCCCTGGGTATTTCTAGCATCTGCTTCTCTTTTTATATCTTAGAGGAAAATTTTGCCAATATCGGACTGACAGCAAAGATATTTGGAGAGAGTTGACAAAATCCCAGAGAAGGGGACTTTGGGGTGGGGAGGGGGGGGCTCCTTTCCCACACTCGTCTATTTGTCTTACACGCTAATTAGTGTGGGCTCAGTCAAAACTGTGGTGAACTTTTATTTATTTATTTCTATCTAATTTCTATAGCGCTGATTGCCATGGCAGCAACATGCTTCAATTACAGGAAATTAAAACACAAAAACAAAAGCTGTTAATTAAATGTGAAACCACATAAATGAATCCCACACTGCTTCCAAAGGTCGCTGAGCGCCACACATAGTAGGCAGAAATGTTCTTTTAAAGGAATAATATCTACTCCCTCCCCCACATATCTTTGGAAGCTTAAATTTGAGACCACATGGCCTATTTCCATTGATAAATCCTGTTAAGAAAAGCCAGCATTTCATTTCTCCTTGGATTTAATTCATGAATGGCATCTTGCAATGTAGGGTTGCCATCAGTGTTACCATGCAGTAACCATGGCCTAAACAGAAACATGGCAATTAATTGGATTTCTCCAGCTTATCTATACCATTCAAAGCTAGTAGTCTATTAATACTTTTTTTTGAATTAGACTCAACAGCATGAGAATGCTGCTTTAGCTTTATTAAATTTGATTAATTTAATTGTTCCAAGCTGCACACTCTAAATCTTCCAACAGGGCTATTTGAAACTTTCCTTCAACTTCAGGTATTCCAAACAGAGCCTAGTCCAACACTGTCCTCCAAACAAGGAGGGCAGTTTCGTTTCTGAGAAGCTTATCATCCGATAGCATCCAGCTTGTGAATATACACGTTTCCCCTTAATTCAAAGAGCAACGGAAACTATGAAAAAGTTCCATGAAAAATGGTGTCAAGCATTTTATGCTGTACAGAAGTCCTGCTATACCAGTGATGGTGAACCTTTTCGAGACTGAGTGCCCAAACTGCAACCCAAAACCCACTTATTTATCGCAAAGTGCCAACGACGCAATTTAACTCTGAATGCTGAGGGTTTTCGTTTAAGAAAAGCGGTTTGGCTCCAAGGCGCGCATTACTCGAGTAAGCTTGGTGGTAAGCTCCGGTGGTTTTGCTTCTTTGGGAAGCAATTGTGCAACGCTCAGATGGGTGAATCACTTAACCTCTAGAGGGAGGGTTTAGAAGCAAGCCCACCATTGCCAGCAACCGAAGGCTTACTCCCAGGTAAAGGATTGCGCTTTTAGTTCTTCCCATGAAAATCAGTGCGGGCTCTAAACAGCACTTAACAGGGTTGGCCTTACGTATGTCGCGTTGGCCTGTGGTGGCCCAGGCCAGCCCTAGATATGTGTGTGTTATTGTGGGGAAATGACGAACTCTGTGCACGCGTGCCCACAGAGAGGGCTCTGAGTGCCACCTCTGGCACCCGTGCCATAGGTTTGCCACCACTGCGCTATACCATCCCCACCACCCGAGACCCCTGTAGCTTGGAAGATAGAAACTGTGGGGTGGGGCTGTCAATCAATCATTTATTTACAGTCAACGACCAGTACAGGGGTGGGGCTGTGACTAAGGGGTAGAACAACTTCTTGACAAGCAGAAGATCTCAGTGCTCTTTGAAGCTGTGCGGAATAGCAAAATCCACTTGCAAACAGTTGTGAAAGTGGTTTGAAAATGCATTACTTTGCGTGTGCGGAAGGGGCCATAGAGTTGGAAGAGACCCCAAGGGTCATTGTCCAACCTCCTGCAATGCAGGAACATACAAAGCACTCCTGACAGATGATCATCCAGCCTCTCTTTAAAAACCTCCAAACGAGGAGACTCCACCACACTCCGAGGTAGTGCATTCCGCTGTTGAACAGCCCTGTCGAACTAAATACAAATGAAGTGGAGAAGTCTTGGTATTCTGGAGGCAGATTGCCACATATTATAACCATGTATTTATTCATGTGACTTTTATACCACCTTTTTTTCTGATCTCAGGGTGGCTTCCAAGCTTCACAAATACAAGTAAATACAAGTATATCCAAATTTAAAATACAATTTTAAATTTACTTTTTTAACAAATTACAATTCAAAATCTAAAACTGAAATTTAAAATTTAAATTAGCAGCTTTTAATACAATCACAACTAAGTGCCCCATCTCTCTGGAAGCATATTTATGTCAGATGGAAGAAGTGACACAGAACTGGGGAAAAGAGAGAGAAAAAGGAAGAGAAGGAAAGAGAAGAGGAGAAAAGGGAAAGAGAAGGAGTGTGATTGTATTCTGCAGTCTTAAGGACTAGAAGCTTGTTTTAAAACAGAATGCTGAGGTTCTCGGAATTCTAGAGAGATTTTCTAGGTAATATATAGGCATAATTGTGGGGCTAGATGTAGCTCATGGGAAGCGAGACATTTCCCCTCCCCAAAAATCCCTGTTTCCTTCTGCCTATTTAACAGCTAGGGATGGATGATTCATTTGAGTAATTGGGCTTAAGCCTTATTCATGGCCGCATCATATATCAATCAATTGCTTGACTCAGTCCCAGCTCTTGTCAAGGCAACATATGGGAAAAGGAGCCATTAGCGTTGGTTCCCAGGACTATAAAATGTCTAATAAACTCAGCTGCGCTTGTGCCAGATTTCTGCGACAGAGGCAGCTGGTGCAGCCTCCTTTGTCTATTAAGCTGTGTTTTTACCCTCATTAGGATGGGGAGGGTTGAACTTTTACAAACAATGTCCTTTCCTTACAGATTTCAAGGGCTTTGGAGCATCTTCTTTTATGTCCGGCACTCTGAAAAGTATAAATGAATGGAAAGCGACTCACAGTTTTCAGCGGAGTTCCTGTTTTGGTAGTCTTTGCCATAGGTTGTTGATGCAGCCGGCAAACAATGTACAGCACAGGAAGAAAGCAATGAGTCAGCTGAGCTGCCTTGCAAGTGATTAGGATTCTGCCAGATGCCAGAATTCCAAATCAAATATTCACTGTGTTTTATGTATGTAGGAATTGTGCTCGGAGTTGACCTCAGAGACACTGGAAGGAAATGAAGCTCCCCCATCGATTCCATGGGACCATCCCATATATTCCAGCTGGCACCAACGCATATAGATCCATTGACAGCTCACAGCCAGACAGAATGTGTGGGTTGAATTCTGAAATTCTATACTCATAACCATTTTTTTTTAAAAAAAATATCTGTAATAGCCTTGCACAATCTGCAACCCCACCAAGCAAGACCCACTCGATTGGTCAGGACTGTTCTCTTTCTCAACCATTTTGGTTCTCTGCTTTTCACTTTAGTTTAGGTTTCCTATGGATTTGTTGGTTGGTTTTAATGGATTTATCATACATGTATGTTGTACAGGTCTTTAACACAATGTATACATACAATGCTTGTCTCATAAAATATAGGTATATAATCAACAATTTACTGCAACACAGGTAACATTGGATAATGTTTACAATTTATGGGAGGAAACTTTCATATGAGAAAGCATAAAAATAAGCTTTAATGTGCACAATGGAGAAATTAAACCAAAATGGGTATTTGTGCACTAACTGAAATCATCCCGACTTATCAGGTTGAAAAACAACCCCTGAAAAGTCTGTTTTTGCAGAATAATGCTGGCAATAACAAGGTTAACAACATCAAGAGGAAGAAGAGTTGGTTTTTATACCCTGCTTTTCTCTACCATTAAGGAGTGGCTTACAAACTCCTTCCTTTCCTTTCCCCTCCTCATCTCATTTCCCCCCTCCCACATTATTTTTTCTTTCCCTTTTTTGAAATACCCTATAGCTGCTCTACTTTTCCTGCTTCCTTCTCTCCGACCCACCCAACAAACAACCTACCTTTATGTCCCTCTGTCTCCAGCTTCCCTTCCCGCCCCCAACTGCTGAAAACCTCTGCCTAGGAAAACTGTGGCGCAATTGTGTGGGCCTGACCACTGGTCCCCATTCACATGTGTGGTAAGGAGCCCACCAAGGACTTGTAAGGGGCCCCTCACTTCCTGAAGTATCCCTCTCCCCACACCATTGCCCCTTTCTCTCCTTCTGGGAAACAGAGGCGTATCTAGGGAAAATGTAGTCTCATGCAAAATCTGAGTTTTCCGGGGGGGAGGGGGGACATGGGTGGCTGCCCTCCCCCACCACAACCAAACAACTTTTTCTTGCATCAGAACTTGAAGTCAGCGTGTGGACCTGGGGGGGAAGAGGAAGAGTGTGGGGGTGATTTTGTGCCACCCATGTGACTAAATGGCTGTAGCCCTGGGACATTTGACCCCATATGTCCCCCTGGGCAGTACGCCCCTGCTGGTAACCACCATTACCTTTCTCCTTTCCCTGCCTTTCTGTCCTTCTCGGTCATTCACCAACCTACCTTTTATCTTCAGCTATATTTATTATGTACTTATTCCATTTATGCCCTGCCTTTCTCCACAGTGGCAACTGAAGAAGTTTGCATTATTCTCCTCTCCTCATTTTTATCCTCACAACAACCACCAAACACCATGGGTTTTCGCATCTGGCAAAGACCTCCCTACTTATCCAGGCCTTTCGCTTTTCACCCCCTCAATGACCCCTCTGGAGGCTTCTGGTCTGGGGCAGGGGAGGGTATGTGGGTGGGTAGTACTATGGTTTTTATGATTGTTTTATATGATGATGTTTTTACTGTTGTTTTTAATTTTGTAAGTCCCCCTAAGATCGCTGTATAGGGCGAGAAATACATTCAAATAAATAAATGTGCGAGGTAGGTTAGGCTGAAAGAATGTAACAGACACAAATCACCTAGTGAGCTTCCAGGGGAGACTGAGTATTTAAACCCAGAGCCTACTCGGAACCCAGAGCCTACTCGGAAGCTCTAACACCTAACCCACACTGGATTTCATAGGATGGCTGCTGTACCAAGTAGCTAGGTATAGTCATATAAATCAAGTTGTATCAAGATACCAAGTGGTTTATGTGGAGGGAGGGGAGGGAGAGATGGCATGCCACTCCCTTCCTCTCCTCCCCCTCCCTCCGCTAGGGTGGGCTATGTCCAGATGCCGGGTCCCCTTCCCTCCCCTCCCTTGCATGCCACCCCTTCCTCTCCTCCCCCACCCTCCGCTAGGGTGGGTGGGCTAAGTCCAGATGCCGGGTCCCCTTCCCTCCCCTCCCTTGCATGCCAGCCCTCATTCCCTCCCCTCCCTTGCATGCCACCCCTTCCTCTCCTCCCCCTCCCTCCACTAGGGTGGGTGGGCTATGTCCAGATGCCAAGTACCCTTCCCTCCCGTCCCTTGCATGCCAGCCCTCATTCCCTCCCCTCCCTTACATGCCACCCCTCCCTCTCCTTCCCCTCCCTCCGCTAGGGTGGGTGGGCTATGTCCAGATGCCAGGTCCCCTCCCCTCCTTCCGCTAGGGTGGGTGGGCTATGTCCAAATGCTGGGTCCCCTTTCCTCCCCTCCCTTGCATGCCATCTCTCTCTCCCCTCCCCCTGCATGCAAAGGTTTGCTAGCCTCAAGGTGGGACCTGGAGATCTCCCAGATTTACAACTGATCTCCAGATGACAAACATCTGTCCTCCTGGAGTGAATGGCTGCTTTGGACGGTGGATTATATTGTAATGTATCTGGCTGAGGCTCTCTACTCCCCAGACCTCAGTCTCTTCAGACTCCATCCCAGAATGTACAGGAATTTTCTGCCTGGAGCTGGCAACCTTACTTCAGCCTGGTCCAAAAAATCCCCACTCAAAGGCCAAAACAGGCCTTTCCTGCTAAAGGTGTGGTGACAGAACCAAGCCTGGAATCTATGGTTGCCTAGCAACAGTCACTGAGGAAATACATTGCTACATGTGCTGTTTATCATTTTGGAGGTTTTTAAACTCCCTTCATTTTTTAAAAATCACATTTTTGTGCAAAACTGGAACCCATTTTTGTGCAAAATCTGCCTCACCCATTCACAGCTCCAGTCACTGGATTTCAGTGTCCAAAACTTTTGTTCAATTTCGCTATTAGACTATGAAATAAATGATACGATACTAAACTGAAACTGCTTCTTCCTATATATTCTCAGTTTTAAAAACCAGTTTAAATTAATTTGCATCAAAAATAAACTAAAATTAACCTTTTTTAACAATATGAAGAAGCCATAGTTTGCATCTACAGTGATCCTGCAGTTTAATTTTTTTAAGGAAGATTTTGGTATATATGTTGTTCAATACTTGCAAGTACAAACAAGGCTATGGCCATTGCTTTCTTTCATTAACCTACCTCCTTGCCTACAGGGGGGCAATAGCCAAGCCCTACTGGTTACAGCAGGCACAGGAAGAAATGATGACTATACTAAATATTTAGAAATGTGTGGACACTGTTCCAGAGTAAAGGCATGAAATTCTTGTTGTTGGCACTTAACAGCCTCTGTTTCCTTATTCCAGACTTGGAGCAGTTTTTCACTGTGCACTGTAGTCATGTCTGTAAAAGGAGATTTCAGAAAACTGTAAGATTAGAAGATGATCCAGGGCCTTGCTTCAAGAAAAAATTGTAGATACATACCAGTTCCGACTGATAAGCCCATCTAATCTGGCAGCGGCAGTGAAAAAGAGACAAGGAAGAATTACTTGGCAGCATGAACAGCAAACACCACTAGAAGATTCAATCAAATTAAGCCATGTATTCTGTGGAAACTAAAACCAGAGTTCCTAATCCTGACTCATGAGGAGAAAGATTTCTACTCAGTTCAAGATTACAAGGGCCTGTTTGATTGTTGACCAGTAACAAAGTAGGTGGTTCCAAGTCCAGCTACCTTGACCATTATGAATAAAAATGTTGTTATGGTTTTTCATAAAATTCTACTTGATGATAGATGAAGAACCTCTTTGTGGCTGGAAATATCATGGGGTCCCCAAGGTTTCCTCTGGGTCAACATAATTTTCAGAAAAATGCACGCAGGGCATTTATTTATCACAGATATGTGCTGCTACTATCTTCTGCTAGCATCTTAATTGGAGCCAGTGGATTCTAATCTGGAGAACCTGGTTTGATTCCCCACTTCTCCACATGAGTGACGTAGGCTTATTTGGTGAACCAGATGTGTTTCTGCACTCCTACATTCCTGCTGGGTGAACTTGGGCTAGTCACAGTTCTTCAGAATTCTCTCAGCCCCACCTACCACACAAGGCATCTATTGTGAGGAGAGGAAGAGAAAGGAGCTTGTAAGCCACCTTGAGTCTCCTTACTGGAGAGAAAGGTGATATACAAATCCAAACTCTTCCTCTTCCTCCTTCTTCTCCTCCTCCTCCAAACATGGGCCTGGATGATACAGTAGGGTCAATGGGGCAGATCCTACCACACCACTAAGCAACTTTGATTTATTTATTAATTCATTTTGGCTGAAGTTTAATTCATTTTGGCCCAAGGACTTCCCCCGTCTCAAGAAGCTGTTCAAGAAGCTGATGCAGAAGTAGATAATATGCTGCCTACTTTAGGAGTCTCCTTGCTTACATTATTCTCTACTTGTATATTTGTAAATAAAAGTATTATTACAAAGATTCCATTCATCTCTAGGGTTCTTTCAAATCATAATCCCTGTACAGCGGCTCTGGTTAAAAAACCCTACAGCAGAGCAGGTTGACTTAGCTTTTTTTAAAAAAAAAAACACAATGGTCAATTATCCACCAGCAAGAGTAAGTTTCCTCCAAAGCAGAGTTTTCAGCCAGAGGCTTAACCCTATAGAGCAAACTGGAGCCTGGGGACAAAACCTGAGTTTGGTGCCCCCCCCCACGCGAATGGATGGCCACCCTCCCCCACCATGAACAAACAATGATTTTTTGCACCAGCTCACAAAACACCTCCCACTCCCATTAAAACATACATGGCTCTCTCCCCACCAACTCTTTTCCTAATTTCCTAATCACAACAACCCTATGAGGTAGGTTGTTAGCCTCAGAAACAACTCCAAGCCAGTGCAAGTGGGTATTAAGCATGTAAATCTCTCACAAATCACCCCCAGCAAAACATTTACCAAACAATTGTCAGCATCATCTCTAACAAAACACCTCCAGTGGAATCCACCCCCAAACAGCATCACTTTCAATGGTGTTTAAACTAGGGAGCTCAGATTCTTCTTTTAAATCCACCTTAAAGGAAGAATCTGGGGTCCCTGGTTAAAACAAAATTGAAAGTGATGCTGTTTGGGCGTGGATTCTCCCCCACCCTAAAACAGCATCACTTTTGAGGGTTGGAGATTCAGATTAAACAAATAGCAGATTCAGCCAGAATCTGGGCAAGTTTGGGCACATTTGGACAAAAAGTGTCCGATTATGTCCTGCCCAAATATGAACAAATGCGAATGCAAGGTATTGGGGCTTTTGGGGGGGGGGGTATTTTTGGTGTTTTTCGGCCTGCAGGGAGGGCATTTTTAAATCTAGCGGCACAGCACCATGATTTCAGGGCATCATCAAGAGACTGCCCTGATGATACCACCGGAGTTTGGTGATATTTGGTTCAGGGGAAGCAAAGTTATGGACGCCCAAAGGGGGTGCCCCATCCCCATTGTTTTCAATGGGAGCTAACAGGAGATGGGGGCTGCCCATTTGAGGGACCATAACTTTGGTTCTCCTGAACCTAACTTCACCAAACTTGGGTGGCATCATAAGAATAGTTACCAGATGATACCCTGAAATTTTGGTGTCACTGGATTTAAAAATACACCCCTTAAAGGCACCCCAAGAAATTTGCCCAAGATTCTTTGTTTTGCAGTGACTTTGCTCCATTGTAGTCAATGGGGAATTTCTGAGTGTGTAGGCAGGCTGCACATTTTTGAAGATATAGTCACCAGACTTTCAAGGTGGCTCCAGGAAGACCTCCTTGTAATAGCATCCAGGCCTACAGACCTTTGCTTCTGAGGGTTCAATTTTATGGGCCCCCAAAAGGCTTATTTTGTTTCCCCGCTCCTACCCATGAAGCCTGCTGGCTGAATTCTCTCAGAACTTCTCAACTCGCGCCCCCGCCCACCCCCAAAATCAAAGCTCACCAAGCTTGGATACTATTACCCAAGACCTCTTGGAGCCACCTTGAAAGTCTGGCACCTCTATCTTCAAAAATGTGTGGTCAGTGCTAGCACATATCATCAGAACTTCCCCAGAATCCTGCCAGGCTCTCTCAGCAAGTTCGCATGGTGGGAAACATGTTATTTTCCTTCTCACCATAGATGTTCTTCAATGGTCGACTTGGTCTGTTATGCTCCAGTTGGTTGTGGTAGAGGTTTCAACAGGGAGGCAATGTGGTGAGTGGTCTTGCTCTCAGGTGAGGAGCACTTATTTCCAGCAGGGCTGCTGGTGTGAGTCTCCTGAAAGCGAACAAGCCAATCCTTTGCTAAGAAAGTTTGCCTGGGATAGAAGCTGAATGCTGTGGGCATCAGGTTCATTCCTCTCAACTTGGTGCCCACAGCATTTTCTTCTTCCACACACATTTTTAAGCAAATTTGGTTGGTTCCTTTTCAGGAGACTCCTCATTACACCAGCAGCCCTACAGGAAATGCCCCCACCCAGAGCAAGACCCCTACCACAGTGCCTCCTGTTGAAACCTCTACCACAGAGCCATCTGGGCATAACAGAAAGCCCCATTGAAGTCTATGGTGGGAAAAGTAATTTTTCCCACCTCAGAACTTGCTGAAGAGTCTGGCAGATTCTGGGGAATTTCTGAGTGTGTAAGCACTGGCTGCACATTTTTGAAGATAGAGGCACCAGACTTTCAAGGTGGCTCCAAGAGGTCTCTGGTAATAGCATCCCAGCTTGGTGAGCTTTGCTTCTGGAGTGGGGGGGGGCGAGTTGAGAGAGTTCTGAGAGAACTCAGCCCGCAGGCTTTCATGTGCAGGAGCGGGAAACAAAATAAGCCTTTTGGGGGCCCATAAAATTGAACCCCCAGAAGCTAAAAGCGTCTTCCCCCAAACCTGGATGCTATTACCAGGAGGGCCTCCTCCTGGAGCTCACCTTTGAAAGTCTGGTGACTATATTCTTCAAAAAAATGTGCAGCTCTGCCTAATAACATCTTCGAAAGAAATTCCCCATTGGCTACAATGGGGCAAAGAATCACTGTCAAAACAAAGAATCTTGGGCAATTTCTTGGGGTGCTCTGTGGCAGGGGTAAGTATTATTTTAAAGCTAGTGACACCAAAATTTCTTGAGGGTGCATCAATCATCTGGTAACTATTCTTATGATGCCACCCAAGTTTGGTGAAGTTAGGTTCAGGGGGACCAAAGTTATGGTCCCTCAAATGGGTAGCCCCCATCTCCTGTTAGCTCCCATAGAAAACAATGGGGATGGGGCACCCCCTTTGGGTGTCCATAACTCTTGTCTCCCCTGATCCGCTGAAACATCACCAAATCCTGGGTGCGGTATCATCAGGACAGTCTCCTGGATGGTACCCTGGAAAATTCCTTCCAGCCACTAGCCTTAAAATGCGCCCCTTGCGAGGGCCAAACGTAAAAAACACTTTTAAAAATTTAAAAACACAGAAACGACCCTGAAATGGTTGGTTGCCCCCCATCACGTGACTTCTCAAATGGGGGGCACCCGAGGGACATAGGGGTACTCGATTTGCCCCCAAGCAGTCCTTAGGCAGGCATGCATACACTGTCTTTAAATGTGGCCATCCAGTATTCCTTATATCAATACTGTACAGGCTGCTATCATTGTTTGGGGGAGGGGTCTCCCCCCCCCCCACTCCTTGCAGGGATTGAGAGCTGGCATTTCTCTTTTTAAAAACCCAAAACAATGATAGCAACCTGCACACTATCAACATAAGGAATATTGATATCATATTTAAAAGACTCAAAAAAAGCCAGCAATCTTCAATCTTGCATTGAACAGGGAAGCAACCCAGAAGTGGGGGGCAGGCAAGTTGTGCAAGCTGCACAGTAGGCAGTGGGACACCTCCTCATGTTCAAACAAGGAAATGCAAGGAGACCCCGCTGTGAAGACACTGCGGGGTGAGGAACATCACAGGAAGGGATCCATGCATAATGGTCCAATGTATACTTTTACCAGAGTAAAGTTAATTGAGCTCTTCCTTTCTTAAAGCTAATGAAGGCCTTTGCTCTTTGGGAGAATATTCCAGGATTTTGTAAATAATTTCTAATTGCTAGAAACCTTCTACAGTTTCCATTTATTTACAGCCTATTCATAGCAATTAGTTCTTGCTTGCACTAGCTGCTTATGAGAACAATTCCATCTCCTCTGTTAACGCTCTTCCCTTTCTTACAGAAATCTTCTTTCCCAGCCCAGCTGCTTTTCTATAGCACCCCCCACGTGCACAGCTGTATTTAATTGGTTAATTGTAAGGGGAAGAGAAGACTAAAAGGCCCATAAAAGGGGGAAAAAATAAAACCCAACCCCCTGAGTAGCTGTCTTAATTTTGAAACAACACAAATTTCACAAAGACAGAAAGTAGCTTCGCTTTCATGGCCAGGAATGATGAACCGCAATGTGAAATATCAAAGAGAGTGAAGCTAGTTTGCAAGTCCATTATACCATGTTAGTTTAAAAAAAACACACACAGTGCACCCAGAAGAATGAAGGATTACCAGCTTTTTTGCCTAAATGTTAACAGCTGACTGAGAAAGAGAAGTTGAGTAAGTGAAGTTTTTCATCAGACCATGCAGATGCAAAAGTGGACGGAACTTCACTAGGAGAATTTCTTCTTGGAATGCAGCATAAGAGTGATTGCAGATCAGGACAAGGATCCATCTATTTCAGCACCCTTTCACATTGGCCAACCAGATCCAGGAAAGACAAAAGCAGTGTATGACGATGCTAACTTACCCCTTTGTGTACATCCCATCAACTGGCAGGTGAAAGACAGCATGCTCCAAATATGGAATTTTTGTTTAACCCCAACACTGAAGGAGACAGGAGTTGAATATCAAAATGAAAAGGACATTTCAAGCTCAGCTAATACCCAGTTTTTAAACTAAACAACTATGTTTAATAAAGCATAAAACTTGCTTTAATAGAACAATGCATAAAGGAGCTACTTTTGTGCAGGGAAAATCTACCTGCCAACAGTTTTATTATGAGACAATGTTTTCCAGACATTTTAAAGAAGACTTTTCCTTTTTCCCCCCTTTTTTTCTTTTTTTGGCTAACCAGAGTAATTTTTAATTTTGACTAGCCTAACAGCACCTGACCATGGAACTCTGGATACAGGCTTTACCCAGTAATCCATTGTGTATACACATGAGGGAAAATGTATTTTGCTAAGTAGTAAAGCTTTTGTAGTATTAAAAGTTATTATATATGGTAGCTGTTGCTTATATGTACCTTGGGTGCCATTTACCTACCATATATAATAGCTGTTGATTGAACTATTCTCCATAGATTTGTCTAGTCCCTCTTTTAAAGCTCATCTCACTACATCTTGAGGCAGGGAATTTTCCAAATGAATTATGTGATGTGCAAAGAATGTTCCTGAACGTACCCAGCCAGACGTAATATAATTATAGGAGACATGTAAAGAAAAAGTTGGTAAAGATAGTACAGATCTACATTGCGTATTATATGATAGAGACAACACAAAAGGTCACCTTCGTAAGAGCTGTTCAATAATATATTAACTGCACCTGGTGCTATTCAAGGTTAAAAACGGAGGTGAGTCTGAATATGTGATATTAATTCAACATAAACAGAAAAACAACCCCAGTGGTTATGACAGGACACATAAAAAGAAACACTTTACCAACTAGCCCAACAGGGGCAGAGTGAGGGGGAACTGCGCCCAGGGCACACGTGCACCCCGCGCCCCGCCATGTTCCCACTCGCCCCTCCATGCCCCCTTCACAATCCCGCACCATGGTCCAGCTAGCTCAGGATTGTCTTCTCTCATTGGTGTCATGCTAACACAGGGCCCTAACACAGCGGTTCTCAACCTGTGGGTCGCGACCCCTTTGGGGGTCAAATGACCCTTTCACAGGGGTCGCCTAAGACTCTCTGCATCCATGTTCTCCATCTGTAAAATGGATAAATGTTAGGGTTGGGGGTCACCACAACATGAGGAACTGTACTAAAGGGTCGCGGCATTAGGAAGGTTGAGAACCACTGCCCTAACAGATTACAAATGAGGAGAGGCAGGCTGACAACCAATCTCACACCTACAGCGGCAACCCTTCCATTTTGCTATGGATTTAATTAGACAGCAAAACTCCATGACAAACCATTGTAACCAAAATGAACCCAAATAGCTTCAGTTCATGTCTGCTGTTTAATGGGAATTTTCTGAAGTCCTTTTCAGTGACAACTTGTGAGCTTTTATTATGTGTGTTTGCTTTTCTTCCGCTCTCACTGAATTTTAACTGTTCACTATTTTTCTCCTCTTGATCTCACTCCTCTCCCTGGTCCCACTTTAGCTTCCATTTCAGTCCCAAAGGCCAGAGGCCAACTTCTATGTTATTCCTCTATTTTATTCTGTCTTAAGGTACTATGCTGCCTTTAATTTATTTCCCTGGTTCATTTATACTCAGCCTTTCACACAGCAACTCAAGGTAGACTCAAGGTCTCAGGTAGGAAAAAGTCTTTCACAACACCTGAAATGACACAGATGCAGAATTTGGGCTTTCTGAATGCAATATATATATAGTGTATATATACATACACACACACATATAGTATGTATGTATGTATGTATGTATGTGTGTGTGTGTGTGTGTGTGTATACACACACACATACACACACACATACACACACACACACATACACACACACACACATACACACGTATACATACATACATATATACACACACACACACACACACACACACGTATACATACATACATATATACATATATATACATACATATACATACATATACATATACATATATATACATACACACACACATATATGTGTGTGTGTGTGTGTGTGTGTGTGTGTGTGTGTGTGTATACACACACACACATACACAATACTATTATTCGATTGGGATATTTATATAGAGCTAATTTAGTCCATTTTAGCTAAGTCCTTTGGGGTGCTTTTGTGTATGTTTTCATTTTATGATACTGTGTATGAAGAGATTGTGAAGGCCTATGGCCAAGACAATGAACTTTTACTACTACTATATATATATACTATCACCAAGTCACAATCTGTCTTTAAAACCTGTGAGGTACAGGGCTCATCTCCCAGGACCCTGGGTATGATACAAATTTGAACCCAGGACCTCTCACATTTTAATTAGGGATGCTCAGACATCTGCCAGTTCATCATCTGTTCAGCACTTCTGCTCACCCATCAGCTTCATTGACAAGCTGCTTGGATGTTTGTAACCTGTTCATATTGTTCAGCAGCGGGTCTGCAGCCAGCTCACAGCTGATCTTCCATCAGCTGGAAGTCAGCTGCTGATCTTTTGCCAAGAAAACTTTGCTGCAATCCATGGTGGGTGGGGGCAGGATCACAAACTGTCTCCCAGCTGATCGCAAGAAGCAGCTGAGGGTCAGCTTCTGATCTCTTGGCCATGGAAACTGTACTGCCTATTAGCCTGCTAGTCTGGGTTAGGGATCCAAAGCTGACTCATGTCACAGTTCATTAGGGATCAGTTAGGAGCAGCCCCCCCCCTTCAAAAAAACAACAACAACGGTGCCTGGGCAAACTTTAGACACAGTAGCATTAGAGATAAGGAGCAATGTTAGAGTTCTGAAATTGCAGTCAAGGTGTGGGATAGACCAGAAGCCCACTCCTAGCTGCTCCCCTGATTCGAAGCCAATTCTCAACTGACTGGGCAATTGCTGTCTCTCAGCATAGCTCAGAGCCAACAAAATTTCTCACGAGGGAAGTCAGAAGCTGACTGGCAGCTGATCTAATGATTAGTTGAGAGTGAGCTTGTGAACAATTGCCTTGTTTGTCCTGGCCTGAACAAATCTGATGTTGGCTACCATCTCTGAACACTGTATGTTCAGCTGCCAGTCAGGTTCTGTAAGGGTCTGTTACCCCAGTCAATAACAAGTCTCAAGAAAGGTTCAAGAGCTTTATTAGAACTGTGTCAGCCCAACAGCCAGATAGCCGAAACTGAGGTTTGGCTCTCTGGTCCCTGGTATATACCTGCAAGTTACAGTTTGACTCAATCCAGAATCCCCCCACATTCATAAAATATCAGCATGTGAAAGGACAGTGAGAAAGAGACATTGTTTTGGGGACAGGCAGGCTACTCCCTCAGGAAGGCCGATAAGAAGTAGCAGTTAAGCACTATTGCTAGTTACTTGTGAGCTAAAGAAAAAGGCCCCATGGCCTTGGGCGATGATAATAGTTGGGCCATCTGCTCCAAGGCTGTGTACGTGCGAGCTGCCAGGCCAAGCATGGCGCAGGCCTGACAGGTTCACTGCAAAATTCAAGGCATCCCTGATTCTAATGGGGAATCATGCTCCTAAGCCAACAAACTCATCTGCAACATCATGGCATTTTTGATTGCACAACATTTGATCTTTTCTAATATGTGTAACTGTCACCATTTTTGTGTAACTGGGAGAACACACGTATTTTTCTAAATTCAGCACGTGCGGACATGTATGATTAAAATGTACGGGCATCTGCTCACATTTACCAAAGCTGGAAAACTACGTTGCCCTATTTATTTATTCATTCATTCATTCATTCATTCATTCATTCATTCATTCATTCATTCATTCATTCATTCATTCATTCATTCATTCATTTATTATTGCATTTTTATACTGCCCTCCCCTGGAGGGCTCAGGGCGGTGTACAACACTAACAAACGGACAATAAAACAGAATAAAATTAAATTAAGACTTAAAATGCAGCATTCAACTATCAAACCCAATTTAAGTTTAAAATAGATGGCATCCAGCTATTAAAACTCCTCTTAAGAGGAGTTTACCCATAATGGTGACATTTACCCATAATGGTGACTGAAAGCACAGTCCTAAGCTACTTCAATCTAAGTACATTGTGTGTAAAATGCTGTCAAGTCACAGTTGATGTACGGCATCCCAGTTGAGTTTTCAAGGCAAGAGACTAACAGAAATGGTTTGCCATTGCCTTTCTCTGCATAATGACCCTAGTCTTCCTTGGTGGCCTCCCATCCAAATACTAACCCAGACCAACCATGCTTAGCCTCTGAGACCTGATGAGATCAGGCTAGTCTGGGCCCTGGACTCAGAGTGGAGCAACTCTCCTTAGGATTGCACTGTGAGCGCATTCAAAGAACTGCATGTAGTGTAGTCTCCCTTTATACACATTTTAAGCACCAAAATTTCAGTGACTTAAAAAGAAGGAATGAAGGTAATCTCACCCCAGAATTACCCATTCGTCCCAGAACTGGTCCTAGGTTAGCCTCTTGTGCCGTTTAACATGGTTTTGAATTGGACCTAAACTTTTTTAAATTGCTGCAAACTGTTGTTAAAGAGCCATCTACATGGGGCAATTGTAAGACTGACAACCATACATCATAACAGAAGGTTTCCGCTAAAGATCTTAATGCAGGCTTGTAAAGAAAAAAGAGAATTATTTCCCCCCCCCCCTTCCTTTTAGGACTCCAAGGTGCTACAAATGATTGATGTAGATATGTGTGGGCAAAAAAAACGAGTAAGAATTATTATAGGATACTAATTTCTGTGTATAGCTGACAGATGTTCGGATGCACATGGATAACAATCTCTTTCATACAAGTAGCCTGAATTTTTGGAAATCTGCCTGATCAGCAGCCATTTGGGGTGTTATATTTTTAAGCGGGAGAAAGATTTTTTGGGGTTGATATTCTGTGCCATTTGGAAGAGAATTGTTATTTTCTTTTTTTAAAAGGTTAATGGAAGTATTGCTAGAAGCATGGGGTAATAAAATGCTTAATAAGCTGCATGTTCTTCAAAATGGAGAAAGTAGCCCCATCTATGCTGTGCTGCATTGAATGGGAGCCAGGCAGTTTAATTAATTGTCTTACAGCTTAGATGCTCTTTCTGATTTCAGGAGGGAAAGGCACGGAGTTCCTAGCTGCAGCAAGTAAGATATATATTCAAGGTTAAGTTACAAAATCTTTGAAGAGACTTTGGAGCTAACTAATTGGAACTTGTTTCTTTGCCAGTAACCAAGATTCCAAACAACAGCCCAGTTCCAATTTAGGACCCAAGTTTCTGAGAAAAACCAACAGACCCTTATTTGCACAAGTACAGGCATTCAGTTGGAACCAAAAATGAATGCTAGATCCTACATTGGGAAGTCTTCAATACTGACTTGGTGTGCAAGAGGAAAAGGGAGGGAACATATAACTCTAAGAATCTGAGTCTTGATCATGTTACAAACATATTGTTGCTTGTTCATAACATACAAATGTATCCATAAGCTGCTTATTCATGAAGGCTTTTCTCCACCTTGGTTTTCCAGTTGAAATTCTCTGGTGGGCTTCCACAAATCATCATATGATCATTGTTCTGTTTCCAAGTTTCCCCTGTTGTTGATGCAGGCACAACTGATTCCTGCTTTTCTTAGCACAACCATTAGTATCAGAACTTGCTGACGATAAGGACATTTGTTTGGTCAGCATATGAATGGGAGGTGATCGGGAAATGTATGTATGCCATCTCAAGCTCCCTGAAGAAAAGGAAAGATGATAATATAATAAAATAAATGAATTCAGCAGTTGTTCTCTTTGCCAAATAAAACTCCTTGCCAGTCCAAGTACACACATTTGTATCTTTGTTGCATCGGATGATGCATGCAGTTGGTAATACAGTATATATTTGTACAATGGCTAGTTTGAGCTTGTTGTACAAGAAACCTGCAAAGCAGGTGCACTCTGGTGGATTCAACCACAGGATTTCCCATGAAATCCTTAATATCAAAAGGATTTTTTTTGTATTTTAGACTGCATAGAACTTTGACTTAAATTAAAGGTAGATTCAGATCAAAAACTGAACAATCAATTGGGTGTTGGATACCAAGACTTCTGTCTTTTTTCTACAATGAATGCAAAATAAATAAATAAGCAACTCTTAAGATAAGTGGTTGTCTGAACTCATCCTAAAAACTAGTCATCTCCCTTTTCTCTGCATGAACTGCTCAAACAACAAAAAACTTGCTGTTGTGGGTTTTCCGGGCTGTGTGGCCATGGTCTGGACACAGTGGGTAACAGACTTCTCTCTGTGATACACCTCTGAAGATGCCAGCCACAGATGCAGGCAAAATATTAGGAACAAGATCTACCAGACCACAGCCGCACAACTCAGAAAGCCCGCAGCAACCAGTTGGATCTGGCTGTGAAAGCCTTTGACAATACAACAAAAGGCTTGTCAACCTTCAGATGGAGACAGAGTTGTAATTCTGTCAGACTGATCTCCATATTACAGAAATCAGGTTCCTTGGAGGAAATGGCTTTTCAGAGGATGGGCTCCACAGCATCATGTCTCTTGCTGAGCTCCCCCCCCCCCAAATTCCACCCTCCCCAGGCTCATCCCTAAATCCCTAAAAATTTCCCAACCTGGGGTTGGTAAACCTAGAACAGGGGTAGGGAACCTGTGGCTCTCCAGATGTTCAGGAACTACAATTCCCATCAGCCTCTGTCAGCATGGCCAATTGGCCATGCTGGTAGGGGCTGATGGGAATTGTAGTTCCTGAACATCTGGAGAACTGCAGGTTCCCTACCCCTGACCTAGAACAACATGTGGTCATTTTCGACAACTAGAGAGACTGCAAACTTTTCATAGAATGTGCTCAGCAGAGGAGCATACCTTATTTGGCTGCGATGATCTGGCACAACCCATTCATATAGTCTGTTTGCTTCACCACCAAATAATGTAAACACCTGCCAAACAATCTTATATTGTGTTTTTGCTCAAACCTACGCATCTGCAAAAATGCTGCCCATCCACACAGATGGGCAGCCATTAACGTCACTAAAGATAAAGACCAAAGTGGAGAGTATTTTTTTTAAAAACACACACATTTTTTGTCTAATTTATATGATTTTTGATTGATTTAACTGTCTGTTTAAACAGCTGCCTGCTGAACAGAGCAACAGTGAAGAAAAGGGGTGGAGGAACAGAACTCAGTAGGCCTTGTGGGAATGCATATGGACAACAAACTAATTGGATTCGTAGGAAGAAATATGGTGAAGCAATCTGCTGAACAGCCCAATATTGGTTGGAACATACATGAAACTGTTGCATATCACCTAAAGGTCAGTTATAAATATTAACAGTGGCCTGATCAGTTCCAGAATAAAAGATGACAAATTGTAGCCAATTTATTACGACTCTGGCAAGGCACTTTGAAGGCAAGTGAGGTGCAGAGGTGGTTTGCCATTTCCTTCCTCTGCAGAGTCTTCCTTGCGTTGTCCCATCCAAGTGCCGACTTTGCCATGAAGCCTTCCCTCCCCCAGTGTTAGTAGCTGATAATTTTTTTTACTGGGTTTGGGTGAGAGCAAGAAGTGTAAGCTCTTCCCCCTTTCAGTCCCAAGCAAAACAGGATTGTTTCCATCCATGAGACATGCAGGTTTCTTATGAGGGGACACCTCTGGGATTGGGAACATAGAAAATCAATTTCAGATGTGATAGAAGAAGAAGAAGAAGAAGAAGAAGAAGAAGAAGAAGAAGAAGAAGAGTTTGGATTTATATCCCCCCTTTCTCTCCTGTAGGAGACTCAAAGGGGCTTACAATCTCCTTGCCCTTCCCCCATCACAACAAACACCCTGTGAGGTAGGTGGGGCTGAGAGAGCTCAGAGAAGCTGTGACTAGCCCAAGGTCACCCAGCTGGCATGTGTGGGAGTGTACAGGCTAATCTGAATTCCCCAGATAAGCCTCCACAGCTCAGGCGGCAGAGCTGGGAATCAAACCCAGTTCCTCCAGATTAGATACACGAGCTCTTAACCTCCTACGCCACTGCTGCAGGAAAGCAGGAAACTCTCAGATCTTATTCCTCTGTCCCATCAATGTCACATCTAAACCTGCTTCCTATTGCACCAATTAGAAGATAGTGGGTTGGATTCAGCTTTTTCACTGTATCTCATCCAATTCCCATTCTTACTACTGTCCCCATCACATATGGCTTTTGTCCATGCATGTATCATGATGTCCAGCATAGTCTTTTTGGTGGCTAAGCCCTCCTTCGTTTTTACCATCAGAAAAGATAGCAAGAGCCAACATACACACCCACCTTGCATGTTGCACTGTGGCAATCATTCTGTGCTAGATTATTCTGGGTGGACAAGCCAATCTAGTTGCAAATGATTTCCATATTATAGGAGTCATGCAGAATCCAGCAGTGTACGGAGGCAGCCCCTGCGTGAAACCAGTACAACTGTACAAATTTGCTAAATGCACCTGATGTGCGCCATAACAGTAGTGTCTTAGCCTGATTTTTGCGCAACAGCTGGAAGATCTGTAGACTTTTTTTAGCTGTTCTTCTTACATACAAAAACTGGAAATGAAGTTGAGAGTCTTTATGGCAGAGAGCCCTAAGATTATCATAACATAACCCCCAAAACAATACACTCCATCTTAATTTCTGAAAACAATTTATTGCTGTGTGGAGTGTTGGGGTCCAGACATCAACAAAGACAGCTGTGAATCACCACGGGCTGCGGTTGCCGCTCGGGGTGGGTAAGTGGAGCTGAGCTAGCTGCAGCTGCCCGAGTAAGGGCGGAAGCAGAGCCCTGGCCATGTTAGGCCAGGGCAGGTGTCAACGGAAGGGAGAGGGCTGGCCGGAGCCTTTAAAGGACCAAGCCCTCCTTTGTGCCAGCCATGTGCTTCGGGGTCCAGACATCAACAACAACGGTTGCATTTCTGTGTGGCTACTGTTTTGGGGAACCTTAATTTTCCCCACACATATTCCTTTTTGCCTCAACTTAATGCGCTCTATGCTCCACATTCTACTGAAGAAACAACCAGAGGGGGAAAAAACAGAGGAACATTTTCTGACCACACTTAAATACGACGCTTGTTACCTTTGCTCCTTAGCAGAAAGAGTGATGTGTTTAAATGCCCTACAGCCGACAGCAGACCTTCTCAAAACTTTCATTGAAGCACCAGAGAAAGGTCAGATATCTATACTAACTAGATATAGCTGCACTTGTCAGCTTTCTAAAATGGTGAGGTGATTATAAAGCAAATATGGGGCTAGTTAAGGAGACTGAGTTGCCCTAAGGTAATCCCAATAATCCTTTCCATTCAGAGACAACAGTGATGGCAGGACAAAGGGAGAAAATCCATTCCTCCTGTATAGTATTTGTGTTCAAGGCTGCCACTATATATTGCAATGGCAATTTCTGCAGTAACCAGGGAAACCAGAGTTTCAAGTGGCAGGCCTTGTTTTATATAGTTTGAGAATGCTCATAGTATACGCAATACACAATTTGTTTAAATACTTGGAAGCTAGGCAAGCTTTAGTTTTATTATACCATGAACACAATTTCCTGTTTCCTAGTTCTAAATGTCTTGGAATTGGGGGTGAAACAATATTTAGCAATATTTTGGGGGTGTCTGAGGGATGGGGATGTCTTTGAATCTATCAACTGGCATTATGAAGACTGCAGACATCCAACCTACCATCCAACCATTTGGAGGATGGTTGGCATGGAGACAATTAGGAGGAGGAGGAGGAGTTTGGATTTATATCCCACCTTTCCTGTAAGGATACTCAAGGTGGTTCTGGTGGGTTTTCCGGGCTGTGGCCATTTTCCTTCCTCTCTCCACAACAGACACCTTGTGAGGGTAGGTGGGGCTGAGAGAGATCCGAAGAACTGTGACTAGCCCAAGGTCACCCAGCAGGAATGAAGGAGTGCGGAAACACATCTGGTTCACCAGATAAGCCTCTGTCACTCAGGTGGAGGAGTGGGGAATCAAACACGGTCCTCCAGATTAGAATCCACCTGCTCTTAATCACTACACCATGCTGGCTCTTTTTTTCTTTTAACCTGTATCCAACCATTCAGTCTTGGAAGGCATGCGAGTTTTTTCCTGCATTTGTCTCCATTCCTGAATCCCTTTCCAAACCTCAGAAAAATTATTCCAGGGTTGTAGGCTGTAGGTTTCCATATTGGAAAGTTAAGCTAAAGGGATGAAATAATCTTTCCTTAGTGGAGAGGTCTCAACCCATGTAGGCATTCCTCCATGAGGTAGGTGAAAGCAGCGTTTTTGCACCATTGGGGGTGTGTGAAAGCAGTGCTGTTGCGCCATTGGGGGTTGAGCACGGCAGCTGTGTGAACAGCGCCCCAGGGACAGTGCTTTTATTGTCCCTAGGGCGCTGTTTTTGGGCCATTCAGAAATGGCCATAGTTTCAACGGGTGAAGAAGCATCATGGTTTGGTTCCAGGATCCCTGAGTTCTTTGTTTTGTATTTTTGATAGAGAAGAAGAGGAATTTGGATTTATACCCTGCCTTTCTCTCCTGTTGTGAGTCTCAAAGCCTGTTTACAAACTCCTTCCCTTTCTCTTCCCACAACAGACACCATGTGAGGTAGGTGGGGCTGACAGAGTTTTGAGAGAACTGTGACTAGCCAAGGTCACCCAGCCGGCTTCATGTGAAGGAGCGGGGAAACAAATCCAGTTCTCCAGATTAGAGTCTGCTGCTCATGTGGAGAAGAGGGAATCAAACCCAGTTGTCCACATTAGAATCCACGACTCTTAACCAATACACCAGCATAATGCTGACAGAGGCTGATGGGAATCATAGTCCATGAACATCTGGAGGGCCAGAGTTGGACACCCCTGCACTACACCATTATGCATCAGATCCACACAGAATGACAAGTCACGTGCAGTGGGTAAAATGAAATGATTACACAGAAGAAGGTTCCTTTCAAAGAGTTCTTCGGGAGCAATAGATGTTAGAGATGTGCATTTGATAAACTGAAGAAGCTGCTGTGAGCCCAAACAATGAGAAAAAAAGAATAGCCAGGGTGTAATTCAAGCTTTGAAGCACAAACAAAACCTTGGATTGGAGGCAGGCTGTTCCTCTCTAGAGATATTTGCACCAATTTCTTAATAGATATATTCTGGGAACAGAAAGCACTGTAAAGCACTGATCAATACTGCATTTTCAAGTTGATTTCCGGAAAGTTATTTTTAAAGAAGGGCAAGGTTTCCTCGTTATAGTGAAGTCTATCTACATGGTATCTGACTGGCATCATACGGACTATCAGATATGCTGGCTGAGAGGACTCCAATGTCAAGCTCGAATACTCCTTTCAAGGCTTCCAGGCCTTATAGATCTATTGCAGCCATTTCAGAAAGAAAATCTGCCAGTTGAAAGGGAGCTCCATCCATAGCCAGCAGAGTTTAAGCATGTCAACAGTCCGAACAGTACATGAAGGCTCTGCTTCCAGTGAGTGGCTGGATCACATACAGATCCCCTCATATGAAAGATGTCCAAAATGGCCTCCTTTCAGAGCAGATTAGCATGTCCAGTGAAACTCTTCTGGTTTTATGGAGTAGGCCAAACACGGTTTGCTATAGAAGTCAGTTGATTAAACACGTCAACAAACACAAATATCCCTTGACATCCAGCCAATAGATAAAACAAATTATAAAATTTCCAAGTGTTTCTGATCAAAGCACACAGGTCTCCTCTGAAGGCTGGAGTATAGCAATACAATCTACACCTTGGAACCACTGGTTGTTTCCCCCTCCCTCTGCCATACAAAATACCTTCTCCCCACAAATGCTGTTCCTTTAGGCAGAGGTATAGCAAGGGGGGAAAGCGCCTGGTGCACCGGTGCGTCCGCTGCCCCCGTTCCACCCTGGAATGCCCCCGTCCCACCCCAGAATGTCCCGCAATGTCCCCAGAATGCCTTCATCACACCCCCACAGGGGCATGTGCCCGGTGCATTGCCCCCCCCCCGCGCCCGCCACCTGTCCTTTTGGAGCTACGCCTCTGCCTTTGGAATGGGGTCTTTAAGGACAGCATGAGGAGTACAGGGAAACAGCAGGAGGAGAGGATCAGTAAAAATGACTTCCCTTCTGATTACAGGAGTCTTTTGGTAGATCCTAATCTATCCAGGACTGCTTTTAAAGACCACCTTAAAAATCCAATATGTGGCATTTGCTCATCTAATAACAGAATCTAGTCCCCTTTAGCCATGGCTGCAATTGTGTTTCTGGGTTATTATGCTGGTTTTGACCTTTGAAGTCCTTCACACATTGGGACTCATGAATTTGAAGGACTGCTTCTTTATGTTTAAGCCTAGACATAAATTCCACTTTTGTCAACATCTGCTTTTTGAGGTGAATCAGCTACAGCCCATGGCATTTTCCGGATGGACAAACATCCCGGGGAAAAACCGGGATCATACATACCGGGATGTTTCCATCTCGGTTACTTCCTCCGCACAGCAGCCTAGCAGCATGTTCAGACCGGGAGGAAGAACTCCAGGTGATTACACATGGCCCCCAGTTTGCTTTCATTTTCCTTGCCAACGATGCCACACATGCGCGAACTGTCCCGTTTTTCCGGCGATCTGATTGGCTGCAGCCAGTGAGGTGGGAAAAATAAACCGGCCCGTCTCCCGCAGTGTTTGCATGGGCATGGGATCGGCGCGCACTTTTTCAAAAGAACCACCAATTTCATCGTTTTTTGAAAGGTGCGGGATAAGGCAAATCTTGTGAGGTAGGCCTGATTAAGGCCCGGAAGTCATGCGTAATTCATGGCCAAACCGGGATGGTTCACTTCCTTATCCCAGGATATATTGGCCAGGGGGAAAACGCCCATGTGAGGTCTTTTCCAGGGGTGGCCCTGCTTTTTTGGAATGAGCTTCCATATGAAATGGTAAGAATAACAGCCTCAACTTGGATGGCTCAAACTAGCCTGAGTTTGTCAAATCTTGGCTACTAAGCAGGGTCAGACGAGGTTAATTATCAGATGGGAGACTACAAAGAATCCAAAGGTTGCTATGTAGAGGGAGGGAGGCAATGGCAAATCCTTTTGGTTCATCTCTTGCCTTGAAAACCCTACAGGGCCACCATAATCAGCTGCAACTTGACAGCCCTTTCCACACCAAGGTCTACTATCAGAGAGTTTTTTTATTGGCTTTATATGTCTTAAACTACTGTGTCTAGTTTTAAGGATATATTGTAGTATATACTGGCATTTCTATTTCATGCTATCAGAAACCACAATGACACACACTTGACAAATCAGCCATACAGGAAATGTTTAACAGTAGATGCCGGCAGCAATAGGTTTTAAGATGGTTGAGTGTAATATGATCAATTCGTATCAGCAAAGACCAGAATGAGATGGTAGATGGGTGGCCAAACGTGTACCTGTTCATTTCTGAAACAGTTAGTGCATCTAAGGCATTTATTTAAAATAATTATAACTGGAAATGATATGCAGGATGAATGAAAGCAGAGAAAGATCCTTTCCAAACGTGAAATAGATGTCCCCCTCCAAACTTACCTTTTCCTTCCTGGAAGCATCCATGCAGGCAACAGTCCATCACTTTGAAGGATGGAGAAAGTGAAACTAAAAGGTTGATGATAGTTCAGCCAAAGGAAACTAGTTTTAAAATTCAAGGCATTTCTCACTGAGATTTTGTGTGGTATTCACCCGACCGGAACAACAGCATTTCCACCGATGTGCTTTGGGAAAGAAGCGGAAGAAAGTGTTGAAGAAGGATTGGAATGGCGATAGGCTGGGATTCCTGACAGCGACACAGAAAACGGAAGGCGTTTCAGTATAGGACTGATAAAGCCAGGAAGATAATTTTGGTCTGCATATTAAAATACAGAGGGCTTCTGCTTAGCTTGAGTCACAATATTTCAGTTTAACTGGAGCATGTGGTTGTCTCCAGCTCATCAAGCTTGTGACTGTAAATAGGAGGATAACTGTCTGTCACGACACTCTTTGCTTTCCTAGTCCTTATAATCACATCCCCTTCTGGTTTGTTTGTTTTTTTGTAGGAGGAAATCACCCCCTTTTCCACTCTTGTGATGGATATTTATCTTTGTCTGTCATACTGGCTTTGTGAATGCATGAAAAACCCCTCCTGAGTCCTAAATAAAATAGCCTTTCATCCAGGGGAGGACTTACATGGGATTTTTGAAAGGCACATAAAATGTAGACCCACCCACCCTGGTATTGATCCACCTGTAGTTATACACACTGAGTGGATGAGGATGTGCATTCTCATCTGTGTTGCACAAATACACCCCCTTCACTATACTGGCTCATCTGCTTTCTGCCATCTTGACTGGATTGGGGCTGGCCTCTAAATATAAAGGAGGGGGTGGAGGCAACATGGCCCTCTTCCTTCCCCACTCCCCGACCCCCCAGGTAAACACACTCATTCTCACTCTCTGGTCCGGTGGACTATTCTAGGTTTTTTCCTCCCTGGCCTGGATTTTGGACCACCCTTCACCCCACCCCCTGGGCTTTGGCTTCAATCAAAGTTTAGCCCTGCCTCTTCCCAGAAGTGATAAAAGGAGGGTGGGTACTTGTTAGGATTTGCAAGTGTCTGTCACAATCCAGATACCAAGGGGTTAACTGTGTGCATATTAATTAGCTAGTGAGGTCAGTGTCTTGCTATCTATTCATTGATTAGTCATTGGGCAGTTAATCCGACATTGCTTGTGTGAGGCAGAGCACGTAGGTCAGAGGTTATAAAGTTAACTATCCTTCTTTGTCTCACACAGACACACAGACAGACTCACAGACACTCACTGTTCTTTTTCTTTGCTACCTGTAAGATGGATTCACCTTAAGAGGTGGAATGCCTAGGCCACATGTGGGCTCAAATGTGCCTAAGTTCTGTAACTAAGTTTGTACTAGAATAGTAAGGATTTGTTATGTTTATTCCATGTATACCCTACCCTGATTTAGTTAAGTTAAGTTTCTTTTTATAATCACAGCAAAAGTCTCCTGGTCTTTCCTCTCACTCTGCTTATTACCCAAATAGGGAAACAATTCCCCAACAGTACTTGTAGGGCTGCCTGCCACAAGTTATGCCTCCTGGACTTTACAGGTATCGAGCCACTTCAACTCCCTCTTACCCTGGCCATGTGCAGCTGTAGCTTTGGTCCCACAGGCTTACACTGAGCTGTCCATGTATTCAGTCTTGGTGCCTTGTTCTGTCTGCCCTGACGAGGTGGTGGTTGTTCATTGGTTCCTGCTGCCTCCCCCTCTGAGTAAGGGGCCCTCGAACATTGGATTGCTCACAACTGCCTAGTGGGAGAGGGGCTAAGTTAGGGATGGGAGCCAGCCCTGGATATAAAGCAAATTAACATTCCATCAAATCACCAATGGCCAGACAGAGAAGGCCATGTAAATACAAACAAGACTGAACATTTGTATGTGTAATCACACCAGGTGATGATGATGTGATGCTGATTAACATTAATACATATTATATTTATATCCCACTCCAGGTGGCAAGGTTCCCAGGTGGTCATGCATTAGCCAGATTTATGTATGCTCAGTGAGATTGCCGTCTCATGCACCTTCCATACCTGGTTCCCTCATTGGTGATGGCAATTGGGAGGTTCAGAGATGAATTCTGCAGGCAGGAAAATAATAATCCATTGCAAGCTGCACCCCAGCTCTACTCAAGTTCAGGTCTGGCTTTTCATGGTTCCCTTGGGGACAGCACTTCCTACTGACAGACAAAATGGCAACAAAAAGGCAGCAATGTCAGAGAGAATTGGTGTGGACAGCTTCAGCAACAGTAGAGCCAGGTTGGGATACTGCTGTAAATTAGAGGGCTCTAATTTTGGAATTTGGAGAATGCCTAGTGGGCGTCACCACAAAATGGCTGTCACAAGAGGCAATTAAAAATGGCTGCCATGGGTCTTTGGGGGCAATCACAGCATGTTAGAGATTGCCCACCAAACATTGTTCTACAATTTAAAATGGCTGCTTCCTGTAGAAGCAAAAGTGATATCTCCTGAGTTTTGTTGAAGCACCTACTGTACTGAGGGGGAACAAGGCCAGGAGTATCTCTGCTTTGAGGAAGAGAACCTCTATTGAAAAATAGGAAATCTATGAGGAGGCACAGTTGTGTCATGGCTGTGGAGCATCCAATGTATATCTATAGCTAGAGAGGGGTATATGTGGTTGACCCTCTTCAGAAATTCCTTGAATTCCCCAACTTTCTTTTCTTTTTAAAGTCAAGAGACCTTTTTGTTGTGGAAATATAAGGGGAAATGAGCAAACAATATTTGTCCTGGTTAGCTGGGAAGGTATGGAGGAGGGGAAACGGAAATTAACCACTTAATCAAAATAATTCACCCTGCTCTGTACTATGGCCTATTCTTCTGGACACTTTCTTGCTTGTTTCTCTCCTCTGTGAAGTTTTCAGGGACAAGTGCCAGCACTTTTCTCTTTCCATTAGAACTCTGAAGAATTCAATAATTTGTGCAACGATCTAGTGATTTCTATTGTTCGGTAATGATGCAACAAATATTGTAGCTGTGGATGAGTGCCCTAAATATAGGAAGAGGTTTCCAATCAGCTTTCACAGATCTACCAAAAAAAACCCATGAAAAATGTTTTGCAATTAAGGCAATTGTATGAATGTATGTGAGCCAGCCACCAAGCGAAATGGCAAGTAGAAAATTAAACAGTGACTTGCAATAGCCAAACTCTATGCTTAATATCGAATCAGTCGTGGATTTGACTGGGGAACTCTGCTGAGCAATGTCAGGCAGCACTATGCTTAACAGCAATCTAGCCACCTGTTTGAATGGGAAACTCTATTAAGCAGTAGCTCAGCATTACATAAAATAAGCCTGTCAGCCGATTTCCAATGAATTGGGCTCCAAGCAAGCATGTCAGCTAATCAGATTAAAAATCCTATCTGCCCAAACTATGCATATCGACTTTGCCTTGCTCAACTGACTTTTGTCAGACCCTTGGTGCATTCTAAATACCCAAATTAACAACTCTGGGCTATCATGTTCACTAATTCTGAACAGAGACACACACACATGGGATTTCCCCCTTGTCCTTTCAACATCACTTTTAAGATGGGCCTTGACCAGGAATATGAATCAGAGATGGAAGTAAAAGAACAGATTTGTTAGGATAGCTATGCAAACTCTTTTAAATATTCACAAACCCCACCTTAAAAATTTAATAGCATTCTCCATTGTTTAAATGAGCTGTTTGTTCACTGGAGATTGATTCTCTCTGTCACACACCTTTTGGCTATCATAATTCTGATTAGACCTCCCACAGCTTTTTGTCTTTATTTTTATGGAATCAAGGGCTTTGAAGGAGTGAATTGCAGAGGCTGAGGAACGGGGGTGGGGGTGGGGACTGTGCTCAGTGCGGAAGGCTAGGAAGTAATCACCGAAATAATAATCGTTGCTGCTCATTCTTTCAACTGAGGCTAAAAATCCCACAAGTCTCTGCAAAAGCGCTTTTGATTATCATTACTGATGGTATTTGAAGATATCTCCAGAGTCTGTCTTTTAAAAGACGTGTCCCCAATGCGACTTGAAAACATATGGGCTGGGAACTAAAGTGAAAAACGGATGTTTACTAACCGTCTCGCTGTGAGGGGAGAACTGGGAAATATGCCTGACGTTAAAGCTTAATGAGAAAGGAAATGATTGGATCCAGTTACCTTTTCTGTGGCTGAAAAAGGAGAGAGGGAAACTTCTTTAATCACAAAAAAAAGACTATTCTGGGAATCATGGGACCTTTGTAGACAGCAGTCATTGAGATGGGGACTGTATAAAGAGGAGAACTGAGTGAGCTTCAGCGAAAAGCCAGCTGGATCCAGCCCCAAATCCAGTTCACCTAAAAACTGGTGTGACTTGAAAACATGAAATACTATGAACTCTGGGAAATGTCTATACCTCAAAATGCTGAGTAAGCATCCAGTCCACCATTTCTCAATCCAGAGAATGTCCAGAAAGCAGAACTGAAGCAATAATAGTCAGTGGGAAAGAGCAGGGGGGAAACGGCCAATTTCAGATAAGCAGCTCAATTTCGATTATCAAATGAGGTTTATTCCTATGTGTGATGCTCAGTTCATCACAACATACCATATCCCCATCATATATCTAGTCTTCTATGCTAGTGAGAGATCTTCTCTCAATTAATGTATAGCACAAGAGTGAATGAGGGGAGAAACAGAATACTATGAGATATGTGGGTGACGTGGTCTGTTGTCCTGGAATCCAGACATGAGTTGGAGGATGCCTGATGTAAAAGCGAGAGTCATAGCTAAAGCCAGAATAAGATGATCTGACTGGAATACTAAGAGTTTCAAACACTAAATTTTGTTCACTATGTTAAAAGAGGTAAAAGGCAAGCACTGGGTCATTATTCACCTATAGGGTGATAACACATCACGTTTACTAGGCAGACTATGGCTATTAGGTAGTTTGCCATTGTCTTGTCCAGTTGTCTGCATTTTACCCCTGGAGAGCTGGTACTCATTTTATTAACATTGGAAGGATGGTCAAGCTATCCTGCCCAGGTGCTGCTGCCTGAGATGACTCCCCGTTCACCTGTATTGATAGTTGGACATTGTATTGTATTGTATTATTCGATTTGTATACTGCCCTCCCCTGAAGGCAGCATCCTACAAAAATGGAGGAATTTCATCACACACACACACACACACACACACACACACACACGAAAATATGGAAATGAAACCATGGAATATTTTAGATCATGTTGTGACCCGCCCAGAGTCCTTTGGGGGCAGGATGGGATATAAATCCATTTGTTTTTTTAAAAAATGTTAAAGGTAATTGAGATACACATCCCACAGTTTTCATGTTATAAAGAAGTATTTATTTGAAATGCTGAAAAGTTTCCCTCCCTCCCTCCCCCCACCCACCCACCCACCCATGGATTGGATCAAATGGGAATTTCTGTGGCGGAACAATTTCTGCTTTGAGAAGTGAGAATTTCAGGTCTTCCACCATTTTCTGCAGCTCAAAATGACCCCTGATATGCCCATCTGGAGGAACAGGGCCATGTCAGTGGATGAAAGAAGCATGTGAAGCTATTCTAAAAATCATATCCAGCCAAATGCTACCTCTCTCATACATCATTTACACAACTCTACACCATTCTGTACATGACAGCCCTTCAAGTACTTGACGATGGTTAACATATCATCTCTCAGTTGCTGCCTCTCAAAGATAAACATACCCAGTTCCTTTAGTCTTTCCTCAAAGGACTTGTTCTCCACAATCACTCTCCTCACCATTTTCATTGTCCCCCAAGTTCCAGCTAGTCTACATCTTTCTTAAATTGTGATGTTCAAAGCTGAACCCAATACTCCAGCTGAGGTCTAACCAGGACAGAGTTAAGCAATTCCATCACTTTGCATAATCTGGACACTATACTCCTTTTGATACAGCCCAAAATCGCATTTGCTTTTTTAGCTACAGCATCACACCACTGACTCATATTCCGTGTATGGTTTAGTAAGACCCCTAGATTCTTTTTGCACATTCTATTGGCAAGACAGTCCTAAAGTTGTGCATTTGATTTTTCCTGCCTAAATACAGAACTTTGCATTTACCACAACTGAAATTCATTTTATTAGTTTTAACCCAGTTTTCTACCCTGTCAATATCATCCTGTATCTGAACTCTATCTTTTACACTCTGAGACCACTGAGCCATTTGGGAACCCTTTTTTCCCATTTCATAGTTGTTTCCTTTTTTTAAAAAAAAAACTAGGACAGTTTAGTTTTGAGAAATTTTCTTCCTTGTTCTGAATTTTTGTACAATCTCTCGTGGAGATCTTGTGATTTCTAGATGCACAAGAATTGATTTTTTTAAAAAATAGTTTCTTTTTCATATGCTCGTAAAGACAGTAACAGCATAACTATTTTTCAGAATTTTTTTTTTGGCCATAATTAGTTATTTATGGCCATTTTTTTGGCCATAATTAGTTATTTTAAATTGTAGCAGAGCCAGGTGTCATTTCTAGCAGCTATCTGGCATTTGCATAAAACTCTTCAGGTGAGTAATCCTGCTGTGGTAGATGCAGATTCCCTTCTTCAAAGGTATCTGTTGAGCCTAGCTCAGTTCTACATCCAAATCATCACAATGGAATTAAAGTTACGAAGATGAAGACAGCAGAAATCTGATGCATTTTCATTTATTTATTACACTTATACAGTGGTGGGATTCAAATAATTTAACGAACGGTTCCAGTGGTGGGATTCAAATAATTTAACAACTGGTTGTTTACAAGCACCATTTTAACAACCGGTTCGGCCGAAGTGGTGCGAACCTGCTGAATCCCACCACCGCACTTATACCCTGCCCACTCTCCCAAAGGACTGAGGGAAACTTATTTCAGCCACTGATGTACAGCTGTAGTCAAAAATAGTGATCCCCCCCCACACACACACACACACCAATTTAACCTATAACCTAGTCAAGAAGAAGTTAGGGTAAAAATATAATCTCATTAAACTTCAAGGTGCCACCAGATTTCTGTTTGTTTTTGCTGCAACAGACATAACAGGGCGACCATTTGGAATTATTTGACTCCATACTCTACTGTACTATTTGATGCATAGCAAATGTACGCATGCTGCACGCTGAAAGGTACAGTCTTGTTTGGAGTTTCACCTGCGTAAGCCATTGAGAATCAAAGGGTTGGATCCAACCAGCTTTCCTGCTGGAGAGAAAGTCAGGACTGTTCTCTTCATCCATCAAAAACATTCTGCTGGGGTCTGGATGAAAGAACAGGGCTGTGACAAGCCAAGCAGCTGAGGCAGACTGAGAGAATAACTGTCTGGATTCCTATCCAGGGGGATTAGATTAGTCTGTACAGGGTTAGATTGTAAAACTCTCTAGTTCTGATCACTCAGTTGCACAGTTTAGCTGATGACATTTCTAGGTAAGTGAAAAGCTAAACTTCAATCAATTAAAAAAATCAGTGAGTGGGCGAATAGGCCCCCAAAAGTTCTCCCTCCATGGGTTCCCCCTTTTCATAATACAAGGCACAGGATTCAGGGGATGACTGATGACTGCGCCTTCTGAGACCAGAATCATGACTGTACAATTTGTGTCCAACCCAACAAAAGCATCTATTCTGTCCAGATTTACTATATGACAGTAGTATGTTTTTAATAGTATTAAGAAACAACAAGAAAGCTTCACTCTTCACAGTGAACATCAATAGTCATAGGGAGATCAATCGCTTTCCTCCTCGTCTTCTTCCTCCTCACTGTGTGCTGATTCAGTAGTAGGCTCTGTTGTGGCAGCCTCAGATTTTTCAGCAGAGTCCCCTTCATCTTCGTCATCTCCCTCTCCTGCTGAGGATGCTGCTTTTGAACTGGGGGCCACAGAACTCCCCTTTGCTTTGACTGAGCCCTTTTGGGAAGTAGGAGGTGGAGGAGGCAATGGTGCAGCAGAAGTGACAGGCGGTGGCGCTTCCTCCATTGGTACGGATAGTGCCTTTGAACTGAATTTCTTCATAGGAGTTTCAGTTAAAGATGACCTTGCACTGCTTCTGCTGACAATATCCACCTTCTCCAGGGACTCTTGGTCATGCAGTTTGACCACCATGCTGTCCCTTTGTGTTTCACCCTGAGTCTCATACATGTCTTTCAGCCAAAGGGGCTTATCTGCCATTTGAGAATCTCTCCTGGAATCCTCTAGATCTGACAAGGATTTCTTCCTTCTGCCCAGAAAGGACCTATCTGTGGCTGAAGAATGCTGCGAGCAGATCTCTATCAGGCAGATGGCAGCGATGATAATCATGATGATGGCAGTCACGGAAACAGCCCAGAGCAGCTTCTTTTCATAGGCGGGAATCCCTTGGCCTGTTGTTCTCCCCAAAGGCTTCTCCAGTTTCCTCGAATTTGCTGTGGTCATATTGGTTATCTTCTTGGAAGGCCAGAAATACGACTTCCATAGGGAGGAGGTCTCGTTGATGTTTTCACTGAAGAGTTTCATGAGGAGGCCTGTTCTGGAGATGAGCTTAGCGCAAGCCACCTGCATTGTGGGCGCCGTGCAATCCATTTTCAAGATGCGGATTACGTGAGAGATGAGTTTCCTCACCGGTGTATTTGGGATGAGGGAAGTCAACTGCTTGTTCAGTTCAACTTCAAAGAGGTCGCCCAGAAGATAGGCGTCATCCTGAAGAGCCATGTTTAGTGGGGGAGAAACAGAGGGCCTCTGATGTTCCCAGTATGTCCCGTGCGACAAAGAAATATCTGGCGAGAGCTCACTTAAGGAGGGTTCTGGGTCAGTGGCTGAGATTTTAGATTTGCCATCTTCTGCAGGAGGGTTAGTTCTGTGTAGAAGCTGGTGGAGTATCTCTTCATTAGTCAAGATGTGTTCTCCAAAGTCATGCCCCAATATTATCTGGTGGCTAGCCAGATCATTTTCATTATTGCCCATTTCGATGGAGCCTGTTGGCTTGAGAGAGTTAGCCAGAGAATCTGAAATGGAGCGTTTCCAAGACGACTGAAGTCCTGCTTGCTGAGACCTAAGAACAGAAAGGGCACGCTGAGGATCTAGGCCTTCTGCTAGTTTTTTCTGGCTTCCAGCCTTGTCGTACAACTCAATGACACTGGGTTTGTCTGCAGACTGTGTGGAGGTCTCAGCCGCCTCTAGTCCATCCCCCTCAAGCTTCATCAGTGGGTCCTTCTGTCTTTGGTCTGTTCCTGGCCAGTTTTCTCTTCTTCTTTTCCTCACATGCCTGTTCTTCCTAAGGAAAGCATCTGTGGCCCCTTGTTCCACCTTGTCTGTAGAAATCTTTGAAGCTTCGGCAGACAACTCGTTTTGGACCTCTGCTTCCAGACTGACCTTCTCAAGTTGCACAATTCTTTCTTTGAGTGCCTCCTGCAGCAAAGTGGCCAGCAGGTAAAGCTTTTTTAGCTCATCTTTGTCAGCCCAGTTTACATCCAAGGACTCATCTGCCTTAATTTGCATTAAATGCTTGACTGATTCTACCAGGTTATCGTCGGAACGTAAGCTGGAATCATTTTTGGCCAATGCTGGACTGGCTTTGTTGGGTTCAGTTCTCTGAGGCAAGTCATTGCTGGGTATGTTTCTCTCTGGCAAGATGTTTAGCAGGTTCTTGCCATTCTTTTTCCTAATTTCTAATACTTTCATGACTTCTTCTTGCATCCTATGCAGAGGCTCCTCTTTTTCGCAGAGAGTTGCATTAATAGAACACGACTCTGTGCACTCCAGCTTGACAGTATCGCACAAAACTTCAATGTCTTCCTTAATATGGCAAAGACAGCAGGACATCTGTTGGGGCAAGATGAGGATTCTTAACTGCAGGGAAGTCTGTAGAAGGTCTTCCAGTATCCTCGGTGTTATGTCAGTAGCACCTAGGTCTAGGAACTTCAGCATGGGCAGACCATAAAAATGGGAGTCCTGAATGACTGCCAGAGGATTGTGGCTGAGATCCATTTTTAACAAAAACTGCATGCCGTGCCAGGCCCGGAATGTCCCATTAGCAATCTGCTGAATGATGTTGCCACTGAGATTTATAATCTGTAGGAATGGGACAGCCTCAAATGAATTCCTCCCAATAATTTGGATTTTATTGCAGGACACGTCCAGGTAGGTGAGGGAAAACAAGCCTTCCAGAGATGTGTTCTGAAGCTTGCTCAAACTGTTGTCCTTGAGGACCAAGTGTTCAGCCCATGGATACGCCTTCCACACTTCTTTTCCAATCTTTGAAATCACATTCCCAGTAAAATCCAAATATGTGAAAGGATGAGGAGGAGCAGCCAGGTTGAGAAGGGGGACTTGGTGGAATCCAGGTAGGCCAGTGAGCCTGCTGCAATTGAGGATTTCCAAGGTGCAACGGCAAGGGGTTGGACAAGGCCCCTGAGCTCCGGCCAGCCCCATAAAGGGCACCAGGATAATCACAAGAAAGAGGGGGGCATAAGTCATGGCAGCGAGATCCCGATGACAAAGCAGACCTTTGCAGACTGCAGAGCAGTCACTGTATGCCTGCATCATATGTGTCAGATGGATTGTGACATCATTTAGCAGGACATCCACCTTTATAGCATCGCTGTCACTATGGCAACAATGAAGATCTGATTCAGAGGCAAGGACTCATGGCCTTGAGAAGAACATGTGTCTCAGGGGGCACCGTTTGGAATTTTTGAAATTACAATAATAATATAATACAAATGTTCTTGTAAGTATAATCATCGTACAATGTAGATCATATTTATGTGTATCTTTATATATATAATTTCTGCCTTCCTTACACATTCATGCAATTTAATTTAGTTCCAGCACAATAAAAATATACAAATTCTTAACAAATTATCTTTCTCAAATTGTTTAACATCCCAAGTTTGTCTATAAACTGGTTCTTCATTTACATTATACGCCATACCTTATGGAGCCATTCTTCCATTCTTGGTTGTAAAATTTTGCTTCTTCCAGTCTTGTGCTACAAAAATTGTAATTTCCAGCTCTTAATTTGTTCTAACATTACTAAAACAGGCTAATAGGACTGTCACTGGGTTATATGCAATCTCACTATGAATAATTTTTGTTATCATATTTTTTGCCAAAATTGTTCTGCTCCCCAGGTGGTTATTTAGGTGCCCTACACCCGGCCAAAGCAGAATGTAAGACTCACTGGCTCAGTTAACAGTTCAACACTTAAAACTTTAATTGTAACAATCATGTTGACAGACCCTGACTCCTCCCGGGTCTAACTAAATAAAGGTTACTTTTGTCGCAGAAACTTTCTGGAGGCTGGAACTCTCTGGATACAAACTATATCTTCTGTGGTTTCTTTTAGGAAAGTATGCTGACTGAATCCTTTCAAGTTCTCCCGGCCGTCCTCTTTCTGAGTTTGGCTTCTTTTCAACTTCCTGTAACTGTAACACTACTGACTTTAACTGTACTGAAACTTATTAACTGTGAGCCTATAACATCTATGACTGTCTAACTTGTTGCTGCCACCCAGCTTCTGTTGGCACCTATGGGTTGCTGGGTAATAAACTGCAGGAGAAAACCAGCCCTCTGGCTTCTTAAAGGGACAGAACTAAATGAGGGTCCCTCCCGTTGAATACTATACAAAACATAGCTAAACCCATTCTATATAAAGGGACAGCTGAGGTTTCAGCATAAAATGATAAGAATGCCTTTGGGGTCATGACAAAAATATTTGGCCAAAACCACCAAATATAGATAAAATACCAACATGATATT
This sequence comes from Sphaerodactylus townsendi, assembly GCF_021028975.2. Lineage (NCBI taxonomy): Eukaryota > Metazoa > Chordata > Lepidosauria > Squamata > Sphaerodactylidae > Sphaerodactylus > Sphaerodactylus townsendi. The sequence continues at coordinate 67,172,776 of NC_059434.1, forward strand.
TATATCTCCAGTGAGCCCCCCCAAAAAGGACATTTTTACCAGTCTTCAGGTGGTATAATGACACCCATGTATCATTTTAATAATATTTTACCTTATTCCAGTGTTAATGGAGATTTTTGAATATCTGTGTGCAACTGAAGTCGAGTATTTTTTGCTCATGGTCGTTTTGAAGTCCATTTCATCATCTCCCCTCTTTACTCTGCGTTTGCTTTTATCTGACCAGGTGGCTGGGGGATTATACATTACCATTTATTTAAAGGAGGGGCAGCCAAATCCAGAGGGGGGGCAGACCCCATTCTGCTGCTGGCCCAGCCCTGGGTGCCCATTCCACCATGCAAGGGTGGAAGGGCAACTTACCTGGGGGAATGAGCACTACATGGCATCCCAGCACCCGACTTAGAAGCCTTTGTCCTGGCCGAGGCCTGCCAGCACATAATGCTGCACTGGTAGGGCTGCAGGTGGGGCCAACATAAGTCAGCCTCCACTTCCTGGCCGCACCCCGGGTGCCAGTGGAGCTGCCAGAGGATGCATCACGACTTTCTCTTTAAGTGTGTGTGTGTGTGTGTGTGTGTATTCCCCACAAAATTAGAACTTTACAGAAAAGAGAAAAGAAGAAGAAGAAATAAATGGATCTACATTAAGAACTGATTGAACTATTTTAAAATATCAATTATAAGGAAAAATATAAGGAAAAAAGGAAAAAAGAGACTTGATTTTTGGATTTTTGCAATCCTTGCGTAGTAACAAACTTCTTTTAAAAAAAGATATATATTGATTTAAGCTCTTGCATGTTGAAATCATTTTAGTAATACATAAACTTTTTTGATGCTTGAAATGTTTTTATTTATATCAAAGATATATACAGAACAATAAAAGTACAAAATCTTTCAAACATATAGTTGAAAAATTACTTAAAGCAGTTAATCCAAAAACACAAAAAAGCAATCGACTTTCAAATGTGCATACTTAATACACAAATTTATGTTCTCAATGGTACTAAATCAAAAGACTCTTCATGAGTTTCAATTAATATTCTGACTTCTGTTCAATTAACTTTGCCATACAAAAGAATTCTTTCATTTAAACTTCCCAATTTTCTTAAATAGGAACTCTTTCAAATTAAAAAGACAGCAGTTAGTTTATATTAAAATTATATTGCATTATGGATATGATATTTTTGACATTCTAGTATAGATTGATATCCAAAGAAAATTTTAATCTTTTAACATAAGATAGAATAGGATGGATTTCTCACTATATTTCCAGCATGAAGTCCAATATCCTTTATCTTTTCAATCTTCTAAGTAAATTATCTTTAAATTTCCTGATTTTTTTTTCTTCAAAGATTTGTTCTTGAAATTTCAAAAGAGTCTATTCATTTTCTTGCAATTTCCTGGGTGGCTCTCATGTAAAGTCAGCCTTGGAGTTTTCAAAGAAATCTTCATCTGTGAGATGGGTTACCAATTGTTTATTTTCTGCTGCTTCTTTTAAAGGAATTTGTTTTAGGAAATTAGGCTCATCTTTCTTCAGGGGCGTGTTCAACGGATCTTGAAGCGTTAGTATATCAGTCTTCCTTACTACTAGTAGTTCTCTGTATGTCTGCTCAATTTTGATTTCAAAAAGGTCTTCACCAACTGGGATACATTTTCATGGACTTCCAACATATTCTTTTTTGAAATCTAGTTCTGCTGTTATTTCCTCTTCACTCAGAATTCTTTTCTGCTAGTTATTTGCTTGGCAAAAAAATTCCAGTTGGGTCTGAGTAGTTGTATCTTGGACATTCTTCTGAACATTTCCATTGAATACAGGCAGGTTCAAAACAAGTTCCCGTCTTATACCCTGCAAGTCATTCTTTCACTGTTCTTTGATATTGAATATTGTTTGCTGAATTTCTTGTTTTAAACTCTTAAAATTTTCCTTCACATTTTTGAGTTCTAATTGGCGTTGTTGAATGTAGATTAACTGAAGCTGTTTAATTATCTCCATTCCAGTAGGTGGCAGTAATGTATCAAGGCAAATGGGATTTTTCAGTCAGAACACTATAAAGTTATTGACAGAACTCCCCAGAATGATTGTTTATAATGGAACTGCTTATGTTCCCACAGTCAGCAAAAAGCAATCCCATCCCATCCCATTATGATTGGTATGAAGCTGTCTTTGGCTGAATAGTTATACATTTAAGTATAGCTTCACCCTAGGCCTCCAACTATCATTCATCTTTACAAAAACATCTTAAGTACTTATAAATCTTTCCCCAAACCCCTTACACCACCATACACAGTCAACATTTCATGTGCCTTCACCAAAGAAGCAATTGGGTTCTTATCAGTCTTGCACACACATAAGTCCAATGATTTTGTATTTTCTAGATTTTCTAGTAATCCACTCAGTATGCTGAATACTTTGTAACTGTGCTTGTCAAGTCCAAGCCAATAAGATAATGACTCCGATCCAAGAAAACAAACCCAATCCTAAATAAAGAGTCAGAAAAGTTTTTTAGGTCCAGTTTTCAAAGCTTTCTGCTCAGTAACAACAAGTCTTACAACTGTACAACTTCAAACCATGCAAAATCAAAGTAACTCTGATTCAAGAGACAGAACAGATCTTGAAATCTCTCACATTCTTATAAATCACTCCAAGAGCTGACTTATCATTGCATCTCACAGACCAGAAGAGTTCCACATTGAAGAAAATCAATCAATCAAATCAATCAGTCTGTTTATTGTCGGCCTCTGTATTGGGTGCTTTAAAGTGTGTGAGTCTTCAAATCCTTTTAGTTGATGAAAATGTTTTTTAATTATTTCAGTACTCCAAAGGTTTTGTAGCAGATCCAGAAAAAACTTTAAAGAAAGAGAACTCAGAGAAAATGAACTTCATAGACTGAAGAGAACAAAAAAAATTAAAGGGGGGGGGTGAAGAAGGCAGTCTCTTCAGTCAAAGTGGCACGCTGGCACTCACTGATCTTGAATATTGTCAAAACTAGTGGGTCAAAATAAACCCAAACTAGTCCACCTGTCATATTAAAATTCCTCAAAACATTGAGGAGGCCAGAGTTAGGCCTCTTTTTGGAGGGATATGGTGTCTTGATCAGTCTGAGCTTTGCCAGCTCCCAGCTACATTCACTGAAACAAATTCACCATGATTTTCATGATGTATCTCTATCCCCTCCATGGGGATTCTTGGCCCATTTTCATGTTTACCTTATGGGGCTTCCTGAGCTGCAGGAGCTGTCCCAGCCTGCCAGCCCTGTCTTGATTGGGCTTTAAATAGATTTATCTGGAGTTGTAGAGATGAAAAGGTATCTTGTATATATTAAACCATTATAACCAGTGTTAGTTTTATCTTACCTGTCATCTCTGAAAGGGTTAATAAGACACAATACTCATATGTAAAATTGCATAACCATGCTTAATAATCCAGCCAAGTCTTAAATGAATTAAAATTGGCCATATCTATTATCAGTAAGTGGTATATATACTGATGGGTATCTCTTCAATTGAGACTTTATCCTATGATTCTATTAAAGCTTCTGGAATAAGATTTCCCTTTTTTTATGTGGTGCTTTTTAATTTATCGGTAACCAAAACAAGAATGGATGCTGATGATTTTGGCAGAGATGAAAGGTACAGCTTCTCTGTGCTGTGCTGACGGCAGCATCTCCCTTCCCTCCGCCCTGGGTCACTTGCACCTGTATGGCTAAGCTACATTCTGTGCGATGATAGTACTGTGGAAGCCTTCCTAACCTTCCCTAGCAGGCTTTTCCATAAGGTGGAAGCTATCACTGAGAAGGCACACGAGTGGGTAATTGCCAATATTACTAATTTGCAGGGAGAAATGAAGGAAGTAGCTGTGGAAGGTTCTGCTCAGATAACCTGAGCTGCATGGCAGAGCACAGTAAGCACACTGGTCCCGCAAGTCTATGAGTCCTAGGGCATGACAGGCTTTCTAGGTGATAACTAATACCTTACACTGAACACAGTAACTGATCAGTAATCAGTGGGGGGAAAGTAATCAGTGGAGTAACAACAGAATGTGTGTGACATGCAGAGGTGGGATCCAGCAGGTTCTCACAGGTTCCCGAGAGTAGGTTACTAATTATTTGTGTATGCCGAGAGGGGGTTACTAATTGGTGATTTTGCCACGTGATTTTTGACTTAGTTACACCCCTCCTCTCAGCAGTAGCGTGCAGAACTTGAAGCAGTCTAGCAGGAGGTGCACCGGTGTGGGTGGCAGCCTACGCTTGCATGCATTTGTTTCCCGCCCAAGGACCGGCGCAGTGGCTGCATCCTTGACACAGCCCCGCCCAGGAATGCCCCACCCTCGAAATGCCCGGCCACGCCCCCGTCGTGACCCGCCCAGCCCCATTGGCGCTACGCCACAGTTTGAATCCCACCACCATGGGAACCTGTTACTAAAATGTTTGGATCCCACCAATGGTTGCATGGGCAAGTATGAAGTGTGTTTCACGTGTCTTGGCATGATCAGGACAGGTGCTTAAATGATGTCACTGATATTGATTATTCAAATGAAGATATAACTGTATAAAAGAAGTAACTTTGGAACAGCAATGCGCTTCTTGCCTTCTGGACTGTTTGGTCCAGTGATTTAAGCTGGAAATAACCTCCTACCTTTTTACCTTACCTCTCACCTGTCTCCTTTTATTGGCAACTCAAACTTTTGGGTACACTGTTGGCAAAAGACTCTATATCATAACTAGTTCTGTTTCCAGTTTTCTAATGCTAAGTGAAATGTGGTTGAGATAGCATCATAAGTACACATTGCATAGTTCCTGTGACATCAGTGGCAAGTAATACACATTTTTACTATGACTTTGTTATTTTTTTAAAGTTGCATTTTCCAGTTATTATAAAACCTGTTCAAGTGCTTGTCTGCTAGAATACCTAAGAGTAGCAGCCTTGTTTAACTCCCTTCTTCGCCCATTGGCTAGCTTCTCCTGTAATAGAGCTTGGCTCAATATAATCTTTAGGGTCTAATAGAGTGTGGCGAGCACAGTGCCCATCTTAGAAGAGGCGTCAACTCTGTGGGCTGGCTGTTGGCCCTGAGATTCCAACCTGGCACCCTGAAACCAAGCTCCAAAATATGAGCCCCAGAGCCAAAGCCTGACACCCAGCAACCTTAATCAATATGCAGGCTAATTCGTCTACCTCTTATACCTGTCACAGCAGCCAATAAATGGCAACACCGTGGGGCTTGGAACATTCCCAAGTACTAATGCTGTCCCAGCTGCCCTCTTCCTCCTCGTCTAACCACTTCAACAGACTTATGATGCACACCGATAAAAAGCCTTCTCTTTCTCTTCTCCAAACTGCCGCAACCGATATCTTACTGATGAGCTTCCTTTGAAAGGGAGAATTTTTTCTCGACTGTGCCTCATTATGTGGCATCGTCCATCTGGAGCTCAGAGTTGCTTGTAGGACCCCATTAGAGGAGACCAAATTGTTAATGGATGCTATTAACAAATCATCCCAAATAGAAAAAAGAAAAAGAGACAAACCATAATCAGGCTAGATGTCCTTGAGAAGGCTAGCACAAGGATGTCCTTGAGAAGGACAGCGCAATAGTTAGTCTCAGGTTCCTGAAGTTTCTTCTCTTTATTTCCCACTATGTGGAACCAACCACAATAGGAATAGCTGAGGAGCAGTTTGAAACTTCCATTAGATATTTTGTTATCCAATAACCTGAATTGCACCTCTTTGTAAAAGGTGGACAAAAACTGATTTTTGTTGTTGTTCTTTTTGGCTTGAATTTTTTTTTTGCATTGTATGCTCATTGAATCTTGATTATAGTCTTAGGAAGCATCAGCTTTAGTTTATTATTTATTAATCACAATTACATCCAGACTCTTACTCTGAGCCCAGGGAGGCACACCTGGTATTATTCAACTGTATGCTCAGCTGAACAGTAGCAACTAGTCCATGGTCACCAGTATGATTATAATATAATATAAAACAGCAACAATAATAATTACAGGATCATCTACTAGTAGTACTGTAGTAGTGGTGGAGGTATCTTTAATATGGACATCACAGCAGGGTTGACAAGCAGAAATAGGAACTTCCTATGTCAGTAGGGCTTTCAGTCTCAATTTTGATTGAGGAAGATGAAAGAAGAAAGTGGTTGAAGGGAGAAGCAAGGAATTAAGTGAACAGATGAAGTTGACTCACTGATACTTAGGAGTTCACAGCATCATGGCTGAGCAGGACTTGTACCCCATCAGTGGTGTCACCAAACATATTTGCCCAGTCTGGTATGTGGATCTGTCCAACTTGTAATGCTCAGATGGATTCCAAGTCAAACATCCTTTCAAAAACCTTGGCATGTGGAATAAATGAAAAATAATCCAGATGCTTTGTAGATACGTGTGCAGCACTGAGATTCTAATTAATTTTAGCTCTGTCACTCAGCCCATCGTATTCTATCAGCTCTTTTGGACCCATTCCATACGTTTTAGCCTTAAAAATGTGTTTGGGAATACGTGTGTGGGTGTGTATGCACACTGAAACTAAACATTTTATGAAATATTTGGAGAAAGGGTGGACTTTTACAGGGTTTCGCTTAAATATGTAAACATACCCATTCCCTGCCATTGACTGCTGTGCTGCACCTGCTTCCAGCCATGAAAAATAGAGAAACTGTCAGGCTGAAGGTGGTACTGGAGTATTAATAAGAAAATGTAGCCATGCAATTTAATTTGCACCTTGATATTGTGCTCACAGCCTTTGTTGGTGAGGGTGACACAGTGATTTGTAGAATGTAACTAATGATCTGACATTTGATTTTGCCTCATTAATGCATATGCTGGTTTAGACTCATTTATCCTCTCACCTGTTTATTTCTTAATAAGCTTTCAGTGAATGTGTGTTTAAAAAAAAAAAAGCCCTGAAAATGCTGTAACTAACTTTCAGGATGTGATAATATGGAAATGGTTAGTACTCGGCGATACGGCCCTGGTTAGGACTTGGATGGGAGACCACCAAGGATGTTCAGGGTTGCTACACACAGGCAGGCAGTGTTTATCTCTTGCTTTGAAAATCCCACACGGTTGCCATAATCAGGGCTCTTCTTGACACTTTCTGCCACCAGTGTGCCAATATCAAAGGTTGGCTCCAGCCAGCTTTTCCAATCTATCTCACCCCAAAACCCTCCCTATTAAAGCCCCCATCCCAAATGGTTCATGCTGATCCCATGATCCCCAGCAGGGTTTGAGGGAGGGAGAACTGCGCCCTGCTCCCCTGCCACACCGAGCCCCTGTACCAGTGCATGCCCAGTGCATCATGCCCCCGCCCCCCGCCCCTTGGCGCTATGTCACTGATCCCCAGCATAGTCTGTGTTGTTGACCAAAGGGATCCCTTCCTCCTCTTTCCACCAGAAGAACAGCTGGTTTGATCTTCTTTATCTTTATTAACCTTTAATAGGAATAGAGGCTGGTTTGATTCTGACTAAATGTATGCTAATGTAAGGCAGTTCCATCAATATAATGAAACCCTCACTGCAGCCTACTGCTCTTGTCAGGAAATATTACTTATAAAACAGAGTTAGTGCAATAAGGAGGCAGAGACAGTTGCTTTTTACTGTAATAAAGTTTACTTACTAAGAATGAGGGAGTAGGTATCAATTACCTGGTCACTGACTTCTGACCTCACTAAATAATTAGCATGTAACAATTAACTCCTTCATTGCTGGATTGTGTGACTGGCACTTTCCAAATCCCAGCAACTCTCAAAAGAAAAACACAGGAAGAGCTCTGCTGGATCAGATCAGGGGTCCATCTAGTCCAGCAACCCTGTTTCACATAATGGCCAACCAGTTGCCTTGAAAGGCCAACGAACAGGACATAGAGGCCAAGATCATCCTCTGATGTTGCCTCCTGGTGGTGGTATTCAGATTGTTACTGCCTCTCCCCAAAATGCTGCTCCTGGGCAAAAGGGGCTTACAAGAACAGCATGAGGGGCATTCAGAGATCTGTAGCAGGAAGGGCAAATTGGCAAATATCGCTCCCCCTTCCATTCATAGAAAATGTACTTGTGACCCAATTCCATTATCATCAAACTTTGAAGAGTCAACCGCTTTTCTCTACCTTTAAGAAATATCAAAGCAGTTCACAATCACTTTCCCCTCCCCACAACAAGCACCTTGTGAGGTTGATGGGGCTGAGAGAGCTCTGAAAGAACTGTGACTAGCCCAACAGGCTTCATGTGGAGGAACAGGAAAAACAAACCTGGTTCACTAGATCAGAGTCTACCATTCATGTGGAGTGGAGAATCAAACCCGTCTCTTCAGATTACAGTTCACTTCTCTTAAACACTGTACTGTGCTGACTCTCATGGGACAGAAATCATCTTATAGAAACCATGGATCGGTGAAAAAACATATAGTTTGCATGAAGAAAGTCTGAAGTTCAATCTCTGGCATCACCAATTATAGAATCTCAGGCAGCAGGTGCTAGAGCAGATGTTTATCTCCCTGACACTCTGGAGAGTGATGTTCAGTGACACCCACCCTGACATGAGTTAGTGCATTGAGCTAGATCAGGGGTCTGCAACCTGCGGCTCTCCAGATGTTCATGGACTACAAATCCCATCAGCCCCTGCCAGCATGGCCAATTGGGAATTGTAGTCCATGAACATCTGGAGAGCCACAGGTTGCTGACCTCTGAGTTAGATGAACCAATGATCATACTTTGCATAGGACCATTTCATCCTTCTCCACATTAGCTCTCTTGACAACCTTTCTTCATCACTCATTGATGTAGTGGCGTAGTGGTTAAGAGCAGGTGCCTTCTAATCTGGAAGAACCGGGTTTGATTCCCCGCTCTGCCGCTTGAGCTGTGGAGGCTTATCTGGGGAATTCAGATTAGCCTGTGCACTCCCACACATGCCAGCTGGGTGACCTTGGGCTAGTCACAGTTCTTCTGAGCTCTCTCAGCCCCACCCACCTCACAGGGTGTTTGTTGTGAGGGGGGAAGGGAAAGAAGATTGTAAGCCCCTTTGAGTCTCCTACAGGAGAGAAAGGGGGGATATAAATCCAAACTCCTCCTCTTCTTCTTCTTCATTCACAAAACTATATTTTTTCTTTCAAAACCAGCTCCCAGGAATGAATATTCAAATTAAGCCCCACCACAGGAGCTTATGTTTACAATCTTCTCTTTCTAGACAGGACACCTAGACACCTATCACTATCTCAAAGCCTTTCTAGATGACCATTTAAAGGTGCAGGTTATGTGCAATGGTTGGTTCAGCTGTAGAAAAATATAATGTTTTGTGTTCATGAGTGTGTCCAAGTGAGAGGAGGAAGAAAAATGTTTGGGGGAAAAGCCAGCCTTTGTGTGATGAATGAGATCTTGGTCTTCCCCAGCTGAAGCTTTGAACGCCATGAACTGGTCACAAAAATCACCCGCCACCAGGATGTGGAGTCTCTCTCCTTGAGACGGGTTAGTTGTTTCACTCAAGCACAGCCACTGATCACCAAGGCAGCCCCTTCCTATGTCGAGATGAACGACTGCTCCAGTCGGTAGGTCCCAAACCATTTAAAGCTTTATAAATCACAACCCGCATCTCAGATTTCTCGTGGGTCAGACTCTCTATCCGGTTAAATCTCCTTTGTTTGGCTTGGGCGGCTCAAAGCACAGCTAAACCTCCTTCAAGAAGCCAGTGGAGAATTCTCTTTGCAGGGGCAAGAAATCGGGGCTCTGTGGACAAATCGGAAACGCAAGGCCCAGTTTAATCCATCCGTGTATGCAGGAGGTTAATGAGTCTTCCTGCTATGTGAACATGTTTACCTAGAGCCTTTCGCACTGCCTAGTGCTTGGTCTCGGTGCTTAGCGCCGGATTATGCTGCATCTGTAGCCTGCATTTCCATCTGTATTCTGCAAGCGTCTTATTTTCCAAGCAGAGGGTCAGTTTAAAAACTAATCCTTCTGCCTCATTTATTAACTAGCCGAATAATAGCTGCATGATGTGAGGGTGCCAAATATATGCAAAGCTTAAAAGTTATCACTGGTTGTTGGCCTCCCTCCCCCCGCCCCCCAGACTTTGTTCCAAATGAACAATGGAATCACTAGGCCATCTGGTGGTGAATGGAAAATTGACAAGCCCGGCCATCTAAATAAAGTCATTGTGGGAGGGAGGCTCCAGAATTAGTAATAGGCTCTGATCCATTTTAGGGTTGCAACCCTCCAAGTAGGACCTAGAAATCTCCTAGAGTTACAGCTGATCTCCAGGAGACATAAATCAGTTCCCCTTGGCAAAGTGACTGCTTTGGAGTATGAATGCTATTGCATTATACCCAGTAGCGGGATTCAAATAATTTAACAACTGGTTGTTTACAAGCACCATTTTAACACCCAGTTCTGCCAAAGTGGTGCGAACCGACTGAATCCCACCACTGATTGTACCCCATTGAGGTCTCTTCCCTCCCTAAACCCTACAGTCCACAGACTCCATACCCAAATCTCCAGGAATTTCCAAGACTAAACCTTACCACGATCATTTCTAGCTGACTGGTTCAAAGTTAGATTAAGATTGCAGGTAGCTGTATTGGTCTCTAGAAAAATTTGTCATGCCAAAGTCATTCAACACTTTTTGGGTAGGGCTAGCCAAAATACTGCAAAATAGCATGCAAGTTTTTGACATCCCAGAACTCTTCCTTGGGCAAGATGTTCACTCCTTTTTTTTTTTTAAAAAAAAGGGGGGGGTTAGAAAGGAAAATGGTAGTTAAAGGCGCAGTGAGATAGTCTCTCTGTCAGCAGCTTCAAGATGGACAACAGGATATCTTGCAGACTAAATTAGATTACTTGATGTTATATGCAAACCGTTTACAGGCCAGATCTCTGCTGGAGAAGAGAAGAAGAAATGGTCTCATTTCTGTTTAAAATGCAATGTCCCACCCATTAATCTGATGTGCCTTGATGCTGCCTAAAATTGGTTTGCACAGAACACCAAAGTGATCCAATTAAGCCGGCAACACATCCGATATTCCATCTTGAAACTGCACAGACAAAGACTATTTTACAGTGCCCTGAACCATTGCATCCTCTCACTGGAGTTGTTAATACTGGCTTGGAAAGTTCCTGGAGGGAGAAATGATGCCATATCTCACTGGCTCCGGCTATCGGGCAAATACAGAGCCTCGTAAATGTTTTAAATAAATAAATGCATGCCCCTTACCCGCCCTGCCCCGTACATAGAATGTGTGGATCTTTCAAGTGTATGAAGCCTTAGCTTGGACAGTAAAACCTGCGTTAAGAGCTTCACGGTGGAGAAGAAATGAAACAATTTTGAGAAGGGAGAGACTAGCAGGATCTACCAGAATTCACATATATATATTCCCAATAATTTGTTTCTTTCATGATTCTTAATTATATACATTGTTAGATTCTGGAATGTTTTAAAAGAAAACAATCGAAGGTATAATACTTCCATGGGAACGTGGAATGGTGTGGTTATCACATGATCTCAGCCAATTTTCAGAAGCTGAGCAGGGTCAGTACTTTGGTGGGGCTCTGCAGAGGAAGTCTCTGGTCCATGCTATTCATCAGCCAGCCAGCAGGGGGACTTACTGGCTGCTGGGGAGGACTGAACCAGTGTTTCAACTTCCAGTGATATGGGGGCACTCTGGTATTTGGGAAACACCTCTATGGTAAAAATGGCTTCTACCATAGAGTTTTTGTCCATTGGTGATGACAATGCTGAGATGCTGGTATAAGTCTCCTCTTTGGCAACTCCAGTTTCTGACTTACCTTGAAAACCCTTGCTGGGGCCACCAGAAATCCGTTGTGACTTGATAGCACTTACATGTGTATGTAAAATTTCCATATTCAGAGGTGGTATATAAGAATACCATATGAGAGTACTTCCCTCATGCCAGTTTGTGGACTTGTTTGGCAGTAGAATTTGAGCGAGGGGGGTTGTGGAGGGAAGGGCCCCAGCTAGGTATAACATAATAGAATCCATTCTCCAAAAGCATAAGGTGATCAGATGGTCACCTTCGCGAACCAGGACGGGCGGGCGGCCGCGCGCCCGCAGCCGCAGGAGCGCACTGCCTTCTGGGGCGCTCCTGTTTCCTGCCCTGTCACAGGGCTGGAAACGGCAGCACTCCAGAAGGCCGTGCGCTCCTGCGGCCGCACGGGAGGCTGCCGCACTGCCTTGTGCCCCAGAACCCGGGACATTTGTAAAACCCAGCGGGACGCGGGACAAGTTGTTTCAAGGCGGGACTGTCCCGCCAAAAGCGGGACGTCTGGTCAGCCTACAAAAGTAACCATTTTCTTGAAGAACCTGATCTCTGTCACCTGGAGATCAGATCTAATTCAGGAGATATCAAGGCTCTACCAGGTAACCCTAGAATACAGGTGGCCCATCATTCTGCTCCAGTAGGAAATTTCCTGTGTTCTCAAAACACTAAACTTGGCACAGCACTATTGCCTGACCTTTCTGACCATAAGAATGGCAAGAGAATCTGGAGTATCTTAAAAGGAAAAAATGTAACTTTAGGAGACCGTTTTATAAGAGAGGGGTTACTGTAAATCAGAAAGAGCTTTTTGATTAATTAAAGATAATTGTTCTTATTGCTTGTGTTAACAATGCAAAGGCAGTAAAGTTCGTTTTCAGCAGTAGGCGACAGGATTATTGATAGTGATCATTGCTTTTCATTCAGTTCCTTGCAGCTGGATCTGCAAACGTGGCAACCCCACCCAGGAAACAAGGCTATGGGCCTGTCATAACTGCTTGGATGTTTCTCTTTGAGTAATTAAAAATTAATTCTTGCAATCCTTCCACTCTGTTACCTCTCTTGTGCTAAAAACAAATTTCAAAAGCACAATGTGATGAAATTTCTGTTTTCAAAGCACAGATTGAAGCACAGATTAAAATGTACTATGTGTGGACCTGTTTGGTCAAATCTACTTAAATGGTTTTTGCTTTCCTCAAGCTTTCTCTAGTTTTCTTAATCAGGATATGCTAATGCTAGAGTTTGTGAGAAAAGGAAGAAACGTGCCGTCTTTTTATATTTGTTTCTGGATGTTTGCCCCCAGGTGTGATGGTGCCAGGAAGCAACTTTTTCTCCTGTTTCCCCAAAGCATCGTGCTGCTTCTGTGCACCAACCGGGTTTTCCTCTTCTGTGATTTCCCCCAAACTTGATTCACTGTCCTTGCGCCCAGCCTCTCCTGTGGTGTGGCACCCAATAGTTCTCTCTGTGCTGGGGCACGCCCGGCCTCTCCTGCGGCATGGCACCTAGCAGGCCTGAAACCGGCGAGCATGGCCCTGGCATGGAGGGAGCCGGATGCAAGGACCTGGCCAATGCCCAATGGATCCCTCTGTGCCTGGACTGCGCTCACTGGCTTTGGGCCTGCCAGGCACCAGGCCTACAGGAGAGGCTGGGTGCAAGGAGGTAGGGGTACAATTTGGGGGGAGGGAGCAAATTTGGGGACCCGAGGGACACTATTTTAGTTCTTGCCCCAGTGTCATTTTGTTTAGGTACGCCTCTGCCGAAAGCCCAACCCCCCATCTCAGAGGTGGAATCCAGCAGGTTCTCACCAGTTCCCGAGAGTGGGCTACTAATTATTTGTGTGTGCCAAGAGGGGGTTACTAATTGGGTCTGCTTTTCCATTAGAAATTCCATTAGGTCCAAAAATCATAAAGTCCTGTTGTTTCCTATGTGGCTGGTTAGCAAAGGTAGAAAATGGGATAATTCTCCCTGTTGGGCTGTTTTAAAAAACATGTTTTACTAATATGGTAAAGTTCCTTGTTTAAGGAAAGTATCCTTCTTTTGATTTCTAGAAACAAAATTAAGTATTTGAAAGTATTAAGTATTTGACAGGCAGTCAATTAGAGGAGAAGTAGTTGTTTCTGTTGGCAGTAGACAATAGGACTTGCTAAAATGTGAAAGATACCAGCTGGAAATTAGGAACTTTTTTTTACAGTAAGAGTTTTTTACAGTAACAGAGAAATTATTAATGCCCCGCCCCGGAATGCCCCGCCCAGCCCCATTGGCGCTACGCCACTGTTTGAATCCCACCACCATGGGAACCTGTTATTAAAATTTTTGGATCCCACCACTGCCTCATCTCCATGCCAGTAACCAGGGGTGACCTAGCAACTCTACCTGTGAGATAGATTAGTCTGAGAGTCTGTGACTGGCCCAAGGTTACCCATCGAACTTCCATGGCAGTGGGGATAGGAACCAGGACATACAAGGATGCAGATTTCCATATGGAAACGTTCTGTGCTGGATCCTTCCTAGGTCAGTACTGATGTGTGTACATCGGTCTGATCGCTTGGATTTCATGCATCTGTCTAGCTGTCAGATCCCCACGTGACCAGGAGGATGCAGATATACGAAGAGACAAAACGGGTTCCTGCCAGTGCCAAAAGGCATCTTGAAAACCTGCCCTTTCTATCTTTGCCCGGAAGTCTGTCTACATCTTTCCATTCTTCCCTATTATTTCACACATTCTTTTTTTTGTTTCTAAATTGTTACAACCAGCCCAGTTTGTGACTCACCTCACGTTCTAATCCCATCCGAGCTACAATGTTTATTTCACAGGACGTTCAATTAATTAGTAATACAATCTGCCGTGAAGCCTTGTTTCCTCTCCCTTCGTCGTTGCTAAGTATAGCCTGAATAGCACAGCAAGCCACAAAAGAAAAAATAATTAAGTAACCTCAAAAGGCCAAATTGCAACTATTTCACATTGTGCAATACTTTGCGAGGGTCGAGGGTGCTGGCATAGTCAGACTCTAAACAGCTCTTGTAAGACAACAGTGGATTCCTTAACCTGGTCTCCAACATGAGATGCACACACAGATCAGCCTTTTAGTAAAACATTACAGTAAATGTGTGGCTTCTACAGACAACAACAGGCACATACTGGAGGTGAGGCTCCCCTTCTGTTGCAGAAACACCCAAAAGAATTGACCTCAGATCAACCTGCTGTTCTCTACTCACTGCTGCTGCAGGAATAAGGGAGGAATGTAAACGAAAAGGCTCTGATGTCACTGTAAGAAACGGTCCCCTAGATGTTGCACAGGAAGGGAAGCAAGACACATAGCTGCTGTTTTCAAGAGCAGTCATGAGACTACTGTTACCGCCCAAAAAAATGGCCAAAATATTTTCTTGAGTCAAGTTGCACGACTACACTGGCTCCATGTCAAGACGCAGAGACCTGTGTGGTTCAGAAGCCTCCATAAGACTTGCAAAGGACGTAAACATGTGATTGTGCCAGTGTTATATGGTTTCCCTCTTGCCTCTGTCCTTTTAAGATGTAATGAAAGCCCCTTTAGAGTAGAATTTATGATCTGCCCGCTGTTTAGGATTATAGTTTGACTAGGTTTCTCCAGTTAGCTTAAGATTTTGGTATTGTTAATTTAGGAGAGTCTTATGTGCTTTTACTGTATTGAAGGCTTTCTAAGGTTTCCCCTAATGTTTAAGTTTAGAAATGTCATTTTTGATATTTGTGTTTGTTAGTAAAAGCAGTAGCCTGTAGAAGCTGATATTAAGGGACAAGGAAGTTAGCCCTGGAATTCAGCTTAGAGCAACACCCAGCCGACTCCTTAGCAAAGACTCTTTGGTTTTGCAAATTAAATCTGATAGCAGCACCCAGAGGTTCCAGTCGTCGGAGAACGTGTCGGGACCACCATTGGACAGTTTGCACTCTCCTTTGTTGCAGGACTGAGGCACAGGAGCCTCAGGTCATAACAAAAGGAAACAGCCATCTGATAATGTAGATAACTGGGTGCGGTAGCGAGCCCACCCAGATTCTCTGAATGGACCTTTTCTGTTCTCCTTTCAGCACCATTGCGAAATCTCGTGGGAGGACGCTTGACAAGTGCGATTTCGTGATCCCATTCACAAAAGTTGTAACTGTATCTTTCTTTTGTATTGATGTTTCTTTATTGGTGTTCGGTAAGGGACCTGCCCCCTTACCTCCCCTTTTTACCTGCCCCTTTGATGTTTGTGTATAGAAGTGCTTGCGCTTGGTTACAAGAGCGCGATTCTCCTGCCCGAGCTGTGACCCTCACCTCCTTTGCTTTGAAGAACGTCGGCTTCCTGCGCCTCATTATGTTGCTGAGCTGAAATCACTTATTGTTACCCAAGAAACAGCGGTAACACTACCACAACATATCATTTGCCCTTGAGGTAAGAAAATCTATACACTGAGAGCATGGTCCAAATGCACAAGATGCAGAAACATGTTGAAGCTAAAAGAGATCCAGTTATCTTTGGTTTCCGGGGGGGGGGATCACCTCAGAATCTTGTGTATGCTGCTGACCTTCATAAAGGAATATTAGGATCTGCCTGTGTTCTGTAATTTATGTGAGAAATTAAACCTGGTGGGATGGCTATATACCACTTAAATAACAGCTGAACAAGGGCCCTTTCCCCACTTACCGTTTGCTGCGCGCTACTCTCCCCAAATAGCACAGGGTCCAGCGGCGCTCCCCACGAGTCCGGGCGGCGACAACGCAGTCACCCGACTCTGCCGCTCTCACGTCCCCTCAGCGCGCATCATTTCTGGCGCTGAATAAACAGCACCTTCTGCGCGGGGCAGTGGGGAACACGACCCCCGGCAGAAATCACTCGCGCTGAGAGTAGCACGCCGCAAACGGTAAGTGGGAAAAGGGCCAAGGTTGTTCTCTTAAGTTTAGCCCCGTTTCTCAAATATTATTTTTGGGAGCTACTGAGAGTGGAGGGAGGGAGGGAGGGAGGGGTGGCATGCAAGGGAGGGGACGGAGAAAGAAGGTGGTCAGGCGTTCAAGCATTATGGGATTTAGTGAAAGACAAATCTGTAACTGCTTTTAATAAAACTTTTGCATCAATTGGCATTCCCTGTTATTTGTCTTTCCATGAAAAGGGTTAAAATTAGCAGCCAAAAGCACAAACGGTCCCTTTCGAGTGTTTGTAGCTCAAGAAAAATGTTAAACAAATACTATAGAATTTATACCTGGCCTTACTTCTATCACAGCCTCAAAGGGGCTGATAGGGTTGGAGATTCGGACAGTCTAAATCCGAATTTTTACCGAATCTGCACTGATTCGGACGGATTTGGATGAGGAGGGGCCGAATCTGAGCTGTCCGAATCCTAACAGATCCGAATCCATGGGATTCGGATCACCAGCCGAATTGCGTTTTTATTTTTTGGGGTTTTTTCACGTTTTGGCCTGCAGGGGGCACATTTTTAAATATATCAGCACCAAAATTTCAGGGTATCATCAGGGGACTGTCCTGATGATACCCTCCAAGTTTGGTGCAGTTTGGTTTAGGGGGGCCAAAGTTATGGACCCCCAAAAGGAGTGTCCCTATCTCCCATTCTTTCCAATGCGAAGTAAGGAGATGAAGGCTACCCTTTTGAGGGTCCATAACTTTGGCGCCCCTGAACCAAACTGCACCAAACTTGGAGGGTATCATCAGGACAGTCTCCTGATGATACACTGAAATATTGGTACCGATACATCTACAAATGCACCCCCTGCAGGCACCCCCAGAAATTTGCACAAGATTCTTTGTTCTTCAGTGACTTAGCTGCATTGCTGTCAATAGGAATTTCTGATAGAGGGCTGTGGAGTGCACATTTTTCATGGTAAACCCACAAAACTTTCAGGGTATCTTCAGGAGAGTCTCTGGATGACACCATCCAGGTTTGGGTAACTTTACTTCAGGGGGCAGTGGGAGATGGACCCTCCCCTTTTTGGGTCCCATAGAATTAACCCCCTGAAGCAAAATTCCCCAAACCTGGATGGTGTCATCTAGAGACTCTCCTGAAGATACCCTGAAAGTTTTGTGACCATACCTTCAGAAATGTGCACCTCACAGCCCTCTACCAGAAATTCCCTATTGACAGCAATACAGCTAGAATCACTGCAGGCTAAGAATCTTAGACAAATTTCTGGGTGCCTACAGGGGATGCATTTTGAGATGTATCGGCACCAAATTATCAGGGTATCATCAGGTGACTGTTGCCCACCAAGTTTGGTGCAGTTTGGTTCAGGTATGGACCCTCAAAAGGGGTGCAACTATCCCCCCATTGTTTCCAGTGGTAGCTGATAGGGGCTACACTTTTGAGAGTCCATAACTTTAGCTCCCCTGAACCAAACTGCACCAAACTTTGGGGGTATCATCAGGACAGTCTCCTGATGACACCCCTGAAACCCCAGGTGTCACTAGCTTTAAAAATGCTGGTTTGCGTGTTTCACCGCTCACTCACTCCAGCAGGCTTCATGTGCAGGAGCGGTGAAACATGAAAACCGGAATTTTTTAAAGCTAGTGGCACCAAATTTCAGGGTATCATCAGGAGACTGTCCTGATGACACCTCCCAAGTTTGGTGCAGTTTGGTTCAGGGGGGGCAAAGTTATGGACCCTCAAAGGGGGGCCTCTATCCCCCCATTGTTTCCAATGAGAGCTAAGGAGATGGTGGCTACCATTTTGAGGGTCCATAACTTTGGCCCCCCTAAACCAAACTGCACCAAGCTTGGGGGGTGTCATCAGGACAGTCTCCTGATGATACCCTGAAATTTGGTGCTGATATGTCTAAGAATGCACCCCTGACAGGCACCCCAAAAAATTTGCCCAAGATTCTTTTTTTCTGCAGTGACTTCTGCATTGCTGTCAATGGGGAATTTCTGGTGGAGGGCTGTGGGGTGCACATTTATCAAGGTACAGTCACAAAATGTTCAGGGTATCTTCAGGAGAGTCTTTGGATGACACCATCCAGGTTTGAGGAACTTTGCTTATGGGGGCAGTGGGAGATGGACCCTACCCATAACATTGAACCCCTTGAAGCAACGGTCACCAAACCTGGATGGTGTCATGAAGAGACTCTCCTGAAGACACCCTGAAAGTTTTGTGGGTTTACCATGAGAAATGTGCACCCCACAGCCCTCCACAGAAATTTCCCATTGGCTGCAATGGAGCCAGCCAGCCACTACAGAGCACAGAATCTGGGGAAATTTTTTGGGTGACTATGAGGGGTGCAGTTTTAGAGCTACTGTCACCAGAATTTCAGGGTATCATACAAGTACTGTCCCTATGATACTCCCCAAGTTTGGTGCAGTTTGGTTCAGGGGGGGCAAAGTTATTGACCCTCAAAAGTGTAGCCCCCATTTCCTGTTAGCTTCCATTGGAAACAATGGGGGATGGGGCACCCCTTTTGAGGGTCAATAACTTTGCCCCCCCTGAACCAAACTGCACCAAACTTGGGGAGAATCATCAGGACAGTCTCCAGATGATATCCTGAAATTTTAGTGCTGCTAGCTTTAAAATTTCACCCCCTGCAGGCCAAAACGTGTAAAAACACCAAAAATTCAAAAAAAATAAAACGGACCCGAATTTTTCGGATTTACCCGAATTTTCGGGCATATCCGAATCGGCTATGATTCGGATTCGGGCATACAAATCATTTTATGCCCCAAAATACCCAAATCCGAATTTTACCGAATTTTTTTAGTATTGACCAACCCTAGGGGCTGATGTAGGATTCTCAGGAGGTTTTCCATTCTGGAATTGACCAGTCCCATGCTTGGTTAGCAGCAGCAAAGGAGCTGAATCACGTACTCTGCAGTCACACATGGGACTTGGATTTGGACATCTACACTTTAACTGTTGGGACTCAGCAATCCCACAAAATCACTCATAAGAAAATGCTTCGTGGGCTTGTGGTCCCCCCACCCACCCACCCACCCCCAGGCTTCATGGTGATGATTAATCTACACACTTTTATTTTTATTTATTTTATTTATTTTTTAAACTTTTATACCGCCCCATCCCCGGAGGGCTCTGGGCGGCTCTTTTATACCGCCCCATCCCCGGAGGGCTCTGGGCGGCTCTTTAAAAAACTTTTCCTCTGCGTGATCCTTGTGATAAATGGATCTATTTAAAACTTTCAATTAAACACAATGACCTGCTGGGAAGTTAGGTTGAGGCTTCCCATTTCAGGCATTTATTCATTTCCACGAGGGATAAACCAGATTAAATTACATTCTGACTGCTTTTCTTTTCACCTGTTTTGTTAGCTTTGTCATCATCCTTTTTCATCAGCCCCTATTAAAATGGAATCAGAAGAATATTTCTAAAGTCATCTCTTCCTTTGTCCTCCTCCTCCAACCATTGTTATTTATATCCAAACATGAACAGAGAATTGTCGAAGGCTTTCACGGCCAGAATCAATAGGATGTTTGGGTTTTCCGGGTTGCATGGCCGTGTTCTCCACAGATGCAGGCGAAATGTCAGGAGAAAATACTTCTGGAACATGGCCATACAGCCCGGAAAACCCACAACATCCTAATGAACCAAGAAAATTCCCTTTCCGTTTAGCTTTCTTCTGCAAAATGCACTTTCTGTAGTTTGTCCCACTCGGTTATCTTCTGATTTGCCATAACAAGATCCTTGTTTGACTCAGTTGATTCTTCACTGCAAGGTGTTGAAGACTTTCTAGTGAGGTTTGTGTCCTCTTTCGCTCATGAACCCACATGAAACTTCCTCCTATTGAATTAGACCAGGGGTCTGCCTAATTGGGTGTGCTGACAGGGGCTGATGGGAATTGTAGTCCACAAACATCTGGAGAACCACAAGTTGCAGACCCCTGAATTAGACCATCGACCCATCAGAGTCAGTTTTGCCTACTCAGACTGGCAGTGGCTCTCCAGGTTCTCAGGCAGAGTTCTTTCACATCACCTAATACCTGGTCCTTTTAACTGGAAATATCTGGGATTGAACCTGGGACCTTTTGCATGCCAAGCTGATGTTCTGCCACTGAGCCATGGCCCCTTCCTACAGCCCAGTTCTAATCTGTTTTACAGCATTGACGATATTAATAATGTGCTCTTCTATATCATAGACGTATTGTACAATAAAACCAACAATGAAGTGTGTGGTTCTAAAACAAATTAATTACCAATTATCTACTAACCCAGTGAAACTAAGCGTAGCTCCTGCTGATAGATTCCTGAGTCCCATTGGCTTCCATTGGAAGCCAGCATGGGGTAGTGGTTAAGAGCAAATGGATTCTAATCTGGAGAACCAGGTTCAATTCCCCACTTCTCCACCCGAGTGGCAGAGGCTTATCTGGTGAACCAGATGTGTTTCTGCAGTCCTACATTCCTGCTGGGTGACCTTAAGCTAGTTACAGTTCTTTGGAACTCTCTCAGCCTCACCTACCTCACAAGGTGTCTGTTGTGGGGAGAGGAAGGGAAAGGAGTTTGTAAGCCACCTTGAGTCTCCTTATAGGAGAGAAAGGTGGGGTATAAATCCAAACTCTACCTCTGCCTCCTCCTCCTCCTCTTCCCATAGAAAAGTCACCCGTGGCTTTCCTTCAACTCACTGGAGCAGGGGGTGTTTTGGATGAACCCATAAAACATCACTTTTGTTTAAATGGGGAGCACCTATTCAGAAACAACTACCGGTACCTCCATCATAGTAAGATGCCTGGTGTGGAATCTCCCAACAATATTCCATTCTGTAATTGATCCTTGCCTCCGGTGGCAGCCATTATATGGCAGTACACACTCCTGGAAGGCCACAACAATCTTTTTACATGAGGAAGCCAATAATGACCCTTAACAGTCTTCTTCCCAAATGTTCATTAAAAGAAGCATCTCCTCACACCTCTTAAAGTAAATGCTATGCTTTCCAGGAGCAATTCCTGGCCCATGCATAAAGGAGGAAGCTCTGAATCCACTTCCGCTTTCTCCATCCAACTTTCCAAACTGGGAAGGTACCAAAACTGTGACTTGCTGGATATTAAAGTCAAGCCTGATGCTAACAAGGATCCCCCCTCCCCCATTTATTAGGTTACAAAGATGAAGAGCAGGCGGCTATGGGGCATTGCAACTTGAACTCTGGAAGTTAAGTGGACTCTCTCACATATCCGTATGATTTCCATTTTGGTCTTTGAATTTCATAACTCACCAAACCCAATAATTAACTTCATAATTTAAAGACTGGCCTGAAATGCCCTTTTTAGGGAGTGAGCAGCCCATTAATTACTTGTGACAATGGAAAGGCCCTTCCAAATTGTTGCTTTATTGCAGAGGTCATTACTCAGTAGTAGTCCAGGATCCAAATTGGGTCGTCACTTTAATGAGAAAATCTCAGTCTATTAATCGTATTAATCTTAGCTAATGAAAAATTGATTAAATCTACATACATTTGCATATAAAATATGACATCGTTCCCAACACTAGGACATATTTTACTTGGGATGTTTCAGAAGTATTGATGAAGGCATCATCTGGCAGAAGATGTGTTCCCTTCTGCTACTTATAGAAGGGGACACATCTTTTATGATAGTATTGGGCATCCAGCAGCTTGGTGTAGTGGTTAGCGTGTTGAACTAGCATCTGGGAGACCAAGGTCAAATTTCTATGAAGCTTGCTTGGGCCAGTCACTCTCTGGCCCCTTCCGCACATGCAGAATAATGCACTTTCAATCCACTGTCACAATTGTTTGCAAGTGGATTTTGCTATTCCACACAGCTGCAAAGTGGATTGAAAGTGCATTATTCCACATGTGCGGAAGGGGCCTCTATCAGCCTAACCTCACGGGGTTAATCTGTGGATAAAGTGGAACAGTGGAGACCAAAATATGCCACTCTGTGCTCCTTGGAAGAAGGCCTAGAATGCATTAAACAAGCAAAGAAGCAAACAAAGGAATGCATCTTTTAAGATAGTGACCTTTTGTGCACTTACTTCTTGCCTCAAGGCTGTTCTGCTCCACAGTGGGTTTTTTCCCCACAATTTCCTATTTACACAAGAGATTGGGCTGGAGAACTAACTCAGATACTGGTTTTCAGTTACAGCAGAGATAAGCTGGTCCAACAGTTTTTACTTGTAAGGAAGGCACCTCTTATAACCATCAACATTAGCAAACATACAAGAACTAGAAACTGAAACCAAGAGCTTCACCCTGTTGGACCAAACTAAATCACAGATAATAGATGGAGGAGCAAATATATACACAACAAATGTACCACACTAGTAGAGCCCCCTTTGCCTACTGTGTTTTCATTTTAAAAGGGCCATTTTTTCTTATCTAGAATACCAGCTCCTTTGTTTCCTGGCATCTGATAGCTCAATAGACCAGTCCTTTGCTTTAGCGTTAGACCTGCAGCATTTAAACACACACAGACACACACACAAAGCTCCTCTGATTGTTTAGAAATGGTGGCCAGAAGCGTGAAAAAAACTGCCGTTGGGAAAACTAAGGAAGGCAAGAAGGAGCAACAATGCCTGGATATTATTGATGCTTTAATGCCAATAGACAGAAAGTAGTGAATCCAAAAGTGGAATCCAAAAATTTTAATAACAGGTTCCGATGGTGGTGGGATTCAAACAGTGGTGTCGCTGCACACATGCACCTCCAGTCCCTATTGGGCAGGGAGGTTGCTTTAGTAACCCCTTCTCGGCACTCAGAAAAAATTAGTAACCACTTCTAGAGAAGTGGTAAGAACTGGTTGGATCCCACCTCTGTGTGTAATGTTCTCTCTAATGAAATCAGTTTTATAATCTTGAGGTCCAATGTGCTAGAATTAATATCCAGACAGGTTTTGGCTAGTTGTATTATTTATTTATTTATTTATTTTCCTTTTTTCCTGCTTTATATTTCCCTTTTTATCTGTCAATGATAATCAGAAAAGTAATTTAAAAATTATATATAAAAGAATTACACTTCCTGTTTTGCTTCATGGGGGAAAAAGCAAAACAACAGGAAAAAAAACACACTTTGCCCATGTTTAGAAACCGTGCCGCATCTATGCTGTGTCCCATTATGGCTTGGGAAAAGCAAAAAGCAGCGCATAAAGGAAAATCTACAGCGAAGGAAAGATAAATGCATTGTGAGGCCAGTGTTTGCCACCTGTAGCTTTTATAAGTATTTGTGCAACGAATTACATATTAAAAATATACTTTCGAATTGATTGGAAGCACCCTTTTCATTGACCAAAATCATCTGTCCAACTAAATGACCAAGCATAATTTCACTAAGTTATGTGCCCATTGTGGGAAAAAACACATTTTCCCAATCACTATTGTTGAGACAAAGGAGACTCCTCAGCCACAGCATTCCTATTCCACTAGGAATGTGACTGGGTTACCCACTTTCAACCCACTTTCACAATTGTTTGCAAGTGGATTTTACTATTCCGTACAGTAAAATCCAGCTGCAAAGTCAGAGGTGGGATCCAGCAGGTTCTCACCAGTTCCCGAGAGTGGGCTACTAATTATTTGTGTGTGCCGAGATGGGGTTGCTAATTGGGTCTGCTTTTCCGTTAGAAATTCCATTAGGTCCAAAAATCATAAAGTCTTGTTGTTTCCTATGTGGCTGGTTAGCGAAGGTAGAAAACGGGATAATTCTCCCTGTTGGGCTGTTTTAAAAACATGTTTTAGAAATATGGTAAAGTTCCTTGTTTAAGGAAAGTACCCTTCTTTTGATTTCTAGATCAAAATTAAGTATTTTAAAGTATGAAGTATTTGACAGGCAGTCAGTTAGAGGAGAAGTAGTTGTTTCTATTGGCAGAAGACGATGGGACTTGCTATAATGAGTTTAAATTATGGACAGAAATATATCATCTGGAAATTAGGAACGTTTTTTACAGTAAGAGTTTTTTACAGTCACAGAAAAATTATTAATGCCCCGCCCCCGGAATGCCCGGCCATGCCCCCGTCGTGCCCCGCCCAGCCCCACTGGTGCTACACCACTGTTTGAATCCCATCACCATGGAAACCTGTTACTAAAATTTTTGGATCCCACCACTGTGCAAAGTGCATTGGAAGTGCATTATTCCACAAGTGCGGAAGGAGTCTCAGTATCACAAACATGTACTTTCTCTTCTGTCTCTTGCCCACGACATCATAGATGATTATCAATTCTTTCCTTTTACTTTACACTTATCTTCATTTTTAAACCTTTTAAACTTTTCTTAACTTGTTGAGCGAGTGAGCATTCTGAAGTACATTACTCCAGTCTTCCAACATTTTTTTAAAAAATACTGATGGATGTCAGGAAAGCTATCTATATGCTGCTAGCCTAAATCAGGACATATACTACTTCAGCACTTCTGTCTTTATAATTTTTTGCAAGAGTTTTTCTCATGTCTCAAAAGGCCTTGAGCCAGAGTAATCAATAGGAATTTCAATACAGTTAATGATGCAAGTGGCACAAATACCTTTCAGATAAACTGAAGCACCAAGACTTGAATGTAATCCGAATGTAAGCTGTGTTCTCCTTGCCAATAATACACTCTCACAAATCAACCATACCTCGGATGTCATTGCTTGGTCCTTTGACACGAATATGAATGTTGCAAACTGGGTTCTAAACTTTAGATTTAATTATACAGAGGCAATTTTTAAAAAGGAATTATTTGAGAAAATGATAATGTGATTACCGGGAAACAAATACATTAACTATTCATGAGAAGGCATGTCACATTTAATATCTATTCAGTGTTGCTTCCTTGTGTGGCACCTTGCACTAAGCAGCACACACCCTCGTACACCAGTGCATGCAGAATGATGCGTCCTCCCCACACCCTTCTGAGGTTCACAGGTTTCTTCCTCACACCTTTTCTAACTGAATATGCATGACTGGTCATACTACAGGTAGCACGGGACAGTTTACAGTGCAGTCCGAAGAGTGCCTTCCAGGCAGTAAGCTCCACAGAACAGACCTGAGTAGGCAGTACGCTACACAGGCAGTAAGCTACACAGAACAGATTCTGTGTAGACTCTCAAGGCTTCAGGATTTGAATAGCTATGCAAAGGGATGGCAGAAGTGAATTGGGGGAAAAAAATCTCTCCAAGAGCATGCGTCGGGCTTGTTTTTCCCCCCTCTCCCACTTGCACTGTTGCAGTAAAGAATTCCTCATCATATAAGATTAACAGAGGAAGAGATCTGATGTCCACCTAATCGGTTTCTAACAGGGGCCAGCTACTTGTCTCTGAGAGCCCACTAGCTATGCTGAACTCCATGGTGTCGTGTTGACATAGCAGTGGCTGTGTAGGGATGGTTGGAAGGGGGATTGTGAAAGATGTGTTGTGAGGACTGCAGAAATGTGCATCTGGGGATGTTTGTATTTTCGTTGTGCGTGCACAATGACATTAAAGTTTATCTTATCTTATCTAAGAAGACGTAATTGTCTTATGGTTCCCTAACAACTGGTGCACAGAGGAATCACAGTAGTCATTGAGTAGTTTAGTGGACTCTAACCTGGAGAACATGGTTTGATTCCCCATTCATCCACGTGAGCAGCGGACTCTAATATGGTGTACCAGGTTTGTTTCCCCATTCCTGCACATGAAACCTGCTGGGTGACCTTGGGCTTGTCACAGTTCTCTCAGAACTCTCTCAGTTCCACCTTCCACACAAGGTGTCTGCTGTGGGGAAAGGAAGGAAAGGTTATTGCAAGCCACTTTGCAGTAGAGGAAAGCCAAGTATAAACCATCTTCTTCTTCTTCTTATAAAGCACAGGTGTTCCACTGAGCCACCATGTCGCTCATAGCCACAGGTAGACCAATTCTACAAACATATGTCTGGGTCATTTTTAAAACCATCTAGGCTAGCAGTGATCAAGTTTTGCAGGCATAACTTCCACACATTAATTATGCACTGTGTGAAGAAGTACTTTCTTTTATCTTTTCCAATGAGAGCTGCTTGATACTCACCAGTTTGGCTCGTAGTCTGCTGGTTGTGAACTGAGAGCCAATTTTCCATTGAATAGTCTGGCTATGAAAAGTATGGGCCAGGTTTTTTTGTGTTATCTTTCATGTCAGATAATATAAAAGTACTCTTCTATTGGCAGTGTTTCACACATGCACATTCATAGTTCAATGGGAGTCCCCTGCCCCCAACAGACCTGTTATCCAGGCATGCCACTCGATAAGCAGTGCTATAAATAGTAAACAATTCAGTCAGCCATTGGTTTTAAATAAACATTGCATTTTTTAAAAAAGTCTTAGTGCACGGTGTATATTTAAGTCTCTGCTACTGTTGCCATTCCACGCATTCATCTTTTCACACTGTCTGAGGTGATACTTTAGAATTATATATAATACTTTCCTCCCAATCAAACCTAGACCTGTTTTGTTTTTACAACATAAAATGCACAGTTATAACTGAGTTAGCACATACATTTGTATTAATTAGCACACATTTAGACTTTTAAAGTAAAAATGTCTCAGGTTTCTACCAGCAAAATCATAAATACACTCAGTAGTAAAATGGGAGAGAACTGCAAACTGGTAGACTCTTAGCACATTTTCTTCTTGCACACAAATATAGCCAGGAGGTCCACAAGGGCTTGTGGAAGATCCCTAACTTCCCCATCTGCCACTATTTGCTCTTTCCCTTACTTGAAAGTCCTGATAGTCTCTCCCCCCCTTCCGGCTTCCATTTCTCTTTTTACCCACCAGCCAGCCTACCTTAATCTGCCCTCCAGTCTTCAGCTTTGCCTTCTTCCCTTCCATTGGCCTGGATTCAAAGAATCCTCCCTCAAAAGCCAAAACCCCCACAGAAAAAGACCTGCCCTTCCCCTTGCCTTTTACTGACAGAAACCAAGGCTAAAAGGCTGGCAATGTTGTGCGGTTCCTGGCAACCGCTGCTAAAGGCATTCATTTCTTAAAACTACAGGTGCTGATTTTATTTGTGTGGGAGGATAAACCCCCAGATTTTTAAAATACAGATTTCAGATTTTTCTGTAAACCTGGGCAGTTTTACATTTCTAGATAGATCTGACTTCTCTGTTCATGGTTCCAGTCTCCAGATTTAAAGATCCACAGACATGAGTACATTAAGAATTAAATACATCAGCAAGTAGTAGATCTGCAAGGACTTTCAGGGAACATCACATTATCTGCCCCACTATTTCTTCTTCCCCTACCCTGAAAGTCCTTACGGCTTCTTCCCTTTTCCTGTTCCCTATTCGCCAGCCAATCTTCCCACCCAAAATGGGAGCCCCAAGAGTGTACATTGTTTTCCTCTCCTCCTTAGTAATACCATCTTGCTTGCTGGGCTGCTGCAAGGAAATGAAACTCCACCACCACTCCTATTGCACAGTTACAAAGCTGTTCAGCAGCCACTGAAGGCAAATAGTAGACTGGGCACCTTTTTCAGCCTGGCCTTTTCAGGTCCAGAGAACTGTAGTGATTGAACCTGGAACCTTGTGTATATAAAGGAAACATTCTATCACTAAGTCACAGCCCCTGAATATTTCCCACAAGACTTCTGTTGCAGCGGTTCTCAACCTGTGGGTCGCGACCCCTTTGGGGGTCAAACAACCCTTTCACAAGGGTTGCCTAAGGCACTCTGCGTCAGTGTTGTCCATCTGTAAAATGGATAAATGTTAGAGTTGGGGGTCACCACAACATGAGGAACTGTATTAAAGGGTCGCAACATTAGGAAGGTGGAGAACCACTGTGTTCGAGACTAATCTAGGAGTGGCCAACCTATGGTGCTCCAGATGTTCATGTACTACAATTCCCATCAGCCCCTTCCAGCATGGCCAATTGGCTATGGGGCTGATGGGAATTGTAGTCCATGAACATCTGGAGCACCATAGGTAGGCTACCCCTGGACTAATCAAAACAAATACCTCATTTCCCACACAAGAAGGCAAACATGTCCTGTAGATTTGAACTTTTCTGTAAGACAGGCACAAGTTCTTCCTGGTACCATATCCCATAGTGACAAAAAACACAGGGCAATAAGCAGCTGAACAGAATCACAAATGCTATTTCAGTTATTCAAAGCATTCAGCAGGCCCCCAAGGCCAATCCATTCAATGTCCACAGCTCACAGCAGTCATGCTTTTTAAAGTCAGCTCACACTGTCTTGAAGCCAGGCTGCTGAGAGCTGGAGACAGGGCAGACCGGCTTCCAGTTGCAGCTGAGCGTCAAAAGCCAATTCATGCTTTCTTGGACTCCTGACATCGGCACAGACATCACCGGCTCAGTTCATGTCAGCACGGCTAAGAGCCTGCACAGACTGATTAAAAGCCGCTGCTGCCAAAGGCTGCAAAGGTCATATGTTTGATCCTTAGTTCTGTACATATTGCCATCTACCCTGCTGGGATCCATTTTTGTCTTCAGCTCTTTGCTTCTCATGTGACATTCAAGGTAGCCTATGAAAATTGCCCGTGGCTTGCACGATCTCTTCAGATCTGCACTCACAATAAGCCACAAGATTCCCAAGCATGGTGATTTTGTCCTCTTTCCCGTTGCTTCATTTATCTTGCAGCATTACACATCTTCAGTATCATTAACAATTTCATACTGCATTTCACCTATCTTTGGGACTGAAGGCCTTGTGTGTGTGTTTTTTAATCAAAGGTTATGATGCATTTTCCTTGTGCTGTTCCTAGATCAATCTCTCATCCTCCTCGGGGAAGAAGGTCATCCATTGATTATCTGAGCAGTGCGATTGCTTTTTCTGTGCAGTTTCCCACACAAGCTTTATTACATGGCACAGGAATGAAAAGGATCAACACTGTGTATTATCGAAGGCTTTCACGGCTGGATTCAACTGGTTGTTGTGTAACAGACTTCTCTTTGTGATACACCTCTGAAGATGCCAGCCACGGATGCAGGGGAAACGTTAGGAACAAGATCTACCAGACCACGGCCACACAGCCCAGAAAACCCACCACAACCAGGTCAACAGTGTCTTTACCTTCAATATTATCTTCCAAGTTCAAAGTTTGTGACTGACTATGGGAAAACGACCATGTAAAACTTGAAGTCATGCTGCTTAGGAAATGAAAGATCTGACTCATCTCCTAACATTATAGCTGCAGTACTAGATGATTACTCCGTAAGGGCTCGATCAGGGGTCTGCAATCTGCGGCTCTCCAGATGTGTGTGGACTACAAATCCCATCAGTCCCTGCCAGCATGACCAATTGGCCAAGCTGGCAGGGGCTGATGGGATTTGTAGTCCATGAACATCTGGAGAGCCGCAGGTTGCAGACCCCTGGGCTAGATACTGGAAGCCAGTTTGAATGGTAATCACACAGATCATATTTGGAATATTTTTTTCCTTTTACGATTTTCAGTTTCCGACATCTGCCAGCTTAGAACAACCTTGCTTGATCAGACAATTGGTCTATCCCGTCCAGCATCCGAATGCCACAGGGACAAAACAGACAACTTGTGAGGCCCAGAGCTGTGTAACTTGAGGCCAAAGCCCCCCTCTGCACCCACTCCTAGAGTTGCCATTCTCCAGGTGAGGCCTGGATTTCTCCAGGAATTGCAGCTGAAATCCAAAAATACAGTGAAATGGAGGAAATGACAACGTTGGAGGACGGTCTTAATGAAACCACTTCCCCACTGAGCTCTCCTCCTTTCCTGAACTCCACCTTCCCCAGGTTTCACACCCAAACCTTCAAGAATTTCCCCAGCTGAAGTTGACAACTCCAGCCCCCCCCCTCCCCACCCCAGTGAACAGAACTTATTTTTTTAAAAAATCTATGAGCAATAAAGATTCTCTGGAATTTTTCAGGGCACCATTCAATCTGCTATTATTTCAGTGGGTGCATGGAGGAAAACACGTGCGGTATGACGCAGCAAAAAGTCAACAGGTTTTGTTCAGTATGAAAAGCATTGTCTATATCAAGCACACATAGCACAAGTGGCATTATTAAATATGCTGTGAGCAAAGCCAGAAGGAAAAAAAGATTAAAAATGAAAAGACAATAATACAGCAGGGAAATCTAGCAACTGGAAAGGGAAATTGTGAGGTATATAATTCTCACATGCCACCAGAAGAGGGCTCTCATGGGCTTTTCATGCCTCTAAGATGAGATTTTTCTTATATTTCCCATGGTAACATTTTCAAGGCATAAATCAAACACAAATGAATAACCTTTGATTTATCATTCCTAATGGAGATGTACATCATACTGATGTGTCATCACATTTCAAGAGCGGCCATTATGATGCCAATCTTACAGTAATTTTCCTCAGTGTCGTAATCGGCAATGAAGATGTACACTTCTATTTGGCACAATTAGATCTCCTTGTTACTTTAATGTTAGTTGAGGGCACATGACAATCCTACCTGCTTAAATGGCTGCTAGCGCTTTCCGGTTTGCACTATGATCTAATCCTCATCGTTTCTCATTAAATGAGGTTTGTGCTCCAAAGGTCACCTTAGTTGTAACAAGATGGGGGGTGGGGGCGGGATTCAACAGCAGAAGTGTAGCTCTCCAGCATCCACTAGATGTTTATACACACTCAAAGTACTCCTGGGGATTGATTCACAAGACCACAAATTATTCCTGTGTGCCTGCTGAATTCCAAGAATGCTACCACAGGCTGTGCTTGAAGGCTGTTGTCCAATTGCTCTGTCTCACAGCCAGA
Organism: Sphaerodactylus townsendi; assembly: GCF_021028975.2. Taxonomy (NCBI): domain Eukaryota; kingdom Metazoa; phylum Chordata; class Lepidosauria; order Squamata; family Sphaerodactylidae; genus Sphaerodactylus; species Sphaerodactylus townsendi. Next base: position 67,204,131 of record NC_059434.1, read on the forward strand.
TCAATCTTCAGCATGTATGGGGGAATCACGGTTTTTTTAAAATCTCATGTAGATCAGAATTCACTGTGTGACCAATGTAAACAGCTTTCATTTTGCACAGCAGCTATGAGCACTTTTGCATTTTGTGAGTTGGCCTTAAATGTTTCCATAAGTGACCATTGTCAGGGGGTGAAATTAATTGAAATGCTTGGTGTAAAAGTCACCGTGTCTAAAACACTTCAGCTTCTTGCTAACAGCCTCAACAGAACCAAGACTATGCATACAATACCCTATAAAAATCTGAGTGATTCATACAGTGGGAGATGCTGTCAACTCATAGCCAATCTATGGCAACTCTGTAGGGTTTTCAAGGCAAGAAGAAGAAGAAGAGTTTGGATTTTTACCCCACCCTTTCTCTTCTATAAGGAGACTCAAAGGGACTTACAAACTCCTTTCCCTTCCTCTCCCTGCTGAGAGGGTTCCGAAGAACTGTGACTAGCCCAAGGTCATCAAGCAGGAATGTAGGAGTGTGAAAACACATCTGGTTCACCAGATAAGCCTCTGCCACTCAGGTGGAGGAATGGGAAATCAAACCCTGTTCTCCAGATCCACCTGCTCTTAATTACTACACCACGCTGGCTCAAGAGAGATTCAAGAAGTGATTGTCTCTTCATAGCAACCCTGGACTTTCTTGGTGGTCTCTCATCCATGTACTAACCAGGGCCGACCCTGATTGGCTTATGAGATCTGCAAGACTGGGCCATCAAGATCACGTGGCCACTGTGTTGGTTCTGTTGTGCATCGGGACAGGGAAGGGAGTCTTTTTGTACCCACAGTATCCAGGTATTTTTAACAGTTCAGGATATGTTGGGATCAGAGATCAGCTTGCATCTGATGCTGTTAGTTTTTATACCTTTTCAAAGGTATCTTCCTCTGTACCAGTCCTAAGCAGTAGGTCAAATCCCACTGGTTTCTTGAAGCAGTCAGAAGTTGCTCAGACCCGTCTGCCATTACGCAATTGAATGGGAAGGGTAGGAGGGCATTCTTATCAATGAGGTCATTTCCTTCCCTTGAAAAACCACAGTGGAATCAAGGTCAGCCCCAGGAACCAATTCTTTTAAAGTCCAAAATTTTCCTTTGGTGGAAGGAGTGATGCGCTATAGTACCCTCTCAGTGTAAACCTGGTCAAACATCCTAGCAGTTGCATTCAAATGATACCTGCATTCAGTTTGACCCCTTCCGCACATGCAGAACAATGCACTTTCAATCCACTTTCACAATTGTTTAAAAGTGGATTTTGCTATTCTGCACAGTAAAATCCAGCTGCAAAGTGCATTGAAAGTGTATTGAAAGTGTACTAATCTGCATGTGCAGAAGGGACCTTTGAGAAGCATTCCGCACTATATCTGGTTCTATGTTCTCCATACCTGAATACAGGTGTTTATTTTTAAAAAAACTTTCAATGAGCCAAGCAGGTGTCCAGGGGCTGATGTTAAGCCTTGTGTATTCAGTAAACATGCAGGATACAACCACTGACCTGGGAAAACAATTGTGCAAAGCATGTAGTATTCCAGTAAAAGAGATGCATGGTTTTTATTTAAAGCAAACAACCAACTCTGTGCAGAGGCATTGCAGCTCAGGGGAGAATAATCATGGGCCAGTAGAGATATTTGATAGGTTTGATAACACGTGAAAATGTTGACTGCATCCTTCAGAGTTGCATCAGGCTGCATGTGGCACAGATCAGCAATCTTCCTATCAGTTCCGTTCATAACCTACCTTACTAGAAGAGTTTTCATGAGTTATAGCTGCAACCAGCAGAAACAAATTAACAGATACACAGCAAATAAACTTGATGGGATTTGTGCATAGCTCATTTCCCGTGCAACATCATGGCATTTTTACATGGGTCATCTCATACTTCCTAAGAGACAGCCCTGTGGGACAGACACCTGACTGACATCTTCTTTTGCTGCCTCTATTAGGAACCTGGAGATCTGCAGCCTATTCCGAGATTTTACCTGAAATGCAACAACGAAAAAGCTTCACATGTTGAATTTCTGCCTGCAACACAGGAACCCTGAAAGAAAAGAAAACTTGCAAGCCTGTCTAAGCGCTCCTCTCCCTCCAGACTTTCCGATGAGGCCGTGTTTATTTCAGGTCCGCTGGCGGGAGCGGCTTACTGTGAGCGCGGCTGCCACCTCCCGGCAGGTAGACGTACTGCGGCAGGTGCCCGGGCAGCAGCTTGGGGAAGGGCTGTTCTCTGTCTCGGCGCCGTGGGAGGGGTCCGTCGTCTCCGTGCGACTGATAACCCCCAGCATTCAGAGCAAGCCTTGACCAGCCAGCCCACCGTAGGAGGGACGCCTCGTTGCTGTGCGGGCTGCGAGTAAGATGGAGATGCACATCAAAGCGCATCAAAGCCGGCATCCGCTCAGCGAGACAATGGCAGAGATGCGAGGGGCTAAATGGAAGCGGGGAAAGAGCTACCAGACTGCAGGAAGGGGGTGGGAAGAGCAGAGAACCCAATGATTATTTGTGCATAAGGAAAACAGGGGAACGACCCTTTTTCTCATGCTGCAGCTAACCCAGCAACACTTTACCACGTGTGCACTATTTAGAGCCATCCATTCAAAAGTACGATTTGTCAGTATCATCCATTTCCCCCTTCCCCAGTTTTGGTATTTACCAGATGTTAAAGACCTGGAACCGAGGAAGATAAGCGTTAACCCTTGCTTAGCCATTGTGGGAAACTCAGCATCTGCAAAGCATCTCTGTTTAGTTACATTTCCCTCCCCCAAGCTTTGGAAATCCAGTTTCTGCGCTTAAAGTAGTAAATTGGAATAGGAGTTAGCCTTCCAGTGCAGTCAGATACACTTTGCTTACCTGAACATGGTGGCATTCTTGGTTTAACAACCCACTCTGTATAATAATTTCCTTCCTAATTTAACAGACTGAGGCTGGAAGTTGCTCATGTAAACTAGATTTGCCCCTTCATTTTATCTTCAGCTTTAAACCTGTTATTATTAGTATAAGCAAATGTAGTGGCGTAGTGCCAAGAGGGAAGGGGTGCGCAATGCACTGGTGCATGGCGGTGCGGGGACGTGGTAGGGGCGCATTTCTCCCCAGCTCCGGCCCAGAGCGAATAAGCTCTAAAACTTTGTGTTTAGTATGTCTCATATTAGCCCTTCTTCAGAAAAGCAGCCTTTCTTCCTTTTCAACCCCACCTCTTTCTACTTTTGCTTTTTTTTAAAAAAAGTTCTTGCAGCTTTTTGCCAGTGTAAAATTGAGTTTTTTTCACCTCAGGAAAAAAATTGAGAAAAAGATCAGCGAGGTTTAAAATGTGCATCTGTCAGGTTGAAAATACAGGCCAAGCATGCAGCAAGTTTGGGGCTGGGGTCCCTTTGAATTCAAAAGGCTTCCTTTTAACAGGCAATGAAAATAAGCAGATCGAATGGCCACATGTTAAGCAATTGTGAAAGGCACAGGTGTTGCACCTATTCTAAAAAGCAGAGAAACATAAAAAATAAGTATACTGTTCCTAATTATATTAGGAACTTTACATAACTGGGCTTCTGCCTGTAGCCTTACAGTCTAAAACAGTGTGTAATATAAACTCCTTGGAAGTTTTTTTTAATACTAGCTTTTTGCTATTGTATTTAATTCTGCTTCAGATAGATAAAAATAAAACATGTTTTGCGAAAGTTCAGCCCATCATTCGATACTCCATAATCACAATAAATATTATGAATGTTGGTTTGGTTGGCTTACAGTTAACATCCCAATTTCTAATTGAAGCCAATTATTGACAGCTAGGGTGGGGCTGCTGGAAGCTTTATTTGAGAGAGATCCAGTAGTTTACTAAGGCCTTGTAGGACACAGAGAAGCTTGGAGATGCTAGTTGGAGAAGAGGAAGTTGTATTTTCTCAAAGATTTTTTAAAATAGTGCTTCCTGTACTGTGTACCCCTCCACACTACTGTCTTGAGAAAACACCTTGCTCTCTAAATCCAAAAAAGGCTCCCAGTGGAAGAGAAATATGTTGTGAGAAGAAATGCCTGCAATTCCTTACTAAAGCACAACTGCCATGACTTTAAAGGAGCACATATTTTAAGTAATATTTTAGGTCAGCAGAGAAGCGAAAACTGCAACCACGATCATATTTGGGGAAATAGTTTTTATGCGAAAAGAAAGTATCAGCTTTCAGAAGGTCAGTACTTGGATAGGAGACCTACCAAGGAAGACTCTATAAAGGAAGTCAAGGGCAAACCACCTCTGCCTCTCATTTGTCTTGAAAGCTCCTTGCTGGGGTTTGCCATAAATCAGCTGCAACTTGATGACACATTCCCCCATAAACAGTTGTCCAAAATGGAAGTCCTGCCAGTGGTGAGCCAAAACAGGCCTTCTCCTCCTCTTGTTTGTCAGAGCATCCATTGTGGACTATCCTAATATGCCCCCATAAAGTCCTTTATTTTGTCTTGTCTATATCTGTGTTTTTTCGGGGGGGGGGGTCGTCATAACATCATCATTCAAAGAAGCAGAGTTTGTTGGCTGAGGAACAAACTGCATGGAAAGGAAGATCAAGATTAAAGAGGCTGGTAAGAAACCTCACACACCATATGAAATCTGTGTAGAGGGACAGGCTAAAGAATGATGGCAAGACAGGGCAGGGGGGATTGTGAGGCAGCAGGGAATTTTATCCACTAATTTGAAATCAGCTCTCAGAGCTAAGATTGCAAGCCTCAGGCTGCAATAGCAGAAGGGGTAAGATGCCTTGAACCATGAGGAGAAGCAGGATATGATGATAGATATTTATTATTACGGCCTTTTGGCCAGCCAATAGTTCCCCTGAGCCGCACACACAGGTTCTCCTGTGCCTTGGAATATTTTGGAATCGTCCCATCAGATTAGCTGACGGGAAGGGCAGGATATGATGAATGAATGAATGAATGAATGAATGAATGAATGAATGAATGAATGAATGAATGAATGAATGAATGAATGAATGAATGAATGAATGAATGAATGAATGAATGAGGGACTAGGAAAGAACCAAGCAACTGAAGTCTCCTGAGGAATAGGGGGAAATAAATACAAAGAATAACGAGAGATATAAGGCCAGCACTACTTGAAACGTGGAGAAGAGGGAGTTCTATGAGCACAGCAGAAGAAAGGTGTTTCCCGCTGAATAACTTCCAGAAATCCAAACCCTGTTTACCTTTTATGTGCCCAGAAGAGAGGATACTTAGGAGCTCCCCACAACCAAGCCCCCTGTACAGCTGCCTTAAGGGGAAAGGCTGGCGCTCTTTTCTGAAGCCTTTATTCCCTTCGTGCTTTTTGTGTTGACTTTTCAAAAGAGCAGGGCTCTCTTTCCCTCCCTCTCATTCCTTGAGCTTTCCTCCCTTGATGGACTGAGGAACTGACCTCCCTGTGTCCCCCTTTTATGCCATGCCCCCCTCTCTCTCCTTTGTCTCTGGGAGGAGAGTGTAAGGATGAAGCCCTGCTGAGTAATGTTTTGCCTCCTGCTGGTCTTGAACAGCCAGTGCTGCTAGGCAGCAAGGCCCTGATCAAAGGGGAAATCGCTGCTTCTGTTCATCCCAGCAGTGGAGGAGGGCTCCGCAGCTGTGATTAGTGCTTTGTCTGAGTCTAGGCCAAGTGCTACAGATGGCAGGCCCCTGCAGGAATAGCAGGCAGGGGAGGCAACCGCACAGAGCGATATTGATGTTAATACCACTGGATCACCAGCAGGAGAGGAAGGAGATGCTGACAGGCGGCTTTTCCAGCATCTGAAACGGCATTTCCCCGCCGTCTCTCCCTCCTTGTCTGATTTGTGAGAGGAGCTGTGAGAGGGAGGGGTTAGGAATTGGGGCGGCCGCCTTCAACAGTCGCTTGTATTTTCGCTCCATAGGCCACAGAGAAAGCCACAAATCCCAGACTGAAAAAATAGTGGCAGCATCAGCTCTAAGCGACTGCATGGGAATTCAGTGATGAGCTTGCTTCTGAAAGTAGGCAGGCTCTGAGTGGAACGGCGGCAGCTGCATAAAATACTCCTCCCGGTTCTGTGGTGTGAAATCTGCCAAATGTGTTCAAATTGATTGAAAGTCAGCCCATTACTGCCACATAAACATGAAGAAGAGTTAGATTTATATCCCCCCTTTCTCTCCTGTAAGGAGACTCAAAGGGGCTTACAATCTCCTTTCCCTTCCCCGCCCCCACCGACAACAAACACCCTGTGAGGTAGGTGGGGATGAGAGAGCTCCAAAGAACTGTGACTAATCTAATGTCATCTAGCTGAATGCACAAGCTAATCTGGATTCCCCAGATAAGGCTCCACAGCTCAAGTGGCAGAGCAGGGAATCAAACCCGGTTCTCCAGATTAGAATGTACCTGCTCTTAACCACTACACCACGCTGGCTCTACATAGAGACATATATACCCATGAATACAGTTTTCATACACCTTTTCCCCTGGATACTTGGCTCTCTTTCCTCTCCATTTTGTCCCAAGGACAATCCTGTGAGAGAGGTTAGATTGAAAAACAGTGATTAGACAAGGGCTACGTGATGGAGTGGGTCTCCCAAGTGCTGGTCCAGTACTTTGCTATTATTCCACACTGGTTCTCCAGTGCAGGCATGTTCTTTTAAAATCCCTGTCATTCATTCATTCATTCATTCATTCATTCATTCATTCATTCATTCATTCATTCATTCATTCATTCGATTTCTAAACCGCCCTCCTCCTAGGGGCTCAGGGCAGTGAATAACAATGATATAAACAACTTAAAACATAACATAAAACTGATTAACAGCAACAAAACCCGGAACCATACAACGTCAGATGGCATTCTACCCACCCCTCCCCCTACCATTATGCCCACAGGAGGCCAGATGAAATGGCAGCGATGTATTTAACCAGGCTGGCCAAATGCCTGGTGGAACAGGTCCGTCTTACAGGCCCTGCGGAAACTCTGCAGGTCCCGCAGGGCCCTGATCTCCCTTGGAAGCCTGTTCCACCAGGTAGGGGCCAGGGCTGTAAAAGTGGAGGGGCCTAATGGGGCGATATGGGAAGAGGCGGTCTCGTAGGTATTCAGGTCCAAGGCCTTGAATGGCTTTGAAAATCAAGACCAACACTTTAAACATGACCTGGAACTCGATCGGCAGCCAGTGCAGATGGTATAGGACCGGAGTAATCCGGTCCCTACTAGATGCTCCTGTAAGAAGCCTGACTGCCGTTATGATAATGTCATTATGATGGACCTAAGAAAAATAGCTTATAAAAACTCCATTCTGTATAATGTTCTTCAAAGCTAGGGGCATGTGGAGGCTGGAAGGGTTAATTCGTCACACAGCTTCTCTGTGTGAGTGACATGCCTGGAGTGGGTGGAGTTTAGAACTCAGTCAGAGCTGGTGACAGGTTTATTGGAGATAATTCTTGGAGCCAGAGGCTACATGTTCAGCAGGGCTAAGCATCCGGATAAAGCCAAACCAAAAATAAACCTGGAAAAAGCCTTTTTTAAAAAAAGGTTTATTTTCAGCTGAAAAAAGGAAGTAATTTAACGGAACTGAAAAGCGGGTCCTGAAAAATGCTGATTTTTTCCAGCATTTTTCAGTCCACTTTGGCCCCACTTCCCTGAAAGAAAATGGGGGGCCGATCTCTCCCTGCCCTCTTTCCCTTACTTACCTGTTAATTGCCTCCAAAGTCTACATGGGCAGCAGAGAACTGAATGCTTGGCTTGACCTGGCCGGCCCCCAGCATTCACTTTGGTTCCCCTGCCTTTGAAGACCATGGGGGCTTTGGAGGCAGGGGAGTGAAGATTTGAATACTGGGTTCAGCTTAGCCAAGGACAAGCACTCACCTTTCTCCCACTGCCTTATAAAACCACTTGGATCAGAAACTCTGCATGGTCATAACCAGTGGTGGGATCCAAAAATTTTAATAACAGGTTCCGATGGTGGTGGGATTCAAACAGTGGTGCCGCCGCATACACACACCTCCAGTCCCTATTGGGCATGGAGGTCTTCCCATATCGCCCTTCTCAGCACTCAGAAAAAATTAGTAACCACTTCTAGAGAAGTGGTGAGGACTGGTTGGATCCCACCTCTGATCATAACTGTGAATAATGTTAAAACATGAAAGAATTTTTAGTAGGGTTATGGAGGGGGGATATGAGAATGGTAGTACTAGAAAGGACCATCAAGTTGCAGCTGACCTATGGCCACCCCATAAGGTTTTCAAAAGGCAAGAGATGAACAGAGGTGGATTACCAACCCTGGACTTCCTTTGGTGGTCTCCCATCCAAGTACTAATCAGGGCCAACCCAATTTTGCTTCCAAGATCTGACGAGATCACACCAAAAAACCAAGACATTGGTTTTCTAATTACTTGTTGTGGTCATATTTATCATCTCTTACTAGCTGGTTAGACTCTCTACAAAAAAAGTGCTGTAAATCTTTCCTGTTTTCATGTCAATCTTTTTCTTCTTTTGTGAATTTATGTACCTTCATATAAACCATTTCAAAAAAACAGCCCACGCACAAAAGTCCACACACAGTTCTTAGTCTGATGCTAGCACCTGTTCCACAGTCCATTAATCTAAGGTTTCTTAAAGGCCTTTCAGACCTGATGTGAAGGACAACAACAGAAAGAGTTGTCTGGCTACAGAGGCATGTTTAATTTCAGTTAATATCTGGGAATGTTCTTTAAAAGGATTCTTCTGATCAAGATTTCTAAACTATGAAGCAGTGCAGTTGAAAAGCAAGTCACAGGCAGAGGCGGAGCAAGGGGAAACTCTGCCCGGGGTGCGCGCGCTGCACCGCTGCTGTGGCGCTGCCCGCCACACCCCGGAATGCCACCGCCACACCCCCTCCGCAGCCTGGCCATGCCTCTGCCGTGGCTCCTCCCAGGGCATTGCACCCCACCCTGTCGCGTTAGCACTACGCCTTGGTCACAGGAGCCTGCCAGCAATGATGAAAATGAAGATCTGGAAGAGTAATTTGGGACTAGGAAATAAGTGAAGAGAATTGATAGGAATTGAAGCTGGAGAAAAAGTGCAACCCATTCAGAAAATGAGTGCCTTGGACAGACAGAACTTATTTTGAATGTCTTTACCTCATGAGTCCCCGATGGGGTGGGAGAGGCATAGACACAAGGCAAGGCTAGAACTGTGTGAGCCACAGGATGATCAGCCACAACCTGGAGTTATGGTTGAAGAAAACTACAGACTGGTTAACTCCAGCTGTAACTGAGAAAGGTCTTAGCAGGTGGGGTGGGGTCATGTCAAGGCCCCAACCTTCTCCTTGGTTACACAGACCTAATCCAAATGTCACATGAAAACAAAGCGTAGGACCTGCTGGCCTTCAAGGTGACCAGGGCCTTTTTCATCTCTCTTCCCAGCTGCCCTGATTAGGACCTTACAGTTGATGTATTCCAGAGAAAGGCCCTTCTACAAGGAGTCAAGCTGAAGCTTTTGAATTTTGGGGGGGAAAGTATCTGGGTGCTGCATTTTACAGTATGTACTGATCAATTCAGTCATTGATGGAACAGGCCAGGTAGCCAGAAAGGAAGAAGAAAGGAAGGAAATTCTTCCTTCTTCCTAAGTAGCCACCACTGCTGTGCCAACTCGGGGAAAGATCAACTAGAGAAGGGCAATGAAGAGAAGGGAGAGGAAATTGCTCTCTCGTTCAGATGGTGCATCTGAGCCTGAGGAGATTTCCAGGGGCTATTTCAATTGCCTTATTTTGCAGGGTCAATATTTGTATTCTATATTCAGAATATGAGGACTGCAATTTGCGGTGACATCACTAGATAGAGATAATCTTGCAGATTTGATATCCTATCCTTGGTACTACTAAATGGCATCCCTGTGTGTTTACACAGGTGGATAAAATTAAATTGTTGGGATTGTAAAAGCAAATCATGTACACACCTCTCTAGCTATTGTTTTAAAACAATAACAAGGAAAAGGCATTCCTAAAGTATCTGATGTCATGGTAACCAAGAAAAAAACTCCTACATTTTATGCTAATTTTTATACATGATTGAAATAACCCGATGTTATCAATCCTGTCTAGGCATTGCTGTACTTTTTAAAAGGAAGAAAATGAAAGTTAATTAGACTGTTGGTTAAAATATTCTAAAACCAAATTTAGGTTTGCTTTTTGTCCACTAGAGTGTACTGTTTCATTACATATGGGGAAAAATTAATAGTGTTCTTCAACTTTAAGGACCTCATCCATCCTTTGTAACTTTGCAGAGTGGGAAGACAAAAACCTGGGCTATAATTTTATGGGAAATTTAAGTTTATATAAGCTAATAAATAGTGAGAATAAATGAGGAGAGTGTTACAGAGAAGCAAAATTCTTGTTCAGCAAGTCATCATGTTATGACTTTGGAGTCTAATTGCTCTGGGTCCATTTGTTTCACAAGATAAAATAAAAAGGAGGTAATATAGCTTAATGATTGTAGATATCCTGCCAATGAACCTTAAATATCAGCAGATGGTTTGGGCAAAATGCCAATCAGGGCTTGTAGGAAGTGATTCTCTCCCACTAATCCCATCAAGAGAGAGGGCTCTTGCGTATATCTGTAAAGTCAGTCCTGTGGCCTTGTGTAGTTGGTGTGGCAGTCTTGTAAAAACATGATTTTAGAAAACAATCTAGCCAGAAGCTTGATACAGTGACAAGTCAGGGCTAAATTGCTTTATTGTTCTATATCTCATGAAGTCTTTCGGGTTCACATTTTGTCTTTGCTCCTAAAGACTACATTGTGTCTCATATCCTGAATTCTGTTTATGAGCAGAAGAGGAGGAGGAGGAGGAGGAGTTTGGATTTATATCCCACCTTTCTCTCATGTAAGGAGACTCAAGGTGGCTTCCTGTCCCCACAACAAGCATCTTGTGATGTAGATGGGGTTGAGAGAGTTCTGAAGAACTGTGACTAGCCCAAGGTCACCCAGCAGGAATGTAGGTTTTAATGCTACATTGCTGTTCTTTTTTACTTTATTGTATTGCTTCAGTCTGTATTTATATGTATGTAATGTCACGTCCTATTGCTTCAACATAATTTTTTTAATTCACTGAAATATACCTGGCATTGTGATTTAATTTAGACAAAGCTTAGCCTCAGGACCTCTTTTGAAAGCCAAAACCCGATGCCTGTAGCATAAGAAATTGTTTTTAAAAAATGCTTCCAAGGCTTTAAGAAACACTTTTTCCTCATATGTGCCAGTTCCTATCATCAAAGATTATAGGACTGGGCTTTCAGCAAGCTGGTTTCCAGATGTGTTTAGAATGAGAAATTACACTTTAGAAATTAACCAGGGAATCCATAAGGACAGTGACATTACTGTTATTTTGAATGGAATACCATTTGCTTCCTGGTGGATCTGAAGCAGCAACCGTGAATCATAGGAAAATTACTAACAAGCTGGATGCTCAACTCCAAGGCTACAAAGGTTAGTAGCTGCCATGAGAATGGAAGAAGGTCCCATCTTCCAGGCAGAAGAAAACTTTCCGAAAACACCATAGCCAGTGGTACAGCTTGTGGTGTAGTGGTTCAGGTACAAGACTAGGACCTGTGAAACCCAGGTTCAAAACCCTACTCATGCCATGGAAGCTTGCTGGGTTAAGTTGGGCCAGTCATGCACTTTCTGCCCCAACACCAATTAGTATTTGGATGGGACACCTCCAAGAAATATCAGGGTTGTGACATTGAGGCAGGCAATGGCAAATAACCTCTGAATTTCTCTTGCCTTGAAAACCTTGTGGGTTTGCCACAAGTCATTTGTGACTTGATGACAAGAGAGAGAGAGAGAGAGAGAGAGAGAGAGAGAGATTGGCATGTAGAAGATTCCGGGTTCCTGGATTTTCCAGCAGGGGGAGCCACGTCCAATCTGATTAGACAACACTGATTTTGATAGACCAGTTCCATATTAGGCAGCATTGTCTGTTATTTCCCCCATTCTGATTCAGACTGGCTTGAAAGAGTACAAAGAACTTATAAGGAAGCCCTTGTAATCTAGAGGAATTTTATTTGGATAGGTCTTCTGGGCCTGGTAGAAAATAAGGTTTAAAAAGCCATTAGATCAACCTCTACGAATTTCATCATGGCCAGTAGATGCTGACAGACTTCCGTTCCACTTCCCTTGTCAAGCCATCTAAGCTATTTTTAGTCATTCTGTGACAATAAATTCCATAAGTTAATTATATATTGTATGATGAATTACATTGTGTTGTTTATACTAATGTATCCCATCAACTTCATTGGATGGATCTGATTTCTTTTAAAGTATTTTTTTTAAAAACAGGGGAGAATCTACCTGCCTGGTTCTGCCAATTGCGTTTGTTTAGTGTAGAATTTTTTCCACAGGCAGTGTGAATCCTATCTGTTTACCTCTTAGGAGTTTCCTGTTAGCTTGAACTGTCTCTTCAACTCCCTTTTCAATTTTCTCTTGGGGCATTTGATTGTTGGTCTCATTTTAGTACACCCTTTGTGGAAAAATCCCATCAGGGCCTAGGTTGTCAGCGGAAGCTCTCTGTTGGATTGCCTGACCAAAGGTTACCCCCTGAGGAGGAATGCGTGGAGTAATTCAAGCAAAAAATATTCATGCTGTGAGAAAGGCTATCATAAATTCCATCTGCTGTATCTAATCTGCAAGTTAGCTGATGAAAACAATCCATTTCATTCTCACAATCAGTATAACCTTTTCATTTCTTACCTTATCTTTCAGTTTCTCGCACCAGCTGTTTTCTTTGCCATTTTCTCCCAAAGAGGCTCAAGGGATTGAAGTTGGTAAGCATCGAAAATAAAGTATAACCCATTGAAACAACTGTGACAGGTGCCGAAGTTTCTCACATCATTGTTATACTCGACTGGAGAATGCCCAATTCTACAGTAAAAATAGAAGCCCACCAATCTAGATACCTGGGGGGGGGGGGGGGTTCAAGAAGCAAATTAGTTCAAGGAATAATGCACAAAAGTACAAGAACCTCTGAAAGCAGCAGGAAGAGAAATTGGGTTGTCATTTGTGGGTTGCCATTTGTGGATTGGGAAATAACTGAAAATTTTGGAGCAAAGCTTGAACAGAGCAGGGTTTGGGAAGAGAAGGGAAGAGAAAGGACTTCAACTGTGTATAATGCCATATACTATACCCTCCATAATGGCCATTTTCTCCAGACAGACTCATCTTTGTCGCCTGGAGATCAACCATAATCCCAGTAGATGGCCAGCAGGCGGTTGACAATCCTAAATATTTGGAAGTTAGAAAAAGAATAGTTTCCGATCCATCTGGAAAAGAGTTATAACCTAGTTAAAGAGCAAAGTCTGTTTCCATCAACAAAATACTCTATTTCTAATCCATTAATATCTTTTTTCATCTATGTGCATGTTTTTTTCTGCAGTGTCATCTATTTTTAGTGTTGCTTTTTTTAAAAAAAACAGGGAATTCACAATGTCCATTACATGTACACAAAACGCTTGATGTAAATTTTAAGCATCAATTAAGAATGTTTAATCCATCCCTGCAAATTTGGGTTTCTCTGGATGTTGTATTCTTTTGATTTTCTCTTACTTTGGCCATTGGACAGAAATCCACATATCTAACAGATTTTTATGTTTTTATTAAAAGTACACACACAAAGAAAGATTGCAGGTATAATCCATAGGGAACCAAGGAAAAGCACTGTACTTCTTAAAATACAGGAAAAAAATAAAACCATCACATTTTCTGAAAGGTTCATGGTATTTCTCAAGAACAGGCTCTCAGAGCAACTAATTTGAACTGTTTGTACACAGGGGATGCTTGAATTATTTGGCTAAACAGAAAGGCCCAGCCAGAATTAAACCATCCTAACCAGAGTTGCACCCTTCTAAGCCCTTCAACTTCAGTTGTCTTAGACAGGTGTAATTCTGTATAGAGTGATACTTGACCTCTGAATATGCTAGAAATTATATACAAACCCTCATTATTCAGGTCAACAGTGTTGCTTATGGAAAAGTTATTGGTGATGGCAGTCCAACCCCAAGCCCCTGGAGGCAGAAGACAATGCCGCTACGGCATCGTCCCACTGCCTCCAGGGGCTTTCTGGTGACATGGGGAAGAAGAAAAAGTTTTAAAATCCCTTCACAGCTGGAAAGCCCTCCATATGGCTTAATGGACTTATGCCACCCTTTTGGGTGGCATATATCCAAGACCCGAGCCACCAGGCAACTAGCCACAAACCTGGGATGGAAGTCAACAAATGGGTCAATTCTATCCCTGGAAATACCTTGGCCTGCATGCCCCCCCCCCCCCCCCCCCCGGGCATCTGATCAGGATGCCAGCACAGCTCTGCAGTAGCCTGGAATTCCATGTTAAACCACTGTGGAGTTGAGGGGTGGCTGGTCGCTGTTGCCTTTGCCCTTTGCACTGGTGAAGGGGACAAATGCATCAGCATAGCTCCATGCTGCCTCTCCAAGCCGATTCAGCCCCCTCCCCCCATCTGGCTTGGACCGGTATGACCTTTTCCCTTTCTCTCAACCTGTCTCTGCCTCTTCCTTTCCATGTTTGCCTCCTTGGACAATAATTGCTTGCCCATAATCCTGTTAATGGGTCAGCCTCCAGGGGGTGGGGATTCCTCAAAGAAAGAGCTATATGAAGAGGACTCAGCCCTACCAGGACCCCAGTAGGCAGAGAACAAAAGGCAGGTTGACCAGGACTCTCAGGCTGTAGTGCCTGCAGAAACACCTCAGTCTCCCAATGTGGTATCAGCTCTTATGGCTGAGGCTGGTCATTCACCCAAGTCAAGTGGTGTAGTGGTTAACAGCAGGTGCACTCTAATCTGGAGAACCAGGTTTGATTCCCTGCTCTGCCACTTGAGCTGTGGAGGCTTATCTGGGGAACTAGATTAGTCTGTTCACTCCCACACATGCCAGCTGGGTGACGTTGGGCTAGTCACAGCTCTTTAGAGCTCTCTCAGCCCCACCCACCTCACAGGGTGTTTGTTGTGGGGGGGAGGAGATTGCAAGCCCCTTTGAGTCTCCTTACTGGAGAGAAAGGGGGATATACATCCAAACTCCTCCTCCTCCTCTTCTTCTTCTTTGCCAATAGAACTATGGAGACAGCATTGCAGGAAGGAACTATAGAATGAAAGGTACAGCGCCTGCTTGCAGGCCCAGTAGTGTCTGTTTGAACAGGAGGATTAGTCTCTTATGAGGATTAGTCTCTTATGGAGGCACTGTGAGAGGGCTGGTTGAGAGGCAGATTAATGTGAACACATGATCACTGACATCCACTTTGTTGGATTCCTGAAGACTCTGACCCTGGACTGGACCAACCCAGCCTTGACCCATTAACAGACCCTTAGTGCCTCAGTTTACAGATGCTTGGCTTCATCTCCTGGCTCCTCTAGTGCTCTGATGCGCTGGACTTCAAACAGTCTGTTGCCCTACTTCAGGGGTAGGGAACCTGCGGCTCTCCAGATGTTCAGGAACTACAATTCCCATCAGCCTCTGTCAGCATGGCCAATTGGGCTGATGGGAATTGTAGTTCCTGAACATCTGGAGAGCCGCAGGTTCCCCTACCCCTGCCCTACTCTGTATCACAACTAACCAAGATGCTGACACTGAGACTCAGCCCTGCCAGCAGCCCTGCCAGCAGCCTGACTAAGTACAAAGAGACGTGTCCATCCATGTCTTCAAAAGCAAAGAGCATGTTCCCATCTTCCAAAAGCCAAGGGCTGCAATAGCCAGGGCCCTCACTGACAGGTTCTGGTAACAAGTTGGCTGATTAACAGCTGCAGGCAGCCATTTTCAGATGGTCAAGACAAGTGAAATGTGACTGCAGATTAGGCTTTCCAATTACAGAGAAAGGTGAATGCCAGGCAAGCTGTTAGCTACCACAGCCAAAAGAATCTGATGGTCAACCAAAGCAGTAGCATATGATTGAGTCCATCCATTCTCTCATTAAGAGGATAATGGGTAACTCAGCCACAAATGTGGACCTTGACACATCCAATTCAGCTACCAGTCCCTGGATTGTCAACAAATGCATTTCCTTCCTTTCTTCAGACAGTCTAAAATATTGAGAGGAATTTCAGTGGCAGAACCAAATGTGAGAGAACTGGAGGGCAAAGATATTGCCAGTAGGGCAACAGATCCCCTCACCATCAGCTCCTCAGAGAGAGCCCCTGAGCCACATAATCACCCAACCCACAGATCTATCCTCTCTGTCTCTCTGGTGGATTCCCCATGAGCCAAAAACACCCTTTTACACCGTTTTCAGACCATTTTCACACAAGTGTTTTTGCCCCATGCAGATTCCGCCTCTGTCTCTCTTTTTTTTGTCCCTCTCTTGATTTTAATTTTCACACTGCTGTTTCTTCACATATATCTGTTCCTTCCCATGAGTTGGATGGGTCAACTTGTCTGAACTCTGATGAAAATTTCATTTGAGAGCATTAGGAGACCATCTCCTAACTCTTAACATGCCTGGATGAAACTTCAACAGCCATTAGGAACATTAGCATTTTATCAAAGGCTTTGACTCTCATCAGATGTAATTTTTGTTGGAAGCAAAGAACTTTGCATCGTTTCAGCCTAAGACTCCATAGGGAGGCTATAGAGAGCCAGTGGGATAGATAGGTCAGGACCTTGGTATCCTTCCATTTTACTGCTCTTGTGCTGTCTCTTTGATGTGTGGATTTCGGCTCTCAGAGAGTCTCCTTCCAGATAGCACCACTCTCTCTCCTACAACCATGACACCAAGAAATATTTCCCTATATCTCATCCATCCTAGTGTAGCTAGTTTAAAATTCTATCTCTACTCTGAACTGTCTACAATGGAGCTCCTTATACTGAAGGACTCAAATTAGTTTACTATGATCAAAGGCTGTGTGTGAACTTTGTTTTCTTAGCAGCAAGAACCCAAATTCTGCTATTCCATCTGCATTCTGCATTTTTAATAATTTTAAGTCAATTCATAGTAATCGACTCATTCACAGCAATCAGCCATTTCTTAACCAAAGATACTGGGAGTTGAATGTTTCATGTCTGGGGAGGGGAGTCCGATTTAATAGCTAATGGTATAATGTATGCTACAAGATCTTCAGTTGGTTCTTGGAAGCAGCATTTCAAGGTGTATTACAGAGTTAAAAAAAAGAAAACAACTCTCGCCTTCTATGTTGACCATTCGTATCCTGTTCTGTAGATTACAGTTTGTTACTTGTGCGTTTCTTGTAAACTACATTGCCTTAAATCACATTTGATTGCAATAAAGAGCCTCTCCTCAGTCAATATAGTAGTAAACTTTATCAGTGTCAACAGGAGATTTAATTAATGTATCCACATTTAATCAAACTACTTAGAGTCTGTAGTAAGGATATCTGAAATAAATCCAGATAAATTAGTTAAATCAGTGACTGGCATTCAGGGCTACATATTAGCTACCTAATTACTTTCTAGAACTAACATTCAGGAAAGGGCTGTCTTTAGAAATCACTTTGCTACAACAGTGGAAGGAAGGGTAGAAAAGTTTGTATCAAACCAATATATTGAGCAGAACCTATGAAGAAAGCTGGGTTCAAATTCTCCTCTGTGGTGTGTACAAATTAAAAAAAATGTTTTACTTTCATATCCAGGATTCAGGGAAGAGAGCCAAGTCTTATGCCTTTTGAAACCCAGGGAGAAGGGGTGGAGGTCTGGAGTAATTCCAGAGGAGTTCCATTTTGCCTTTTCCCTATCAGCTACCGTCTGCCCAGTACAAGTGCCATATCTTACATTTTAAGAAATATGGCTTTAAAGAGTTGAAATGGTGCATAATCATTTTACCATGCAATCCTAAGCAGCATTACATCTTTTTAACTCCCTTGAAATCATGGGGCTTAAAAGAATTTTACTCTACTTAGGATTGCACTGCTAGCATGCTTACTGAACATGTTAACAGGAATAAATTTTCCATGACAATCTGGTTTGAAACATAATTATTGTTAACTGAAGCATGACAAAGATTCCTATTTTCTAACAGTAAAAGAATCCGCTCCCTGATCCCGAGGGGTCGTGTATTTAATCAACATCTCAAATTCCTTGTGATGCAAGTTTCTGTTTTATTCATCCATCAGACATAAACAAAATCTCATTTTATTTTCTGATTCCTTTTTTTTTATTATTTTCCGTCCATCCGACTTCATTAAAATCACAGTTCCTAGTTGGGCCCAAGTCTCAGATCTGCCCTGAATTTAAGTTGTTGACCTGCATGAGCCTGTACATTTTTATTGGGGGGGCACTCCTAATGTTCAGCACCATTATTTCACTTTGCTTTCCTCAGTCCTTTCCCCAAAATTTTCAACTCGAGCTGCTATTCTCAGCTATGATTATATCAGTTTTATTCTTATTCTTAAAATGGTGTTTTCTTTGTCAACATCTGACATCTTTTAAAAAACATATTAAAATGTGTTCCTCTTCGTAAAATCTAATATATAGCCTTTATTCTGCCTAGAGTTATGAATAGGCTGGCACTATGCTCTATTGCAGAGATTACTCAAGTGGTGTCCTTGGGCATCAGGACACACACAAAAGTGTTTCTCGGCATCCAATAACTTCTTTCTCAGAGGAGAATTAGTTCTGGCTTTTTTCTACTTCATTGGAGCAGGAAATACTATAGAGGAGGCTGAGAGCCCAGGAGGCATCACTTGTGTGTCTGCATGGAGCTCATGTTTAGATACTGTAGCTGCCTTCCTCATCAGGCAATGTTTGGAACACTTGACATTATGCAGAACCACCAAACATTTTGCAATTGGCTCCAGCTTTCATGGCATCCATTTTGTGACTGGCTGCAGCTCCCATGGCAGACATTTTGTAGAGGTACCCACTTCCTTGCCATCAAGTCACAGCTGACTTATACCTACCCTATGGAGTTTTCAAGGCAAGAGATATCCTGAGGTGCTTTGCCTGCTTCTACATCATGACTTTGGTTTTTCTTGGTGGTCACCCTATCCAAGTATTGACTAGGGCTGACCTGACCATGTTAAGCTTCTGAGATCAGATGAGATCAGGTTAGCCTGGGCTATCCAGGTCAGCAAGCACTACCTGTTCTCAAAAATTCAAAGCGCTGGGGATATCCCCTTTTCTCCTCACCTTATAGTGAAAAAATAAGGAATATTAATCTCTTCATAGGACAATCAAGGAGACTTTACGTAATGCTTCCTCTACTCTGTGCCAAGTGTCTGTGGATATTGTTAAAAACTAATGATGCAGACCTAAGCAAAATTACATCCTTAGCTCATTGTCTTCAATGGACTCACTGGGCAATTCTAACTACTGGTTGTTGTGAGTTTTTCCCTGCATCTGTGGCTGGCATCTTCAGAGGTGTATCACACAGGGAAATCTGTTACACACTGTATCCAGACACACAGTGTGTAACAGACTTTCCTCTGTGATACACTTCTGAAGATGCCAGTCACAGATGCAGGCAAAACATTAGGAACAAGGTCTACCAGACCACGGCCACACAGCCTAGAAAACCCACAAACACCAATTGAATCCAGCCATGAAAGCCTTCAACAATTCTGACTACAGTTACACTTTTCTAAGTGTAACTATAGTTAGCAATGCCCTGTGAATCTTCCATCCAGCATACATACCTGAATGCATTCCTCTTTTTTAAGAAACCAAGCCATTTCTTTGTAGGCACCAAAGGTTTAAATCTGGTCAATGTGATCTGATTCACTTTTGTTTGAATCTGCAGGTACAGCAGTTGCTCTTTCTTTGCACACACAGAAAACCTCCTTCCACTCCCTTCAAGTGGGACAGCTCGTTTCCTTCAAACTCCGATGGGAATTTAACAGAACCATCGACGTGCTAGTTCTGCACTCATGAGTGCTGATTGGGGGAAAAACTCAGGCAACCATTCTGAGCCATTAACCTAACAAAGGAATGATCAGCTAATACTGGCAAAAATACTTGGAGCTAGCACAGGGTAGAGGTTAAGAGCAGTGAGCTCTAAACTGGAGAATGGGGTTTGATTCCCCACTCCTCCACATGAAGCCTGCCAGGTGACCTTAAGCCAATCACAGTTCTCTCAGAATTCTCTCAGCTCCACCTCCACCAAAGTACCTGTTGTGGGGAGAGGAAGGGATGGTGATTTATGCTGCTTTGAGACTCTTTAAGGTAGAGGAATCTGGGGTATAAACACCTACTCTTCTTCCTCAGCACTATCACAGATTGCAATGGACATAAAAGAAACTGTCAAGATTTTTTTTTAAGAATGAAAAAGGACAACAATGGGGGGGGGAAGAAAATTATAACATAAAGACGCTTCCCTTCCAACCTTGTCAAACAGTCGAGCAGATTTGGGGGTGCTTTCCATGTACCATGCTGCAAAAGAAACTATGTGAAACACTGTGGTTTGAATCAAGTAAATGAATCTGGGAATATATTACGTGTTCCTAGTCAATCTATCAAGCTGTCTTGCACTGAGTCAAACCACTGGTTCATCTAACTCAGTACTGTCTACTCGGAATGACAGTGACTTTCCAAGGTCTTATGTAAAGAAAAGGTATTTTTCAGCTCTTGATATCAGAGCTCTTTTAAATGAAAATATGAGTGATTTAGTCTTTGATAATCTACATGAAAAGCATGTTCTCCGCCCTTGATCCCTGAAACATGAAAAGAGTTTTCATCTCCATTTTCATTGTTTGAACCGGAGCAGCAACAGCAAAGAAGTCCCTGACAAAGGCTGCCCTTTTCCTTGATTCCTAGGAGTAGCAGCTTCAATCTGGTAAATAACCACTGCCACCAACAAATCTGAGAATCTCCCTCTGGAAGGATTTGCATTGCCATTTAAAGGCTCTGCATATTTGTTTATTTCATTTATACCCCACTTTTCTTCCCAGTGGGAATCCAAAGCAATTTATATCCTTCTCTCCCACATTTTAGACTTACAACAACCTTGTGAGGTAGGTTAGATGGAGAATGTGTGACTAGTCCAACGTCACCCAGTGAGATTCCATGGCAGAGTGAGGGATTTGAACTTGGGTCACACAGATCCTAGTGTGACACTCTAACCGCTACATGGCACTGGCTTTCATAGTTGCTGCTTCTCCAGCTTTGCTCACAGTATCTAGCACGGAGATGCAATTTTATGGCTTAGGGATGGGAAATACAGCCATTGCCCCTCCATTGTACTGCCCTTTGGAAAGCAGGACTGAATAGGCACAGTGTGGGTACAGATATCAGGCTTCAAATATTCAAAATATGAGGAAGTCTAACAAACAATTAAAAGGAGTACACATGGTCTGCATAAGGATCTAGCTGAGCAAGAACATAAAGAAAAGGTGAAAATACGCAGCCCTCTAGCCCTAACTTTGTATATATCCTAAATGATAATTGGATAGGCTAATAACTCCATCATCTTAGTTCTTAGAGTTCAGAACCTCTCCCTCATTATCCCTCAACACATGATCAAGATGAAATCCCTAGGCAAAAGTTTGGATATCAAAACTTGTACCCATTCTGAAGAAAATGAACAAAGAGACGATGGACTCTTTCTCATACCCTGACAATTTCTGGAATCTGGGGTCACTCCTAATCTTCCTAACTAACCCATAAGGAAGAGATACTGTCTAGCATTTTGGTTTTCCCAGCTTCTGTTCTTTAAGTATGACAGTCTAGCAGAGGTGTTAGAAGGCAAACTTTTCATGTCACCCCATCCAGAACTATTTGCATCTGTAAGCAATGACATATTCTGGGTTTGGGGTTTGATGACATCCCATGGTACTTTTCCACTTTTGGCAGTGATTGATTTGCAGCTGGACTCTGGTACATAGACAAAGAGTCTCAATTACTGGAATATAAATGTCATCTCTGGGATGGGAGATATTTCTCCACCAGGGCAAGAAATACTGAAGGCCGAAATTCGGCTAAGGCAGGGTATCAAGTCTATAAGTTGTAATGGATAAGTTGCTGAATTTGGGTCAGCAATCTGTGGTCAAATCCCTGTTCAGTTATGAAATTCACTGACAGCTTGGCCAGTCTTTTCTGTTGGTTTGATAAGTCTACCTTACAAGGTTGTGAGGAAAATGAAATGGGATATATTCATGTATGAGCATCTTGTAAGAAAAATGGTTTACAAATGTGATAAGCACCTGATCTAGAACACATGATGAATTTTGCCATGGAAAAGGAGCTCTTTAAAGGATTTCAGTAAGGTACATTTGCAGAGAACTTTTCTTTCAGCAGCAAAAAATACATCACCAGTGGAACAAAAGTTCAGGAAAGTTCAGTTCAATTACTTTTGTCTGTTTCCAACTAAAGAACATGGCAAAACAACATCACAACATAACTGAGCTAACTCAAAAAGCAGTGCACATTAATTTCAGTGATTGTAAAAGGTAAGCTCAAACAAGAAAACCTAAGACCACCAAAAGAAAAGTGCTGGAGCAGTGGTGGTGAACCTATGGCACGGGTGCCAGAGGTGGCACTCAGAGCCCTCTCGGTGGACACGCAAAAACAGAGTGCCCCCCCCCCCCACATCTAGGCTAGTCTGGGCCGCTAGGCTCAATTCTTAGCATTAAACCTAAGATCTAGTTTTGGGGAAGCAGTGTAGGTAACCCTGTTAAGTGCTGTTAAACCCCACTGATTTTCATGCAAAGTGCTAAAGCACGATCCTTTACCTGGGAGTAAGCTCGGTTGCTGGCAATGGGGCTTGCTTCTAAACCCTCTTAGGGTCATGATTCACCCATTGGAAGAGTTGCACGGTTGCTTCAAAGCAAAGCCACTGACTACCACCAAGCTTACTCCTGAGTAACGCATGCCTCGGAGCCAACTGTTTTTTCTAAACTAAAACCTCAGTATGCAGATTAAATTGCCGTGTTGGCACTTTGCAATAAATAAGTAGGTTTTGGGTTGCAATTTGGGCACTTGATCTCGAAAAGGTTCGCCATCACTGTGCTAGAGCAAGTTGGGGGACCGTCACAGAAAGTTCCTGCTCAGCAATAGATCAGGATATTTGCTTCGATTTTTTTTCTTAGTATCAACAAACAGTACTGTCTTTCAGGTGATATATTTACTTCAGTCTGCTACCAAAGAAGCAACTCTGACAGAGAGTTATAAAAGGTATGAAATGGTAATAAAGTTTCTCTCTGTACGCTTCAGACAGTAGGCAATATAGGCTGCAATGAATTATGTTTTCAATTTTGGGCTACATATACCGGTAGTTGACTGTGTGCTTACCAGAATCCTGTTACATCTTCTGACAACATGGATGCATCAAAGTGTGGAATGTAAGAGCTTCAAAATACTCTTTCCATTTGTGGTCCATCTTAATGTGACAGTACCATAGCAAACAGTGCAAGTTTTGTAAGGCCAACCAAATTTTAACTATATACTTTGTCCTGGACTCTAATATGGTTGACATGAATATGCTTATTCCATAATGCTGATTTCATAATGCTTATTTCATACACTTATTTCACCTGGTGCCGACTGTATTTTCTTTTAGGAATCTGGCCAAAACTTTTCTTTTTTTTACTTAGGCTTTTAACTAAACAGGTTAATCTTTTTAAATGGCTGATCTTTAAGTGATTTTAGCCTGAGGACTGTTTAATGAGGATTATTTTATGGTGCTACATTTTTTGTGCTATATTTAATCTCTGGCTAACCTATGAATGGATGAGCGTTTAATACTTTGCTAATTTTAAAAAAACTTTTAAGGCCGCACGATTTTACTGTGTCTTGCGCTGTAACCTGCCTCAAGCAGGTTCTATGGAGAAGTGGGGTGTGTGTTTCAAGTAGATAAATATAACACAATACAAAATCAAACACTAACTAAAATGAATGAAGAATCCAGTAACCATATTTCATACTGCTTCATCAATCAGTGTTTGACAGTTCCATTGTTAGAGGAAAGTCTTGCACTTTTCAGCTCTGAAGAGTTCATTTGGTCTACTGGTATACTTTGAAGGTGCATGATGCAGCAATCTTGCTGAAGCAAAGCAAGTTAGAAATCTAATCACAGTTACCTAGAAAACCTGCTCTATTCTGGGGGAACCTGCTATATTCCTCCTTGAGTTTTATACATGAAAGGCAAGACATCAATCAAATTATTAATCACGTTATCCTGAGTTTAGGTTAATTCCTATATAGTTTCTGAAGACTGATGAAAATTAAATCAGAGTGCTTGGTAAGCCAAGTATATCCTTCACTTTCTGTGAGTAATGTCTGAAGGTTTGAGATGAAGGATTTGAGAAATACCCACATTTTGCAAGAGAGAAAACTGAAAGTTTAACCGTAATGAAAATTTAACCACCTGAAAGCTTTGTAATGCCCAAAGGAAAGTTATGTATACTTTGGTTGCTTGGTAAATCCTATGGTCGGAATATTAAACTGGAGATTGATGTTTTCCTCTACTTCAAATAAATGGCAGCAGGAGAATACTTACATGGCCTAACGGTGGACTGGAGGACAAAATAAGAAACAGACCTCTATATTTGCAGTGGAACTATAACTAGTAGCCAGAAGGAGCTTTATTAGATTTCTTAATTACCTGAATAGTGCCACTGCTGGTGTCTCCATTAAAGAATAGCAATCAATCTCAATGCAATTGTATCTGGCCTGTGAATTGTGATTTGTATCTGGCATCCTTGCAGTCTAAAGAACTTAAATCTGGCAGCTGAACCAATAAAGGTGCCCATAGAAAGGCATTTAACTGCTATTACTGGTGTTATGACTTTGCTTGAAGGTGAATTTGACAGGTGGTTAGGGCATGAGACAACAAGGGCAATTTCTCTGGTCCATTTATAGTTCTGTGTACTATTTGATGACTGTCCCTTTTTACAACCAGACTAGGAAATGAAGGTCCTTTATTGATGTATATGAGCCGCAGGTCAGTTCTACATAAATCCTTCATCAGTAAATGCTTTCATTGTGGGTACCATCCCATACAAATCCTTCCTTCATTAAATGTTTTCATTATGGGTGCCATGCCACACACAGCCCAGCAATATATTGGTCTGGCAGACCCATCTAAATCCAGCCTTACCATTCTGGTGGGGTTGAGTGAATTGATTGAGTGAATTGTGTGCAACCTCAAGCCCACTGAATGGTCAACAGCATGAAGGATTTGCTTTTAGTGTGAAGAATTTGACATGTTTTGAGCAGTGTTCCTTAAGATGTGACATGCATTGTCTTTAAAATACATGTGCAACAGTGCTTTTCTCACCGGTGGTGTTGTGACCCAAAGAAACTCCTCTTTTTATTTCTTTTCTTGCTTGTATGCATTGAACTCAAAGGGACAAGTGCTGTACTGTGAGTATAAGTGGCCTTGTAATTGTCAAGGTGTGTTTGGTTTTAAGGGGGGTTGTTTGCTGAAAGCTGTACTGAGAAATCCTCAAAGAATCCAACCACCATTTCCACTTGTGGAAGACTTAGGCCCTTTCCACATGGGCCAATAAATGTGGGCTAACCGTGGTATAAAACTCGTGTGGGGGGGGGAGTGTCGCGTGGATCCTGAGAGTCCACTCTGCATTCTCTCACCCAACCTGGGTTTTTCAAGATTCTTTTGTTTTATCGTGGATTCTTTGGTTTTAACGTGGATGGCAGCTGTGGCTGAGTGAACGGCTGCCCTGGGAAGCGCACTCCTTGGCAGTGCTTCCCTTTTTTTCAGTCCCCGCCTCTGCTGTGGAGCTACAGAGGGGCATATGGATGGCAGCATGGCTGTGGAGGTCCATGCTGACCAGGCTTTGTAACTACGCAGTAGAGGGAGGTGAGTGGGGGGGGCAGCGCCTCTAGACGAAGGTGCAAGCCCCGGCCAATGTACTCGCTAACCAGAGGAAACCCAGCCATACGAACAGCCCGAGTCTGTGACAGATTCATTTATCCTGCCTACAACTCACTTACATTTGCTGTGCAGAAAGGTCCATAGTACCCCTCTCAATCTACAAGACATTGGCTTGCAGGCAATCCCAGCTCCTCAATTCCCTGTCTTCAAAAATATGAGAAGCTGCAGGAGAAAAGGGGGGGATATTAATGATGATGTTCCAGGAGTTTCCCCAAGATTATTTATTTTTCCTATAAAACTAGGGGAAATTTCTAGAATGTCACCTGAAATGATGTCCTTTTCTCCAGAAACTCTACTCTTCCCTGGCATCACCCCCAAATCTCCCAGCATTTGCCTGGATAGGGCTGGTGACCTTAATAAAGCAGTACTTTCACAAAGAAATAATGTTCCCACTGTTAACCTGCCGAAAAAACAGCAAAGCAGATGGAGGAGACCTGTGGGATAATGAAGGTCAATTCCTATAAGTTTTTTTTTCTTTTTCTGGTTTCAGAAACATGGTAGATGACATTCCCTGCAGAAACTCAGCTGCTTCTTTTTCGACCACCAGACAGATTTTAAACGGACTACAAATTGTGCCCAGTGGGACTTGCTTCTGAGCAGTGGTTGAGGAAAGTGCTATCAAGTTTTTCAAGACAAGAGCTGTCCAGAGGTTGTTTGCCATTTTCTTGTCTCTGCTTAGCAACCTTGAATTTCCTTGGCGGTCTTACATTCAAATACTAACCAGAGCCAACCCTGCTTAACTTTCAAAATCGAACAAGATTGGGCAAGTTTGAGCTACCCAGGTCAGGGCTGCTTCTGATTATTATAACCCAAACATACAGAAGTAGGCTTTCAGATTACATGAATAGGAGCAGGTGGCAGTGGCATAATGCCAGGGTTAGGCACAGTTGAAAGAAAGAAAGAAAGAAAGAAAGAAAGAAAGAAAGAAAGAAAGAAAGAAAGAAAGAAAGAAAGAAAGAAAGAAAGAAAGAAAGAAAGAAAGAAAGAAAGAAAGAAAGAAAGAAAGAAAGAAAGACAGACAGACAGACAGACAGACAGACAGACAGACAGACAGACAGACAGACAGACAGACAGACAGACAGACAGACAGACAGACAGACAGACAGACAGACAGACAGACAGACAGTGCTTCACAATATGCTCCCCCACCCCCAGCTCCTGGGTTTAAGGCCCCATTCACCTGTCCCAAAGTTTGCCCATTAAGGTGCTAGTACCTTTAGTCTTGGAATATCATGCTGTTATCCTAGACTGTAAAGGAAGTGAACAAGGAGCATCCATATCAAGGGCTCCTACTTCAAATCCCATTCTTTATCTGAACAGATATATTTGAGTCCAGTAGTACCTCAGAGACCAACAAGGTTTTCAGTGTATCAGCTTTCAAGAGTCAAAGATGCCTTCACCAGATATTTGACAAAGGAAGTTTTGACACTTGAAAACGCATACCTTGAAATTCTATTTGCTCTCTATGGCTGTTTCTACATGGCCACGCTGCAGGGGTGCGTCGGCGTAAACGACACCAACGCACTCCCCCAGGGCCGTTCGCATAGATGGTCCCGGTAGGGGCGAGGAAGACGGCACAGCCTGTGCAGAGGCTGCGCCATCCCCCGAACGCCTTACCGTCCCTCTGACCTTCCGGCGTGTCGCCCAGGCCAGGGGATACGCCCACCTGCCCTGCGCGACAGCTCTGGAGTCGCAGGGCATGAGGGGCATGTCCCCTGGCCTGGGCGACACGCCGGAAGGTCGGAGGGACGGTAAGGTGTTCGGGAAAGGGGGGTGGGAAAATGGCACCTTCCAGCCGCTACCGTTCGCACAGCAGCCGTTGGAAGCCGCTGTTTCTGAAAAACCTCACTCAGGCAACAGCAGCGGCCATGTGAAGCCCTTCCCAGGGATGCTGTATTCTTCCCATGCAGAAACAGCCTATGATACTACTGGACTCACATCTAGCTGTTCTACTGTAGACCAACAAGATGATTATTGGAAGAGTCCTAATGGGTGCCAGAAAGTCAGCACATATTCTCCTAGTTGCAAATGAAACCGATGCCTGGGAAGTTGGCTAGAATGATCACACTTTAAAGACAGGCGGCTTGGCTTCTATTCCCTAGTGACAAACGTAATGAAAAAAAATCATAATTGGAAATGCACCCAGTAAGTTTTTACTGGTGATCTTAGGCCTAGAGTTAATAGAACAATTAGTATTACAGTCTTGCAGTCTGGAGAAACTGTTGTCATTACCAACAGTGGCATTCATTAGCCTGATAGATAATAGGGTTACCTGGTTTTGGTGGTGCTATTCTGGTTTCACTCCTCTGGAGGAAATGAATTTTAGCATCAATATTCCTTGAGCATGTCATTGCAAACAAAGCATAGTGAACAATTGTGGCCACACAGTTGGAATATGAAATGAATGGGCAGGGTTTTGCAACTGATCTTGATTATTCTGTTCGGATAGGGAGAAGGATGAAGGATTTGGGAAACAAGCTGATTGCTTTTCATCTGTTTATAGATGGCTGCTTCTTTATGTTTTAAATGTGGGATGGGTGATAAAACTCATAGCACATAAACATAAGGGTATATCAGGCACTGAGAGCCAGCTTGGTGTAGTGGTTAAGGTGTTGGACTAGGACAGTGGTGGCAAACCTTTGGCACTCCAGATGTTATGGACTACAATTTCCATCAGCCCTTGCCAGCATGGCCAATTGGCTGTGCTGGCAGGGGCTGATGGGAATTGTAGTCCATAACATCTGGAGTGCCAAAGGTTCGCTACCACGGGACTAGGACCTGGGAAACTGAGGTTCAAATTCCTGTTTGCACCATGGAAACTTGCTAGGTGACTTTGGGCCAGTCACACACTCTCAGCCCTGATCTCCAAGGAATACCAAGGTCATAGCATGGAGGCAGGCAATGGCAACCATCTTTGAACATCTTTTGCCTTGAAAACCTTACAGGGTCACCATAAGTCAGATGTGACTTGACTGTACGGTATACACAATGAGCTTACAGTGGAATCATCTGCATTCCAATATTTGTTTGTTTGCCATCTTCAGCTGTTCTAATTTCTCAGTGAAATCTGAACATATCCCTAATTTGGCCCATTCTGCTTGTGAATTTGAATAAGCTAAGCTCAGTTTAGCAAAAACATCCCCCCCCCCCTTCACAGATATGGATGCCAGGAGATGACTCACCTCTGGAACTGGTAAAGATGCTGCTACAAAGCTTTATTTATGGTGCATTTATTGTCACCACAAACACAAATGTACCCATTGGCCTTCATTGGTGTTAACAACTGGAATCTCTCGTGTAGGATGTGTCATTGCTTGGCTCATATGCCTTTTTTTGCAACAGATGATCACATTCAGCTCCATTTTTTGCCTGAAGATCAAATGGGGCATGGTGAAGTTTCACCCAAATAGGCTCCACAGTAGGATCCAAGACCAGTGAAACAAGTGGACCCTTACGCTGCCCATGTCCCTCAACAAATACAGTCTTAAATTAAGTTGTTGTATCATTTAAAAAGTGAGTCATTAACTTGATGGAAGTCTATAATTATTATCCCCTGCAGCTCAAACCTGTCCAAACCAAGAAGACTGGTATGATGCCCATAAACAACCAGTAACCATAAAGTCCCGCTAAATGCATGATACTCCTCATCAGCTTCTCAGATACTCTGTACTTCCACATTATTTCCTTGATAATCAATGTTAGGTATGAAGAAGAATAATTTCTGAGCTAACACCCAAAGAACCTGGAAGCAGATGGTATCTGAAAAAGAGATTTAGAAGTGACTACCATTGAGAAGATGGGAGCCTGGAATGTGCCACAGTGTGAACTGGGAAAGCAGAACATAGATCAGTGGTGGTGAACCTTTGGCACTCCAGATGTTATGGACTACAATTCCCATCAGCCCCTGAATTGACCATGCTGGCAGGGGCTGATGGGAATTGTAGTCCATAACATCTGGAGTGCCAAAGGTTTGCCACCACGGACATAGATCATTGGAAAGTTCTCCCATCTTCTCTGATTCACCTCTGAAAGCCTTCTGGGCTGGTTGATCCTGGTGCTTTGTGATCACAGTTCAGAGCTTACACATTGCCAAGAATGTCTACTTGGCACATGTGTTTTGGTGACAGAACATCTTCCTCCTTTCTTTGCATTTCACTGGTAGCATCTTTTGTGTCCACAGCAGAGTCACCCTCAAAAAGCTCAGGCTTGAGACTGAGCATTCAGAAACACGTTAAGGGTGTTTCTGGCCTGAATGTTTCATCCTCATTCTCTGTCAAATCACAGATCTTTGACAATGACCATTGCAGAGGTATTTTCTTCAAAAGGCGATATGTTTTACGAATGGAGCTTTATTCACTCCAGGTCCTCCTGAATGAGTGTCGGAACAGCACAAGTCGTGCTTTTTGAACAGAGCCTGAGCACAAGTTGGGAATTTGGAAGTGCTGGTTTTTCTACATGATTGCAAATCCCTGCTTCCCTCCTTCCATTTCATGCTTCTGCCACTGACCAGTTACACTTGCACTGACCCGTGAGGACCAATGCAAAATTTAAGTTGTTATTGAAAAATGAAACCACCTTGATGTAGATGCAGTCAGCTAACCATCAGGCAGTTCTTTCTGGCAAATAATCCTCTAACCCAGGGGTAGGGAACCTGCGGCTCTCCAGATGTTCAGGAACTACAATTCCCATCAGCCCCTACCAGCATGGCCAATTGGCCATGCTGACAGAGGCTGATGGGAATTGTAGTTCCTGAACACCTGGAGAGCCGCAGGTTCCCTACCCCTGCTCTAACCCCAGAAGCTGTTTGGCCACCAAGTTGCCCTGATACTCCCTTCCCCTGATTCCCTTCTGGGTACAGAGCTAAATTTCCCCACAAGAGATCAGTAAGAGTAAGCAGTGAGCCTCTGGGGAATTGACTTGTGACAGCACAAACATCTTTTGGCCTTTGGTAAGGTTCTTGGATTTGGAGTTGTCAAAGTTCTCTCCTCTTCCTTGTCTCATTACAGGTGTTCCTGGGTCTCAGGGTGTTCTTGGTGTTGTCCTTGGCTTTTGAGATGTTAGGATGCATGCCCGAATCTGGCTCATTGCCCCAGTGGGCCCCACAAGTCATTGGCATACTGGGGAGAGTCCAAGGTGGGCAACAAGAGTGCCAGTGAGTCCCTTTGGAGCCAGAAAGGGGCAGTATGGAGAAAGATGTTGGGGAGATCAATATACAAAGGGAACACAGCATATTTCCCTGACTATTAAAACCTTCATGCAGCTTTTGTATGGGGCTGAAATTCTTCAGCTTGAAATCATTCAAAACATCTTCCTAAGGAAAATCCTGGGACTCCTTCAGGGGCACCTCTGCTGCATTTTTAAGGTATAAGGATAGACATTGCCACAAGAATCCACTTTAAATTGTTAAAATACTGCAAGAAACTTGATAGTATCAACAATGACCATTTGGTAAAATATAGGGGTTTTTTTGGTATTTCAAAGAAGGGAAACAATAGTCTAAATTATTGTCCCTAATTTTGCAGTTTTATTCTTTGCCTTCCATAGAAGTGACAAAGCACTGGGATGTAAGAGAAATCCATAGATGGCTTCTTGAAAAAGATGCCCTTTACTATATCAGCATGGTTCACAAATCAAAATTTTCATCATGGTATTTTCAGTTTAAGAAAAATATTTTTTTTCCTTCTTATTACTTGGCCAACCTCACCAATGCCTCATTAAGAAAAGTATTTTCTAGTGCACGTCTCCAGATTATGCTGTCTGAGTTCTTACAGGGCAGATTCCACACAATACCTGTGAAGCAACATATTTTACCCTCTGGTCTGAATCAGGCTGATGATATTGTCCATTATGTTTTATACTGCTCTTTCCATGTCCTCATCTGTCATAAATTGCTGAATCAATTTCTGGTAAATTTCTCCAGCTCTGATGAGCAACGCATTAGCTTTTTATTGGCTGATGCTATTCTTTTCATAACTCTAAAAATATCTATTCTCTTCTTTTCATCAATAAATATAAGAAATAGTATCTATTTATTCTGCAGGTATTCTAGCCAAATTGTAATGTTTTAGTATTTATGGATTGTTTGTTTGACTTGGGGGGCAGGGAGTTATTTTGCTTTCAGTAATATGCTGTAACAATTGGGTTATTATTTTTGAATTGTTTTACTTTAGGGGAAGTTTATTTTGCTTTCAATACATTTGTAATATGCTGTAACAATTGTTGTAATATGTAATTTATTTGTGACCTATGGCTGATATGCTGATAAAATAATAGACCCAGACAAGTCTATTTCCATTTCACACAGAACACCCTGGATAGTGGCAGTTACTGTCAGGTTTTGTTTTGTTTTTTGTACATATGGCTGAACATGATTAACAATATTCTCTGCTTCATCATAGGATGCTTGTACAAATTGAGTAGTATAATACTCTGAGGTTTTCTTTCTGAGATTTTCCTACAAATGGCTAGTTTTAGCTCAGTATGTCCCAAGCGCTTGCAGAAACAACACTGTACATCTCTACACTGGCCTTTTGTGATGTCCTCCAAGTTGTTACACCTTATAGTTTCTACAGAAATGGACCTCTGATTCCTCACATCATTCATTCCAGTTGAAAGGCTGTTTTATGGAAAGTTGTTTTGCTGTACCCAATGAACACCCACCAACTATGAATTAAAATGTCTGGTCAAATGAATGTGAGAATGAGATGAACTTGTTGCTGGCTATACTATTCACATACTTGGAGCTGCTGCTTCCGAGACCAATGCAATCTTTTGCAATTTGAAATGGAAGTCATTTATTTGCAAACACACGCTTCTGCAAAACTTCATTGTAGAGGTGACATACCAAACGGTCATGCAGCATTTCCAGTAAGTAAGTAAGTAAGTAAGTAAGTAAGTAAGTAAGTAAGTAAGCAAGCAAGCAAGCAAGCAAGCAAGCAAGCAAGCAAGCAAGCAAGCTTTATTAGGCATAAAAACAAGGGCAAATAAAATAAATGGATATTAAAACAAGATCAAGTTCTGTTATGTTGTTCTTGAGTATGTGTAGCATTCACTTGCAGAAGACATTTTGTGGTCTTTTCCACTATCTCTGTTTCTTTACTGTTTAGAAGTAGGACAGTTCTGGAATTGGCTGAGCAAATTAGTGCTTTATTAAATGTAGCTTGTGGTAGCAAATATCTGATGGTCGCATATTTAGGACAGAAGAAGATCATATGAGTAAGAGTCTCTACTTGCTTTAAACAGTATGAACAGAATCTTTCATTGAATGGTACAGATATTTGTCTTCCCTCCTCTACTACTGATGGAAACACATTGCACCTAGCTCAAGTTACAGCCCATCTTTGCCTGGAGTCCAATGCTAGATCGATATAATGCGCCAGCTGCTGATATGTTGGTACTATATTATAATATAGAGGCAAGCATGATTTGTTTGCCGATGCTAAAAGTAACTGTTGTTCCTGGTCCAGTAATCTTGCGATTTCCTCTAAGTCTGAAAAATTGCAATGCAGTGCCAGATGTCGTAACTCAGCAATATAAACAGAAACATTCTGAGTATGTTTATAAAAAACACTGTGTCATGCTATCTCTAAAGGCTGCAGAGAAAAATGTTCTAGAATAGTCAAAAGACATTTCAGCAAGCTTAGCTGGTGCTAAAAGAGCCTGGGCTAAATCAAAAGTATTTGCTCCACAGACATTGAGCAACACAGCACGTTTCCTTTCTGGCTCCATTATGCCGTTAAGCTGCTAGATAAAATGCCAATCTGGCTGCATAATTTTCCCACTTGCTGCAGAAGGCTGGACTGAATTATTCCATATGTCCCTGGGTCACCATATTCTCTGCATTGCCAACTGACCTGCAGGTATTTTGAAGTAATTCTTACACAGTCCAAGCAATGCACTTCCTTTAGTCCACAAAAAACCTTCTGTAAATTTCAGGAGCAATTTCATCCTTGTCACCAGTGTTCAGTTTTCTGAAAAGAGATTACAACACATCTATTGAAGCTTTATAAATCAATGACCTTCCATATAGCAGCAGCTGCCAGCAAAAAGAGAAAGAAAACAGGAACCAAAAGTGAGCTATGGCTGGATCATAACACCCTTATTTTTAAAGGGCTAAGCAACCACACAATTAGGTACAGGAAGCCAGGGAGGCCAATACATTGCAAACCGATACATAAGATAGGTCAGCATTATTTGTTTATTATTTTTATTCTATTAAATTTGCTACCCCGCCCTTTCCCTGCCAGCGGCCTGGCTCAGAACAGCTAACATACATAGTTAAAAATAATCCGATATTTCAATATTAAATTAAAGAACAATAATTATAATAGTTATAAATTAAACTCTAAATGTCAATACTATCTAAGATGGTGGTTAAAATTAAATCAACGAATGGGTACCAACAAGGGCCCCAGGAAGATTCAACGACATTCCATGCCTCACCATAATTTAAATTTACAGCAATGGAGAGGAGTAAAAAGGGGGGATATTGGGGAACAGGAGGCTAGCAGTTGGAAAAGAACCTCCGCTGTCTCAACCAAAGGCCTGGTGGTACATCTCTGCCTTGCAGGTCCATACCGTTGACTAATGGTCAGAGGCATAATGAGGGGGCACACACAGGACAAAAACCCCAGGTGCCACTCCCTGGTGGCACCTTGCAGTGCTATGGCCCCTCACAACTGCAGCCCAGCCCAAACTCCATGTGGAGCTCAGGAGTTGGGACAGCCAGGTTCACCCCTCCCCAACTCCATGTGGAGTTTTGGAGTGGAGCAGGTTTGTTTAATGCTGGCTCAGCTCTCCTAGGTCCAGCTTTAAACGGAAGGCTTTGAGGTTGCAAATTAAAGCTCAACCCCAGCCTAGTTGAGGCCAGGATCAAACTGAGCAGCTGGGGCTCACTGGCTCTCAGCTTTATTCTGTTGGCCCTGCCCTTCAAGCTCCACCTCCAGTAAGGTGGTTGGGTGTAACACCACCTCCTTCCCCTTAAAATGCCTGGCCATATTCAGATGCCATAATAAACCTCTGTTTGTTGATGATGGGATGAACTCTGGGCTCATTGCATCTTTCAATTACACATGCAGCTCTGTTGAAAGCTTTCTGGTTGGGGAAGCCATCAATCTGTTGCTTAATTGCCATGATTTTTATCTGTTTGTTCTTCAATCCTGTGGCTCATCTGACACTCTAACCCAGTGGTGGTGAACCCATGGCACTCCAGATGTTCATGGACTACAATTCCCATCAGCCCCTGCCAGCATGGCCAATTGTAGTCCATGAACATCTGGAGTGCCATAGGTTCGCCACCATGGCTCTAACCCATACACCACACTGGCAGTTCTGAACATGTGAATGTTTTTTCCACAGGACAATTATTGAGCTGTTCAAGAGCAGGCCAGGATCACAGTTTTGGATGCTCCCAAAAAAGAATAAGAATGATTTCTTTGCTTGACAAAAAAAATCAATCTCTTGGATTTTTTAATAGATAAATAAGGCATTTTTAATAAGGGAAATCCAGTCTGTTTATTTAGTTCAAGTCGATGCCATCTGAGACCAGTTTCTAGGAAAACTGAGGCCAAGTCAGGTTAGAATTAGGTCCTTGTATTTTTCTGTCTGGAGAAAACTGTTGTTCAGGTCAAATGTAATTTTGCAATAATTATGCAAAATTACACTGGAGTGGGTCTAATCTTGACAATCCATTCTTCCGACTGTAGAAGCTTACTTGAAATTGTTCCATCACTGAAGAGCTTCTAACAACTTGGGGGAAGAAACATCTTCTGTCCATGAAACAAAATTTTTATTTTATTGGTTAAGATTCAAGAACATTTTACTTGCATCTACAATATACATCCAGATAGTCAACAATGAATGGTTCAGAAAGAAAGAAGGTAAACCACTGCACTTCAGATAATACAAGATGGCCTCTTTGAATATTATTCCATGTAAAAACAACACTGTGTATATTAGGGAGACCACTTCTAACTTAACTAGCACCCTGCAGTGGAGTTTTTCTATGCATAATTTCCCTAAACATGGTAGTGCTTTTAGCTATCCAATCCTAAACAGAGTTAAACCCTTCTGAGGCCACCTAATTCAATGGATTTAGAACAGTACGACTGGCATTCTGCCAAGGGCAGTCCCGCTCCTAAAGTGCTACAATGACTCCCAATAGCCTGTCCCAATACAGAGATGAGTTACGTGCTTCATGTGCTTTATTGAATCAGGTTAGAAAGGCCACAAAGCTGAAGGCAAAACACAACCATCAAGGGAAATGGAAGAGACCACATAGCACTGGTAATGGATTTCAAAGGGTAAGCACAACGAGAAAACACGGCCCAATTCCCCAACAGTTAATCCACTGGAACTCTGAGATTCCAGTGGGAGTTAAATAAGGTTCCTATGACAGGTTGTTGTGGGTTTTCCGGGCTGTGTGGCCGTGGTCTGGTGGATCTTGTTCCTAATGTTTCGCCTGCATCTGTGGCTGGCATCTTCAGGGGTGTATCAAAGAGGGAAGTCTGTTTATACACTGTGTCAGAGGGAAGTCTGTTACACACTGGACACAGTGTGTAGCAGACTTCCCTCTGTGATACACCTCTGAAGATGCCAGTCACAGATGCAGGGGAAATGCTAGGAACAAGATCCACCAGACCACGGCCACACAGCCCAGAAAACCCACCAGAACCAGTTGAATCTGGCTGTGAAAGCCTTCAACAATATGTTCCTATGACAGTTTATGGTTTTCATAATGGGTTGGATTTAGCCAGCTTTATTCATCATTCTCACCCAAGTCTTCTCTTTGTTGTATCTCATGCATCAAAAATGGCTTTTGTATATACAGGTTGCCTTTCTGGGTGGTCACGGTGGATCCTTCCTCCCTTTTTCACCAGTGGAAAAGCTGGCTCGATTCAATGCATTGTTTCAAAATGTATCCTTGCTTAGTATTATGATCATGGTATACAGGTGCTTATCAGCAAATAGCTAAAGCAGAGAAAAACAGTTTTGTCTAGGAGCACAATTTTCTTATGACTTTTCAACAGTATTGTCTGGGTATTCTGCACAGTGCTTAAAACTTTCTTGAGGCTAAACAGGCATAGGACAGACTTTGGTCTGATGTGTTGGAGAGGTGCTGCTGTTAGTTAGAGCCTGAGGAAACCCTTCTGGGGCCGACTGAGCTATTTCCAACTGCCTCTCATCCCCCAGTCATTCACACAGAGCCACATTAAAAACCCATGTAGAACAAGAACTATAGCCTCACACCTTTTCAAACTCCGCTTTTAAATATCAATTTCTCGATTAAAACATTTATTTGGATCCAGGGGAATGCCAGCACCATCAACAATGTTTTGTCAGACATCATTAACAAATGTCACACTAGCAGCTTAAAAAGATGTCAGTTGTGAGTTGTTATTAACGCCACAGTTTTGGTCTTCTGAGGGTTTTTTAAAACGCTGTATGAAACAGTGATCACAAGAGGTGCCTGTAAATAATACAACCCTTCAGTTTGATAATTAAATAGATGTTGACTGCTGAACTGGTTGAACTGAAAAAGCATCACATTACATTACATCTTTTTTTAAAAAAAAGTTTAATTGAAAGGTGAAATAATGAAAGAAACTAAGTGAGCCACCATGGAAGGCAGACTTTCCATCAAATTATACAATCTCAAGACATGTTTAAGTGAATGAAAAGACTAAATAAAATTTCTTAGAGTAACTGCTGTATTGTGGGACACTCAACTGCGCCACATAAAAGACTGCCACGTACCCAAACAAATACTTGGAGGAGATAATGGTGTGTGTGAAGGCTAATAAACTGAAGTTCAGCCCAATCCAGGGCTAAAGTACTGTTGGTTGATGACAAAAGTTGTTGAATGCTGAGGAATCAGTCTGACCTGGAGGAGGTTGTTCTTTTTCTGAAGAAGTAGGGTTAGCAAGTGGCCAGTGTTCCCAAATTACTCTGAAGGGAATGTTTTAATGGGGTATAAATTGTCATGTCCCCAGGTTGGGAACCAATCAGTAAGTGTTTGGGTGGAACTTGATATGCAAAGGTGTGGTTGATAGTATAGTATTGCAGGTGGGAGTTTTCAGTCCAGGGAGTGATTCACATTTGCATTCCCTGCAGCAGCAGTATTGGTGAATGCAAATCCTGTATTTGGGTGGAGTCCGTTGTCCATGAACTTAGAATGCCCTTGGCCTTTGCTTCTGGTGTTTTTAAATACTGGTAGCCAAGTTTTGTTCATTCTCAGAGGCCGTTTCCGCATGGCAGCGGAAAGGGTCGGGTCGGCGTAGATGACACCGACCCGACCCCTCTGGGACCGTTCGCATGAACGGTCCCAGAACCTCCCGGGACGACGGCACAGAGCTGCGCCGTCGTCAGGCCGACCTACCTGTCCTGTGGCCCTCTGGCACATCACTGAGGCCAGGGGACACGCCCCCCTGCCCTGCGTGATCGCTCCGGAGTCACAGGGTAGAGGGGGCGTGTCCCCAGGCCTCGGCGACGCGCCGGAGGGCCGCAGGACAGGTAGGTCGCCCGGACATGGGGGGAGGGAAGGCGCCGTGGAGCCACTGCCGTGCGCACGGCAGCGGCTCCAAGCCGCCGTTTTCCAAAAACCTCGCTGGGCAAGCGAGGTTGGAAAACGGTGGCTTCGCGCCGCTCGGGCGGAGCGAGGGCGGCACGGCTGCGAAGCAGCTGCATTCCCTGTGCGAACTGCTCCCTGGGGACGGCGTTTTTGCCATCCCCAGGCCACCGTATTCCGCCCGTGCAGAAGGGGCCAGAGTCTCTTCTTTCTTTTTGAAATTGACTTGGTGTTTGTGAATTTCAGTGGCCTCCCTATGCAGTCTGACACAGTAACCTTCTCAATTGTCCAGAATTTCAGTGTTTTCAGCGTTGGTTCGCCACCTGAGGACATGACAATTATACCCCACTAAAACATTCCCTTCTCACTGGACACAGTGTGTAACAGACTTCCCTCTGTGATACACCTCTGAAGATGCCAGCCACAGGTGCAGGCAAAATGTTAAGAACAAGATCCATCAGACCATGGCCCCACAGTCCAGAAAACCCACCACAACCAGTTGAATCTGGCCATGAAAGCCTTCTCCAAGAGTTGCTTTCTATTCTCCCGAAGTAGCAATGTCTGTATTGCCTAGACCTGAGTAGCTGTCGAGTGGAACCCTTCCTGTTCCCACTATAGATATGTATGAGTCTATGTGGACGAATGGAATCAAAGGCAATCCAATGTCAAAATTACATCCGGCAAAGCAATAGGTGTCTCCCGTTTTTCCTAAAGGTTGAGATACTTCACCAAGCTTGCACAATCGATTAACATAAGCTGCAGAAATGTAACAAATGTAGTACGACTGACTTCCATACTTGCTCCATCTCTTCGCCTTGGGGGGTACAGTCATTAAGACAATGAGTCTGAATGGTAGCAAATTAATATGGATCCAATTTTCACAATGATTTGTTTGTGGGATTCATACTGACTCTTCTCATCCAAGCTCATCAATAATAGAAAGAGATTTGGAGAAACACCAGTAATGTGAAAACAGATCAATGAATCCTGAAAAAGGCTGGTGGACAATGTGGGCTGAGAAGTAAATGAAGCCTGGTTATACCAGGAGCAGCAGTGGCATAGGAGGTTAAGAGCTCGTGTATCTAATCTGGAGGAACGAGGTTTGATTCCCAGCTCTGCTGCCTGAGCTGTGGAGGCTTATCTGGGGAA
This sequence comes from Sphaerodactylus townsendi, assembly GCF_021028975.2. NCBI lineage: Eukaryota > Metazoa > Chordata > Lepidosauria > Squamata > Sphaerodactylidae > Sphaerodactylus > Sphaerodactylus townsendi. The sequence goes on from NC_059434.1 coordinate 67,243,625, forward strand.
TTCAGATTAGCCTGTACACTCCCACACACGCCAGCTGGGTGACCTTGGGCTAGTCACAGCTTCTCGGAGCTCTCTCAGCCCCACCTACCTCACAGGGTGTTTGTTGTGAGGGGGGAAGGGCAAGGAGATTGGAAGCCCCTTTGAGTCTCCTGCAGGAGAGAAAGGGGGGATATAAATCCAAACTCTTCTTCCTCTTCCTCTTCCTCTTCCTCTATACTTATGTGGAGATTGGCAAAATACCTCAGTTGATGGGAGCAGTTTCATTTTGAAAAAGTGAACCAGAACTGGCGTCTGTCACTAATCCAACCCTAACTTCAGTGGCTTTTAATCTGTAGAAATCAAGCTGGCAAAATATTAACTGACCAAAAACTAAAGATGGATTGTATCATATGATTGTGAAATCATATTTTAATGCTAGCAGAACAGGAGAATGAACAGTGCAGGTGCCAATCCAGAGAGTTGAAGTAAATGAGACGATCGTCTGGTAGAAGATACTCGCTTTTGGTGTTGTGGGATTTCTGGCAGGACCAGGCTGGCTGAAGGGGGCCACCCAGCATTTCTGCTGCCAAGGCTATGAACAGGGAAGCAAAAGGGGGAAAGCAGAAGTGCAAGCCTATAGCAGAATTCAGCCCTGCATTATTCAGCGAGCCTTACAGCCAAGCCGGAATACACAGGATTGCAGCCTAGGGGTCCAAAGAGGAGAGCCTCCAGGCAACAGTTCACAGGTGCAATTCAAGCCTTCATTTCTAAATCCCAAACTACAGGTGCAAAATTCTGACTCAGCCCTAGTTGTTATGGGCTATCGCCAATTTACTAGCTACTGTGGAAGGTGTTCTGAAGCTTTCTTTCTCCTACATATGCTAATGTCATTCAGTTCCTGCATCTGTTTGTACACTCTTGTATTGGGATATGTGCTAATTTGTTGCCATTTACAGACCTCATCATCTGCATTTTAATCCAGTCTTACTTAACACTCAGTTACTTATGCATATCGACCCCAAGGAGCCCTTCTGGGCAACACTTTCTCCACCCTCTACCAATATGTGATGGTTGATGACTTCTGTTTCAGTGTATCTGAGGAAGTATGTGTGCATACACATGAAAGCTTATATGCCAAGAATACCACTTTGTTGGTCTTAAAGGTGCCCCAGACTCAAACTTCTTCCCCTCTCCTGAATTGGGCCCTAACTCCATTCAGCAAAAGAAAATAAACAATACTTTCACATTGTTTTATTTATATAATACTCATGTACTTGGTGCTTTACAGAGGGGCATAAGCAAGAATATATCCTTTCCCAAGGTGTTTATAATCTGAAAGACTTCTCTCTAAATCCCTGAGTGCAGCTGCCAGTCTTAGTAGATGATACTGACTTTGATGGAACAATTGTTGGATTGATTCATTATAAGGCAGCTGGATTCATGTGTGATTCACTTTGCACAGAATTACCTCAGAAGTACTGTTCAGATATTACAACTGATAGAGGCATGATTTTCCATCTCCTGAGAAGGCCACATCACTGAGAATCTTGTGTTACAACTATCTTCAAGAGTTTCCTGTACCCTCCCACGGCAACCTGAATTGGGCGTCTTTAACTGTAGAATTGACAAAGTTAAACCTATGGTCTAAAAAGGTTGCAAAGAAAATATCTAATGATAGGAAAATGTGACTTCCAACACATATGGCTGGCATTGACACTGAGCAGATTGACAGCTGCAAGTGCCAACAGATGATTGACGGGTTTACCAAACCAAATCCTGACGTTTGCCCAAGTGAATGGAATTTAAAAGGACTAATTTTAGGTAACTGCAATTAAGGAAAGAAAAATAAATGAAAATGAAACTAATTTCATGTGAAACCATACTAAGGAAATGTTAAATATCAGCTATTGTAGATAGTCCTCAATGCTGTTAAAAATCAGACCTGTTTGCCAAGGCTCTGAAATGATTTCCTTTAAAAAAACAAATTCAAATTGATTTGCTTGGGTTTGTGATCCATTTCCAGGTTCAATGTATCGTCAAAGGCTTTCACAGCCAGAATCAACAAGCCATTTTGGATTTTCTGGACTTTGTGGCCCTGATCTGGTGGTTTTAGCTCCTAGTGAAACACATCTTACCGTGACATGCTTCTGAAGATGCCAGCCACAGATGCAGGCAAAACATTGGGAGATAAAAGCACCAGATCACATATACACAGTCCAGAAAACCACAGTAGCAATTTCCAGGTTTTTCTTCAAGGAAAACAGAGAACTTTCTGGCACCAACTGAGCTCATCAGCTCAAGAAGAACACCATTGTTACATCACTGATGTTTGGGGGATATTACCGACACTGTAGATACAGATGTGTACGTGATGCATTGCAAATTCTCTTTCCACTTGAGCACTGAGCTGTGGAAAGTATTTCCTCTAACTCAGGGGTCCCCAAACTTTTTAAACAGGGGGCCAGTTCACTGTCCCTCAGACTGTTGGAGGGCCGGACTAAAAAAAACTATGAACAAATTCCTATGCACAAATGATTGTAAAATGTTTGATTTCACCTTTCAGCCTTTCTGTTATGGTCTATTTTTAGAACAGTGACCAAAGTATGTCAAGTACAGGGTGGGCTCCAAATATTCTTGGGGAGGCTATGGAATACCTTCCCCTGTAAAAAAAAAAGCAGAACTTTCCCAATGAAGCATTCCATCTAACCCAGGATCAGGTATCTTCCTGGGTTCTTTCCTCCCTAGCAGCCAGCGAGCGATTCGCCAGCCTGGCTGATGCCAATGGGAGTGAGGCGGAACAGAAAGCCTGAGAGCAACACATGGAGTAGCTGAGAGGGAAGGGAGGAGCAGGCATTGCCACATGTAAGGTTTCCAACTCTGGGTCAGAAAATTCATGGAGATTTGGGGGTGCCATCATGTAACTGCAATCAACAGCCGTTGGGGCCGGATCCTCCTCTCCCTCGAGCCCCCACTGCACATGAATGGAGCCATCGCTGCCATGCCTGGCGGGCCGAATAAATGCCTTCAGGGGGCCACATTTGGCCCCCGGGCCGTAGTTTGGGGACCCCTGCTCTAACTGGAGAGGAAGCCTATACTCCCCCGCCTTTGAATGCCACCCCTCACCCCTCCCTTACTTCCCTTCCCTTACATGGCACCCCTCCCCCTATCTCCCCTCATTCTGCTAGGGTGGATAGGCCATGTCCAGATGCCGGTGCCCCTCCCTCCCCTCACTTGCATGCCCCCTGACTCCCTCCCCTCCCTCCCTCCCCTTCCCTTGCATGGCACCCCTTCCCCTCCCCTCCCACTCCGCTCGGGTGGGTGGGCCATGAAAAGAATCCAACACAGATTCAGACAAGTCAGGTGATGGAAATCTGCTGAAAAATCACATAGTTGTTTTAAAAGATTCCCTTCAGTGTAATCCACAATGCTGTACTGGAAGTTTATTTCTAAATGGAAGTCTGCAAGAAGCAGTCAGTCATAGCTCCAATGATTTACAAGCCACCTTTCCCCCCAGTAGTAACCTGAATAGCCCAACCTAGCTTGTGCTCATGGAAACTGAGCAGGGTCAGCCATGGTTAGTACTTGAATGGGAAACCAACATGGCAGACTATGGTGGTTACACTGAGGAAGGCAATGGCAAATCACTTCTGCTCACCTCTTGCCTGGACCCTCACCTCTTGCCTGGATGTGATTTCCATGAGTCGGTTGTTTCTTGACTGCAAAGCACATTACAACCCCATTTCTCCCTCCTTCACTGACTTCACATCAATCACTACCCTGTCAGGTACCCAAAGCACATTACAACATCATTCTCCCCTCTTTCATTGACTTCACATCAACCACTACCCTGTCAGATAGTTTAGACCACAGGTGTCAAACTCGTGGCCCTCCAGATGTTATGGACTACAGTTCCCATCCCTGTGCAATGATGGGAACTGTAGTCCATAACATCTGGAGGGCCGTGAGTTTGACAGCTACGGTTTAGACTGACAAAGAGAGAAATTGGCCCAAGGCCATCCAACAGCCAATTCTGTGACTGAGTGGGGATTTCAGTCAGATCCTAGTCCAACCCTCTAACCCAGGGGTAGGGAACCTGCGGCTCTCCAGATGTTCAGGAACTACAATTCCCATCAGCCTCTGTCAGCATGGCCAATTGGCCATGCTGGTAGGGGCTGATGGGAATTGTAGTTCCTGAACATCTGGAGAGCCGCAGGTTCCCTACCCCTGCTCTAACCACTACACCATGCTTCCTCTCCAGTAGCTAGATGGGACAGATGTCCTAAACAATTCCATCCTTGTTCTCATCATTTCCTACCAGCAAAGACAAAGCAGGTTGGCGGAAATGAGATTCAAAAACCAAAGTGGCAACTGTGGCATAGGCAGGTGAGAATCGGACATCGTAAGGAAGAAAGGCTGAAGGACAGAATTTTCTTACTTCCGAAAGGTTACTCACTGGGTTAAAATGAAGGGGAGGCAACTGCTCCCTGTAGCAGCCGGCATCGAAAGACAAGCTGTCACTTCTCATCTAATCTGAAAAGCAACAGACATCTGTCCTGCTCAGAAATTAATAGGACGATGCCCTCTACTACCACTAGCAGCTGCCTGGAGGTTTGGCAGAATTAAATCCAGGTATCATTGCTGTCCAAAGGGAGTCTGCTATTTGGATGCATGGCTGTGAATAAATAGAAGAATCAGGAGCAGTTTCAGTAACAGAAATACTATTGTCCCCAGCGGAGAAGTGACTGCATCCTCGGGAGGCCTATTGCTGGTGCTGTAATTACCCTATCAGGTTTCAGAAACTATGAAAATTTCATGACTGTGCTGGATTTCCAAAGCCATTTGCTGTGTACCCAGACTGAGAATGTATCACTGTAACCGCGAAGCAGTAAAACATTCTGTTTGTTTCAGTTCCTTTATAATCATTTAATTAAAATTTCCACAAAAAAAGTGAAGTTGTGCAATGAAAGTACAATAACTGATACTTCTTCCAACAAATAATACGAAATGTATTATCTGGTGCTGTTGATTAGTAAGACTAAGGATCAAAATAGGCATGACAGCAGATGAAAGGCCACCCTGTGGCCACCAACACCTTTTCTAGAGGAGAATTTAGCCATTTAAAATGGCCGCAGTCGTGCACAGCAGTAACTGGCAATTTTGTTACTCTAACACACACAGCGCCAGAAGAACCAGGGGCAGGTGGAGGGTGTTCTGGCAATTTAGAAGGCATGGAAGAGGGAACAAGGTCACCCCTTGCTGCTGCACTCTATTACTTCTAAAGTCTTCTGTACACTCCCACACACGCCAGCTGGGTGACCTTGGGCTAGTCCCAGCTTCTCCGAGCTCTCTCAGCCCCACCTACATCACAGGGTGTTTGTTGTGAGGGGGGAAGGGAAAGGAGATTGTAAGCCCCTTTAAGTCTCCTGCAGGAGAGAAAGGGGGGATATAAATCCAAACTCCTCCTCCTCCTCCTCCTCCTCCTCCTCCTCCTCCTCCTTCTTCTTCTTCTTCTCCTCCTCCTCTAAAATGGCATTGGTGGCCACAGGTTGGCTCATGGCCACCATCAGGTCTAGTTTGACTCTACTCAAGGAAGATGGATTCAGTCTCTTAGGGGGGGTTGTAATTCCCATTGCAGAGAATATTCACAGCTTGGGGGTGCTATGAGACTCATGCCTCCAGATGGAAGTGTTAAAATCTCCTCTGTGGCATGAACAGTCTCAGTGGGCCTACTTAGAATCCTACTCAGGTCTGTTCAATGGAGCTTACTCCCAGGAAAATATTCTTATCTTTGCACTGTTAGCCAGCTTCAACTGACGCGCCAGCTGTGACCTTCTTTGAGTGGAATGATTTGGCCATAGTTATCCATACACTGATTATTTCCAGATCAAACAGTTGCAGTGCTTGCTAGGTGGAGCTGTCTTTGGACACTGTTCAGAACGATATATTGTCAAAGGCTTTCACAGCCAGATTCAACTGGTTGTTGTGGGTTTTCTGGGCTGTGTGACCATGGCCTAGTAGATCTTGTTCCTAACATCTCGCCTGCATCTGTGGCTGCTATAGCAGACTTCCCTCTGTGATACACCTCTGAAGATGCCAGCCACAGATGCAGGTGAAACGTTAGGAACAAGATCTACCAAACCATGGCCACGCAGCCCAGAAAACCCACAACAACAAACTCAGAACAGTCCCCTGGTCCCAAAATGTAGAAGCAAGACCGCTTGCAAGCTTAAGAAACATACTTCACATACTGCAATCAAATTTAAAAGATCCTAAATGGCTGTTAATTATTTCCTGGTCCACAATTCAGGGTACCAGTTGCTACCTACAATGGTCTAAACAGTCTGGGACTAGGATATTTGAAAGACTATACCTTCTTCTATGAACTTACCTGGCAAATGAGACCAGCCTCAGATGCCTTTCTCAACATGTCCAGCTTTCAGAGGCAAGGTGTGTGAACACCAAGGACAGGTCTTTTCTGTCATTGTGTTGAGACTTGGGAACTCCGGCCACACAGAGATGCACCCAAAGTCAAGTCTGCTGTCTTTCCAGTATCAGCCAAAATTTGGGTTTTTTTTTTCATTTAAAACATTTTTAATCTCTGCTCCTGCAAATTCAAGAAAAGTCCATAAAATATGGTTCATTAGAACAATATACACGAGCTATAAGACAGCATAAAATATCCCTCTAGTGCTAGAACTGATTGCCTTCCATAAATAACTCTTATTTTTTTCAGTGTCAAACACCATCTGTACAAGAATCTTACAGTTTGTGTGATTTTAAAATCTATTTTAAGTTATAATAGTTATACTTGTCTCTCTTGAAAAAACATTCTGGAAGAAGCTTACAATATCAAATGGGGAAAAAATCAAATAAAAAAACCAGTACGGAAAAAAACAGGCTCTTCCTATGTGAGGGGGAAGAGCCAGTGTTTCAGTGGCACAACAGGGAAAGCGCTGTCCATGGTACGCACTCACCTTACATCTGAAAGTAGAGGAAACTCAGTTGGAAGCCCCTGGTGATGATCTTAACCAGCAGGGCATGTTCATATGGGAGAAGGTAATCCTTTTTCTGAGAGCCAGAGTGGTGTAAGAGCAGTTGACTCTAATCTGGAGAACTGGGTTCGAATCCCCACTCCTCCACAGCCTGCTTGGGTGACTTTGGGCCAATCACAATCTCTCAGAGGTCTCTTAGCTTACACAAGAGGCAGGCAATGGTAAACCACCTGTGAACATCTCTTGCCTTGAAAACTCTATGGAGTCACCATAAGTCATCTGTGATCAGACAGCACACATACAGAGAGAAAATCCTTTATCTAGAAGTGTGCTGCTATTAAATATTTTCATATGACAATTTGAGATACTCAAGCAGGAATAGTTAGGGCTTATGTTCTACAAGCATAGAAACTGGGGTCAGTCCTAAGGCTACATACAACTTGGTAAAACCCTGTGGGCTACTTATGTCACCCAATTTCTACTGCGTTAATGTAGTGACTCCTTCTGGCCATTGTTTGTGGTGATGATGCAGTATTGCTCAGGGTAGGTCATCAGTACTTTCCTCAAGTAAGCTGCCAGTGGCCCACAGAATAAAGAACTTGGGTCGTCATACTGCTGGGATCTCTGGTGTGAAAGGCCTGAAGCTAATGCATGCTCCAATTTACTAAAAAATGAATAAAACTAACCATACAGAGAATGTAATCGTAACCAGTATGCCATGGGATTCTGTGTGTTTTGTATGGTAGAAGCATGAGGCCTGCTTGTTTAATCTGAGAACAGATGTTAGGAACAGATTAGGGATTTCTCCCCCGGAGAACTTACTGTATGATCTTTGTTCAAGGCATACATATCCATCCTGGTATTTGAAGAAGGGAGATTTGACCTAAGGTAATACTAGCTGTTCTACTTCAGAGCAACATAGCTGTCCTCTAAAACTACATCCATTTCAGTACATTCTCTTCTCATGAGATTTTTTTAATCCTCAAAAACCAGCAAAATTTGATCTGATTAGAAACAACAACCACAATAAGTATCCTAGGAGGATACAGCACCTTCCATTCCCTTGACTATTGTCTGTTGCAAGCCTTGGTGGTGGAAAGTGCCATCAATTAAAAATGACTTATGGTGATCCCATGGGGTTTTCATGGCAAGGGACATTCGGAGGTAGCTTGCTGTTGCCTACTCTGCATCGCGGTCCTGGTATTCCTTGGAGATCTTGCATCCAAATAGTTGTCAGGGTAGAGGTTGACTGGCCCAAGGTTACCCAGCAAGTTTCCACAACAGAGATGAGATTTGAACCTGGGTTTTCCAGATCCTAGTCCAACATCTTAACCACTACACCATGCTGCCTCTTTGGGTCATCCAAATGTGTGCCTTCAAAATAACCGTTCCCATTTACTGACAATGCTAGAATACTATTTATGTGAAAAGGCGGATTTTGAAGAAGCGGTAAATTATACTACCTTTTTCTTGGGAACGCTTTTTTTTAGCTGACAAAAACTATGATTTTCTCTTTTGTGCACATCGCAGTATGGTCAGTGAGGTAATTTTATGTGAGGGGAGAAAAGCAATTAGAAGTGTCAATAAAACTTATCAAATAGAGTCTTTCATGCAAAGTTGACATAAATCATCCCGTACCACACAACTCTGTAAAAGCCTTTAATGCGTGAGAGCTTCCATGGCGTAGCCATAAATTAAATGTTTCACATAATGCTGTCTTACTGATTTGAAGGTACTGTAGAAAATCTTCAACAATAGAGAGACAGCTCATAAGTGATTTTTTTTAGACTGCCAGCAAAGAGACAAGATAAATATTTTGAAACATCTGATGTCTTTCTCTCCAATGGTTATTTCCTTTCCTTTTGAAAAATGTTACTAACTTAAATGTTATCTTTGTATGTGTGAAAAAATGTACATCTGTTTGCTCATAAAGGCCATCTGACTTGGAATGAGTATGCAAAACCCTGATAAAGACTGTGTGGTGGGACTGTGATGGAGAATCCACTTTGAATGCGGAACATCCTGGGCTCAATTCTTTGCATATCTAGTTGAAATTACCAGGTAATAGTTCACTTGAAAGAACTCTACCTCAGACCCTAGACAGCTGCTGCCAATCAATGCAGATAATACTAGATCAGTGGTCTGACTCAGTATAAAGCAACCTTAGTTGTGACCTAATACAGCATTATAAAATACTAGCAGTAAAGCCCACTGTATGAACAAATATAACAGGCGCTAGAAAACTGCTGGTAGATTAATGGTTCGCACCAAGGGGGCCAACCCCTCCTGTCTTTACTCCCTGCTGGATTCCACCATTTACCACAGATAACAAAAACCTAGCCTAATTATTCAATGAAATAAAGTTTACTTACAGATACACACACACACACACACACACACACACACACACACACACACACAGGTTCCCCTAACTTTGCAAACTGGCTCTCCTTTCTCAGATTCCCCCTGCAAAAACACACACACAGAGAGAGAGAGAGAGAGAGAGAGAGAGAGAGAGAGATTGCAAATGAGCTGTTCTGGATCAGCCGCGGCTTGACAAAATTTGTCCCGTGTGCCCAGGTAGGAAGTTATTCAAAGTTCACCACAGGGACCTAGTCCTGGTAGGGACAATCACATCTTGGAGGGAGGGGATTATGGCTTCATCCTGCATTTTCCTACCTTTTCAAGGTTCACCACCACAAGGGAGAAGCACACTATGGGATGTGAAGTATGGGTTCCCACAGCAAGGGCTGCTGGAAGGTGTATTCCTTGCCCCTCTGAGAGGAACTGGAATCTGGGCCTCCTGGATGGCCACGGACTACATTTCCCAGCAGCCCTTACTTTTTCTGGTTTGTCGTGCTGCTCAATTGTACAATAAGATAATAACAGCGCTTGGCACCTTTGAGTATTCAAAACAGTTCATGTGATCAGTACAACAGTAAAGGTAAGCCAGTCTTATTTTCTTTCAATTACAGATGGTGGCTAACACCAAGAGTTTGCAATAGGCTAACTTGTCGAAGTTAAATTTGAACTGATAATACTTTAATTAATAGTTCATCCTGTTAAGGCCAAATCAGATAATCAGAGTTACAGTCTTGAAGATACTTTTTTTAGCAAGCCCCACAGAATAACGTGGAATTTACTTCTGAGTAGCTTGCTTAGAATCACCAAAGTTATTTTTTTTGAGCTGCAATGTAAATGTTGGAGTGTGGCTAACTCTTTTCCCTGTGCCAATTTCCTGTTCTAAATCACTTCCACCCTGAAGCTACTCTGTATGCTTCAGGGGAAATATGCCCAGAAAAAGTATGTAAGCATCTTTAAGTGATCTTTTCAACCAAGCAAGTTGCATGGGGGAGGGTTCTAAAAGATCCCCTTGTTAACATTTTAGCTATTCTGCTACACTGAAAAAGAATACCAGATTGAGCCCCACCCCCACCGCTCTGCAGGCCTGCTTCTGCCATCCTCAGGGTCTGGGAAGGGAAAAAGTTGGCATGCATGGGGAGTCAGGTCTCAGTGGCATGCAGCTGGGGCACAAGCTGTTTTGTCATGTGGCGGGCACCCAGCACCACCACCCCCATGTGACCAAAACGCATGCACCCGGGGACATGGGTGACCCCATGGAACAAAAATAGGGGAACAAAATAGCAGACAAGTGTCTCTCCACACTCTGCTTGTCTATGAACAGCTAACTGCAATGCAAAACTAAAACAGAGGCCTAGTAATTTTGAATCTGGATTAAATGTCTTTTAACTATTTCTGACCACACGGCGAAGCATTTTAATTGTCAACTTGAAAAGCTGGAGCCTTCAGAAATAGTTAAAAGACATTTAGTTAATATAGTGGTAAATAAATAATAGCCTACTTTTCATATTACCTGGCAATTGCTCCTACATCAAAGCCCTTTCAAATGCAATTTTCCCCCATTCTCTTTGAGAGTGCAATTAAAAGCTTATTTGTGCACTCGGCAGAGACTATTTAATCAGAGAGTCTGCCTGAATCCAGACTTTGTGTTTCGGTGATTGTCTGTCTGCATCTGTCATTGGAAGCAGAGGCAAAAGCTAAGAGAATGGTATGAGAATATAATTTGGTGGCAGGATTTCTTTAAAATAGAAGGAATGAATTGCTAAAGTCACTTTTTTTCTGGAAAGCTATAACATACTGGGATCATCTACGACCCGGTATAGACAATTAGGGTTACTAGTGCTTACAGTATGGGAAGCTATAATGTCATGGGACCATGCACAGCTCAATATAGACAATTAGGGTTTCTAGTGCTTACAGTATGGGAAGCTATAACATCACGGGACCATGCACAGCTCAGTATAGACAATTAGGGTTACTAGTGCTTATAGTATGGGAAGCTATAACATCATGGGACCATTCACAGCTCAGTATAGACAGTTAGGGTTACTAGCTCTTACAGTATGAAGAGTTATAACATCATGGGGCCATGCACAGCTCAGTATAGACTATTAGGGTTACTAGTGCTTATAGTGAAGGATAGCTGCTGGAAAGAATTGGCCCTTTGGTTATCTTAACAAAACACCAGCAGTCCAAGCTGAATTTCTATACATGCTGATTTTGGGATTTAAATTTGTATTTATTGATGAGGGAATCTTGACAACAAAGAGAAATGTTAAATTTCTAGCCATCAAAAACCTTTGCGTTTTTTACTTGATCTTTCACAATGAGGCTTAGGCCCCTTCCACGCGTGCAGAATAATGCACTTTCAGTCCACTTTCACAATTGTTTGAAAGTGGATTTTGCTGTTCCGCACAGCTTCAAGGTGCATTGAAAGTGGATCAAAAGTGCATTATTCTGCATGTGTGGAAGGGGCCTAAGCTTTAGACACAAAATGCTGCTCACAGGGCACTATACAAAACTATAGGAAAGCCAAAATGGAGCATTTTTAAGGTTCCAGAGAAGGGTGCCCACCACTAAGGATCTTCAACAGGACAAAGCTCAGAAGAGTTCCCTAACCTGACCAGACAAAATTTTAGCCAGTCTCCTTTTTTAAGCCTCTCTCAAAGTCCATGTAGCGATACAGCAAGGTTTGGGATAGGGACTAATCTACTCCCAAGAGGAAGTCTTATCCAGATGATGTAGAAGGGAGGTTGCGGTAATTTTTGTTCAGGTTTTGTTTGGTTTTTTTTGTTTGAGTCCTCAGATTAGATTATTTATAAGAAGTGTTTGATTGACACTTTTTCAAATGTTTTGGTTTGATAAGCTAGCACTTCCTGGCAATCTAAGCATTCAAAGAAGTAATTGAAAAATTAATGTGTTTATGAGTTTGCCAGTAAGACTTCTTTGACAGGCAGACTGTGAGCTCCATTTGAGTGGGAGTTAATGAGCAGGCGCTGAATGGTAATCTTGTTCTATTGTAACTTTTTTGTACTGTATGCTTTTATGTATAATATTTAACACTGATATCCATGATGGCATGTGTGCTGTAGGTTAAGCAAAGAAAATGCATTATCTTTTTCTTAGAAATATAGGACTAACCCTGACATTATTCAAGAGTGGGAGCCATAGTTAAGCGAATAGCAATTGTTTTGAATTTTGAATTATTCACTGCTTAAGCTTCAATTGCATTGTTTCAGCTTCTGCAGCTTTAAAATTACAAAGGTCTGTTTGGCCCTTTCTGCACAGCGGTGGAAACACAGCTCCACTGGCATAAATTATGCCGGAGGAGGCTCAGGGACTGCTCCCACAGCAGCGTGTGAGCAGCCCTGCAGATCCGCCACACCAGAGAGGTGACTCTGCATGGAGCCTCCTCTGGTCCATCGCCTCCACTGACCTGCCTGTCCAGTGTCACTTTGGAGGGCTTCAAAGACCCGCCCATGCTGCCCTCTGACCTCCAGGGGACAGAGGGCAGCGTGGGTGGGTCTCTGCAGTCCTCCAGAGAGGCGCTGGACAGGCAGGTCAGTGGAGGCAACAGGAAAAGCGGCAGCATCCCGCCGGTGCGGTTCGCACCGCGCCGGCGGAAAGACGCCGCTTTTCAAAAACCTTGCTTAATGAGCGAGGTTTAAAGCGGCAGCTTCATGCTGCTCCAGGGCAGCAAGGCGGTGCTGTTTGCACCTCCTGTGCAAACGCTTCCCCAAGGACGGCGTTTTTCTGCCCATGTGCAAAGGGCCATGGAGTCAAGGACTACATTTAGAATTGCCAACTCCAGATTGGGAAAATCCTGCAGATTTGGGGGGAAGGTACAGTTCAAGGAGGGAGGAAACTGTAGTAGTGGTGTATAATGGCGCAGAGTCCACCCCTCAAAACAGCCATTTTCTCCAGGGGAACTGATCTCTGCAGTCTGAAGCTCAGTTGTAATTTTGGGAGCTCTCTAGATCCACCTGCACTTGAAACAAATGGCAAATAACCTTCTTAAGAAAGCGCTGAAAAAATATGCACAGTTGAAAGTGGCCATAGATGATGTTTTGAAGTCTATTTTTATTCTTCAGATGCAATGGCGCAATTCGAAGATCACATTAGCAGCATACCTTTTGTTCTCTGGGTCTCCTCTGTTGACCTTTCAAAATGAAACCATTCCAAAAGAGTCCACCCCCAGCTAATTTGCATGTGACTCATCTAATTCTCACCAGCAGATCATCAAGCTTGGGTTGTATAATAGCAAAACCTGCTATCTTGTTTCCCAAGCAGTGCACCTTGGGCACATTTTGATCATACAGGAGATAGATGGATTTGTACATTTGTACAGCAAAATGTCAATTTGTGATTTCAGTATGTACACAGCTTAACAGGGTCCTCTGAACTTGCATTTGCAGTTCCCATTCCCCCTAAAATGTAACATTTACAGCTGGAGACAATCATACATCTGTAATAATATACGATATAGAAGACTGCCTTTAAAAAAGGACATGTCACTTTAATTCAATTCACTGTTTATATCCATACCCTATTTGTTTTCCACAAAATCTATTTTACATGCTCTAAAATGTTTTATTTTGCATTGATTGGCATATCAGTCCATAGTTGTCCAATAAATGGCCACTTCTGAGGATGGATTCAGGAAACCTCACAGCTTCCAGTTTCTCCAGAAACGGAGGTTTAGTTGACATCAAAGGAGTAAATCTATGCTTGAACTATGCTGCTTTATGCTGCAGGCTGAGATTCACATGAAGAAAAAAGATTCCCTTAAAAAAAAGAAAAGAAACATTCTTACTTATAGAAAAAGAGCAGGGAAAGTATGAGCAAGAATCCATTTCCCTGAGATCTGCTTTGAATAGGGAGGGAATATGTATTGTCGAAAGCTTTGACGGCCGGATTCAACTGGTTGTGGTGGGTTTTCCAGGCTGTGTGGCCATGGTCTGGTGGATCTTGTTCCTAACGTTTCACCTGCATCTATGGCTGGCATCTTCAGAGGTGTATCATAGAGAGAAGTCTGTTACACACTGTGTCTTGTGAGAACACTTACTGATTGGTTTCCCACCCTGGGTCATGGACAATATATAAACATTTCCTTCTCACTAGTCACAGTGTGTAACAGACTTCTTTCTGTGATACACCACTGAAGATGCCAGCCACAGATGCAGGCGAAATGTTAGGAACAAGATCTACGTTAGGAACAGACCATGGCCACACAGTGTGGAAAACCCACCACAACCAGTGGAGGGAATATTTTGTATATTTGCTTCCAGTATCCTATTTTTTTTTTCTGGCTCTGAATTGTAGTAACAGGCCATGATGGCACAATTTTCTTGCACGCTATGCTTCTGTCTTTTTGAAGGTTGGTTTGCTGGTAGCCCACCTGTTGACACATGCCCAGGGATCTCAGCATGCAATGCAGCCCTTGTTAACCGAAACAAAGACTGATGCTGGATTCTTTTGTATTTGTTTCACCATATCGTATGGGTTGGTAGACACTCTTAGTCCGGTTTCTCAGTTGAGACCTATCTGGCTTGGAAGACCCTTTTAGTAGAATACACCACCTCCAGCATAGCTGTCAACATCATTGAAGCATGCAAGCCCTTTCCCCACCACAAGGGGGTGTCCGTGAGGGATGATGTTGATGATGACAATGATGATGATTTTATTGCTCGCTGACACTGATACTTACCACAGCAAACATATAATTGTGGCTTACATTCCACTACTGTTCAGCATGATTCTATGTGTATAGTAGAACCTCGAAAATCAGTGCCTTCAACAATCGTCGATTTCAGAAATCGATGATTGCCAGGCACCGATTTCTGCCATCTAAAATCGTTGGCCGTCGAGGTACGCAAACGCCGTTGCGCATACGCAAACGGCATGCACAAACAGCGTATCTCGAAATAAGCCATTTTCGAAAATCACCGATAATCTCTGGACGGATTATCGGTGATTTTCAAGGTTCTAACTGTATCAGAAAGCCTTGGAGCAGCTAGTGTTCATGTGCACACTTTTAAAGGCAAAAATTCCCTGACATCCCATGATGGCATGTGGCAGTGTATACATAGCAATTGTAATAGTTGCTACCAGAATATTGCCCTGAACTGGATGACCCAAATTAGTCTGATCTCATCTGGTCTCAAAAACTGAGCAGGGTTAACTCTGGTAAGTACTTAGATGGGAGACTATCAAGGAATTCCATTACTGCTGTACAGAGGAAAGTAATGGCAACTCATCTCTATAAGTGTCTTGACATGAAAACACTATGGGGACATCCTAAGTCAACTGTGACTTCTTGGCACTTTACACACACCCATACACACACAAGAATATACCTCCACATCACCAAGAATTGGATACCATTCCTCATACAATTGTTACAGGGATTTTTTTTAATGACTTTACATATATATCACCTTTTATATATATTTATATATCACCTTTCATTTGTGGCTCAAGAAATCTTTGGTCATTCTTTTTCTGCCCTGCCCTCACAATTATTTTCCCTCAACTAAATGGCAACCTGGTATTTGTGAGTGGTTTCTAAGTCACAGGTGTCAAACTCGCAGCCCTCCAGATGTTATGGACTACAGTTCCCATCATCCCCTGCCAGCATGATGCTGGCAGGGGATGATTAGGAGCTGTAGTACACAACATCTGGAGGGCCGCTAGTTTGACACCTGTGATCTAAGTGGACATCCAACTAAGCTGACCATATGGATGATTCTAGCTGTACTGAATAGATTTTACAAAGCAGTCTTATGCAGAAACAAAAATATATTGAAGGACAATGTTGTACAGTTATTCTTGTTTAAGCCACTGGTCTTAGACACAGCAACTCTGCCCATAATTGCACTGCCAGAGCCCTAGAGTTGTATAAAAAGCAACATTTTCTTCTTCAGTATTACTTCTCTTCAGTTTGCCATTAAATGGAAAAAGCTACTATAGAAATCTCTTGTGTGCTTTCTCAACAGCAAAAAGATTTATAGTTTAAATTTTTTTCTCTTTCACTGTGGTTATGACCTCAAAGCTGTACATAGTTACAGTGAATCAAAATGGATAGGCTTAAACACACCATCTCATTTTTTGAAACTGTGGCCTTGTTTCATGCAACAACCGGCATTTCTTGGCTACTGTTCTTCCAATTGTTTGTTTCCACTTGGGTGAAAACAGTAAGAGAGTATACAAATGTAAATGCAAACACAAAGGAGGCAATGTTTAAAAAACATTCTTCTGAACCTGGGCTGTCTTTAAATTTATTTTCTTTGAATAACAAAAGGTAGTGGCATATATCAAGGATTTGAAATTCCTGACCTTCAGTAGATGTCTCTTCAGAGCTTTCCCCTAGTTTGATTTGACCTTTAAGAAGCCATTAGTACTAGCCAACTTCTTTTTGTAGGTCCCTGGACAGTTACTGAAAGCAAGGCTTGCAAGTCATCATTATAGTCTACTTCTTGAAAAAAACTGTGTGGAAGCATCTGTTATTATCGGATGGAGACTGAAGGAGCTGACCAAGGTGCTGGTAAATGCTGATGGCAACAGGTAATACAAAGAGCCCAGTGTATTTTCTGAAATGCCAGTTGAGATGATCTTGGTCATTTGGATAATTGGGAGCACTGTGTCCACAAAAGTTATTAAGTTAACCTAAAACTATCTGGGAGAAACATCATGAATTTGGGTGAGTAGAAGATGTTACCCTTAAAGGATTAATTTAAAAAAAACTGATTTCTATGTTTATTTATTTATTTGTTTGTTTGTTCCACTTTTATACCGCCCTCCCCCAAAGGGCTCAGGGCGGTTTACATCATAAGTATAAACAAGTGGATAAGCAGAATAAAATACTAAAAATTCATATCAGTTAAAATGCAACGCTCCAAATTCATAATCAGTTAAAACAGATGGCGTTCAACCATTAACTCCTCAACTCCTCTAAGAGGGGAACAGCAGATCTTAGTTGTTAATGGGCACCTATCAGCAGCTGGCCTCCCCAAAAGCCCGGCGGAATAACTCAGTCTTACAGGCCCTGCAGAACTCATGTAGGTCCCGCAGGGCCCGGACAGCTGGAGGAAGAGCATTCCACCAGGCAGGGGCCAGGGCCGTTACTGCATTAAACTCTACTGATGCTAAAATAAGGACTTCCTTTTGAGATGTCACAGGAAATGTATTGCTAAGTCATGTGAACTCTGCAGTCTTCCACATCTACCAAGGGAGGAGGAATCAAAGTGAAAAATAGATGCAAAAGCAGTTTTCCATTTTGAGCTGGAATGATATCCCTCCAGTAGAGTTTTCAAACAGAGAATGCTTTACTGTCCAACATACTGGGTCCACAACAGGTAAGCAAGAAGGATGATGAGAGCCACCACCAACTTCCACCCAAATTTTCCAAGCAACCAGTTTCTTTTTTCATCAGAAGAAGTGCTTTTCTTCCCTCTCGCAGTTATCTGACAGCTGAAAAACAGAATACGCTTGTGATTCTTCAGATGGTTCTTAGTTTGAGAAAGCAAGCTGTTTCTCAGCAGGAAAGAGAACAGCATGTTCTTCCCAAAGTTCTTTTTTGTAACTCTAATGTTGAATTATGCAGTTCATAAAAGTGTGTCTTTTAAAAACAATGTTATTAGTGATGCATGATCTCTACTCTGCTTGAATCACAACTTGATCACAAATTGTAAGCAGCATCCTGGAATGATCAAAAATATTTTTTTTCTTTTTAATGAGCGCTCCACATTTTTTAGAATGTGATGCAAAGACTTGGCAGATGCACATTTTTCCCAGGGCTGTGCTTGTCCCTCAGCCCTTGAGTGCAGTCTGCCCAACCCACCCAACAGAGATGAATATCAATGTGTGAAAGAAATACTTTTCATAATTGCCTCTGTCTGGCTGCGAAGTGAGCGGGAGCTGTGTATTTTGTTTCTCAAAAATTCCAGCCTTGTTCATTCATCTGTCTTGCTCCCAAAGCTGAGTATGTTTGGTGGGTGACCAGGACTGAAAATATTTGGTGCATCTCAAAACTAATATCTGGAAACTGCAGTCGGATCCAGGACATCGTGAATATGTAACAGCATATTTACTATACAGGCACAAAAATAGGGCATACTGTCAGGGGGATGCTATCTAGGTGATTGAGATGCATTCCCAGAACCATGTAACTGCTTAAAGTAACAAACCAATGCTTCTAGAAAGATATATGTAACCAGCCTGCTATACGTATCTGCTGCCATCTGTGAATTTTTTCCTTGATCTTTCCTTTATGGCTTCAGATGGCTTGATCTTTCCTTTATGGCTTCGCATGGCTTTGTAGACAACTAGGATCCCCTGGTACCTCTGTCCAATGGGAATTGTATAACATCTGTCATCTAGGGCAGGAAGCCAGGTGGCTATCTCTTGCTATCTGCTGCTGACCATGGCTTTAGCCAAAGACTGTTTTTCACAACCTTTTTGGGAAATGGGAGGTGGGCTTTCAATGGGGGATAAAGGGGACAGCTTCATCAGAACTGGCTTTGCCAAGTATGGTGCTTTGATACCTCTTCAATAAATGTACTGATCAATACTTCAGAGGCCATTTATTGGCTCAAGGTTCTGAGACCTAACACATTCATTCCAAATGCAGCCAATTTCAAATAATGCCTGACCGCTCATGATGAATCTATAATATGAGTAATCTCAGCAACACAGTAAATTGTGAGGACGTACCAACAGAAGCCAGGTGCCACACTGAATGTCACCAAATGCACACATGTAAAAGCCACTTGAAACAGTGCTCATTTTTTACAATGGTAAATAAGTCCTCAAAGCAAGTGTATGGGGTGCTTGATTCAAGAGAAAACAGGTGTTACAAGCAGGGCGTATGTTTAATTTGCAAAGATCACAGCATCACTGAAACTGATTCTCCATTTCCCTGCTGGTTAGTCTGCTACGGTTAATTATTTTAGGGATCTATTATGCCAGATGTGTCTCGAGTACCCCATTATGGACTGACTGGATGGGGGAATTTAAATTAAAATTCATAATCCAGGAGCAAATCAATTCTCATTACTTCTGAGTTAGCTTTAACATTCACCTGCCCACATACCTCCATAATAATAGGACCCTATCAGATCAGCATATCAGGAAATCAAGGGAATCACGAGCTCCGTATTTTCATTGTATCTCCAGGAAGTCCCTGATATATATGTTGCCCACTTTTCAAAGTGACAGGCATTTCATTTCATTTATTCAATTTATATACTGCCCTGCTCCCAGGAGCTCAGGGTGGTTCACAACAATTAAATACATTAAAAGAGCTAAAACATTCCACCCTCACAGAGTTAAAAGAACCATAATTTGTTGATGGCATCAGAAAAATTTGTTTTTCCCCTCCTCTTCCTTGCACCCAATGTTAATTTGTAGCTAAATTTGATGTTACCCCGGCTGACCAAACGCCTGGCGGAACAGGTCCATTCTGCAGGTCCTGTGGAAACTCTGTATGTCCCACAGGCCCCTGATCTCACCTGGGAGCCTGTTCCACCAAGTAGGGGCTAAGGCTGTAAAAGTCCTGGCCCTTGTAGAGGCCAGCCGGATCGCTTTGAGGCCAGGGATCACCAACAGGTCCACCTCTGAGTCATGGAGGGGCCTGGCAGGGCAATATGGGGAGAGACGGTCCCTTAGGTATTTTCACAAATTAGTGGCATAAAAATGAGTATTCACTCTGCAGCAACACTGACTTTCTAAAAAGTTATTATGTTTATTTATAAATGCAGGTTCTGCCACCTGCATTAGCCAAGTGGTAATCTCTACCTGCCAGTGAAAGACAACAATAGAGAGAGGCAGGCAAATCTCCCAGTGGAAGGAGTTTTACAACCATGGCCGAGAAGGCTCTTTCTTGGGCTGCCACCCATCTAGCCTTGAATTGCAAGGACACCTGAAGTGGAGCTTGGAAATTATCGTGTTTGTGCTCTGCTCACGTTCTACCAGTGAATACATGTACATTCTCATTAAATGTGGATAAATGTATGTATGAAACAGCCAGCATGCATTCACTTTACAAATGAAACAGGGATCAATATATGGATAAATAGGATGTTTGAACCATTTGTTCAGCACTGCATTCACTGAATACCATATATTTTGGAATGAAAATGAAAATCCTGTTCACAGGGAACACAGACTATATGAGCCTGTGTAAGCCTAAGCACTCTTTTACAATCATTGACATCAGCCAACTTAGAAGGATGTAACTATGTTTAGTGTTCTACTCAACCCTAATGATAGCTACTGAGTTTTGGGAAATTCTTGTTTTATAAACAGAATGCAGGGGTTCCAGTTGGCCCAGAAACCAGACCTTTGAGTGCTGTTCAGTGGTGGAGTCCCATCCTGTGTGGATCTGAATGACTTTATCCTGAATGTGTACAGGAAAATCCTCACAGAAGATACCAGAGAACACCTCAGCCACAGTCTCCCAAGTGGAGGGCAGCAAGTCATTAACCAACCTAAACAACTCTGCCGGATAGCTAATTGTGGATGCAATGTGGGCTGAAGAATACACCTTTTTTACCGCTGCCATGACCATTTGGTAGGCCTGATAATGGGCTCTCAGCAGTGTCTGGTCAGATGTACAATATGATTTCCACCACCTGCACTCAAGCCATCATCCCTCTATCTATCCTGTGGTTTTCCTTTCTTTTCTACATGTGTTGTGGCTGCTTCAATATTTCCTTGCTGTTTCTCTGGTTTTTTTATGAGCACCATCAAAGTACTCAGGGAAAACTCAGAAAAATAATCATTGAAAAACTGAAGAGACACCTTGCAGAGAGCAAAACACATGCAGGAAAAACTCCAACACAGTACGAGCTCACAATCAATCGAAATAACACATGTGGGGGGTGGGAACTGTGAGTTAATTGTTTTAAAAGTTCCTAGAAGAAAATCCTATATTTTATGTCTTACATACCTCTTAAATGTGTGTATGGGGGCTGGAGGGGATGAGCTAGACATGGCATACATACACACAGAAGGCTGACACACAGTGGTACCACATCTGCCTTGCAACTATCCCGTTCAAGCAGTTTGCCTCCTTTCTTGTCATGCTGTTCTCATCTGTGCCTGATTGCTCACCCCAGAATGTCAGTTTAGATGCAGCTCTAAACTATTCAGAAATTGAAGGGAACTGATGAAACCATCACTGCCCTGATAGTCATGCTGTGTTAGCACATCAGCTTATTATCCTCATTGTTTCTGAGATCTGCAAGCTTTATTGAAGATCCCACAGCACTGAGCTCAGAGGTCCTTTCTACAACTGCTCCATTGAATTTCACAGCCTTGTTGTTAGGATAATTCCACTAAACAAGACAAAATGATACTTTTCCTCTCCCCTGTTTTGCTGCTTATTGCAGCTTCTTTGCTGTAGACCTACTGAGAATCATTTCACTGCCCATTCTAGCTGTCCCTGTGATTCTAAGCAATTGACTGTCATGCAATATATGGATCCCCAACTTGTTAGACCTGTGGGTGCTTTGGGGATTTTGAGAACATGCAGTGGGTGCCTCAACAATATGTTTGCCAAGATGTAGGGAGTTGGGTAGTTGCACACAAATGTTCAGAGGTTTCATGCCAAGGATCCTACACTGATGAACACAGCTGTTTTCAAATGTTTGCTCCCTATAAGCACTTTTCTGAAATATCTTCTACTCCAATGAAGTGGAGGAAAGCTAGGGCTGGCTCTTCTTCTTTGGGGAAAAAGATGCTTTGTGGAAGAAGCATGGGGACACACAGGAGAACACTGGCAGGCACCATAATGCCTATGGTTACCTTGATGGGGATCACTGATGTAACACTACATCAAACCACCAGTAAGATTCCTTTATCATCCAAAGGGAGCAGTGCTTTCTGTTATCATGACAAAGCCACAAAAACACAGTGATGTCACAAAACCTTGCAGCCAGGAACTGCATCTCACTGAAACAACATATCCGAAATATTGTTGTCATGTCTGACCCAGAATATGATAGGGATTTTTTAAAAGATAGGGATTTTTTTTTAAAAAAGTCTCATATATTTGTACATTCTATTTGTAGACTTCAACGGTCCCAAGATAGCATTGGGTAACTTGTTAATGTTCTAAGGGGTTGATTTTTTTTGCCAATTTCCCCTTTCCACTGCAGACTTCTGATTTGCCTCTTAGATATTCCTGTGAATCCCCCACAGGGAGAATTTTGTGAGATCAGTGGACCGGACCAAGTTCTATTGCACTAACAGTATCGAATGTTACTAACATTAGTAGCAAGATCCAACCTCCTGTCTGCCATAGCTAACTATAGCAAATCTAGACCCATCAAAACATGATTGCTGTTTTAAATCCCCCTTTTTATAGGATGCACTTCCAACATATTCTCCCTTTCTGTAGTAGCATAGCAAGATAATTATGTTTGCTAGATTCTCAGAGGAGTCGGAAACTGTCTGGACCCCAGAGCAGAAAACCATCTGCCTCACCCATACAGGCACAGAAAAGTATGACAGCTGAAATTTCAAGAAGTCTCACTTATTTGTTCTAAATCATCTCATTACCACACTATAACCAGAAACCACACAAATGCTGGGTCAGGTGTGACATGACTCCAGGTGTGAAGCAACTCTATGTGAAGTGTCTCCAGTGTTTCCTGTTGCTTAACGTTATCATTTACCGAGACATTTGATGGAAGGATAGCACCATTGTCCATCAAAATCTTTGCCCAGGTTTTTCAATTTCTTCATCACCACATCGTGCTGTCAAATGTTACAGCTGACAGCACTGTGGTTTTAAGAAAAGCTTTAACAATACAGATCTCTATTTGAAGTGTTAAAAACTATACGGCCCCAAAACATAGCAAACAGGGGTATTAAACATTTACTCTGAAAAAAAAGAAGAAAGAAAATGTTATGAAGCTCCCAGCTCCAGGTGGTGTGCAATTGACACCTATGCCAACCATTAATCATTTGGGTGAGATCCTGGTTGCCTCTCTTTCGATGGAGACACAGGCCACAAATGTAGCCAAAGTAGCATTCTTCCATCTATGCCAGGTTAGGCACCCTATCTGTCTCATCCTGACCTAGACTCATTGATCTATGCAATTGTAACATCAAGGCTAGACTACTTTAACTTGCTCTATGCAGTTAACCTTGAGACTGCTCTGGAAGCTTCAGCCTGCCCATAAGGCAACTTCTTGGATCCTTACAAGTTAGCCAGGATAGAGTCTCTCAATAATGTGGGGAAAATCAGCTCGGAGCAGACTGCTTATTAATATTGCAAGACACTGGGTAGGGAATCTTTAATACCAATCTATACGAAGATCAGCTCTTGGAAGAAAATCCACAGAGAGGAATATAATGCAAATTTGACAATCTTTATTGTAGCGATAAGAGGTTCACAAGCACTTGGTTCAATGCAATAAACACACACACACAGAGTTCCTTGGTTCCAGGAAGTAACATGTTGGGCACAGTGACAAAGACGGAAAGGTGTCAATGGCACTGGATGATTGGCCATTTCGAGGGTAGGATATTTATAGGGTGAAGAACCCACCTTTGGGGGGGTGTCAGGATGACCTTTGGGAGGTGCTAGGATAACCTCTGGGAGGTGTCTAGAAAAATTGTTTGAGAAACAATAGAGTGCATTTTAAGGTGGTCAGGAGAAGTTGGTTACAGAAGGGAGCATCTGGGTTAAGATAATCGGGGAAGCAATGTCATCAGGAGTCCTCTTGTGGCTGGAAATGAGTATCCATTCAGCAGGGCTACTGTATTATGTTGAGGACACATTCTTCTTTGGCTGTGGAGCTGAAAACGAACTGCTATGGCAAGCAATCTGAGAGCCTGAGAACAGAAAGGGGGACAAAGTTCTTTTTAGTTAGACCTGGCCATTGCCAGAGAATGGGCTGCCCATCTCTGCAATGCCAGCATCACCCTTTAGGCTGGCATGCAGGCAGGGATAGCTGTGAATAGGCACTCTCCCCACTATGCCAGGATGGAGAGGACTTATTCAACCAGTCCTCCAACTGTTGGCTCCAAGTGGAATTCCAGAACTCGTTCATGGTTTTGGTACTGAAGTTTAAGACCCTAGATAGCCTGGGATCTTCATATGTGCAAGACCGCCTCTCCCAGTCCACCACCCAAACAGCTTTTAAAGTAACAGCTTGCTTTTTAAAAGAAATATTTTTTAGCTAGTGGAGAAATTGAAAAGCTGTCATTGTTCAGGTTTGGGTGAAAAGTAGAGTCTAAAAATGTCACGGTATAAATGGTTGGAATGCTTCCAAGCAGTGGTAAAAAAAATCTGCCTGTGGTAAATATTTTCTTGTTATTTTCATCATCAGCTACCTCCAAGTTACATAAATATTGGTGGCTGGCACGGGGCTAAGAAAAGACTGGGCTGACTCACAGTTCACATTTCCTATTCCCACTTAAAAGCTCAAACTGCATGGTTTATGGCTGAGACTAAAAGAATGACTCTGCTGTTGCCAGACAAGCCTACAGAATGACAGGGGGACCTGTTTTGGGGCAGTGCCCTACCTGTCACCTCTGAATCCAACTCCTCTTCTTCCCTGTTGAAAATTATGATCCCAAACTCCAGAACCATATATATTTAAATTCTGAACCAATAGTCCTACCCAAAAATAAGCAATCTCTGTAAACAACCCCCCTCCCCAAAGCCCTGATCTGAAATTGCAATGAATTTTTTTCTAGCACAATCAACTTGCCCCAGCTGACTTGGACTGGAATCCCAGTAGTAACCAGGGATGCTGCATCTATGCTGTTAGAATGTCTGCTTCAATCTCTCTCTCTCTCTTTCTTTTTCTTTCTCTCTCTGTCTCTGTCTGTCTGTCTGTCTGTCTGTCTGTCTGTCTGTCTGTCTCTCTCTCTCTCTCTCTCTCTCTCTCTCTGGGTTGAAGTCAGACTAACATTTTTGTGGCTCCAAGGAGCACAGTTTTTTTTCCTATGGAGCACAGGGGTTTTTTTTAACTTCCATTTCAGGCTGGCAGGAGAGAGATGGTGAGAAAATCATGCTCTGCAAGGCAAGCAGAAATGCTGTCAGCCTTGGAGACATCTACTTTGGATCCAAGTCTTTCCATACCTACCCCATTTGTCTACCTTCTGGTATGCCTACAATGAGAAGGGGCTTTGCCAGTTGTGACATAATTCTATGTTCTTAACATAGCACAATTGAAACTATTGTTTATTGGCATTGCAAAGGCTGTCTAGATGATGTGTGAGACTCAGTTTTCTGCATGTTTCAATTACAGTTGAAAAGGCAGGAACTAAGTGGAGTTTTATTTAAAAAAATGTCCTGTCTGTATCAGAATGTGTACAATGAGTCTAAAAGGCAAAGCAAGACTGATACTTAAAAAAACAAAAACTCAACTGGTATAAGAAACACATCAGCTCTTTTCTGTGAAAAATGCACATGCTATTCTTTCCTCTGCAGAATATAAAATGTTTGGTTCTATTATTTATGACTTCACAGCAGGATTTCACTGAACTTCGTGTATGCATTTCAGAAGTAGTCCGTGCTGAACTGGTTCTGTTCTCCCCTGGCAGGTGATAAATTGACCGCAATGTTTCTGAGTGTGACTTCAGATTTGAACCCACTGCTTCCCTGCCCTTTGCAACAGCTCCCATCCACTTGGAAACTGCCAGCAACAGATAGATTGGAAGATGTGTTTTTTTTAAAGGAACAGGGGTGCAAAAACTGGCTCAAGCTAACACCTGCAAAGCAAGAGTGCTGCCATTTGAAATGATGCTCCTGGACATCTCGGCAATTATTAGGGGTATGAGCAAATGCCGCAAACTTGCTGCTGATTCGCAAATCCATGCTATGATTCCATTTCTCTCACATGCCAGAGAGATGGCTCAGTGAAAGAGCATCTACTTTTCATGCCTCTCCAGTTCAAAAAGGTGATGTGAAAAACCTCTGCCTGAGACCCTTGAGAGATGCTGCCGGACAGACCTTGATAGATTCAGTACATCTGGCCTTCCTTTTGGGACACAATTCTTCAATTTTGCACCATGTTTGATCTCCTCATAGCAATTTCCCCAGTAAAATTTTTCATGTTATTTGTGTGATTGCCTAGAAATGGTATCTGTAGGAATCTTGCGTCCATTCCACCTTTCCTGAAAGAAATGTGATTTTCCTGCATCTATTTTATCCTCTCAACAACTCTCTTATGCTGGCTGATGGGGAAGAACAATTGGCTAAAGTGACCCAGGCAAGTTTCTCAGCTAAGTGGGGATTTGAACCTTGGTTTCCTCTGTCAAAGTTTGACACTAAGCTTAAGTGACATGTATGAAGAAATGCCATAAAATGTCAAATAAAAAAATACGAGCAATGAAAATGGAAGACACTAGTAACAATGACCACATACATAATCAAATGAACTGAAAAGAGCCCCCCCCCCCCGCCCAATTCACCCTAATCAATTTCTAGGAGCAGCAGTGGCGTAGGAGGTTAAGAGCTCATCTGGAGGAACCAGGTTTGATTCCCAGCTCTGCCACCTGAGCTGTGGAGGCTTATCTGGGGAATTCAGATTAGCCTGTACACTCCTACACATGCCAGCTGGGTGACCTTGGGCTAGTCACAGCTTCTCGGAGCTCTCTCAGCCCCACCTACCTCACAGGGTGTTTGTTGTGAGGGGGGAAGGGAAAGGAGATTGTAAGCCCCTTTGAGTCTCCTGCAGGAGAGAAAGGGGGGATATAAATCCAAACTCTTCTTCTTCTTCTTTTTCTTCTTTTTCTTCTTTTTCTTCTTTTTCTTCTTCTTCTAGTTGATTTTATTTAGATTTTTCAACCTTGCTTTAAAACAACTTATAACATTCTTCCTTTCTCCCTTTAATCCTAAAAACAATCTTGTTAGCTACGTTAGGCTGAAAGGGTGGGACTGGCTCAAGGTCACCCAGCACGATCCCACGGCAGAATGGGGAGATCTGGATCTCCCAGATTCTAGCCTGACACTGTAGCCACTACACCACCCTGTTTCAGAATAGAGACTAGCATGTAAGAGCAATAGATTTGCTCACTGCTATTCCTTCACACATTTTCATTTAGTTTTGATTCAGCTGGACACATCACCTATCCATTTCAATACAGCAGTAAAATCTCTCTAATATATTTTCTGGAATGGTGTTTCTTGGACACAGCAGGGATTGTAAGCATTTTCATGTTATTTTAATGCCACCTCTAATTGGTTGCTGTTGATTACAGGATTGAAGAAAAATGGACTTCAAGTGGAATAGCTGTGGGGGTAAACTATCCTGAGAGCATGTGAAAAAGATGTCAGAGCAGAGGCCTAATTCTCAAAGTGAGATGGTGTGACCTTTTCCTACATGTTCATTTTTAAAAGCACACTGGAATTCTCATGGGCACATCTAATCAACCGTGGTGCAGATTTGAATATGCAACTGACTTGCCTTTGATGCAACAAGTTGGTCCTGGCTTTGCTGTAACAGGTGTTCTAAAGGGATGTTCAAAGAGATCAGAGACCATAAATTCCATAGAAAAGAGCTGTGGCGAGGTGGTTTCCGTCACAGCACTCGGCACAGTGTCCAAGAGGTAAGCAAGGGGACCTATGAATGTCAAAGACAGTTAACAATATGCTGTGTTAAATTACATAGCCTGCATGCAGTGGTGTAGCAGCAAGAGGATGGGGGTGGGGTGCGTGATGCACCGGGCGCGCACTTGTGCAGGGGCATACTGGGGGGTTCGGGGGTGTGGCGGGGGTGTTCCAGGGCATAGTGGGAGCACAGGCCGCAATGTGGCCCAGGTGCAATTCCCCCTTGCTCCACCCCTGCCTGCATAGTGTAGTGGTTAGGGTGTTGGACTATGATCTGGGAGACCCAGATTCAAATTCCTGCAGTGCCATAGACACTTGGCCCAATCATAAGGTGACCAGATGGTCACCTGTGATCCGGGACGGGGGAGGCGGCCGAGCGCGCGTGCGGCTGCAGGAGCACACGGCCTTCTGGGGCTTGCCATTTGCCGCCCTGTCACAGAGCGGCAAACGGCAAGCGCCAGAAGGCAGTGTGCTCCTGCGGACGGGCGCGCGGGAGGCTGCCGCACTGCCTTGCGCCCCAGAAGGCAGTGCGACAGCCTCCCCAAAATCGGGACAATTTGAAGAACCTGCAGGACACAGGACAAATTGTTTAAAGGCAGGACGGTCCTGCCAAAAGTGGGACGTCTGGTCAGCCTACCCAATCATGATCTCTCAGTATAATGAGGATAAAATAGAAAAGAATAAACAATATTATAACCTGTTTTGAGTCCCCACTTGGAGGTAAGGCAGGATATAAACATGTTCAGTAAATTAATCACATTGTTCTAGGAGACTTGCAGCACTCTTAGGCTCATAATAAGTTATCCTTTTGGAGCTAGCATGGTATAGTGGTTAAAAGCAGGTGCATTCTAATCTGGAGAACTGGGTTTGATTCCCTGCTCTGTCATAAGATCTGTGGAGGCATTATCTGGTGAATCAGATTAGCTTGTGCACTCCAACACATGCCAGCTGGATGACCTTGAGCTAGTCACAGCTTTCCAGAGCTCTCTCAGTCCCATCCACTTTGCAGGGTGTTTGTTGTGAGGGGGAAAGGGAAAGGAGATTGTAAGCCCCTTTGAGTCTCCTACAGGAGAGAAAGGGGGGATATAAATCCAAACTCTTCTCCTCCTCCTCCTCCTCCTCATAAGTTTTGTGGACTACAGAGGTATGCTGTAATTTACTAACATTGTTAAACTTCAAGGTGCCACAAGTCTGTTTATTTTTTATTGCAACAGACTAGCATAGTTACCATTCTCAAATGATATAATTCTCTGTAGTGTTCTGCCTGCAACAACCAGCATTTCCTACATTTCTAATGGGTCAGACTGCCTGCCCCCACTGCCTGCTTCTGGCCTTTATTTCTGATAAACCAAAGCAGCAGCAAAATACCCAAATGTTTGTACTAACACAGGTTTCAGCACGCTCCTCTCAATCAGGGCACCACTTATATCTCTTAGTCTGCTGTTGTCCTTCTTAGATCAGCTGGCACTAATTTTGCACCTTCAGTTAGCTTTAAGAATACATCCAATGATGTCATTTAGGCTATGTGCTCAGCCTTCAGCTGAATTTATGCTCTATTTCTCCATGCTAAAGAAACAGAAAGGATACTGGATTTCTATGAGTCTGTTTAGTGTGTGACCCAGTGCCCACCTTAAAAACTGTCTCCTGGGCAGACATGGGGAACTGGCAGTAAGACAAACAGCCTTCCAGCCCAGCCATTATTTGTTAGCCAAAGCACACAGGGTGTAAGGGAGGGAAGAATGAATCCCCTCCTGCTACTGCACTGAGCTGCTTTGGGAATGAGAATGCCAGGTCACACGTTAACTACAAGTTGGGTTGGGGTTGCTCCCATCCCAGTCCACATTTAATATACCATCTAGTCATACTGCCTTTGTGAAAGATTTTCTAGTATGGGGGAATCTGTTAATGAGGAAAGCAGACATTTGCATTTTTGATGACTCTTATATTTGTTGTGCATGTTAACAATACCCGCTTTTTCGTTACATAAATGTCAGTGTTTTGATCAGAAAGGGATTCTGCTAAGCTTACCTTAATCCTCCAAAGATCTCAGTACAATATGCATGATTATCGTCTCCATTTTACCCTCACAACAACTCTGGGAGAGAGTGATTGATTCAATGTCTCCCAGTGAGTTTTATGAATGAATGTAAATCTTGGTCTCACCAGTTAGAGTCCAACATGCTAACCACTAAATCTTATTGATTCTCATGGGGTTGGCAGCTCTGGGTTGGGAAATTCCTGGAAATCTGGGGGATGAAGAAAGGGGGAAGCATTTGGAAATAGATTTCATCAGTGTATAATGTCATGGAGTCCACTCTCCAAAGCAGCCATTTTCTCTTGAGGAACTCATCTGGAGAACAATTTTAATTCTGGACCATAGCCAGTGGTGGAATTCAGCAGCTTCACACCACTTCAGCAGAACCGGTTCTTAAAATGGTGCTTGTAAACAACCAGTTGTTAAATTATTTGAATCCCACCACCAGAACTGGTTGATAAATTATTTGAATCCCACCACTGACCACAGCCCTGGTTCTGGCAGAACCTAAAGTCCCAGTGTACCAATATGATCCACAATAGCTTTGCTACACAAATGTGGTGGAAGAAATACAAGAATGGATCAGAGTTTCAGAAACTGTTGCTAAAGAGCAACGAGGTTTCAGTGCAATCAGTTGAAACTGCTCAACTACCTGTAAGGATTATCTTAACAGCAGAGAGAAATCAGGAGCTTTTATTTCAAATGCAGCATTACTGCTCCGTTGCCGACACTCAGTGAGCACTAAACAGGTGTGTGTGTGTTTTTAAAAAGGTCACATTTCAGCTTGATGAAAACAGGTGGGGAAGAATCTTTTTTAGTGTTGATTTATGGAAGCAAATTCCAGAATGTAATGAGAGACTGTCTGCTTTTGGCATGCTGCAAGCAAGAGGCTGCATTTGCCACTTCAGTCCTGAGGAAATGGGTAAAAATTCAACCTTTAATATCGTGCTGTGGGGTAACCATGTTAGTTTGTTGTAGCATTTTAAAAGGAATCTTGCAACTCCAAGACTGATTATGGCATAAATTATCTCAGGCTGGGTACATGTAATGAATACTCAATTTCAAATGCAAACACATGCACAAGGGGAAAATGTGAATGGTGAGATTAAAAGGCCATGAAATACAAAAGGTACAATCTGCCATTTCCATGCCAAACTCCGAACTAAATTCTAATAAAGCTGCTGCTTTGCTAATCATTATGTGTGCAAATATACCAACAATCTTTGACACGCCTGCCAAGGTTCCTATTGGTCTTGAGGTTGTTTTCAAAAATAAATTCTGCAATTCTATTTCTGCCTACCCAATTTTGAAATTTGAGGCAGTGGAAATCAGATGCTACCTGCCATTATGAATGCACATATTTAGAGCATGAAGTGTGAACGTGAGTTCAGAAATGTGGGTTGTCATATTAAAATTTCAGGGTGGGGCTTTTTTCCGCTTTCTTTTTTTCAAGTTGGGAACCGGGTGTTGAACTATTCCAGTGTTGAACTCTAAAGCACAATTCTAAATCAGGCAAGATTCATTGTAAGCAACTTAGGTGGAAAAGGCCTTCAATCTGGTCAAAACCCAGGTTCGAATCCTTACCCTGTACTCTGGCTACCAATCTTGATCCTCCTTGATCTCAGATTGCAAATGCCTTAGCAAACCAGGTGCTCAGGAGCAGCAGCAGCAGCAGGCCATTGCTTTCACATCCTGCATGTGAGCTCCCAAAGGCACCTGGTGGGCCATTGCGAGTAGCAGAATGCTGGACTAGATGGACTCTGGTCTGATCCAGCAGGCTAGTTCTTATGTTCTTATGTTCTTATGTACCCTCTGGAATCTTGACCTTGGTCTAGTCACAAACTCTCGGCCCTGACCCTGGAAAGTATTTGGATTGAAGACCTCCAAGGAATACCAGAGGCATGACATGGAGGTGAACAACCTCTGAACATCTCTGGCTTTGTAAACCCTACAGGGTTGCCATGAGTTTGCTGTGACTTGAAGGCAAAAAGAAAAAAAGAATTAACTTCAGCCTAACCAACTTCAAGATGGATCATCCTCCACTGGGCAGTTCTTAATTTTCCTTAGGAAATTTCATAGATGTTTCTGATGGTGGAAGAGGCAAAGTACACACAGTGGCCGATCACCCACTTCAGGGTGTTCCCCGCCCTCGCCCCACTTTGGTGTGAAAAGTCACAAAAAGCAAGAAGCATGTGTGACGAATGCATTTATACTGCATTCAGGTTACAGGGTGGAGTCTGCCCTGAAAGAGTTAAGCCCTGGCCAGCCCTGATTGGCCAGAGAAAAAATGCAGGTACTATAAATAGAGTCAGCGAGAGTGCTGAGGGGTTCTTGGTTCTTTTGGTCTTTTTGGCTTTTTGGCTCTGTCTGTGAGCTTTTGTGCCTTCGGGTACATTTTGTGGCAGAGTGAGGAGATTCCGCCAAGATCTCTCTCTGCTGTTGTTTGTTAATAGCTGAGGAAGCTATTAAGACATCTGAAACCCTGAGTCTGGAGGAGAGTGACCGCCACTCAGGTGTTTTGAGGGAAACCTCTGAAAAGACAAAAGTCTGTCCTCCAAGTTAACACCAGTCTTGGGAGGCCCAGTCCAGTGGCAGCGAGGCCACTTTGGATTGTGGGAGAGGGAGGCGTGTGTGCCTGAATCCCACAGGGTGTAGACTGGGTGTGTTATTTAGTGGTGAGGTACAGTGGACTGAAGTCTGTCTTAAGAGGGAGTGTGAAACCTCCAAAGTAACATCTTACTAAAGTAAATCTTTTATGAGGAAAGATCTTAACTAAAGTGACACCTGCAAGTGTTCATGTACGTTTTGAAACTGAAGTGAAGTGCCAGTAACATCTCTGCAACCGTTAAGCTCTAAAACAATCTTTCTCTGAAACCAACACGCTTATATCCTCTCAAGTTACCCGAGAAGCCTCTTTTAAGCCAGAAATAAACGTTTTAAGTTTTTGTTCATTTAAACCCGTTCCAGTCTCTATTTTTTGTCTGTGTCTGTGTCCCCAAAAAGGGAGGTGGTGTCCGTTAAAATCAGTTGAGGGCTATAGAGTAATATATATTGGTGGCAGCAAAGAAAATCAAGCTAATTAATAGGAAGGTTCCTAGAACATCTGACGGGAATCCTTCCTATATAGAGCAGAGAATATAACGGCCCTTACGTTACACATGCATGGGGCAAGAGGAAGCACATTGGGACAAGAAATCTTGCCCCTACACACCTCATCTCTCAACATGCCACAGATTGGAAGCACATCAGAACAAGATTTCTTGCACCGACATGCTTCCAGTTCCACCGCGCACCAGAGCCCCGGGGGGTAATCAGCCAGGGAGATGTAAAGCTGCTGTTCCTAGCAAGGAGTTGTGTGTGCACTGGGATATCACAGGTTGTGCCACAGACCTGCTGGAATAGAGTTGTACAATTTCCAGACAGAAACTAATAATACGCCGTTTCTCTGCAATGGTTGACTTCCAGTTTCTCGCTGGCTCTCAATTTCTTTGAAATTGTGTTTTTATTGTGGGGGAGGGGGGTGAGATTGTTTATCATATAAACCTGAATAAGCAAATAGATCACAGCTATGCTCAGAGAGATATCTGCTGCTGCTCAGAGGGATATCTGTTGCTGAAACTAGTGAAATAGATGGTGTCATAAGTGAGCAGCAAAGCCGTTCAATCTCAAGGGGACGTTTTATTGCTTATTTTAATACAGAAAGAGCTTGGCAACTTTTTCTTCATGTCCCTTTTTTATTGATTGCTGAAGGGGTTTCTCATCATCAAATAATTAAGTTCCCATACTCTGGATGGAGAGTAAGAAATGTTGTGTGCCCATTTTTCAAGGTTCACCCCAGAAGACAAATCTTTTTCTGCAACATGCAAAGTGCATGCATTTTTGCAGAGGGACTATTTCCATTTTATTCAGGGCACAAAGGTTCTTTAATCTAAAAATAATGCCTTTTATTTATCAAAATATTTAACTTCTTTTCTTTAAAAAAAGACTCCTAAGTGAGCTACAACAAGAGCAAAAACTAAAATTACAAAGATTAAACACTATACTCTGTCTCACAAAAAAGACGTTAGTAGATTGTATATTCTTCCATTACAGAACTCAACATGCTGGGCCTTCTTTGTTGTAGAATGCTCTGCCTGGGTCCTAGTGCCTACCTAGTCTTGCTTCCCCCCATCCATTTGAAAGTTTGATGATAGTTGTTCAGTGAACTATAAATGTTCTTGTATCTATGTACCATGTTCAATAATGCACAAAATAACGGTTTTAACAAAGGCAGCACATAAAAATAAATGATGATTCTCATATTTGTTTGGGATTATATTCTAATGTGGAAGCATACGATTTTCTCAACCATTGAACCTCAACTGACCGTACTAACAACTTTATCTGAGATAAGAGTATTGTAAAACACATTCAAACAAAGTGGAGAGGAGTCAAGAATAGCAACACTGAGGCAAAAATAAAAATAGGATAAAGAAGTACAAAGTACTTGAGAACACCTGCAAGTCCCCCCAATTCTGTACCTCCTGAACAACAGAAATGTTAGTTTTGCATTCAGAATACTCTCCAAATCAGCATCAATTAATTTAAATCAAAAGCCTGATGAAAAAAATGTTTTTCATCTTCCTAAAGACCAAAAAAGATGGCATCAGGCATGTCTCAAAGTATCACGTAACAGATTTTCATTCTGAAACTCCAGTAAGGGAGTCCGTCGATAAACGACCAGACTAAAAGTATGGGTGAGGAAACTGATACACAAGTCTAATTTTTCTCCTCAAGTAGAATCCAAAACAACTTAAAAACCATCCCCCCCCCGTCTTATCTTGACAATAACCATCCTATGAGGTAACATAAGCTGAGAAAATGTGACTGGTTTAGGTCACCTGGCAAGTTTCCATGGCACAAGTGGGAATTCAAATCTCCCAGATCTTAGTTTAGCACAGTGGTTCTCAACCTGGGGGTCGGGACCCCTTTGGGGGTCAAATGACCCTTTCACAGGGGTCGCCTAAGACTCTCTGCATCAGTGTTCTCCATCTGCAAAATGGATAAATGTTAGGGTTGGGGGTCACCACATGAGGAACTGTATTAAAGGGTTGCGGCATCAGGAAGATTGAGAACCACGCACTATCACCATTACACCACACTGTGAGTTGGCTAAATACACAGTGCTCCTCGCTCATACCCAGTCCATTACAAATATATACACACATGTCACACATCCGCACTCACACATGCATACAAGAAGTAAGATTAATCTGCAAAGTACAGATTTTCTATTTGCCAGTATGCCATCAGTTGTCTTGTATCTTAGCAAGAAACTCACATTAATGAGGAAGAGAAATAGTAAGACAACAACCAAAAAAACCATGAAAAATAATTGCTGTACAGCTCAAGGGAGTTTCTCCTGCTATTTCACTACCAACTTGTTTGCTCCCAAGGAAATGAAATACTTACATTTTCTAGTAATTCCCTATCAAGTATTTGCTAGCATCCCATCAATCTTCCCAGGTGAGTTTGATGTAGTGGGTGGAATGTATTTCAAAGAAATAAACTGCCTTCATATGCAAGTTCTCATCAAGGCAACACCTTTGGAAAGGGAAATAAACTAAAGAGAAAAACTAGGCTTGCAGGTCCTTTGATTTATATACCATCATAAGACATAATTGCCTAAGGATGGAACATGTAGCGACAACTCACTTCCAACCAATCGCCGTATAGGAATCAGTTTCAGCCAAGCTGTGTGTTGAAGTGAGTCCTGCACCGCAATGTTCCTCACAGTCTGGCCACTCCCCCGCCTGCCCTCTCCTAGACCCAGGAGCAAGCAGGGCCCAGCGGGGCAGTAGCAGCAAGGAGGCTAGTCCTCTGCCTTCCTGCCCCTCAAGAAGCAAGCATGGTCTGGCAAAGCAGCAAGGTACCTTCCTGCCTGGCCCAACAACACCTTGGCCAGTCTCCTGCTCACTGTCCCCCCCCCATTGTCCACTACTTCTGCTGACCCTGTCGCTTCTGCTGTCCCCTACCACTTCTGCCCCCTCTGTCACTCCATTACTTCTACCACCCCCCACTACCACCCCCACTGCTTCTGCCACACCTACTTGACTGCTGCTCCTGCCATCCCCCACTGCATCCCCCACTGCTTTTGCCACCCCCTGCCACTTCTGCTGCCCCCACTTTTGCTGCTTCTGACACTCCCACTACTTCTGCCACTCCCCTGGTGCTCCTGTCACCCTGCCAGTCCTGCCATTCCCTGTTTCTACCACCCCCTGCCACTTGATTGCTGCTCATGCTGCCCCCACTGCTTCTGCTGCTCCCTGCTGCTCACCTACCAGTCCTGCTGCCTCTGCTGCTTCTGCCACCAGCACTGCTTCTGCTGCCCTCGCTGCTTATTCCACCCCTGCCACTTCCCACCGCTTCTGCCACCCCTGCCACTTCTGCCACCCCCTGTGCTTCTGCTACCCACACTGTTCTACCACTGCAGCCACTTTTGCCTCCCCGCTGCTTCTGCCACCCCTGCCACCCACCCTGCACTCCTCCCAACCCACCCGGCTTCTGCCATCCTGCCACTTCTGCCACCCCCTGCCTCTTTCCTGCTGTTTCTGCTGCCCCAACAGTTTCTGGCTAGAAATGCAAGGCAAGACCCACAAAGAGGATTCCTTGATTCATCTCAGTGGCAACTGAATGGATAGTCTGCCTGTAATGCTGCCCTGTTGTTGTTGCTGTTGTTGTTGTTGTTGTTCTTGTTGTTGTTGTTGTTGTTGTTGTTGTTGTTGTTGTTCTTGTTGTTGTTGTTGTTCTTGTTGTTCTTGTTGTTCTTGTTGTTCTTGTTGTTCTTGTTTCTCGTTAAGATGGATCATAGCATAGTTGAATGGCAGAGCACAAGCTTTGCAGGAGGATCTGTCTGACAGAAAATTTTGTGAGTACAATTCTATAAAGCCACAGAGGATTGTACAACTGATGGTACCCATAAGCCTGATGGCACTTATGAGCTTTCAGCCGTCTTTCCCCAAAGCAGCATGGGAATAATATGCGTAACTCAACTTTTATGCACATTGTCAGTGAGCATGCATCTTTTGATGTATATCTCTATTAACAAGTCCAAATCCCCAAGAATTTCCAAGCTGGAGATAACAACCCCAGGTCAGATCCAGACAAAACTGGTAATTTTTGCCAATTCCTCTTTCCCACCTCAGATGTTCCTTGTGTCATTCTTTGGGGTCTGCCATTTCCCTAGGGCAGCATTTCATGGAGATCAGTGGTTTATGGTTGTAAAAATATTGACTGAGGGGGATTTGAAAACTGGGATTAGGCCAATATTCTCTGTGCTTTCATTTATTAACAATTGAGGGGAAATTCAGCAGTACCAGAAATATTTTGCAGAAAATCTCCAATACAGTCTCTGACATGTCCAGCTTAAAGGTATAACACAGGACCTTTTCAGCTACTTTGGAAAGGCACAGCCACTGAGAACAGAAAGAGTTCAGGGTTAAGATGCACCAGTGCTATAACACAGTAAATGCAGCATCAAAATGTATATGTTCATCCTCCTGAAATTGCTTCCCGGGCTGCATGTGCATTTGTAAATCTCAATGAGATTGTTATGGACATGAGCCCTCTTAATTGTTTGGGTGTGAGGTTGCCATCAATATGTTTTTGAAAGACAGGCATAATATTGATTTTGCTGAAACTGAAAAATTGGAGCTGAAGTCCTTGATGAGCTGAAACTGCAGACGCAAGGAAAGTAAAAACTTTTTATTCATGAACAGGAAAAGTACTCTTTCTTTCTAATTGGAAAAACTTTCCCAACAACACCAAGTTGAATCTGGAGACTTCATGATTAAATCATCATTTTGCCGTGCAACCAGAAAAAAAGCACATTCTTAAACACATGTACATTGAAGAAAATCCCAGTAACCCAATTTGAATTTCATTTTAATTAAACAGGCAGTCTAGTGCAGGCTCGTCAAGCCAAATTGGTGGTGGGGGTTGCCTGAGCTTGCTCACGAGTTTGATAAACCCTCTCAGGTAGCCACCCACTCAATGCCAATATGGGCTTGGGAGCCTGCTGAGGGCTCACCAGCAAGGCAAACACACCCCCTCCCTCTGCCAGGGCCCGCCCTGACCCAAATAAGTCACATTTATGTTATATCCCACCTTCGTAACAAATGAGTTTGACAGTTTTGGTCTAGTGATTATATTTTTATTAGTTGACATTTTTTTCAAGGTGTTTCTTTTGCCACTGTCCTGCCCTGCAACATAGAGAGCTGGAATTTTAACCAAAGGACTCGCTTCCAGTTTCAGCAGGGGTGTCACCAGGGAAAGCAGAGGAGACAGGAAATACTTCCACCAAATGCATCTTGGATGACCACACGTTCTTGTTCCTCCACATTACCTATATATAGCTGGAGATTCACCACAGAGCTGCAGCGTTTGATAAGGGAGGTGAAGAGCAGTTATGAGGAAATAATCTCAATCACACAAAGGTAAAGAAAACAGGGGGTCCTGTGCTGCTCTTTGACCCTTTTAGGACATTTTGAAGGAGAAGAATGAGCTACAGTGGGAGAACCAGCAGGCAACTCTACCCCTAAACTAGCTATATATGTGGATAAGGAAGTAATGTGGATAAAGAGCAGCAGTGGCGTAGGAGGTTAAGAGCTCGTGTACATAATCTGGAGGAACCGGGTTTGATTCTCCACTCTGCTGCCTGAGCTGTGGAGGCTTATCTGGGGAATTCAGATTAGCCTGTGCACTCCCACACATGCCAGCTGGGTGACCTTGGGCTAGCCACAGCTTCTCGGAGCTCTCTCAGCCCCACCTACTTCACAGAGTGTTTGTTGTGAGGGGGGAAGGGCAAGGAAATTGTAAGCCCCTTTGAGTCTCCTTGCAAGAGAGAAAGGGGGATATAAATCCAAACTCCTCCTCCTCTTCTTCTTCTTCTTCTTCTTCTTCTTCTTCTTCTTCTTCTTCTTCTTCTTCTTCTTCTTCTTCTTCTTCTTCTTCTAATATAAAACCTATTTTGGTGTAATCAGGAATCCTGTTTTTTTCTGAGTTCCCAACTCTGCAGGGGAGGGGAGGCAGTGTGGTATAGCCCAATCTTGTCTGATTTCAAAAGCTAAGCAGAGTCAGTACTTGGAAGGGAGACCACCACGGAAAGGAAGCCAATGGCAAACTACCTCTGCTTCTTACTTACCTTGAAAGTCCCTTATTGGGGTCACCATGAGTTGGCACTTTACACACACAACTGTGCAAAGTGTCCTATGTGCGCACACTGTGTGTGAGTATGCTCAGTACTTGCATTTAAAAGAATGTGTCCAGTTTGAGGTTAGAGTTTGCTTTCATGATCCCACTCTTCTGATATACTTTCATGACTCTGTTAAGCAGGACATAGATTCATGTCACAGTATAAATTACATCCTTCTGAGTGGGAGCTAGAAGGTTGAGTTTGGATTTATATCCCCCCTGTCTCTCCTGTAGGAGACTCAAAGGGGCTTACAATCTCCTTGCCCTTCCCCCCTCACAACAAACACCCTGTGAGGTGGGTGGGGCTGAGAGAGCTCTGAAAAGTTGTGACTAGCCCAAGGTCACCCAGCTGGTGTGTGTGGGAGTGTACAGGCTAATCTGAATTCCCCAGATAAGCCTCCACAACTCAAGCGGCAGAGCTGGGAATCAAGCCCGCTTCCTCCAGATCAGAATGCACCTGCTCTTAGCCACTGCGCCACTGCTGCTCCAGTGATACCAGTTTTGCAGTGATACCAGTTTTGCAGTGTTTGCTTTTAGGTTGGGAAACAGGTACAGTGGCTTGATTGCTTTGAAAGGTTTGGGAGGAATCTTTGCTCAGTATAAGAACAGCCAGATTGAAGGAAATGAAAGCAGAGGGAGTTAAAGAATCCCCAAAGCTGCATTTATTTAAAAGTAACTTAGATGACTATCTACCAGTAGTAATTTAGTCATAATTAATACTGCTCATTACCATCACTCAATTATCCCTCAGCTCTGCAATTCTAATTTTACATAAACTGAAGATATTATTGCACATGGCCAAGGAGGCCATGAAAACCCATTGATTTTTTTCCTAAATGAAAGCCTATCATTAGGAAACTGTAATAGTCAACAACTTGTCCCTTTCCAATAGGCACAATTTCCATTAGTGGCAAAGTATTGGCAGCGCTTCTTGTTGAGTGCATGATTACAACTCATCCACATCTGTTATCTTTTGTATATAGGTTCGGTTTCTATGTGATCTAAACTTCCTAGCCAAGTTCTCTTTTTCTCCATAAAGAAAAAGGGAGAGGACCTTGGTGCCCTCTCCCGCCCTTGGTGCCCTCTCCCACTTAGTGCCCTCTCCCTCCCTTTCACGCACACCAATTTACTGTTGGAAAAATATACTGAATGGAGTTCACATCATCTTCATTTTTACCAAGGGACTGTAGACCAATTCCTTTCATTATTTGTTTTTCTTCTTAATATATGAAATTTTGCTAGTCAACAGTCTGATTCTATTCAAAGGTTTCCAAAGAATGAAATGTTTTCCATCCCAATAGCATGGTTTTCCTACTTCCCCCTTCACTGCAGTTTGTAACACCCCTGAAGGATATTACAGAGGAACTCCCAGGAATGAAAGGAACTCCCAATTTTTTTGTCAAAGGTCGACCACAGGAGGAGGGAATTGGCATCTATCAGCTGCCTCCTTGCTCACAGGGAAATCATCCAGTGGATACAAGCCAATGTATGGTTCATGGCCCTGCCTAATAGCTAACCTGTGACTCTTCTGGCCTGTCTGACCCAGTTGACCACTCTGCTCACTGTACCCAAACATCCACATTCCAACCTCCTTAATTTAGACTCTGGCCTGCACTTAGGCCCCTTCCTCACATGCAGAATAATGCACTTTCAATCCACTTTCATATTTGCAAGTGAAGTTTGCTATTACACACAGTAAAGTCGAGCTGCAAAGTGCACTGAAAGTGAATTGAAAGTGCATTATTCTGCATGTGCAGAAGGTGCCTCAGTAAGGTGACGGATGTTCACATTTTTCTGGTCCACAATATGGATTTCCTTATTTGTAATGCTCAGGTGCATTACGAATAAAGCTGTAGCCAGAGGAGGGAGCATGGCTTCAGTGCCCCACCTGAGCACCAACTTTTTCTCCTGATGCTGATGCTATCACTTCAGCTCTTCATATGCTTAACTGCCCAAAGTTCAATCCTAGTAGCCATTAAATCCCAACATTCTGCAGTCTCTTCTCTTTTCTTGGGCCTGTTAATAATGTTTCCTTGGCAGCAAATGTTTAATCGGTCACTTGTCACAGTAATTTAAAGGTCCTATAAATTTGCCCACAAAGGATGTTAAGGACAATGAGGCAAGGTGCTATGAGAGACATATAATTAGCCACTGAAATAGCTGGCAATGGAAGGAAATGCCTTGTCTACCACTTCAAATCTTTCAATCAATATTGAAAATCCTTTTGAAGAAGCATTCTACAGTTCAACCACTAAGAGCAATAGGACGAATGCAAGATTTTCTGGATAGGTTTCCTTAGCTTATGTCAGTGAGAAGACCAAATTTCTTTATTTTCATGGTTCTTTCTGGCTCATCAAATCAATGGCCATGAAGGGTCACCATTATCAATTACTCAAAATGCCTCTGAATTATTCATGCATGGTAAATTATACTGAACACTTCAAGTTCAATGTATTTTTTGAATCTCATAAGAGTCCCTTTTAAAAAAGCATCTATCACACTGGAATACGAAACGGGCGCGCTCCTTTATGGAGAGTACAGCCCTGGTTTTGATGGCCTTGATCCTGTTGCCCACCGACTTACTGAGTCCATGGGTTACTGTATCCATAGATAGAAAAACTGCTGCCTTCGGAATAGAATCTGAAAGATGATTTCCTTCACAAGTGACAGATGAATGTCAGAATGACACCTTCAAGAGTAATTGCAGGCATTTAAATAGGCAGAAATCTAGTTTGATACTGCACTATATGCTGATGCTTCTGATACAGAACCTTCACACCACCCTAAAGAAACAAACAAATGAAAGCTAGAGCCCTGTTTGGGATAGGGAGGGATGTAAATTTGAATATAAATGAATAAATTAATAATGACTCTTGCCAAATTGGATCTAATGATTCCATGCTGCGATGCTTCTCCATAACCATGAAACTCTGCTGCAGAAAGGTGGGGAAAGAGAAAAGAACGTGATTGTGTAAAAATGCAGATTGGGTTCATACATTCAGAGGGGTTCGTATATGTGCAAACCAGCCCTGTGCTCCTCATGATCTGATGTTTCCCTTCTCTGGTCTCTAGAAAATGCAATTTTTCCTTGTAGGCCTCCAGAATTCTTTATGGTGAACAGATTGCTTGTTAGCCAATCAATTGGGCTAGCTCTACTTGCTCCAGCAGCTTCCAGGCACTGTGGCAGAAACTTGAAATAGTCCTTTCCAATCTCAGACCCTCTGAGGACTGACCTAGCAGTTCCACCTCAGTTCTTTGCTATCATGAGCCCAACATTCTAACACCTACTATTATCCTCATTTGCCAGGGGGAAAAGGAGATTGCTTTTTAACATCAAATTTAATACCAAGAATATTGTGTTTCTGTGCTTATGCGCAACATGGCTGTGACAGCTCATGGACTCAGTAGCTTATTACAATCCATAATGACTTAGCTAGGATGAGCTCAGCATGTTCCTCATCTAATGCAAGAAATAAATATTAATGAATTAAAATATCTGTTCCATAGGGCCCCCCTTGTAAATAAATGTAGTTTCTCCTTGGTCAATATGAACAAAATGTGCTTGATTTTTTCCTCTTTCATTTAATTGAGTTTGCTTTAATTTCTTTACGATCCTCATCTTATACTCAATAAACATAGTACTGATGGTTGGCAAGAGTAAGTGGTCATGCTAGTGCACCCATTATTCTTTGTACATTGCTGTTGTAATGAGTGAACATGTTACGCTGAGGAAAAAATACAGAAAAGTAAATTCAGGCAGTCACATTCAGCAGCAGTATAATGATATGAAGTCCAGCGTTGGTTTGAATTTTTAAAACATGATCTGCTTTTCCACGCAATGAGTCATGATGGAGAAGGAACAGTCAAAATTCTCCAAAGACAGGCTAATTCAACCTGGAATGATGCTTTAATCTCAGAGTGGCACACAGTGGATAATGCTCTAATCTCAGAGTGGCACGCAGTTCAAACACCATTCAATTTGTCTCACATCCTGTTCACCAGTGGCAACTGTGCAGCCAGATAATCGATGGGCTAGTTAGCTGTTCACAGCCTGCTTGCATCCATTCACAGGCTACCTACAGCTGTGAGAAGCAGGAGATATTGAGACATCATCTGGGAGGCAGCTTATGATTTGCTGGGTAAATTTTGCTCTACACTCAGCGAAGTTTTTAGGGCATAGGGAATCAGGAGCTAGCTTCCAGCTGATAGTGGAGATCTGAGAGAAGAAGGAAATCAGATCACTCTTGTTTTCTGCAACCTGAACTCTCAGTTTAAGGTGGGAGAAAAGAAACAAATTGTTTCTCTCCTTTTCTCTGAAGCTGGAGGTGAGGAGAAGAGAGGCAATATCATTCTCCTTTTGCAATAGAAAGGTCAGAAGCTGTTTACTTCCAATCTCAACCTTTTCTATGTACTGGTAGCTAATTTTGGGGCAGAGGGGATGGATCAGAACCAAACTCCGCCAGACTTTTCCCTCTAGCCAGCCAGCCTGACCACTATCATCATTGGCCTCCCGGGAGTGCAGTGGGGGGTTTTCTTGCCATCTGAGTTGCTTTTACTGTTTATTGTTGTTGTTTTTACTATTGTTTTATTATTGTTATTGATTGTTGCTGTTGTTTGCTGCCCTGAGCCCTGTTGGGGAGGGCGGGGTGTAAATAGAACTATAAATTAATAAAATA
Organism: Sphaerodactylus townsendi; assembly: GCF_021028975.2. Lineage (NCBI taxonomy): Eukaryota > Metazoa > Chordata > Lepidosauria > Squamata > Sphaerodactylidae > Sphaerodactylus > Sphaerodactylus townsendi. The sequence continues at coordinate 67,287,467 of NC_059434.1, forward strand.
AAATAAATTCCCAGCTGATTCCCTCTTAAACTGTGAGTGGGAATCTAACCAAAATGCAGCTAGCTACAAACTCATTCTGCAGCTATTTGAGTCAGGTGGAGGTGGGAGGAGGCAAAGCCAGCAGTACAAACCTGGTCAGACCCAGAGCTCAACTCAATGCTGGGCTTAGCTTGACTGAGTTGAGCTTTAAACTGCAGGCTCCAAGCAAAGGCCTGCATCGAACAGGCCACCCTTCCCCCGAACTCCATGTGGAGTTTGGGGGCAGGGCAAACTGTAGCGCTTGCCGTAGCATCATTTTTGACAGATCCTCCCCCATGTACACAGACACTAAATGCATCTGAACCCTCTGGTTCCCAGAATTCCTCCCAATATTCCTGTCCCAGTCAGGTTTTTCTGTCTACATTCTCCGATCTTTGAAGTCACATTACACAGAATGGACTTTTTAAATTAGCACTTTCCTTAGGTCTGTCACAACTGTTTTTTTCCTCCCCAAAGTAATACATACTGACATTTAAGGCTATGAGGTCAACCTTGAAATCATGCGATGGCACATCGGTCTCTTAAGGCCGTTTGTACTTGTCTTCCATTTGCCTAAATGTGTGCTTCTGCCACACAGCATTGTTTCTGTACAGATTCTCAGATTTTCAACAGTTCTTTCTAGATCTCGTTTTGAATAAGGGTTCCACTCTTTAAAATATGAAAAAAGATACTGCTTTTATTTTATTATTTCATTTTTACCTGACTTTGTTCCCTAATAGGAGCTTGGTCATTTTGGATTTTAAAAGGTTTTATCATTGTATTATAAATTATGTTGTGACCCGCGTGAGCCCTGCAGGGATAGGGTGGGATAAAAGCCAAATTCTCTCCATTTTATTTTCAAAACAGCCCTATTTAAGCTGAGAGTGTGTGACAGACCCAAAGTCAACCAAAAAGCTTCAATGGCAGAACAGAGATTGGAGCCTGGGTATCTCAGACCCTAGTCCAACACTCTAACTACACTTTTGATCCCCATCCAATAATCTTAATCTACCCTTACATTTCTAAGATTAGGCCATCCAGAGCAGAACATTTGGGCTAACCCTAACCCTGGCATTGCTCGTGTTCAGAAATTATAGACTCAGAATATGGGTCTACCCAGTTTATAATGCTTGAATGCATTCCAAAGAATGCATCCCACAAAGGTTTTTCTGCTCTTTCTTCTTCCCTCCCCCAACCCTGTTAATTTTCTTCAAAAAAAGCAAGGAAAAACAAGTAAAAATATAAAAAACATCATGTGGCATGCAATATAGCACTGGCCATTGGGAAATAAAATCCTGGTACGACCATGGAAAGGATAAGGATTCAGCCATTTGTGGCAAAATGATTTGAAATTTCACCAAACGAACTGCTTAATATTTTTTTAGCATTTCAAGCAGGGGCCCAGAAACAATAATATATAAAGAACTGCAAAAATTTGTACATATAGCCCAGAGAACTTTTAACCTCCTAGGCAATGTTCTCTCCCTGCCTATACAGTACAATTCCCAAGAAGAAGTGCAAGAACAAATCTGTGTTCTTCCTGGAACTCCACGTGTTCAGGTTGGAACTTGGAAGGAAGTTCCCTTTTTATTCCTGATCATACTTCATGATTCTCCACCAATTTTGAATTGAGACAGAAAAAAGGTCATGAATACTTTCGGGATGTAGGTTTGGGCCCTCCTCGGGCTCTTTTCAGTTCCTTCTGCTTTGAGATCTACAACGAAAGGAAAAGTTTGCAGCATTTCCTTTCTACTGCTCCACAGAACACAGTGGACAGCAAGGAACCAATCCAGATGTCTCTTTCTTTCACCACTCACTTATTTCATAGGGGAAGGGGGTGGAGAAAAGGTCAGCATTCTGGGTACGTTTGGTGAATCGAAGCTGATGGTATAGATGCACTTTCCCTGAATACACCAGGTTTTTAATTGATGTATCTTGATTGGTTTCCAGGAGGGTATAATTCCATGCCTACAATTGTATACCACAAACAGTTTCTTTAATTTTACTGGAACACTAAATGCCCCTTCCAGTATTTTTGGTCCATGACACTTAAATGCCTTTGGTTTACATCCAAATCAAGGCACACCATAAATTTCAGGGTTGGGAGAGTCTGCCTGTTCCAGGTCCTATTAATTGGATGCAAACAGCTAATTGCATTTTAAAACCAAATCTAAAATTAGAAGCTTCTCTGTACAGAAAGATAGTTCCATAAATTTGTTGTCATGTCAAGGTAGTAATTGCCACAGCAGTTGCACCCTTCGCCCACCCCCTTGTTTGCTATTCATCTAGGGAGAAATGAATTTCTGCACTAGAATCTATTTTAAAACCCCAGGATGTATAGAGAGGTTTATTATGCCTTATTTCAGTGGCCTTTCATGGGACCTCAGCAGGATTAGGAGAGGAGGAGAGGAGAGGAGAGGAGAGGAGAGGAGAGGAGAGGAGAGGAGAGGAGAGGAGAGGAGACGTCTGAGGGGGGATATGATTGAAGTCTATAAAATTATGCATGGGATAGAAAATGTTGACAGAAAGACATTTTTCTCTCTTTCTCACAATACTAGAACCAGGGGGCATACATTGAAAATGCTGGGGGGAAGAATTAGAACTAATAAAAGGAAACACTTCTTCACGCAACGTGTGATTGGTGTTTGGAATATGCTGCCACAGGAGGTGGTGATGGCCACTAACCTGGATAGCTTTAAAAGGGGCTTGGATAGATTTATGGAGGAGAAGTCGATCTATGGCTACCAATCTTGATCCTCCTTGATCTGAGATTGCAAATGCCTTAGCAGACCAGGTGCTCAGGAGCAGCAGCAGCAGAAGGCTATTGCTTCACATCCTGCACGTGAACTCCCAAAGGCACCTGGTGGGCCACTGCGAGTAGCAGAGAGCTGGACTAGATGGACTCTGGTCTGATCCAGCTGGCTTGTTCTTATGTTCTTATTAGCAATGCTGTTTTCTTCTCAGACCATCAGGTGTGGAAAAGGGGACCACAGTTCTGTACATATAGAAGGAAATTCATATTATATTCTTTGCTGTTTTGTATCATGGGAGGAGTTGAGACATTCAATCTTTTAGGAAATATTAAGGAAAACTACTGGGAAAGTGTTCCGCCCCATCAAACTGAATGTGACCTGGTGCTATTTTGCTGAGACCCAGTCAGCATTCATTTTAATTGAATGTAGAAAGAAAGTTTCTAGTTCTTGTATGTTAGCTAATGCTGGTGGTTGTAAAAGGTATTTTCCTTGCAAATAAAAGCTGCTATTTTGGACCAGTTTGTCTCTGCTGAACAGACTTGAGAATGTGTGCCTCAGTGAGTTCTCCAACTTATGTAAACAAAAAAAAATCCATGGGAAAGCCCCACTGTGAAGCAAAAGCCTTGAGAAAAGCAGCAAGTGCACAAATATATAAACATTTCCCAGCTCCCATGAATGGCGTACCTAGGGGGGCATAAGGGGGCTCGAAACTCAGGCGCCACTCACCTGAGTCACATGGGGAATGCATTTGGCCATTCCCCCCTCGCTCCCCCTTGCAGGCCAGGAAGACAACCTGAGGCATCACAGCCTGCGCCTCACTGCCTGCTGCCTCCTCCTCCTCTTGCACCCCCACCCACTAGCTTCCACTGTGCTTGCCCACTCACCATGGCCCACATCACTTGTTCACCACCTGCCTCAGATGCTTGCTTGCTCACTGCCCCACCTGCTCACCAGGGTGCCCAGACTGAACGTGCACATGCCACAGACTGCTCACCCAGCCAAGGCAGTAGCCAGCACAGCCCAACTGAGTGGAGAAGGAGACAGCAATGGCACGCTGTGGCTGGCGCAGTGCAGCCCAGGCCAAAGTTGTGTAGGGTACCTGAAGCTCTCAAAGCAATGCACTTGCCTCGGTGTGGGGCATAGTTGCTGGCGCCACCACTGCAGCTGGGCCCTTGTCAATCAGGAGATGATTCCTTGCAGCCATCCAGTGTGCCAGGTTGTGGGCAAAAAGGAGGTCTAGCCTCATTGCCCTCCAGCCATGCCACACCATCATCGTACACCTCTTTCTCTTCCTCCCCTTGCAACACGCACTCTGCTCCACAGCCAAGGCTGATGAGCAGCTGCCAGAGGGGGGCAGGGGGGCAATTTTGGAGGAGCGTGCAATCAGTACTTGCCCCTGGGTGACATCTCCTACACTGCCTCCCATTAAATCATCTCTCACAATCGATAAAATATTATTCTTACTAGAACTGGCAAAAACAGCTTCCTTTTTTCCTTCAAGAGTTGTCCTTTCATATTCTCTGTTTGTATGCTTGGTTTTTAAAGAGATGGTCCATGCATGATATTCAATTTAGTTATTACAAACAGTTACTAGGTCACAGAAATAGGTGCAGACAGTATTCCATAAGAGTACTTCCCCTCTATCAGGAGTGCGTGCAATCACAGCTTAATGTGTGAAATGGGCAGATGAAACTTTCCATGGCATTGGAGATAGCAGCATCACTCGGCCAATAACATCCTATTAAGCTTTTATTAAAGAGACAGGACATTTTTTTCCTCTAGGTCCTTGGCATCTGTACCTTTTGTACCTTTCTAAGGATGCAGAACTATTCTTAAGCTGTTTCATCTGTTTGAGTAATCTGAATTTGTGGCTCATGATAACAATAAAATCAGAATGAAATAGGATTGGAAGGTTTCTGGTTATTTTTCATGGCTACAAATTAAAGGAAATACCATGACCTTGTATGCAAACTGTAAACTAATAGCTAAGCTGCCAATAGATTTTACTTTACAATAGACAACCCTGTTCCTGGTAGCCATCAGATCAATACAGTGTTTTTCTCCCAGTAAATGGCCTCTAATATACAAATGGATTTTAAAATAAAACCCTGCACCATTAGTATACCCTCCTCTTAAAAACCACTGAACTGGATATGAGACGTGGAGCTTTAACTCCACCAGTTAAAATTTAGCGATACGTTCAGAGCCATGGGGTTGAATCCAGACTAAATTGTCAGTTACCAGAACAGAAATATCCTGCATCTCATCCCACTAATGTTCAGAAAATACCTCTTCTCTTTCCCCAGGATAAGGAACTACAGTAATGACTGTGGTGATTGCAATTGGAAGGAGAGAAATTTTAAGGTGCCATGTTTCACTGTAAAGTTGATTTTATTGGAAATGATGATGCCAATGTTAGCCAGTCTGTGTCTGTTGTAACAGACTGTGGTGCCCAATAGTTTGTTACCAAATATCAAGCCAACAGGAGACAATTCTAGGTAGCTTTATTTGCAGAGAAAGGGGGACCGTCCTTACATGAGCAGACTTCACTGGCTCGTTACATACGCATCATATTTAATCCCTTTCCCCGATTCTGCCACACCCTCTCCATTCTCCCATTGGCTAAGGATACTTGGAGCTACAACTTTCCAGTCCACCTATTTACATGTTGCTCCTTGATATGTGCCCCCCACCCTCACCCCTCTCATATGTGCATTAAAATAAAGGTTGCCATCTAAGCAGGAGAAGTTAATATGCATTAGCTAATTAAGCATGCCCAGTTTACATTGCTTGCATAACTGTTGCCTTTTCTCCTATATACTTGACTCTAACTAGCTTCAGCCGGATCTTATTTTGTCCAGCCACAAACATCATCCCTTATCAATCCCTCATTCCTCATAGAAAACACATTTTTCATTTACTTCAAGAGGAGAGTGGGTTAGGAAGAAAGCATTTATCTTATGACTGAGGTCACCTCATCATAAACCTCCCCAGTGTTGTTCATTCCCTAAGCCCATTTAACCAAAAATTAGAACAGTACAGAACAAAGTGGATAAAATCAATTTTTCTATTTAAATTAGATTTTTTAAAATTTAAACTGGATTTTTAATATTTGAATTGCACTTTTAAAAATCAAATGATTTTTGAGGAAAAATCTATTTAAATATAGTTTAAATAGTTTCTTGTTTAAGAGACATTATAGTTCAAAGGTTATTCATCATGAAATAAGGATTAGTTTTTCACAGTATGCTTTCACAGAGGTTCTAATGCATTCAACATTCAATGTATTGTCGAAGGCTTTCACGGCCGGAATCACTTGGGTGCTGTGTGGTTTCCGGGCTGTATGGCCGTGTTCTAGCAGCATTCTCTCCTGACGTTTCGCCTGCATCTGTGGCTGGCATCTTCAGAGGATCATTCCTCTGAAGATGCCAGCCACAGATGCAGGCGAAACGTCAGGAGAGAATGCTGCTAGAACACGGCCATACAGCCCAGAAACCACACAGCACCCATTCAACATTCATCTGAGCATTGAGTACTTTTCATTTTCAAATCACAGCTGCCCATGTTCATTGATTAAATCACGGCATAGACTTCCAGATCAAATCAAGATTTTTTTCAATTTCATTGTGATTCAATCAATGTGTACATGAGCTGTGAGAACCAATGCAAAATGTGCCAGTTCTGAAATGAATTGCAGAAATTCTCTAAATTAAATCAGATTACTGACAGAGCAGGTAGTGGACAGAATGAACATTAAACTATGCTGGAAAAATATGGGGACATCTGAACACTCAGGTTGGCTTGGCCCTGTGTGTCCTCTTACTAAGCGGTATGAAGGTTATACATGCATGCGGTGTATCCATGTAATAAAATGTGTGGGAAGATGAATCCACACTGAACCTTTAGAAGAAGCAATGATATTTCCTGCTGTTTCCCTAGTCGGTTCACTCACAGATTTGTCACTCTGAGTATTATAGCAGACATTGAATTGATTTAAACATGTGAGCTATACATGCAAAAGGTACAAATCCCTTTTTAAAAAAATTCTAAATTCTAAATTTAAAAATCCACAATTATAACCATGCTGTTATCATTGTCATGTAACAAATAATCACAGCACATTCTTATTTGCTGTTTAATCCATATCATACACGAAGCAAATGAACCTTGCTATGAATTGCTTTACGATGACCCCCACACACACACACACGCGCAAATAAAAATATATTTGTCATTTTGATTGATACATTTAAGAGTAGCATGATACACAATGCCAATGAGAGGAGTTGCTCTAACTGTCTTGCTTACTAGTTATCCTTCCAAATTTCCAAGTGCTTGCTAGATATGATTTCAGCCGTTTCCAGCTATGCTACCCTGGTTGGTAAGCTCTGCAGTTACTTGAAGGATAGGGGTTCCAGTTCTGTTCCCACAAAGTTTCCTTCCTGCCCATTCTTGTGCTATCTGATGGTTTTCAGACTAGTACTGTGCCAGGATGCATAGTGACATTGATTCATGTGACATACGGGCCATCAAGACCTTTTATGGGGAATAATTGCCTCAAATAAACCACATGGGATCTGTGCAGAAAGCCAAGTTCTGACGTGGTGCTGGCCTCGCAGTCCTCGCACCTAATCTTGTGCATCTGTTTGCCAGCACAGCAGTTTGTATGATTGCATTCTTGGATGAATTGTCAAGAGACAACTGCGGTAATTTGACTGTAAGCTCATGAACAAAGATTTATGGCCACTGCCTGAATGACCAGGTTAATGATGCTACAAGGAAATAGCGATTGGATGCTGGGTAGGAGCCCTCACTAGCTTTTAGAGTTACTAAGTATGACATTTTTTTTCTTCAAAAATATTGTTGTTTGCATGCTGCATAAGAATTGGCATTTTCCTTTCCCCAAATTGATGACACTGAACGCCATTGGAAATTTAAAAGATGCTTCATCAAATGCAAGTATTTTAGTCCTGATTCATTCCTTTCCTTTGCATATTTGGAAGCGGTGCTCCCGTAGAAAGGAGAAAAAGTGAGACTGATAGTGACTTGGCCGGGCTTATGATGCAAGTTAAAATGGAGCTAAAATCTGTGCTTCATTTTCATTTCACATCCAAACATAACCGTGGCACCACAGTGGGCTTCATGGCTCACTTTCATGTTATATTTTAACTGCTGATTGGTAGAGCAAGAGGGAACTTCTGTGATACATCCTAACTTTGAGACATTAGTTCTACCCCAAGGCATGTCTATGGCAAAATAGTCCCAGGTTAGGCAAAGGAAACCAATCCAGAAGTGCATCTGTGACACAGCCCACCAAGGATATCTATGAAGCAGAACTCCAGTAAGGAGAGCAGGGATGGGCATTAGCCCTTGAAGGCCTATGAAGACATAAACTGCCATGTTGTGCAAAGACCAAGTGGCCCAGACTGGGGATCTTCCCACTGAAGTCCAAGAATTAAGAATCAGTCATATTTATCTCTCTAAATGTGAAATGTTTCGTCAAGACACCGTTGACTTCCGGCTATCCCAGCAAGGGGCTTTCCAGGCAAGTTAGAAGCAGAGGGGGTTTACCATTGCCTTCCTCTGCAGAATCTTCCTTGGTGGTCTCCCATCCAAGTACTGACCGTGCTTATCTTCTGAGATCCAATGAGATCAGGCTACTACACCATGCTTCCTCCCCTCCCACATTAGTCTCTAACTTTGACTAAATAACTTGCTGGAAAGAAAAAGGTGAGAATCTACTAGAACTGATTAGTCAAAAATAGTTTCTTATATAGTAGGATAGTTGGGAGTTGGCTCTAATTAGGTGAACCAAAAACCCATGAGACTATTTTACAGAAGAATTAGAGACCAGAAGGTGTCACTTAGTGCATCGAAAGCCACAGTATATGTAATACTCATCACCGTAGATATAGAATCATATCTAAAATTCCACATGGTTTGTATAGTTTCTCAAAAGGTAAAGGTGATGCTGAAAGCTCTTTTTCAGTAGTGCTTGATCATTCGGCATGTCATCAGAATCACTCAGTCTTGTTATCGATGATCTGAATGGTGCTGAATGTTTAAATGTGCATCTAGGGATACTTTCACTTCTCAGGTTTTGCCTCTGAAATATATAGAATAAATGGTTAACACTCCTACCGTGCAATTCATTGAGGGGGGGGCAGTTACATGGCAGCCAGGGACAGCACCACCATGGTACAGCTGCACCACCTCCAAAGGAGTTTCACACAGCACAGGAAGCATGAAAAACTGCAGAAATCCCCTGCAGCCATGAAACCAAAGGACTGCACCACACCTTTAGCTGACCTAAGTCTACACCAGCCAAAGGGAGTGTTCCTGGGCCGAAAGACCACAGGGAACTGGTGTTTGCAACATGCTGCCGCAGGAGGTGGTGATGGCCACTAACCTGGATAGCTTTAAAAAGAGCTTGGACAGATTTATGGAGGAGAAGTCGATCTATGGCTACCAATCTTGATCCTCCTTGATCTGAGATTGCAAATGCCTTAGCAGACCAGGTGCTCAGGAGCAACAGCCGCAGAAGGCCATTGCTTTCACCTCCTGCATGTGAGTTCCCAAAGGCACCTGGTGGGCCACTGCGAGTAGCAGAGTGCTGGACTAGATGGACTCTGGTCTGATCCAGCAGGCTAGTTCTTATGTTCTTATGTTCTTAACTGACTAAAGTTGGTTCCACCCAGGGAATGCCACCACCAGTGCTGGCACAGGCTCCTCGTACCCCCCTCCATTACTCCTTCCACTGCAGTTTCTAAGGCTGTTGAGCTCCAACAATTTGGGAACTCTTAGCCCTCAGGTTTTTTAAGGTTAGTGAGTTAGCAATTCCCTCCCACCCTCCAGGTGAATTGCACTCCTAAATTGCCTTCTTCACAAAAGAAATTAGCATCTGAAATAGTCGTACAAAAATGGAGGCATAAAACAGGTGTACCAAGCATTTAAATAAATCACCCCAGTATGAGACTCCAAAACAACACTGATTAAACAGCAATCAAAAATCAATCCACATAATGCAGGAAGAAGAGCTGCTGTTTTGAAAGAAAAATCCCCAAGTAGGTTCAGTCAGTCAGTTTCCTGACCAAATCTCTCCCTCCCCACCCCAATAGTCCCAGACCCATCAGTATAGATCTCACTATGAAGGAATCCTGACTCCATAACCTCACAGAGATCATCTCTGAGAAGCAGGTACACAGTCTTCCCTGTGGATCTAAGGTAACAAGCAGATAACAAGGAGCAGCAGTGGCGTAGGAGGTTAAGAGCTCATGTATCTAATCTGGAGGAACCGGGTTTGATTCCCCGCTCTGCCGCCTGAGCTGTGGAGGCTTATCTGGGGAATGCAGATTAGCCTGTACACTCCCAATATCGCCAGCTGGGTGACTTTGGGCTAGTCACAGCTTCTCGGAGCTCTCTCAGCCCCACCTACCTCACAGGGTGTTTGTTGTGAGGGGGGAAGGGCAAGGAGATTGTCAGCCCCCTTGAGTCTCCTGCAGGAGAGAAAGGGGGGATATAAATCCAAACTCTTCTTCAGATACATATGGGGCATGTTCTCTGGGGCATGCAGGCCTAAGGCTATGGATAGATTTAAGTTTAATCTCCCGTATTTTGAATTAGATCAAGAAGTAAACAATTAGCCAGTTTAGTTAAGCTAGAATAGCACTAATATGCTTTCTGCAACTTTACTTAGTTCTGATTCTGTACTAACAGTAGCTTTCAACTCATTTTCAAAGGCAGCTGGAGGGGGATGCTGAACCCAGCATACATAGATGGCACCTGCTTGGCTGATTGCTATTTATTGAATAAGAGAATTCGTACAGGCACAGAGGCAGTTAACCTCACCTGTTAGACAGTTTCTTGGTGTTCATTAATCTATCCCATCATTCTGCTCTTCCTTCCCTTTCTCTTTCTTTCTCACCTTTCCTTCTATGTGTCTCTCTCTCTCTCTAACTCTCTCTTCTCACAGCTCATGTAACCTCAGCTTGTGGGTTCTGTGGGGCAGTACTTGGAATGAGTTGCAACAACAATTTTTAAACAAAATGGTTTACTTTTCTTTACATATAACATATAACATCAATATTTAACGTTACAATTCAAGGTCCTGTTCAGGTTGCGTTTCAAGTCCTTCTATTTACAGTCTACTGATATTGCCAAGTCCAAATCTTCTTTGCAAGTTGGCTGGCTCCTGAAGACTCCAAGGGCTTGATGAACAGGTTGCAACATGATGAAGGTCTCCAGGAGAACTCTCACCCATTACAACCACAAAAGAAACCCTGAAACAATAAACTCCAACATTTACAACACAGCAAAACAACAACTACCTTCCCAGTAGTTCCCAACAATATTGAAATTACCTTAACAAGGTGTTAAGGGCTTATAGAAATCAAGGTCCAAGTCTGGTAGCCTTGTTCTTCTGCAAAAGAGCTCTTTCAGCCTCTCTGCTGCTCCGAGTCTCCACCCCTTACTGGGTCAACCCATTCTGGGCCAACCCATTCTGGGCATGGGGGTTACACTCACTCCTCAGCTCACAGTCTTCTCCAGACTCTAATCTTTCTAGCTCTATAAATATGCTTTTCCTCTTATATCTTCACAATGAGAGGGGCTAGAGTCTTACTTTATTAGTGAAAGCTGAGAAATGATCTAGTAGATAAATTTTTATAACACTATCGATAAAGCCTGTTGTGGGAAACAATACAATGGGCTCTAAAAACAGTGCTTGGTGGGCCTTGCTTGGTGCCCCCTCTGCTTCCTCTCTGGCTCTCCTTTCCCCGGCACATGCAGACATCAGTCTCGGCATTGCTCCCCGCTGGTCTGTCTGCCTGGTGTGGGAGGGAGGCAAGCAGGCAAAGGGGGGTGGGCTGCCACCACCACTATTTGTAAGGCTGCTCACAGTCATTGGCAGTGCCTCTGCTGGTGTTGCTGCCATGAGCCTCGTTCCCCTGCTCCTGGTGCCATTTCCTTGAGGCTGGCGAGTTTCATCCAGAAACCATTGTTGGCAACGTCTTACTTTTAGACAGCTGTGCAGGCACCCAAGCAGCCTACCGCTTCCACTTGTGCACCTGCAAATCTCCTTTAAAAGCGAGTCATCACCAATGCACCTGGCCTTTTATATAATAGGATTAAAATGAACTGGTGATATAGCAACTGCTATTTTTTAAAGGTTTCTCAGCGACATGAGGGGAGAATGGCAATTGCCGAGAAAATGGCAGTGTTATGACCAGGAAAGATCCAGACTTTCCCATCAATGTAGCAGTTGAAAAGGGCTTTAGAAAGAACACAAAAAAGCCAGGCAAAGTTTGAAGGTGCACAGATGTACCAGGCTGCTCTGTGAAAGCAACAACAAAACTACTTCCCAATAGCTTCTGATCTGAAAATGGCTACTATCGTGTTGTGCCAAGTAATAGATTGCAAAGGCTTATGGCACCAAGCAGAGGTGGGATCCAGCAGGTTCTCACAGGTTCCCGAGAGTAGGTTACTAATTATTTGTGTGTGCTTAGAGGGGGTTACTTATTGATGATTTTGCCACATGATTTTTGCCTTAGTTACGTCCCTCCTCTCAGCAGTAGCACGCAGAACTTGAAGCAGTCTAGCAGGAGGTGCACTGGCGTGCGTGGCAGCCTGCGCCTGCATGCATTCGTTTCCCGCCCAAGGACCTGCGCAGCGGCTGCATCCTTGCCACAGCCCCACCCAGGAATGCCCCGCCCCTGGAATGCCCGGCCACGCCCTTGTCATGCCCTGCCCAGCCCCATTGGCGCTACGCCACAGTTTGAATCTCTGGGAACCTGTTACAAAAATTTTTGGATCCCACCACTGGCACCAAGTACATGGAACTGTGTCATGCAGCAATTATCCCATCCACCTATGTATAGAACCCAGCAATAGAAATGTAGTAGTTTCAATGAACAACTTTATTAAATTATTGTTAAATGAATGAATTCAACAATAGTGTCCCTACTTAATGGGCTGAAATGGACAGCCAGGGGAAGCAGCTGACTTTTGTATGTGATGATGGAAAAGGCTGTCAAGTTGCAGCGAACCTCTGGCCAACACCAAGGGTTTTTCAAGGCAAGAGAGTATTTGTCATTGCCTGCTTCTGCGTAGCAACCTGGACTTCCTAAATGGTATCCAATGTAAGTATTAACCAAGGTCGGCCCTGCTTAGCAGCTGAGATCTGACAAGATTAGGCTAGTCTGGGCCATCTTGGTTAGGGTGAAGTTTTTTATGTACTCTCATATTTCCAGACACATCAAATATGTGTATATTCTCAATTTCATTTTGACCTTGGAAAACAAAACAATGCTAATGAGAAATGGAAGAATGTTCAGAAAGCGAAAAACTATAAGCTGAATTTATGAGGCATGACATTTATTCCCAATTGAAGTCCATGCAGTCATTTATTAATTTCAGCAGGAATTGGATTGCCATTCCAATATTTAATTCTCACTGTTGCTCCTGTGAAGTTCTTTCATCCCCCTCCCCTCCATTTTTTTAATAGCTTGCATGGATTATTTGATTTTATGTTGGCGGCAATATTTCAGGCCCACCTGGGGGCATGGCAGGAGTCTCGTTACCAAGCCAACAAGCGCATTATGTTTGGCAGTCAGAGATACACACACAAACACGGAGTGATGCAGATTGAAAGGTAAGCTTGAGATAAGGGACATTAATGTGGATAAAGAAAACCATATGGTGTGGATAAGGTCACTGACACATGATGTCAGCAGAAGCTGGCAAGCATATCTGCTCATGTCTCAGGAACTTACCATAAGGCTTTTTCTTCTTTTTTATTTTTGGTTCCAAATCCCACAGCACAGTTGTCATATTTCTTGCCAAAAATATTTTCCTTCTTTCCATGTTTCTCAAAAACTTGTGAATCTTCCTACAGAGGAAGGTGGAATGCTCTCTTATGGGTCTGTCTTTTTGTTGAATGTATACTTGGCATCTGGTGCAAAATTCATCATCCAGTAGTTTAGTGAACTTTTTGAGAGCACTATAGCTGCAGAGATTCAGTTATATCCATTTCTGGTGATATTTTGGCATCAGAGGGCAGGTAACAGTAAAATGGTGTCATCTGTATAACAATTCGACTGTCATGGCTTCCCTGGAAAAATCCCTAAACTGGGGGTTTTATGAGGGCGCTGAAAGTTCTGCTAATGCCTTAAATGTAATATAGGACCACTAAATGACCAATGACAACTAAATGCCAACGACCATTAAACCAAATTGAAAAATGCATGATTGTCCAACATCTTCTAATACCCATGCCTCTAGAAGACCTCGACTCTGTTCCTCCTATTTTTGGCCATCACTTCTCAGTTGCTCACCTGCCCGGATGGAAAGAGCAGAACAGTGAGCAAGTAAGTGGGAAGCTGTAGTAGCAATAGCATCAGACACCATCTGGATCACTTACCTGTGTGTACAGAGGCGTAGCACCAACGGGGAAGGATGGGATGTGATGCCCTGGACGGAGCTGCAGCAGAGGCATGGCCAGGCCACAGAGGGGGAGTTCTGGGGGCATTCCAGGGTGAAGCAAGGCGGGGCAGGCAGCACTGTGTCAGAGTTTCCCCTCGCTCCACCTCTGGTGCTATCTATCTGAGCAGTGATGACAGGGCTTGGGCCAACCAATCCACTCTTGCCCAGAGGGACATTATTGAGGAAACTGGTAGTGTTCATTGCAGCCAGTTCTTCTTTTCAGGTCTTCACCCCATGTGATGGTGCTGGATAATGATGGAGAGGAGGGGACAGAGGAGTCCTGTCTTTTGTTTGTTTGCTTTCCAATGCTACAAGGAGAATGAGTAGACTTTGGTGGAAGAGACCACCCTTCTTATTTTAAGCGTATGGCCAATGAGGGCATTTTTTCTTTGCATATGTATGTACATGCCATCAAATCACAACTGACTTTTGGCAACCCCAGCAAGGGTTTTCGTCAAATGAGAAGAGTTGGTGGTTTGCCATTGCCTTCCTTTGCAGTGTTAATTTCATTTCAGTCTTTATTACAGTGCACAGACCGTTCAGAAGCAGAGTAGAACAGATTAATCTTGAATGTAAAATTAACAACATAAAACTTCTCTATACATAATTTGTTTTAAAATAACCACAATTAAAAGGTTAGAGTCTTGAGTAAATTATGCACAGGATATTATCCCAGCTCGTATTTTCATTGCAGAACATAGAAACTTTGCCACCTCTTGCCAATAAGATTCTTAGAGTTTTCTGCTCGGAGATCATTTTTTTATTGACCAGCAGATGTTCCAGTAAATCCAAGGGTGTCTGCACATATAAGATACAGTGGAAAAACACATGAACCAATGTCTCAATAAAGTTAATAGGACAAGGACAAAATCTCCAATTGGATGGAATGTTTTTATATCTTCCTAGCAGGAGTGCAAATGATAGCACGTTAAATCAATGTAAACGCATGGCAATACCTTGGGACTGCTCATATAGATTGGCAATAGGCATACTGATGTGGGATCATTGGAGCTAAGTCAAATAGTAGAGAGGAGCACACACTGTGGGTTTTAATCAATGTTTCTTGGAAATCAGCATTCTTTATGGAGTTCTTTATTAATCCCTATACTAGCTTTACTTAACCCCACAGATTTTACAAAGGGAGAGGAAAGACCAAAAATGGTCAATTTCCTGTCCATTGAGTTGAGCCAAGTGGGCATAAAAGGATTGTTCGTTAAGTAGCCTATGAAAACAGTTGTTCTGATCACCAACAAACAAGTCAGATTCTAAATCTGAAAGCTGCTAGCTGGCCCAAATATGTAAGTGATATAAGACCAGTTTCTAATCTAAGTTCTGCAATTCCTCTGCAGGGTCTTCCTTGGTGGTCTCCCATTCAAATACTGATCCGGCTTCGTTTCTGAGATCTGATTGACTATATTTATGTAGTCTCCCTCCTGGGGCCTTCCAAAACTAGAAGCCAACACGGAGTATGTGTTTGGTGAAGATCTGCCCAAAGGGAAACAGAACTGGGCTAACAGAGGCCTGCTGTGTAGGCCATCAGTGAGCAGGTTGCATAACTGTCTTCCTTCCCCATGACACATAGCAGAAGAACTAGCAAAACAATTATTTCTAAATCTGTTCAATTTGCATCACTTATTCATATTGCTGAACTACTATTTGTTTTCCTTTTGACAGAATATACGTTCTACCTAAAGCAGTGATGGCGAACCTATGGCACGGGTGCCAGAGGTGGCACTTGGAGCCCTCTCTGTGGGCATGCACACACAGAGTTCATAATGCGGGGGGCGGAAAATCACCCCCCCACACACACACACACATCTAGACTGGTCTGGGCCACTGAGCACGACATGCGCGCACCATGGTGACCAGGGAGGACTTGGCTGGTGGGCCTGGTGCCTGAGCTCCGGGTGGTTTATGCCTGGGGGGGGGGGGGATGCAGAGATCCTAGAGAGGCACAGAGTGGTGCAAGCGGGACTTGCTGGAGGCTTGAGCAGGCTGGCCCCTGCTCAAGAGGGTGGGGCGGAGGAAGAGGGAGCCAACCAGTTTTTTTTAACTAAAACCTCAGCATTCAGGTTTAATTGCCGGGTTGGCACTTTGCAATAAATAACTGGGGTTTGGCTTGCAATTTGGGCACTCAGTCTTAAAAAGGTTCGCCCTCACTGACCTAAAGGGTAAGAAGAAGCTTAAGGCTTCAAGTTCCCATTCATACACAGATTAGTGATCTACTACCACATGGATGGAGGAACTTACATATCCATAGGAACAACATGAGAAGGGGAAGGGGAGGATCTTGTCAGTAATAAAAAGGCTGAAGTTTGAGTTTCAGGTGGAATGGGACCAAGTGCTGCCAACAGGAGAAGATATATTTGGAATGCTAAAAAGAATTCATAATTTTGCATTCTGTCCTAGTCTATGCCTACCAGCCAAAACCACTAAATAACCCCAAATTTGGTAGCTTTAACAACATTAGAATACTGGAACATATCCTGGCCATGTTACACATGATCAAACCTGAAATCTCCTGATTTAGATTGTCAGTGATTACCTTCCATTAGAGAACTACCTTTCTAGATGCATCAAAGTGCACACCCCATTTTTATCTAAATTTGGTATAATACCAGTTTCACTGCAATATAAATAGAACTCAGCACTGTGTCACTGTCCTCCTATTTTACAATTACCAGTTCCATCCACCCCCCAAAAAATGACTTATACATTGACAGATGTTACACATGGTTTCTGCAAAGTGTATGAGGATTGTATGCTAGATTTAGTAACACTGACACTTATGTTTGCCATGGTGGTGTTGGGTGTAGCTGTAGCTGACACTGGAGCTCACATTCCCTGCTAAGGTTTTGTGTATAGAGTGGGTGCAGTTCACAAAATGATTAGATAAGATTTTGCCTGAGTTTGGACACAGAAGTCCTCTCATGGAGCACAGGATGGAAAAGATGGACCATGTGTTCAGGTTCTATGGCCACTTCTGTAGCCCTTGTATACTATGGAGTTACAGGTATTGGGGCATATTCAGGGTACAGATATTCCCAAAGAGCCACTATGCTTCTTTTTAAATTAGACAAATGAAAAAAAAAGTTGTCAAGACTACATATGTAATTACTTTTCTATTTTTATTGATGGCTGAAAGGATGGAAAGTGATTGACTATGATGGTATTCTTCCATAAACAAAAGACCTGTCTCACTTTGATTCTCTCTGCTGGTTTTACCTATGGTGGGAAAAAGAAATTTTCAATATCTCACATCTGTTTTTTCTTAGGAGTCTCCTTTTCATTTGTTTCCTATGCCCAAGCTTCCTCTGATGAGTAGGAACACAAACTTAGTTATGGATCAAACAGAAAAGAAATGCAGGGGAGGGAATCTTTGAACTGTGATTCAGATAAACTCAATACCTGACAATCACTTCTTTCGAGCAAACAGTTGAGAAACACAAAGGAAGTTTTCTGTCAGCTGCTGTCGTCTTTCTAGCATCACATACCAAGCGCATCTGAAAAATCATTTCTCATAACATCATGAATGACAATTATTTCTTTAAGTGAAACATGAAAGTAATTAAAAATGGTGGAGGGAGATCTCTAAGAAACAATCTCTTTTGTATGAAACTGAGGGGAAGACTCCTTTCCGGTGCCATTCTAAGAACACTTCCTTGGGAGTAACCCTCTTGCATAGATGATTAGGCTTCAGAACAGACCTGCATTGCTCTCTTCTTCATCAAAATGACAGGGAGGGAGACCCAAATTCTCAGTCTCTATAGATCACCCGCTCATCATGTGAGGAGGGGTGTCTTCTCACTCTTACACCACATTCTTGTTCTGTTCTATTAAGAAACATCTTTCTTGATAGTCTTAATTTTAATTGCTTGACAATTTAAAAATAATATTCTCACAGTGATGCTCTACACCCTAGAAACAGCCTACCTAGTGGGAGAAGGGTAATCCAGACCATCCAACTATCTGATGTTGCTAACTAGGACTTCACCAGTAGAGCTCCTGACTAGGACTTCACTAGTGGGACTCCTTTCTGGGTCTCTGCTGGAGCAAGCCTCTACATCAATAGTAGGGGCTTGCTCCAGCCGAGGCATAGCCATCATCATCTCTCCCTGGGCTTCTGGGATAAAATTTGGGCTCCTCTGAGAACAGGACTGCCACTGAAGGGATAACACCAAAGGGGGTCACCACTTTGCAGGGCGTGAGGGCCTGTTGATTGTGATAGCGTGACGAGGTGACCACCAAATTGACCTCCTCCCTGATATAGATAGATGAAGGTTGTAAAAAATGAAATGTTTGTTTATTTTTAAAACAAATAATTCTACATTGCAAGATTTTGACAAAATTGTCAAGATTTTGACAAAACATGTACTGTGTTACATTGGCTAAAGAAACCAAAGACTGACTAAGCATTCTAACCCTGAGATTGTGTTCTCTAGTCCTAAACATTCCTGAGATAAGAGGGAACGTTTTGTAGATGATGAAGTCAGGGGTTGGCTGCTGACACCCAGAGGGAACACAGAGAACTCTAAATTACTCCAGGGGAAACTTGGAGTCCAGAAAGGATGTTTGGGGGTGGACCAGGAAAATCACATGGATCAGATGAAGTTGACAGTCCCTGAAGAAAGGTATATAAACACAATGATAATTTGTATCAGAGTACATGAACTTTGGAAATGGATTTCCTTATGTCACATTATTTTGCTATCTGCGCAGATAATAAAACAAAGCTTGTCTTTCCACTGCCTATGTGACTAATTGGGCTGAATTTCACACAAAGCAAAAACAGACCCTAGCCTGCAGGGCTATTAGTAGAAATTGACAATGGGAAGACTAAAGGGCTTGCTATGTACCGGTAGTTGGTGGGGTGGGAATCAGAGGCGTGGGGGGGGGGGGGAATGGCGCCCAGGGCAACACCTGTTCCAGCTGCGCCCCCATGTCCCACTTACCTTAGCTGCTTGGAGCCTGCTGCGGGCTGCCCCTCAGCCCAGCCATGCCAGGAGCAGCCTGGCAGGGTGGAGCCAAGGGATGCTCAGCAGCGCCCCAGCCAGGCTGCTCCTTTGGCCAGTGGAGGCTCCACCAGCTGAAGGAGCAACCTGGCAGGGCAGGCCGGAGGGGAGGGATGAGGGGGTGATTATCCCCCCATGTGTCCAGCTGGTGTGCACCTGGGGACATGTGTATTCCACATGATCCTGTGAGCACTCTGCCTCTGGTGGGAATGCTAGTCTTTAGAGGGAGGGATAGTTAGTGGGTATAGAGGGGTGGGGAAATAACTCCTATTTCCCTGGTCCTGACAGCAGAACATATGATGGCAGGATCCCTGGAGAAGGTCTGGCTTTTGGGTCATTCTTCCTTCAGGTCTGCAACCCAGGCAACAGAGATCCCTTGGTCTTAAGAGCCTGCTGCTGAGTACCAGGTCAGTTATCGGAAAAATGATGACAATTCAGGATTTAATCCTGGACAGACAGTTTGATCTAGCATATGTTATGGACACCTGGTTGGATGAGACTGGGAATATGAATCTGACACAGCTATTGTACTCCATATTTCTCTGCACAGCAACATGCTCAGCCAGGGGGATGGGGAGGTGAGCTTGTGGATAGATTGTGACTCCATCTATCAAGGTGCCTTCACCAGCAGTCTATTGAATTTGAGTGTGTTCCTGAACATGAGGAGGGAATCTGCCAGTGTGCCATCTATCCTGTTGCCCAGCCATCTCTGTTCTTGAGCTAGCTGAGTTGATCCTGAGCATGCTGGAGGAGACTCTAAGACTGATGATGATCTTGAGTGACTTCAGCAACCATGCTGAGGCCAATTCAGGGGTAACTCAGGACTTCATGGTCACCATGACAGCTATGGGGAAGTCTCAGGAATAGGGAGATGGGCCAGGCTGTTAACACAATCACTCCTAAGTGCCCTCTCCCTTTAGATAGAGGCAAGCAGACTCCCTGGTCTACTATGGGACTAATAGTGATGAAACAAAAAGGATGACAGCTGGAACACTGCTGGCTGAAAAGTCAGAGTGAGACTGATCAAATACAGCATAAAGCCCATATAAGACCTTATTGGATGGCTGCAATGATGGAGAAAAGGTCATATTTCTCCTCCGCCATTGCATCTGCATATGATCATCCAGCCGAGTTGTTTCATGGGATCTGGAGGCTTTTACATCATTGCCCTAGAGAATTGGATTTTTAAAAAAATTAAAGAAACTCTGCTGATGATTTCACTGCAAATTATGTTAATGCAGGTTTATTCTAACAGACAATTCTTCTTTTCCCGAATGCAACGTTAATTATATTTTACAAAGGCAGAGACTTGGATGACCTCCTGTGAACTCTATAAAACCAGTTCTGAAAGCAAGAATATGAGAGATCAGCATTAGCCAACTCCATCTAACTGAACACATTCATATTCATCAAAACGTGATGTATAATTTTAATTGAGTGCCCACAGAGTAATTAATTATAGACAGAGGACATCTATTACTGGAAGTGACAAGCTGTGCATTCTTTTTCAGTGAAAAGAAGGGGCCTAGATCCTAGACCTTACAACCATTTGCAAATTTCCCAAGTTCTACCTAATTACAGTTTTCTGTGGTGAAAGGAGAATTTTATACAGTGTTTAGTGATAGGCATTAAAAGTATTTTTAAAAAATTAAATAATGGACACTTGGAACTTTAAGACGTAATAAAAACACAGCCGTTTTTCATACATTTCTTGTAACATCAGATTTACACAATTTCTGCTAATGGGTCTACAAACTACTTGAAAAGAGCATATTTTAGATGCTTTCTGAAAACTTGGCTGTCTGAAGATTCAGGGAGGAATCTCTCCAGTCAATCAATCAAATACATAAATAGGTTGAAAGGTGAGTTCTTCCTGTGGAAAGTACAGCTCTCCTCTTATTTTTTAGAACAGGAGTTGTTTTGTGCCTCCCTTTAGCCTGTAAGGGCAAAGTAATTTGATTTGGAAAAGTGATAAAAAGAAATAGACCTCCCCCACCCCCGCTTTTACTGTTAGTTTGTAGCCAGCATAACAGCTGCTGAGGTCCCGTGGATATAATTATGTGTGCCAACAACTTTGATTTTTCTTGGAACCAACCATTGGCCATGAAGCACTGGCGTAATGCCCATTGGGCAAGGTGGGCAGCTGCCCAGGGCATCACCTTGTGGGGGGCATCAAAATGCTGGGTTCGTTTTTGGGTATTTTAGTGGTTTTCCATTTTTGGCCTGCAGGGGTTTAGTTAGTCTAGAATCTGTACTCAGATGTTCAGGGAACTACACCCCATCAGCCTCTGTCAGCATGGCCAATTGGCCATGCTAGTAGGGGCTGATGGGAATGGTAGTTCCTAAACATCTGGAGAGCCGCAGGTCTCTACCCTCTGGCTAGTCGCTTAGCTGCACCAAAATTTCAAAGCTGTATCATCAGGAGAGACTGTCTTTTATGCTACCCCCCCCAAGTTTCAGGAGGTTTTGGTTCAGGGATACTCTGGAAATTTTGGTGCCGATACATTATCTCAAAAAAATGCTCTCGCAGTGGAACACATCCCAGAAATTTGCCCAAGAATCTTTGTTCTGCATTGAGTTTTCTGTATTGCTGTCCGTGGGGGTTGCAGGCTGGGTGGGGGGGAATTTCTGAAGGCACAGTCTCAAAACATTCAGGGTCTCATCAGGAGATGGCCCTGATGATACTCCCCAAGTTTGGTGCAGTTTGGTTCAGGGGGGCCAAAGTTATGGACCCTCAAAACTGTAGCCCCCATCTCCTATTAGCTCCCATTGGAAACAATGGGGGATGGGGCACCCCCTTTGGGAGTCCATAACTTTGGGCTCCTTGAACCAAACCTCACCAAACGTGGGGAGTAGCATAAGGACAGTCACCTGATGATATGCTGAAATTATGGTGCTGATATGTCTAAAAATGCATCCCCTGCAGGCACCAATGTTCTGGTGCAAAAAAAATTTGGTCGTGGTGGAGTGGCCGCCCATGGGGGGGAGGGCCATCCAACTCAGGTTTTGCCCAGGGCTACAGTTTGCCCAGGGCTGCCTCATTATGCCCCTGCCATGAAAGCACACCTAAGCCACTCATCCACCAAATGTCTAGAAGGTTTGACCATCCATATTCTGAATTTCCCAAATTTTTAGCCAAAGGAGGCAAGTGAGATATGATGAGTATTTACTTATAAATTTTATTTTGGTTCAACAGCTAGACAGTCTTGACATGGCTTTATCCAGGCCCCAATTGCTTTGGGGATGTACCCTGTTTCCACGAATATAAGACATCCCCTGAAAATAAGATGTAATAGAGGTTTTGCTGAAGTGCGAAATATAAGGCATCCCCCAAAAGTAAGATGTAGCCAAGTTTTTGTTTGGAAGCATGCCCGATGAACAGAACACAGAAAAATAAGACATCCCCTGAAAATAAGACGTAGTGGAGGTTTTGCTGAAGTGCGAAATATAAGGCATCCCCCAAAAGTAAGACGTAGCCAAGTTTTTGTTTGGAAGCATGCCCGATGAACAGAACACAGAAAAATAAGACATCCCCTGAAAATAAGACATAGCACATCTTTGGGAGCAAAAATCAATATAAGACACTGTCTCATTTTCGGGAAAACACGGTATGTTTATCTCTTTGATGTAAGGTACACAAGTAAAACACCATGGGAAGGAACCACCTCCTATGAAACATAGGTGAAAAAATTTGCTATATGATGATCCTACATCACATTATCCTAGAAAGGGAGAGGTCACTGTGATGGGGTGGCTGAGATCCGCTCCACAATGAAACTAAGTAAGCCTGTGGCCTCAGGTGGTACATATGAGGAGGCAGCAGAAGTCTTGCTTCCACCACTTCACTCCTCCCCTGCAATTACCTTATCCCCCAACCAGAGCACCTAGCAATCCATTCAGGCCCAATATGGTTTCCCAGGCTTTCAGACTGCAAACCTCCCGGTGAGACCTGGGGATCTCCTGGAATTACAATTGATCTCCAGACTACAGAAATTGGTTCCCAGGAAGAATGTGGCTGCTTTAGAGATTGGACTCTACAACATTACCCTGAGGTCCCTCCTCTGCCCAAGCCCCACCCTCCTTTGGCGCTCTGTCTACAAATATCCAGGAATTTCCCAACAGGAGTTGGTAATCTTGCCTTTTTAATAGTATTTTCGTTCATTTAGCAGTCTCAGAATAAGCCAGCTCATTATAAAATCTGCAAATGCCACAATTGAAACAGCTTCAGAGAAGCAGAGATTCATCGGTATGAAAGGTACCATTTGCAGAAGCTGTTGGCTAAACTGAAGCAGTTCATGTCTGAAGCTGGATAAAACTGGAGCAAGTTTTTCTTGCTGGCCATACTTCCAGGCTGGAATCCAAAGGTGTAAATGGAAAACTAGTCAAATTGAGAAGAACTTCTCTGACTCTCCCATCATGCCCAAATGTAGTTCTGTATTTAATGAATTCTTAGCATCAAAAACATGTAATTTGAAGAACAGGGTTTAAAAATTAGAAATAGGCGAATGTCTTTTTTATGCTTTATGGTTTTATATGCTTGGAAACCACTTTGAGCCCACAAGGGGAAGGGTGGTATGTAAGTTGTAATGATGATGTGATGATAATGATACAGCTAACAACTGGAACATTGAAAAAGGAAACTGAATCAATGATTTTAGCTGCTCAAAAGCTGGCAATTTGGACAACTACAAATCAAAGCCAGGATCGAAAAACCCTCAGATGACGCAAAGTGCAGATTGTGCAAGGAAGCTGACGAAACTGTAGTTGTATACTCAGCTGCTACAAAAAGATCACCCAAACTGAGTGCAAACAGAGGTACAACTCAGTGACCAAGATGATCCACTGGAATTTATGCAAGAATTACAACATCAGGATGGCAAAAAACTGATAGGAACATCATCTAGGAAAAAAATCTTGTAAAACAAGATGTGGGACTTTTTAATTCAAATGGACAAAGTGTTGGCCCATAACACATCTTCCCAACCCAGAACAGGCAACACTACTTTTCTGGAAGTGAGGGAAAGTTGCTGCTGATTTTTTTAATGGTACATTTTTTCTATTATGAAAACAACCTCGTATACAAATTTTAAAGCACTGAGATGAGTGGATCAGCATTTCAGGTGGAGATATTGCTCTTGGGCAGCTGGGCAGAATAAAAGAATAACTGATTCCTTTGTGACTCAGATTGGCCAGGAGTGAGCCAGTAAGTAAATAGAATCAATCTTGTTCAGTTAAAAATATGGCAATCCTTCAAGTTGCCTACCATTATGTAACCGATAGGAAGACACCACAAATGGGACAGAAATGGTAGCAGAGACAGGGAAAGGGGAAAGAGGCTACATAGTTCTCCTTATTTTTTTTCCATATATTGCAAGCAACTCTTTCAAAAGCAGAGGATGTGTAAACTCTTGCTGTTAACTAAATTAGAACTTATCTTATCACCATTCTCGACTTCTCAGGCCAAGAACCCTTCAAGAAAAAGCCAGTGCACACACAAGGCAACGTTATATTGCCTTTGGAGGATGAGTGAATTGCCGACTTGTTTATTTAAGTTGTTCACTTCAGTGCAGAGGGCATTAACTGTTGGTACAGTTGTGTGAAAATGAATTATTCAAATGTCAAAAGCTGCCCTAATTATCCAGAAGTGAAAAACACTACAGAAATAAAAACACACAAAGTCCCATGTATAGGAGAGCTACACTAGTGGGCCACAAGTGAGATTAACATCAATCACAACATTGGGTCTGAAATTGCAAATGAACTCCAGCTCTTCCAGAGGAAATGGCAGCTTTCAAGGGTGGAGTTTATGGCATCACATCCATGCTAAGGTCCCTTCCCGCACCAAACTCCAGCCTCAGGCACCAACCCCAAATCTCCAAACCAGTGTTGACAACTCTAGCAGGTGAGTGGAGTCTTAGGAACATACAGTTTTCACCAGGACTGAAGCCTTTCTTACTAGGTGGGGCTGCCATATTTTCAAGTAAGGCTTCCAAAAAAATGACTGGACAATTAGAAATTTCCTCATAGCCAACGGAACTCTGCCCCCAAAACTAGTGTCTCTACCTTTAGCATCTTTGAACTCTTAGTTGTATATGAAGAGTTTTCCCCCTTAATTTATTCAGATTTGCTTTCCTTTCACAAAATGAGAGCTTAACACTCAACATTGCTCCTAGATTTTTTCCCAGATGACTTAGACATAATAGGGGTAACAATGATCCTAAAAATCCACCCCATGCCAGAGGAATCACTCTGTACTGGCTGCAACTTGGCAGCACTTTCCACCACCACAATTTGAGTAAAACTATTTTAAAAATTAAATCACTTTCTGTACCAGAAAACTTATTTTGAGAATCTGCTACTTTGCAGTGACTTACTGCACAGAGATCCCAAAACGTATTCTTGTTCCACACCATATTCCTGGGGACTGACTTGCAAAAGGTTCTCTGAAGTGACTACTTTATTGGTTTTACAACCACAGAGTGAGCTCCCACCCCTGATATTCTAGGATTTCACCTTTCACTTTAATTGAAATATGTTTCCACGTTTGTAAAGCCTGACATCCTTTCTTCACAGTAATTCTTCCACTTGCTTGGAACAGGATCAAGTGAAATGCTGCTAGGACCTTTACTAGCAAACAGTTTCCAAGAGAACTGTGTTGAGGCAATGAAGAGTACATACAATAGGTAAAGGAAACAAGAGTGAAATAAAATTGTTTGAATTATTACACAAGATCTCAGTGGTGTTATTCAAATCCTTCTGTAAACATGATGTAGAACAAACACAAAATATACCAAAGCACTATTTCCCACAGTATGAAGTCAGTCTAATGATTCTGTTACTTCACCAGAACAAGTTATAAAACAGAACACTCATGAAGCAGGTGATTCACTTTTTTGATTACAATTACTAACCAAAAATTAGAACACAGAGACTTCATGTTTACAGAAAGATTTAAATAATACTTCTGAAATCATGTGTGAAAAGTGAAACAACTTTATTATTGTATTTACCCTTCATTGCCTCAACACGATTATCTTGGAAATTGTTTGTTAGTACATCCGGGTTGCCACTTTATTTGTTTCATTCAATTGTATGGTAATAGCACTTTTACTATCAGCATATCTATGTTACAAGTGCTCTATTCTCATTTGCTTTATTTGGATGTGAGTGTTTGGATGGAACTGTCTTTCCAGTTTTTTTCTAGCTGTTTGCCTGATTTATCTGTTTGCTTTAATGGTGTCTCAACTACCTTTTCAAAGGGCTCTTTTGTATCTGCTCCCTCTGTTCCCCTTGCTGTTTTGTTTATGAAACCAGCTCCCACTTGTACCTGAGAGCTCCCAGCTGCCATATTATCAAATGAATCCTCAGATCACTTGCAGCATGTTAAATGAAAGAACATGGAAATGAAATCAGTTGCAGCAGCACCTTCCTTCAGAGGGTCTAGGCTATAGGTGTCAGACTCAGGCCCTCCAGATGTTCATGGACTACAATTCCCAGAAGCCCCTGCTAGCATGGCCAATTGGCCTTGCTGGCATGGGCTGATGGGAATCGTAGTCCATGAACACCTGGAGGGCCTGAGTTTGACACCTATGGTCTAGGCTGTGAGACCGCAGTGCCCATCCTGACATAGGCAATGAATGTCAACTCAGGCAGAGGTGAAAAAATCTTGTCACATGGATAGCCATGACTGCAGTCCTAAGCAGAGTTACAAACTACTAAGTCCATCATCAGTGGGTTTAGAGGGTGCAGATGTTTAGGATTATGCAGTTGCTGTCTCTGTTTTCTGCTGTAATGGTACATGCAGCTGTGGAGGGATACTAACTAAAGCACCAGGGTCACCAGGGTCATCTACGCCAATCTAATCCAATGATAAAAAATCCACCACCTCATGAAGGAGACTCTCTGATAGGAAGTTCTTCCTCAAATTTGAACTAAGCATAGTTTGGTGCGATTTATAAGCCACTATTCCAAGTCCTGTCTTCAAACATTACTGAAACCATATCTGAAGCATCCTTCACATCGTATTCCTTTAGGTATTGAAAGGTGGCAGTCATATCACCTCATAAGTGGCTCTTCTCCAATGTCTTTACATGTGTGACAGCAGCTGATCCGGAGACACCATTCATGAAAAAAACCGGCCAGGGCTGGCCCACAATGCTTCTATATATTTGTATTTTTTTTTAATTTCTATCCAACTTTTGTCATTTGCAGCTAATCCCAAAGCAGCTCACCACCTTATTCTTCTCTCTTCCGTAGTAGCCCGGTACACATGTTCTAACTGAAAATTCATTAGAATAATGGCATCAAAGGTGGCAAAAAGGTTTTGGAACTGATCACCTGAGCCTAGATCAGAAGGAAAAAAGAAGAAAAGTTTATTATATATAATGAGAGAGCAATATTTTCTTTGAGGAATAGATACAATGACAGTAGAAACCAAAGTGTTCTAGTGTGCAGACTTGCCAACCTCCCGACTTCAGATACCAGTTTCCCTGGAAAAAATGACTGTTTTGGAGAGTGGCCTCTACAGTGTTATACCCCAACTAAGGTCCCACTCCTCAGAATCATGAATTTGTATCCACATGGAGTGCAGACATTAGCAATACTGCTATTCAGCTTTTGAAGTTTCTAAAATTGTTGTCTTTTTAACAGATGTAGATGTAGGGAAATCCTGAAGGACAGCTGTAGTGTGTCATTTACTTCAGAAAAGACACAACTTGCCATGACACATCTTACCATGGCAGGCCTCTGAAGATGCCACTCATAGATGCAGGCAAATGTTTGGACGAAAAACTACCAGACCATGGCCACACTGCCCAGAAAACCCACAATGGCCAGTTGATTCCTATTGTGAAAGCCTTCGACAATACATTCTTTGGATTTTTTTTATTTCCAAAGAAAAAACTGATTACGTCTACAGTAAATTCAGTGAGTGCCAAATCAATAATCAAACTATTTTAAATTTATTTTTACCCCCACCCCCACCCCCACATACTTGAAGCTCTCAGGGTGGGGCACAGCATAATATAAAAATAATACAATATCGGTAAACCTAGAAACAATTGCAATATATAACAATATAATAATAAAACGTATTTAAACCCAGAAAAATTATTTAAACCGATCAAAATTTATAAAACCTCATTTAAAAATTAATAAAACCTACCAGAAGGGAGGAACTAACTTGTTTAGAAAACCAGGTGTCAACAGTTTGCGCAATCATCCCGTTTTCTGAGATTGATTGTGATTTAAGAGGATATAATAGTGAAGAATAAAGTAATTTCTCTTTCAGTAGCTGCTATCCTATTCTTAGCTGCTCACCTATCTTCCATGGCTTCTGTTGCTCTGAAACATGTTAATTGAAGCCATCAAGGGTACAGGAAGAAATGCAATTGCTCATAGATGACAGCAGATGGGTGACCCATTGATGGAAGGACATTGAAGTGAGGGATTTCATTAGACCTTTAGTTCATAATTTAAAAGGCTACCTATGAAATGTCATGTACAGCAAGGAAAGAGGCATCATTTCAGTTTGGAGTCAAGGTTTTGAGCGAGGCCTAACCCAGAGTCAAAACATTCAAGATTAAACAGGAAGGAATAGTCTTTTTAAAGCATTCATTATTAGAGAGTAACGCCTCGTATTTGTCATGGCAATATTATCAACACAAGACAGCGTTAATAAAGTAAAAGTTAAACTATTTGAAACTTTGGTATACAATTTAATTTATAAGATTAATTGCTGAGACTAATAATCACTCAGTACCTAGAACCAGGGGGTTGGTCCCAAGATACTGTGCTCTTGTGAAATAATCACATTTCATCTGAATCATAGGGAGAGAAATCAGGGGGGAAAGCACCTGGTGCACCAATGCGTCCTCCGCCCCACTTCAGAACACCACACCATGCCCCTGCCATGCCCTCGCCACGGTCCCACAGGGGCACTGTATGAGCCTGTGATGTCGTTCTGGCCTCTTGGTAGCTTTGCATGCCAGATAACAAACGGCTTGCTGACTTCTCTAGCAAGCTTTCTCCCAGGCTTACAAAGAAATAATCTTTTCTGTAGGAGTTTCCTCCTCCAGACAGAACAAAACAACACAAGAAAGCTCCCAGCTG
The DNA here is from genome assembly GCF_021028975.2 of Sphaerodactylus townsendi. Lineage (NCBI taxonomy): Eukaryota > Metazoa > Chordata > Lepidosauria > Squamata > Sphaerodactylidae > Sphaerodactylus > Sphaerodactylus townsendi. Next base: position 67,316,838 of record NC_059434.1, read on the forward strand.
CAAGATGTTAAGAAAGTCCAATAGCTTTTTTATTCAGGAACCAAAGGAAGTCTCTTTAGGTGATCAAGAGAGACTGGATAAGCCTTAAGAAGCCAAACCTCTGAGCACATTTTAGCAAAGATGATCTCCAGCCTTGATGTCCTTCTCAGTGATCTGATCTTCCTAGCCCACAGCTGGTGCTTGTTATATCAGCCATTAATCACCCTCAGGTGTTTGCATTCTAGGAGATAACCTCCTTTCCTACAGACAGCGCCCCAACTGGTAGTGCTCAAGGCTGCCATGCAACTCCTACATACAGGCACGCACCCAGTGTGTCATGCCCTCCAGCCCCCTTGGAGCTATGCTTCTGAGAGAAATAAAGGACCTCCCCTTTCTTCCCAAAATGGCACTCTGAAGTGTTATATGTGGCTCTTTGCCTGATTTTTTATGCACCACCAAATAGATTCTTGTTCTACCTGCTCAATTGATTATTTCAATTCCAACATCTCCATTCCCCACAAGAATCCCAAAGGGACTTCTATCCACCTCCCATCTTCAGCTAAATTTATTATTTATTTACTTCATTTATATCCAGCTGTTCTCCACGGTGGGGACCAAAGCAGCTTACATCATTCTCCAGTCCTCCTTTTCATCCTCCTAACAACCCTGTAAAATAGGACTTGGGCTGAAAGTATGTCACAGGCACAAATCACCTAGTGAGCTTTCATAGGAGACTGGTGATTTGAACCTGGGTCTCCCAGACCCTACATTGAAGCTCTAACTGTTATAACTCTGCTAGATGAGGTCAATGGTCCATGTAGTCTAGCTTCATGTGTCAATGATTGGCAGTTGCTGGAGAGTAAAAACAGATCTTGTGGGTCACAAGATCTGTATTTACCCTCCAGAAACTGACATGAACACTGTTTTTGACCATTGGGGTCACTGATGGACCTGTCACTGATGGACCTATCTTCCATAAGTTTGTCAAAACCACTTGTGCTACTGGCTGTTTCTATGATAGCAGCTGCAGTTCAATGCAGAGTTATGCCCTTCAAAGCTCACTGGTTTCAGTGAGGTGTAGGATCGCCAGGCAGTGCCTGCCAACCAGTGGGAAGGCTGTGGGTGGAGACATGGGACAATGATGCCAACAATGTGACATCATATCATGTCTGGTAAGTACAAAGTGACAAAGGCCCCTTCCGCACATACAGAATAATGTACTTTCAATCCACTTTCAATGCACTTTGCTGCTAGATTTGACTATGTGAAATAGCAAAATCCACTTGCAAGCAATTGTGAAAGTGGATTGAAAGTGCATTATTCTGCATGTGCGGAAGGGTCATGGATAGCCCTGCAGTTTTTTTTAACCAGAAGTGACATGGCACCAGAGGTGGGATCCAGCAGGTTCTCACAGGTTCCCGAGAGTAGGTTACTAATTATTTGTGTGTGCTGAGAGGGGGTTACTAATTGGTGATTTTGCCACGTGATTTTTGCCTTAGTTACGCCCCTCCTCTTAGCAGTAGCATGCAGAACTTGAAGCAGTCTAGCAGGAGAGGTGCAGAACTGCGTATGCGTAGCAGCCTGGCGCCTAAGGCGTGCATTCGCTTCCACCCAAGCGCCCGGTGTGCAGCTGCCGCGCCCCTTGCCACAGCCCCGCCCAGGAATGCCCCGCCCCTGGAATGCTCAGCCACGCCCCCGTCATGCCCCACCCAGCCCCATTGGCGCTATGCCACAGTTTGAATCCCACCACCATGAGAACCTGTTACTAAAATTTTTGGATCCCACCACTGCATGGCACCCAATGCACGTGGGGCTTTTTCTCCTCCTGCTGCTTGGAAGCAGGGGTCAGGAGATCCCCTGCCCTTACTGAGGGAACAGGACTTCTAGAGGGATGTAACTCTGCTTAGGATTGCACTGGAAGGCCACTAGGTTAATTGATGAGCTGAGTTTAAAAAAAGTCCTCTTTCTGCATCCCAAATCTGTTGCTGATTAACAGGGACATGAACAGTGCAATCCAAAATCACACCAAGTCCTGAGCATTGACACTGATGGGCTTAGAATGTAACTATTTATGATTGGATTGTAGCAATACTTTCACAAGTTATACAGTCTCGTTCATTGACTCCTTCACTCGTCTCCATAAAAAGCTGCCAACATGACAAAAAGGTTGAGGAGGAGGAAACGCACAGAAATGGGAGCAATTTGGTGACTCCTTTATGTTCCTCAGCTTCTCATTTTCTTTCTCATAAACTTCTGGCATTGGTAAATCTGCTATGGATGCTTGCGATACAGACCACATTTCAGCTTTTATCTGCAGCCAACTCTCCTTTTTATATGCACTCTGCCATTCCTCTTCTATTTTTATTGTTTTTCAATATCTGTGCTCTAAAAAAACAACTTTGCATGCATTTGCTCATTTGAAGTGCTGAACTGTTTTGTGGCGAGGACAGCAACTGGTGCTTAACTGCAAAATATTTATTAAACAAAATTAAATTCCGGGCAAAATTCCCAACACCTAGCTATATCCAAGATTTAGGACGTATGTCTCTTAGGAGTGCTAGAAATGATTGTGGCAAACCGGTTGAAACTGAAAACAGCCCGCCTCTACTGATTCATAGGGTTAAAAAAAACTGCCAAGCTGCCATAAAGCAACTGCTGAAATAGGGTCCGGGGGGCGGGGGGTGGGGTAGACCTAGAGATCTCCTGGAATTACAACTGAACTCCATAATGCAGAGATCAGTTCCCCAGCAGAAAATGGTTGCTATGGAGGATGTGTATTACTAATTCCCAAGTCAAAAATGGGTCAATGCTGTGGTCTTCTAGAATAGTACCACAAACCTGGGATTCTTAGAACCATTATGCATGAAGTGTTTTCCTCAGGGCTCTTTGCTGCACAGTTGGGCTATAGCAGGGGTCTGCAACCTGCGGCTCCGGAGCCACATGCGGCTCTTTTGTCCTTGCGCTGCGGCTCCGCATGGCTTGGGTCCTCTCAGCCTCTTTCAGAGAATCGCCCTAAGGGTTAACGGGAAAGAGTCCCCATTCCTAGAGAGGCACAGCCGGAGACGGCTATCCCAAGCCACTTCTGGCTTTCCTGTGATGACGGCACGGGGCGGGGGCGGAGAACCGCTGGTGGATCCTCTTGAACAGGTGAGCGGTGAAGGGCGGGAAATGGGAGGGAGTGGCAGGAGCACAGATTTTCAGAGCAATCCTAACCTCAGTCTGCCCCCCTTGAATGGAGGGTCAGGGGTTGACCCTGCTTTGGGTAGCCTCATTTCCCCCTCTCCCGGGTCCTTCTTGGGAGGCTGGACCACATGGGGGACCCCAGCAGCGCCACCTTGGGTTGCAGACCCCCCAGCAGTCCCACTGAGCTCCAGGGGCTTTCCTGGCAGATGGCAGCCAGACTTAGTCCAGGTGAGAAAGACGATGTCAGGTTTTAAAGGAGTTATTACCTGCAGCCCTGCAAGGTTGCACTCGTCAGGGCTTTTTGATGGGGAGGCGGGAATGGGTGGGAATTGTTGCTTCTGCATTGCCAAGGAGGGCAGGAGCGCATGGGAAAAGCCTTGCACATGGATCTTGGAAGGTTTACTTCAGAGTAAGCCAGTGGAGGGTAAGCTTGTAGATCATGGAAAGGAGGAAGGCCGGGATCATCCTCAACCATGGTTGTCACAGGTTGCCAACTTCCGGTGGGCAAATCCCAGGACATTTGGGGGTAGATTCTCAGAAGCTGTGGCTTTTGGGACCAGGCCAGGGGCCATGCTCAGTGAGGAATATGGCTGTTGAGTTCAGGGCTCCCTCAGAAGTTGACAACCCCATTAAAGGCACCATTTTTGATCCACCATCCAAGTGGAATTTGAGGGGGTTCTATTGGGGAGGCATCATCAGTGTCTTTCAACACAAGAAAAGAGAAATGTGTGAAACAGGGGTTCTATTGCTGGTCATTTGAATCATGTACAAAACAACAGGTTTTTTACCCCCCCCCCTTTTTTTTCTTTTTCTTTTTGCTTTGATGGGTAAAAATGGACCCCAAAGAAGGGAACTTCTCCCTGCATGAGAATATATATAGTGTTATCTTCATTTTAGATGTCAAAAAGTATTTGCAGCTCCAAGTGTTTTCTTTTCCATGGAAAACAGATCCAAATGGCTCTTTAGGTGTTAAAGGTTGCTGGCCCCTGGGCTATAGTGAGGTTTCCTCACATTTCTCTGTTAAATTCATTTCCTTACTGCCTGCTGCACAGCTTGCCTGACCCACTTCTGGGTCACTCAAGGTCGTCACAAGATTGCCGGCTTTGTTTTTATAGTTTTTTTTAATTTATATCAGTATTTCTGTGCTATATAGATATTTCTCTGTTACATTGATATTTCTTTGTCATATTGAAATGTTTGTGCTTTTCACAAAATATGGCCTTAGATTCCCCAGAAATACCCAGGAGGAGTGAGGAGAAGACTGGAAGGAGTGAAAATCTTGAAGCAAGGGGTAATATTAGGTTTCCCCATTCTCACTAACCACAGGGCTTTCAGGATCTGCAGCACCATAACACAGCGCTGTTATGGAAGTTTTTACCCATTGAAAACTCCAGACCAAGTTGGCTAATAGCAAGTTAGGTTTATTAACATGTCTGCAGACATGGAGAGAGCAATACCGTGGTATCAACTCTCTGAAGTCTGCATTGCAATACAGCTCATTTTAAGACATTTCTGAACAGACCCTCCTGACCACTTCTGGCCAATCCTGGCCGGCTGTCCATGCAGGCTCACAATCTTGACTTGTTGCAAATCAGCACATTCCCAATATATATTTTAAAAGAATACATTCAGCGTTAAAAGCATACATTCTGCATCATCTGACTTGGTTACGTATGGGGTTACTTATAGTTTCTGTCCAGTAAGCATAATCAGCAAAAAGCCTAACCATTTGGGTAAACCATATTCACATGCTTCAAACCCCCAGGTCAGTGCTCACTGTTGCCCTTTCACTCATGAGTAAGGCTCATTCCGCACATGCAGAATAATGCACTTTCAAACTGCTTTCAGTGCTCTTTGAAGCTGTGCAGAATAGCAAAATCCACTTTCAAACAGTTGTGAAAGTGGTTTGAAAACACATTATTTTGCATGTGCGGAAGGGGCCTAAGTATCTGCTGGTTCTTGCAAAATAGCAAACGCAGCGGTTCCAGTAGCACCCAGACACTGATTTCCTGAGAGCAACCACAAAATGTATTTTTAACTATGAATATATCTCAACTGTGATCTTGCAACAAGCATATCTTTATGATTTTTATATCAGAGCTCATCAGTACAGAAACCTCTGCTCCAAAGACAATGTTTCCTAGTTGCAGGGCAGAGCAGTATAATCTGTGTTAGGCACTACAGAAATATCCCTTAAAAATCTGTGTTGTTTTTCATGATTTGTCACTTACCATCAGGCATCTTGTTTTTCTTGGATTCGCTGAGTTTCCCGGGCAATGGCATGTCTCCTTTCTAATCAGATCCTTGCAAGGGATCAAAAGGTGAACACTCCCAGCTAATCACCTTCAGAGAAAAGCTCACAGAAGGAATTGTCATGGTGGTGTCTGTGCCAAGCTGTGAGTGCTCAGTCTATTTCATGTAGTGCTCCAAATTAATGCAAATAACTTCACACTGGGGGGTTCTTTAGCATCAAGAAAAAAAACTGGAGGGAAGCAAGAGCCCCTCCCTCCTTAACTCAAACACTACAAAATAATGCCAAAATAAGGAATGACCACTACTTTTCATTATGGAAAGGATGTCACTTGAACTTTTCTCATTTTGCAAGAGGCGTTCTTTGAATCACTGATTTTCATAATACAAAGGACACCATTTGCAGACTAAAGAATTAATAGTTATTCATTTCCATTGTTTAGAAATTGTGTATGCTACATCTCCAGTGACCTGCTAGGGGCAGCTCACAAGGTTAAAATAATGCAATAAAATCACAAAACCACCAGCTGAAAAACAAACCCCTAGAACACTGGTCAAGAGCCTAAAATGACATTCACAAAACAGTCCTTGGGTAAAAGCAGGCCATAAATGCAGCTAGAAAAGATTGATACTGTGCTGTATCTTTGATTTTTTAAAAAAAATTCTCAAGTACTTGTAGTTATGCCCAAATGTTTAAGAAGCTGAAATTATGAACAAAACAAGAGAGAAGTGTCATGGCATACCAGTAATTCTTGAGAATTTTGAACTCAAGAGCCTTTCTAACCTTGTTTAACTTTCCAAACCCCCTTTAATCGAGCCATCTCTTCAGCAGGCAAGCATATAGAATCTTCACAAAGATCTGTAGGTAGACAGATGAGCATAAAAGTCTGTAGACTGGTCATAAATCCAATCCTGGCAACCGCGGATGAACAGTCCTGACCTGGATATCCCAGACTACCCCAGTCTCATCAGATCCTGGAAGCTGAGCAAGGTTGACCCTGGTCAGCATTTGGATGGGAGTCCACCAAGCAAGTTCTGGCTCACTACACTATACAGATGCAGGCAATGGCAAACCACCTCCAATTGTTCTTTGCCTTGAAAACCTTATGGGGTTTCCAGAAGTCAGCTATCACTTGATGGAACTTTCCACCATCACAGAACAGGTTATCTCATCAAGACTGTGCCAGTTCTGACTGTAGGAAGGAGGTTCACGTCTGTGACAGTGCTTCCATGACAAACAAAACAAAATCTGGAACAGAGTGGAGAGGGCTCAGTTAGAATTCTTCTCACCATTTAATTTTTTCTGGGCAGAGAGGGCTTTGTCTGTGTGTGTATCAGTATGTTTTGTACGGAGGACTGAAATTGATGTCTGTGTTCAGAGGAGGCTATTCTACCCCAGAATTATTTGAGTTTTCATTGGTGGTTCCAATATTGATACCTTTTAAAAACCTGCAATAGTTTAGATCATTACAAATTGCCTTGACAAGCGCCAGACCACAAGTGTTACACTGCCAATTTACAAATCGCAAGAATTGCAGACCTATTAACCTGTTTAATGTGGCATCTAAAACCTGCCAGGAAACTATAATTATGAGCCAGTTACCTTCAAGCCATTACAGATGAGCAGGCAGGCTTCCAAAGGGTTACAAATCAAGTGTGGGTTCTGTAACATCTAATCTTCTAGCGCTGTAGCTAGCACATTTTTATCTCACCATTTCTCCAAGTGGCTTGTGCTGGCATATATAATTTCCCCCTCCCTGTTTCATCTTCATGAGTCATTACCCTATGAGGTAAATTACTCTGAGGATGTTGCTGTCCAAGAGATTTGGACATGGCTCTCTTAGATACTAGTCCAAAGCCAATTATACATTGCTTCAGAGCAGTGGTTCCCAAACTTATTTGGCCTACCGCCCCCTTTCCAGAAAAAAATATTACTTAGCGCCCCCTGGAAGTTAATTTTTTAAAAATTTTAATAGCAATTAAACAGAAAGATACATGTATTAATGTTTCTACCTGTGGCCATCACCGCCCCCCTGGATCGCTGCAGCACCCACCAGGGGGCGGTGGCGCCCACTTTGGGAATCACTGCTTTAGAGTAAACCCTACTGACCCCAGTGGGGCTTACTTCCAAGTAAATATACACAAGAGTCAGACTAGAGTTTGTCTGTGCAGACTCCTAATGTTCACAGAGGTTTGTGCAGGTTATATGATATTGCATGACATCTACCACAGGGACACAAGAGCTGGATGCACCCAGGATGAGCATTTATGCAGTCTCCATACTTGATGGAGCTGATAAGATGTGCACAATTGGAGAACTTTTTCACTAGCTCTTTGAGCATGAGAATGTGACTGAACAGTGTTTTCTCCATTAATAGGAAGACAATGCCTTTTAACAACTGGGAATGAGGGCATGTGCTTTCTTCCATGACAACCTGTGAGAAGGGGAGGACAAGCTGGCTCTAGGAGAGCCAGCAATGCCCCTTGGTATTGTTCCTGATCCATCAAGACAAGGAAGGTGTAATAGCTTCTGAAAAGCTCTATCAAGGACATTGTGGGGTTATAAAAAATGCAGGTTTTGAGTGCAACAATAGCATAGGCAAGGAAAGAGTAATGGGAACATCTCGAGTTTTCACCACAGTCCTGAATCCAAAACTGAACTACACCAAAGTTCTGACTGCACATCCTAAGTTCCCTGTGGAGTACATCTCTTTTGTTTCAACAGATAGTACAACTATTCTGAGGATATGGTCCGTTCTGACTTTACTTATCAAAGTGTTATGAAGTACTATGCCAGTGGTTCTCAACCTTCCTAAAGGCGCGACCCTTTAATACAGTTCCTCATGTTGTGGTGACCCCCAACCCTAACATTTATCCATTTTACAGATGGAGAACACTAATGCAGAGAGTCTTAGGCGACCTTTGTGAAAGGGTCGTTCGACCCCTAAAGGGGTCGTGACCCACAGGTTGAGAACCACTGTACTATGCAAAGTGGGGACTTCTGGGGACTTCTGTCACAGAACTACATGTCATACAAGGGGAGAGGAATACATACCCCCACAAGACATGGCAGTCTCCCAACATCCATGGACTGAAAGGAATGAAATGAATAGGATACCAATTGCACACCAATGTATCACTGCAAAATCCAGGCGTTTACCAAACAGCGGTGTCTTCTGAGTACTGAGTCTCCTCCCACCTCCTTCCTGTGATACTGTGAATCAGAAATGTTCAGCATGCGTTCCAAACAAGCCAAAATGTTGAGACAGCACGCACATTTAATCCATCAGTAACAATCAATTCGAGCCTCTTGACTAACTTGATTTGCCTCAGCTTTCCCTTGTCTGTCAAACAAAAGCAACGAGCCACCTTGATTGTATAACTCAATATCACTCTCTCTCAGGATTAAAAGAGTATTTAAAAGAAAGACTTAAAGTTCAAGTTTGCTGATGACAATATGAGCAGCGGAGAAAACAAGGAGGGTTATTTGCTTCGTTAAAAGATGAGGCGGCTTCTTCTCATGAAAGGGTTGTTTCTAAACTGGGAAACATCTGCATCTTTGAAAAGCTTGCGGACAACACCAGATAATTCTGTTTACTGGCTTACAAACATAACTTTCAGCTTTTAAAAAAAATACCCTGTCACGTGTGCAGAGCAGATAAAATGCTGTGGGGAAATGCTACCATGAAACAGCTTCAAACAGGGAAGCAAACACATGAAACTTCCACTTATTGAGCCACAACACTGGTCTATCAAGGACAGTATTGCTTGTTCCAACTGGCAGCAGTCTCCAGGGTCTCTGGAAGGCATATCCGCATTGTCTACTGTCTGATCCTCCTTACTGGAGATTGAACCTGGCGCCTTCTACATGCAAAGCCGGGGCTATATCATGGAGCTGCAGTTCCTTAGTTGAGCTGTCTTATACTGAGTCAGAGCATTGGTCAATATCATCTCCCTTGATTGACAGATGTTCTCCAGACTCTCCAATATAGGTCTTGCATATCACCAACATTTTACTGGAGATGCCAGAAGGTTGACCCTGGGACCTTCAGGGATGGAACCTGCTCCACCACTGAATCATAGTCCATCCCCTGGCATAGGAACATATTTTTATTTCTAAATAAATATATTGGTAGATATGGATTGTCACATTTTATGATGCATCTATCTTTGATGTATAGCTGGATGAAAATATCTGGCTTTCCATGTGCTTGCAGTAAGTTATCGTTTAGTGGTCATCAATGTCCAGTGCATGTCTGCAGAAGTCAAACTGCAGCTTGTGAGAAATGAAAGCAGGCAGGCACTGGTGTTTGATTACACATGCTAAACTTTCCAGTAACCAGTGTCCTTTTTACATGTTCAGCCAGACATCAACTGAGCCATCTTCAGGATCATAACTGCTGCCATCTTGAATTTTTCAATGCCTTGAAGAATACTCAGCAGCTACATCCAACATTCATTCAGAAAGCTCCAGTGCAGGTGCGCCAGTGAAGCAAAACCTCATACACACTCAGGAGCATGGTGCACCCGACATGTTCTTCCATTGGATGCTTACAAAACAAATCATATTGACATGTAAGCTGATACAGAACCCATCGGTTGCTTTAGAAGTGATTTTGCAGGTGTGATATAACCACAATACTGATATTATTTAAAGAGGAGGATTGGCCCATCATCCATATCCAGTCAGTGGCGTAAGAGGTTAAGAGCTCATGTATCTAATCTGGAGGAACCGGGTTTGATTCCCCGCTCTGCCGCCTGAGCTGTGGAGGCTTATTTGGGGGATTCAGATTAGCCTGTGCACTCCCACACACGCCAGCTGGGTGGCCTTGGGCTAGTCCCAGTTCTTCTGAGCTCTCTCTGCCCCACCCACCTCACAGGGTGTTTGTTGTGAGGGGGGAAGGGCAAGGAGATTGTAAACCCCTTTGAGTCTCCTGCAGGAGAGAAAGGGGGAATTTAAATCCAAACTCCTCCTCCTCCTCCTCTTCTTCTTCTTCTTTCTACCTCTACATCTGAAACATGGCTCGGGGCATGTCTGGAAAACCCTATTGATCCACCTTATTTCCAAATATGATGCACTTGACCTAGAAGTGAGATTACATCAATGAATTTGCCAAATGCATCTTCTATTCTTTGTAGGTAAATTGAAAAGGGAAACAGTACCATTGGCAGGCAAGCTTTAAAGAATTCCCATTTTAAAACCTTGATAAGCTTTACATAAAGATAGCAATGTATTAAAGGTCTTCTAAAGTGCTGAAGGGCCCACAGAAATCATGCTGTTTTCACCAACCAATAAATAAAATGTAAGGGTTTTTTTCTAATGTACCTGCTACCGTAATGGTAAGGCGATGAAAGACAGAGCAGGAATAAGGTCTGATATAATAATATAGGCCTAGGCTTATTGGTTATTCACTCCTTGCACAGTTGTTCATCACACAAACTATTTTCCTATTTGGGTTTTATTGCGGTTTCTTACTCCATGACAAAATGCAGTACTATGTCCCCATAAACATTTTTAGAAGTTTTCACCATGCTGCCTCTAGCTTCAGGCAAACAAAGAAATCAGTAGTCCAGGGAGCTTATAAATAAGTTGTTTTCAGCCTAAATTGTTAGGAGACCATTCTAATTCTAGTTATCCCTCTAGAAATCAGAGCACAGAACTGGAAGGAGTTTTTAAAAAATGCTTACACCCATTCCTTGCTTAGGGACATAAGACATACCTGATGCTGAAGGTCAGCTTGAAATACAATGCTGAAGATAATTCACATCGGAGGGTGCTCAGACTTAGCCATAGAGAGTTCTCCTATGTAAAATTGGAAGATCTCTATGTCTTTAGCGAGTAAATAATTAAGATTATTTAGTAGCTATATCTGATTTTTTTTTCAAATTTATTTTCTTTTCTTTTTTTTTAATATTTTTATTGATATTTCGGAATTATTACAGATTTATATTGTATACTTTATATACATCCTCCATATCATTTTTCCCTCTTTCTCCCCCCTCCCTCCTTCTTCTTCTCTTCTTTAGATGCACAGCAGCAGGTCCATTCTTTTCAATCTTCTTATCCATTTTTCTTCTGTAATTCAAATTTATTTTCTATCATTGCAAAGTTGAAAATTTTCCCTGGAGTTTATCCAAGTTTGTGGTTTTGGAATAGAATCAAAAATATAGTTGTTAATAATAGGATTGCAGCTATCCTTTAGCTCGGGATAGTAAACTGCTGTCCCTGGAGCCACCTCTGGCCTCCAAAGTTATTTTATCTGGCTCTTGGAAGCCTGACCAAGTTTTAATTAAGAAGTAGCAGGTATGTGGCATGTGTGTAATAGATAAATCCACATCACTGTATGCATGTGTACCCCATAGCTGTGAAGCATTTGAGCTAGACTGAAATAGTTCATTATACACTTTGGCCTTCTGATCATTGCATGAACAGAGCATTCTTGAGCACAGAGTTTCTTGGGTCCTCTTTGCTTTAACTCGTGGCTAATTTGTAGTGCAAGTGCTATGACTGGCTCATCTGGATCAGAGCAAGTGGGTCCATGAACTTAATTGTAGCACAGCTGTCTCTCCAGCGTTAGGCTACTGCCAGTGCCAGCCAGTTCCCCAACTGGAGGGGAGAGCATCCCAAAACAAGGAGGCAGGGACTTCTACACACAGAAGTGGCCTGTCTCACAGTTGTTTCGTAGTGCAAAAGGCTAAACTGCTCTAACTTTATGTGAGTCAGTAATTACTTGCATCATCATCTTCATACTACATCTCAGTCAAGTATGATGGTTTGAGGTTTAGAGAGCAGTTTGCATCTTCTTTGTTTGCCATTTCTAGCAGACAAAGGCAAAGGTTTTCCTCACACATTATGCATTTTCAATTTTATTTATTTGTTTGTTTGTTTATTTATAGTCCACCTTTATTATTGGGACCCAAGGTGGAGTGGACAGAATAAATCAATACAGTTAACAATGTGAGGGGCTTGGTGACTGTATTTTGGTCAACTGAAGAGCTTTCAAAGCAAGTGAGAAGCAGAGATGGTTTGCCATTATCTTCAACTGCAGACTTCCTGGGCAGTCCGCTATCCAAGCACTGGACCTGCTTAACTTTCAAAATGTGGCAAGACTGGGTTACAACATGCTGCCCACAGCAACAGACAGTATGAACTATACACATTGGTATAGTCTATAGTCCCTAACTCTTTACCCCAACCTTCTTTCTGAACGACATTGTTACAGAACATATTGTTCTGAACCATATTGTTGCAGAACAGTTTCCTGTGCAAAAAGCCCTTTTGGAAGCAATTGTGAATGTTTCATTGAAAGTTCAGTGGCTAGAGACAGCAATAAAAAATTCACTTTAGAAGGCTCCATGTGTATTTATTAACACACACCAATGAAACGTTTGACATTCTTCTTCAGAGTTGCTGATGAGTGGCGCTTGTCTTTGATCTGCATTGCAATGTGCACATATTTGTTCCCCACTGCTATACAGAAGGCTCTGTTCTGAAAGATCCTGACATATTTTTGTTTGACATACCTTGCAACCTTATAAATTAAACATTTCCTTTCGAAAGTCCCATTTTTAAGTCTACCTGTATTTTCTTTTCTCTTTAAGATGGCTTCCCAGTGCAAGTTGACTGGAAAGTCGGAGAGCTGCAAGCTCGTCTTTCTGATAGGAAATAAGTTTTGCTAAGAGGCATGAAGAGTTTGTGAGTAACGCAGTGCATTTCTTGCCCCTCTGAGCCATCCTGACTTTTCCCCAGTGGACAATTGTGTATGTAATAGGCAGTGAGAGACTTGCTACCAGTACTATCTGTGATCACTCAGACCATATACAGACTGCAATTCAATATAGAGAGGAAGGATATTTTTGCTGGTGTATTTCAATGAGTTTTAAGTACCTTAAGTTTCAGGCCTGATTTTGACCAGTACATTTTGGACTGCACATCCCTACAGCAGATAACTTCATCCCAAACAGGATGAGCTTTAAAGCCGGCCATCTCAATTGTGCCCAGAAGCTACTGGAGCTTTGTGAATACTTGTGGGCTGTATTCCAATAGTGTAGTTTCATCAACAATCTATCTACTAAAAAGTACCTGGTCATTATTGACTCATAAGGTAATGTCACATCATGACATTTACTTGGCAGACTATAGTTATGGGGTGGTTTGCCTCCCCCCAGTAATCTACACTTTACCCCCAGCAAGCAGGGTACTCATTTTACCGACCTTAGAAGGATGAAAGGCTGAGTCAACCTTGAGCCGGCTACCTGAAACTGACTTCCATTGAGATCAAACTCAGGTAGTGAGCAGAGCTTTGACTTCAGTACTATGGCTTACAACTCTGAACCATGGGGCTCTTTAGCTACTACACCTATTATATTTCTCCCCATGGAACAGGCTAGTATTTGGATTTTTTCCCCTCACTCTGGGCATCAAAACCTTGTGAGGCACCTTTCTTGTCAACAGTTCTGTAAAACAGTGGGGGGAAATGCTGAAGCTGCCCATGTCTAGTAGCAAGGGTCAGAAGTCTTCAAAATCCCCTAGATTTGAGCCCGTGTGGTGTATTGGTTAAGAGCAGTAGACTCTAATGTGGAGAACTAAGCTTGATTCCCCACTCCTCCACATGAGTGCCATACTCTAATTTGGTGAACTGGATTTCTTTCCCCGATCCTCCACATGAAGTTTGCTGGGTGACCTTGGACTAGTCACAGTTCTGTCAGAACTCTCTGAGCCCCACAAGGTGTCTGTTGTGAGAGCAGGGGAGGGAAGGTAATTGAGACTTCTTATGGTAAAAAGTGGGGTATAAAAAACAACTTTTATTTTTGTGGACAATAGGCACACAACAGATGACTATAGTTTAACATGGCATCCCTGCTGAAATGTATACCTTTAGCAGTGATCTGTGTCCAATTTTTAAGAGGCTTTGAATAGTTATAAAGTAAACTCATGAATGACTTAACTGCATATATATTTTAGAAGCACTAGTGAAGTCAAGTGCAAGCCAAACGGTGTGTCCTAGGAGCCCTTGCAATGTCACACAATAAATAGCAGCCCCAGACTCACCGGGGGTCACCGTTGCGGAGGTGGGGAGGCTCAATGGGTAGCCCATCGGTCAAAGGATCGACATGGTGCTCGGATGCTAGCCTGTTTTCGTGAGCATGAGTTGAAACACGGTCACATGCAGGGGGAAAGGGGCGTGCTCGCCTTATAAGGTGGCGCGTGGGCTTGCCTCGGTCTCTTCCAATGGCCGAGGCAACAGCAACACCCACCCTCCCTGCCCTACTGTAGGAATGGTTCAGTTTGCTGTCTGTTGATGTCTGTTTTGTGTTTCAGTTGTTGCTAATGTATTTTATTGTCGCAGCCTGGCGGGTTAGGGCAGGGGATCACATCGTTTGGGGAGAAAAATCTAGCTTGGGAGCTGGATTTCTCCACAGTTGGGGGCCTCTGTAAGAGGCTTGGGGTGGGGCAGGTCTCATGGCGCAAGCTGTGGGGGCTATGCAATCGAGCCAGCTACCCCAGCAGGGGGTGGGTGTCACGAATAGGGCTTGCGCCCAGGTGGCACCCGCCAGCTCCCTGTCCCATGCCCCAATAGGGATTGGGAACGGTTTTAGGGAGCCAGCAAGGGTGCTGGCCCAAGGCTCCGATGTGATCCCGTCTGCTCGCCCTAGCTTCTCATTATAATAAAACGGGCTGCAGCCCAATTTTATTGCACAAGTGGTATTTGTGTGATTTTTGGGAACCCAGGAGCAAGCTCTTCCCATTCGCCCGCAATGGGGCTTACATATATATAGACAAGAGCTATCCCCCTTCTACAAGAGAACCCATGGCCCATTCCTTTGATCCTACAGTACTGCTTGGAGCAGTAAAATCAAGAAGCCTTGAATAAAAAGCAGCTTACAATGTGCCTTTTTTATTTTGGATACAAAAAGATATCCAGTGGTAGATTACGAACCCCCAGGTTGATGAATGATGAATAGCACAGCTGTATTCCCCTCCCAAAAAATAAGGAATGGAGCAACTGGAAAAGGGTCGGGCCTAGTGCTTGTTGCAGAGAACAGGCTAATAACTCACATATCATTCACAACCGACAACACCGTGTGTGTGTATTACCATTTGAATAGGTGTACTTTTTGTATCCATTCCAAATATGAAGGAAGAGCTGGTCACAGGTGGATAGTAAAGAAGATACTCTCTGCTTAGCACTAGGTACCAGAGCAGGGGCCCTGTCTCCAAGTATGGAAAAATGAAAACTAATGGTAAAGTGCATGTTAGTGCCTTATCCATATAAAACATCATTTCCGACTATGCTGTCCTTTTGCATAACGTCACTGACAGCAGGGGCAGGCAGCCAAGGGCAATCCTGGAGTTTCTGAATCAACTGCAAGCATTTTTCATATTTCCCCTGGCTTGTGGGATGATCCATACTGTCTCCATAACCAATTGTATCCCTTCTTAGGTTTCCCTTGTATTCTTCTGTATGATCCCCCCACTCTCCATGCAGAAATGATTCTGCATAGTTGTTACACATTTGTTTAGCTGCCCTCCAATTTTGTAGGACATAGAATATTTATATAGAATATTTAGTATATAGAATATTTAGTCTAATGGATTTCCAACTCAGTCACATGAAGCTTTGAAGAGAAAGAAGAAGAAAAATCACACAGGAAGCAATCAATGCCTGTGTCACAAAGAGAAGAATAAGAATCATCAGCCCTTTAATACTTACAAAACAGAATGAGCGGAAGAAAGGGTGAGTTCTTTTTTCTTTTATATACAGCCTACACTTGATAAGATACAGCAGGCTCCTTTATCATTCATCCTTTTTATTCCTGAGCAAGCCTGCATCAAGAAATGGAAATGAGGTTTTGCTGCCAAGAATTGGCATACTGAGTAGATCTGGGAATTCAGAGTTTATTATAAATCAATTAAACCCACCTTCTAAAAATAAACAGTCTGCATCCATTCACAATCCTGGTTCACACATATTTGTACATATCATTTTATTAACTCATCTCTTGAAGAAAAGGAAGAGCCTGACCTTAGCCAGAAAGGGCAGGATATAAATCTAATAAACAAACAAACAAGCAAAACAAACTATCTGAGCACATATCCAAAAAAGGCTGCACAGTGTGCCAATAGTCTGTGATGGACTCCTCCTCTAAGATTCTACTTTGTTATTGGTGTGAAAAAACATCCCCATCAACAATGGCAGATTGTGACAGCTACTCTATGCAGAGATAGGGCAGAGTCCCACCATGTCATTATCGGATGACTCATTTGGATTTCCAAAAGCCCTCTCACGCATCAAAATCATTACTCAGGGTTTGTGCTAACGATTTCTTATCTAAATCCTTATCTTATATCATGTTTCTCTTTAGTGAAATTTAGTGTTTTTCAGTATAGTTCTTCCAGACATATCTCATGTGTCTCCAGTGATCCTGTTTCTCTTCCTAAATTTTGCTAACTTGTATTCTCTCCTGTTTCAGCTGGTTGTTCGTTTATTTATTTATTTATTTATTTATTTTATTGGATTTTTATACCGCCCCATCCCCGAAGGGCTCTGGGCGGTGTACAACATATAAAATACAATATAAAATAAGTAACCATTTAAGGCAGCGATAAAAATTATCGATTCCTATTCTAATTATAAAACTCAGCAGGTTAAAATGGCGTCCAGCATTCCAGTTAATAAAAATAAAAATCCCTCCCCCCTCTGAGAGGGAGGCATGGCGAATCTCGTTGGATGACAGGTGGCCCAGTTGTCAAGGGCCGAAGGAAGGGGGCACTATTAGCGGCTGGTTCCTCCAAAGGCCCTGCGGAACAGCTCCGTCTTACAGGCCCTGTGGAACTCCCTAAGGTCCCGCAGGGCCTGGACAGCTGGAGGAAGAGCGTTCCACCAGGCCGGGGCCAGGGCCGTAAAGGTCCTGGCCCGTGTGGAGGCCAGCCGCATCACTGAAGGGCCAGGGACCACCAGTAAATTGGCCTCTGCCGATCGGAGAGGCAGTGTGGGGACATATGGGGTGATGCGGTCTCGAAGATACGATGGTTGCTATAATTCTCTATGAACTTCAGGCTGCGACAGGGGCTTTGATCCTATGAAGATATATAGGGAGGGCCTTATATATTTAGATCAGTGATGGAGAAGGGATATGCAGAAATCACGTTGATTCATGGGGTCATTCTAAAAGATTGAATTCTTTAGTAGTGTTCCAACACATGTTTGATTGGCTAATTGGTACAGTTGGTACCAACACTGGAACCAATGGGAGACATGATCTCATTGTCTGTGAGATAGTTAGGATGATGCACTCAAAGACAGTCCCCTCATCAAGGTTCCCAGCATTTAGGCAAATAGGAGGAAGCCTGCCAGTTCTAGAATTTCATTTGCATACCAGCCTAAGCTGTAAAAATGCTTCAGCAGCCAAGAGTTGAGAGCAATGAATATTGTCAGGACTACATTTCCCAGAATTCATCAGTCCCTGCCGATTCTTGGCGGTGGGAAAAAGGACCAATTGTAGCCATGAGCCGCCTGTTCAAACACTCTATTGAGACTGAGGGCAAGCACTCTCAGTTCCAGCACCCTGTAGCTAGGGTGACACAGATCAATAAAGTTCGTTCCTTTTCTATATAGTCAACTTTGAGCCTTACAAATATTTGTTTGAACAATTTTTCCCCCCAGTTCGCCAGCAGGTGAGGTGTAGGGAGATAAATTTGGAAAGTTAGATTTCCTCTCCTCATCCTCTCACTCAACTTTTGTCAAAGAAATGGAGCAGCAGTGGCGTAGGAGGTTAAGAGTTCGTGTATCTAATCTGGAGGAACCGGGTTTGATTCCCAGCTCTGCCACCTGAGCTGTGGAGGCTTATCTGGGGAATTCAGATTAGCCTGTACACTCCCACACACACCAGCTGGTTGACCTTGGGCTAGTCACAGCTTCTCGGAGCTCTCTCAGCCCCACCTATCTCACAGGGTGTTTGTTGTGAGGGGCGAAGGGCAAGGAGATTGTAAGCCCCTTTGAGTCTCCTGCAGGAGAGAAAGGGGGGATATAAATCCAAACTCCTCCTCCTCCTCCTCCTCCTCCTCCTCCTCTTCTTCTTCTTCTTCTTCTTCTTCTTCTTTAGATGTCAGTGAGTGGGAGTAGGCATACACGGGTCTCTCCAAACTACTTTTCATTAAATTCCTTTTAAAGGCATCTGCAGATTTTCGAAGCATTTGTTTTAGTGTTATTAATCAATTATGACTTTTCATTATGAGTTTTGTGTGCCTCCGTGGGTGTTTGAATTCTGTTGCTCTCCTTGAACTTTATCTGAAAGGAAGAGATGCATTGAGGTAAGTCTACCAACCCTGACCCTTCTCTCATCTTTCCCTTTGTAGGGCTCATTTGCCTCCTTTGTTTACTGTTTGTGGGTGGAAGCCTCGGCAAGACCATTTGAGGAATAGATCTTAGAATTGTTTTTGCTTGTTTCTAATTTTCTGCAGCTCTTTCCAGGATTAATACTTCAGCACTCATAAAAACTTTTAAGGGAAAAAAAGATAACAATACAGTTAGACTTTTTATCACTGTAACATTAAAGTTCAGGCAGACACACCATAGCACCACAGCAGTGACAATAGCCAGACCACTTCTGTAGCAGTTTCATGCTGATTATGTCAAACTAGTAGTAAAGTGTGTTGTGTGAACAAATACAATGGACTTTAGAAAACTGTTTGTGGATTATTGCCCCACACGAGGGGGACCAACCCTCCTGCCTTTCCTCTCCCCTCAGCCCTATGTCACCAGCTCCTTCCTTCCTTATCCTGTCCTTCCCTGATGCTTATATCACCGCACAGCATTGGCGGAGCTCCAAGGGGATGAGGGGGTGCGCTGTGAACCGGGTGCATGCCTAGGGGGCACAAATGTAGAATGCGCACCAGACGCAGTTTGGCCCAGCTACACCTCTGCCACACAGCCATTAAAAGCAGAGTTGCAGCTTCCAGGGAGTGGTTGACGCCTTCACCTGCTCCTTCTCAGACAGCTGCAGATGGTACAGTGACTATAATTATTCAGCAGTGGTGGAGAAGGAGGAGCATGTGAGAGTATGAGTAACTGCCACATTCTGCTGCTTTATGTGTATTTGTTTTACCCCTTCTGTAAAAGCCCTGCCCCCAATCCCTGTGTGTGTGGTGACTGGCTGGAAGTGAGCCATGCATGCTGATTGGCTGGAAGTGAGTCATTGCCACCACAGCTAGCCTTTTATATAATAGCATGCTGGGCCAAAGCAGTTAGGAATGGTAGGGATGGTTACATAATCTCATCCATTTATCTCATGCGTTCTTGCCCTTAGAAATCATATTAGAGCATCTGCAAAGCTCTCCTGCAGCTGGGTAATTTGCTCACCATTCTTGACCTATTCAGAGGTAGAGGTAGGTTTCAGAGGAAACTAGGGTTTTCTGGTACACACTGACTTAGAGACAGCATCCTGACTTAGAGACAGCATCCTGATTAACCAAATCTTGAATGCAGGTGAGTTGGCAGAACCTTTCCTTCCCCAGCCGACCAGACAATGCAGGTATAGTTGGCATAGATGGTTTTAATTACTTGAAGGGCAGATAAGAAAAAGAGAGTAACTGAATAGAAGGGGCAATCTGAAAGATCTAGAACAGAGTGAGTCTCAGAGACTGAGTGTTATTCTTCACCTCTGGCCCTCCCCATCCCTAATTTAAATGGTCTATGGCTGGTTTCTTTTCACATCAGTTTACAGAATTACCCCCATGCTTCATCAGATATTGAAGTAGGCCAGGGAAATTGAGGACATATATGCACACACTTATGGTCTACATCTGTAAAGCAATGGAGGGAAGAATGAAATAAGAGAAGGTGCTGAAGAACAGAGAGTTGAGGAATTGAAATATACAAACATACAATATACAACGGAAACATACAAACAGTGGAAAGCCATAGGGAAAAGCAAAGGGTGTGAGGAGAATCAACCACTTGGAAGCGAATATATGGAAAGATTCACCCTAAATACAAATTTCCTGGTTCAGTTTTGTGTATCTTAATAGGCACTTGTCAAATAATGTGCTTTCCAGAACTCAGGGCACTTTTGCACATGCAGAATGATGCACTTTCCATCCACTGCCACAATTGTTTGCAAGTGGATTTTGCTATTTCGCGCAGTAAAATCCAGCTGCAAAATGTATTGAAAGTGGATTGAAAGTGCATTATTCTGCAGGTGTGAAAGTGCTCCTAGTGCTGCAGTGGTTGTCTAAAATTTTCGAGCCGTATTTACACTAAGATAAATCAAAATCAAGGGGACTTTGGCATCGTTGCTCTTGTTAAACTAACATACAATCCATTCCTGCTTTCCATGATTTCCTCTTTAGTGTATCCAGTTTATCAATCGGTTTTTGATGCGCTCCTAGTTAATCAGCTGCTTAGAGCTGTTGAGGAGCTTATGGGAACAGTTCAAGGCTGATATCCTTAGCGGTCTCTCAGGAGCTGTCCAGTGCTGAACAGCCCAGAAATCTTATTTTGTGCTTGGCTGAAGCCTCAACTAATAGATTTGTCTTGATGTTTCTTTCCAAGTATGGTGCATGCATAGGTTGTATGATCCATACAACCAATCCACCCAGGAAAATAGAGGAAAAAAGATTTCTATTGCTTTCTTCCAGATTCATCACATAACATCATGACTTTTGCCTAAAAAGCAGTAGTTCCACCAATAAACCCAACTCATTATACTACATTCCACTTTGGCTGTCCCTGAATAATACAGAGTTTGTTAAACTGTTGCCATAAACTGTTTATTTTTAAATAAACTGTTTATTTTTAATAGTCTGGTGTCAGATATTCGGAGTATTTTCTTCATAAATGACTGGCCAACTGTGGTCAATCATTTATCAGATTTTTCTGTATCAGATTTTTCTTTGTTTCCATTATGATTTGGAGAGAGGGGGTGCTTCAGTTCTGTAAGGCACCACATTAGAAATAGGTAAACATTTTTAAAAGCTAGGTATGGTTCAATTTGAATATCCCCATTGTTACTTCACTCCTCTCTCATGATAACTTGTTTTTCACACTGTTTTATATGTCTTTGAACTTAATTTTTCCTGCCAAAAATGCCCATTTTTAACATAATGGTGTATTTATTGTTTGCATGTGACATAAAAATGACATATATGTAAACATAGTGTAAAAAGGCATTAAAGAAACAAACAAGTTACCAACAGTGAACTGTGATAAACCAAATTAAATACAATTACAACAAAAATAAACAAAAATGGCCATATCAGCTTAACTCTTGAGCAAATCATGCCAAATTAGGGGTGCCAACTCTGACCTAGGGAATTCCTGGTGATTTGGCTGTAGTATCTATGGAAAGGAAAATTTGGGGAAGAGATTTCACCTAGACTCTATAATGCGTGGCTGGCGACACAACACAGGCATCTCAACAGATGTTATGGACTACAATTCCCATCCAGCCACCAGCACAATAATTGACCATGCCTGTGAGACTGATGCGAGCCAATTGTAGTCCATGCTGGCAGGGCTGGTGAGATATAATCCCTGCTTATCTAGATGGGGTCCTGGTCTTTAATCAGGTCATGGAATACACAATTGCTCTAAGAATCTGCCCTCCAAAGCTTTTATTACTACTAAGGGAACTGACCCCTGTACTCTGAAGGTCAGCTGTAATTTCAGGGAGAAATCTAGCCCCACTTGGAAGCTGGCAACCTTATGCAGAATCCACATGCTGATGACTAGTAACTACTCCTTTAATGTTGCAAATGACTGTCCTTCAGAGGGAAATTTAAAAGATACAAAACTTGATGAGTGCTTAGAATCAAACTGCATTTTGATGTCTCATCAGCAGGTGCTTTTTAGATCCATAGGATACAGTCTCAAAACACTCCAAAAACCAAACTGGGGCTTTGATGACTCAAGAGAATTTTAAGTCTCTCTGATTACTTGACCACAAACAACAAAGGAAGTGAGGGAAGTATGTGTCTTTGAATTGCAGAACTGCAGGAATTCTCCATGAAACAAAAGATACCTAGCCAAAGAAAAGTAGCATGTAAGGAAGAACCCTGCTCCTTGACACATAGCTTTTTATGGGAAGGGAATTTTCTGGGAGGGATGAGAATTCAGATGTGTAAGCCCCCAACATGTATGACCCACAGAGCTATGTATCAAGATAACTTCCTGAAGGGACAGATCCATCACCAACTAATGCACAGGGTAGCTAAATGGAGCTTTGAGACTCGGGAGCTGTAGGTTATTGAATTTGTGTTGCTGGAAGGTGAACGTATTACCTTCACAACCTGTTTTTGGGCTCTCCAGAAGCATGTAATTGGGCACTATTTGAAACAGAAGGTTCAATTAGAAGAGCATTTGGAAGTTACAATTTGTATGCAATTCTGACTGGAGTGGGACATAGATACCATATTGTTCCAAGGCTTTTATCTATACCAGGGGTCTGCAACCCGTGGCTCTGGAGATGCATGTGGCTCTTTCAGCTTTATACTGTGGCTCTGCGTGGCCTGGAGGTCGGAGGGTAGTGTGGGTGTGTCCCTCCAGCCCTCCAGAGCAGTGCTGGAAGGAAAGGTGATTGGAGGGGCTGAACCAGAGGTGGCTCCATGTGGAGCCACCTCTTCAACACGGTAGATCTTCGGGGCCGTGGAAAACAGGCCCAAATGGCTCTTTGGGTGGTAAAGGTTGCTGGCCCCTGACCTATACTGACTCCAGTTCTCTTCAGGCCCCAATTGAAGGTGCTGATATCAACATTTAAAACAATATTCAATTTGGGATCAGTAGCTTAAAGATCCCTACTCCTACATGAACCTACCCAACCACTAGTCTTTCTACTGTCAAAGGCATTCATGGCCGGAATCAATTGGCTGTTGTCGGTTTTCTGGGCTACGTGGCTTCTAGCAGGAGCAAAAACTGGAATATCTGCCACATCCACTGCAGCCATCTTTGAAGGTCCTACTTTGGATGAACTTTCTCAGTGGCCAAGGAGTGACACCAAAATTATGGAATTCCCTCCCAAAGGAGATTTGCTATCACTGTCTTCTGTCAGTGGGTCAAGACTTTCTCGCTTTCTCGCATTCCTTCTGTGACTCTCACTAATCCACTTACAATTTATGTGTATGTGTTTATCTATTTGTATTTTATGAAATTGTTTTTACTTTTTCACAAATGTATGCATGTTTATACACACTTATCCTTTTTAAAATTTGTCATAATTTTTTTTCTGTTCTCCACCTTGAGGTCCCTGAGCTGGGTGGAAAAGCAGCAATAAAATGTTTTAAAGAAAATAAATAGATTCAATTGGCTCCAGCAAGGCTATTCCTATGTACTGTTTCTAAGATTTAGCTGTGATGTTCTGTACTATATACACATGCAGTTTCCAAATCTTAGTATGTGCAGTATAAAAATCCTAGATTTGATGGGATAAAGGCACAAAATGCCACTTGTCCCAACATCTTTGTTGGCTCCAGTAACTGACTTGGTCATAACATGCTGTAGCACTGGCTAGAATCCAAAAGCACACCAAAACAACAAGGCTGAATTATGAGAAGAGGTGGTTGATGGGAACAATTTTAATCAGCCCAGGTAGTCTCCTCTCATTAGGACTACACCTCATCAAGCCCTCCTAAGTTGTTTGCAGAGAACTTTCCACACAAGCAAAAGTATTTGGAAGCCAGCCCATGTATTCCCACAAAGCTCCACAGGCTAAGGCTTCAAATCGCCATGGAAACACCACGGGTATAATCCAGCCCAATTTGTGATGGACACCTATTATGACTCAGGCCCATTCCAATGAATGAATCTAAGGGACCCATTTAAAACCAGCCCCACTGGATTGTACTACCTGGGTTTTGAAAGCTACCTGTGTAAATTATTTGCCAGAAGCCTGCAGGTCATTCCTCTGAATCCTGCAGACAGATGACTGAACCCCACCATCAATCTAGAATTAGTCTGAAAGCGACTACTGGTGTGAAAAATATTTTGAATGAAATGAGGCAGCTGGAAGCTGCTTGATTAGTTTAAATTATGCCAGGGCTTTAGCTGAATCGTTACTGGGCAAGATTTGGAAAATTGGGTAATTCTGAGCCATTCCATTCCATTTTCCATGCATGCCACATGATGCTGGGCGGACAGCTGAAAATGTTAACTGAGGATTGAAGAATGTATTTGTTAATCTTTGCCATAAATGCAAACATATTTGCTAGCTCTTCAGATGAGCTTCAGATGGAAAGAGCATTTTTTAAACTTGTGGGTGATATCCCCCAGGAGATGGAATGAGGGCCTGTGTTCATCTTGATTCATTTAAAGTATGTATTTAAAGTATTAATAGCCTGCCTCTTAAGAAACTGCTTTAGCCGTTAAAAATCAAAACACTGAAAATGCAATGATAAGCAGTAAATTACAATAGAGTAAAAATGAAAAGGCCCACAAGGAAACCAATAAATTGCCATGGTAGATTTAAAAAATAAAACAGATAAGACTAATAAAGGTCAGAAAAAGAACAAAACAAAAAAGATCAGAAAACTAAGCAGCCCACAGAGGAGGAATGTTTTTGTCTGAGAATTAGAAATTGGAGCTCAGCACTGAAGTGGGGAGGGAATTTGCAATCAAGGCTCTGCAGCAGAGAAAATCACTTTATTTCCAGCAGCAGGGGCATACACAGCAGGGCTGTTGTAGCTGGTCTCCCAAATGGCTCAATGGCCTTTGAAGCCTTTGACCATCATATCCATAAGGACCACTTTGCTGAAGGGCATGGTACAGCCTCTGCTTTGCATGCAGAAGGTCCCAGATTCAATCTCTGGCACCTCCCATCAAAGGGACCAGGCAACAGGTGATGTGAAAGGCCTGACAAGGTGGGCAGCTGCTGCCAGCCTGGGTGGACAATGCTGAGCTTGATGGACTAATGGTCTGATTCAGAATAAGGCAGCTTCAAGTGCTGAGGGGATTTCAGTTGCACAGTGGCTCAGGTTTTCACTGAAGGACAGATTCCACATGGAGGTACTAGGAATTGCTGCTCCATCTCATGGCTTTGGGTCTAGAGAGAGATAAAGGTGCGGCAAAGCGCAATCCCATCTCCCATAAGATTGCTGGGAGAAACTGTTTACATATGCAGGAAACAGAAGTCAAGATTCTCGACATTCTCTCCCTCCCTCCCTCCCTTCTCTCTTTTTCTCCCTACCCTTACCATCAAATCCTAGATTAGGTACATATTAAAGATTAGATGGGATTTGTTTCAGATTTTGATCAGCTGACTTCCAAATGGAAACCTCTACTCTACTCCATGCTAGTGCATTGTTGAAATTGTTCCTGATGTTTCCTTCATCCATTTCAGAAGACAAACTCTCCACATCCTCTGCATTTAATGAACAGCATGTTTCCATCTCATTTACTTCAGCACCTTCTATATAACAAAGTCTCGTACCACCATATTAATACAAGATGCCGGTGCCGATGTCTGCCCATACAGGTACATTCTTTTCCGGTGTTTGTTTGTTCGTTTTCAATTTGCTGCCCTGATTACTTGAAAAAGTGATCTATGGGAAGTGACAGAAACCTATCAGGTGAATCCAGTTCACTTCCCTTGCAAAATGAATTGCTGCCTTGTCACACTTACCCTTGTTTTGTGTGCAGACCAAGTGGAAAGTTTAAGAATGCTTTGTTCAACCTATTAGTCTCCTTCCCCTTCACTTGCCTAGAATTCGTAAGAGGAATGCAAAGGTGAGCTTCCACCAGTTGTGGATTGACAACAGTGCACAATGATGATCTACCCAGTGGACACAGGGAATGTCTCAGCTTCTGCCACTGAACACTACTGAAGTGTGAGTGACACCCTTTCCAATGGTCAAATGTGTGCCCAGGTCGTAACTACAGCATCATGTCAGTACCCAGGTGCTTAGTGAAATGTAGGAATGCTCAAATACCTGCTGTTTTGGTTCACTTTTTGTTTGGCAATGGTGATCAGGAACCCAATTAATCAATGGATTGTTGGGCTGTTTGCAACCTACTTGCTTCTGTTTGCTCGAAACTGACCACTTACAACCATCAGCAGTTGACTCCAGCTGATAAGAGTCACCTTCTGATCTCCCACTGGGGAAATTTTGCTGTGTAGTGAACCCAGCAAAGGTATTTGGGGGGGGATCAGCTCCGGGTCTTAGCTGATCAGCTGTCATTCAAGTTCTAACCTCCCAGTCTGGTAACTGCTGCCTCCAAGACTTCATTTCAATCAATGAGCCATCTCTAAAGGGCCCTGAAGCGCTCTGGCCATTTCAAAAAGGGTCACGCTCCCCTTCCCACCCCCCACCCCCACCCCCACCCCCAGCACACACACACATTCTTTTCAGCAGTGTATTCTTTTTTTGGCTTCTTTTTAACATTCTAAGATTGATACTTTAGCACCATAGCGCAAGACCAACATAGCAATCCAATACATCTGAATGCCGGCGATATAGCACAAATTGCTATATCACCAGCATTCCAGTGCATTGGTTTGCTGTGGTGGTCTAGCACTGTGGTGGTCTAGCACTTTGGTAGCCTGCTTTCTGCAAAGAAAAGAAAAGAAACATCTCCATGTGACACACACACATATACACACCAGAGAGAAGTCAACCCAATCAGACAAGATGGTGGCATGAACGCTACATATGCCATTACAGGAAACCCTGATTCAAATTGTGATAGTGACACACAAAAAAACTGGGATTTAACTTTTCCCCCTTCTACAACAGTTTCCTGTCCTCAGGTGACCCCTCACAAAACTGTATCCCCTTGGGATAGCAATGGCATCTATTTAATTAATTTGTTTCAGCATGTGTTCTCACCAAACTTGATTCTTGAGACAGCTTCCAATAAAAATGGATTCAGAAAATTACAACAAGCAGGTATCATTTTAAACATTGATTAAAAACAACTGACAGATATCGACATTTATAACCCAGCCACTCAAACAACATCAGACACAATAAAATATCTCATACTGATAAGCGGTGTATGTGTTTTCCCAATAAAGCAAATATGAGCTCTAGGGAATTGCAAAAAAAAAAAGGAGGGAGGGACTATAGATGAGTGGTAGAGTATCTGCTTTGCATGCAGAACGTCCCAAGTTTCCCTGGCAACCCCATTTAAAAGAATGAGGCAGTAGGTGATGTGAAAAATCTCTACTGAGACCCTGGAGTTCCCCTGCCACTCTGGGAAGACAACAGGGTTTTGGTTTTGTCCCTTAACACCTTGAGCAGTCTGGGGTCCTTGTATTTTCAGAGCTTCATCTCCTGTACTGCCCACAAAGGTGCTTCAGTCCTCTGGTGGTGACCTCTGGTGGTCCATGGCCCCAAGGAAATTAGGTTAGCCTCAACCAGAGCCAGGGCTGAAAAGGGTGGAACTCTCTGTCAGCTGACACCGGGGCCCTGCGGGACCTTAACTGGTTCTGTTGGGCCTGCAAGACAAGAGATGTTCCACTGGGCTTTTGGTTGAGGCTATCCAGTAGTCCGATAGTTCCTTCTTGCCTGCCTCCCAGTTTCCAGTTTGTACATTTTTGATCTGTGCACCTTCTCCCCCATGACAATTTTAAGAAAAGGATTATGTCAAGTTGGGGCACAATAGGTTTGAGGGCTTTGGATACCCAGTAGACTGGCATCTGCAAGGATATTAGGCCTTAATGTTAGGTTTTATATTACTGTATTGGAATTGTTTTAATGTGTTAACCTGTGTGTATATCACCTTGAGCCTAGCTTAGGCCGGAAATGGGAAGGGTATAAATATAATAAAATGAAAATCAACACTGAATTTTATAGACCGAAGTCCGACCCGGTATGAGGCAGCTTCATGTGTGCATCTCTCTCAGAATAAATGATAAATCTGTGGGGAATCTTAGCAGTCCTTTTAATACATATGTTTTCCCCAAATACATCACGCAGTGAGAAGACTGAAGTTTTAACTCCTAAATTTGATTTAAACATATTTTATCCTCTGCATCATGATCTGCAGTGTGCTAGGAAAAAGAATGTTGCGTCCAAAAGGTCCTGTTAACTAATTGCTGATGCCTTAATTAATTTCTGAACAAACTGCTTCTTAAAGGTCACTATAAATTAACGACATGGCTTTCTGAAGGAGGTCCAAAGAATCTAGTCCTCTCTTTCATCCTTAAAACTTAATCAGCGGAGAAAGAACACTTATGGCCTTACAAGTTAAATACTGTGGCCGCAATCCAACAGGCTATGTAATCTGTATCTTGAGAGTTATTTCTTCTATCTGTCCTGATCCTCTCACTCTCATCTGCTTACCTGGAATTCACTATTTTACTGTCTTTTGAGGAATTAAAACCTAATAGATCTAACTTCATGGCAATCTGTTTTACCCTCCTTATTTCAAGCCACATTAGATTCAACCTTTTGACTTCTGAACGAAAGAGCAACAAAGATCAACTAATGTTTTCACAGCTTCTACCAAGTGTAGGCCATGGTGGAAGGTGATATCTCTAGTTGTGCACTCACATGAGTCAGATTTTTAATACCAAATTAAAGGATCATTTTACACTAACTCTCTAACGTAATATCAAAATATATCATGTTAGACAAATTTAAGGAAGACCTAGATGCATTTTCCAGTGACTTCTGCATGCTAGAAATAGTATTTTGCCCCAGCAGGTGATTTAGGTAAAATGATGGTATTTTGGAAACAAAACGTTTCATTTGCACTCAGCTGGTACTCATTGACTACCCTAAAACTACAGCCTTAAAACTATCTTCCTAGATAGGACAAATGCAGCAAAAACAAGCTTCTCAAGTTAGTTGCCAACAGGGAATCAGACTGGCTGGGAGATATGCAACTATAATGTAAATGGTTATTTAGAACATTTTTATGCTCTCTCTCCAGAAAACTGCTGATAGTGGCTTACAAAATAACAATAGTAATATTTTTAATTAAAGCTATGAATTCAAATCCAGCATAAAAAGCCCCATCCCAGCATAAAAATGCAGATCATAAAAACAGATCACATATACTTAAAATAACAGTTTCCAGGCTAAAATTGTGATTCAAAAAATTAATCCCTTCGTTAAGAACTTGGGTGAACAGAAATGTTTTGGCCTAGTGCCTTAAAAAAAGCAATGTGGGTGCAGGGTGAGCATCAAGGGGAAGGGAAATCCAAAAGCAAGGGGCTACTACTGAAAAAGCCCTGTCTCCAGTTGCCACCTGCCCAGAGGCATAGCAAGGGGAGAAAGCACCCAGTGCACTGGTGTGTCCTCCACCCCCATCCCGTCCCGGAATGCCCCGGTCCTGTCCCAGAACACCCTCACCACACCCCCACAGGGGCGCGTGCCCAGTGCGTCATACACCCCCATCCCATCCCCTTGGAGCTACGCCTCTGCACCTGCCTGACCTCTAAAGCAAGGACACAAGGAGCACCACTAATGAGGTAGTTCTTAACTGGCTGGCTGGACAATATGGGAAGAGCCAATCCTTCAAACACCCTGGCTGCAGAACATTTAGGGCTTTAAAGGTAAGAATCCAGCATTTTGAATTGTACCTGGAAACAAATGGGCAGCAAGTGCAGATTTCACAGCACTAAAGTTAGATGATCCCTGCATCCTTCCTTGTCAATAGCCTGGCTCCTGCATTTTGGAGTTTCTGGACAATTTTTTAAAGGCAGCCCTATAAAAGATATTAAAGTAATCTAATCTGGATGTAATCAGAGCATGGATATGAGCGTCATTCCCTCTAAGTCAAGGTCTCAGTGAAGGCACAATGAAATAGTCCAGAATGGAAGTTTCCAAGAAATAAAAGGGCTGAAAGGTTAAAGAAGAGCTGAAGCAGATGCTGGGGAAAGGGAGAAGCTATGTGGGCATGCAGGAGGAAACATAATTGCAGGAGATTACTTGCCTCCGAAGCAAGACAAAAAGATGAAAATTGAAATATAGAAAAATAATGTCAGAGTGTTTTGCTTATCTCTTGTTTAATAAAGAGACAATGTTTATGATTTTTTTTTCTTTTCCCGGGAGCAATTAATGCACATTTTTATGCACAATATTTTGTTTCTTTTTGTAATTGATCCGTCTGCCAAGCAAGAACTCGATTTTTAAAGAAAAAAGTGGCATGGTTGATGATCTTTTGTAAAAACTCTATGCAAGTCTACTGTAGGTCCAAGGAACAAATAAAGGAGAAAAGCAAAGTAACCCTCCCCTGGAGTCTTACATTGGGTAGAACAGGCTTGGCTCTAAAGAAGCAACCTCCCACTCAGCCTAAATAGAAGTGAATATCCAGAGAAAGACCTCCACTCATTACATGAACTGAAGAATTAAAGGGCTTGAAGGGCTTGAACAATTAAAGGGCTTGAAGAAAGCCTTTTGGATGGCTGGAGGATGGACAATTATAGACAGCTTCTTCTTCAACTAGCAGCCTTGGCTTAAGATTCTTGCTTCTGTTTGGGATGGTGAAATAACACTAGAAAGGTAAAATATTAATCAAAGGCTCTTTCCACACTGACGTCCCCCTGCTCTTAGCTTCTCTACGGCAGCGTTGCCTTCAGGAGCATGGGCATGGCATTGTCTTCCATTTGTCTTGTTTCCATGCCTGTTCCTGATTGTGTGAGATGTAGGTGGAGGAGGTGGGGCCACGGCCTTACAAGGGCAGGCTGAGCCTTCCCGAGACTCTCTTCCACTTGAGCTATGAGAGCTTCTCCCACCCATCCTCCCTCGGTTTTTGGACCTTGTAGTGTTGCCCTATTGTGTGTTGGGCATAGTTGTTATTTACATTCATCTGTCCCAACCTGGTGGGCTGCGCATGGGGACTGATCCATTCAGGGGAGGAAGAGTCTGCATGCCAGGCCTCCCCTTTTGGTGGGGGCCTCCATGAGAGGCCTGGGGGTGGTAGCGAGCATGTGTATTGCAAGCCCAGGCATGGGCTGCGGGTGGCTCACACCCCCTTGCAGCAAAGGGAGTTCTTTCAGTGGCCAGCGGCCAAATGGCTCCCACTATATTGCTGCTCCAGGTGTTGGTTTTTCCCCCATGCATCGGCCTGGGGGAAGGTTTTTACTAAGGGACAGCAGACGTGCTGCCCGGTGCCGGATCCGACCCCTATGATGCTCCTCTGCTTCTTTCAGCCAGCAAACCAATAAACAGGCTGTTGCCAAATTTTATTCCACACAAGGTGATCGTCTGTGTTGTCTTTCTGCACTCTGGAGCTCATTCTCCCCTCCTCAGTCGGCAACATGCAACAGTTACACAAGAATCTACTACAACAGACTGCAGACTACAAAGGAAAACCAGCACAATAAACATATGTCAAAAAGTGTATCGTTTAGTGGAATCTCTTAACCCGTAGAAGTGAAAAGTGCATGATGTACAGCATATATAGAACATAAAACATATATGTTACATATAAAATATAAGACAACAATGCATATAAGACAACAATGCATACATGTGTGCCAGTCAGCTGGCAAGCACAGGAAAATCTAGGAAAAATACTTGACAAGTAAAGAACACAGAAGTCAAGGTGCAACAGTCTCAAAGCAGGACATAAACAGTGTTCTGTTGCGCAGTTGGAAGAGGTATGTCTTGAGTAAGTATTAGATTGGAAAATCCAGACCTCACCCGTTTTGCTGTCAAAACAGCTTCATCAGTGTTCAGTAATCGTACGGCTTGCCCACGCAGGGATATGTGCAATCAAGCCAATATTGCTATACATTATTTTATATTGAATGTTGTACAAAAACACCTTCACATTTTAAATATGTCTAATGTTAAAATGTGTATGTAAAAATTATAATAGTTATACATAGCAATAAATAGGTTAATAATAGATATAATAACAATATTTGAATAGTTACAACCTTATAAATAAATGATTGCAGTAGAAATAAAGTTATATAAATATGTAATGACATTTACTTACAGTTTAAAGAAGTTTATCATGATATCCCCAGAAAAATTAAGTAAAGGGCTAGACAACAGTATGTCTTCTTGCCAATTACTGTGCATCGCATGTACTAGCTATTCACAATATAAATGTTAAATTAATTACACTTGACTGGTTAGAAACATACAATTAATTATATGATACAGCTGAGGGACTTATCAAAGTACTAACAGCAATATCTTTCTTTCTTTTGCAGATTCTGTGAGGACTCGATCCCAGAGCATTTCAGCGAAGGATTCGTATATCTGATCTATATGCCTCTCAATGCCTTCAATAAAACTTAAATTAAAAAGCAAGAAATTTCTGTTTCATTGTTCAAACCATGGGGAAATAACTTTTAAAAGTATAAATTAATTTAGCTTCTAACTGGAGCAATTGCTTCCTTATATCAGTTTGTTTAAACAGGAATCCTCTGTAAGTGAATAAAACACTGAATTTAAATCATTTTCTGTGAGTCCCCTTTCTATAAAATGTTTTATCAGAGGAGCATCCAAAGCTTTATTTCTGATTTTTGATGTATGCTCCACTACTGTGTGCATGGACCTCCCTGACATCCCCAAATATACCAAGCCACAAATGGCTAAAAGATATACATATTGTTTAGTTTTGCATGTAGACAGAAATCTCCATTCCCATTTTTGTTTCAGATTCCTATGTGTGTGCACCATAATATTCATAGACATAGGACACAGACAGCAGTGCCCACATCAGTGCACAAACATCACAGCGAACACAGTGAATCACAGTACGGGGAGAGAAACTGAATCCCAGGGAGAATCCATAAATCTCGTGCTTTTTCACAACTTACCTTTTTTGCCATCAAGTTATAGATGACATGATGATGCCTACTAGCAGGGCAGAAGTAAGGGGGAGCTGTGCCCAGGGCACGCGTGTGCCCTGTGCCCCTGCCATGCCCCCGCCTGCCCCGGAATGCGCCATCACACCTCCGCACAGGCACGCACCCTGTGCATCGTGCACCCCACCCCAGAATGCCCCTGCCATGCCCTAGAATGCCCCGCCACACCCCTGCACTGGCACGCGCTGGGTGCATCTCGCCCCCCCCCCGCCCCCTTGGTGCCACACCGCTGCCTTGTAGAGTTTTCAAGGCAAGCAATGTTCAGAGATGGTTTACCATTGCTCACCTCCACATTATGTCCCTGGTGTTCCTTGGAGGTCTCCCATTCAAATACTTGCCAGGCATGAAGCTGAGAACATACGACTTACCCAGGGTCACTCAGCAAGTTTCCATGGCAAAGTGGGGATTCAAAACTGGACTTCCCAGATCATAGTCCAACAGCTAAACCATTACGCCATGCTAGCTCTTACTCAACTTACATGCCAGACTTTAATATAATTGGTACCATCCCATTCCTGGCAGTTACATTCTGCTGTGAGCATTACTTTTCAAAAGTATCATCCACTTTTCTGGTAGTGATTGCCAAATCAAGCATGATATTTCAACAACTACATTAACAAGAATGAAATGGTGGAATTCAATTTTGAAGTTGAAGAAAAAGCCTTTAACTCCAGCTTGATTGGATAGAAATTAGAAGTTGGACATTCAGAACTGAAACTTGGTCACATTGTAGAGAAGTTAAAGCTTTCTTTGAGCCTTTCTTATGCATACCAGTGAGCAATTTCTTTGCTGTTGAGATTATATCATTTCTCATGAAAAGGTAGAGCATATGAGGATGCAGGGACTAATTTTACTATATATGGACTATCCAAATGCACACATACCTACACAGCAATTCATGAAGCTCTTTGCCCAGTGATTTTAATCTCCTTCAAAGTTGTGACTAAATTCTTTTTATTATTTAATTTGGAAGCAATGTTTAGTTGCGGGGTGGGGGGCATAAAAATAGATTTCAAGGCAGTTTACAAATAATAAAATGATTGGCAATGATGTTTCACACAAAAAGAAGCTATAAAACAAAAAAAGGCAGTAAGAAAGCAGTGGTTCTTATCCTAGCTTCCCAAAGCTCCAAGCAAATAAACAATAAGCAAGATAGTGATGAATAAGGTTGCTGTAGCTTAGGCTCTGGTTCTGAAATTCAGGCTTTGGGGTTGCTTCTCGGTATCTTGGACAACAGGTTGAAATCTCAAGCCCACCAGCTAGTCATATACTTGAAGATTTCTTAATGGTTTCTCTGAGGAGTAATACACATGTTTGCCTGAGGTGACACACATTTTAGTTATTTGTTGACTTCATTTATACCCCACATTTCTCCCCAATGGGGATCCAAAGCAGCTTACATTATTCTCTCCTCCATGTTATCCTTACAACAGCCCTGTGAGGTATGTTAGGCTGAGAGTGTGTGGTCATCTCAAGTTCACCCTGCAAGTTTCCACACCAGGAAAAAGATCTGAAACTGGGGAAAGGAAACAAATATCTGACACTAGCAGCTCAACTATGTTTCATGGTTATCATATGGTCGAGCTACATTTTTCAAATCTGTGTGCATGTCAAATAGCTTAACACATCAAAGCTGCATGATTGTGACTAATATACATTCACAGATTCCATGTAGTATAATTCCTAGTGGTGTGCAGGACCACCAGTAGTCCAGCTAAGCCAGTGTGGCATGGCAGTTGAGCAGTGGACTCTAAATACCAAAACGCATTCAATACACTGGGTCCCATTTGATCGTTTAAATGGCACTTATTTCCAAGGCCGTTCAAAGGTGGTCAGTTCCACACAAAACACATGGGCATAAGCCAACCTGGACAATAGCAACCGGATGAATAGCTGTGGAACAATCAACACTTATTCCCTTCCTCTGCATTTTCTCTTAAAAGCTCTTCGAAAACATACCTGTTGAAGAGAAGAAATCAGCACTTATCTGAATACTTCAAATCGCTACGCTTAGTAATGCATTCATTTCTTCAAGTCCTCTGGTCCCACTTGGAACAGTGAAGAACTCTATAGTCTCATAGTTAACTGTTGCACAATAAAAAACTTAATGAATTTGCTCACATTAGTCGAACTACAGTAAACCGCAACTGTCTCTTTTATATTATGGCTTTTCCTTTTTTGCTAAACAAGAATGAAAATAGGCTGGTGAAGGTTAGGGCTATATCTATGATGACCACAAAACTCATACCTCTTTATTCCTGGTCACATCCCCATATCCATCAAAAGATGCCAATACACACTCATTAGTAAGCCTGCTTAGATACCATGAATTTTATCCATTAAAAAAAGCCAAATGGGCATGATATGTTCACTGTTCCTTTATTTACAATCATTAACCAGCAAAATTACATAAAAGAAAAGCCAGCAAGGAAGAAAATAAAACAAACTCAGAGGGGCATGAGGGCATAGAGTTTACCTTCCAAAGCAGCCATTTTCTCTAGGGAAACAGATCTCTGCTGTCTATAGATCAGTTGTAATTACAAGAGATCTCCAGGCTCCACCTAAAGATTGGCAACCCTAACTGGGGCAGTGTCCTCCTGCCCATGCCCCTAGTAACAAACCTAAAGAGGCATACAGCTTCCAGTATGAAAGGGAGTAGACATTCAGCATGACAAGCAGGTGCCATGAATAGTAGTCATTGGTAGGCCCATTCCACCGTAGCCCCATTCTCCATGAGAATCTACTTGGCTTGACGAAGCTCTCAGATTCAATTGCCAGCATCTGCAGTTCAAAAGGTCAGGCAGCAGGTGATGTGGCAAACTGCCCCTATTAGGAGTAGAAAAGGCTGAACTTGATGGACCAATGGCCTGATTCCGTATAAGGCAGCATTATGAGTTTGTGAGGCCTTAACAACTCTTGACATTTTGCGTCGACATCCCAAATTCAGGCAAGACAGGCCTTCTTTCTACGAACAGCCACCAAGAAATCAGCATACTGGTGGCATGTGTTCAACTAGATAGCCCCCTATGAGTGTCCCTTTATTTACCTTTTTAACTAACAACCTTTTTCTCCCCAGCAGCAACCCAAAATAGCTTACATCATTCTCTTCTCCTTCATTTTATACTCATGATAACCCTGTGAGGTTAGGCTGAGTGTGTGTGACTGGTCCAAGGTCACCCAGCAGGATCCCATGGTAGAGTGAGGATTTGAACCTGGGTCTTCCTGATCCCAATCTAACATTCTAGCTACCACTCTACCATAAAGTGAAACAGAACATAAAAGAATAAAGAACTGTGATACTGTAACCCCTATGTTCCGAATGGGTTGACTCAGAAAGGGGTGGAGACTCAAAGCAGGAGGAGGCTGCAAAAACTCTAAGACTTGGAGGAAGCAAGGCTACCAGGCTGGGACCTTGATTTATTTCTTTATAAGCTCTTAACACCTTGTTTAAGGTAACTGCAAAGTTGTTGGGGACTAGTGGGAAGGGAGTTGTTTATTTTTGCTACATTGTAAATATTAGAATTTATTGATTCAGGGCTTTCTGTGTATGTAGTTGATGGGAGTTCTTTTGGGGACCTTCATCATCTTGAATCCAGTTCACCAAGCCTCTGAAGTCCTCATAAGCCAACCACCAGCAGGAAGAATTGGACTTGGCATTATCAATAGACTGTAAATATAAGGACTTGGAGTTGAAACTTGAACAGGACCTTGAAGTGTTATATTAACTGTTAATGTTTAATAAGTGTTATTTGTTAAGAAAAGTAAACCATTTTGTTTTCAATTTAGTTGTTGCAACTCCTTCCAAGTTCTTCCCCACAGAACCCACAGTTAGAGGTTACAATACCACCAAGGTAAACTTTAGTTTACCAGGACTATGTCCCATTTAAATTAATTGTTTCAGTGGGACTCCCCAACTTTCATTTTAGTGGAGGTCCAAATGTTCATCGTTCTCCCCTTCTGAGTGCTGGGATACTCCCAGTGGTCATTATGAGGTACGTTAACTTTGTAGGAGAGAACACCAGAGTTTTATTGCTCCTTTATAATGATCAGTTTGTGTACAGATTGAACTTAACTTAACTAGGCCACAGCACCAAGAGTAGAGACAGTGCCATATTCACAGCAGCATTGATGCCACCGGCAAAATATAGTACTCAAGCAGCTATTTTCCAAGGTCTTTTCATCAAGTACATATATTGCCTACATACAACTCATACAACCTGGTTACTTTTCTCATTTATATCATGCTTTTCTCCCTGATATATTCTATGTCACTTAAAGACAATTGTATGCTTTCGCATTAGAATATAATCCCGAACAAATATGAGAATTAACATTCATTTTTACCCACTGCCCATTATTTTATGGATTACTGAACATGATACTTTGATACAAGAGCATTTGTGCCAAAAAGTATTTTTACTTTCAAACAGATGGGGGGAGCAGGGCTAGCTAGGCACTAGGAATCAGGCAGAGCATTCTGCAACAAAGAAGGTCTGGCATGCTTTGTTCTGTGGCAGAGGAATATGCAGTCTACTATCATCTTTATGTGAAACAGAGTGTAGGAGACTCAAAGCAGCTTTTTGAACTGTCCCCCCTTTCTCCACTCAGCCTTCACATCAACAACTGTTATGGAATATTTTCTGCCCAAAAATACTCACGAACAAGGCGGACAGCAGTAAGCAGTTTATTGTAGGCACGAATGCAAGTGTGGAGAGAGGGCACCTTGGTGGGTGCAGCTCTCTAAAGTCTGTGGCGCAATGCCCCCCCCCCCCCAACGCCAGAAGGCTGGGACTTACAGACACCCAAGGGCAGGGAGAACAGTGTAAAGAAAGATACCAAAAGACTGAGGGTCTACTGAACAAGCCGCTGCAGGACTTGGTTCATGAAGCGTAGAAAGTACTGGTGAGGCAGGAAGAGGAGAAGGAAAAGAAAGGTAGGATTGATGATACAGACTGAATAAGAGGTTATAAGGGATTAGCCACCACTGAGGAATCCTTGGGGTTGGTATCAGGGGAAAGGAAGAGGTATGGGAGGAGTAAGAAAGGGAATAGGTAAGGCAGAGATGGGAACCGGGCAGAAAGTTGAAAAGGGAGCTACAGCTGCCCCCACACAAGAGAGTGTTAAAGTGTGGCACAAACATGCGTCAATATCCTGTGTTTCTGGCTACCACAGGCCTAGTTCCCTGTTCTTTCCTCCCTTTAGTTCCTCTTTTCTCTCTGTCTCATTTTCCGTAGTGTGACCTTCACACTCAAGAAATACATTTTTCCATATCACAACCACATGAAGGTACAATAAACTGAACGACTGTGATGGGCCCAAGACTGCTCTTCCATGGTTGAGGAAGGGATTCAGACCCATTAGTCTCAGGTCCTAGTCCAAACCTCTAACGAGTGCACCACACCAGACCATAGAGATCCATTCCCTTGGAGAAATGACAGCTTTGGGGGTGGGCTGTGTGATTGAGGTCCTCCTTTCCCCAAACACCATCCTCTTATAAGTTAAGCTGAGGTGCAGTTACTCATGAATGACAATTTCAGCAGGGTTTTTAAAAAATTATTTTCTTGCACAGAGGATCACAGCAGGAGAAGTGGAAAGGTAAAGCCTTCCCCTCCAAGAAGCATATACTGATTTCTTGTTCTGAAACAGCCTGGAGAAGCCTCTATCAGGCCTGGGGTGGCCTATCAGACCCTGTTTTTGAGCCTTGAGAGATGATGACTGACCACAAGGTCATCCAGTGAACTTCACCACCAAGTAGGAATTCAAACCCAGATCTCTCAATCCCTTGCTACACCGTGTTATCAGTGATGTTCATTTCTATAGATACAGAGTCCTGGATAGTTTTTGTTCATCACTGAATCAGAAACAGGCCAAACTCTCAGATCAGACAACATAACTGGCCTTCTTCAGGGTTACAAAATGTAACAGTTGTGGGCAATGTCTATGCCAGGAATATAAAATGAAACACTATGCCCCCTGGCAACAATGGTGTTGCAAAGGCATTACAAAGGAGATAAAGTGCAGTGCAATTTTAATAGTGACAGGTGCTCTAATATAAACGTGAACAGCATATCCAAAACATTACGCAAACATTACAAGTACATGGTGGCCTTATGCCTACCAGAAAGAGATATGATATAGTCAAAAAAAAAGGGGACGTCTCCTGACTTTTGGAGATGGTAATTGCTAAAAGGAGTATAAGCAGTGTACAGATAACAACCTTCTTTTTGTCTGCACAAAAGTTGCAGCACTTAATTGGCTCACTACACGAATAGTCTGTTATCAGGTTGTTTTCATGGCTTCAGCCACAAGATTGTTTATTCTGGCTCCAACCAAAACGCAGTCCACAGTTTATAAGTTACGTTTTCACAAAAACTTCCTCAGTGATGGGCTGTAATTCCTGCTTGTAACTTATGAGGTATCGTTCTGGTGTTACTCCCGCACTACCTCCTCTGCAGTCTATAGCTGAATTAACAGATGCGCTTCAGCTGAACCTACATTCCGAGGCTGATCAGCAATCCAGGCAATAGGTATGGGACGTCGGAAGCTGCATACAAGCCATTCCAATCTAGGACAAGCCTCTCAGCAACTTGAGAGTTCTGGAAAAGGCACAGGAAGCTGATCTATTCTTGATGGCTCTACTGAGTACTCCAAATGTCTTCCATCCGTTGCAGTCCATAAATGCAGAAATTCTTATGGTGGGAGGGCGAGGAAGAGAGATGCCTTGAATAACGCAAATTGTTCCCCAAACACAACCACTACGTTGTTGCCCAGTTGCAATATGTACTTCTTCAGATGACAGTTTTGGCTTTTTGCATTTTGTCACAGCACACACAGTGCCAAGTGTCTCACTGCTCATAGTCAGGACTGAGGAGTACTATGGCCAAATCTTGTTCCTATCCATTTTATTTCAGAACCCATGTATTTCTTACAGTAAGCCTGGCTGTTACAGCTGTAACCAAGCATATTTTAATAACAATTTATCGTTTGCCATTAGAGAAACGTAAAACAAATGGTTGCAATTGGTAACCATTAACTCTCTAACAGAGGCCATTTTTTTCTGTATGAATGTTTAGTACAACTAAGGTTTGCCTTTGGCAACTGGAAATTTTCTGCAGAAGACAGCACTAGAGACAGGGACTGTGAGGTGATGCACCCCATCTTTCTGCTTACCGTCACTCTCCCAGCTACCCGCCTCTACCCTCACAGCAGCAACAGCAGAGGTGCTCCTGCCCCCCCCCCACCTGTTTATGCCCCCCCCCCCCAGCAGCAACTATGGAACTCCCAGTCCTTCACCTGTTTCTCCACCACCAAGTCCAGGAACAGGTTTCCTTTTCAGAAATAATCCTCCTTTCCTGGCAATATTTTTGACACGGAGATAAATCCTTTCAACCTATGCATACTAATATTTAAGACTGATCTTTCTTCTTCTGTCCCTGTGTGAATTCTGATATTATTATTATTATTTATGTTTTGAATTTGCGCGGGCCAGCTACACTGTCACTGGAGCTACCTCAAAAGTAATATTGGCAAGAGCCAAGAACTGAGCTTGTTCTATCAACAGCAGATTGCAAGGCTGTTCAAGTCCTTTGCAAGCTAACAACCTCTTTGCAATACACTTCAGCTACTTGGCAAGCTAGTGTAGGCACTAAGTGCTTTGTTTTTTTCCCTCAGTTTAGCTCTTGGCCTATAGGGTTTTTTTAATCTAAATGTGTACCTATCTGATTCCCCCGCCCAAAAAAAATTATTTTCAAAATGCCCCAGAATGAACAGCAGTAGGTAAAAAAAAAACCGCTTTGAATTACGCAAACTATTCTCACTAAAGCTCCAGTGAAGTAGTACAAAGAAGAAAAAGATTAATAAAAGATTCCTAGCATAAGGTTCAGAGTAGGGCAAAAATAAAAATAAACAAAACTCCTTTAGCTACACCCAAGATATATAAAAATGATGTTGCCGTATAGTGTGCCAGATTGTTGGTTCATCTAGTTTGGGATTATTTATTCTGATGGGCAAAGGAGCAGCAGTGGCGTAGTGGTTAAGAACAGGTGCATTCTAATCTGGAGGAACCAGGTTAGATTCCCTGCTCTGCCGCTTGAGCTGTGGAGGCTTATCTGGGGAATTCAGATTAGCCTGTGCACTCCCACACATGCCAACTGGGTGACCTTGGGCTAGTCACTGCTTTTCGTAGCTCTCCCAGCCCCACCCACCTCACAGGGTGTTTGTTGTGAGGGGGGAAGGGAAAGGAGATTGTCAGCCCCTTTGAGTCTCCTACAGGAGAGAAAGGGGGGGATATAAATCCAAACTCTCCCTTCTTCTCTCCAGGGCACAGGGTGGTCTTTCCCATCACCTGAGATACTTTTTAACTGGAGATATGGAAAAAAAATTTGCCTGTGTTCTACCACTGAGTTGCAGTCCCAGGTCAAGACAGACCCAGGCTATCATCCATTATGATCTCAGGTAAATTGTACAGGTTATTGCAACTACAAAGCAAAAAAGTAATTCGCAAGCCTGGGGAACTCACGCCTGTTGCCAACATCTGCTTTTCCTTCTTACAAAGCTCTCTAACGTTATCTGAGTTACACAGGTTTAGTCTGAGAAATTAGGATTTTAATATATGAGAACAAACTCAAGAGAAGAACTGTCCCCACCGTGTCCTCCAGCTGTTTTCGTGAGCCGTTCCATAAATAAATACAATGGGAATTATCTCAATTCAGAACCCAGGTAGGCAGTCAAGCTCAGGAGACCAGTTCAGGCTGCCATAACAAACAAAATATCACAGGGATATTTGCAAAAGAAGTAGATGAGCAAGCTGTGAATTTCGAGCAGCCATGAAGCAGGGCACCCCTACCGTGCAAGCTTTTTAAATCATCTGTCAAAACATCTGTCAGGAGACATTTCATCACGCTCCTGAATCTGAAACTCTGCTGAAGGTTTGGGAGAAAGGGTATTTAAACTACCTACAATAAAAACGCACATAATGCAGAGCTGACGGAACAAATATGGGGCGGGGGGGGGGGTGGTGGTCATAAAAGGCACAACTTATTCAAGTCAGACAGACAGGGGGGTCACTGGTTACAAAAGATCACTTTAGAAAGGAGTGGGGAATTGTTATCTTCCCATTAGCAAAATAATCAAATGGGGAAAGCACTGCATGAACTGAACATGTAGCAAGTTAAAAAGAAAGGGGCATACAACTGTCTATCCATGTCTTTCTGGTATTTGCTGCCAACAGAAATCATGATAGGTGATACAGTCATAGGACTTAAAAATGCAACGCCATATAGAACAGCAGACTGTATCCAACTACTCCTGCACAGAAGACACAAAGAATTTTCTCCATTCCTGCAGTCTTTCTGATGTTGGAAGGATCCTTGAGTGAGTATTAGTTCTCCAGTTAGTAGGATTGTGAAAAACAAAGTTGAATTGAGATTGTCTAGAGCATTGAGGTTAGATATACCAATGACACTCAGTTCTATTTAAACAAATGTTTAATAAAGTTTTGTTGCAAAGTAGGAATTACATATCTATCACAACTTAACGCCCGGCTCTATTTTTCATTGTCTAAGCCTCCAGATGCATCTGTCTTGGTTCTGAACGAGTGCAGATGTTCTGAAACATAGTCAGATTGTGAAACATAGTCAGATGAAGCTAAATTCAGACAAGATGGAGATAATCCTGTAGAGGAATACGGATACTTTGCAGGAACTAGATCAGTTGGACAGAGGGGTAAGTGGGTAGGAGGATGAATTGAAGGAGGGAGGGAAATGGGCATCTTCAGAGCAGATCATGAGCTTGGGAGTGTTCATGGATGTGGGTTTGTAATTGATTTGTCATTTATCATCAATTTGTCATTGATAAGTATATTGTTGTGATGGCCAAGAATGTCTTCTACGAGCTGTACCTAATTCACTCAGTTTTCTGCTTTGTTAGACTCAGCCGACCTGGCCATACTAATCCACACTTTTGTAACCTTGCAATTGGGTTACTGTGGTGCCCTCTATGTTGGGCTGCCCTTGAAAACAAATGGGGAACTGCAGCTGGTTCAGATTATTGTCAGGAGGTAGCTGGCAAAAATGAATCTTGCCTATTTTAAAATATCGATATTGGCTGTCAATTTGTTCACAAGTTGTTTTGATCTTTAAAGCCTTTCACAAACTATGACCCAAGTGCCTAAAAGACTGCATCCTTTAGATCAGTGATGGCGAACCTATGGCACGGGTGCCAGAGGTGGCACTCGGAGCCCTCTCTGTGGGCACGAGCACACAGAGTTCGTCATGTGGGGGGCGGAAAATCACCCCCCCACACACACACACACACATCTAAGCTGGCCTGGGCCACTGAGCACGACGTGCACGCACCGTGGTGAGCAGGGAGGACTCGGCTGGCAGGCCTGGTGCCTGTGCTCTGGGTGGCTGCTGTCTGAGGTGGGGAGGGCAGAGGAGGCAGAGATGCCAGAGAGGCACAGAGCGGTGCACGTGGGACTTGCTGGAGGCTAGAACAGGCTGGCCCCTGCTTGAGCAGGTGGGGTGGAGGAAGAGGGAGCCAACCGTTTTTTCCTAAACTAAAACCTCAGCATTCAGATTAAATTGCCGGGTTGGCACTTTGCGATAAATAAATGGGGTTTGAGTTGCAATTTGGGCACTCGGTCTCAAAAAGGTTCGCCATCACTGCTTTAGATGCTTGTTATGGGTCTCTAGGTGCCATCTTTGGGTTCCCCTGCATTCACAAGCATCTTGAGGGATAGGAGCACCTTCCTTATGGGGAGAGGCTGTAGCGTTTGGGACTCTTTAGTTGGGAGAGGAGACGTCTGAGGGGGGATATGATTGAAGTCTATAAAATTATGCATGGGGTAGAAAATGTCAACAGAGAGAAATTTTTCTCTCTTTCTCACAATACTAGAACCAGGGGGTATACATTGAAAATGCTGGGGGGAAGAATTAGGACTAATAAAAGGAAACATTTATTCATGCAACGCGTGATTGGTGTTTGGAATATGCTGCCACAGGAGGTGGTGATGGCCACTCACCTGGATAGCTTTAAACGGGGCTTGGACAGATTTGTGGAGGAGAAGTCGATTTATGGCTACCAATCTTGATCCTCCTTGA
This sequence comes from Sphaerodactylus townsendi, assembly GCF_021028975.2. NCBI lineage: Eukaryota > Metazoa > Chordata > Lepidosauria > Squamata > Sphaerodactylidae > Sphaerodactylus > Sphaerodactylus townsendi. Next base: position 67,361,117 of record NC_059434.1, read on the forward strand.
TCTCAGATTGCAAATGCCTTAGGAGACCAGGTGCTTGGGAGCAGCAGCAGCAGCAGCAGGCCATTGCTTTCAAATCGTGTATGTGAGCTCCCAAAGGTACCTGGTGGGCCACTGCGAGTAGCAGAGTTCTGGACTAGATGGACTCTGGTCTGATCCAACAGGCTCTTCCTTATGTTCTTACCAGAACATTTGCATTTGTCTCATACTGGGACTCTCTGAGAATGTTGAGAAGAGCATCATCTCTTAAGCATTTGGGCAGAGCTTGAAATGGGAGTGCAGGCAGCAGCCCCCCAGCCTGGATAGCCCAGGCTTTGCAGATCTCAGATCATGGAAACTAAGCAGGGTTGGCCCTGACTAGTACTTGGATGGGAGAGCACCAAGGAATATTGGGGTCACTATGCAAAGGAAAACAAGACAGACCACCTCTGAAAGTTTCTTTCCTTGAAAACCCTACAGATCGGCTGTGACTTGACAGCAAAACAAAACAAAACAGTGCAGGAGGCATTTGAGAGGAAAGGGTTCTATTGCCCTTTGTACGATCTGTTCTATTGAGATTCTTAGCCATCTTGAACCACAAAGGAAATATGGGGTATAAATATTTTAACTAAGTAGTTAAGTAACCCTGCCTCTCAAGAACTTGAATGGAGCCACTAGCACAGGTGTCAAACTCGCGACCCTCCAGATGTTATGGACTACAGTTCCCATCAACCCCTGCCAGAATGATGGGAACTGTAGTCCATAACATCTGGAGGGCTGTGAGTTTGACACCTAAGGGTTCCTTGCCGCTGCTTGTTGGAGTGATGATCTTGCCCTGCAGCCATCCTATAGATCTGCCTTGGGCAGGAGAGAGTGGAGGAGGAAAGATCTTTAATGGGATATATCTGTATCCTGAAATCATTTCCTGAGTGATGCAAACAAAAGTTCCCTGGAGCTGTTTCAAAACTGTGCAGGGCAAAAGTGTCCCAGCACACCATTGTTTTGATCTGAATTGACCCTCCTCCTCTCCTCCCCCAACAGGAACAGAATGCTCAGCCAGAGCTTAAACCGCTCGCCTTGATCCAAAATCCGGATGGTAGCCACCATGTGCATTTTCTAACTCATGAATTAAACTTCAGTTTGTCTGTGATTTTTAAAAATCTTAATTCCACCCTTCTTCCAAGAAGCCCAGAGCCACATTTATGGTCCTCCTGTCATCACACCAATCCAGTGTATGTTGGTATGTAGATTATGATGGTACAATAAAGGAGAATGGTCGATCGTACACTGCTGCTCTGCCCTGCAGCAAGGGAATGTTTCCTTCAGGAAATCTTCAGCAGAAATTTCTGTAATGATGCGCTCTGTGTCACAGATCTCGAATGCTCCATGGTCAGCAAGAGCAGGAAAAGCCCAATATTTTCCCTCACTTCAGGGTTTCCACTCCTTTGTGCCTTCCCCCTCCCCACTCCTCATGGACATTTCTAGGTAATGTACAGCCAGCCTTTGTGAAAAGCACAAAAATATCAATATAACAGAGAAATATTTATATAACACATAAATATTGATATAGCATAGAAATTTAAAAACTGAAAGGGCTTTAAAAATAAAGCCAACAATCTTGTGATGACTGAGAGTGACCCAGAAATGGGGGCATGCAAGCTTTGTAGCAGGGACCTGGGAGTGGGATGCTTCCTCGCATATAAACAGAGAAAAACAAAGAGGCTCCACTATAATCCCATGGTGCAGTGAAGAGCCCCGAGGAAAACACTCCATGCATAATGGCCCAATGACTATCTCAAGATCCCTCACTAAGCTTCACGATGAGCAGAGAATTAACTTCAGATCTCCTTAGCCTTATCCAGCACACGAGACACTACACCATACTAGACACCTGTTAACTATTTTACAGAATTCAAAATGGATGAACGTGGATGCCAAACTATTTGGGTAACCTTAGAAATGCCTTATATTTCATTAACAACCCTCCCCCCAGTGGATTGATAAGGACACACTTAACTATATCCTACAATATCTACTACCCAAGGAAATTAATTATAAAAGTTAAATGAGAAAAGAATGATTAAATTACCTCATTTGACCTTGGATCAAATAAGAAAAGAATTCAGATTTCTCCATTTAGGATATTGGAGTTTTCACATCTGAAATCAGCAGACAGCTGTACTAATCATTTGGGGTCTCCCCTGGAGAAAAAAAGCAGCTACAAACATCTTTAAAAATATTAATCTGTTGTATCAAAAGCAAAAGGAATCTTACAGCATCTTAAAGATGAAACAGTTTTCTCTCGGCATAAATTTTCTGGAATGGCAGCATAGTCTCTACTCCCAGAAGGCTTACATCACAATCAATGTGGATTTTTTAAAGGTTCAACAAGATTTCCTTCGTGTTTGTAGCGTAGGAACCACTGCAGCTATACCTTCTCCCTTGTTACTCTGATAACTGGTTGATTTTGAAAGATTTATGTCCACTTCTTTTGAAATCTGCAAGTCATCAGAACAAGGTGAGAAATATCACTGCAGTGGTCCTTATGCTACAAACACAAAGAGAGTCTTGCAGCACCTTAAAAACCGTGCATGTTTATTGCAAAATACTTATTTGCCCCATCCTTTTAATGACCCAAGCTAGTCTGATGTCATCAGATCTCAGAAGCTGAGTAGGGTTGTCCCTGGTTAGTACTTAGATGGGAGGCCACTAAGGAACACTGTGGTCTGTATGCATAGGACAGCAATGGCAAACCACCTCTGTTTGTCTTTTGCCTTGAAAACCCTACGGGGTCACCATAAATCAGCTGCGACTTGATGGCGCTTTGCACACGCACACAGCCATAAAGGCAACCCCAAATACATCATGCTGAAGAAAGTCTCACCTCTCCCCCACCCCCCTGCAAGTTTCTGGTACGAAACTGAAGCTTCAAAGCTGTATACTTACTTTACCATGAAGGAATACCACTGCAAATTTGCTAATAACATCTTGGGAAGATGCAAGCCCATCTCCTGAACATCAATGGAAATTAGTTGTTGTGGGCTTTCCGGGCTGCATGGCCGTGGTCTAGTAGATCTTGTTCCTAACATTTTGCCTGCAGATGCTGCCGAAACGTTAGGAACAAGATCTACCAGGCCACGGCCACACAGCCCGGAAAGCCCCCAACAACCAGTTGAGTCCAGCCATGAAAACCTTGGACAATGCATCCATGGAAATGTCTGCTTTGATTTCAGTTGGCTACAGAAGCAGACAAGAGGGGAAACCGGGGCGGAGGACCAGACTTTTAGCCCAGCTGCATGGTTTGGTTTGATGGCGATTTACTTGGGAGTAAATCCCACAGGGCTGAGTATTAACATACGCTCCAACTTAGAACTTCCACCTTAGAAACCGTTTCTTGGAAATTGGAGACTTACTTCCAAGAAAGCATGGCCCGTCTTCTTGAGTCGAGGTGTTGCAGGACCGGCAGGGCTGGGATGGAAACCAGAAAGAGAGGAGGCAAAAGATCCGACAGGGATTTGACCGAGAGCACGTCCGACGCGCGTGATGTGCCCAAGCTATTTGCAGAGACTGGACCAATTGCAAAGGCACGGCCGCACCCCAGATGGCGAACAAACACAGATGCGGGGCGGGGCTGGGGTTTGGGGTGTCCGCCAGCGGAGGGGCTCGAGCACTTGGGGATGAGGAGGGTCTTCACATTTCCCGCCCCATCAACCGCGCGCAAAGCTGGCCCAGGGGAGGGGCCGCCGGGCCAGACGGGGTGGGGGTGGGGCGTGGGATCTTACCAACCTACGAAGAGGAACCGCCTCGACGCCGGATTCACCTAAGCCTATAAAAGTGGCTTCGGCTCCAACTCGCCCTTTCTTTCAGGATTCCGCCGCAGCCAGACGGCTCTTCCAGGGCAGTGGGGGGATCCCAGGCGTCTTCGTCCCCCCCCCCCCCCGCCTTATGTGCTAGCGTGGACGAGGGGGTCAAAGGCTGGGGGAAAGGGGGCAAAATGACTTCGGTCCCGGTAGTGGGCTCGAGCGATGCCCAGACGGACGGCGGCTGGAACGGGAGCCGCGGGGCAGAGCCTTGGCCGGCCGACAACCGGTCCTTCCCGGCGGCGCCGGCCAACTTCTCCAACCAGTTCGTGCAGCCGTCGTGGCGCATCGCGCTGTGGTCCCTGGCTTACAGCCTCATGGTGGCCGTGGCCGTCTTCGGGAACCTGATCGTGATCTGGATCATCTTGGCCCACAAGCGCATGAGGACGGTGACCAACTACTTCCTGGTCAACCTGGCTTTCTCCGACGCCTCCGTGGCCGCCTTCAACACGCTGGTCAACTTCACCTTCGCCCTGCACGGCGAGTGGTACTTCGGTGAAGCCTACTGCCGCTTCCAGAACTTCTTCCCCATCACCGCCGTCTTCGCCAGCATCTACTCCATGACCGCCATCGCCGTGGACAGGTGAGGGGACCCGGGGGATGCGGAGAAAAAATGAGCCCGGGCGACAGGTGGGGAGGGCGACCCCCTCGCCCCTCCTCCCGGCTCAACTCCTCTCCAGCATCTTTCTCTCCCGTGGGGACCAAGGTTGCCTGTAAGGTTTGAACCCTGGCCTGAATGGACCAGCCCCAGGGTCCTCTCTCTCACAAGGAAGGCGATCGCCTTCTTCTGACGCTGCCTCCAGCTTGTCATATTCAGACAAATACACTGCATCAACCCATGGAGGTTCCACTTATGTGACCGGCGTGGTTACCTTTTAGCCATTGGCTTACCTACTACCCTCCGTCGAGCTCTGCCAGAGATAAGACGCAGAGAGCGACAAAACAAAATCCCCTGAGATGACATGTGACACCCCCCTTTTGATTCTGCAGCAAAAGAAAGACGCCCCTGTCCTCCCTCGGTCCAGCGCCAGTGCCCTCGCTGGAGAAGTTTTGCCCTGCTTCCTTCTCGCCTTGAGACTCCCAATAACCTCCCCGTTGTGTGGGGAATGGCTCCAAAAGCCGGCCAAGCAGATGTAAAACCATTCGAATTTCCCACTCCTTTGTGTGATATTTCCTGCATCTGCGTCCTTCGCGGGAGGGGAAAGCAGCCTGGAAAACAGGGCGGGGCGGGGATGCCCCCGCTCAGCCCCACCCGGGTTGCTTCCTATTGTTCCTCGCCCCCGCCCCGATTGTTCAGGTCAGTTTCCTTCTCGGGTCGTTTTCTTCAATGAGCTGGCTGTGGGGCGGAGCCAGGCTAGTGGGCGTGGTCACGGCCGGCATGGAACGCCGAACAAGCCGGCGATTGGCCTCTGGATGCGCTCGGCGTTCCGAGGGTTCCGCGGGTGAATGAAACCCGTTCCATCCTGGCGCGCCCTTCAGTGGGCGGAGCTGGATGATCAGCCTTGCCTTGTCCAGTGGTTTGCGCCCTTGTGGGAGTTCAGCTCTTTAGGTTCCCGGTTCCCCCCCCCCCCCCCACGCAGCACAATAATGAACGTGACCAGCCCTCAGCTTACCTTTTGCATTCCTCAGCGTTCACGGCAGGCATTCTTTATTTCCTTTGAGGGATGTGCGGCAATGCTGTGCTGCTGAGTTTCTCCAGTCCACACCCTTTAATCTTAGACTGCAGTAACGCTCCTTAGGACTGCACTCACTGTTAATTTCTTTGTCACAAGTTACAACTGTAAATTGTAGACGTTTCTGTTTGCATTCGGGTGTGAGGAATCCCCAAGTGGGGCACGACATGGCCAGGAGTTATTCAGTAATGAAAGAATACAGTTTAGCCTCAAAGGTGTTCTCATTGCTGAATTTGCAGTGATATTGAATTTCAGGAGTTGGAGCAATACTGAATTTCAAATCTGTGGCTTTGTGTAACTCCTCTAAAAAATGGATGCTGCAATTTCTGGCTATCAATTTGCTGTTATCAGATTTATAACATTTATATTTAATAGACCATGCAAATAGGAGTTCTGTGGATTAATTTTGCATTATTCATTCTCTTTTCCCCCTCCTCCCTAAAAGTGCTTCCGAGAGTTTTGTTTTGTTTTCCCTGTCAGAGAGATTTAAACGAACTGGGCAAACATGAAGTATTTTAAGTGAGACATGCCATCTTTGGCAGCAATCGCCCCTTGCAGAAATAAATTGTCAAGCTTTCTCCTGAGTGCCAGCCTTCCAAGGGCAACAGGCAGCTTGGCAAAATTCTTTACAAATTTCCTTGAAATTTCTACAGATTCCATTTGCATGCCACACCCATCTGGACGCTCTGAACCCATCTCAGGATTTGCTTTAGGTTAAATTCTGTAGCAACTCTAGCTGTAGACTGCAACCTATCATGGTGTTATGATTAACAGGATTAGACTAATACCCTTTGAGGGCAGTGTTTTCCTACAGGTGAGACAATCTTACCTGATATGTCAACCAAAAGATCAGTTGAAAACCAGCCAGGTTTTTGGAGAAAAAGAAAAACAGCTCTGTGCATTTGTGTTCCAAGCTCTGCATCATTGCTAAGTGGTGGGCAGATTTAACAAGCCCCCCAAATAATATTACCTTGCTTCCCTACTTGCCTGCGTGTTCCTCTTAACTGTTCGTGGCACAATAAACAAAAAACCCCTCTCTAATTATGTACAAGAATTTGTCTGCAGCTAAAAGTGATTAACACAATGCTCTCCTAAAGTTACAGGCATTGAAGTCAGAGGCATAGCAAGGGGGGAAAGCGCTCGGTGCACTGGTGCGTCCCCAGTCCCCATCATGCCCCCGGAACGCCCATGCCACACTCCAATAGGGGCACTCGCCCGGTGTGCGCACACACCCCTGTCCCCTTGGAGCTACGCCTCTGATTGAAGTAAATGGGCTTTGAAGAGTGTGACTATGCTTAGGACTGCGCTGGTAATTTCCCAAGAGGCTCCTTGGTGAATGTATGCTACAAACCTGGTAACCATGTACATGAAGGTGCATTGAATATTATAAGTGCCCAGGCTAGCCTGATCTCCGGGCTGTCCGGGCCCTGCGGGATCTTAGTGAGTTCCGCAGGGCCTGTAAAACCAAGCTATTCCACCGGGCTTTTGGGGAGGCCGGCCGCTGATTGCCCCCTTTCTTTATAACATCAGTAGACCCTGCCGTCCCCCCCCCCTCTTAAGAGGATTAGGATGTGGGACGCCATCTATTGTGTTTTGTAATTAGAACGCTGTGTTTTAACGGGGTTTAGTTTTAAAATGTACAGAGCCACAATTTAATTATTCTTGGTTGTTGTTGATTTTACCTTGTGCTCTGATGGTATACTTTGTGTTCTCCGCTCTGAGCCCTTCGGGGGAGGGCGGTATACAAACGTAATTAATAATAATCATCATCATCATCATCATCTCATCAAATCTCTGAAGCTAAGCAAGCTCAACCTTTGTTAGTATTTGGATGGGAGGCCACCAAAGAAGTCCACGGTCACTATGCCAAGGTAGGCAGTAGCAAACTATCTCTGAACATCTTTTGCCTTGGAAACCCTGGCCTATAGGGTTGCCGTAAGTTGGCTGCCATCATATATATGTTTTTCCATATGGATAAAGAGACAACCAGTCGGTGGTGATAAAGAACAGGCTTCACTAGGAACTAAAAGGTGAGGGTGAGGATCAGCATCAGTTTAGCCAGTATGGTGTAGTGGATAGAGTAGGATTCTGGGAGCCCCAGGTTCAAATTCCTACTTTACCATGAAAGCTCAGTGGGTGACTTTGGGCCAGTCACAGCCTATTTTACCTCACAGGATTCTTGTAAGAAATGGACAGAGAACTATCTTCTGAGCCTCTTTGAGTTCCCCACTGGGGCAAAAAAGCAGTTTATAAATAAACACATGCATGCTAAGGCATCTACATTATGATTACATTGCTACTACTATAATAATTATCTGTTTTTGTTCCTGATTTTATTAGCTTTAACACATTGCTTGCTTTTGAGGGTTTTATACTCTGTTTCAAGGACACAAGCCAAACCACATCTCACACTGAACATCCATGATATGATCCCCAGACATCAGGACTGTGACACTGGGGAAGAGGTTTTAATACCCCCCCCCAACCTTTCCTGAAATGCCCCCAGGGCTGTATTACACCACAAGTTTGAAGAAAAAGAAGAAGAGTTTGGATTTATATCCCCCTTTCTCTCCTGTAGGAGACTCAAAGGGGCTTACAATCTCCTTGCCCTTCCCCCCTCACAACAAACACCCTGTGAGGTAGGTGGGGCTGAGAGAGCTCTGAGAAGCTGTGACTAGCCGAAGGTCACCCAACTGGCCTGTGTGGGAGTGTACAGGCTAATGTGAATTCCCCAGATAAGCCTCCACAGCTCAGGGGGCAGAGCGGGGAATCAAACCCGGTTCCTCCAGATTAGATACACGAGCTCTTAACCTCCTATGTCACTGCTGCTCCTGAGCATTTTTCTGTTTTCATTTGGTCTATTCTGACTGAAAATTCATTTAATGATGGTGGTGTAAGCTATCTCAGACACTGTAACAGAGAGTATTGATGGGCTTCAGTATTTAGAATGAATACATTTCCCATCTGCATGAGAACCAGTTTCTCACATTTCGGTGGCAGTGGTGAGATTTCACTTGAAAAACCCTGTTCCAAAATATATTAAAGATGGAATTATAGGGAAAACATTTGTATGGGTTCTCTTTCAAGTTTTGTGACACCAATAGCAAGATTAGCTGATACTGAAACTGTCTCTGTGTGTATATACAACATGTAAAGGAATTTGTGCCCTTGGAATATATAAGTGTCATATTTGCAGCATATATCCTATAATAGTAAATATGCTCTGCAGAGTGGACTTAGAAATGTATAATTCTGCATTAGGACTGCTTATTAATGGCTTATTTGGGGAGGGGGGGCTCAGTACACAGAAATAGAAAAATGGCTACCCTTTTGGGGTATGTTTGCTGAGGAATAATGATTGCCCCCACACATTAATGATTGCATGGGCAGAGCTAAGGGAAATGGAGAGGGATTTTGTGACCATTCCCTTGGACAAAAAAAATACAGCTTTTGAAACAAGACTTCGTCATTCCTTGTTTGTTCCATAATTTGCTGAAGTTACAGCTGTATTTCCTTGCCGCCTTTATAATGTTTGATTTTTATTTAACTCCATAAAAAAGCTACTCTTAGTGACTCATTTGGGTCCCATTTTCCCTTTGACAAATGAGTCATTTCTGAGCTGCTGCCAAATCCCAGAGATCTGTCTAAGACTTACTACTGTGAAATCTTTCCCCCCCCCCCTGCAAGGAGCCATAATGCCCAGTCAAAACAAAACCTCAGAAGTCCTTTTATCAAGAAGATGCAATAACTAAAAGCTGGTCTGCCACAACAGCTCTTCCCATAATTGTTTGACACTATTTGGGAACTATCCCAAAGTAGTGGAACATAAAAATCATCAAGCTAGAAACAAACACATTTGTTACAAAGCAGAAAGACTGATCCTACTTCCAAACTCGGGATTCCACAACTCCAGCTGCATCAGACCTTAGCTCAAGGCACAGCACACAAGGAAGACGAGATTTTGCAACATATCTTTAAGGTTAAAAAGGCATCTGCAGAAGGGGTCACTTGAATTTGGGCCATGCTGGGAGGTAGAGTTTTCAATCTTTTCCCTCTTGTAAAATTAGAAGATCCACCACCAAACTATTGCTCACTCTAATCAGAACAAAAAATAGGCACAGTTTGAGTGCCTATCTACCCCCCTCCTCCCCCCCATCTTTACTAAGGCTAATAGTGACCTGGAGAAACTTGATTTCTTTTGGGATAGCGGTGTGACAGAAAATGATTAACTCCTACTTTAGCTATTAGTTACAGGTTTGGATTTTATTGTTGTTTTAAATTATTATATTAGAGAAGAAGAAGAAGAGTTTGGATTTTTATCCCCCCTTTCTCTCCTGCAGGAGACTCAAAGGGGCTTACAATCTCCTTGCCCTTCCCCCCTCACAACAAACACCCTGTGAGGTAGGTGGGGCTGAGAGAGCTCCGAGAAGCTGTGACTAGCCCAAGGTCAGCCAGCTGGCGTGTGTATTACATTGTATATTTTATGTTGTTCGCTGCCAATTTATAGGGCGGCCTATAAATTGAAAAGACAGACAGACAGACAGACAGATAGATAGTGCTTTTACATATGCTGAAGTATGCACTTTCAATCCACTTTCAGTGCACTATGAACCTAGATTTTACTGTGTGAAATGGCAAAATCCACTTGCAAACAATTCCCTAAAGTACCTTGAAAATGTAAGGAAACTGCATTCAGTGTGTGTTAATGTCTGCATCTACAATTTTGCATATCTGTCTACCACACGTGCATTTATTTTAGCTATCCTTTGCATATTTATGCATTTACTTAAAAATAATAGGTATATTCACGAAAGGGTATGTGCATAAAGCAACTGCTTACTAGACTTCTATTTTTTTTTGAACATTTGAATATATAAAAGGCTTTCCTAGTCAGACCACTGTTTAGTCTGGATCATCTACTCTGACCAGAAATGGATCCCCAGGGTCTTGGCAGAGATAAGTCATTCCCAGCAGTTGCTACTTGAAATGCCACCCCAAACCATCCTAGCCTGATCTGGGGTGGGGAAAGCCAGAGGGGTGAGGGCTTTCTAGACCATTGGCTCACAGGGAGTTGAAATGGCCAGTCTACTCCTGGTCTTCCTTGCTCCTTTCAATTTGCAAGCACCAAAGCAGCTAAAAAGAATGAAAGTTGTATCTCATCTTCTCCAGTGTGATGCGACTGGGGGAAGGAGGAGGACCACAATAAGGGGAGAGAAAAAGAAAACATGGTTACAATTAAGGAGCCCACAGACTCCTTTTGTGCAAGGGACCACAGAAACCTGCAGTCAGGTCTGCTAACGGACAAAAGATAACTCAGCCTGTAATGTCCACGTGTCCTCCTGTTGTATAGACTGACTAGAGTACTGCTCACCCCAATTTTTCTTTTCAAAAACCTAGGCTGCTTGCCTTTATTGGTTTATAAATCTGATGGATGATGGTTCTTCCAAATGGCTGCACGGTTTAGTGAACACCTTTTTGCCCCTGAACAAGCAACTTGTGAGATCAAGGAAGTCAGGGACGCCATAAAATCCTCTGCAGCAAAAGAACCATGTTAAAGGATACTGTGATTCCCTCTGTGTTTTCAGAAACATTTTCCTTCCTGCTGGTTCTGTACAGAAGCATTCAGCAAACATTCATCATACAACACAGTCTGACGTATTTAACTGCCCATGTGAACAAGAATATGGGGGTCTTGGCCCTGTACTCATCAAAACAACAATAATTGCCCTGATGGGTCAGATCAATAGTCTAGTTCAGCATTCGGTTCACTGATAATTGTCAACCAGATGCTTTTAAAGATGCAAAAGGAGATCATGACCTGTCTGTGTGATACATTTTTATCCCATCCTTTATCTGAAGAGCTCAAGGCAGTATACATAATTTTCCCTTCCCCTTCAATAAATCTCTGAATACCAGTGCCAAGAGGCAATAACAGGGGAAGGCCTTGGCCTGTATGCCCTATTGTTGGACCTCCAAAGGAACTGGTTGGCCACCATGCGAGGCAGGATACTGAACTGCATGGAATACTGGCGTGTTCATTTTTCTTTTTTATCCTCACAGCAGTCCTGTGAGACTTATATAAAGCAGTGGTGCGACCGCACTTGGAGTACTGTGTCCAGTTCTGGTCGCCCCATCTCAAAAAGGATATTGAGGAGATAGAAAAAGTGCAGAGAAGGGCAACAAGGATGATTGAGGGACTGGAGCACCTTCCCTATGAGGAGAGGCTGCAGCGTTTGGGACTCTTTAGTTTGGAGAGGAGGCGGCTGAGGGGGGATATGATTGAAGTCTATAAAATTGTGCATGGGGTAGAAAATGTTGACAGAGAGAAATTTTTCTCTCTTTCTCACAATACTAGAACCAGGGGGCATTCATTGAAATTGCTGGGGGGGAAGAATTAGGACTAATAAAAGGAAACACTTCTTCATGCAACGTGTGATTAGTGTTTGGAATATGCTGCCACAGGAGGTGGTGATGGCCACTAACCTGGATAGCTTTAAAAGGGGCTTGGACAGATTTATGGAGGAGAAGTCGATTTATGGCTACCAATCTTGATCCTCCTTGAACTGAGATTGCAATGCCTTAACAGACCAGGTGATCGTGGGAGCAACAGCCGCAGAAGCGCCATTGGCGCTCTCACATCCTACATGTGAGCTCCCAAAGGCACCTGGTGGGCCACTGCGAGTAGCAGAGAGCTGGACTAGATGGACTTTGGTCTGATCCAGCTGGCTTGTTCTTATGTTCTTATGTTCTTATGAGACTAGGCTGCCCCAAGGTTATCCACAAAACTTCATGAGATTCACAGTGGGATTTGAATCTTGAGTCTCCAGAACCTAGTTCAATACTCTAAGAAGTAGAGAAGGAGTTTGGATTTATACACACCTTTCTGTCCTGTAAGGAGATTCAAAATGGCTTCCAAACTTCTTTTCCCTTCCTCTCTCCACAACAGACACTTTTGTGAAGTAGGTAGGGCTGAGAGCAGTGGTGGGATTCAGCAGGCTCGCACCACTTCGGCACAAGTTTGGTTGTTAAAATGGTGCTTATAAACAACCATTTGTTAAATTATTTGAATTTTACTACCAGAACCGGTTGTTAAATTATTTGAATCCCTCCACTGGCTGAGAGAATTTTAAAGAATTGTGATTAGCCCAAGGTTACTCAATAGGAGTTCGGAAGCAAATCTGGTTTACCAGATAAGACTCTGCCACTCAGGTGGAGGTGTGGGGAATCAAATCTGGTTCTCCAGATTAGAGTCCACCTGCTCTTAACCACGATGCCACACTGAGTGTCATGATTATGTCATACTACAGCTTTCACTGGCACTCTTTCCTTCTGTTGATTTCTGCAGCTAGTAATCAGAAAGATTCTATTCTGCAAAACAGAAGTAGAGTTGGGAGCCATGAAGCTAGCAATAGGACCTGTATCTGGTGTGTAATGATTTTTGAAAAAAACCACTGACAGTATTGCCAACACCAGGTTTGGGAATTCCAGGCATGTTCCAATGAACAAAATGGAACTTACTTCTGAGTAGATCTGTTCAACATTGTTCCCATATTTTTCATTATCTCCCCCCACCCATCCAAGACACAAAACCCCACTGGTTGCAACAAGAAGGTTTGAAACTCCTTGAGAAATGTTGCACTTTAGGTATGCTTTGGCATTGCTCAACTATTTTGGCTGAGGAGGGATCTCCAAATTAGCTTTCAGTTTAGCTTTAGCTGAAATCTGTAACGCTCCCACAGCATTCTACTCACTGCACTATGCTTTATTGTAGCTTTACAGCAGTTTTACAGTATTGTGAGATAGGAACAGATAATGCTGCTCTAATAATGCTATGTAGGGTGGTGAGAACCACAAAGGATTGCGAAGAGCTCCAAGTGGACCTTGATAAATTAGGTGAGTGGGCTAAGAAATGGCAAATGCAGTTCAATGTAGCAAAATGCAAAGTGATGCACATAGGGGCAAAAAATCCAAACTTCACATTCATGCTACAAGGGTCAGTGCTATCAGTCACAGACCAGGAAAGGGATTTGGGCGTCTTAGTTGATAGTTCCATGGGAATGTCGACGCAATGCATGGCAGCTGTGAAAAAGGCAAACTCTATGCTGGGGATAATTAGGAAAGGAGTTGATAATAAAACTGCAAGGATTTTCATGCAACCGCACTTGGAGTACTGGGTTCATTTCTGGTCGCCACATCTCAAAAAGGATATCGAAGAGATAGAAAAAGTGCAGAGAAGGGCAACAAGGATGGTTGAGGGATTGGAGCAACTTCCTTATGAGGAGAGGCTGCAGCGTTTGGGACTCTTTAGTTTGGAGAGGAGAAATCTGAGGGGGGTATGATTGAAGTCTATAAAATTATGCATGGGGTAGAAAATGTTGACAGAGAGACATTTTTCTCTCTTTCTGACAATACTAGAACCAGGGGGCATTCATTGAAAATGCTGGGGGGAAGAATTAGGACTAACAAAAGGATCAACCCCCCCCCCCCCGCCCTTGGAGAAAATGGATGCTTAGGCATGGTACCCCACCTTGGTCCCTCTCCTCTCCAGGCTCCATCCCAGAGTCCATTCCCAAATTCCATTCTGGATTGGTCAACCCTACCTCCACATCCCCAGCTAGAGGCCAGGGGACCTGGCAACCCTAATTAGAAGCTCAGGCCCGGCATGTCCTCATCGGCCCTCTTTCAACTCCTCTTTAGAGCTCAGGCCCAGTACTTGCTGCTGTCTTGGTCTCCGCTTTGCTTCCTCCTCCCCAAACTCCTCCTTCCCCAAATCTCTAGGAATCTCCCAAGCCAGAGCTGGCTGTGGTTCCTGGGACTGCAAAAAAATAATCGTTTCCAGGATCAGAAATGGCCGTTGCAATGAGGGGAAGGTTGGTAAGATCTGACACCCTTCAATGGTCTTTGCATTGGATCCAACCCACTGTGGTCAGTGAGGGTTACTCTTGATATAATGTGCATAGGATTGCAGCCCAAGAATTTGACAAAGCTTCACTTGGTACTGCAGTCAGAGGGAGACTGTCAGTGGGTGGGCTGAAGGTACTTTCTACAGCCTGCCTTAATGTAATGTATTTATGGTTTATTGCTTTCAAATTTCTATTCTGCCTTATCAGTGTTTAAGGTGGTCTGCAAGAGACTCCAATCTCATAGTAAAATATCACTCATTGTCAGCCTAATAAAAGTTTCCATTGCCTGACTGTACAGCCATACAATATAATTGCTTTTTAAATGCTCTGCAAAAATGGTGAGTGTGTGTGGGGGGGGGGGGTGTTACATTGCTTGCTTCACAGAAAACCATCAATAGGTTTCTGAGCTGCTATATGATAAGCAAGGAATCTTCTGCATTACTGCAGCAAATCAACCAATCTTTCTATTTTCTACTTCCCTGGAAGCCTGAGAACTTTAAATGAGAGAAGAGTGAGAACGCACCTTGATTCCTACAAAAAGCCTCATAACAAAACATTTTATTACTGCTGGTATTTGGCATGCTGTTCACTCCCTGCTCTCCCACAGTAGGAATATGGTTTGCTGCTAGCAACATTAACATTCATAGACAATAATTGCCACTTAATTTTTAAAAGCAAATGGAAGAAACAGAGAAAGTATTTTAAGGATTCAAGTGGCACCGTGCTGTGTTTTAGCAGCTAATACAAGGAAGCCCTAAACAAGGTATCAGAATACTTCTGCAGTTAGTTCCATGTGTCTCAGAGTTTAATAGGTTAGATCCAACCAACTTTTCACTTACTTTCACCCCAACAAACAAGAAAGAAGCAAAGGGACTAGGAAGAAAAGGTAGAACTTCAGATTAACATGATTTTCATAAGTAAGGGGTTAATTGACCCAGTTCCAGCTTTTCCAACGGTCTGGAAAGAAGTTTTGTTTTGCATATTGTTTCACAACTACTTAAATGTAAATATCTGTCTATAACAGTTTGACTGTAACATCTTAAAGGAGCCAAACTAAAAACATGATCTAAATTGTAACCAAATAAGAATAGAGCTAATGTAACAACTTGTCTTTATGAACCTATCCACTTACCTGCTTTAAAATTTCCTGATATTTACTACACGATGGCCGTTTCCGCACAGCCACAATGGGGGTTGGGTCGCATGAACAGTCCCAGAAACCACCGGGAGATACCAGCTGCTGTTGAGCTGGCCGTCGCCTCAGTCCCCTATTTCATCTTCTATGCCGCAGTCCGGCACATCAGCTGAGGCCTCAGTAATACGCCCCTGCTCCTGGCGCGACCAATTACCCAGACGGCTGCAGAGACGCGTAGGTTTCTTAATCGTCAGAGGGGAGGGATGGTTTCTCTCGAGCCGCTGGCAAGCCGCTTCCATAAACCTTGCTGGGGAAGCGAGGTCGGAAAGCGGCAGCTTCGCGCCGCTCGGGAGGCGCGAGGGCGGTGCGGCTGCGCAGCAGCTGCGCCCCCTGTGCGAACAGCTCCCTGGGGACGGCATTTTTGCCATCCCCAGGGCGCTGTTTATGGCCCGTGCAGAAAGGGCCTTTCAAAACAACTTTCATTTTTGTAAATAAAAACTTCAATTTTCATCTTTTTAAAAAAAGTTATGAAGAATCTGGCAACTGAGTTGTTTTTCTGACAGAAGGGAAAATGTTATTTTGTTTTACCTCAGAGCAAACCTCTGACTGGCTGAGAGTTGCAGAAGAATCTTAGCAGCAGAAGAACCTTATTTGTTTTATTGTGAAAGTGGGACAACACAAAATGAAATATAAAGATATATCAATACCTTTACACTACGACTTTATTATAACAGATAACCAGCCACAGATGCAGGCAAAACGTCTGGAGAGAAGTTGGAAACTTCCACAGCCCGGAAACCACACAGCACCCAAGAAGTTGGAATTCTGGGACTTGGTCCCACCTGGTAGTTGGGAACTTTAGGCAATGAGCCATAGGAGGGTTGTCAGGCCCCCACCAGAGAGGCGAGGCGAGGCGAGGCAAGACAGAGGGCAACTCCTGGCTGACCCCTGAACCAGAGGTGATTTTCCCTCCAAAATTTCAACTGTCAGTTTATGCAGCCCCTTGGTTATCTGTTATGCCAGCCACAGATGCAGGCAAAACGTTAGGAACAAGATCCACCAGACCACGGCCACACAGCCTGGAAAACCCACCAGAACCAGTTGAATCTAGCCGTGAAAGCCTTCGACAATACATACTGCCCATCAATTTCACTGTCTTCCCAAGTAGGGCTACCAGACTCTAGGTGAGCCCTGAAGATCTCCCAGAATGTCAGCTGATCTCTAAACTACACATGTCAGTTCCCCTTTAAAAAAATGGCAGCTTCGCAGGTGGATTCTATGGCATTACACCCTGCTAAAGTTGCTAATTTCTTTAAGCCCCAGACTTCTATGCCCAAGAGTTCTTGATCTTGGGAAAGAGAAAAAGTTCTTTCTACTTTGAATAAATGCCTTTATTTTAGGAGATTTTTTAAACACCAACTTTAGAATAAGTTTGTGAGTATAATGTCCATTCATTTGAAGAACGATCCATATGGATCTGGTTCCTTATTCTTATTTTGGTCTGAAAGGTATGATAAATCCAATTGCAGTTGCAAACAAAGCCACTGAGCTCATGAATTGAAATTGGGAACTCTCAAATATAAATTTTTCATCTCATAATACAGGTTGATCTTGTGTGGTGTGAACAATACTTTCGGAAAGAGAAATTTGGAAGTAGACACCCATGTAAACCTGAATCCATTATGCTCAAGTAACTCAGCTTGACAATGTAATTTTCAATGAAGCATGTGTTAGAAACTGATCTCTTTTTCTTCAAAGCAGAAGCATGAAAGAACAATAGTTTGTATAACAAAAGGGAAAACAAAGGCATCACAGAGGATTTTAGAATGAACTGGGAGACTGCTGTCCCATTCGACCAAATATGAAAGCAGATGATTTATTATACAGAAGGAGCTGAAAAGAATATTTAGATTTCAGTTATACATAACACAATGATTCTATCTTCCCACCCCATACCTATGGAATTGTCCCTGAAGTATTCATTCCAAAAGACTATACAAAAATCCACTTTTGACGAAAAAAAGTTTTCATGCTGCAAGATGCTTAGGAACCCATGCCTTATACGGAGTCAGGTCACTGGTCTATCAAGCTACTCTGACCTACAGTAGCTTCTTCAGGATCTCAGGTGGAAGTCTTTCACACAACCTATGATCAAATCCTTGAATTTGCAAAATACTGACCCTGGCACCTCTTGTACATAAAAGCAGGCTATCTTATTGTTAGCTTTTCAGAGATCAGATTGATAGGAAGCCATAGCAGTACCTTGGTTGTGGCATTTCCTTTGTGAAATTCTGTTCCCAGGACAGCACAAGCTCTGGCTAATAAACAGGGTATGAAGACAGCCCAAGGAAATTATATTTTATAAATGTGAGCCCTATTAAACATTCATGCCCTGTGCTTAAACAATCCATTTAGGACGTGTCTTCCAACTGAGAAAGATGGTTCCATCACTGAAGCAGGAAATGCATCCTGCATCATTTTTTAATTGACACTCTAGCCCTACACAAATGACCCGCAAAAATGGCCAGTCACTGTGCAAGGTGACAGAGTGAGTGTGAGTGTGCTGGCTCTGCCTCCACATGCTTGCTGAGTTTTCTTCACGGGGCAAAGATACAAATGAGTTGCCCATCCCTCCCCTCCCGCTGATGAACAACATCCTAAAACCAGTGTCACTGATCACGGAACTTCTGAGTCTGTGTTATTTTTACTTTGTCTAGTAGTATGTTCCTTTGTATTCCTCCATTAATTATTGATGTTAATTCCGATCTAATATTCTGTGACTCCTTCTTTAGGTCTGCTCTTAAAATAAGATCGCTTGCGTAATTTCCCCTTTTAACCCATTGAGATTTTGCCGTGGGATGTTTTCTGGATGACTTATTTGCAAAGAGAGTAATTGTAGGCATTTTTGAAAGCTGTAGTAGTTCTGCTTATGATAGGGAGTATGATATTATGATAAACACTGGCCCTTATTTCCACTGTCTGTAGAAAACAGTTTTGGTATGAAGCTGTTTCCAGCCAGGCAACTGGAGACAGGTTTTAACCAAACTTCACCCACTGTTTCCACAACTAAGTTTCACTTTTGCCAAAGGCTCCTTCAGGTGCTTATAAATCAGTTCAGAACTCCCCTGTCACCACTCCTTGTAACCAAAAGGTCAGTCCTGAATGCCTTTAAATCCAAAGATCTTGCATTATCTGAGCCACAAGAGTTTGTAATCCATTTGGTACCAAAGAGCCCCATAACCAACTCCAGTCCAAAAGATTAAACAAATCTCAAACAATGGGTTTTATCAAAAGGGTATCTTAAATGCTTATAAATCACTCTAAAAGCTTCTCCCAACTGAGAGAAAGTCCACATATCTCATCAAAGGAGATAAAATCAGCTTTGTCTTGAATCTCATTTTGAAGGCCAATTTTGCTGCACATTATATCTTGGAGAATTACAGCGTACTCCTTCGCAGCGATACACCAACCTCAATCCTTTACAGTCAATTGGTTTAGACCATCTTAAATCTGCATAGGATTGCACTACCGTTGTGCTTGTTGGAACAGCTCGGTCATCATCACAGAGTTACTTTGGATGTCTTTGTCTATATTATATGTAGTGGAAAGTAGATTTTACTGTGTACCATATAGTACCTTTTTCCCAGCCACCTCTAGTTTGGTGACATTTCTGTGGTATTTTTGTTTTACCAGATATATGGCCATTACTGATCCTCTAAAGCCCAGACTTTCTGCCACTGTTACTAAAGTGGTGATTGCAAGCATATGGATTCTGGCATTTCTGCTCGCCCTCCCTCAGTGCCTCTTTTCAAAGACTGAAGTGATGCCCAGAAGGACACTGTGCTATGTCTCTTGGCCAGGTGGCATTAAACAGCGTTTCACGTAAGTGTTTGAAATTCAGTACACTTTTGATAGACGTTTCTGTCTCTTGAGAGCGAAAGAACATAGTATTTACCAGAAGAGATCAGACAAAAGGTTGTAAAGATGCTAAATTAGACCAGAATATGAAAAAGTCTCAAGCAGGTTCTTTATAGCAGTGTGAAAAATATGGTATGCAGGCGGTACATCCATTTTCCTCTTGATTTTTAGATCAGTTTCTGTTATTCACAGATATTTTGCCTTTTTTATAGATTCATGTGTCCCAGATATTCCATAATGCCTGGCAAATGAAAGGGATAGATCCAGCCAGCTTTCCCAATCAATTCACTCAGTTCTCCTGTTTAAAGCCCTTGTTGTCCTGCTGAAAGCCTTGTCTGTGCAAGTCCTATGTACCACAACATAGCCTTTTGGTGGTCATAGGGGACCCCTTCCTCCCTTATTCATGTGTGGAAAAACTAATTGGATCCAACCAGTGGAGGGATTCAAATAATTTAACAACTGGTTTCAATGGTGAGTTTCAAATAATTTAACAACTGGTTGTTTCATACAAGCACCATTTTAACAACCGGTTCTGCCGAAGTGGTGCGAACCTGCTGAATCCCACCACTGGATCCAACCCTTTCCTCCAATGCTATCATTTCATCCACTCATTTGGCCATAGCACCCTTATCTATCTAGTTGGGCTCTGCAGAAAGAATAGGTAGTATTTATAAATGCTAAAGGGCCTTGACATTCTGATCTTCAACCCAAATTAGTCTTCAGTGATATAAGAATGTACAACTATTCCTGCTGTATCTCAGCAAGGGTATATCTAGTCCTGTTACTTCCCACAGTGGCTGTCCAAATGCTTCCACTAACCTCATCTCTGCTGTTTCCCTCCCTAATAACTCGTATTCTGTTTCTGAAATCAATGTTCCATTTAGCCATCATGGCTCATAGCCATTTATAGATCTCTGCTCTATTAATCTGTCCAACCTATTTTAAAGTTATCTTCAGTAGTGACCATTATCACATTTTGGGGCAGTGAATTCCCTAAATTAATGAAGCATTGTGCATAGACCTATACAGATTAATCTCCCAAAGGTACTGCGAGATTACCCCAAGACCTCCAGCAAAACAGGAATTTATGATCTATAATAATGCCTGCTGCTGCTGCTTCGAAGTGTAGTCAGATGCAGAACACCCAATTGGTAGCTAGAAGCAAAAGAATGGGAATTCTTTCTTTCATGCATGGCCCTTTTTGCTCCCTCCTCACTAGATATAAGAATATTAGGTGACGTGTTGGATTAAGATGTGGAGGCCAGTACGTGGGGGAAGAGTTCAGCATTTTTATCAACCTTATAAAGTTTAGCTCAATATCTAAATATGTTGGTAGACTTATTGTGACTTGATGAGACTGTTTATGTCCAAATAATGCACTTCCTCTTGTTTACAAAAAAAATTGTCTTCTAAGTTCAACTTTTATTTCTTCTAACCCCTCAGAAAGTAAAAATTAAGATATATGTGCTAAAGCAGCATAGGATACAGCAAGTCTCTCAAACAGTGGGTAAATTTGTGCTTTTACATATTTATTCTGTTAAAGCAGGATGTTTAGGATGTAGAAAAGTAAATATTGTATTTTCTCCCAATTTTCTACTTTTTGCTAAAATGTAATGAAAAAAGCCATGCCCTCACCCAATAGCTTCAGCAGTCCCAGAAATTACATATCTAAGGCCCCTTCCACACACGCAAAACAATGCATTTTCAAACCGCTCTCACAACTGTTTGCAAGTGGATTTTGCTATTCTGCACAGGTTCAAAGAGCACTGAAAGCAGTTTGAAAGTGCATTATTCTGCATGTGCGTAATGAGCCTAAGATGGGGAAGGAATGCTGTAATGTCCCAATGAAGCCAGGTAACTGCCTCTAACCCAGGAAACTGGTTGTTTTTCAATACAAACAGACATTTCTGTTGTGACCTTCTGAAACAGTGTTTCAGCTGAATGTTCTTGTGTTGCAGATACCATGTCTCTGTGATTGTCCTGGTGTACTGCTTCCCACTGCTTGTCATGGGGATCACTTATACAATTGTTGGAATCAGCCTTTGGGGAGGTGAAATCCCAGGAGATACATCAGACAAATACCAGGAGCAGCTGAAAGCAAAGAGGAAGGTACTGTTCCACTAGGTCTTCAATTGTTTTTGATGGTTGATTATCTCTGAAGCTCCAAGAAATGTGTTTTATTGTTAAAGTTGCCAACTTTTGCTTCAAAAATATTGGTCACATTGGAATAGCCAAGATATGGAGTCAGATAACTGGACACAGCAGATTCAGGGCAGATAAGATAAGATAAAAGCAGGGAAGAGCTGGGTGAATCAGCAGCTGAATTTGGGTGGAGCCTTGCAAAAAATGCATGGAACCCTACAGAGTCTGGAACTCACCAGCTTCTAAGTGCCCAGTGTAGTTTCTCTGATAGAACATGGTTTTAAGTTGAATTCAGCCTGACCACTTGACAACCTTATTCATGATTCTTGCATTATCCATGACCCGTCTATTCCTTCTCTGAGGTCTGAATTGTAGAGTCAATATTATTCCCACTGAACAGACTGAGAACTGAGACTGACTTTTAAGAACTTACTAAAGCAGCAGCATTTAGCTGGTTCTTTAATTAAATAATCTGGCAGCACTTTAAAAAAACTGTTTTTTAAAAATATGTAGGGATTTGTGTTAAAACAAAAGTTTGCTCAAGAATGAGCACTCCACTTGAATGTAAAGTCAAGCGTGATGTGATGTTTGCTACAGAGGGGAGCACAGGCAAACCCTAAACAAATGGAAATGTGACCAGAAACAGCAGGAAGGGATGCTGATAGATGGCTCCACAGGGCAGGGGAGAAAAAGTTTGGGGCAGCCAGACCAAAAGAGAGAGTGGGTGACCAGGAGTCCATACCGAAGTGGACACAGTCCCAAAGTGAGATGGTTAAGGTGCTCAGCAATAGCGGACTGCGCTCTGCTTGCTTAGCTCATGCTCCTTGCAGAAGTCCTAGGAAGCAGAGCGCAGTCTGACTTGGATTATCCTTATAAGTATTATAAATGTTATTCTTGAGTACTAATTAATCTAATAAGCCTTCAAGTTGTGACTACGAGGTTGGCATATTATCTAAATTCCGACTAGCTTATTCTGACATGTTTGGAGACATTTTGCTGCATTGGATTGTATGCCAATCTACTTTATGTTGCTATGGTTCTATATAAGTAAAACATTTCATTTTTGCACTCCAGTGGGAGGTTTCTTTAACATTAGCTGTAGCCCTTTTGGTACAATTTTGTCTTCTGTTGGCTGTGTGGTTTTGTACCAACCCCTTTTTCTGACTATGGTGGAACTCCTAGCTATGTCAGCATGGTAGGGTTGTTCCGGGGGCTGGGCTGACCTTAGTTGACCCCCAGAGCTGTTTGGCTCCCATGTTCTGGTGGAGTCACTGGCAGAGATATACTACAATTTTCATGGCATAACTCTATTTGCCTCTATGGGGGCTTTGAGGTGAGTTCTTTTTTTTTTTTACATTTTTGGGCCCCCCGCACTATCTTTGAATAGCTGAACCCATCACTCTTAACATTTAGGAAAGGGTAACACCCCATTTAATGTTAAAACCTGTAATGCAACTGCCAGTACTGTTGGTAGGCTTGTACTAATCAAATTCAGCCTAACCCTCGCCCATCTGTGTGCATATGCCATCAAGTCAATTCCAATTTATAGTGATCCTATGAATTAATAACCTCTAAAATGTCCTATCTGCCCATCTGTACGTACTGTAAATGTTCAAAATTTGAACAAGATTATTTCTGACATTCAGAAATCATCTGAGGATTTTCAGTTTGGTAGTTATACTGGCGTTTTACTTCTGGTCTCACTGTCACAGACAGTGGGAGGCAAGACAAGAGAGAGCAATTAGCAGATACATACCCTAATATTACTAACATAAATACTGATTCTAAAATG
Organism: Sphaerodactylus townsendi; assembly: GCF_021028975.2. Taxonomy (NCBI): domain Eukaryota; kingdom Metazoa; phylum Chordata; class Lepidosauria; order Squamata; family Sphaerodactylidae; genus Sphaerodactylus; species Sphaerodactylus townsendi. Next base: position 67,384,516 of record NC_059434.1, read on the forward strand.
AAAAAAAATACCTGAACTGACTCCATGTTTTTTTTTTCTTTCTCTTGCACACACCTTGTAGTTTCAGAACTATGAAAAGAGAGACTGGTTCTACTGCAAACTGCTGAATAATCAGTCCAATCCCTTCATCCCCTAAAAATATAAGTATTGAATAATTTCTCCATTTTTAAATTAGATTTTCACTAGAATAACAATTAGGAGGTATTGCCAATATTGTTAAGCTTAATTCCCTGTTTCTTGCCTGAGATGATTTTAAGTCATCTTTTTAAAAATTATTAGAATAAACAAAGAGCAACAAATATTCTTAAGTGACCAAAACTAAAAAGCAGCATAGTCACATCTAGAGAACTGGATTTGATTGCCCACTCTTTCAGATGAAGCCTGAAAGATCTGGGTGATCTTGGGCCAGTCACAATTCTCTGAGAACTCTCTCAGCCCCACTTACCTCACAAGAGGTCTGTGGTGGGCAGGAGAAGGGAAGGACTTTCTAAGCCACTTTGAGACTTCTTACAGGAGAGAAAAGTTGGGTATAAAAACCAATTCTTCTTCTTCAGTATCCATAATCAACAAATAACACAACCACACTATGAAAAAGAACAACACTACATAGTAAAATGCTGAGATTGAGGATAAACATTGTCCATCAAAGTAGATGAACCAAAGTTGTCACAGAGGAACATTCAATCAGTCCATTCAATGCCATGTGACTCTAAATATTTTCTTCTTATTATGAATGGTCAATACAACTAAGAACTGTAAGCTTAATGACCTCCTCTGGCTTGACTTTATTCCACTAGTTTACAAACAAAGATTGTCCAAATAAAATCTGTTTTCCCCCTAATCGTAGTTGTTAGCAAAATGATATTTTATCCATAACCATCATTATTGTAGCAGTGGTGAACCAACAAACCCCGCCCAAATCAATGCTAAATACAGCACAAATGGTGGTCTACCAGCTTGTATCCACCCTCATGTACTAAAGACTCAGGGGCATTCAAGTTTGTTTGAAAGGGTGGGAGCTGCTGGTTTCCCCCTCCCTTACAGCCCCCATTTCCCCTGTACTGTTCTAGAGGGTCCACAGACAAAACACCTCCATAACAAATTTCAGGGGTCCCAGTGGACAACAGTAGGAGGGAGCCATTGACGGAATCATCAGTCACTCTTCTGCTCATTTACGTAGCTGGTGACTTTGTTTACATTTTTCCTACTTCATTTTGGGGGCCTAAAGCAGCTTATATTCTCCTCTCTTCCATTTTTTCCTCACAACATCCTTGTAAGGGCACAGTGGAGTCTGTAACTGGCCCAAGGTCACCCCATGAACTTCCGTCAAGGAGTGGAGATTTGAGCTCGGCTCTTCCAGATCCAAGCCTAACACTCAAACCACTACACTACATTGGCTCTCTATTTAAGTGTTCTTGAGTCTTTGCTGTGTCTTGAACATGTTATAGGCCATTCTATGCAAATGAACCTAAAATATTAAAAAATATGTCAATAGACAGGGAGTTTGGCACAGAGAGAGAAAATGGAATGGAAACAAAAACTTGTGGGCTTGATTTACACAAGGGAGGGGAGATCAAAATAAGAATTTTTCAAATTAAAGTAGTAAAATCCATTAGCCTCCCTATTCTTTAATCTAATATATATTCAGTTCAGGGCAATCCTCATTTATTTATTTATTTATTTATTTATTTATTTATTGTTTAGGCTTGTATACCGCCCAACCCCCAAAGGGCTCTGGGCGGTGAACAACATAAGATTCAGTATAAAAAACATAAAATCAAATATAATTTAACCACTAAATACATAAGTTAAAAACAGCAATTCATACATAGTACAACAGTGTAATGTAATTTAGTTGTTGTGAGCTTTCTGGGCTGTGTGGCCAAGGATGTAGGGTATAGGGGGGGTTCTTGGGTTCGAACCCCCCGCCATTACATGTCGGAACTCCGCCCCCCATTTTTGGGTTTTAAAAATTTTTTAGTGTTTTTTTTTGTTTTTGGCCTGCAGGGGTTCAGATTTTAGGCTAGCAGTGCCAAAATTTCAGGGATGTTTTGTGAGACTCTCCTGATGATTCTACCCAGGTTTTGTGAACTTTGGTCCAGGGGGTCCAAAGTTATGGACTTTCAAAGGGGGTGCTCCATACCCCATTATTTCCAATGGGAGCTAATAGAAGATGGGGGCTACACGTTTGAGAGTCCATAACTTTGGACCCCCTGAACCAAACTTCGCCAAACCTGGAGAGCCTCCTAAAGATAACCTGAAAGTTTGGTGCTGCTAGCTCAACAATTTCACCCCTGACAGCAGGCACCCCCCAAATTTCCCCAGATTCTCCTTTTAAATCCACCCCCTTCGGGATGAGAGCCCAAATTCTCCTTTTAAATCCACCTTAAAGGGAGAATCTGAGGTCCCCAGTTTAAATATTGAAAGTGATGCTGTTTCAGGTTGGGGGATAATCCACCCCAAAACGGCGTCACTTTCAATGTTGTTTTAACTGGGGACCCCCTTGAAGGTGGATTTAAAAGGAGAATTTAGGCTCTCTAGTTTAAACACCATTGAAAGTGATGCTGTTTGGGGGTGGATTCCAGCATCACAGCAGCCACCCATGGGGAGGGGGTCAGATTTTGCACCGGGCTCCATTTTCCCTAGCTACGTCTCTACCCACAGGGGAGGGCAGAAGGGGCTGCCAGCTGCAGGCTGGGAGCCCAGTTGGGGGGAGGGCAGGGGAGTCTGCCATCCCCAGCCTCTGAGAGCTGCTTTTATAAGCACTGAGGCCAGGGGTGGGGCTTGGGGAGGCATGGCCATGCCCCCAGGAGCAGGTGGGAGTGTGGCCCACCCCCGAACCCCCCCTCATAAAAAAATCTATACCTACGTCCCTGTGTGTGGCAGTAGTCTGGTAGTTTTTGCTTCTGATGTTTTGCCTGCATCTGTGGCTGGAATCTTCAGAGGTATGTCACAGCTAGATATTTTCTCTCTGTGGCTCTCCTCATTCTTAGTCATCTTTGTAAGTTTATGTTGGATTCCCTCTAATATGGTCAACATTCTTCCAACTGTTGGCTGCATTATAGACTTAACTTCTTCCAAACTCCAAGAAATGAGAATACAAAGCCGAAAATTACCAGAGTTGGGAATTGGACGTACATTCATAAGAATCCCTTCCAGTTAACGGGGCTTTAAGAATGAAGTAGATGCTAAGTTCGGTGCTGTCGGAAGAAGGACAGAAACAGAAAGAGGTTTCCGGGCTGTATGGTCGCAGATTGTTCTTACCCTCTGCGAGACCCCTGGAAGATGCCAGCCACAGATGCAGGCGAAACGTCAGGAGAGAATGCTGCTAGAACACGGCCATACAGCCCGGAAACCACACAGCACCCAAGTTATTCCGGCCGTGAAAGCTTTCAACAATACATTGAATCTAAGTTCCATTGTCATCAGTGGAACTATTAATGGAGTCCATGGAGTTGCCATTGGATGTTCCCAGAAACAAATTTTGAAGCAAGATTTTGCTGCTTGAACAAAACTCTTGAGAAATATTGAGGGAAGCAGCAAGAATCTTTTTTTTAAAAAACAGAGCAGGGGCTGATTTTAAGTTTCTCAACCTTGCTGATGCTACCAGAAGGTTCCTCTTCCAATATCACTGCTGCCTTTCATGATTCTTCACTTTCATGTCATTTTTCCAGTCACAAAATTTTTCCATAAAATATATGAAGGTTTCAACATCATTGATACCTCATTAAATCAGCATTCTACGTACATTCAGAATGGCATGCACAGTGTGTATAAAAGTTGCCTTTTTAAACTGTATAACCTTTTCAAAGAGATCTGCAGTACCAAAAGCAAAGATCCAAAGAAAGATCCACACAAACAAAAAGCAGAGATCCAAAATTGTTGACAAATATATACATACACATACACACACACACACATTAAATGAGGAATAATCATTCATTCCTGGATCAAAGTAGTGACATTTCTGTAAAGGGTGACATGGATACATCCAGGTTTGCTAAGGACAGAAATGGTAAACAAGGGGATTTTTTTATTCTCTGGTGTTCACAATTTACCTCTGTTATGCTAGTCTGGTTCCTGTTGATATACAATGATGATAATGTGTAATCGAACAATTCAAAATGTGTGCAGGTGTGCAATAATAGCAACATTATTGACAAGTTCTGTCTGTATCTTTCTTAATTCACTTTTCTCATAATGGACTTGACTGGCATTTATTTTAAAAACAAATATAATTGTAAGTGGACACTCAGTGGGGTACTTGTATGGCTTGGCTTTCAGATCAGTGTATTGTTCCTTCTTCCTGTAATAAACCATAATGATCTTTTGATTTGAATGAATAGCAAAGTTGTTTTGAATGCAATTAGCTAAACACATAGAGGGTTATGTGGTTCGGCTTTTGATTACAAATGGGAAATACACAGTGGCACCTGCAAGTAAGACAGTGTGTGCCCAGGCAAAGCCTAAAAGTCCAAATTAATTGGAACTGTGGTTAATCCTTATTAACTGCTAGATCCCTGCAAAGAGTTCACAGGAGACCTTTCAGTGCACAAGAAACTTTGCCAAGAGAATGGCAACTAAGATAGAAGCAGAAGGACTATTTTGCAGTTGTGGAGTACCCTTTACTGCTTCTTTATCTGGAGCACAGCAAAATACAAAACGTAACTTCAGGAAGGCCTCTTTGATACACAGTTCTGTGAAAGTTGTGTTTAAAATAGAGGGAAACTCTCATTTCTCTTTCATTGTTACATTTAAATCTAGATAAAGGTTTCAATCTTGCCTAGAATTTCCATAACCTAAAGGAATTTTGCTGATTTCTCCACCCCACAGTGATATCGAGACTAGAATTCTATAATATTTAATATACATATATATAATATATATAATATATAATATACATCAATGTCTCCTCAAAATGAATTCGAAAATTTCAGTTGGTGCAGAATGTCACAGCTTGGCCATTACCCTGTTTCTCTGAAAATAAGACAACCCCTGAGAATAAGACGTAGTAGAAGTTTTGCTGAAGTGCTAAATATAAAACATCCCCCGAAAGCAAGACGTAGCAAAGTTTTTGTTTGGAAGCATGGCTGTAGAACAGAACACCAGAGTATGCAGCTATGGAGCAGAAAAATAAGACATCCCCTGAAAATAAGACATAGCGCATCTTTGGGAGCAAAAATTAATATAAGACACTGTCTTATTTTCGGAAAAACACGGTATTAGGAGCTGGAAGGACCATACATATTACTCATTCTGTACGCTCTCTACTGACTGCCCATCAGTTACCAATTAATTTAAAGCACTGAGCATCACAAGCAAACCATTCACAGCCTTAGAGTCTCATATCTGCAAGACCATCTCTCCCTCAATGCTCCACTACTACAGCTTAGTTCATCTGACCTAGGCCTCCTGCAAGTGTCAACCTGCAAATAGGCAAAGTCAACAACTGCCCATACACCTGCCTTTTCTGTTGTGGCAACTTTAAAGGATGGAAGTTCTACAGTGGCGTCACATCTCCACTGAGCTCCCTTCCCTCTTTATGTACTTTCCCCTCCAGGAATTCCCCAAACCTAGCAATTGTACACACTCCAGAGTGCTAGATTGTTATTTACTAACTTTATTTACAGTGTCTCTTTTCCCCTAAAAGCCAAGGCAGGTTACAGAATATAAAACTGCAACCAGATGACATCAAACAACCAATGAGCAATGCAATTGGTCTAGGGTTACGGAATGAGAGAACAACGTGATCAATAAACTGTCTAAGGCTAGGTATAGAAACAATGTAGATTAAAAGGTATAACACATTGTAGTAAAAGTATGTGATACCTACAATAAAAATTTGCAGGGGACTGCAATCCTATTCCATTAGAAGGTGCCCTCCTGGACTATACCATTCTACCACCATTCTAATCTCATTTGAAAAGTGCCCTCCTGAACTTTTCTGTTTTGAACATTATGCAGAATGATAGAAGTTTGGACCTCTCCTAACCTCCTCAGGAACCCCATTTGTCAAAGTGGTGGTTTTTTTCTGTTTTCATCATTCCTTTTTAAGCCAATATCAAAAGAGATCCATATGCTAGATCAGGGCATGAAAATGCAAGAAACTACCCTTTTCTGTTTCTCACACCTAACATAAAGTAAATCAGAGATTTTTTTGAAAAGATCATCTGTATTCTCATTGGCACCTCAGCTTTGAATTAGGCTAGTTAACTTCTCCATTTCAGCCATCTCGCATAACTTGTTCAGACACTTTCCTATCAAAAGCAATGAATCACATTTCCTTCTGCTCTGCCATTCGGCACTAGTCGCAAATTAGGGATTAATTACATTGCCACCATTTAATTTCTGATTTAGAAGTCTAAGTGCGATAAAGTACCACTGATGTATAACTTGGTAATGAACATATTTCAAGCTGGAGAATTCAGAGACCCCCCCCCTCCACACTTGGAAATTTCCAAACTGTTTCTCTAAATTAAATGAAGTGTCAAATTACAAAACTCAAAAGTGGAATCTGGTCTTATCTGATAGTTTTTTTTTATCTTCATTTTCTGAATAAAAGGACTATGCTCATCTGACATAAGAGCATGTAAATGTACATAAAAGAAACAAAAGGATGTTTTTATTTCAATGTTACAATCCCAAGTGTCACCTGCAAGAGCTTCCGTGGGGACTGGCCTTCCTATCAGTCTTATTTCTGGTTTTGAAGCCTCAGCAGTGGGAAAGCAAGTTTAAAATCACCTAAAGGGTTTTCAGGAAAGAGTTGGTGGATGGGAGAAAAAAGGTAATACTCTTGGGAGCAGCAGTGGCGTAGTGGTTAAGAGCAGGTGTACTCTAGTCTGGAGGAACCGGGTTTGATTCCCCGCTCTGCCACTTGAGTTGTGGAGGCTTTTCTGGGAAATTCAGATTAGCCTGTGCATTCCAACACATGCCAGCTGCGTGACCTTGGGCTAGTCACAGTTCTTCTGAGCTGTCTCAGCCCCACACACCTCACAAGGTGTTTGTTGTGAGGGGGGAAGGGAAAGGAGTTTGTAAGTCCCTTTGTGTCTCCTTACAGGAGAGAAAGGGGGATATAAATCCAACTCTTCTTCTTCTTCTTCTTCTTCTTCTTCTTCTTCTTCTTGTCCTTTAATTCTCCTCAGCAAATGCCTCCTCGCCATATAAGAATTATGAGACCAAAAAAAAATCCCATAAAATTCTTTGTCATTTAGGAATCCATGTTAAGAACTTTTGAATCAAATTTCACTACCAGCATTCACCATGAACCTATTACAGAGCTTAAACTAGTTTCCCTTAGGCTCTGTTTTATCCTTTTTCATAATGCCTAGACTGTTTATGGTTTCTGCTGCAGCATTTTTCCTCTTCACAATAATCCTGGCTTTTGCATTTGTTCCCATTGAATAACTTTTCCTGATTGCCCAATTTAATGTCAGTATTTGATTGTGATCAGATTGCTGCTATATTCATAGAAATATTTTCTCCATAAACATTGTGTTACATCAGAAAAAAGTGTTTATTTTTTCTCTATAATGAGCATGTTGTATTTTATTTGGACATCCAATTCTAGCACTTAAATCTACTGAGACTGTAAAAAGACAAAAAATATCAATTACTAAAAAAAATCCAAGAAATGGTTCATCATTTGTTGTTTGAAAAAAGATGGAAATGTTCAATTGCACTTGCAAAATGCTGAAAGAAAAGATGATAAAAATCATAGGTTACTTATATATCTTACTAGCATTCCGTTCCATTGACATCTTATTATGAGAGTAGAGGGTTCTAGTCTATTTGCTTCTTATTCTGAAAAAAATACACTGTATTCATTCACTGTTTTCACATTCGCAGCTCATGCTTTACTTTACTTTACATTACTTGGATTTATATCCTGCCTACCCCAGCCAAAGGCCAGGCTCAGGCCGCTTACATGTAGTTAACATATACAATCAATACATAACACAATAATTTATACAATCTATAAATAACATGCAGTACAATAGGCAATGTGAATCAATAGTTAACATTTACAAAATATACAAACTAAGGCATCTTTCCATTTCAGTCTTCAATAGTGGATAAATTTACTCAAACAAAACTCTAAATAAATAAATTGGAAATAATAAAATAAGAGTTCCCACTAAAACCTACTAGGCCTGCCCACACCCCTCCAAATCAGACCAAAAACAAAAAGGAGGTAGCCCACCCTGGTGCAAACAGTCCCCAAGTGGGCAGCACCCTGATAAAATGTATACCTTGTACCAATCATAAGAGCCAATGGCCTTGTTAGATTTTTAAGTTCCTCCTGTACTATGAACATGATGCTTATTTTACACACAAGTGACAACTTGCCACAGAATCAGCCAAATTTCCCACCATTCTCTTTAATGGTAGAAGTCAAGTAACATAGACTATACATTGGAAGAACATGAACACAGTTCATAGGAGGAGGAGTACATTGGATACAAAATTAACATTTTGTAGAAAACAAGGCATGGCCCCTGACCTTGGCCTCCAATTCATTTGAGTTTGACACCCCTGCTTGAATTTGATATGCTGCTGGCATGCTGCACAGTGTCCAAAGCAATTAGGGGACTTAACTACATCATGGCTTGAAGCGTCTAGTTTCCATCTGGAATGGCAGCCTCCCATCACTCCATCTGTAAACAGGGATGCAAATCCATGGGCTGAAGTAGCTAAAGGAGATTGGACATGTTGTGATGCAGGATTATCCAGTGCTAATAATGCTCACTTCTAAGCTAATGGCAGCCAAGCAATCCATTGAGGGATGTTGCTGGTTTGCTTTCTGGATTTTCTGCTCTACCGCTGTTTCCAAGCCATGATGTCCTATGTCCGCTTTAGGATCATTATGAAGCTGAAGTACTGTTTGACTTGTTACCATCATATTAAGAATTAGAATTCAGGTTGAATCTTACTTCATCACTTTTGAATTATAATCCAAAGGTTTCTTGGCTGAACAGAAGATGATTTTGATGAATCTGATTATGACTCATGGGCAAACTTGTTTTTTAAAAAATCAATCACACTGTGACCGTGAGATCGACATTTCATTAATTAGACAACCAGGAACTGTTGTCTTGGTTCTGATTTTGTTTTTAGAGGGTATGGAATGAGGATGAATCTAGAGAAGACAGTAGTATGGTATTAAAGGGGTTACTGGATACACTTGAGAATGGCAACTCTGTCTATGATTAATGGAATTATTGTTCACCCACTGAAATGAATTTACATTTTGAGGTGTTCCTGGATCCATCTTAGCAATTGGAGCTGCATGTGAATGTAGCCAGGACAGCCTGAAGGAGGAAGAGCTTGGATTTATACCCACCTTTCTGTTTTGTAAATACTCAAGATGGCTTACAAGCTTCTTTCCCTTCCTCAACTCACAACAGACACCTTGTGAGGCAGATGTGGCTGAGAGAGTTCCAAAGAACTGACTAGGTCACCTGGACCTAGAACAGTTCCACATGGCCTGCAAGACAGAGTTGTTCTGCCAGGCTTTTGGGGAGATCAGCCATTGAGGGTGCCATCCTCTGTATTTCCATATTCCATCTTTGGGACTCATACTCATTGCACAGCCGCCCTGATGAGCTGTGATGTTGAATCTGTGATTTTTTTGGAGTTAAGTTTGAATGTCTGTTTTGGAATGGTTTTAACTGAAATTTTAAAATCTAGCTGTGTTTTTATTGATCTGTACACTGCCCAGAGCCCTTAGGAGATGGAGTGGTATATCAAAACTGACAAATAAATAAATATAAAATATCTGGAGTTGCACACTTTGGCTATGGAAGTACATTGCTTTTTCTTGTGATAGACATTTTTACTGATGAATCCACATGCCTCTACTGATTCTCATCTATGGTAAATATTGCAATGTCCTGAAGAAGTGTGACTTTTCCATTTCTACAGCTTGACTCAAATATGACTCCACCTTCACTAACCTCTTCCAATGTGAGTTCATTATCACCTTGTAATCTAGCAACTTTGTAATATGACCATGCATAAAAACAAAAACAAAAAAACTTTGTAATATGAACAAAGCAGAAATGGCATTCTATACCATTAACAAAGGGTGCACAGATGTGCTATCAGGCCATTGGATTGGATTGAAAAATGTTGCAAGCAGGGGTGAAAGTTCCATGTGCCATTAAGAAAATGGTCCATCATCTGCTTCAAGCCCCACAGGAGAGAATATAACCTGTAAGTAATTAAAGTCATTTTCCCTCCTAGAGGTGACACATGCCCTATCACCCATTACACTCCTGCATTTGTTGCTCTTGCATTAGTTCATCAGTCTCCTGATTTCACATTTCATATAGGTATTTGCCATTCTTTTGATTGACTATCACAGACTCAACTTCAGAACAATATCCTATCCTCCGCCTCCATCACCACTAGATTCTAGGAAGCATGTTTTGGGACTGATACAATACTACGTGTGTCAGCATCCTGTAGGATTTGTTAAACCTCATAACATCACAACCATCAGATAATAGCTAATTAAACAAAGAAGTAATTGAACAAATTAAGCTGATTTTTACCTAGAAAAGTGTTTTTGATTGTGGTAAATTAAATTATTATTGGTTCAGTTACATTCCTAAATATGCCAGCAGCATTGATTAGTGGCATCTGGATATATTCCATATTTCTGACAATGAGGCATACATAGAAGAACTGTGCAGGTTTGAAAGACAAAAAGGTAGCTCTTCCAATTTCAGTTTTATGAAGGGCTGGCTAACGCGTTGCTTGAGGTGCCATGAAGATTTTAAACAAAATAACCCCCTTCTGACAGCGTAGACTCCACAGTTGAAACTTAAAAGTGATCGCTAATGAGAATAGACAGGAATAATTAGAGCAACAAAAATGATATAATTCTCCCCCCTAAAACACATACATAGCAACCTCATCTATATGCTGCATATTTTTTAAACTGCAGTATTAGGATGCAGAATGGAAGAAAATCCTCTTATTTCTTCAGAAAACTGGGGAGGCATTCAAGAACTCCAGCAAAGCGGGATCTCCAGAGTCATGATCAGGCTGACTGATGAGTCATTGTGTCTGCCAAACTGACACAAGGAACAACCTGCTCGTTGATAATTGGGGTAATGGAGTGTGGAAATGCAATTTGCTGTGAAAATTACTGTATGATGTAGAACGAAAACAATTTCCAACACTACTGGGTATTGATTTCAGTCTACTGAATCAATGATGGGAACGTTCAATCTAAGGCAGTGGTGGCGAACCTTTGGCACTCCAGATGTTATGGACTACAATTCCCATCAGCCCCTACAATTGGCCATGCTGGCAGGGGCTGATGGGAATTGTAGTCCATAACATCTGGAGTGCCAAAGGTACGCCACCACGGATCTAAGGCAATGCATTCCGCATCTACACTGGCTCTGTTGCATAGTCTGAAGTCACATGATGCGGCAACTTTGTTGCAGCTAAGCAGATCTGGTCAGCGTCTGGATGAAAAACTGCTTGGCAGCTCCACGCAGCCCTAATACATAAACAATATATTGCAAGCTCCTTTATACATAATGGTATCAGAACACTATCAAATTTGTGGCAGCAGGAACAGTGAAGGGTTTCAGACTGAAAAAGAAATACCATTTCAATTGCGGATGGTTTCATTACCTGTTTCAGATGAACAAATCAGATAGATAGACTAACAGATTCTTTATGTGGTCATTTGATCAGCATAAAAACGTTAAAAAGGGCTAAGAACTGGCAGTCATAATTACAAACTGTACTATTGGAGACCCTAGGACATCATATTGTACTTGCAATGTAAAGGAACTTTGCTGCTGACTGTGAAATATTAGCAACTTTATCCTCAAGCAGAAAATTATCTAACTAGTCATTAAGACAGCTGAAATAACAAAGATGACCGAAGTGCAAGAACAACAGAGGCAATATTAGACATTTCCTGACATCTCCATAAAATAGACAGTACAGGAGAATTTGTGAAATCGAATGTATCTCATTTGCATTAAAGGGACATAAACAGAGGCAGAGTGAGGGGAAACTGTGCCCGGGGCATGTGTGTGCCCCGCCACGCGCCGCCCCCACCCTTGAACATCCCCGGAATGTCCTGCCACACCCTGGCCACGCCTCTGCAGCAGCTCCTCCTGGGGCGTCCCCCCCTGTCCCGTGGGTGCTACGCCACTGGACATAAGTACACTTCCATAGGCCAGAGCTGAAATCTTCCTTTAAGTAAGATTGATGGAAATGCTCCCTAAAAATATTGGACAGGAATAAAAGCTACCTTCCATTGCTCTTTCATACATTAAGTTGCTCCATATGTATTTTGTTGTGTTGTTAAAACTTACACAGAGCCGCTCAGGAATGTCATATCCCCACCACCATTATTGCTGCCTGCCGCTGCTCAGCTGGGTGGCAAGGGGGAATCGGTGGCAAAACAGGAGATGCAATTGGTGTCCCCACTGTAATGATGCAATTTGTAGTGCCATTCAGAAATATGACAAGCAACGCTCTACAAAACTCTACGGCTAAATGTTTGGGGCAAATTCTAGAGTGTTCCCGCGGTATAATGATGTCACTTCTGGGTTTTTCTGGAAATTATGTTCTTACAATGGGGTCACTGATCACAACCCAACCTTCACCATCAGCTGCAGGTAATCCTTGCTTTGCAACCCTAGAAGTATTATATGTTGCCACAGGCCCCAAACTATTGGTTGTGCATATAAAACTTTGCTAAGTGCATTGTCCTCTTCCTCATGTATTGATGGATGCAAGTCCTTAGGTCCCATAAAAATGTATCTGGTTTTGCCCCGGTTGGCCCTGCTTGTAGGCATTGGGGAAATCAAACTACCCTAGCCACCATCCTACTTCATCTTTCGTTTGTACTTTTGGTGGACCGCTTCTTTGAAATGCAGGATTTACAGCATTAAAAGAAAACATTATTTTCTTTTTATTCATTATATAACCTGGACATTTTGCTTCTCAGCTCTCCCCCGCTCCCTCAAGACCTTTTGGGGCAATGAAATTCATATTCTCTTTGTGATTATTGCTATTGAAGCAGAGGAAAGGAATGAAGTCAGAGGTCTTGAGTAATTTTTTTAAAAATCTCAAGGGCAACCAATTTGTTTGCCCCTTGCAAAGCTGCCTTGTCCTTTGATGTATTCATTCAATTTGTTCCCTGCTTTTCAACCTAAATGGCAAATCAACATGTTCACCCTCCCCACAACCAAGTTTCATTTAAAGTTGAAACAATAAAATGTCCAGAGATGGGCCCATCCCCAGATTCATTTCTGTCCCTCCCCCTGCCTCAGAAGCCGCATCCAAGGGGAAAGCAACTGGTAGGGGCTGCAAGAGTGACCTCAAACTCAGTGCAACTGGCAAGGGATCTGTGGGGACCCCAGAAGATCAGAAGGGTCAAAGAAAAAACAGCAGGAAGTGTGGCAGCTTCACATTGTAAAAAGAAGCAGGAGGCCAGTGGGGAAGAGGGATCACACAGCAACATGGGCCATTACTGGGGCTCGGCAGGCTTGTGGGAAGTCAGCCTGCCAGTTGGTAGGAATTTTCTCCCTGGCAGGCCTTCTAAGTTAGCCAGTCAGGGGCTCACCGGAAGGTCCAGGAGAGAGCAGGGATGAAGGAAAAAGCTCCACCCTACTCTGATAGGCTAAACCATCTGGGGGCGGGGGGGAGAGAATGTGAGAGCTTGGGGGACAGGTGGAACTAAACCCAACCCATATAAAGCACTAATCACAACAAGCCAGCAATGGCTCCTGATCCTGAACTGTGGGAAACCAGATACTGCAACCTTTTCCTGTCCCCACTGTGAGGCTTATTTTTTTATCCCCAGTTTTCAGAAATGAGGCTGTCACTTCTTTGGACCACTGTGCCGTTTCATATGCCTGGAACTGGCAGGACAGCAACATAAAAAATAATGAGAATGTTTCTTCCCAACTGACTTCAAAAGACACTTCTAGAAATTAATTCAGTCAGACACTTAAGGGAACACTACTTGGTCAGAGATCGAATCCAGAATTAGCCATCTGGCCATGTTTTCCAGGTGGTGGTCCCATTTTTTAACTGTACAAAAATATCATTAATCTCTCCTCTGTTGGTGATTGTGCTAAATATAATGCACATTGTGCAAATCGACTGGAAAGGACTGTTTTGTAGTAGAACTAATGCGAAGGGATTATTTTGTTTCAAGGGATCAGAATTTTTTTCTTAAAATTAGTGATCTCAGGCCTCTCTTTCTGGGCCATCTGACTCTCTAACTGGTTTCTGTTGAACTGGATATATTATCACCATCAGGATCTGTACAGAAATGTATGGTTTTAATTGACAGATTTTATTTACTATTTATGAAACACTGTTTATGACTGGAACCTGAGCCTGAAAGGGAAGGGCCAGTATAAAAACCTCAATAAATACATAAATAAATGAAATGGTACATGTGCACTAGGGCCACTTAAAATATTACATTTTAAAGATAGTAAAATGTTTAAGTGCATCTTTAAATATGTAAAATATTAATGAGACACGTTTTTATGTAAAATATTAATGAGACACTTTTTTTTGAAATTGTGAAGAAGGGTGGCAGTGCACACTACACAGACAGAATTCCAACTTCACATTGGACTGCAGGTAGGGGTCATGTTTGTATCACATGATGATACAAACTTTCAGTGGCATATTTATTTATTTATTTATTTATTCATTTATTTGTTTGTTTGTTTATGAGATTTATAAGCCGCCTCACCCCGGGGACATGGGGTACCCTATGTCCCTGGGCGCCCCCTAGTGGAGGGCGCAAAGATTTCAGGTTTGTTTGTGTGTGTTCTCTATTTTTAGTGTTTTTCCAGTTTTCGGCCTGCAGGGGCGCAGTTTTTAGGCTAGCAGCACTAAACTTTCAGGGATTTTTCAGGAGACTCTCCTGATGATAATAATTAAGCAGGAGGTTTAGCCAGGGGTCCAAAAGCTATGGACTCCCCAAAAGTTGGTGTCTCTCCTCCATCCCCCCATTGTTTCCAATGGCAGCTAATAGGAGATGGGAGCTACACCTTTGAGGGTCCATAACTTTGGACCCCATGAACCAAACTTCACCAAACCTTGGTGGTATCATCAGGAGAGTCTCCTAAATATACTCTGAAATGTTGGTGGTGTTAGCTTAACAATTGCACCCCTGACAGCAGGCACCCCCCAAATTTCCCCAGATTCTTTTTTCAAATCCACCCCCTTTGGCATGGACTTAAAGGGAGAATCTGAGGTCCCCAGTATAAACATTGAAAGTGATGCTGTTTCAGGGTAGGGGAAAATCCACCCCAAAATAGCATCATTTTCAATGTTGTTTTAACTGGGGACCCCAGATTTTCCCTTTAAGGTGTGTTTAAAAGAAAAATCTGAGCTACCTAGTTTAAACATCATTGAAAGTGATGCTGTTTGGGGGTGGATTCCACTGGGGCTGTTTTGTGAGAGATGATGCTGTTATTTGTTTGGTAAATGTTTTGCTGGGGGTGATTTGTGAGAGATTTACATGCTTAATACACTTACATTGGCTTGGAGCTGTTTCTCAGGCTAACAACCTACCTCATAGGGTTGATGTGAGGACAAAATTAGGAAAGAGAATTGGTGGGGAGAGAGCCATATATGTTTTGCTGAGGGTGGGTGGTGTTTTGTGAGCTGGTGCAAAAAATCATTGTTTGGTCGTGGTGGGGGAGGATGGCCACCCATACAGGGGGGGCCCAAATTCAGGTTTTGTCCCCAGGCTCCAGTTTACCTAGATACACCTCTGCAAACCTTACACTGAGTTGTCAAAGTAAATTCTGTCTGCTCTGACTGGCATATCACCTGCTACCTGATCCTTTAAACTGAAGGTGCTGCGGACTGAACCTGGGGAATTCTGCGTATGAAGATACTCACCAAGCCATAGACCTTCTCCCTTATTGTCTTCACACACAAGCTACCTGTATGTGGAAACTAGCACATGAGGAAGAGAGTCCTACCTGAATGTCACCTTCAGCATAGTGTAGTGTTTAAGAGCAGCTCTTTCTAAGCTTGATAACCAGGTCTGTTTCCCCACTCCTCCACACAGAGTCTGCAGGATGACCTTGGGCTAGTCACAGTTCTCTCAGAACTCAGACCCACCTACCTCATGAGATGTCTGTTGTGAGGATCAGAAGGAAAGGTGATTGTAAGCTGCTTTGAGACTCCTTAAGGTAGAGAAAAGTGGGGTATAAAAACCAACTCTTCTTCATTTGGCTGGATTTCGCTTACATGGACACTGGGTCATGATTGGCTGAAGCTCCCTGCTGAATGTGCACATGATGGCAGATTCAGGGTTTGCATGTAATACTCTTGATGAAATGGCTCTTTGGCTATTTCCCCATGATGTAAATGTTTCAAAAGGCACTGGAGAATGATATACAAGTCAGACAGTACCTAGTTTGTACCAGTGATTCCTTCCTTTTAATGCAGTAATTGGTTCTGTTAGCTCATGTTGGGTTGATGTGAGGATAAGAACCGTGCATTCCACTTTGAAAACTTTGGAAGAATAGTGGGATAAAAATGCACCAAGTACATCAATGAGATTGTGTGGCACATAATGGTCATAAATAAAAGTTTTCATCCTTAAGACAGCTGCATGAGATGAGACAAAAGGATCTGAGATTTTTAGGCAATTCTCTTCTGGTTCCCCCCCCCCCTTTTTTTGTGGCAAGAACTGTTTCTTTTTTTAACTACTTTGGAATCACGTTTATATCTCCTGGTGTCTTTCCCCCTACCCGGATGTCACTTCATGTCTCCTCGTTCATTCCTCCTGCCACTAAACTTCTCTTGAACTGTCTAAACCCATCTGCCAGGCATCAAGGAGAGGAATAAAATGAATGGCATCCATTCATTTGTGATTGTTTGTTCATTTTACATAACTTGACAAAAAGGATGAGCAAGGCATTCTCAGTTCATCATGATTTCTCTCAAAACAAATACCCACCTGTATAAAGCAATAGCAGCTATCCATCTGCTGGCGTTCTACAGATCAGCTTTTGCAATCTGCCACAGAGAGCAAATGCTGTTGGGAGAGAGTCCTTATAGTGAGTCTTTTAGAAAAAAAAATAGCTTGATGATGACAACCTTGACTCCTATTCACTAATCACTTATGGATAGATATGATTGCATGCAGGTGGGAGTTGCAGGCCTCACCCCACTCCAGTTTCCATGCATTCAGAAAGGACTTTATATTTGTACAGCTTATATGCATGTAAGCTCTATTCAGATATGTTTGCATGAATAGACCAAAGTGCCTGGAGAGAGAGTTCCCATCCGGGGCAGAGCTTTTATCATTGCCCTTTCTATCCCCTCTGGATTCATCTGTTGATGGCAATTAGATTTGTTCCATCATGTGGTTTGTTACTGTTTGCTCATACCTTAAGCCACCTGAAGTCCTCATTCAGTGGAGAAAATAAATCAAACAATGTAAGAAAAGGCTTGTTGGATCAGACCAGTGGTCCATCTACTCTATTGTCCTGTTTCACACAGTGGCCCTAGAGGAAAAAATAAATGAGGCAGTGAACTATGACTTCTGGCTGTCATGCCCCCACAGAGGCTTTTGTTATTTCCCCATTAAGCTTTAGTTTCACCATAGTTAGCATGGTTTTTGTTCATTGTTAAGTCTTCTAAGGGAGGGTATTTTAGTTAGCCCCTGTCCCTTTAAGACATTTCTCAATAGGCAGTTTCCTTTCTTTACCCAGCAATCCCCTGTTTTAGTTCTAGCAGCCAATCAGTCTGAGTGAGGTGCTAAGGGTAGTTGGAGACCGGAATATCTGTGATGTTCATATTATTATATGGTGGTCCATATAACATGACAAAGACTGAAAGAACTGAAAGGAAGCAAGACGCAGTGGACTTTCTTGACAGCAGCCAAGAGAAGACACAGTCTGCAGCTTCAAACCTGCTCAAGACAAGCAAGTACTCTGACTAAGATAGACCCAAGGGAGGAGTTAGAGTCTTGTTTCTCTCAAGTGATAAACCCATTATAAGAACTGTTGAACCTGGCTTGTGTCTCCTCCACTCTGTCCTAGCCAAGTACAGGGCACCTCAAACAGATTCACTTGGGGGGCAGAACACTGGCATTTCTCCCTTTTTGGAGCACTCCTCTGTGGTACATGCTCCGTCTATTCCCAAAAGTCCCATCACAAGGAGCAGCATTTCAGGTGATCCAGAGGACTTCAGGAAAAAGAGGGATCTGTTCCATTAATGGTTCATTACATCTAACCCTACCTCTCATCTCAATAACAGTAACAAAAAATTAATGCTTTTTTCTCTTTGTTTCTACATGGATGACATTGTTCTGGGTGGTATCGATCCTTGTTTGGAACAAGGGGAGAGGAATCTCTAGCCTGTGGTGCAACATGTGTGGTGTTTTTTGTTGAATTAAGCCACAAGTGCACTCTCACTCATCAGTGGTACTATCTGCTCTGGCTGGGCAGGTAATCTATAGAGTGAGCTAATTCCAGCCTTAGTGATCAGCGGTGTCAAAAGTGACACCAGTGAACCATTTGTTATGTGTTTGCCAATAACTTTTTGTGTGCAACTATGCACGTGGCCAACTGCTGTGAGGATACAAAATGTCCAGATATCTTGATTGCAGACCAATTTATATGGAAGAATACATTGATTTGAAGAGCACTTACTTCAATATGCAGACTCAGGAAGACGGCATTAAAAAAATCATTTCAGCAAGCTGCTAACTTAATTAGACTTTAATTCCCCTCTCACTTGCTAGATGACGGCCATGTCTCAATATATTTAAATGGGTCTAATATTTCACAAGGAGGAAATCTGCACATTAATCAAGGTGTGGGCGTGCATTTTGTAAGTGCTGAAGGTCCAGGACTGTAAAAATGTTTCATTTCCTGTCATTCCCCAATGAGCTAACAAATGTTGGAGCAGTTAAGCCAGGGGTGCCCAACTCTGGTGCCCCAGATGTTCATGGCCATGCTGGCAGGGGCTGATGGGAATCGTAGTCCATGAACATCTGGGGCACCAGAGTTGGGCACCCCTGAGTTAAACAATGAAAAAGCGGAGAGCATGAAATCTTTAGAAGGAAAGTCAAGGCATTGCAAAGCAGAATTAATATTGTAATTAAAATGTTGGACTAGGACAGTGGTGGTGAACCTTTGGCACTCCAGATGTTATGGACTACAATTCCCATCAGCCCCTTCTATCATGGCCAATTGGCCATGCTGGAAGGGGCTGATGGGAATTGTAGTCCATAATATCTGGAGTGCCAAAGGTTTGCCACCACTGGACTAGGACCTGGAAACGCAGGTTCAAATCCCCACTCATGCCATGGAAGCTTGCTGGGTGACTCCTGGCTAGTCAGTCACTCACAGTCCTGACCATGGCTAGTATTTGGATGGGGGACCTCGAAGGAATACCAGGATTGTGATGAGGAGGCAGGCAATGGCAAAACACGTCCAAACATCCTTTCCTTGAAACCTGTATGAGGTCACCTTAAGTCAGCTGTGACTTGATGGCAAAAAAAAAAAATACCACAGTTAACCAAACCAAACAGGGAAACATCTCAGCATATTATGAAAACCTAAGAGACAAGTACATTTCCTGAAAATTGGGCTCCTTTTAAACACAAATGTTGAGAAATCAGTTCAGTCTGAACATGAAAAGATGCAAAGAACTGATGTTTGTCAGAGCTGGGGGAGGGGACTTTGCCAGTTCCTGAAGTTTTGGGGCTGTGCTATGGAAAAGTTTTCATTACTGTCCAATAGAGGTCAACAAATGGGACAGCATCTTTTTAACTCCCTTTCTTGCCTACATGCATTCGTGGATAAGCAGGGCTTCTGTTTGCATCTCCTGCCTCTGATCCATATAAAATGCACTATATAAACCCAAAATCTGCAACAGAGGCCCTTTCTGCACATGCAGAATAATGCACTTTCAATCAGCTTTCACAATTGTTTGCAAGTGGATTTTGCTAGTCCGCACAGTAAAGTGCATTGAAAGTGGATTGAAAGTGCATTATTCTGCATGTGCAGAAGGGGCCAGAATCGTGAAAATAAAGCAGGAGTCTAATGGTGCCTGAAAGATTAACAACATTCATTCCAGCCTAAGTTTTTGAGCATCAGAACTTACTTCATCACATGTACGAGATGTAAATCCCTAGCAAATGTATTTTGTTATTGATTTAGACTCTCCTCTCTTTTTCACATCTCTCCATTCCCACCATTCTGCTGCTTACAACTATAAGAATGAACATGTACACTAAGGATGTTCATTTCATGCATCCAATAAAGTCAGCTCTGACTCCCAAAAGCTTAGGCTGGAATAAATTTCTGCAACAGAACATGGCTAAACCTCTGAAATGATAATGATGAAAGACCCCTTTTCAGTATCTTTTTTTTTGCTTCTACCCTGCCATGCCTGTATATTCAAAAAAATTCTTACATTTCTTCAGAGTTCTGACATATGAAAGCTGACAACCTTAACATGGATTTATTACAAGGAATGAAAGACCCACCTGCCTGTGTAGTATTCAGAGATTGCCCTTTTTGTTTCCAGGTGGTAAAAATGATGATTGTCGTCGTGCTGACATTTGCAGTCTGCTGGCTCCCCTACCACATTTACTTTATAGTTACTGGCATCTATGAGCAGTTGAACCGGTGGAAATACATTCAGCAAATCTATCTAGCCACGTTTTGGCTGGCTATGAGTTCTACCATGTACAATCCCATTATCTACTGCTGTCTCAACAAGAGGTAAGGCTATCTTTGCTTTTCAATTGAAAAAAAAAGGAAATTCAAGGCAGATGATAGATACCTGCTATAGACACTCCACCCTCTTTTTAAAAAAATTAGTTGTTCAAAACTTTTGTATTGAAATAACAAGAAAACACACTTCTATTCCAGATTAATAAATGTGGAGCAATTTGTGCTTCCTGGATTTAAAATCGTACAGTCGGAAAAGACCACAAGGGCCATCTAGTCCACCCTCCTGCCATGCAGGAACATACGATCAAAGCATGCCCGACAGATGGGCATGCAGCCTCTGTTTACAAACCTCTAAAGAAGGCAACTTTACCAACTTCCAAGGCACTCAAACAGCCCTTAATGTCAAGACGTTCTTCCTAATGTATAGGTGGAGCCTCTTTCTGGTAACTTGAATCCATTGCTCCATGTACTAGTCTCTGGAGCTGCAGAAAACAACCTTGCTTCATCTTCAACATGACATCCCTTCAAATATTTAAACACTAGCAGTAAAGCCCCTTGCTGGGAAGTGCAAAAAGATCACTGAGCAATGCAATGCAGTTATTCCAGTACCATTTTAGACAGCAAGCGGAAGGCCATTTATTTAAATGTTCCCTCAAGGGCAAAACTCCCTGCACAAAATGAGTTAGCATATGAAGAAGGAGGCTAGGCAGAAGAACCATTCCAGCTGTGGCATTTAGTAATGAGCTCTTTTTAAAAAGTCTGATTTTATAATACTAGTATGATGTGCTACAAATTTCAGGGGTGGAAAACTATTTTACAAAACTTAGGAACCCTACTTTTGTATTTACTTGGATGCCAGTTGTCAGGTCCAATTGTAGGAAGGGGAGAATTGGGCACCCACATTTGTACAGTGATGTTAAAATGCATTCATTGTTGAATCCCCCTTGATTTCAGAACAATATGTAGATATCTGCTAGTTTCTATGTCTTGGTAATAACATATGTTGTGTGTCTGCATTAAATTTCAAGGTTGCATGTTAAAACAAATGTGTGTGCTGTGTCAGCGGTGCACCTAGGGCATTGTCTCTACCTTTCCCCATGTGAATGCTGTCTGACATTTCCGTAACTTACTTCTGAGTAAACAAGCATAACATTGAGCAACAGACTTATAGAGAATATTAGCATAATACCCAAATGTAAACAGGACCTAATGCAATAACCATTTCAGAATACCATTTTGAAATCTCTTTGGGAAATGTGCCAGGGAGTACATTATAATTGGTATATTGTATATGCAAATATTTTGAGATGACTGCAAATGCCTAATGAGCAAATTCATTACCATCTTTCAGCCTTTCCACCTAATACCTGCCACTTACAATTTCATTTTAATATACAGGGATTTAATCCCACCATCAAGCCTAAAAACACTGAGTTCCCCTCCACCAAATTGATCCTATTGTAATTAGTACTGTCAAATTATGAAACATTCATGTTTAGATAACCATACAGAATTGCCAGACATCATGCAATGGCAGGAGATCTCCCAGTAGCAGCACTCATTGTCAACATCACATCTGGGGAAAATCCAGATGTTATATTGAATAGCTCTAAAAATTACTGGAAGCCATAGAGTTTTTGGCAATTCCTAGATATATCCTTCATTACTGCCAGGTTTTTCCCAGCTGTTGGTGATGATACTGCCAACATTGGATGGTCCCCACATGTCTCCAGCCCCAACCTGCTGCTGGTTGCCTTGCCAAGCTTACCATGTAATGTTAACTACAGTGGACCTCAGACAGATAACAAAGCATAACAAAACCTAGTCATATATAATAATATACAATAAAGTTAAAACAAGTAAAACAAGGAATGTACAGATTTTGGGGAATTAATTCACTGAATATAAAACAAGTTGTCCAACCTTAAGTAATATCACATGATATTTTGCAAGCTGGACTGTGAATGGGGAGTTATTTCCCATAAGAAACATTTTAATCACCTCCTCTTCAGTGCTAATATACAATCTTTCAATCAAAGGATCAATAATCTTCGAGCGAGCTGTCTTATAAAAAGAACATCTGAAAAAAAAACATGGTCAATAGTTTCCAACTCCCCAGATTTAAAAGGACAGACTCTCTCCACCCTAGGAATCTAATTACATTTCCCTTTTAAAATGGCAGACGGTAAGGCTGAATATCTAGCAAGTGAATAAGCCCTCTGTGGCTATTTATTTTGAGCAGATAACAGTGGACCTCATTTCCCTGTTCCTTACATATAGCACTATTTATGTCAGCGCAATATGGATTCAGTAGTATCATGTCTGAATCATATAAACATAAGCAGTTTTTTCCTGCTTCTCGCAAACGTCCAGCAACGGAGGAAGACACTAGCAGAGCGCAGTCCAATTGATTACAGTTGTTACATACATACATACATAAGCCTTTATTGGCATAGTCAGAAGGAGTTACACAAATCGGGAACAATTGCATGAATACATGACAGATAAAAGGCCCCACAGGGAGCACAACAAATACGTTCTACTGGGAACTCTCAACTATCTCCGCAATGAAATTGGTGATCTCTTCACAAAGACTGGGGTCCGAGTTGTTTAACAATAGAGATAACCTAGTCACATCCTACATGTGAGCTCCCAAAGGCACCTGGTGGGCCACTGCGAGTAGCAGAGAGCTGGACTAGATGGACTTTGTTCTGATCCAGCTGGCTTGTTCTTATGTTCTTATGTTCTTATTAGATCAGGCAGCCCAGATTGGAAGAAAAAAATGTAAGTTGGTATATTTAGATCTGATGTTATCAAATCTGGTGCAGTGCAAGAGTTGGTGAGTCAGGGTTTCAACCACATTAAGTTTGCAACTGCATAACCTTGCGGATTTATCTAAATTGCTGAACCTACCCTTTAATAGGGCAGAGGGCATAACGTTAAAACGCGCAGTGGTAAGGGCTGTCCTTGCGCGTGGGCTCGTTAAGGTATGGAGGTAATAGGCCATACGTTTCTGCTCAAATGGAATTAGGAGTTGTGTTGGAGAGCAGGTTCGTTTGGCTGCTAGATGTACATTTGCAAATTCTAGAACTAAAATCCAATCTCTGAGGCTATTGTTCGCTTCTGGATTACAATTGTTATTACATTGAGAGTTTTGATCTCTCTTCTTCTTAGCAGCCTTGAAGTTTCTTAACGAAGTCGGCACTTGTCTAGATTCCGACTAGTTTTGCTTTATTGCTTGTTTTGCATATTTAATTGTACGGTTGTACATATGTTGATATTGTTACTTACAAGTAAAATCTTTTCACTCAAGTGGGAGGTATCTGTTTTTGCAACCGTTGTTTCAGCCTGGTTGGCACATATTATCTCTTGTTTACCCTGAATCATACAAAACGCATGTGAATGCAGAAAGACAGGGTATAAAATTTTAAAACAAATAAATTTGAAAAATGATCTGAGGAGCTGTAAATTCCCCACATATAGTTGGTAGAAGGTTTATCTAGATCGTTTCATGCTGTGCACATAGGGAATTGTATGTTGGAATGCTCCCAGAAACAGCAAACAAAATTCCCTGCACATAGAAAACTGAAATAGTTTTTCCTTTGATATCCCAGTTTTCTACATCCAGGGAGACAGGTTAGTTTTCTACAGGCCAGGGAAATGAAATGCTTTCATCATGTTACTGAGATGTACCCTGTAATATAAATACTTTGTTATTCTCAGGTTCCGAGCAGGTTTCAAGAGAGCTTTCCAATGGTGTCCTTTCATTAAAGTATCTAGCTATGATGAACTGGAGCTGAAGTCAACCAGGTTCCATCCAACCAGGCAAAGTAGCTTATATACTGTTTCCAGAATGGACTCCAGCATGACTGTCGTGTTCGACGCCAGTGTCAAAGAAAGCACCAAGTCCAGCCGGAGGAAAAAAAACCCTCCACAGGAAGCCAGTTTTAATGGCTGTTCCCGGATGAGTTCCAAAACCACTTCCTCAGTCTCAAGTTACATCACCTCCCCGTGTACATCTGTGGATGAGTACTCCTGAACCCACGTGAAATTATTCAATGGATGGTGAAGAATGCAGTGAAGAAATGAGACAGTGCTGCTCTGCCTCAGAATCAAACCCCCAGGCTTCTGAGGGGCGACGGCATAGGTCCCAAATGCTGACTGCATGTAGATATACGTGTGTCATCCTAAGCCTTTTTATTTACTCATTTGGGCCCAACTTTGGACTTTGTGTTCTGGGAGGAAAAAAAATGAGCTACCTACCTGCAGGGTTCCCAGCTCTGGATTGGGAAATACCTCGAGATTTCGGGGATACAGCCTGAAGGGATTTGATGAGGGGAGGGACTCCGCAGGGCATAAAGCCAATCCACCACGCAAAACGGCCATTTTCTCTCGGTGAACTGATCTCTGTCACCTCAAGATAAGTTGTAATAGTGAAATATCTTTAGCCACCATTTGGAGATTGGCAACCCTGACTCCTGTTTACATCTGCATAAGGAAACAAGGCCAAGCTATCAACAGGAACGTTTTGCAGGAATCGTACAGTACATATCCATAACAGATATCTGACCATTGTCATTGATTCAGACGGCTGTCGGTTCTCATCTGAGTTGTAGGACTGCAAAACTGGCCAGTTAGGAAGGCATTAAAATTGGTAGGTTTCTCCTATTCAATTAAATTACTACAGAACATTTTTTAAAAAATGGCCTACATTTAGAGAGAGAAAGGACCTGACGTCTGCTGAATCAGACTACTGGTTCATCTAGCCTAGCATCATCAATGCTGACTAACAGCAACACTCTGGGATCTCAGGCACAGGTTCCCCGAGCCTGCTACCCTTTGCTTGGCAATCCCAGGGACTGGGACTGGGAAATTTTCATGCAATACATGTTCTCTCACACTGAACTACAACTCCTCCCTCCTTGGCTGACCTATCCTGGGGCACAGCTGGAGTTAGACCAGCACTGAATGCAGAAGCAGATGGCCTGTCTTCTACAGAGTTCTCAGGTCATGAATCTGAGATTTGCTTTGTGCCTTTAAAATGACCGGCAAATTGGGAAATGTGGCGATCTGGGCTTCTCTGGTACACTCTTCCTAGTCTTCATATGAGATTCCCTTTCCCACCTGCTGTGCAGGACATCTGAACTATTTTTGGTGGGAATATGGATGGAAGGAAGGATCAGGAAGACACTGGCAGAAGAAGCCATTGCTGTCACATCTCTCTGTTAGTAGAGTTTCAAAGACAGACAGCAAATCTCCTCTCTGAAAGCTACTAAATTCTCCACTCGTAAGATAAGTGAAGTTATGACTGAAAACTGTTGGTGAGCTTGTCTGTATATCTTCAATTCCCATCATCTGCTTCACTTGCCAAAAGTAGGCAACGTTTGCCTTTCAAATAGCAGTAATATTTAGAAGAGAGAAAAGTCAGTGAGAAGGGAGCCACGAAGATACAGGACATTCTGATCTCAATGACTGGTAGCAGGGCCGTCTTAACAGCACTATAGGCCCTTGGGCAAAGCAATGCGTAAGATACGTACATGCACATGTGGTTGCAGAGGTGATACTAAATCAGAGGCGAATGTCAATGTCCACTTGTTATCATAAAAATTAATGTTAATATTGTTCATTATCTTTAGTAAAACACTTGCTAAATATGCATTTTTCAATAACAAATATTTATAGTGTAATATAGTGCAGTATTTATTGACAGCAAGTCACAACACACATAGATTAGCATGGGACCCCTAAGCTTGTGGGATCCCAAGCAACTACTCAGTGTGCCCATGCATTAAGATGGCCCTGGCTGGTAGGCTAAGTGGGAAGCCATACACGGTCCAAGGACTATACATAGCTGATCACTGACCTTTACCAGCATTTTCAGCTTTTTCTGGTGATTTGAGTCACCATTTGAATGACTGTTTCATCCAGCTTTATTCAAGCAGTTGTGCACACCAGTAACACATTGCAGGAAAACTTAGCAGTCCTCCCCATACACTTGATATAGTCCATGCATCTTGTGTTTTTAAGCTGCACTAAGATCACATGGAAGGATTTGTGCCAAAGGTGCCAAACCACACTACCTAATTTGAGAAGAAAGGTATATAACACAATTTTAAGACAAATTCTGACTACTAAAGTGCCACACAGCAGTCATACACAGTGACCAACAGGTAGTGTAAAGTGCCATCAAGTCATAGCTGGTTTATGGCAGTCCTGTAGGGTTTTCAAGGCAATAGATTAATGGAGGTTGTTTGCCATTGCCTGTCTCTGTATAGCAACCCTGAACTTCCTTGATGGCCTCCCAGGCTGACCCTGCTTAGCTTCCAAGATTTGACAAGATCAGGCTTCCCAGGGCCATCCGTCAGGGGAAAAGTTCAGCACAGCCGCCAGACACAGTGACCACCAGACTCTACATCAAAATCAGCTGTTAACATTGTTGATAAATATGAATATGTTTACATTGTTGAGAACAGTTATTCTACTTCAAACTAGTTTGTTTGTACAGGTTTAAATATTGTAATATTTTTAAAGTATATGTCTTTACACATGTGCAATATTACAAGATCAAAAGATACAAAATAGAAAAAGTGACAAAGAGGAGTTTGTTCTTGAAGCTTTTTTTATTGCTACTGATGTATGCTGGAAACATTTGCTTTACAGTATTCTGAAACTTAATATTAGAATGTTGCTGCCTTGTCAAGAGATGCCCTTAGTCCCAGATACCATGTTAATCACAAATTTCATATATAAGGCCCTTTATTATTCTAGTACATGATATATTTTATTGGTCTGTATGCTCTATTGCTCACTTGCTGAAGGCACAAACAGACATGAAGATGACAATAAATCTCCATCTATCTTTGAAGGCAAATTTTACATCAGCACAGCCCATGCAGGAAAAGGAGAAAAGATTTACCCTTCAACTACAACTTGGTTTTGTACCCTATGGAAAAAGGGAGGGAGGGGAAAGGATAGGTTTTGAAGTACACATCTGTAAGAGTACCTTTGTTTTAGTTAGTGAAACCAAACAACACTAAAAGATGTTATGTTCTGAAAGGTCATATGTGGCAGCATCTGGATTAAGGAACAGCCCTGCTATGTATGGTAATACTAAGTAATTACTGGTACAATTGTTTGTTTAACAGCCAAACTTGAAGTCTCAAAGATTCTGCTTTTTTTTTTCCTTCATGGTCTTTGGAGATATATAGGTGCATCTAATTAACTGAAAATCACTTCTATACAAAATAAGCTATGTGATGCGCTCAAAGAAAATCTAATCCATCTACAACTGGCCCATTCATTTTAGTTCCCATCAGACTTTCTACAGGGATAAATATTAAAGTAGTGGATCATCCTATTCCATATTGTCAGATGTGTTCCTACAGAAGCTTGATGTTAGGAGCCAGCAGAGAATCTCTGTTGCCAACCACAATAAACATTTTTCTTCTGCTCCAAGGAGAGCTATTTCATTTGAGACTCTAGTAGACAGACTGTGACCTGACACATTATTTTCTGGTTCTTTCTGATTGTGTACATTTTTCAGAGTAAGAAGAATTAAATTACATTTCAAGGTCTAGACCACTGCATTAAAAATTGGCAAGCAACTAAAATTCTACAGATTTTAATAAAATTAACTCAATTTTTAAACAAAAATTCAGTATTTAGGATGTTTCTGTTCAGCACTAGAACCATGGAGAGAAAGAAGAGACAAGATCATATGTGAGGAGGCGCAGTGGGGAAGGATAATAAAAAAGGATGCTATATTAAGTTAGGAAAAAAGGTCTACCCAGAGGAAGAGGGTTCTGCACCGAATAAGAAAATTGCATCATTAGATCCCAGTCATAATAGCTGAAACCTGTTTCATGATAAGCAAGAAACAATGGGATGTGTTTAACTAGGTCAGTCCTAGTGGCTGTGGGAGGGGGTCCAAGAATCACTACCACCACCACTCACTGCCTCCAACCAGGGCTGAGACCAAGCAAGGAGTAGCCCTTGCCCTTTGCAAAGCAGATGGCAGCTAATGCTGCTGGCAGTCAGATGTCCAATCTGCAGATGGGGTGAGCATGAGAGGTGGAGAATTCTGCTTTGTGTGTGACCATTGCTGGTTAGTGCCCCCCTGCCCCCCATGTGGGGCCCAGGAAAGCTGCCCTGACTGCCCATTGACTAAAACCAGCCCTGGTATTTACAAAAATATGTACTGTGGATGGCTGAACAACACCATGGGACCTGGGTGGTGTCAGAGATCATCAGCCAGCTCAGCTGGAAGTAAACACGACCCAGCCAGTGGGAGTGTTGGAACACTGCTGGAACAATGAGATTTGTTCAAGCCAGCCACACTGTTAAAAGAATGCTAAGGGCCAGAAGTAGAGAGAGGAATGCCAACGTAGCAACAGAGGGACAGAGTAGACCAAGAGAAAGAAATGTCAACCCTGGCAAGAGCGGGACAGCCATTGACAGTAGCACACAAACCTCCTCCCAAGGTGACTCAGCAGGAGCAAGAGAGATCTCCAAGGAATGGGTGGTTGTAGGATGGATAGCCAGCTAGAGGAAGGTCAGCTGCCCTTAAGGAAAATCCTGAAAACATCCAGGCACAGGAGTGAGAAAAGCACATCAACAGTGTCTGAAGACTCCTATTGGCTGTCCTACAACAGGACAATTGTGGCACAGAGGTATGACTGAGCACAAGGAGAAGGTGATGGGCATGGAAGAACCTGGGAGGGTGCCTGCTCTCATTCTGAAAGGCTGGACACACTCAGGCCGTTTCCGCATGGCCTCTAAAGCGCAGCTCCCACGCCGCAAAAGAATTCTGCCGGGCGCGGGGTGGAGTTCTCGCTTTGCACGCTTAGCCGCGTGCGAGCGAGACTCCAGCAGAGGCCACCGCAGGACAGGCGGCTCCGCACGGAGCCGCCTCTTCCCCCTTCCCTCTCCCACTTCCCTCGTCCCTGTCGTTGTCCTGCTGGCCTCCTAAGCCCTGCCCACGCTGCCCTCCAACCTCC
Organism: Sphaerodactylus townsendi; assembly: GCF_021028975.2. Taxonomy (NCBI): domain Eukaryota; kingdom Metazoa; phylum Chordata; class Lepidosauria; order Squamata; family Sphaerodactylidae; genus Sphaerodactylus; species Sphaerodactylus townsendi. The sequence continues at coordinate 67,414,223 of NC_059434.1, forward strand.
AGGGGTTGGAGGACAGCGAGGGAGGGACTTAGGAGGCCAGCAGGACGACGACAGGGACGAGGGAAGTGGGAGAGGGAAGGGGAAACAGCGTGTTCCCAACGGTGCTGTTCGCACCGCGCCACTGGGAAGACGCTGTCCCCTCAAAACAACCCTTTAAAGTGTTGTTAGCTTTTAGGGCGGCCTGACGCCGCCTCTGAGAGGGGAGAGGGGAAGGGCAGCCAGGTGCGGCGCTTGCTGCGCCAGGAGCAGCGCCCGCCTGTCAGCGAAGCGGGCGGCCTGGGGGCGGCGTTTTTACCGCCCCCAAGCCACCGTTTTTGGCCCATGCGGAAACGGCCTCAGACAAAGTCGACTTTGTAACAAAGAAACGAACTTTATTGAATGGTGTTGCCCTAAGATACAGGGTGCTGGAACTGAGGGTTCTTGCCCTCAGTTCCAATATATATATGGGTGGAAGTGGGCAGTCCTTCCCAGTGGCGGGAATGGGGATAACTGGGGAAACAGAAACTTAACACTAAACAGAAACTTAAGAGAGGGCTGCGACCCTGACACATTCTGACCAAAGGGCCCCTGTTCTAAGGCCACAGATGCCAGTGGCACTTTCAGAAACATGGTCTCAAAATGAAAAGCAAAAGTCCCCCCAAAATGAAAAAGTCATCAGAAACCTCTGCAATATTGTGCACAATTTTATGTCATGAGCTATGTCATGAAGACTCATCCCTACATTTGGTGAATATGGCATTTTGATTTGAAAAATTCCTTTTCTTCCTGGATTTCTCCCCATTTTTCCCTTGGCCTTGCTAACAAACATTGGTTGCTATCAAAATGGCTGCCTGCTTTAACCTCATTTTCATACAAATGGTGCAAAAAATTGGATGGTGCAATGGCATAAAATGACGCAGAACGGAATAAAAGAAATAAATTGGTAACACATGAAAATGGGCAAAACTAAAAGGCACAGAGATACCCTACAAAAACCGAAAGAAATAGACAACTTCATATACCCCAAGCCAAGAGGTCTTATCAGATCTCCAAGGAGTATTGATTGCCACAAGGTAAGAACAATTCCAAGCGGCAAGTTTGGGTCTTTGATTAAACGAATAGGCGCAAAAATATTATGGGCCAGTCCTAGATATTGCACCACCCTTTTATTACCAAGAAGTCCGTTTTCCCACTAAAAACCAACATAACAAAACCAGGTATTATCTACCAGAGAAGCAAAAAAAACTGTATATTTTAATTAACCTTCTCGTAATAGGGGTTGGGAAGATATAGGAGAAACAAGAATCACCACTGTGTCTTTTTTTTTCAAAGGTTATTCTATTATTGCATTCAACAAATCAAAGAGAGAGCTTGAAGGTTATTATTTTTTCTCCCCTCCTGGCAATTGTCAGCCATACATGTAATCATTAGCTGCAATTTCTATAATTACTGACGAGATAAAATGTCACAATAAAACCATCATCGTGTGCACTTGGAAATGAATTCCCTTGCCACTGTCAGGCCCCCTGGAGCGAGTGATTGATTAAAAAGCCAGGTTTGCAGCACAACAAAAGAAAAGCATGAACTTTCATTAGGAGCTCTCCAGCAAATATTTTCAGTATAAATGAAATAACGTCTCCAGAGAGCCACAGTCAAAGATGTTCATATGACCTAGCCCAGATGACAGAGCACACCACTGTAGAGAAATTAGTAGTGGCACACCTCCAAATAGGAGGAAGGCAGCCCAGGATGGTCACAGGAAAGCCACAATTAATCAGATATGCAGGTTTTTAAACTATTGGTTTTATCATGTTCTCCTTTCCCAAGTAACTCACTGCAGCATTTAATTTTAAAACAATGTGTTAAAACAATGAAAGTTAACAGGCAAAACGAAAACAGCAATCAATCTATTAAAATATTAACACCTCAGAATTTGCTTAAACTGAAAGAAATCTACAACTTTATCCAAAAAAAATCTTCTAAGTCATCTGCCCTTCTGTAAACTTTAGGGTTGCAACTTGTGAGCTCTGGGGTAGAAAATATCTGGATAATTTGGCGGTGGGTTGGCTGGACTTCAAGGGAAGGAACCTCAGAAAGGTTTGTTGCCATCGTCCACCTTCCAAAGCAACCATTTGCTCCAGGTGAATTGATCTGTGGCCTGAAGTTCAGTTGTAATCCCAGAAGACTACCAGCTACGCCTCCCACCTGGCATTTGGCAACCCTACTTTGAGGGTTTTTTTCCTGAAGGGTCAAGGACTCTTGCTGAGATGTATTTCGCAAAGTAAAAGCTAGTACTGTGAGAGCCCAACTTTCCACTATTACCTGAACTGAATCAAAAGGCCAAGGCTACTATGATTTCCATCAACACCAGCAAGAAGTTATGCTGAGGAAGGCTGAGAACACTAATTTGCAAGACAGACAGATCACAGTCTTCTGGTCCAAGGGGGCCTTTGGGACTTGATGCTTTTTCTTCTTTGGAAATGTAAAGTTTGTGGTTTGTAGAAGGGCTTGGTAGCACAGCACATTTTTCTGAGCAATTTCTAACCAGCCCCAAGGACTAAGGGGTCTATGGCATTCAGGTTACCAGCTCCAGGTTAGGAAATCTGTGGAGATATACAGGTGGAACCTGGGAAGAGGAAGGTTTGAGGAGGGGAAGGACCTCAGTGAGGTATAATGCCATATAGTCCATCCTCCAAAGCTGCCATTTTCTCCAAAGAAACTGATCGCTGTATTCTGGAGACTAGTTGTAATTTCAAAAGATCTTCAGGCTCCAAATGGAGATTGGGAACTGTAGATCAACTCAAAATGGCATGAGCTTTCTGAAAGAGGAACTTTTCAGGAAGAGCTTTCCAAGATCCTCAACCACCACTCATCAACACAACAGCTTCAAGGACGAATTTATGCAAGATTTCTGAAGCTACCCTGTTTCTCCCCCCAAAAAGACAGGGTCTTATAATTTTTCTCCCCCCAAAAAGACAGGGTCTTATAATTTTTGCTCCAAAAGATGTGTAAGGGCTTATTTTCAGGGGATATCTTATTTTTGCTCCCCCCACATGACCAGATCAGCTGCACTGGGGAATCTGGGCTTATTTTTGGAGTAGGGCTTATATTTCAAACATCCTCCAAAAATCCCCAAAAATCATGCTAGGGCTTATTTTTAGGGTAGGGCTTATTTTGGGGGAAACAGTATGTGAGATACTGTATATAAGTTTCAACTAATGTTGCAGATAGGCTTGCCAGCTCTAGGTTGGGGTATTGATATGGATTTTGGAGCAGAGCTGGGGGAGGGGGTTGGAGTTTTGGGAACGAAGGGAGCTCAACAGGGATGTGATCCCATAGAGTCCATTTTCCAACTCTATCATTTTCTCCAGAGGAACTGATTGGAACTCAGCTGTAATTATGGAGGAATTCCAGGCCCCAGGCTGGAGGTGGCAACCCCATATGCAACCCACACTTTGAAATGAGGCCAAAAAAAAAACCCCAGTTGTCAGCCAATAGGAAATCGGTTTCTCATTCACAGACAATCAGCCTGACACATTCTGCAGCAGATAAAATTTCCCAAATGTTTTCAAAAGCAGCCCCAATTAGACTGCTGCTGCTTGCCGTATCTTTGAAAACAGAAGAGAATGGATGACAGCCATCAAATCCTCGCTTTTCAGAAATCGTAAAATGAAGCCAAACCTTTCCTGGCCTCAGCTACTGCCTGAAAGCAACAGCAGGTTTATGAGTTCTGAGACTGTGAAACTGATCTACGAGGAGCATAGAGCCTGCACAGGTCACCAGCAGCCCATCGGCCTCTCCCAGTCTGCAAGGATCTTCAACCTTAGTTTGAGCCCTCAGCGAAAAATGATGTCAGAGCTTTATGTTCAGAATTTTATTTTATTTCAAATAATTTTCTATATCGCTTTTCAACCTAACTTAGAATCTCCACACCGTTTAAATATGGCAATAATGAAAGACAGCTTTTAAAATGCCCACATGTATTTTTAAACAGTTCAGAGTCCCACTGATTTTATGTGCTCAGCACTTTCAGGCAATTTATCAGCAAAGATGTTTTCATCAATAAATAATACAGATGTCTTAATTCATAAATGACTGTAGAAACCAATGCAGAGCTGTTATAGGGTCAAACTAGGCTATGAGAGACCCAGGTTTGACTTCCCACTCTGCTATGGAAACTCACTAGGTGAACTCAACCAGTCACAATCTATCAGTGTAACCTTCCTCACAGTACTATCATGAGGATAAAATGGGTAGAAGAATGTTGTAAGCTACTTCCCATTGTGCAGAAACATGAGGTTAGAAATGAAACAAAAGAAGTAGACGCATTTTACACTGTAAAGTATTTAGATTTCCACAGACATTTTAGACAAACATTTTTTAATTCTTATTCATGAACTATCCATGCCATTTAAGATAGAATATATGTCAATAAATTCTATGATAGTCAACTGCTCCCTCCTTCCCTTTGGGAGCAGCAGTGGCGTAGGAGGTTAAGAGCTTGTGTATCTAATCTGGAGGAACCGGGTTTGATTCCCTGCTCTGCCGCCTGAGCTGTGGAGGCTTATCTGGGGAATTCAGATTAGCCTGTACACTCCCACACAAACCAGCGGGTGTCCTTGGGCTAGTCACAGCTTCTCGGAGCTCTCTCAGCCCCACCTACCTCACAGGGTGTTTGTTGTGAGGCGGGAAGGGCAAGGAGATTGTCAGCCCCTTTGAGTCTCCTGCAAAATCAAAACTCTTCTTCTTCTCTTCTTTGTTCTTAACCAAATTACCTGGAAAACAACACATTTGCAAATTTACTAAAATAAAACTGAAGTCTAGCAGCACTTCAAAGAATAACCAAGTTTATTCTGGCATAAGCTAGTTTGTCTTTAAGGCGCCACTGGACTTCTGTTTTATTTTTCTTTAACAAACTAGCATGGCTACATCTCTGCAGTTGCCAAAATAATTGTAAGAGGAAAAGTTGTTTCACAGATCGGTTAGTACGGGTTCCGCCTCCTTTTTGGCCTTCAAATGGCCATTCATCTTCAGTTTCAGTCTTCAAAGATCAGCAGTCCTGTACCTTGTTTTTGAATTTTAAATGCCTGATTGCAGTCTCATTAGTCATTGTCCTTGCTGGGGAAATAAAAATAATTTGTTTCCATAGTGATCATTTTGATATTTTGTCAACCACCTTTCTAAAGAAATCTGCAGAAGGATTTCAGCACTTATAGGTTTAGATTTGTTGGTTGAGTTTCCTCTCCCATGGATTTATTTCAAAAGAAATAGCCTTGATTCTGCGGCTTGAGCAATGTATTATTCATACCTGAACAATGTTTTCTATATTTCCATGCTTTTGTGCTTCCTCCTTATGGGGCTAAAACTATACATTGCAACCTAATTAAAAAAATATAACTCCTGTAGCTCAACAAACTATAATTATTATGGTAGCGTTTGTATCAATGCTTAGGAACATTACACGGTAGGTGAACTTTAAAAAGATTAAATTACCTATTACATATGAGCAGTGGTGGGATCCAAACATTTTAGTAACAGGTTCCCATGGTGGTGGGATTCAAATAGTGGCGTAGTGCCAATGAGGCTGGGCGGGGCATGACGGGGGTGTGGCCGGGCATTCTGAGGGCGGGGCATTAATAATTTCTCTGTTACTGTAAAAAACTCTTACTGGAAAAAAAAAGTTCCTAATTTCCAGCTGGTATCTTTCACATTTTAGCAAGTCCTATCGTCTACTGCCAACAGAAACAATTACATATCCTCTAATTGACTGCCTGTCAAATACTTAATATTTTCAAATACTTAATTTTGTTTCTAGAAATCAAAAGAAGGATACTTTCCTTAAACAAGGAACTTTACCATATTTCTAAAACATGTTTTTAAAACAGCCCAACAGGGAGAATTATCCCGTTTTCTACCTTTGCTAACCAGCCACATAGGAAACAACAGGACTTTATGATTTTTGGACCTAATGGAATTTCTAATGGAAAAGCAGACCCAATTAATAACCCCCTCTCAGCACACACAAATAATTAGTAACCCACTCTCGGGAACTGGTGAGAACCTGCTGGATCCCACCTCTGGGCCTCTCCCTTAAGTGCAGGGAGGAACAGAGCTGAGGACAAGAAAAACTACCAGCCAATAAGACTAAGACTGCTTAAGGAGGGATATGACAGTTTGCAAGCTCTGGACCAGCAGTAAGTTCAGTAAGACTTTAATTTTACTGTGAAGAAGGCAACCAGGAAGCATGGCAACGTACTTCCCCTTTTGCTCCAATGGACCAGTCACCCCTGCTTGGTTGGTTCAATTTGAATTCATAGAGATGTGCAATTTTCCTAATGGCATGGTGGCTTGGCCCAGCAGGTGGATAATTTATAATTTTATCTGTGCCCCTCAGCTTTGTGTACCATGAGCAAGTTGCCTCACTTGCCTTGCCTGTCTTACAGATCTGCTACTACTGATGGAGATACAGGCGATTTTTGCCTGTACTTGTAAGTGGAGGGAAGGGGCAAATGTCAAACTTGTTCTTGCCTGGCACCCTGAATGCTGGGCAGCATCTGCGTGTAGTGGGTGTGTATTTTGCATTGATCCATCTATTTAAAACTTAAAACCCCAGAAGAGCAATCCGTTTGTCTGATATCCCCTGCCCTTTTCTGGAACTTCCAAGAGTTTTAGAATGTTGGCCTTCTGCACCATTCAAAATGTATGGGTCGCTGCTGCCCACCATGTTTCATGTATCTGAATGGTGTGATTTTTCACAGGAAGATGTGGCTAAAGAAACTGAAATTGCCTGAAAACTGTGCTCAGCTGGCTGGTTGCAATGCAAGCAGATTGGTTTGAATGTTAAGCCCCCTAAATAGAATGTCTTAAGGCCTCAGGTGTTTTGTTTGGATAAGATAATCTCTCATAGACTGTCCACTGAGCTGGAGCAATAGACAAACAGAATTGGCTTTCCAAATATGTAAAATAACAACTTGAAAAAGCTCCCTGAAATGAAATGTAGAACAGAAACAAGTGACTTCTCTTCAGCATTCTTTCTCCTTGAAACGTCTGCAGTGGAGTGATGAAATACAGCCTGATTCCTTGAACACAAATCATGAACACCTTCGTCTGAAATTTTCGTCCTGTCAACTGACAGCCCTGTGCAAGGTCCTAGAGGGGTGTGTCTCTGCTTCTGATTGCACTGAAAGACACCCGTACTTTCAATTTAGAAGAAAAAGAGCTTTTATGGTCCACTTTTCTCTTCCTTAAGGAGTCTCAAACCAGCTTGCAACCACAGTCCCTTCCTCTCCCCACAGCAGACAACTTGTGAGGTAGATCAGGCTGAGAGAGTTCTGAAAGAACTGTGACTGACCCAAGGTCACCCAGAAGGCTTCATGCAGAAGAGTGGGGAATCAAACCTGGTTGTCCAAATTAGACTCCACCAACCACTGTATCACATTGTGCTTCCCCTGAGTGTCCAGCCTCAGCTTGGAACTCATCAGTTCTCCATACGCATACTACCATCATCTCCCATGAGATCTTGGGACATTGCCAATGCCCCTGCCATCTGTCGAGGTATAGCCTAGGATTCTGATTGGCCAGGAGACAGGCTGTGGGAACCCTGTATCACTGCTGTCCAGCCATAGGACCATGAGGGTAAATGAGGTAACATCAGCTACCTGGGAGTCCAGCAAACAATGGGCTCTATAGCATTACGTTCAGAGGTGGGATCCAGCAGGTTCTCACAGGTTCCTGAGAGTAGGTTACTAATTATTTGTGTGTGCTGAGAGGGGGTTACTAATTGGTGGTTTTGCCACGTGATTTTTGCCTTAGTTACACCCCTCCTCTCAGCAGTAGCGCACAGAACTTGAAGCAGTCTAGCAGGAGATGCACCGTTGGCAATGGCAGCTTGCGCCTGCGTGCATTCGTTTCCCACCCAAGGACCGGTGCAGCGGCTGAGTCCTTGCCGCAGCTCTGGCCAGGAATGCCCTGCCCCTGGAATGCCCGGTCATGCCCCCATTGTGCCCAGCCCAGCCCCACTGGCGCTATGCCACAGTTTGAATCCCACCAACATGGGAACCTGTTACTAAAATTTTTGGATCCCACCACTGATTATGTCCAACTCCCAGTAAGGTCCAACTCCAGGCCCCACCCTCCCCAAGCTCCACCCCCAAGAATTTTCTTAACACAGAGCTGGCAGTTCTATTCATCCCAGGTCCCGCCACTCCTCCATGCAACTTCCTAAAAGTAAGGGAGAAAAGGCAAGACCAGAGCCAGCCCTGTTTAAATTCAGGATGTGGCCCAGCACAAGTGAGGTCTGTAAACTGAAGCAGCAGGAGCAGCAGGACCAAGGGTGAATAGGATTGCCAACTATGGGTTAAGAAAATCATTGGGGATGGAGCCTGGGGATGGAGCTCACTGGGATATAAGCCATTGAGCAGCCATTTTCTCCAGGAGACATGATCTTTGTTTGGAGATCAGTCACAATTCTGGAAGCTCCCCAGGCCCACCTGGGGGTTGGCAACTTCAATGACCAGAGTCAAAGCAGAAGACTGGGATACCCTAATACAGAGTCAAGTGGTATCAATGTCCTTTCTTCCCAATTCTGACAGTATGAGGGGGGCCCCATGTGGAACAAGGGAAGGTCCTCCCCCAATACCAGTAGGGGGCAATCCCTCCTCTCCTGTACATCAAGGGAGCAAGGAGCAGGAGCCTCACAGGAGTATCTGTAGGTTTTAGTCAATTCATGGAGGGGTCCTGACAGGAAAGCAATTATTCAAATTGTGGATAGAACAATTAATTATTCAACCATTACAGAACACAAATATTCTTATTTCTGTTTACAGAACTATATTGTCATATATTACATGTCAGTGGCTCTCACTACCCTGAAAGTTATTAGGATAGCTCTTTCTCGTTTAACTAACTAGAAAGGACTCTGTAATGGGAGTGGAAATAGATGCTACAGCTCTGCAGCTGAGAAACACACAAATGAGGTCTGAAAAAGAAGTGACACCCCCTCCCCGAAAAACATGCTAGAGCATGAGTCCCCAATGTGGGCACCGGCCAACATCTTTTCTGGAACCCACCAAGTATTTTTAGGAAATCGGCTGGGACAGGTAGAGCTTTTCCCCAGCAAAGCTTCTGATTGACTATGGGTGATTTGATTGGCTTTGCAGATTTTTTTTTGAAGGTAAGCTGTGGCAATCATTTTGTGGTTGGCTTTGCCTCCTCCTGCAGGAACCATTTTATGGCAGCCATTTTGTTGCTGCACCACCCTGCCATGTCAATTTCAAATGGGCCTACAGGTGCAAAAAGGTTGGAAACCCTTGTGGCAGAACAATAGAAGGGGGGGGGTATGGCTCCTGATTTAAACCAGAATTCCATTTAAAATGGAGAAACAGAAGCAATAGAGAATATAGCTCCTGTGCCTTTAAAAGCAGGAGAGATATTTCTTTTTCTGTTAGTACACATTTCTCATCCCTGCAGTATTGGAGCATAGGGATCGGAGTGTTAAAATTGGATGTGGTAATCCCAGGTTCAGATTTGCTCTAAGCAATAACATTTGCTATGTTTGTCTATGTGTGTGTGAAGCATGTCGCTTTTTATCTCAAGGGTTTGTTCTGGTGATATATTGAGAGAATCACATGTAAGCCACTCTGAGCTCCTTGGGGGAGGCAGATTACAAATGTGGAAGAGAGTGTCTTCAGAAATTCTGTCCTCTGGCTGCTATTTATGGCCAAAGAGCCCAGAGTTCACCTTAGGAGCAAGGAACTTATGTACACTCCATGGCAGTTGTACTAAAGGGGACAAATGTTTTAAATGTATTCTCTAGCCCCTTCTGAACATGCAAAATAATACACTTTCAATTCACTTTGCAGCTGGATTTTACTGTGCAGAATAGCAAAATCCACTTGCAAACAATTGTGAAAGTGGATTGAAAGTGCATTATTCTGCGTGTGCGGAAGGGGCTTCTGTCACAAGTCTAGGAGAACCAGAAACTGTGGAGAACCTATAGAGCTCTCTATACTGTCATTCAGCCTAAAACAGCCACATAGTACCTCTATCTAGAATTATTATGTTAGCCAACAAGGATCATTCTGCCATTTTCTTTAGAAGTTTGGAATATATTAGTGGGAGGTCTTTGAGACTGATCAAATATGCAAGACCTGTGTTGGTTTAAATGTCCTCTGCTGTGCCCTCCACTGCTTTTTGTGACTCTGTGTGGCCTGAATGTTCAGAATGCACTATTGGGCAAAATAAATGTTTGCACATTTCTGGTGCAACCCAAGGGGAATGCAATTCACCGTGCTTTCATCCCATGGCTTTCACACCCTTATTGCAGGGGTGCCATTCATTATTTCCACATTACTGGTTCACAGAAGTGCTAACAAGAACTGCTAACCTAAAACTAAACCTAACATATTATTTTCAAACAGGAAAGTAGAAACAGAGCCAGCCAACTATTAGCAAGCAAATCTTCTCTTTTAGTTGTCAGCAACACATATTTAAGTTACAGTAATCACGTTTATGTAATCATGTTTATAAAAAGACACAGACAGAATTTGGAAACGTTGCCTTGACCTTACAATGTGTAAAGAAGAATGTAATGTGTTACGGTACTAAAAATTAAAAAGTGGAATCTCCCAAACTGTGATATTTCCCTAACAGAGAGTTTATGACATCTTACAGTTTTCTAGTTTTATTTATTTGCTTGTTGTTTACTGAGAACCTGCCTTTCTCACTGGGATTCAAAGTGCATAGCACAGTGTAAAACAACGTAGAGCAATCAAATAGCATGAGACATCTAACAAACAATCCAACAGGACTATATGACAGTACAAAAAAGTATAACATAAAGTGTCACAAACAGTGCAAAAAGAACAGAATTACAAAAAGAGAAAGTGATGCCCTATGAAGCATGAAGATGCCAGCAGGAGAGCGGGGCCTGCTGTGGCCACTTGTACTGTCAAAAGGCAGCTGTGGGCTCCTGAAGGAGGCTTGGGGCAGAGGCATATCTAGGGGAAATGGAGCATGGTGCGAAATCTGAGTTTTCTGGGGGGCCCCACCCACCCACCCACCCATATGGGCAGCTGCCTTCCCCCACCATGACCAAACAACATTTTTTTGAAGTCAGTATATGGACCCGGGGGGGGAGGAGGAGGGGTGTGGGGTGATTTTCCACACACCCCCGTGACTAAATGGCCACCGCCCGGGGACATTTGACCCTATATGTCCCCCTGAGTGGTACGCTCCTGCTTGGAGGCAGAGGGCCTGCCAAGGCACAGGTGTGAGGGGGGTCAGTCTCTCTTTCTCTCTGGAGATCTGGTGTGAGGCAGTGGATCAGCTGTTGCAGTACCACTTTGTCTGCAACAATGCCCCGCTTCTATATCTGCTGTAAATAAAGAAAATATTGCAAAAATGCTATAAACCTCCAGAGTACTTTCCTTCAGCAGGAACACGATTAAGTGTTCCTCCTATAGTTTCTCACTGCTTAGAGAAGTGTGGTGCAGGTAACCATATCTATATTGTATGTCTCTATCTGTATGAGGATCTAGTATCTTGCACAAAAAGTATAATTGAAGTCCTTTATATTGATGCTGTATACAGTGCATCTATTTTTACTTTTGCAAAAGGAAAGTTCAAGGTTTAGTTTTGTGTTTGCAGGAAATGAATCACATCATCCTTTTGTTAATGGCAGAGCTATGGATTTGGGAATACAAAAAAACTGCTCTGCCAGTAAGTCTGGAAACAAATTCCCCTCTCCCTTTCATCCACAATCTCAGACTGAAAGAATCTCAGAAAAAGAGCCAGATACATCAGTGAGCTACTCTTGGTTTACAAAATATCACCCCAATGTTAGAGCCTTTGGGACAAATCCTACAAGTCTGCTTACAAGTAAGTTGCATTTTAGTAAATAGGATCTTAGGATTGCTGCCTTTGATAAACATCAGCTCTACACAAAATGGTTGAATAACATACATTGCATACTTTCACTGAGGCAGCTGCCTGCATTAGATTAAAGTATGATGATGTATGAGTCTGAAATTGTGTGCATCGAGGAATGCTGCTGTAAATTTCGTTGTGCGTGCACAATGACAATAAAATGCTTATGCTTATGCTTATGCTTATGCTTATGCTTATGCTTATGCTTATGTATATCTCAAACCAATGAACCCCTTTATTTTGTAGGTAACAAAATGAGAGAACTTTCATTTGTCCCAGAAGATGATGAACCAGCATTCATATCTCTAACCTCTCATATTAGGAGACACGAAAGGAATAACAAGCACAATAGGTATCTTTTATAGGAAAGATAAAGGTAAGATATAGGAAAGGTAAGATATAGGAAAGATAAAGATATAGGTAAGATGTGAGGAATAATATTATATGCCAATTGAAAGCAATCAACTGAAACATTATGACTGTTTCCGCACAGGAGAGCGAGTGTGGGTGAACCGACATAGTTGCAGTCGGTACACCCCCCGGGGCCGTTTGCACGCCATTTGCAAATGGCCTGGGTGCCCCAGGAGCCTGCAGGGCTGCCTTTGCAAAGGGCACACCACTTTTTCCTCCTCTTACCTCCTCTCAGTGCCGTCACTGTAGAGAGGCCAGGGGACACACCCCCATAACCATGGTGACGCCTCTAGGGACGGAGGCCAGGAGGTGAGTCCCCTGGCATTGCTACTGTGTCCCCTCCACCATGAAACTACCCCCCTCCCTTTGTCAATTGGGCTGTTAGTATCTAGAACCAACTGTAAGTACTTGATCCTTGGTTTTTTTCTGTTCTGATAATTTGTACAAAAGAGAGAGAGAGAGAATAGTTCTGGAATAAGCACTGAATATATCTACTATTATCCTCCTACCTTTTTGGATGGCCTCTTTTTATGTGAGTCATCTATTCATGCGATTTAAATGATTTCAGAGAAATTCTTCAGAACAAATGGAGGCCCAGTGCATCAAGGATGAGGAACAAGCATGGGGAAGTGATACAAATTCTCTGCCTGGCTCCATTTTCAATGAGGTAGCTAGCATTGAACAAGATTGTCCCAAAAGATGAATCAAAGCAAGAGAGGTTGAAAGTGGAAATTATTGTATGTGAGCCTGATCTTCAAAAGATCAGGCTCCAATACAATATAAGTGCACCCAAATCAGAGGAAATGGTTTATCTATATTCCTAAAATATTAACAGGAAAAAAAACATTTCACATTTCATCTTTTTGTTTGCAGCCTGTTTATCCTGATGTGCTGCCCCCAACAAGCTTGCTAGACCTGCCAGAGTCAAGCTCATTAAACCACAGACAAACCTAAAGGCAAAGCAAATTGGTTCAAATAATAACCAGCTTCTGACAGAACTTCTGTGCAGCTGTCATTTCATTGCTATTGACATTAAAAGAGAGGGGGGGAGAAGAACTGGGGAGAACCTGTCCCTAAATTAATTTAGGTTAGGAACTCACAGCAGGTTGTTGTAATCACTGGACGAATGAAATGCTAGAACAATTTTCTTAGTGGAATTAGAATGTGGTAGTTTTAATAAGCCTAGATGAATGTGATGGTTTTAATTTCATCTCTGGGGAAGGAAGGGCAGTTATCTTCTCAATTCCTCCCATTCATGCCCCAACTGGGTGTTACATTTTTAATTCCTGAGATGTATATATTTCCTTAAAGCAGGTTGCAAAAAGTGTGCAATAGGTCTGATAATGTGCATGGGTCAGATAAAGACTAGTCATTTCAGCTCATAGGCCATTTATTGGGACCAAGTCTATCTCTATAACAGGAGATCAATTACATCCATTTCCATATGTACTTCTAAGGCCAAAGAAGGAGATGCTGGAGCCAGGCCAGTATTTGACTTCACTTCTAGCACAAAACCAGAAGTAGTATCATCATGTCAGGGTTAGGCTCTGGGATTCACCCCAAATTCTACAGTTTAATCCTAGAATTTGGGGGCAAATCCTAGAGTGTCCCCCTGATGTCCTGAATTCTGGACAATTCAGAAGGTTACTGTGTCACACTGCACAGGGAGACCATTGAAATTCAGAAACACCAAGACAGCTTCAACAAGAAAGAAGAGACTCTGAGAATTAGTAAAGCTTGGCTACCAGTACTTAAAAACACCAGAAGCAAAGGCCAAGGGCATTCTTAGTTCATGGACAATGGACTCCACCCAAACACAGGATTTGCATCCACCAATACTGCTGCTGCAGGGAATGCAAATGTGAATCACTCCCTGGACTGAAAAACCCCACCTGCAATACTATACTATCAACCACACCTTTGCATAGCAAGTTCCACCCAAACACTTACTGATTGGTTCCCCACATGGGGACATGACAATTTTATACCCGACTAAAACATTCCCTTCTCACTGGACACAGTGTGTAACAGACTTCCCTCTGTGAGACACCTCTGAAGATGCCAGCCACAGATGCAGTCGAAACGTTAGGAACAAGATCCACCAGACCACGGCCACACAGCCAGGGAAACCCACCACAACCAGCTGATGTCCTGATATTGCTTCCAATTTTCCACTGGAGATGCTAGCACATACACCAGCACGGTTCAGATCAGGTCTTTGACAGGAAAATGGTGGTCATAAGACCTAATGTAACACAAGTGGCACCAATGTGGCCAGGACCTGCAGAAATGCACATCTTCTTGCTCATGTTGTGTCCCAGAGTGCTTTGACTGAGATCTTTCAAAAAAGACTGTACCATACCAGGCTTGGAGAAGAGTTCTGTTAAATCAGAGAAAAAAAAACAAATTTCGTGTGGATGCTCCCCAAAGCAGCCCTGCAGTAAAGAAGCAAAGGCAGGATGAGGCACCTCCGTGTAGAAACAGCCCCGCCTTCAGACTTTCTGCAGGCATCAAATGTGGGAAAGATGATGCTGAATTAGATGGACCATAAGTTTGATTCAGCTTCCTATATTATTAACATCTCCAGTTAAAATATTGACCATGTCATATTCCTGCAACTTAAGGTCTTAGCAACAGAGCTTCTCAAATGAAAACTCTGGAACACTGCTCTTGCTTGAATATAAGCTGAGTTCATTATCGATTGTTAATGATAGCCGAGCTAAAATTTATCTTACCATTTAGTTTTTAAACCTCTCCTTTCTCTCATTTCCTCTGTGTGCCCAAAAAGAAATGCTCCTTCCTTTTTTCCCTTCGACTTGTATAACTGCTCACTGACTTCACAGAGAAGAGTAAATCCTTAAAAGTTTCAACACTTTTACCTTTTAGCATTGACAAGTCGCAGCAAAATTAATCAAAAACAGTTCCTCACCTGCCAGATTTCTACATAACTAGCTGCTACTGTCATGAGGGTAGATTTAATATAGAAAAAAGAGCTGATTTTTTAAAAGGACTCTAACAGAAGAAGAATGCAAGGAAGAGAGAGCGAAAGAATGTTTCATGGGTTGTGATTTGATATATTTGTGCTATGAATTAATAGGCATTTCAGGTGTGTGTTTTGTTTCACTTTTCTCTTGCAACAAACACATTGGAGGTTGGGTCGGCGCATCCCACGCTGACCCAACCCCCCTGGGACAGCGTCGCAGGGCAGGTGGGCGTGTCCCCAGGCCTCGGCGACGCGCCGGAGGGCCGGAGACAAGGTAAGTGCAGGGGGGAGGGAGGAGGGCGCCTTGGAGCCGCTGCCGTTCGCACGGCAGCAGCTCCAAGCCAGCGTTTCCCAACAACCTTGCTTGCCAAGTGAAGTTGGGAAACACCGGCTTTGAAGCAGCTGCACTCCCTGTGCGAATGGCTCCCTGGGGATGGCGTTTTTGCCATCCCCAGGGAGCCATTAACCGCCCGTGCGGAAAGGGCCTTAGTTTCACACTAGAAGATGAGCCAGGAGGAATTAGGGGAGCCTCCTGCTTCCTCCTTCCTATTTTTTGCCCCTCCCCCAAGCTCAGTGCCATCTTCAGAATCTAAGCAGGTGAGTCCTGCTCCCCCATTGATGGAGGGTTTGTCTTCAGGACATTCCATCCCTTGGTGCTTTAGTATGGGTAAGATAACAACCCCATGAAGTTGGTTAGGCAAAGAGCATGTGACTTCGCCAAGGTCACCCAGAAAACTTCCATGACAGAGCTGGATCTGAACTTGGGTCTCTCAGATTTTAGTCCAACACTCTAAGCATAATACCATACTACCATGCGAGCAGCTTTCAGTCCAGTTTAAGGGCGAATAAGCAATGGACAGACTTGCCAGTGGCACCTTCCTGTTCCTTCCATCAAGCCTGTCCTTCATCACCCCGCCCTCTCCTTACTTTAGCCAGCTGGTTTGTTCAGATTCCAGTCCAATAGTTTGGGAAGCAAACTTAACCAAGCATACCTAAAATCACCCCCTGCATTACAGTCATTTAGAATTACATGATGTTTGGGAACGGAAACATTAAACAAAACAGGTAAGACAAGCATAATTTGAGACCCATTTTGTGAATGGCAGGCTTGTAAAAGGGTCTTTTATTTTTTTGACCCTGTTTCAGCTAAAAGGACAGTGATAGCCTGTGGGAAAACTTGCACTAAGAACAAGCTTCGACATTTGGGACTTTGACAAAATGCAGTACTAAATTGGACGAAATCACATTACATTGCCCAAGGGGTGTAATGGCTGCATGATGTAAACTTTGACTGGAAACCATTTCTAACCCTCAAATTGTTTTTGCAGTTTGTCTTTTCTTCCAACTACCCATTCTTTGGCCGAATAGCATATAAGAAAGCCAGCCCTTTGTCTTCTTTCCTCCTCTGAGAGTCAGTGTGGTTAAGAGCGGTGGATTCTAATCAGATGAATCTGGTTTCCCGCTCCTCCACATGAAGCCTGCTGGGTGAAGTGGCATAGCGCCAAGGTGGCAGGGGGGTGCATGACACACCGGGCAGGCACCCCTGCGGATGTGTGGCAAGGGCATTCTGGGGCCTTCTGGGAGCATTCCAGGGTGTGGCGTGGTGGGGGTGTGGCAGGGGCACAGGGTGCTTGCATGCCACAGGCGCAGTCCCCCGTTGCTCTGCCCCTGGCTGGTGACCTTGGGGTAATTACTGTTCTCTCCAAAGTCTCAGGTCCACCTACTTCACAAGGCATCTGTTGTGGGAGAGGGAAAAAGGGAAGGAGTTTATCTTTGCAAATTGCAACGAATTGTCCCACATGCACACTTATTTTTCTGAAATTACACTGAATCTAAGCCAACAGTTCAGTATACAGATTCGTTTTCCCACGTAAGTACATGTTCAGGAGGTTACGGCCTTGCTCTGAAGACTGTTCAGAATTTGTATTATATTCTGACTGCGACACAGAGGAAATGGATTTTACTCTCTTTTTTTAACACGTTTTGCTCTCTTTTTTTAGCTTTCCTGAGTGCAACTGAAATAGCTATTTTGTCCTCAGTCTGTTCTCTCCTTATTTCCTTTTTCCGGTCTGGGTGTCAGCTCAATAATAACGCTCATCTGTAGTGAAGCAGCAGTGTCAATAACAGTGACAGTGATGACAATATAATGTCAATCTATTTTAGCAAAAGGGTTCCCTCTCTTTCTTTTTGCCTTATCAAGACCTCTATTCTCTGTTGGTGCCTTGGGCGTGCATTAGGTTGCTTTGCAGTATGTACACATAAAGTCGCCTTATTTATTGCTAGCCGTCATAAGCTGTAGCTAGCAGTCCATAAGCTGTAGGGGCCAAATTAAACCTTACTGTTTTTATATAGTTGGGTCTGTGGGTTCTTCATGCACAGCTGCTGTGGAGAACGGATTCTTTTTTAAGAAAACAGAAAAGGACAGTCCAAAAGGGCTCAGAAAATACCTAGAAGGGAATCTTGCTTCCTCCCGAAGTCATATTTTGTGTAAACCACTGTGCTGACCCTCTTTTTCTTTGTCGTCAAGTCACACTGGGTTTATGGCGACCCCGTCTCCACATCACAGTCCTGGTATTCATTGAAAGTCTCTTGCCTTCAAGGTTTCAACCCTGCTTAGTTTCTGGGATCTGATGAGATCAGGCAACCCTGGGCTATCCTGGTCAGGGCGTCAATCAGGCTGATAGGGTTTATTTCCTCAATTTTGCTGCTTCGTATGCACAGATACTCCATGAGGAGAAGCAAAATCAAGAAAACAGGTCCCCCACCAGTCAGTTTCTGTGTGGGAAAACAGCATGTGGAGAGGCAGGAGCCCTACCTGTCCCGACAACACCATTCCAAACCCATTTGGGCTCTCCATTTATGTAAAAGTCATTCTCCATAGTTGCTGTGTCACTGGAGGGAACATATTATCAAAACAGTACTGTTTAATGTGGCCCTTAATCTATCAATGTCTATATTGTTTTCTCCAACGGGCCAGGAGCTCTCCAGGGTCCTCAGGTTAAAGTCATCTGCTACTTGATCCTTTCAAGCGGAGTTAGCTTCAAATTGAATCTGGGACCTTCTACATGCAAATCAGGCTGATGTTCAGGCCTACCCCCTAGAATATCCTATATCCCCATCTTCTCCAAACGTTATAGGTTTCCTGCCATCTATCTTTTCTATAAGTAAATGTACCAAGACCCTCCTGGTTTTTTCCCATGCTTGAACAGATTTTGCTTAGAGTAAACCAGAGGCTTGGCTGCAAAATGCAGTGCATTAATAAACTCAGTATTTTCTGCTGATTATGTGAATATGTTTTTTCCAGTAATTTTTTTCCCTGTGTGGTATCTTCAAAGCTACATAGATACGATATGAGAATGAGCAAGGCTGCTGAGATTTCCAACCTCCGTAGCTTCAAACATGCAATGGGGTGGGGTTTTTTAAAAAAAAGGGGGGGGAACCATTTTTGCAAAACATTTGAAATGTTTGGTGCAGAAAAAGGCCAAGGTAACCAAAGGGATGTTTGTTATGCAGGCATCCCATATCCAGATGGAAGGTGTGATTGTGGAGGTGGCCATGTCAATTTCAGAAGGATGAAACTGCCTTCCATTGGGATTATTATTATTATTATTATTATTATTATTATTATTATTATTATTATTATTATTATTATTATTATTATTATTATTATTATTATTATTATTATTATTATTATTATTATTATTATTATTATTATTATTATTATTATTATTATTATTTATTATATTTATAAACCGCCCTCCCCCGAAGGGCTCAGGATTGAACTCTGGTCATGACCAGAGCTTTTGACTGCAGTACCACACCTTAACATTCTGCACTATGGGGCTCATCATCAGCAAAAAGTTATGGTAAAACATAGTCTTGTTAGAATTCAAGGTGCCATCAGATTTATGTTTGTTTTTGCTGCAAAAGACATAATGTGGCTTCCATCTGGAATTATTTGCCTTCATACCCAACTGTACCAATTGATACATAGTAAATGCATACTTTGTCAAAAGGGCAAATGCTGCATCATTAAAGGTACAGCCTTATGCCCTAGCATGTGCCCATTAGAATCAAAGGGTTTGGATCTAACCACTTTTCTGCTGGAGAGAGAGAAGGAAGAATGCTGTGCTGTAACCTGAATGAAACACCAGGACTGTGATATGCAGGGCACCTGGGGCAGACTGAGAAAATAACTGCCTGGTTAGGGTTGGACTGAAAATTATCTAATCCTGATTACTCAATTTCACACTAAAGCTGATGACATTTCTAGGTAAGAAAAAAGGTGAACCTCACTTGATTTATAAAAAATCAGTGAGTGGGAGAATAGGCCACCATGGGTTCATTTATTTCAAAATAAGAGGCACAGTAGTCGGAAACATCCAAGGATGACTGCACCTTCTGAGAGCAGACATATGACTACAGAATTCGTCTCCAGCCCAATCAAACAAAGCATCTATTCTGATAAGGGTTTTTTTTAACATCAGAGCTATGATTTTAATAATAATCAGGAGAAACAACAGCAAAGTTTCACCCTTAACAATAAACATTAATATTCATAACACCAGAGAGATCACTCGCTTTCTTCCTCTTCGTCTTCCCCCTATAAGCTATTTGGGGTCCCCCACTGGGTACCATACACAGTTCTCTGCCTGGAGGCAGGACAACATCTCCTGGAAACAAAGGCCTGGTGGATCACACTCAAATTCTGGGTCCTTTTCTCTATGACTCTAACAGCCTTGCCCACCATGCCCTTCTTAAACTCCACCTGTCTGCCTGGTGGGACCTCATAGAATCCAAGATTCTCTCCCTGGGTTTTACTTGGGATCAGCTCCATATGCTCCTCTCCAGTGAGATCCTCCACCGCATTAAGGAGCGGTTATTTGATCAGGAATATCAACTCCTAATCAGCAGAGCAAGGACTCTTTGTTCCCCTCTTTACTTTAACATCATACCCAGGAAAGGCAGGATAGCCTGTTATTTAAACGTATTGTTTGACCCTAAGCTGAGATGGGTGATCACTACAGCAAGAACCAACACATTTCTTCTTGCTCTGTCCCCAGAGAGATTTAGGGCATCTCTACACCAGGTGCGTGCTTGCGCACACTGCCCAACCTCTGAAGAGACCTTAGAGCATATTTTATTTGCTTGCCCTAGATCAGGGGTCCCCAAACTTTTTAAACAGGGGGCCAGTTCACTGTCCCTCAGACTGTTGGAGGGCCGGACTAAAAAAAACTATGAACAAATTCCTATGCACAAATGATTGTAAAATGTTTGATTTCACCTTTCAGCCTTTCTGTCATGGTCTATTTTTAGAACAGTGACCAAAGTATGTCAAGTACAGGGTGGGCTCCAAATATTGTTGGGGAGGCTGTGGAATACCTTCCCCTGTAAAAAAGAACAGAACTTTCCCAATGAAGCATTCCATCTAACCCAGGATCAGGTATCTTCCTGGGTTCTTTCCTCCCTAGCAGCCAGCGAGCGATTCACCAGCCTGGCTGATGCCAATGGGAGTGAGGCGGAACAGAAAGCCTGAGAGCAACACATGGAGTAGCTGAGAGGGAAGGGTGGAGCAGGCGTTGCCACGTGTAAGGTTTCCAACTCTGGGTCAGAAAATTCATGGAGATTTGGGGGTGCCATCATGTAATTGCTATCAACAGCCGTTGGGGCCAGTTCCTCCTCTCCCTCGAGCCTCCACTGCACATGAATGGAGCCATTGCCACCATGCCTGGCGGGCCGGATAAATGCCTTCAGGGGGCCACATTTGGCCCCCGGGCCGTAGTTTGGGGACCCCTGCCCTAGATTCACAGAAGTTAGACCCAACTTCTTTCTGAAGGCATCAACTCTGGCACCCCCGTTCTCTCCAAACTCTAAACTGAATTATCTTCTGAACAATCAGGATCCCAAGATACTGGAAATGGTGGCCAACTTCCTGGTTAATACCTTGAAATAATTTTCTGGGCTTCCCGCTCTGTATAAATGATGCCTGTATACTCCTGACACCTTTACCAGTTCCAGTATTCTGTTACCCTATCTGTAAAAATCATCTTGGTATTCTGTTTGATGCCTAATAAAGGTCTAGTTTGAGTTTGAGAATACCAAGATGATTTTTACATCTCCACCAAACTGAAAGGATATCAGAACTCTACTCGCTAGTCTTCGTGGGGTATCAAATCATATCTGAGTTATGGTGACCCCTGGTGGGGCTTTCAAAGCAAGTAGTGTTTCAGAGCTGGTTTGCCATTGACTGTTTCCCCATCATAATCCTGGTTTTCCTTGCAGGTCACCCACCCAAATAATTGCCAGGGTCGACCCTGCTTAACTTCTAAGATCTGATGAGATCAGGCTAGCCTGGAACTATGCAGGTTAGGGCAATACCACCTTTACATAATCTTGACAGTATTTATTTTTATTCCAATGCTTAATGATTTTTTAAAAAGTTTGGAGGGTAGATCCTATGGCATTGTTCCTCACCGAGGTTTCTCCCCTCTCCAGACCCTCCCCTCTATAGTTGTATCCTAAGTCTCTGGGAATTTTCCAACACAGAGTTGTCGATCCTACTCCCTTGGTTTTTCTGTTGTTGTTTTTAATGGGGAATTTTAGGAATTATAAATAGAGATTGGCAAAAAAAAACCTTATCAGTGTTAGTGGAATATTTGGGGAGATTTTGCAGGAAATGAGAAATACAAAACACTTAAGCTTTCTCTCCAAAATTTCCCAATAGGGATAGTTATATTTTTTCATGCATGTGCTAGGGGTCATGCAGTACACACCACCACTTTATATACTGTACCTGCCAATGTATATCATGAGCTGTTGAATGTGGCACAGCTACTTTTTTTCTCTCACCAAGAGAACAAATACTCTCTGGTCTCAAATCAGGACAGCTGGTTGCAATGTAAACAGACACAGCATGGGGGATCTGTCTGCATCTCTACGTGACTCTCTGTGTGAACTAGGGGTCTCAGGCATGATTTCAGATGTAAGAAATAGAAGAAGAGGAAGAAGAAGAGGAGGAGGAACAGGAGGAGGAGGAGGAGGAGGAGTTTGGATTTATACCCCCCTTCTTTCCTGTAAGGAGACTCAAAGGGCCTTACAAACTCCGTTCCCTTCCCCACCTCACAACAAACACCCTGTGATGTAAGTGGGGATGGGAGAGCTCCGAAGAGCTGTGACTAGCCCAAGGTCACATAGCGGGGTGGAGTGTGTGTGTGTGTGTGTGTGTGTGTGTGTGTGTGTGTGTGTGTGTGTGTGTGTGTGTGTGTGTGTGTGTGTGTGTGTGTGTGTGTGTGTGTGTGTGTGTGTGTGTGTGTGTGTGTGTGTTGGAATGCACAGGCTAATCTAGTTCCCCAGAGAAGCCTCCACAGCTCAAGTGGCAGAGCAGGGAATCAAACCCAGTTCTCCAGATTACAGTGCACCTGCTCTTAACCACTATGCCACTGCATGTCCTTATTGTCATCCGATAAGCCACATTCTTTTGGAAATAAAGCCTGCAGAACTTGTACTAATAGTGACTGAAAATACAATTTTGTCAGTTACTGATTTTGCTTTCACTTTTCATGAGTATCTCATAGCACCCTGTTTTGAAATTCAAAAGGAAAACGGGGAAGACAAATAAATATATTTTGTGCGGTGAACGTATGTTAAGACATTTTAATTACTTCAGCTGGCATCTCAGCAGCTTGATTTAATCCTACTATCACTGTGTTAAATTAAATTTAGGAAAGGTTCACTTTTCAGAGAAAGTGATATTCCTCTGAGTCTCCTGTTTCCATTTTGCTAATTAATATTACAAGGAAACCAGATTAGTCATGATGTATTAATACTGACCAAGGAAAAAGTAAACCCACCATCTATTTTTCTGTCAGTAACTCAGGTTTAAGGTATTAATCTAATTGAATACTGTGGAAGAAGTTTGAGTCACATGATAGTTATTATGTTAGCTGGCCAATAGAAAAACAGAGGTCTAAAATGCTGTCTACCAAGGCTGTCTTCTAAGTAAAGAGTATGGCATATCATACTTACAAATTTAAAATTAAAAACATCACTCATTGTCTCTATCTGTGCAACAATTATGGGTAATCCTGAAGCAATTGTAAAGAAGCAATTGTAAAGCAATTGCTCCTGGCCTCTTCATTCTTTGGGGACTTTCTTTTTAAAATCGTGTTAGCTGAGCTTTGTGGAACTTTCTTTTCTAGCCTATGTTTTTATCTTTAATTTCTCAACTGTGAGACTTGATTGATGCTTTAAAGTTCCAGTGGTGCTGTACAAACGTCAATCTATCAATGCAATCTAAAACCAAAGGTTGGGAATGTTCTAGGCATGCATGTTGAGTCTGGTCTTTAACAGAGATGTGTCAGTCTCATAAATCCTCCTGTATGAATACTGAGGTTGAATGTCTAATACGGGGGTCCCCAACCTCTTCGGACCTGTGGGCACATCTGGAATTCTGACAGGGCACCATGGTCACAGCAACACAATGGTTGCCACAAAAGCTGCCACAGGAGATGGAGCCAGCCACAACATTATTGCCACAGTGCTGTGGTGGCAGCTGCTGCCAAAGCAACATTTTAAAAATCTGCCTAGCCCACTAAATTTCTGGCACTCACTCAGAAACCTTGCTGGGCAAAAGTCCTACCTGGCTCCACCCATTTCCTTAAAATATTTGGTGGTTGCCACAAAAGGTATCTTCAGGAACCATGTTGCCCATGAACACCACTTTGGGGACCCCTGGTCCAATATGATATGACTTGGTATCATATATTATCATTATTACAAATTGTGACTTGTATAAAGTGATATTGTATGAAGCGATATTTAAAAAGAGGTCCAAAGAAGAACAAGGAAATTGTGGATCAGTTAACCTGTCTCAAGCAAATTAGTAGAAACTATACCCAAAGATAGATTTGTTCAGCACATAAAGGAACAAAGCCTGTTGAGGTAAAATTAGCATGGTTTCCGCAGAGGGAAGTCCTGCCTCACCAATCTTTTGGAGATATTTGATTGTGGACAAGCATGTAGATACCAGTGACCAGGTAGACATTATATACGTGGAATTTCAAAAGGCTTTTTAAAAAGTACTTCACCAAAGACCCCTAAATAAGATTAGAATTGTGGGACACAAGGATGAGTCTTCTTATCGATTAAAAATCACTTCACAACAGGAAGCAAAGAGTATTAATAAATTGAGAATCATCACAATGGAGGGAAGTGAGCAGTGGAGCAAAGTAAGCAGTGGGGTTGTACAAGGTTCTGGAACTGGTAGTATTGAGTTTGTTCATACGTCATCTGGAATTAGAGGTAAGCAGTACAGTTACAAAATCTGCAGATGACGCAAAGTTATTCAGGATGGTGAAAATCATGGCCAACTGTGAAGAGCTCAAGCAGATTAGTTGAGTGGGCAACAAGGTGGTAAATGAAGTTCACTGCAGGTAAATCCAAGGTAATGCACATTCAAAAAATATATATCCCAAAACTAAGTATACACCGACAGGGTCTGAACTTGCTGGAACTGAGAGGAATAGAGACATTTGGATAGTAATGGATAGCTTTATGAAAGTGACAGCCCAGTGTGCTGCAGTGGTAAAAAAGGCAAACTCAATGTTTGGGGTTATTAGGAAAGAGGCTTAAAACAGCTGTTATTATAATGCCCCTGTATAGATCTATGGTGTAACCTCATTTGGAATACTGTGTGCAGTTCTAGTCACCACATCTCAGAAAAAGCACTGCAGAGCTCAAAAAAGTACAGAGAGCAACCAAGATTATTAGAGGGTTAGAGTACCTTTCCTTTGTGGAAAGGTTGAAGTATCTGGGGTTTTTCAGTTTTTAAAAGAGAAAACTGAAGGGAACATGATAGAGATTTATAAAATTATGCATAGGATGGAGAGAGTGGACAGAGGAAGCTTTTTCTCCCTGTCCCAAAATACTAGAGCTTGAAGGCATCCATTGACATTGATAAGCAGTAGATTCAGGGTGAACAACAGGAAGTACCTCTTTATACAATGAGTGACTTAAATGTGGAATTCACTGCCAAAGAATATAGTGATGGCCACAGGCATAAACAGCTTTAAAAGTGGATTAGATTCATGGAGGATAGGTCTATTAGTGACTGCTAGGCATGGGGACTAACCTCTACATTCAGAGCAGTGGTGGGATTCAGCAGGTTCAGACCACTTCGGCAGAACTGGTTGTTAAAATGGAGCTTGTAAACAACCAGTTGTTAAATTAGTTGAATTCCACCACTGATTCAGAGGCAGTAAATCTTTGAACACAAGTGCCAGGAGGCAACATCAGGGAAATCTTCAACCTCTATGCCCTGTTGTTTGACCTCCAGGGCAGCTGCTTGGCCACTGTGTAAGACAGGATGCTGGACTAGATAGACCACTGGACTGATCCCACAGGGTTCTTCTTATGATATATGAAAGCACCTTCAGCTAACAGATTGGTGGATCCAACTCATGGTTATTAGGAAGGAAGTCCCATTCACCTCAGTGGAAACTAGGAATAAACACATTTAGAATCATGTTGTAAGAATCCTACAAAAGTTCTGAACATTAATAAATGCAAAATAAAGCAAAATAAAGAAGATATGCCAAGACTATAATAGTCTTTGTGGAAAGAATAGGGCCACAGCCTTAAATTCCAAAGCAATTATCACTTATGTTGATTGTTCGTGTATTTTCTGCTCAGGTATTCATTCTTAGCTGAAAACTAATTCTCAGCCATATGGAATATTAAGACCACAGGGCATCAAGTACACTCACACATACTTACACCTGAAAGGTTTGCCTCTTCACAATGCAACAGGGGCAACCTTTTAAACTCTTGCTTATATTATGCAAAATTCTTGTGGATCCCCTTGAGAACTACCGTCCACAACAGAACAAGTGGAAGCTTTTTTATATGTTAAAGTATGCCACTCATGAATACTTTTCAGTTCTATCTATAAAGTGTCTGACAGCACTACATGTTACAAGTGGCAACACAACAGGATTTCTTCCTAGCAGAGCATTTCAAGTGTTTCCATAGCAATCAGTTTGGGGATTCAGTCTTCCCTGGGAGTCACAAAAGACTGCTAACTTTTGTAATGTAAAATAATGAAAATGTAATTTAACCAAAAAGAAAAGGGACATAAACTCATTGCCATAGGAAGGGAATACTTTTGTACCTGGAGAGAAGCTGAGATTTGATACACTGAAACTGAGAAGGTAAAACAAGGGAGCAATAATAGAAATTACTGCGCAAGTTGCTATGCCTTGAATCATTTCTGGCTCCCAAAACTATGTTAACCATTGTTCAGCAAAAATGATAAGTCACATAATGCAGGAACTCATTTCCAGTGGCACAATAAACAAGTGAGAGAATCAAGTCTATCTGTTCTTTTTGCGTCAGCATTTGCCTCCCCTCCCCAGATTAATTTTGTAAGAAAGAAAACTTCAGTAAACAATTTTTTTACTTCAAATCAAATGTGTTAAATTTTAAGATGAACTTCAACAATGCTATTTTTCATCTCTTACTGCATTCCCTATATGTAATTATTTGGGACCAATGTATATAATTGCATATGAATAAATAGAGGTGATTTTATCAACATATCAAAGGCTTATTGTATGAACTAGGCTACCTGAAAGGAAAGAGGTAGGGAAAGTACAAGTCGTACAAAGTTCTATGCTTAGGGAAATATATGGCTATAAAATAATTGTATCAGACCCAGCAGAAGAATTCTGTAGCTAACTGTGCAGTCCTATGCAGAGTTACTTCAGCTTAAGCCCATTAAAATCAGTGGACTTAAACTGGAATAACTGCACCAGACCACAGCCACACAACCTGGAAAACCCACAACAGCCATCTGTGCATAGGTTTGCACTGTAAGTAACATATCAGTGAAACCCTAAGGACAAACATGATTTTCAGGGTATAAACTTTTGAGAGTTGAAGATCCCTTCGCCAGATGTATTTCCAGTTGTTGTAATGTTATCGCCAGGAAAATATGAAAAATATTTTCCTAAGCCTATCGCTGAACTACACTGGCTAAGGACCAGAGCAGAGAGACCAGTGTTGTCCAAAAGTCTCCATAAGGCCTGGAAAGGACGTGTATATGTGATTGTGCCAATGTTTTGCATGGTTTCCTTCCTGCTTTTATTTCTAAGACTTAGTGTAAGCCCTCAGTGTTGGATTTATTGTTTGCCCAATGTGTATGCTTATGTCTTAAGCTAGGTTTTTCCAGTTGATTTAAGGTTTATTACTGTTAGTTTAGGATATTCTTGTTTGTACTCTTTTAATATACTGTAAGCTCTGTAGGATTGCATCTAATGTTTAAATTAGAAAGGTTATTTTTAGATATTTGTATGTGTTGGTAAAAGCAATAGCTTGTAGCAGCTGATATTAAGGCCCAAGGAAGTTAGTCTTAGAATTCAGTTTGGACCAACACCCGGTAAATCTCTTTAGCAAAAACAAAGACCCTTTGGAATTACAAATTGAATCTGATGATGGCACCCCAGATATCCCAGCCGTTGAAGAACGTGCCAAGATCGCCATTGGACCATTTGAACTTTCTTTTGTTGCGGGACTGAGGCGCGGGAGCCTCAGGACATAACTCAAGGAAGCAGTCCATCTGATAACCAGATACCTGGGTGCGTTAACAGCCTCACCCAGTTTTATGAATGGACACTCTTCGCTCCCTGTTCCTGCACTATTGTAAAGTCTCGCAGGAAGACGGCTGACAGCGAGACCCCATGGTCCCATTCACAAAGTTGTAATTGTACCTTTTCTTTTATGTGTTGATGTTTTCTTTATTGTTGTAAGGTAAGGGACCTGCCCCCTTACCTGCCCTTTTGTATAAAAGTTCTTGCGCTTGACTACAAGGGGAATTCCCCTGCCTAAGCTGTAGCCACCACTTTCGAATAAAAATACTCGCTTTCGAAGAACACCAGTTTCCTGCGCCTCACGACATTGCCTGAGCTGAAATCACTTAATGTTACCCGAGCAGCAGCGGTAACAGTAATGCAGACCAACACAGCTACCATCTGAAACTACCCTAAACAGTGTTACACCCTTCTAAGCACATAGAGACTCATTATGCACAGTGAGGTTCCCGCGACTTCAAAGAGAATTGACCAGGGAGTCTTTGTTTCGGGGGATGTTCGACATTATTACCCGCCACCCTGTTTGCAGCAGGGCAGGTATTACCCATTAGCTGGCTTTTGCTTGCATCCAGGGTGGTCGATGTTTTACAGGTTATCTATCGTGCATGCATGCTTTAATTTTTAATATAATCTTTAATTTTTATTTTTAATCTTATCAATAAATTGATAGAGCACTCTATCAATCTATTGACTGACTGACAGACAGACAGACAGACAGACAGACCGATCGATCGATCGATCGATCGATCGATCAATAGATCAATAGATCAACATAAAAAGGCAAACTATTAAAGAGAAGTCTTGAATATGGCATCTGTACATTTTGCGTGAACACTGGTTGTCTTTTATGGTGGGAAGTGAGGAGGGAGTAATGGCAATGTGCAAACTGCAAAACTGCAAAAGGACAATGTGAATTGCCATTTGCTAAGCTCCCCAGGTTCACAATCATCTGTATCCCAATGTGCTGGCTGTGGGCGAAGGGAAGAGATCTGGGGCAAAGCTGTGCCTACTGGCAAATCTGTCCTGCTCTGGCAGTGAAGCAAAATTAAAATCGTGCTATAAGTGGATTTGCTTGCCGTGGAGAGAGTGGAAAGTGAAAGCGGGGCTAGAGGAAATAGATTCATACAAGCAATCTTGCCATGGCAGACATTCACCTCTACCATGTAGCAAACATTGTCTGTGTAATTGGTCAGTCACTCTGCTTAGGTTCGAATAACTAACCACTCCTCCTAGGGTTTACAGCCCAGTTTTGGCAAATGGTAGGAGATTGGTGGGACAGTGTCTGGGAAGGATGGAATTTCAGGAGAATGTGACATCCCTTCCTGGAAATGCTCTAGGAATGCTCTAGGAATTGGGGAATCTAATTGAGAAGGGGGAAATTCCAAGGGCACCATGGAGAATGTGATCTCAAATATGGGTGGAGAGTTGATGGATTTGCCATAACTTCTGAGTGATGCTCTAGCAGTGACCCAATGCTCTAGCAGTGACCCAATCTTCACGGCTTAAGAGCACGGGTGCTGGTCTGCTCAGAACCCCACCACAGAAAGTGTTGCAGTTTACCATACAGAGAAGCAGCTAGCACACTGATTAAAAAGTCAAAAGGTAAATGTTTAGTAGGAATGGACTTCTCTAAAATTCTCTGTGTAGGGCAACCCTTGAAAATGGTTCAGAAAACTTCAGTTGGTATGGAACTCAGCAGTTGGTATGGAACTCAGCAGTGAGAGTTCTGGCTGAGAAGATATAAAGGTTATACTGTTACAACGAAGTAACAAATTAAAATAAATGAGCTCAAAGAAGCTCAAGCCAAATACAGAATAAAATCAGAGAGATCTTTATTCAGCCAAGACAATATCAGGGGAGCCACACTAAAATGGCGGTGTGTTCTCACCTTTATAGTATTAATGACAAGCTATATCAAAATGGCAGCAAAGAATACACCCCAAGATGCCCACATCATCAATCAATCACACAAAAGGTGAAGATTTCCCCGGTTCCCGCAGCCCTTTGGGGTTGTCCAGAATCCTCATTGGAAGATGTCAGTATTTCACTCTTTGACGTTATGTGAATCAAAAACCATTGTTTCTCTTATCATGTATGTTTCAAGTTGCTCTATTCCTTACACAAAGAGCCTGAGCTTTCTCATAGGCCTTTTTATTGTTCTCAGGAAAAGAGCAAATTTTGAGGTATCTCTTGGGTACAACAGGATCTTGAAAACAGTTTAGCTTGCACATTTTGTATAATTGTGAACAATGGGACATTTTTGGAGTTATTAGGTTAAGCTAGCAATAGAAAAGAATAGGTTTAAGGCCTGCATGATTTCTTTGGTCAGCAGCTTTATGGTTGCCATCTTTCCATTATAGGAAAAATAATGGAAGGAAGGAAGACATAATCTTTCTGGTTGAATCTAAAACTCTCTTTCTCTTTCTCTGACTTTCTACCACTTGCTCTGACTTTCTACTACTTGCTCTGACTTTCTCTTTCTTCTGCGCCTACAATACCAACTATACTGGTTATTAAATTATGTATGAGCAATTGCTAGATCTTTGCCAGGTGATCAGTTACAATAAGACATAGAAAATACCTCTAGCCATGTGTCTGCATTTCTCTCCCTATACATGATATAGCTTTGTGATGCTGTGGCCCAAAGCTGTGTTTGATGCTCCTTCTACATTATTTGTTAAAATTGGAAATTACAGAAGCCACTAGCTATATTTTCATTTAATGAGATCCTTTCTGTGCACATCAGTAGGTGATATAAAAGAATCGCCAACATTAATAATGAAGATACCTTTCTAATTTTGTGGTAGTATTCCAAACTGTGTAATGCAATTGTCTAATCTAAAAAAAATTGCTGTTAAGATTGTATTTTTTAATATTTTGCTGATATTCTTAAGCAGATTTACAAGAAACAAGAGATGCTGAAAATAAAGTGCTTGTTATGAGTTTAATGAGATGGGGGTGATATGCAATTTGTTAGAGAAGAATGAACTGCATTAAAATGTTTTCCAAGACATTTCACTCTATATGTTAAACTTCTGCGACTGTCTTCATGCCACAAGTAAACTAATGAATATGTTATAGACAAAGTAAATAGATACAGAATATAAGAATTTAGTTGAAGAGAGTTAATATTTATGACATGTAACAAATAATTATTTGGGAGGTTTTACATCTTTCTGTTTGTTAACAGAATGTCTCTGGAATATCTGATCATGTTATTTTTTAAAAGGCTGGATGTGGACTCCCAGTCTTTCTGATTGATGTTAATTCAGAACCCATGATCCAGCAAAAGCTTTAGCTGTGATTAGGGATTACAATTTCACAGGCATTAACCATGGTTAAGACTACCCAGATTCCTTCTCAATCAGTTTTGAAGTCCTGGTTTCAAACTCTGGTGAGAACTCCCACTAGGGAGCCAGCATGGTACAGTGGTTAAGTATGGCAGACTCTTTGTTTTCCCTCTCCTCCACATGAAGCCCGCTTGGTGATTTTGGGCTAGTCACAGTTCTCTCAGAACTCTCTCAGCCCCACCATTCTCACAAGATGCCTGTTGTGGCCAGGGGGAGAAGGTGATTGTAAACTGCTTTGAGGCTCCTTAAAGACAGAGAAAAGCGGAGTATAAAAACTAGGGCCGTTTCCGCACGGGCGGAATATGGCGGCCTGGGGACGGCAAAAACGCCGTCCCCAGGCCGCCATTCGCACAGGGGGCGCAGCTGCTTCGCAGCCGCGCCGCCCTTGCACCGCCCGCCCGGCGCTGAGCCGGCGTTTCCAGAGTGCGCTGGGAAGCGCACTTTTCTGGAAACACCGGCTGGAAGCCGCTGCCGTTCGCACGGCAGCGGCTTCCCGGCGCTTCCCCCCCCACTCCCTCCCCTCACTTACCTGCTCTCCAGCCCTCCGGCGCGTCGCCAGGGCCTGGGGACACACACCCCTGCTCTGGATGCGGAAGCAGGCTCGCAGGGCAGCGGAGGCGTGTCCCCAGGCCCCGGCGACGCGCCGGAGGGCTGGAGAGCAGGTAAGTCCACCGGGCAACAGCGCCCAGCGGCGCCGTCGTCCCAGTTCTTTCTGGGACCGTACATGCGGACGGTCCCAGCGTCGTCGGGTCAGCATTTCCTTCGTGCAGAAAGGGCCTAGCTCTTCGTATTTTTCTGTTAGCCATACGTAAAGTCAGTGAAGAATTGACCAGTAGTTAAAGCCATCAGGGGAATGTGCAGATGAGGGAACAAGATGTGGAAGGCTATGTGTAATCTTGTCGACCACTCCTGAGTGCTTATCCAGGATTAGAATTTGGGAGCGTCATATTTGG
Organism: Sphaerodactylus townsendi; assembly: GCF_021028975.2. NCBI lineage: Eukaryota > Metazoa > Chordata > Lepidosauria > Squamata > Sphaerodactylidae > Sphaerodactylus > Sphaerodactylus townsendi. Next base: position 67,446,468 of record NC_059434.1, read on the forward strand.
ATCAGAAGCCCATCTGAATCGAGACTGCACACCAACTTTCTTGAAGTTTTTAGAAATTCAAAATGAGACACCAGAAAGGATCTTGACCCATTCATGGATAGTAGGTCTATCATCAGTTGTTTGCCTGAGTCACTGCATGTTCAGATGCAGCCTACCTCTGAGGCCCAGGTTCTAGAGACACAAACCCTGAAGGAAGGCTGCTGAATCCATTGGCTTGTTTATGAGCTTCTCAGAGACAATTAGGCCATAATGGCTAGACTCAGGAGGCTTGTCTAAGTGCCAAGCTGCGCATGATGTGGAGTTCTCTGCTAGGGATGTCCCATATTGAAGGGTCCAGTATGGATCAGGGCCATTGCACTGGGGTAAGAGATTAATCTATTCCTCTGCCATTTGGCTAATTTAAAAATTATCTTTTTGGACTACTTTTAAGTCCCAGGAAAGGGAACGAGCAGAATATAAGTACCTATTGCGTCTCTTTCTGAGAATAAAAGCAGATTGAAAGGGTGCTTCTGACCAGGGAAACTGGAGCAGGATAAGAGTTAACCCCTCTTCCTCCTCAGAGCCCTCTTCCTCCTCAGAGCTATGCCCTCATCCATATGCACCCATAGCTCCTTTTTAAACTTTATTTATATTACATAAAATAATGTACAAGGTTTACATTATCCATACATTTCATGTTCCAACATTCAATGAATAATATCTAACGCTTTACAAATCTATTGCCTTGGCTACTCTTTCTTTCCCGTTTATAATAAGTTAATGTTGTTTATAATGCTATACTCTTACTCTCTGTGCCATTTCATCATGAGATTCTCAACTTCCTTTTTGCAGCAATACATGTTCTGGCAACTGTTCTTAGAATTGCAAGACATTCTATGCCTATTCCTAAACAGTTCAAAAAAAACCAAAAACACTACTACTTCCAGTTCTCTTATTTTGATGTAATGGGTCATTTCCCTGATTAGCACAAAAATCAGCTTCTCAAAGAGGATTTTTGATGGACTGTTCAAAAATACATGTATTATATCCACCTCTGATGCATGACATGACCAAATCAACTGGCTAAACCCCAGGTGTTTTTTAACCTTAAGGGTTTTAAATGCCATCAGAACTGTCTTTTATAATGTTCCTTTATTGATACTTAATTGATATGATTCTTATGGCTTTTGTTTAGGGTCTAAGTACTATCTTCTGCTCATGGCATTCTGACTACATAAGTAGTTTTAAGTCAGGCATTAAAATGGCTATGCTTTAATTAGAAATGATATCGCACACCATTGAGAAATATATATTCCTGATATTGTGACATTTATGTACATCTCTTGGTCGAGATCTAAAAAGCTACTTAGACTGATGTAAAGGGCCTGTACCAATCTCAGTGGATCTAAGTATCTCTCTGAACAGCTGGGCTCTACACCATTAACAAATTCCCCACAGTTTCAAAAGTAATTTGCCACTAAGTGGGGTGGGGGGAGAAATGGTTGAGAAAAAATGTTTCCGTAGGTGAGAGAAATTTGCCTTTTATTCTAGATTTTGTCATTTGAAGGTTATTAGGAAATTAGCCTCATAATAATAAACTATTAGCAGTTTTCAAGCAATGCTCCAGCGTTTTATCTGTTGTAACCCACCCTGAACCCTTTGGGATAGGGAGGAATAGAAATCTGACTAAATAAATAAATAAACAAACATTGTCTAAGTAATGCTGTCAATGATCCAATGACTAGCATCATCTCCTATTGCAGGCAGGACTGTTTGTCTTATCACTAGAAATAATAATTTGCCCACTGCCCAACTAATCTGGGATATGAATCTGTTAGGCACTGTAGTGTTTTGTTACATGCTCCGTCATGAAGGTTCTAATGGATAGTATAGCAAATCCATAACTGAATAACTTTAAATTAAATTCATTAACATTGTCTTTGTTTGAAAGCCTGGGATACTGACAGAAAGATGTGACCTTCACTTGATCTTTGGAACATACTAGGGTTGCCAACCAGCGTGGTGTAGTGGTTAAGAGCAGGTGGATTCTAATCTGGAGAACTGGGGTTGATTCTCCACTCTTCCACCTGACTGGCAGAGGCTTATTTGGTGAACTAGAAGTGTTCTCACACTTCTACATTCCTGCTGGGTGACCTTGGGCTATTCAAAGTTCTTCATAACTCTCTCAGCCTCACCTACCTCACAAGGTATCTGTTGTGGGGAGAGGAAGTAAAAGGATCTTGTAAGCCACCCTGAGTCTCCTTACAGGGGAGGAAGGTGGGGTATAAATCCAAACTCCTCCTACTCCTACTCCTACTCCTACTCCTATTCCTCCTTCTCTTCTTCTTCTTCTTCTTCTTCTTCTTCTTCTTCTTCTTCTTCTTCTTCTTCTTCTTCTTCTTCTTCTTCTTCTTCTTCTTCTTCTTCTTCTTCTTCTTCTTCTTCTCAAGGTGGAGTCTGGAGATCTCCTAGAATTACAACTGATTTTTAGACAACAGAGACAAGGTCCCCTGAAGAAAATGGCTGTTTTGGAGAGTGGACTATGGCGTTACACTACACTAAAGTCTCTCCCCTCCTCAAACTCCACTCTCCCACCCTGTAATCTTCAGGAATTTTCCCAACTAGGATTGCCTACCTCCAGGTGGTGGCTGGAGATCTCCTGGAATTACAACAGGTCTCCAGACAGCAAAGAGAAGTTCAATATATTGTTGAAGTATCACCCACACTTTGCCACAGAAAGAAACACATCTTATCATGACATGCTAGCCACAGAGGCAGGCAAAAGATTAGTGGCTAAAACTACCAGACTACGGCCACACAGCCTGGAAAACCCACAACAGTTAAAAGATCAGTTCTCTGGAGAAAATGGCTGATTTGGAAGTTGGTCTCTATGGCAGTCTACCCTGATGAAGTCCCTCCCTTACCCGAATCTCACCCTCTCCAGGCTCCACTGCCAAAATCTCCAGGAACATCCCAGCCCAGAGTTGGTAATCCTATTCCAAATCCAGAATTGACAACCCTAGAACTTGCAGTACAATCCTAAACAGAGTTGCACCTTTCCAAATCCACTGAAGCCACTGGACTTAGAAGGCTGTAACACTGCTTAGGACTATAAGATGTTTCTTCCAGGATTGTCATTATGCTATATTTAGCCTGCGCCACAGACTTCTGTCTGCCATCTTAGATTGCCTATTAAATCAGCCCTTGACTTTCATCGTATGCTTGCACAAGTATGGTTTTAATCATAAGAACATAAGAACAAGCCAGCTGGATCAGACCAGAGTCCATCTAGTCCAGCTCTCTGCTACTCGCAGTGGCCTACCAGGTGCCTTTGGGATATCATCTACCAAAAAAAAATTGTCTGGCCTTCGTATATTAGATTTGACTGAATGTAGCGCTCATAAACTGATTTTCTTCATTTTTCAAAACCAACTCACAGAGGGGAACGTCCTCCAGTAATGAAAAATGCAAGATTTGATTGAGAGCATGCATGGTTAAGGTTACCATACTATCACTGCCTGATTGGTAGGAAATATACTTTTATTCAGATAACGAATGTAGGATATATATTCAGCCCTCTATGTTTTCTGGGAAAATAACTGCGTTCATCAAATATTGCCATATTTCCTGTATATAATAAGGTTGACGAAATAAAAAATAGGAATAAGAACTATCCATTTATTTGCTTGTTTCATTTTAATCAAAAATTGTATTCATGTAAAGTTTTTAGTTTTGCACACAGATTCCAGTGGAGTAGCTGTTTCCCCCCTGACATAAATGGCCCAGGCTAGCCTGATCTCATCAGAATTCATCAGAAGCTAAGCAAGGACAGCCATGGTTATTTAGATGGGAAATCGCCAGTCCAGGGTTGTGGCTCAGAGACAAGCTATGGCAAACCAACCAGGACGGCAGTCTCTTCTGGCCTCTCCAGAGGGGAGAGCAGAAGGGTCTGCTGGCTGGGAGGCCAACTGGTGGGGCAGGGGGGGCTTGGCAGAGAGGGGAGGCAGAGCCGGGCGCCCTCGACCCTGCCCATGTTGATGACGACATGGGCAGGTCAAGGGTGCTCGAAGACAACGAGGCAGCAGGAAGTCCTGCTGCCTCATAGTCTTTGAGCGCCCTCAACTCCGCCCCCTGCCATCTTCCTAGTCATGTGGGGGACCTATTTTGGGCATGACTAGAATAGTGGTGCGGGTGGCTTCCCTTTTGCTTCCCCCCAAATGACTACTTGGGGCACCGAACCCACCCCATAAAAAAATCTGTACCTACGTCACTGCTATCAGGTCACCATAAATCAGCTGTGACTTGAGACTCTTTTCATCAACTCAGTCTGCCCACTGCAACATACAAAGTCCCACAGATCCTTAAAGACTCGCAACTATAGTCAGAGACCTGAGCCCAGTTCATCAAATGCAGCTGCTTTATTAGTCTTGAAGGTGCCTCAGAACTCTTTCTTTGTTTGTCTGTTTTGTTTCCAGTGCAGTCCTCATCAGCAGAGTTTGAAGCGGGTCACTCTTTTTAGGATATTAATTTTGTTATCTGTTACTCATTTCTCATTTGTTGCAGTGGGAAACTCATATCCAGCAGTAGTCAGCTTGCTTTTTTAATCAAATTTTGGATGAAATTTTCAGGGACTACACATTACACCGAAGCAGACTTTCCTGACAACTCTCAGGCAAACAGAAGGAAAGTGTACCAGTTTTGTAGACAATTAAATGCAAAAATCTTTCCTAGTTGTTACAGCTTTGTTATGCATCAATTAGGATGTAATTCTCAGGGAGTGTCTTACTCAAGGGATCCTCCTTGCTGAATGGTAAGTAGGTAAGAGACAGCACTGTGGAAGGAGATGTGAACACAATTACCCCTCCTATACTCTGTCTCACAAGGGCAGACGATAGTGGTGCAACAGGAGTGTGTGCTTCTGCAGCAGAAAATAGTCCTAATGGACTATGAGCAGCCAGGCCAGCAAGTGAGCGAGCAGGGGTGAGTTGGGGGTGGGGAGGCAGGCAGGCACAGCTTGGTGTTTAGGCCGGAGGGAGGGTGGGCAGGAGAATGGGGAGACTGGGTGTTTGGAATCAGCGCTATGGCCAGAGACACCAAGTAGGCCAAGAGGAAATGGGTGGCTGCCAAAGTCCCTTTTGTGGGGCTTGCTCAGAGGTTAGCACCTTCTACGGGAGGTTAGACATTAGCAAACTGATGCTGGTGAGGCAAAAAAAAACCTGGTTCTGGTGGGTTTTTCGGGCTATGTGGCCATGGTCTGGTGGATTTTGTTTGTAACGTTTCGCCTGCATCTGTGGCTGGCATCTTCAGAGATGTATCCAGTGACATAGGTATAGATTTTTTATGGGGGGGTTCGGGGGCAAGGCCACACCCCACCTGCCCCTCGGGCGTGGCCACACATCCCCAAGCCCCGCCCCCTGGCCTCAGTGCTTATAAAAGCAGCTCTCCGAGGCCAGAGATGGCAGACTCCCATGCCCTGCCCTGCCTTGCCTGCCCCGCCCCCCCCCCCACCAGCTGGGCTCCCAGCTGGTAGCAGCAGTCCCTTCTCCCTCCTCTCCAGGTACAGGGGTAGCTAGGGAAAATGGAGCCTGGTGCAAAACCTGAGGTTTGCGCCCCCCCCCCCGCAAGGGTGGCTGCTGTGGTGCTGAAATCCACCCCCAAACAGCATCACTTTCAATGGTGTTTAATTTAGGGAGCCCAGATTCTCCTTTTAAATCCATTTTAAAGGGAGAATCTGGGGTCCCCAGTTAAAACAACATTGAAAGTGATGCTGTTTTGGGGGAATTATCCCCCACCCTGAAACAGCATCACTTTCAAGGTTTAATCTGGGGACCTCAGATTCTCCCTTTAAATCGATGCCAAAGGGGTTGGATTCAAAAGGAGAATCTGGGGAAATCTGGGGGGTCAACTTTCCTGCTGTCAGGGGTGACATTGTTAAGCTAGCAGTACCAAACTTTCAGGGTATCTTTAGGAGACTCTCCTGATGATACCACCCAGGTTTGGTGAAGTTTGGTTCAGGGGGTCCAAAGTTATGGACCTGAAAAGGTGTAGCCCCCATCTTCTATTAGCTCCAATTGGAAACAATGGGGTATGGGGCACCCCTTTGGGGAGTCCATAACTTTGGACCCCCTGAGCCAACCTTCACCAAACCTGGCTGGTGTCAGCAGGAGACTCTCCTGATGATACCACCTAGGTTTGGTGAAGTTTGGTTCAGGCTAATAGTAGATGGGGCTGCCCTTTTGAGGGTCCATATCTTTGGACCCTCAAAAGGGTAGCCCCATCTACTGTTAGCTCCCATTGGAAACAATGGGGGATGGGGCACCCCCTTTGGAGGTCCATAACGTTGGACCTCCTGAACCAAACTTCATCAAACTTGGCTGATATCATCAGGAGAGTCTTTTAAAGATACCCTGAAAGTTTGGTGCCGCTAGCCTAAACAATGCGCCCCCTGCAGGCCAAAAACTGAAAAAAACACTTTAAAATACAAAAAACCACAAATCGTGGGCGGAGCTTCAGACATGCAATGGGGGGGTTGAACCCGAGAAACCCCCCCTTACCTACGTCCTTGGGTGTATCACAGAGAAAAGTCTGTTTCACACTGTGTCACAGTGTGAAACAGACTTTTTCTGTGATATACCTCTGAAGATGCCAGCCACAGATGCAGGCGAAACGTTAGGAACAAAATCCATCAGACCACGGCCACACAGCCCAGAAAACCCACCAGAACCAGTTGAATCCAGCCATGAAAGCCTTCAACAATACAGCAAAAAAAAGTTTGCAAGTCTCTAACCTAAGTTGGCAGACGGAGACAGCCAAGAGCCCATGTGAGCCCTGCCACACCTGTGCAGCTGGAATAATTGGCCATTTGTAATAGGAAATAGTATTCTATAGATTTCTCTTTCCTTTCCACTGCAAAATGGAGGTGAACACTTCTTTTTTGCAATACATTCATTTAAAGTGTGTTCACTGCACATGATTTCATGCTTTCTTAACTATGCAGCTTTGCTGTACTGACTTACATTTACCCAATTCTGGATTTTCCTTACCTTGAAGACAAGATGCTCCCTATACTTTCCTCCCTTATGAAGCAGTAAGTCCAGTTTACAATCAGTGCTCTTATTCATTTGCCATCCACCTCTGTTAGGATGTTTTTAGGAGTTCAACAAGCCACAGGGTGTTCCTTGTCTGAAGCAGTTTATTTCCCATTAGCACTGTCTGCATCGCTACAGCATCCCACAGGGAAAATCCAACCATGCAAACATTAAACTCTCACTGGCTTAATTTTAAATTAAACTTCTTATTAGACACATCGAACAAACTGGGAAAATAAATGGAGTTCCACAGAAGGCACCACTTTTATTGGAAAAGGTCCATGCAATCCAATCTCTTAATTTTTTTAAGGTTTTAGCTTCCATTTCTACAGAAAATAAATGTTTCAAGATGTGTAGATGATCATCTCTGAAATGCACATGTCTGTGATGTCTGTCAAAGAAGAAAGAAATTGGAAATACTGGAGTTTTTATGTTATAAGCTGTACAGGTAGATAATTGTGTATAATTGTGTATAATTAACAATGGTTAATGAATTTATATCCCAATTTCTTTTTGAAGTACTTAAACCATCCAGTGTATCTCTTTCATTTTCTTTACTTTTTGTTTTCTCTTCATATAGAGCAACTATAGGTGAAGTTAATTATTAGATATACTTTAAATGTTGTAATAAATTGAGAAATCGCGGCCCCAGACTCACCAGGGGCCATAATTGCGGCAGGTGGGAAGGCAAGCAGTGATTTGCCGGTCCATGGGGAACGCGTGCACGCACAGGCCAGGGCACGTGGCTCGGGAATGAGAACCAGAGTCACGTGCCGGGAGCCTGCTTCGCCAGAGAAAAGGGGCATGCATGCCTTTAAAAGCGGCATGAGGTTGTCCTGGCCTCTTCTAATCAGCCGAGGACAACCCGAACCACCCACCTTCCCTCCCTGTGTTTGAATGGTTAAAGTTGTTATGCTGGTTTGTTTTTATAAATAATTGTTGCAGCCTTGGGGGGTTTGGGCAGAGGATCACATCCTTTATGGAGAGGCCGGCGAGCCGGACCTCTCCGCAGTTGGGGGCCTCATTAAGAGGCTTGGGGTGGGGCCACCTTGAATCTCTTTACAGGAGAGAAATCCAAACTCTTCTTCTTCTTCTTTTTAAATCAGAGGACACAAACTTGCCCTGCTTATTTCCATCTGATGAGCACCCAGTTAAGCAGGTAAACACCAGAAAGTTTTCTACTGCACTGTGGCTTAAAAAATCAGATGTACAGTTCCTTGCCCTGATCTGGATAAACAGGTCTCAAAAGTTAAGCAGAGACAGCCCTGGTTAACATTGGATGGGAGACCACCAAGGAACTCCAGGGTTACTATGCAGAAGCAGACAATGGCAGACCAGTTCTGAATATCTCTGAATATCTCTTGCCTTGAAAACCCTGCACAGTCACCATAAGTTGGTTGCAACTTTACAGCACTGTCCACTGCCATAGTTCCTTAGCCTGCTAACTTAGATGCCACTGATGAGAGAAAAGTTTGAGGCATCTAAGTTTGAGGAAAAGAGTTGGATACACAGTGAGAGAACAAGCAACGAAACAGGAATACTAAAATAATAGGCACATTTTGCTTTCCTGTTTGTAGAAATCCATCAATATCTGCCTTATTTTAGGCAGCTGAGCAGGGTTCCTTCTGCTCTCAGCTGCAACCCCCCACCCACCCACCATTACCACCACCACCACCACCACCAAAGTAGCACAATGTGATAAGGCTAGCCATAATTGGCCATGAACTGTTGATGGTCTGTTCATTGTTACTACCTATCCTGCTTCAGTGATTATTCTTGTATTATATATCATGCATTTGCTTCTGTTTTGCAAAGGCTAAAATGCAATTAGAGTAGCTTTTGAAATAATTTGAATAAATCTTGTGTAGTGAAAAAGATCTTCATTCTTTGATGGTAAAGAATAGACCCGAATCCTACATCATAGTTTTTGAAGGGCAAGTGTCGTATTGAAAAATCTCACTGTAGAAGACAAAACTCATTCTTTTTTTGCAAAAGAATTGACCTGTCGATTCTTGGTGCATTCCCATTTTGAAAAATGTTAATTGCTTGTTCTACCTTTAATGGAGAATTTTTCCCCAATCTTTACTGGAGTAACCAAGACATCAAACAGTCTTCATTATCATGATGTACGTAACCTGCTGTTTCCATTTTCTCAAGACCATCAACTATGGACCTCCTACTGGTTCTAGCAAATGTCTTCCCCACCACCACCACCTCACATTCTTTTAGACTTGTTATACTTTTTTTTCTTTTTTATACACTTTTATGAGTTCTATGTTCTAGGAATTCTAGGAATGAATCATTGATTTTTTTTTACCAAATCTGTAGGGCATTTTCAGAAATTTATGTATATTGTATAATGTATAATACAGTTAGCAACTCTGCAGGTCACCCCATCTTCATGTATATCTCAGTTGACCCCCTCCCCCCATAAAATAGATGGAGAGAAAGAAAGAACAAATAAAAATATGTTCATACATTGTCATACATGTTTATATATTGTGCTCTCTGTTGCCCATTTTCATGACTAGAAAAAAGACAGGCTAATCACCATCTGGAATATAGAGATAATAATTACAAACTGCCTTACAGAGATGAAATAAGATTGCTACATAGCGCTCTTAACAGTAATATGATGTATAAACAGAGGCGTAGCAAGGGGGAAAAGCACCCGGTGCACCGGTGCATCCTCCGCCCTGTCCCGCCCTGGAACACCCCTGTCCCACTCTGGAATGCCCCCACCATGCCCCGGAACACTTCGACAGGGGTGCGCGCCCAGTGCGTCACGCACCCCCCTGTCCGCCCCCTTGGAGCTACGCCTCTGTGTATAAAATGTATTTTTATTCCAGGGTCTCTGAAGACTGTGAAGTCTGTCATCAGTCACCCCAACTAGCACTTCATCTGTTCTCTTTCTGATGTGGAAAACAGTGTTGAGAAGGTGGAAGAGAGATGAACCACGTTGTACTGCTCAGCTTTCAGAAACAGTAGCTAGAAAGGATTAGTTTAAAAATATAATATTGATTTTGTAGGGGTTGTGTACCCTTCTTCTTGACACCAAAATACTGTTGGAATGTATTGATTTTATTGTCAATTGATGTTGTATGCTGCCTGAGCCCATAAGGGCCGCCCATAAATTGAAATAAATACATACATACATAAATACCCCACAGCAGTCATTTTAAATTGTGTTAGGGAATGGTGAACTTCCTTACAAGGTTATCCATTCCTCTCCATGGAGGTCAGTAATAGCAGGTATCCCCTGAATGACAACTTGCCCAATCCTTCCGATCCTCCTTTTTAGCACACAACTACAAGTAAACATTGGGTATACTCAGAAAGTAGTTGTAAGTTCCAGTAAACTTGAACACTATTCCACGAGAACTCACTGTGTACCCAAGAACAAGTTTTCTGCAAGTCACGGGGTTTTTGTCAATTTGGTGGTAAATAGGCAAGGTTTCTAAGCAGACATTGAAAGAACTGCACTTCTGTTGTTTCTGGAAGTTGGTTTCTTCTTTCCCTTGTGGGGGACGTCAAAATCCTAATATATTATATGGGTAGTTTTGCCAGCTTCAAACTTGGAAATACCTGGAGATTTTGAAGATGGGGTTTAGGGAGGGCAGGGACTTCAATGGAGTATGATGTCATAGAGTCCACTTTCCAAAGAGGCCATTTTCTCTAGGGCCCCTTACACACACGCAAAATAATGTGTTTTCAAACCACTTTCACAACTGTTTGCAAGTGGATTTTGCTATTCCGCACATCTTCAAAGAGCATTGAAAGCAGTTTGAAAGTGCATTATTCTGCATGTGCAGAATAAGCCTAAGTCACTATAATCTGGAGATGAGTTGTAATAGTGGGAGATCTCCAACTAATACCTGAAAGTTGGCAAACCTAGGTATAAGATTCTGATGCATAACTGTGTTGTTATTTTATTTAACCATTAAACCTCGAGGCTGTGTGAAGAATGAGCAGTCTCTCTCTATACAGTCACCTCTCCTGCTTTCTATAGTCAGATCGCTGCCCCAGGGATATTCTCAGCAGCCCATCACTCACCTGAGTTCCTCACCCACCCAAGCTAACAATTCCTTGTGTAAGGATCTGTTTATGGCATAACTAGCCTTAAGACAAGTCCTAATATATCCATCAACACAAATGAAGAGAAGCAGGCAAAAAGGGCACCCTTTCACACCCACAAAATTGCACCACAGCATAATGGGCTATGAACTGGCTTAGGATGGAAGATAGTTCGTGTTACCAGAGAATGCAGGAATCGGGGGAAAGGGAGGGTAGAAGGAAGGTCCCACATTTCTGCTGGTAACAGTAATAGTCATGCCTTTTTTTCCTTCTTATTTACATATTTATTTATTCACTTATTAAGTTCTCGAAGTAGACTTTATTTTGTAGCCTAAGCCATCTCTCTTTTTTAAATAATTTGTGTAACAACGCTGAAAAGAACATTTTCAGTGCCGCTGATTTGTATTTGCCAGGCTTGGTGATAATTCAAATCTTGGGATCGCCTCATGTTATTAGAAGTAAAATTGCATTCCCTATGTTACCAGCTTCAGTATTAGAGAAATTTGAGTGGATTCTAACAATGTAGGCCACGACAGACGTAGCATGTTCCATCTTTAACAAGAGGTCTGCATTTTTAGACAAATCTGCTTAGCACCTTTAGGCAGATGCTTCGATCACTCTGTCAGAAGGAGATGACATTTTCCTTAAAAAGAGTGCCACTATAGAAGATTGAGGTAGACATGAAACTCACTTTGCAAGGTGGGAGTTACTCTGGGTTCCATCAGTAGTTTTCATCTGAGGGTGGTATTATTGAAAACCAGGCACTGGAATTAACAGTATACCACAAATATACATCACCAAGGGTGATTCCGCACATGAGTAAAATAGGTTCGACCCAGTTCCCTGAGAAGGTCGAAACCATTGTTGTTCCCCACTGCAACCAGCTTGATCCCAGCTCAGAGGGTGGAATCATCCTGTGCCTCTTCGCCGCTCCATTCTGATTGGCTACTGTTCTACGGCCATGTTCCGTCTATCCCCACACACGTTATAAAAAAACTGCCACAGGAATGGAGGGATGAAGGTGGCGTTTTTTGATTGGCTGCTTACATTGGTAATGGTAGAGAAATTGTAAAGTTTTGCCATTTGTGATTGGCTGAATGGGGACTTCTGGCACCAGACGTATTCCGTGACTTTACTGGAATCTGCAGCCGAGTTCGAAGTGTGGTTCCCCTTGAAAGTAGTGAAGTTCCAACTGGAGTTGGAAATTTGACCATTACACAGGGCGAAGCTGGTACAAAACCACATCGATCCCAGTGGTTGTGCGGAGCACTTAGGTCGAACGCAGCTCAAACTTAGGGTCGGCGTTAACACAAGTGCTGTGAAATCTAATCTTGGCGCTGAAAGGCAGGCAGTCTCCGGATGAGTAACCCATCTCTGTGTTTAAAAAAGTGCATGTAGCGACCATTCTACATACACACAGGAGAGCAGGATTGTATGCCCAGATAACCCTGAATACAGCTGGGCATCAGAAGTGAGTCATATCCATGTACAAGATGTACATGGCTTAGGCCAGTGATGGCGAACCTTTTAGAGACCGGATGCCCAAACTGCAACCCAAAACACACTTATTTATCGCAAAGTGCCAACACGGCAATTTAACCTGAATACTGAGGTTTTCATTAAGAAAAAACAACTCATACATTAACATCTTTTGTCTTAAAAGAAAAACACAATAACAGAGCTTTCAATGACACAAACAAAGTTTGCATTTGGCATGCTTTTGAACAATTAATGTGATTTTTGCTGTTGTTTGCATGCTGATAATTTGTCTAACCTTGGCTCATTCTTTGTAAGTTTGAGAGCAACACATGTAGCACTCAGGTCATCGGTTAGACTGTTTCTTGTGTCAGATATGAAGGGGGAGGGGGAGGGGGAGACGATGGCATGCGTGCTCACACAGAGGGCTCTGAGTGCTGCCTTGGGCATGTGTGCCATAGGTTCTCCATCACGGGCTTAGGCTTTGCATGTGCCACCAAGATCTTGTGATTCTCATAGCACATACAAAGCTTACACATGTACACAACTTGAGGAGGCCAGCAGGCTATTAATATTTTCAACACATAAAAATAGAATGTGTCTGCTCACTGCAGATATTTACCTATATGTGTGTATATCAGGAGGCATGATCAGTGGGTGCAATCCTGCTCCTTCCATACGCATAGATTGTATGGCTTTTGAACACTGACCTGAGGTTCATGTCACTCCGGCTATACACTGGACATTTGTCCTTGCCTCAGGCTGATCAGCCTAACTGAGCATCCATTTGGTTGTTGTGGGAAAAACAGACTGAATTAAGCCCAGCACTGGGTAATATGAATGGCCCCAATTGTTGTTGAAGGGATGGCAACACTCTTGTTTTTCTGTTGGAGACAGCAATCTAAATCGCAGGAGCTCCTTCCAAAGCAGATGTGGTAGATGCTCCCTCCCCCAGTGGACAGGACACACCAGAAGACACAGCTGGCTATCAAACTACCCTCATTCTCCTACACTCTTCAAGGAACTAGCTGGTGAATAATGCTAATATTTCACAGTATCATTTGCTGTCAGTCCTGTTTGCAGAAACTTCTTCTGCAATGGAAACTGGAGACTGTTCTTCCCCTGCAGGGTCATTCTGGAGATTGGTTCCTTTCAAAATGTTCTCTAAAATGGATATTTTTCTAGCAATGAACCCCAAGCATAGAAGGAAGCAAAAAAAAGTCCCTGATTTTCCCTTAACTAGCTGATAAATCCGACCAAATGCATGCACCTTTGGGTAGCTGCCATCTTCAGGAAAGCAAACTTATTTCCAATGCTGCAGGAAAGCTGGTTCTGCTCAGTAGAGTCATAACTAGCTAATTTTTTGAAATTTATGCATGGTCACACCTGTGTTTCAGCCGCTAAACTTTCAAGGAAGTTGGCCTTGGGAGCTTATTTAAATATTATGAAATTACAGAGCAAACGCTAAACACAATGTTTATTTTCATTGTGATATATTTTTCCTGCATCCCTCAGCTTCGTGTGCCTGAAGCAAGTGTCTCATTGGCCTTGCCCTCATCACAACTCTGCTGCTTGGCTTCTGCCCGCAGCAAAGTCAGGGAAACACCTAATCACTATATAAGTTGAGCTTTCTGTGCTGACATTTAGCTAACGCAGCACTTTTGCAATGTAGGGTAAGCAGCAACATGTGAGATTCACATATTACATGGATGAAACCAGTGGCAAGATGGCCTCCATGGCAACATCACAGACAAGGGGAGCATCCATAGAATGACACTGACTTCTGCTGTGAGAGAGTGGTATCTGCTATCTGACAGAGTTTTGGAGAAAGCATGAGCTGCCCAACTTATGGCAGCAACAAGCAACATGTATGGTATCACAACCTGTGAAACCTAGAAAGGGAAACAGCCAGCATCCTCCCTATGGGGTGAGGATGGTTTGATTCCACTGAATAATAATTACACATGCAGAGATTACTTTCTGAGTGATCACAGCAATTTACACTCTTGCTTCAGGGCTACTGCCCCTTAATATGAAGAGTTTACAACCCTGTCTCTGCCTGAGACTTCAAGCAAGTAGTCATGGAAAGACACAATGCAATGGTATGCAGCATTTAGCTAGTGTAATCCTCAACACATGGCTTTGTCTATTGAAGTCAATGAGCTTAGGAAGGTGTAACTCAGTTTAGGATGGTACTTGTATTTCTGGAAAAGAATGACACACCTGTAATGTACACATTCTCACAAAATCATAGAATCTTAGATTTGGAAGAGACAACAACAGCCATCAAGTGTAAGGCTGAACACACTCAGACAAAGTTAACTTGAACAGGAAAACTTTATTGATTTGTATCGCCCTAACTACAGGGTGCTGGAACTGAGGATCTCCCCCTCAGTTCAAGCATTTAAGGCATGATCGAATGCTCGTACCACCCAGTCACTGTAGTACCTTCTTCCACCCTGGATTCTCATTCACGGAAGGTTCCCACTCCTACAGCATCCCAGTGGGGGCTATTACATGTTGGGACTTGTAGTCCTGACATCAAGTCCAATCGCCGTCATGCGGGAATCCACAGTCAAAACACTCCTGATAATGGCCATCCAGACTCTGTTAAAAAACCTCCAAAGAAGGAGACTCCACCACATTCCAAGGCAGCATATTCCACTGTCAAACAAACCTTACCATCAGGAAGTTCTTTCTAATGTTTAGGTGGAATCTTTTCCCCTGTACTTTGAATCTATTACTCCTTGTCCTAGATTCTGGAGTAGCAGAAAACAATCTGGCTCCATCTCCAACAGGAAATCTCTTCAAATGTTTAATCATAGCTATCACGACACCTTTTAACCTTCTCTCCTATTCTTTAGAATAGCTGTTGCAAATTTTAAAAATTCTTGCCCTGCTTCCAGTTGCTCACGGGATAATTAACCTTTGGCATTTTTGAGTAACTGTGAATTTATGCATGAATTTACAAATCCATTTTGTCCTTTTGAGTAGAAAAATAAATTGAGCTTACTCATTCATATGCAAGGGGTGACTAGTAGTAATTAATATAGGAAGACAAAAGGAGCATCTATCCTCTTTATCCTTTCCACATTCCACAGAGGTTAAGGTGGTGTGCTCTGTTTTTCCCTCTTTCATTTTATCTCACAACGACCCAGTGAGGCAGGCTAGTCTGACAACAGGAGACTGATCCAAGGTTGGATTGAGTGGGAGTTTGAACTCAGGACTTCCCAATCATAGTCCATCATGATCTTGGTGCTCACTCTCTCAAAAATGGCTCCATATTTATAAACCATTGTATGCAAGGAGCAAGCACTATATCTACAACAACTTGAAGGGAAGCCATCCAGAATTTGTAAAACCTGATCACAATCAAAAGTGTGAAAAATTATATAGAACGGGGGGTAGGGTGTTTTTTTAGTTTAGGACTGAAAGAAGTCACCAAATTAAGTAGCAGTCTTAACTTTCCTAACAAAGACTAATTTCTCCACCATAAAAAATTATTTGGGGTTTCAATGTATGGATGTCAGTCAGAAAGAGTTTGCAGTGTTCACTTTAGATTTCCTTTTCTTATGCAGAGACCTGCCATGTAAGAATATTTGCAAAGAAATATCATCTCCCTTTGTATTTCATGCTTTAAAACAGGGGTGTTCAACTCTGGCCCTCAAGATGTTCAGGGACAACAGTTCCCATCAGTCCCTGCCAGCATGGCAGCATGAACATCTGGAGGGCCAGAGTTGGACACCCCTGCTCTAAAATGTTATCATGTCACAGAAGCAATTGATATACTTCGGGGCTTCCCAGTGGAAGTGGTTTCTCTTCATAGTCTGCCGTGCTCTATAAAGGTTCCTAAAATTCATCATCATTGTTCCTGCCTTTTTATTCTCAATTGTATAGGCAATCTCCAAAGGTTAATTAAAGGTCTATTTTCCCAACAGCAGAGTATGTTACTGGATATGCACAAACTGATGAACTGAATGCTGGAACAAAAAGGAACCATTGTAATGTAGTTATTGTCAAAAGACTTGCTCAGTGGAAGCTTAATTACAGTTAAGCTGAACTGGAAATGAAATTACATTTTCTTCATGGGTAAGATATAAGACAAAGATCTGGA
This sequence comes from Sphaerodactylus townsendi, assembly GCF_021028975.2. Taxonomy (NCBI): domain Eukaryota; kingdom Metazoa; phylum Chordata; class Lepidosauria; order Squamata; family Sphaerodactylidae; genus Sphaerodactylus; species Sphaerodactylus townsendi. Next base: position 67,463,199 of record NC_059434.1, read on the forward strand.
AGTAGGAAGTCACTTAATCTTACGCTATAAATCAGATGTCTATAAAACTGCAGAGTGCAGCACATTGGTTGGGTCAGAGGGCATTTCTTCCAGCTCAAGGACTCCAGCTGACCCTGATATCCAGCAATATTCAATGTCACCAGATGGCTCACCAAAGCCTCTGGAGCAGTGATAGGATTCAGCCTATTCGCACCTATTCGGTAGAACTGGTAGCTAATTTTTTTGTCTTGTTCAGAGAACGGTTGTATTCCCACCATTGAGTCCTTTCGAAACCGGTTGTTAAATTATTTGAATCCTACCACTGCTCTGGAGCAAAGGAGAAGATAGCAAGACAAGAAATGCAAGATGGATAATGGAGGCCTGGCTGAAATCTCCAGTGGACATCACTCCCTGACAGTGGCAATGTAGCAGAACAAGGCTGATATGTACCTCCTGGCTTGGAATGCCACAATAACCGAATTAGCAGCAGCTGGCTCTTCTATCCCAGTGAGATAAGGGCCTATTGAAACAGTCTATTAGACTTAGCTGTTGTGGAAGCAAACTTGTTACAACCATCTTGTGTGTTGACTGTGTATCTATGCGGTTTCAGGATAACCACAGCCCACACTTCTGTTTAATCCAATTGGCTGTGACTGCTCATGTGATTGATGGGGAGGGGTTCCATAACTTTTATAAATATAAAGAGAACAGAACAGAAAAATGAAAATGGAATCAAAATAATAGTTACAATTAGTTGTAAAGACTAACAGAAAAAGCAATTGTACATATGTCATCTAAAATGAATAAACAATTGATAATTGTGGTTTTTATTAACAGTAAAATATCATAATAACCACAAAACAATGCTAATTTTAATAATCTCAAAAGGCCCTTCACTTCCATCACCAGACATTACTTTGAACCAGCTTCATGGAGATACACCTATGCAATGTAATCAAACAGGACACTTAGAATAATTTAGCAGAGCTTAATTAAAGCCTTTCCATAGCTTGTATCACATTTCTGAAGATTTGTATCTTGTCACATCTCTGCATTTACAGAGATCATTGAGATTCTCTTACACAAGAGGGAAGTATTGCTTAGAATCTGGCTTGTTTCAAACATTCTCTTTTAGTGGTTTAAAGCTCGCGCAGATCTCATTCTGCTAGCAGCTGCAGATAGCTGAAACAAAGAGCCTCTCATTTCAAATATACTGTAGCTTAAGGCCTCTAGCTTCATGTGCATCAGCAACTGCATGTAGAAATCCTTTCTGATGAAATTACCTGAATGCCCTAAGTCAGTAAACATCATTGCAAGTAAGTTTATTCACATAGCTCTGGATGGGTTTGGGTAGGTACATCATTCTGACAACATCTTCCATGCAAAGTTAGCTTTATTCAAATGACTCTGATGTTTTGTTGTTTATTTATAGCACATCTCTGGGCTCCAGTCACACTTATCATTTTGAATTCAGGTAGAGCAACAAGAGAGTCTTCCTGGGTGACCTGGTTCTGGTTCTGAAGCACAGGAACTAGCTGGAGCCAAAGCACAAGTCTTGAAAATTGATTGTTCCAAGCAAGGTTTCCCTTCCAACTCAGGGCTCTATTAGTTATGGTATGCAAGTGGGTGACCTGCAAGAAATCCTGGTGGCTGTCCTCTTTTCCTGTCCATCTTTCCCTCCTTCTCTTCCTGCCTCCACATTTTCCTTCTACCCTCCCTTTTACTTTGTTATTGTTCTTGCCTTCTTCCTCTGGCTGGAGCTACAAGGAGGCCTTGCATCTAGCCAGGTTGCTATGGGAACCTGAAATGGCATCCAGATCTTGTATCATGACCTTGTGAATCTTTGAATGTCAAGGGATGCCAAGATGTGAGATTGCCATTAACCCACGGGACCTATCAGCCTTTTGATAGTTATTGGGCATTTCACCTGCAATGCAGTCCTTGGCCGAAGCCACTGCACTGCATAGTGAGGTCCCATAGCAAGATGGAGCTCAGCCTCTATGTGGGCTGCTCAGGCAAGCAGAAATAGCACCTAATGTTTTTCAAGAGTTCAAGTACTATTTTTGTTGTCTTGGCAACCTTCACGATCTACAGTGGACCTGAGATTAGCATAAAGATTACAGAAGCCCATTGGTTTGCTTCTGTTTGGGGGTTAAGGAGGCAAGTCACATCTGTCTACATACTAGATTTGTAGAATCTTCTCCCTCTTTCAGATATGACCAAGTGATGGGAGATTTCATTATCCGCACTGGAACAGGATTGCAAAATTAGATATTGTGCTACATTACTATACTGTACTGTAGCCAGACTGCACTAGTCTTATGAGAATTTGGTTTGTTGTTGCATGGTTCTTAATATATGTCAGGTCAGTACAACTCTTTCATCTCCCTTCAAGACTCACAGGGCAGCCAGAAAGGGCACAATAAACTCCCTTAATTGCAACCTGCCTAAAGATAAAATGACACGTTACATTAGTAAGAACATATTCCCAACCCCATGTTGCTGAAGAGGGTAAATACCAAGGAGGAGGACACTATCAGGGAAGAAGGGTAGAGGAAGTATTTAATTCATACCCCATCTGTGATTTCTCTGATGCAACTCTTCATCGTGACCATTTGAAACCTGTCTTTGTTCTAGCAATGCTCTTCAATGTGTTCCAAGGCAATAAAGAGGGGGGAATTCAGAATCCCCACACATGCACACCCTGAAAAATGCCCCGGCTTCTATATTCCTGTTACTCTGACTTGGAATCCCTGTTTTCTCTGATTTGGTCATTTGAGACCACAAAACCGAAAACAGGGTGGGAATCTCTCCAGCGCTGCTAAATCACCAGTCCTTCATCTGAATTTCAGCCCAGATGTTGGTGTTCTCATTTGGTTTTGTTCCTGAAGTAGAGTCAGTAAATTAGGGACCCTTCATTAGTCTCGGGGGGGGGGGCGTCTTGAAATATATTCAGACACCTGTGCACGCACAGTTTGCTTTTCGCTTCTTCTGTGTATCAGTTTCTTCTTTTCGTTTGCCTTACTGCCACACACCTGTACATTCATCAAACAATGAAAAAAAAACAATCTTAATCAAAGCATATGTGTAACGGAGTCAAAATTACTAGGATGTTGTGGGTTTTCCAGGTTGTACGGCCATGTCCCAGTAGTATTTTTTCCTGATGTTTTGCCTGCATCTGTGGCTGGCATCTGCAGAGGATCTGACAGCAGTAGAACAAATGGAGTATATATGCCTTTGAAATACGCAGGGTGGGAGAAAGTACCATTTGCAATTGTTAAAAGTGTTGAAGGTGCAATTTGCAAGTGTTAAGTGGAATTCCCCCATTTTAACATTTGTATGTAACACTGAAGATGCTTAATCAATTAGTAAGGGTATTTGCATAGCAGTTGCCTGTGCATGTAAGTACTCATTTACGATCCATTTTATTGCTTCCTGAAGAGAGACATCTTAAGTCTAAGTAGTATTCATAAACCATACTCTCGATTCTAGTGTTTTTAAGTACTGGTAACCAAATTTTGTTCATTTTTATAGTTTCTTTCTTCCTGTTGAAATTGTCCACTTGCTTGTGGATTTCAATGGCTTCTTTGTGTAGTCTGACATAGTGGCTGTCAGATTGGTCCAGAATTTCTGGTTTTTAAATAACATTCTGTGTCCAACTTGGTTTTTAACATGTCCTGCTACTGCTGATTTTTCTGGCTGAATTAGTCTGCAAAGCCTTTCATACAACCTGGAAAACCCACAACATCCCAGTGATTTGGGCCAAGAAAGCCTTCGACAATACACTGAATCAAAATTCATTTTGTGTGGTGTTTTTCCAGTGTTCACGAGGGTATGAAAAGGAGGGTGTAATTCTGCACAAAAATACATCTTGATGGGCCATACATATGCTCATATCAACATTACTTTCTGAAGAAATTTTAGCAGTGTGCACATTTGCATCAATAACCAGGAAGGAAGGTGCAGATGAGAAACAGAAAGCCAGTAAAAGTTTTGCACTCTTCCCCCATCTTCCTCTATGCCAAATTATGCACACTCCTCGCTCCATTTTAGATGTTTGGTGGAAGCCCAGGTAAGCAATCCTAACTCTTCAATTGACCTTTAGATAGTGCTGCAATATGTGCTGTCTCCTCTGAGGCAAATTTCATTAACACTATCATGGCACATTAAATTAGTTCCAAATTAGTTTCTTACTTGTTAAAGTCCCAACACAGATCCCAGCTTTCTAGTTTGTTTTCGTTGTCCATGAATCATCAGACATCACGGACAGTACGTCTCAATCCTACTGTGAAATAAGTCCCAACCCTGTCAATGGGTCTGACTCGATCATGATTGATCATCAGCGGTTTGAGTCTGTGGGGATAAAATAGGATAGAAGTGTTTTAAATGCATTGAATAAATAAATAGACTTACACAAGCCAATACAGACAGGACTGTAGAGAAAAAGAATCCGTTCTCCCTTCTTCTCTTACAGCCTTTGGAATTGTTTGTAACATCTATTAACACATATTTTACAGACAGGTTTTTAACTCATATCAGTGTCATTCAGCATATACATACAGCGGCAACCAGAGGCGGAGGGAACCGTGCCCGGGGTGAGCGTGCGTCCTACGTCCCTACCACAGCATTGCTTGTCCCCGCTCTGGAATGCCCCACCATGCCCCTACCACGGCCCGGCCACACCCCTGCCGTGGCTCTGCCCAGGGCATCGCTCCCCCCCATCCCATTGGTGCTACGCCACTGGTGGCAACTGAGTGAGCTTTGCCAATTTGTTTCTGGCAGGGCTTCCATGCATGCCACAGCTGATTGATCATTGGGCAAAGTTTTTCCTAGCATACAAATGCAACAGTGGGCACATTGAGGTTACTGGTCAATGACTATGCAGACAGCCAAAGCAACAATGGCAAGATACCATCAATGCGGATCTGAAAATTACATGCCTGCAACCAGACATCACGCTCAATCGAGAGAAGTGGCATTTAAAAATCTGAACAGCAGACCCTGCACTAGTGGGACAATGCTAGGAAAAAGAAAAAGAAATGCAACAATGGGGAATGCTTTGGAATTTAGGCTTGTGATGGAATTCTTCAAGGTCTAGGAACTCTGCCAGAAAAATATCAGTAGCCATGCTGTCAAGTTGCAACTGACTTATGACAAACCCAACATGGGGCTTTCAAGGCAAGTGAGATGCAGACTCTCAAAAGCTTACATCCCCCCCAAAAAAACTTTGTTACTACTGGACTCAAATCAAGCTGTTCTATTGCAAACTGGCATGGCTAGCTTGTAGAACTACTTCCAAAGGAGGAATAGGATCCTGTACATTTAGTAGGAGTATTGCAGGGGGCTTTTTGGAGGGTCCTACTTTGTCATGTGATGGGGGAAAGATAAATCTTATAAATGAGGGAGGCTGCTGAACTTCACAGCCCCACTTTTTTGGCTCAAAAATCCCCTATTCCATTTTCATGTCTCCCTTATGCAAATGGGCCCTGTGCATCTTTAGTTTTGTACCATCTTCTGTTTCCTTGTGCCAATTTTTTCCCCACTGAATTCACCTACAATTTCCTTTGGCATTTTTGTGCCAGTAGCATAAAATGCATAAAGGCTGCTAAAATGGTGTAAAATAAACACGGGGATTGAAAACCCACCAGAACCAATTGAAAATGGGTGCAAAGAAAAGATTTACAACAGGAACTGGGAAAACTAAAAGATATTTCTGCATCCTTAGACAAAAGAAGATCGAAGAAGCTGTGGAAGGCTTATTCACATCCATTCCCCATTCATATATAAAGTGGCAACGAGGGGCCATGCAGCCCAGTTGAGGACTCATCATCCCACTATAGTCTGTTGCTTCAATCACTTCTACTACTTTCACCTAGTTCAATACTGATCTTGGAACTTCCCTTTCCAACCTGGGGTCTGTGTGTGTGTGTGTGTGTGTGTGTGTGTGTGTGTGTGTGTGTCTGTCTGTCTGTCTGTCTGTCTGTCTGTCTGTCTTTTCATCCCACATTTTACACATAAATGGGAAAGAAACGTGTCTGCCCTAGAGTAAGGTGACCAGATGGTCACCTTTGTAAACCGGGACGTCCCAGAAGGCAGTGCGGCAGCCTCCCAAAAATCAGGACAATTTAAATAACCTGGGGGACGCAGGACAAATTGTTTGAAGGCGGGACTGTCCCGCCAAAAGTGGGACATCTGGTCAGCCTGCCCTAGAGTGGTCAGGTCCTCCCTGGCTGCCAACAAGGAATGGCAGGGAATGGTTGCCAGATCCAGGTTGGGAAACTCCAGGAGATTTGGGGATGGGGTCTAGGGAGGGCAGGGAGCTCTGTGGGGTACAATGCCATAGAGTCCACCCTCCAAAGCATCCATTTTCTCCAGTGGAACTAATCTCTGTAGTCTGGAGATGAGCTGTAATTCCCGGGGATCCCCTGGTTCCATATGGAGGATGACATGCTTAGTCTACCCCACATAGACTGGCCCTAAAAGCCCCTCATTTACACAAACATGGGAGTTCAATCTGCCCTCATTACTCTACCAACCACAGAATAATCTTGGTGAGGACAGCCTTCAAGTATCCCAAGGAGTCCCCTTCCCACTGGACATGCTCCATTCAGCTGCATCCCTCAGATCTGCTACAGAGGTGTATTAAAAAGATCTCTGCCCTTCACATTTTTCTTTGAGTGGTAGAGCTAATAGGAATTTACTTGCTTGCTAAAAAAAAAAACAAGACAAGGGAGAAGACAAATGGCTAGCTTTGGCACAAAACAACAAACAAGTATATGTGTACATGGAGCTCTTTCTGAATTCAGACATATTTCCAAAAGGCCCATCATAATCAATCTGTGGTCCATAATTTAGTTTCTTTCTCCTACCTGTGATGTTTCAGTAATGACTTTTGCAAAGACAGTTGATAATTTATTAACCTAAGTGAATAATGCCAGGAGGAGCCAATTATCCCAGGCACTGCTAATTGAGGTGCTTTATTAACTTCAATTCCATGCATCCCAGAAATGCTCTGCATAATTCATTTTTTTCCTCATGCTATCTCTCTGTGCTTTGAGCTTCCCAGATAGCCTGCTGTGTCAATAAATACCTTCTGAACTGTATTACCTGTGATTTCATAAAAAGCCTTTCGGCTCAAGAGAAGCTCTGACTTTCAAGGAATAGTGTATCTGTGATTTTGCTGGCGGGCCCCCAGTTGAGATTAATAACGCTGCTTCCTAAATGTAAGCTTTTTACACAGCAAGAAGGCCTCCATTGTCAAAACCTGCTGACTCATCGAGCAGAGAGGAACAACCTTTGGCCAACTACACCATATCTTGATGTGTGATACCACCCGCTTTCCTTTCTGTTTCAGTGCTCTCTCTCTCTCTCTCTCTCTCTCTCTCTCTCTCTCTCTCTCTCTCTCTCTCACTGTAGATTTATGAAGAGACAGAAATGAATGATGCTCAGTAGGATGGAAGCAAACTAGGGAGAAGGAAGTAAGGGTCCATCACAAAGCATTATGTCTTCTCTTTTGATAAACAGTGCAATTGTTTACCAGAAGGATTCATGAGTTATCTTATGAGGAACTTGTCAATAGATCCATACAAAATACTGAATGCAAAATATAAACCAAATGTCCGATAAACCCACTCATCTGAATAAAACAGTACGGTTCAACACATAGATACCTGAGTATTAAAAACATGTAGTATCCCAAAGTCCCTGATTCTTCCTTCTAAACACCTCAGCTAAAATGTTTTGCTACTCCCCACGTGATACAAGGATTCCTATCCTCTAATAAAAATATAATGCTAAGCTATGTAGAATTTATGCTATACTTTGTCAGTAATGGAAGAATCCACCTATGTTGCTCATGTACATAGTGATTACAAGTTAGAATAATGTGTGACAAGGTTTCAGGCTTTAGAAGGTTAGAAATGCACAGTCTGGACTGGCACGGAACCCCTGCGTATCTGCCTTGGAGGACTTCAGATGGAAAGACATTTAATCTGACTTTGGTAAAAAGCCAAAAGCAATAATGAGTGACTGTTAGGTAATGCAGAAATGCGAGAGAGATCTGGTGAATTATTTCAGCACTAATAACACAACTGAAACTACTGTGACAACAGTGTGGGAGGCTAGTAAGGCCTTCATCAGAGGAACTTTAATAGCAATAGCTGCAGGAGTGAAACAAGAATCAATCTTTCCAATGTTCGTACAACCAGACTTCTTCTCCGGCATTGAACAGAAGACATTTATGGACTTAATGATCCTTGCCATGCTGTTTAATAAAATGTCACTGTCTTGTCACTTCGCTAATGAACTGCTCTCTGAAAATGCAGCATTGAGCAGAGGAAAAATTCAGAGAACATGAGCAAGTGCAATGTGTCCATAGCATTCAACCAGTCAACTTTTACTTAACAGACCCGTTATAGTACCTGCTGTGTTAATATCATCCTGATTTAAGAGAGAAAAAGTTGGGAGGGGGTATCTTCCATCTCCTTTAGGTTCTTCCATCTCATCAGTGGCCTGCCATTCCTCTCCTCTCCTCTCCTCCCACTCCCCTCAGAGGTCCATTCGCAAAATCCCTCCTGCTAAGTGACTTATTCTAACTGCAACCATTAAGAAATGCTCCCATGAGTTATCTTATGAGGAACTTGTGTATATAATGGTCACGTGTGAGATCCCACAGAATGTTTCTATTCAGGCTAGAACTCATGTGAAGACAAAAATACAACATTGGAAGTAGTCTTTTCACAATGTGAACATATACTTTCATGTTGTTTCTATTTGCACAAGATGAAGTGCCAGGTACATTCCAGCAACCCCTTGTGACCTTCTTCAAATCACATTGCACATCTAAACTGAACTATAATCAAATGCCTCTTCCCTTTGCATACAGTAACAGTAAATCTGATCAGAAATGAAAAAACCCAGGTTTGATCTTTCAGTAGCTCTTGTGCAAATGGAAAACATCAGTTTTTGCCATGACCTGGCTGAATCCAGCCATATAGATCTACAAATTATGGACAGAACAAGTTGACACAAGTAGTTCATGAAAGTTCTCTTCTCCCTCCCCTCCTGAACTGTCAAGAAACACTTGCTAAACGGGTGCACTATTTATCATGGGGGGGGGGGTTAATGCTCCTGTGTGTGTGTGTGCGTGCGTGCGTGCGTGCGTGCGTGCGTGCGTGCGTGCGTGCGTGCGTGTGTGTGTGTGTGTGTGTCACATGCAAACCCAAACTCCCTTTTCAGGTTTGTAGACAGCTGGTTCTACAGATTCAGTCACCAGATTTTTAAGTATCCAAAGATTTGGCTGACTTTGCTAGAATATAGCATATGTGCATGAACTGTACTGATTGCTGACGAGAAACAACATGTTAAACCACTGGGATAAGGTAGGATATAAATGTAATAAAATAAAATAAGTAAATCTTAAAGACTGAGTAATAGCCATGACACATATTGCAAAAGAAACATGTCATTAGTTGTATTGTCAAACAATTAATGTCATTAATTGTTATCATTCCAAGCAGAATTAAACCCTTTCTGTGCTCATTGGCTTTAATGTGCTTGGAGACGTATAAATCTGCACAGGATAGCAGCGTAAAACTTCTTTAAAACTTCTATTATACTAATTACTGATATATGAACGTTCTTCAATCATGTTTTAAAGACTGACCATATCATTTTTATGCAGATGAGACAAAAATAAGTGTGCATCAATTCCCTCTTGACTTTACTTTGGCCTTAAAAATGTAAAAGAGTGTTTATGAAGATGTTTATGAAAGCACATCTGTTGACCATGACCTGTATTTCAGCTGTGCATAAATACAAGTAGCAGCAAGCCCTTGACATTTCATAGGCTAAAGAAATCTAACAAACCACAATTAACAAGCAACCTTGTAGGAGATTCACATTGAGAGTTACAATGGGAGTGCTCAATTTTGACTCTGATTAGGTATCGTATCGGATCAGTCTGTGATTAGATGTCGTATTCATTTCAAGATGGAAAAGCGGAAGATTGCACTCATCCCTGGAATGACCCTATTATACAACATTAAAATAGAAACAGAAAATCATCACTGGTAGATGGTAGTATATTTAGTGCTGAGGCTAAGGGTGCTTTTTGACATACGTTTCAGGGCAATTGTGAATCTCAGCGTACCAATTATCCACCATGCACAGTTCAGTCAACCCCCATGACACTCAGCAATGATGCACTCAGCCCTAAAAATATACAAAGAAGCAACTAGCTGTAACCACTACCCCTATAGGGAATACCTTCCCATTGATTCTTTGAGATACTTGCAGGTGTTTTCTTGAGGCAATAGCCAACTTTTTAACCCAGTCTCAGTTCCCTTCCGTTCTACAGCTGCTAGTCCACCCAACTTTTCTCCATGCTTGATCCTTAATATAGCCTTTTGGGTGATCAAAGGGAATCCCTTCTTACTTTTTTAACCCATGGAAAAACTGGTTGAATCCAACCTAACTGGGAGGGTGCCCCTCCTAACTTGCATATAAAGACTGATCTTCATTCTTATTTGTACCTGACCAAGTGACCTCTGTCTCACAAAAACACATATACCTGGGAAAGAATATTGATCTCCAAGGTGCTATTGGACACAGATATTGGATAGTAGGTGGAATCTGAAAAACAAATATGTGACAAATATCATCAAGAGTGGAGCAAAATTGTTAAACATGCTAACATTAACCACTAGGATGAGAATCTAGTCAACACCTTGAGGGTCATTCCCAAAATAATATTACATGTTCTCCACTTCTCCAAGTGATGAGAATTTCCAAAGTCAGTGCTTATCCAGCATGATTCTTTCTTGGCGTAGAAAGCATTGGAGATCTATGGCATTTTTATAGTTATTGTTATCATTATATTAGGTTTTCCCCATCCTGTCCCTGTCAAAACAGAGACTCACAATATATAACAATATAACAATAGATAATATAACATGTAATGCAGCAGAATATTATTATTATTATTATGTATTTCATTTTTTGAAATGTATCTAAAATATATACGAATGTAAAGTCCATAAAAATCTATTTAGCAATTTACATTTTTCTTCATAATATTAATTGAAAATATAAACATGTCTCATACTTGCTTCCTTTGCAAGTATACAGGTAGCTCACAGGCTCACCTCATCATGGGCTTTTCTGCACAAGTTTTTTATAGTGTATCTTGCTGCCAAATACTACTTTTTTTCTTTGAATCTTGCATGGTTTTTATTTGATTCTGGAAAGATTTCCTCTTCATTTTTCTGCTGCTATTTTCCCAAGCACTTATAACTGCAATCACTTTTTTCAATCTGTTTCCAAGCCAGCTTGCCTTGAGTGTGTGATAGTGTTGAAATGGTCTTTACGTCTCTGATCCACCCTTATCCATGGCCCATGTAGTTACCCAATCTCCACTTTAGCGGTTTTCTCCTCCCCACCCCTGCTCTGTTTCCAAACAGATTTTAAAAATTCTATTTCTCATATCAAACCAGCAATGTATCACTGAGGCAGAGATACAAAGCGTTGATTATATCAGCATTGTCAATTTCACATAGAACTTGCAATGTTAATGTTCAGACAGAGATACAAAGCAGGTCAATTGGATCAGCTTCATCAATTTCATCGTGAACTAGCTATGAAACACTATAGAAGAGCAATTGTGCATTATTGCAGATCAAATATGTGGTTCTATTTGTGGGTGGGGAGCTATGTGTTCCTTCAAGTACTGGCACCTGCCCCAGGAGTTGTTTTGGCTTCCATTTTGAGTTGGTGGTTCTCAATAATAAAAATGGAGGCTGAGACATTTTTTGAATTGCCAATTCAAAATGTAGCTGTGCAGTAATGCTAGAGCATCTGTGCAAAAGGAAAAAAGGGAGAGCTGTTATTCTGCATCATCCAGTTATCATGATGAATACATCCAGCCATCATCAGGAATAATTGCCCAGCTTCTGCACATCTGAACGGAAATAATGGCCCTAGATTCAACTAGGCCATAATTGCAACAGGGGGCAGGGCACATGGTGAGCTCCAGAGCATTGAGCATGTGTGCCCTGGGCCAGCTGGGCGTCTGAGCCACACCCACCCATGCAATGCGCATGAGTTTAAGGGGCGGAGCACATTCCCTATATATTAGGCAGCACGCAGTTGCTCCAGCCTTCTTTGATACCTGGAGCAAACTGACCCACCCACCCTCCCTATTTTAAAAAGGGAAGTGTTTGCTGGTCTATGGCGAATGATGTGTGTGTGCGTGTGCGTGTGTGTTATCAAGTTACAGCTGACTTACAGTGGCCCTATAATGATTTCAAGGCATGAGACATTCAGAGGTGGTTTGCCATTGCCTGTCTCTGCATAGGTTGAGAGAGTTCTGAGAGAGCTGTGACCCACCCAAGATAGTATAGCAGGCTTCATGTGGAGGAATAGAGAGTCAAACCCGTTTCCCCAGCTTAGAAACTGCCATTGCACCTGCTCTCAATGAGTTTAAATGTTATATATTAAGAGTGGGTTTTTAATTGCTTCCCTAGTGTTCAGTTCATGCTCTGGGTGTTTCACAGCTGAAAACTCCCAACACATCAGAATAAATCCATAGCATTATGTAACATGAGAATATTGCCCCTATTACATACACTTTCCTCCCTCAGCCTGTGACAGTCCATTGTCATAATAGAAATACCAGATCAACAAGTGATTAGCCAAGGTTAAGAAAAACCTTCAGCATCTTTCAAAGCTGATGAAAAAATGGCCCACGTCTAACATAAATATAGACTGTCAATGTTTTGTTACACATGATGATACAGGATAAAAGGTCTAAAAGAAATGGATTTTTTTTAAAAAAAGTTTTAGCCTTTGCACAGTTGTCATTATTTTAATAGACTGATGACAGAAGATCTATTGATTGAACTATTGTTGACTTGAAGTACAGCTCTTTTACAAGTGCTCTTTATTCTTTTGGAACATTTGGAACCCACCTTTCCAAGCCCAGTGGAATTCGTATCTGACCTACCATGATATTTCATTCACTGTCTGACTTCCTTTGTGCGTAAAAGCACAAAAAGAAACCATTCACATTTTATTTTTCTTAATCATCCACTATTCTTTCATTGACTGTGTCCAAACCCTTCACTGCTGAGAGATGGGAAATATGTTTGAAAAACTTAGTGTTCCCCCAATCTCATACGGGGTTTGCACAGATTTCAGAATACTGTATACAGTTCTGGTTGCTACGTTTAAAAAAAAATACATTGAAAATCTGGATTAAAAGGTCTATAAATTCATGAATGGTGTAGAGCAAGTTTATGGAAAGAAACTTTTCTTCCTCTCCCATAATACTAAAAGTCAGATCTGGCCTTTTGAAACTGATTGACATTAGATTCAAGACAAAGAAAAGGTCAGTTCTGCTTCATACAATGAGTTGTGGAATGTGTCACTGCAATGGCTACTACCTTAGGTGAATTTAAAAGGAGAGTGGACAGATTTAAGGGTGATAGGTCTATTGTTGATTATTAATTGTGGCAGCAAAATGGCACTGCCAGATTAAAAGACAGAATTACTCTTGACTGTTGAATCATGGGGAGCAACTGAAGACTCTGTCTGTAGGTTCTGCTTCTAGATTTCTCCATGGCATCTGACTAGCCAAATTTGGAAGCAGGATGCTGGATTAGTGGGACTGTTAGTCTGATCTAATGTCACTTCTCTAATGCTATTGTGTTATGGGAAGGGCCACGATCATCTGCTGTTATTAAACCCCAAGACATTGCTGAATTTGCCAATATGCATATAAGGATACAACACATTTTGCACTGAATGTCAAATTTACCATGTTCAAACATGTCCGTTAGATACGAGCCAATCACCCAATCTGTTCAGTTCATGCCAGATGGCCATCTGCTGAAAAGGTTTGCATCGGTTTTCTTCAAAATTGAGCATGCACCAAAACACTACCAATCAAAACAGACTGGCAGTCATAAACACTGCTAAAAGACTGCTTATATGAACGATAGTATGATTGCTATTTATGGTTGATTTATATGATTTGTGACTAATTTAACTATCTACAGCTCCACCCAAGACCATTTTTTGCCCTTTTGAGCAACCATTTTTTCTAAATTTTGCCCTTGCCATGCCATTGGCCCCTTCCGCACACGCAGAATAATGCATTTTCAAACCACTTTCACAACTGTTTGCAAGTGGATTTTGCTATTCTGCACAGCTTCAAAGAGCACTGAAAGCAGTTTGAAAGTGCATTATTCTGCATGTGCGGAAGGAGCCATTGGGACTTTTGAAAATTCCAAGTCTATGAACTAACATAATGGTCTACCAGCACAATCTCTGAAATTCCCAAAACTAACTCTCTTGCCCTTTTCCTTGCAGAATTATAAGTGAAAATGTGCAGTATACTTTTCTCCTAATAACTTTATAAGGAAAATAGCTAGAGACTTTAAAAAATGCAGAGATCGTGGTAATTGATCAACAGAATGTTAGTGCACATATTCTCAGTAGAAATGACCTTCTCTGTGTCTTTAAAAAGGTCGATACTAGCGTGCCAAGCAGCAATGACAGGAACGAACAAACCAAATTGGCACACTAACCTGGACTTACAATTGTAAACAACAACTATATTAAATAATTCAAAATTCAACTCGTGCAAAGGATTATTTGAATTATTTTTCATGTGAATAATTTATAAGACAATAATCCTAACACTAACCCTATTCTAATCTCACGTTCATAAAATACATAAAGTACAATACAAATAATTATGAAATGCCAGTGTCAATCGGACAATATCAATGTACAAATTTCATAGTATGCTAATATATATACCAACAGGCATTTTTTGAATATCTTCCAAGAATTTGTAACTATTATTGTCCCACTAATAATAATGTATATATCAAAAGTCAATGTGAGACTTCAAGGACAATAAATTCCAAAGAATAGATATATTCTCAATTCCATGTGATTCCCATATGGAACTTCACAAAGGAGCTAGTATTTCCCGTTTCATTCTTCCATACAAAGATGGTATATCGAAAATGAGAATCCTGTATAGATTGCACCACACATTTTCGAAGTTATCTTCCTCAGTATACCGATTCTCAATAGCTTGATTTCATCCTGGGGTTAGTTTTTGTGAGGATCTGGATATATGAAGGACCTGGGTATATGGAAGCCAATTGTGCCCGCCCACGGAGACTTATGGATCCACTTGGTTTCCTGAATGCTCTGCGGGACCCTGAACCCGCCGGCACGCTCGATGAGCAGGTGGAGGATTGGAATTCCCGTCTCTCCGATGCCATCGATGTTGTTGCCCCCCCGGCGCCCTCTTCGCCCCCGCTCCCGGCGCGCTCCATGGTATACTGAGGAGCTGCGCCACATGAAGTGGGGGCTTAGACTTGCCAGAGCTTTGTGGAGGAAATCCGCGTGACAAAGCCGCTAAACATCTTGGCAGGACACTTTATGAAAGTTTTCCGCGAGGTGGCTACAAAGGAGGCTAAGAGGGCTTTCTTCTCCTCCTCTCCTCGCTATCTCACTAGCTCTTCAGCACAACTGTTTTGGTGGCATAATCTTCGGGTCGCTGACCTCCCTATTGGAGAGATCCTCAAATTCCCAATTGAGTATTAGCTGTGAGTGCATTTATGAGCTTTTTATGCGGATAAGATCACATTGTTCCGCCTTTGGCGACCCTTCCATCCACGCTTGCTACAATTTTCAGTTTAACCGGAGACTCTCTTTTTGCCGCCTTCTCGGTCCCTTGCCTGACCCAGCTTTCCCCGCTCTCTGAAGCCGCTTGCTGACAGAGCCTTAGCTGCTGTTAGACCTACTACTCCGTCCTTTCTGGATCCGTATTCAGTTCTGGCTTGTGAAAACCTGCCGGGTAGAGCCAATTTAATTCCCATCTGTTGAGCATAATCACGGTTCCCTTTGAGCAAGGAACCTTCCCCGGATGGCTGGAAGGAGGCAGTGGTCCCCCCACTCTTAAAAAGACCATCGTTAGATCCCAGTGATCTGGCCAATTACCGCCCCGTCTTGAATCTTTCGTTTCTGGGGAAGGTAATTGAGAGAGTGGTGTTGGAGCAGCTTCAAGGTTTTCTGGATGACGCATCGGCTTTTGACCCCTTCCAGTCTGGCTTCCGTGCTGGGTATGTGCCATTTGGTAATGTGCCTGCCGCCGTCACAGATACACTCCGGATCGAACCCGTCTGAGCGATCTGCGCTGCTGGTGTTGTTAGATGTCACTGCAGCGTTTATCGTGGTCAACCACGCACCTTTTGCCTTATTTCGCCTGGCCGCCTCCGGAGTGCAGGGCACTGTCCTTCGACGGATAGCCTCGTTCCTCCGGGGCCGGACTCAGCAAGTGAGGTGCGGGGACCAGGCCTCCCAGAAGTGCCCACTTCAATTCGGTGTACCCCAGGGGGCATTACTGTCCCCACTGGTATTTAATATCTACATGCGACCCCTTGCTCGACTGGTACGGAGTTTTGGGCTGATTTGCCATCAGTACGCTGATGACACGTAGCTCATTCTGTTGATGGAGGGGGGAGCAGCCGCCGCCCCTGCTGCTCTACAGCACTGTTTGGAGGCGGTTGCTGGTTGGTTGCGCAGAGCAGGTTAAAACTGAATCCATTGAAGACGGAGATCCTCTGGCTCGGCCGCTGAAGCGGGGTGTGGACTTTCCAGCCGGGCCGGTGCGGGAGGGGGTCACATTGGCTCTTCACCTCCGCTCTCGCAGCCTGGGGGTCCACCTGAATTTGTCTCTCTCCATGGAGACCCAGGTGGCCCATACAACCCGGGCTGCCTTTTTCCACCTCCGTCAGGCCCGGCGGCTGGCCCCCTTCCTCTCCCAAACGGATCTGGCCTCCATGATCCATGCAACGGTCATCTCCAGATTAGACTATTGTAACTTGTTCTACGTGGGCCTTCCCTTGCGTTTGATCTGGAGATTCAAACTGGTTCAGCATGCAGCAGTGCGCTTGCTAACAGGCAGCGCCACCTGGGAACACATCCAGCCTGTGCTGCACCAGCTGCATTGGCTTCCAGCAGAGTTCCAGATCATCTTCAAGGTGCTGGTGTTGACCTTTAAGGCCATACGTGGCCTGGGACCATCGTATCTTAGAGACCACATCACCCCATATGTCCCTACACGGCCTCTCCGATCGGCAGAGGCCAATTTACTGGTGGTCCCTGGCCCTTCAGTGATGCGGCTGGCCTCCACATGGGCCAGGACCTTTACGGCCCTGGCCCTGGCCTGGTGGAAAGCTCTTCCGCCAGCTGTCCGGGCCCTGCAGGATCTTGGGGAGTTCTGCAGGGCCTGTAAGACGGAGCTGTTCCGCTGGGCCTTTGGGGGAACCAGCTGCTAATAGTGCCCCCTTCCTTCGGCCCTTGACAATTGGGCCACTTGCCATCCAACGAGACTCGCCATGCCTCCCTCTCTGAGGGGGGAGGGATTTTTTTATTACTGGAATGCTGGACGCCATTTTAACTTGCTGAGTTTTTATAATTGGAATAGGAACTGATAACTTTTTATCGCTGCCTTAAATGGTTACTTATTTTATATTGTATTTTATATGTTGTGCACCGCCCAGAGCCCTTCGGGGATGGGGCGGTATAAAAGTATAAATAAATAAATAAATAAATAAATAAATAAATAAATAAATAAATAAATAAATAAATAAATTGTGTTTTATCACAGAGTTAGAAAAGAATATAGCTGCTTTGTGGCTATAAAAAATAAGACTGAGCTGGTTGTTCTTTGTTCTCTAGAGCTAGTGGAATGCCAGGTTAAGACCAGAAAAGAAATGCCATAAAGGAAGGAAGTTTTACTGAATCATAGAGAGTGGTGAGATTAAAAGGATGGTTCCAGTTATACGCTATTGTCAACTTGGATGCCTGTTGCATAGTGACATCTTGTGGGTGTTTAAAACATTGTCTGAGCTACAAGGAAGGGATAGATGTTTTTAGAATTCCAGTAGCTGTCAAACAATGTCAAAACTATGGCTACAAGGACAAAAAAAATCTACAATCGGAAATGGACTTAATAAAAAGTAGCATTGAAAGAAACATACCAGCCAGAATGATAGAATTATTGAAGGACATTAAAGAAATAAAAATGACCTCAATAAAATTGGTCAGTTGGAGGAAGACTTAAAGGTAGCCAAGAAAGAAATCAAAGACTTCAAAGGGGGGGAGTTAACTCAGTTTGGACAGAGTCCAAAGCACATGAGCAAGCCTTAGAACTGAGAAAAATTACAGAAGAACAAGACCCTTCGAAAGAGGATCTTGAAAAAAATTTCCTCGGCTTGAACCAAATTTATGATGATATGATTTCAGGATGAAGACTGAAAAAGTATACAGAGTAAATTCCAAAAATTGAAAATCACAAGAACTGTGTAGAGATATTGTTGTCTTCTTCTGTGCAAAAAACTTTGTCGGTCAAAAATCAACATTTAAAATGGATGACAAAAACATCATCATTATGAAGGAAATTCCCTTGAGAGTCCAGTGGAAGCGAAAGGGACATACTTTTTGGTGGATACTTTAAGAAAGAAACAAATAAGATTCACTTGGCTCAAATGGGAAGGAATACTTTTTACATACAATGGACAGTCACAGAGAATCACTTCTGCAGCAAGTGCCAAAGAATTCTGCAAGAAAAACATTAAAGAGTTTACTTTAAAATATTTAGTGAACAGTTGAAATGTAGATAAAAGTCAGCAAAACAGCATAGAATGCTAGATATTATTAAAAAGAGGACTGTCAGAGAAGAGTTTTAAGCATTTACCTGGTAGGCTAGAAAGATAAGGAAGGACTGGCGAATTTTTACGTAAATTGCCTTTAAATCTGAGAAATAAAGAGATAAAGTAATACTATGTTTGTATCTACATGAATAGTAAGTGAATAGGGGTTATTCCTTAAAATATGCTAGTCTGGGATATTAATGGTAGCAATACTATGTTAAAGAAAAATGTAGCAATTGGGTTTGGGGCAGGAAGTCAAGTCATTTTACAGCTCAATCCAGAGCTGAGGTGGACAGGAACGGTATTGCTTGAGCACTGCTCCACCCGCTCCACAGGGCTTTCCTGCAACATGGGAAGGCCAAAATGTTTTTAAAAAACCTCCAACTCCCCCAAAGGAGAGAATAGAGATACACCATGAAAATCACAGTGTATCTCCACCAGCAGCTCTGCTGGCATATGGGTGCTGAGAGGGGTCTGGAGACTAACTAAGGTCAGCCTAATCTTCCTGGAATAGCCCAGGAATGCCCCCAGAATGACAGGATCACTGGGGGCAGCGTGCAAGCACCGGCGCAAGGTCACACATCAAAGTTGGGCTTTGCAGGGGGTTGCAGTGGCCAGGAGCCAGTAGATTTGCCCCTCCACCAGCACCAGTGTCCCGGAGAGGGCATTTATGCCAGTGGAAACCCACGCTATATCCAGAGGGGGATTACACTGGGGTTTTTTGTTTTGTTTTTTTGTTTTGCTGTTAATGTAGTTTTTTAATGTTAGGGTCACTGGTTCACTGATGTAGAGCTGTGTAGTGTATTGTTTTAGTTCTGGTGCACAGTTGTTAAAATCTTAATAAAATTATTGTTTTTAAAAAGTGTGTCTAGTGCTACTGTTGAAACGTCTGGTAGCCCTGAATCAAGAGGTGCTTTCTTGCTAGGACTCCAGATTCTGAAGAAATCCCACTTGATAGCTAGGACTGTTGCTGTGTAGGAAAGAAAGAAAGTCTTTGCGAACAATTTACAAAGTTTAAAAACAGCAATCCAGTTCTGTCAACCCTTCTGCATTCCAAAGTTCACTATTGTGCATTTGAAAGCCTGTTTTTATAATTATGTACGTAGTTATTTATTAGAGTACTTTGTGTTTTATTTTCTGCAACCACATACCTCATCTTGTTATTCATTTAGACCTTAATTAGTTCATTACTAGCAGTAGCTGTGGTATGTTTAACAAAATATCAATTTAAGAAACTGTGTACACCATTAATGTTGGGTTAAGGGCCAAAATTAAAATGTGCAATTAAGCATTTGTTTTGCCAAGAGAGGTTTTTAGCACATATCATTAAATCTCTACAGGGCTCGATTTTGTTGCTCTGTTGAGAGCCAGGCTATATATTTAATCCGAACGGGTGTCTATAAACTCCAGTGGCTGCTTTTTTTGTGATGAAAAGTTTCATGAGGGGGAACTTTTTCCTGTGCGAAAGTAGCATGCAGGAGGAAACAATAATGAAAAGTCACACCCACCACACACTCATTTCTACTGCGGCATTTTCCTCCATCAGTATGTACATTTGTCAGGTAAACAAATCTGCAGTCTCTTGATAAGGAGAGTAATTTGAAGGAGAGATGAAGGCAAAAAGTGGTGGTTGGGAAGAGCTGAACACCTGTCACCCTTACTGCATCTCTGGGGAACAGTACAGGTTCTCAAAACTGCTTTTCATGACAGGAGGAAGCTGTTGTGATTTTAAGTAAATCAATGTGTAGATGAAAGAATTGATCGGCCCTGGCTGTATCTTAATACTTAAGAACAGGGAGCTGAAAGTGTTAGGAACCGCTTGCCTTGTGCTTCAAATTCTGTTATTCTGGGGAACATTAAAGATAACAGGCAACACTCCCTGAACTGAGGATTTCTGCGGTCAACTGGTACAGCTCTGAATGCATGCCAGTGTGTCACATGATCAACTGAGCAACGATCTTCTAGTATGGCGGCTCATCAGAATTTCCCTAAACCTGCTTGAGGCTAAAAAAGATGAGATTGTTACCTGTGTGTGGCCATTCACAAATGCACCTTCAACTCTGGAGATTGGGGTGGTATTTTCCTATAAAATAATGAGACCATTGTTTGAGCTACAATGACAGAAGGAGGAATAAAAAGAAGATTAGAGCATAGCCACTAGTCTTGAAGATCTCATCTCATTAGTGGTGGAGGAAGGCTTAAGGGGGGTGGGGGAACTGACAGGAAGTATATAGCTCATTTCCAGACCTACTATACTTAATTTCCTATTTTGCAGGTGGGAGAGGGGTGTCATTTGATAATTCCTAGAGTTAAATTATATTATCTTATTTGCTAGGTTCTAGATTTAAGAAATGTGTTTCCTTTGCTAATTTATGTTTTTGGTGCAAAATGCAACTGTTTACAGGAGATGAGGGGACTCTGAAAATGAATGTTTGTCCTTATAGTTAATTCAGGGTGGGTAATAGGTTGCTCCTTTTGCTGTGTTAGATATTGCCTTAAAATCCTTTTAGTATTCTGTAATATTCATTCTCTTTTCAAAGAACAGCCATTCTTTTTGTAGCCAGAATCTGAAATTATCTCAGCAAACAAGATGTTTGCTTTTTGGATAAAATTTCTTAAAAGGGTGCCCAGACACGTTATTTTATGTTTTAACTTATTTGGGGGGATCCTTT
This sequence comes from Sphaerodactylus townsendi, assembly GCF_021028975.2. Lineage (NCBI taxonomy): Eukaryota > Metazoa > Chordata > Lepidosauria > Squamata > Sphaerodactylidae > Sphaerodactylus > Sphaerodactylus townsendi. The sequence goes on from NC_059434.1 coordinate 67,484,584, forward strand.
CCTCTGAGTTTGATCAAGTTGCTTCATCCTGTGGTCTTCTGTTCTCTGGACCTGAATGCAAGCATGATACTGCTTATATTTCTCCCTTCTTTTATCTGAGACAGCCTGAGAGCATAGACAAGTGATAACAAACCTTTTGGGCCTAGGGTGTCAAAAATTCAGAAAATGTCTAACTTTGCTGCTCTTTCTCTCTCTCTCTCTCTCTCTCTCACACACACACACACACAGAGAGAGAGACACATCAAACAAAAGAGAAACAATTATTTGCATGTTCATTTATTTTTCTAAAAATATAGTCCAAATGTGGGGTGCTATGGGTTATATAAAGAAAATAATAAAAAACTGATTCAAACTCAAACAAGGAGAATAGTTACTGGGTACTGGTGAACACTGGTGTGTCACCCAAAACATTGTGGCATGTCACTTTTGGCACACCTTTGATACATGCTGGACATCTATTGGAGTACTGATGTAACCGGATCATCTAATGGAGTACTGACATCTATGGCCCTGGACATCTATTGGAATACTGATGTAACCGGATCAAATATTTTATAAGACACAGTCTACAGATGGTGACCTGTAGGTGGCTTGGCATGGTCAAATAGTACTGATCAGGCAGTTCCAGTGTTGTCAAGGGGTATGGGGTTAAAAGGATAGAAATTAAGGAGGCCTGACCTATGCAGTCATGGAGTCATGTGAACTAAGGCCCTTTCCGCATGGAGGCGGAAGGGCTTGGGTAGGCGTTTCTGACGCCGACCCGACGACGCTGGGACAGTCCGCATGGACGGTCCCAGAAAGTACCAGGAAGACTTACCTGCTCTCCAGCCCTCCGGCGCATCACTGGGGCCTGGGGACACACCTCCCCTGCCCTGCGTGCCTGCTTCCGTGTCGCAGAGCAGGGGGGCATGTCCCCAGGCCCCGGCAACGCGCCAGAGGGCTGGAGAGCAGGTAAGTGAAGGGAGGGAGTGGGGGGGGGGAAGCGCACTTCCAACCGGCATTTCCAGAAAAGTGCGCTTCCCAGCACACTCTGGAAACGCCGGCTCAGCGCTGGGTGGGCGGTGCGAGGGTAATCCAGGACACTGTATGATACGTGAGTAAAGATATCTAATTCTGAATCTAGTTCTCTTCTGATTACAGTGCACAGACTAGTAGAGTTTCAGGTGAATAGCTATCAGTCCTAATGATTACTCTTCTCTTGCAACCCTCCTGATCTGAAAACAAAAATCACATGTCTTAGGGTTTGCATTATATTAGAACAAGAAGAGGAAAAACATGCTAAATTTAGGGACCGTTTCAATTACATGTTTTAAAAACGTTTTTATCTTTAATCTTCCACAGAATTTTCCATATAGGTTGACAAAATATAATTAGATTCCTTATAGTGCAGTCCTAAAAAAGAGTCACACAACTTTGCAGATGTTCACGATATGAGTTATTGCAATGTAGCACACGGTTAAGAATTTTATTGAGTTTGTCAAACTTAGCAAGAACTTGCGGGCATGCAATGTATTATTTATAGCACAGACATTTGCATCCTTAAAGAGAAGTTGCCATTTAATTGCTACTTAAAGTAAATCCAGTGTATGTTTTGTAATCAATTACATTAGCTTCAAAATTAATAGCTGTTGTTCAGCTTCAAGGAACTCAAAAACATGTTCTGTTAAATACACTGATGCAATGAAAGGCTGTTTCCACTTCCAAATAAACAAGTTTAGGTAGCAGCAGAATCACAACAGCAAGCTTTGTCCTGGTCTATAAATTATCACTGCAAGATCTGTATACAGTAGAAGTCTCCAAAGTTGTTCAGTCTGCAGACGCTTTGGAATGTTGAGAAAGGATAATGGATGTCTCATGGAGAACTGGAAACCCTTAATAGAATATATCTAGACAAAAATGATGACTAGTGGTTTTCAATCCCATCCAAGGCGGGGAGGGGGGGAATCCTCTGGTGGGAGTGATGAGGGACTGCACCAGCAGATTTGCCCTCCCCAAGGTACTTGTGGCCTCCCGGTCAGTTGGGTGGGCTCTGCTCAAGCCTGCGCTGGCTGGCCTTGCCCACTCTTTGGATCCTGCTGCGGGGCTGATGGGAATTGTAGTCCATGAACATCTGGAGAGCCGCAGATTGCAGACCCCGCTAGGTAGAAGGAGTAAGGGATCAGGCACAGTGAAGCTTACAAGCCTGGGTTTAATACTTTTTCTCATTGTTGAATCCAGACAGCTTCATTGCTCAATTTCAGCTAGTTTTTTTCCCGATAGTCCCCATCCTGTTTGGCTTTTGTTCGTGCAGATCCATCCCTTTCTAACCAGTGGAAAAGCTAAAAGTCTCCACAACAAACAAGCAGTTACTAGTTGATTATAATATTTTTACTCCAGTGAGATGACTTTTTATTATAGAGAGATGTAATTTTTATTGGCGAAATATTGTCTTTGGTTACTTCTCTCATGCTCTAACGTATTCTTTTTTTTTTAATGGTTTCAAATATTTTATTTATACCTAAAAAGCACTTTAACAACTAAAGGGGGGAAAAGCAGAAAAGATTGCAAATAGAAATGCTTTAAAAAAAATCTTGTTTTCCCAGCTCCCATTACCACTGAGGGTACTGTCTGTGTGGTAGGTTTTTTATTTTCAGTCCAGGAAACTGCTTGGGCAGTCACCAGGGAGCTGCACGGACTGCACATCACTGGTCACAGGAAATGCCTTCCTCATACCACCTAAACCAGTTATGGTGTCCTCAGCAAACGATTTGCATGACAAGTAGTTTACATTGCCAGTTTACATGAAGTCTTAAGCAGTGAGTTGTGAGCCCACTCCAACATGTGCTCTACTTCCTGTACGGTGCTGCACAAGATTCTCCTTTTTGTCAAATGGGGCGAATCACTTTCACCAAGGAAAGTAAAAATAGAAGAAGTACCGTGAATTTTAGTAGAAATGGCCAATGGAATGCAGTTACCTTTCTATCCACTTTGACAGGTTGTATTCTGAGACTAGAAGAAGGGGAAAGCATAAGCTGTTCCAAAGTGATCTCATGGCTGGCTAAAGCCTGCAGTGTGACTTGTGCCTTTTTCTCTACAGGAGATGTGTCTGGTTGAGGAGACAGATTGGCTATTCTGGGGGAGGGAGGTCAGTAATTGGCTATTGCTGGATGGGGGGGGGGGGCAGTCAGTTAAATCTAATAAGGCATTCTCCCATTCCAAACAGAGAACGAAACAAACCAGTTCCACCGGATCCTGTCTTTAATGGAAGCCTCCCTGAATGCATCCGGTCAGCTTGAAAAGTGGCTTCCAAAATTAATTGGCCGTGCTTTCGTACAATGGAGAAAGCAACAGAAATACTTTCTGAATGTAAGTAACAGTGAGTGGGTTGAAAATAGCCAATTTCCCACAGCTTCCTGATGTGAGGTTCTGAGAAAGGCATGTTATCGAACTCCAGGAATGGGGCTGCAGGAGGGATAAAGTAGGAGGGATAAAGCCCAAATTGTGGGAGGGGAAAGATCAGGTAAGAACTTATAAAGAACTGAGCCTCAAATTTCTAGAGAGGGAGAATGATGCATATAATAAGAAAAAGATAAAACTATGCAAGGAAAATTAGAGGTAGGACTAACTTGATCCTGCTGCAGAAAGCTTGAATCATCTCCACTGATGAGCTTCAAGGAAAACTCATCAGGACATCTGCAACCACTGGATCAGACCCCTTGGAAGGTTTCCCAGATAAAAATATGGATTAAACAAGATAATGATGTAAAAAGTTCTGGAAATTTTGAAGCCATGAAGAACCCCTCCCCCCTCCCCGGGAAAAAAGGTGCAATGTTGGGGAAAACTGAAATATATGCAACACTTACTTTCATATCTATATATATAAAAAGCTAACAGTAACTTTGTTAGTCACTCCCTAACGCCGAAACGGCTGGACGGATCGCTCCCAAATTTTCACATGACGTTCCTCCCTGTTGCGGGCAAGTAATTGGACCTTCAAATCACCAAAAGTCCATACCTGAGCCAGGTAAAACATATTTTTCCTGGCGCACCAGGCCATGAAGCTGTTTGTGTTTAACTGTCACCCTTAGAATGTGCATGCAGCCTGTCTGTCTGTGGCCTGAGGGCTTGGTGTGAGGGCTTAGAATGTTTCAAGAGATGGGATAGAGATAGGAGGCAGTGAAAACAGGGGGGGCTGAGGTAACACTGTTAGGTAATACAAGTGGAAGTGAAACCCACTTTGCCGTGTGAGACACCAGGTGGGGTTCCCCCCCCTCACACGCAGGTAACTTTCACTCTCTGTGCCTCACCCACTGCTACCACATAACACACATACTTTCATACACATCCAGCTCATTCTCACACACATCACTCTGCCCTCCCTCACATCCAACCACCACTTACCCACTTCCTCACCTATATTCGCCACAGCTCTCTTTTACTAAAAGCGAGCTGGAGTTTGCCTTTTTCTTCTAAGAAAATCCGCGGGAGGGGAGGCGAACCAACACTATTGGCTCCGCTTCTTTTACACATGGCCCTTTAAGAACCCAGGGAGCTGCCCTCGATCTGAGCGCCTCACCACCCTGCCTCTGCTGCCTGACTGGGATAGCCCTCCTTGGGTTTCAGTTCTGCCCTTACGAGCTAGGACTGTATGCGTTCGTCAACCAGCCTCATGGACAGCAGGATTCACACTCTGGACAGTTTTGTTGTGGAATGGGAAGGGTTACCTTATACTAAAAAAACAAGACACCACCATATAACAATGTGAATTGAAAAGGGAAAGAGGGATTCCATTTGACCACCCCAAAAGGCTATGCTGCGGATCATTGGACCTGCATGGACATCTTGTGTGGGTTGCAGACTGTGATGAGAAGGACAATTGCCACAGCAACGCGTGGCTGGGCCCCGCTAGTAAAACCTAAACATGAACAGTATAAAACGCAGTATATATAACTCAGCATATAAAAATGTATGACGGCATAGTTATGGCATTTGCAGCCCAATCCAGAGGGTTCTGGCAGCTAGGGACAGTGTTGCTGCCGCGCTATCTCCAAGGGGCTCCCAGGAAGCAAACATTAAAAAAAAATTTTTCCCCAATTCCTCATATCTCTACATGGTAGCCATTTTTTTATTCTTAATGCTAGCTACCTTGAGCAGATTTTGAATGAATAAATAAATAATTGCCTGCTCCTTTACCTGATGATTAGCATGAGCCTTCCATGGCCCCTCCCACTACGTATTAATTTCTGATATAATTCTAAAAAGAGTTAACCCTTCACTGGTCCTGACCTTGATGGCCCAGACCAGTGGTGGCAAACCTATGGCACTCCAGATGTTCATGGACTACAATTCCCATCATCCCCTGCCAGCATGGCCAATTGGTTCATCTGGAGTGCCATAGGTTCACCACCACAGGCCCAGACTATCCTGATCTCATCATATCCCAGAAACTAAATAGGGTCAGTCCTGGCTAGTACTTGGCTGGGAGTCCACTGAAGAATACCAGAACTGCTATGCAGAGAAAGGCAACGGCACAGCACCTCTGTTAGTCTCTTTCATCGAAAACTCTACTGGGTTGCCATAAGTCAGCTGTGACTATGCACAAACAAGCTAATTGACTCCAATGGGGTTAGTGTAAGGTAAGCCAGGTCCTCCCAACTGGCAACTTGGGAGATATGACTTCATTGAAGGGTTGCGCATATACCATGCCGTGTTGAGCCAGGAATAGTGCTATACAAAACACCCAGCTGTACCAGTTTGATATTCATACCTAAACAAGTGTAGTTTTAACTTATTGTTTCTTCTTGTGAATTAAGAGAAAACAGAACCTGCTAACTAAAATAGGAATGATGTCAGGAATGTTTGCTGCCCTTGTAACTACAGGTTATTAATGCTCAACTGATCGGGGCCACAGTGATTGCAATAATGATACTGTCATTGAAATACCTAGCCAGGCACAATGCTTGATAGTGACATATGGCTTAGTAGAGAATACTAGCTTCATCACAACATCTGCTTTGAGGAACAGGAGCCAGATTCAGAGGAGAGAGATCTTTGTTTGGCTTGGGCAGTAAAAACACTGTTTATGTTAAGCTTTAAAAGACAAATAGGATTCTTGCCTAAATTACATCTATATCGACAAAACACTGCCGTCCACCGGCTCTTCTGCCAGGGCCGACATCCATGATTGAAGAGCCTTTTTTCCTCTTTGGTAATAAAACAGTTTTGGAAAGTACACCAAATGAACAGGAGGAGGATAGAAATGATCTCAGAGAAGAAACGATAGCTTTATTCTGAGGATATGAGATGTGTATTTTATTAATATAGGATCATTCTGCCTTTGGACACTTTTCCTATTAGAGTACAAAATGCTTGATATAAGAGTCATATTTAATGCTCATGGGCTGACATTATTTTGCAATTTTGCAATTACAGTTTCTACCAAATTACAATTTGGTAGTAATCTTCTCTTAGCTGGAAGATAAGCTTGTTTTACCTTAACATTTTTTATTATTATTAGAATTACAGGTAGAAGCTACAATCCAAAGTCCCACATATACTTAAGGCTTTAGCGGCTGTATCCCAGTGGTAAGTGAGGCACGAACTGGAGCACAAGGGCAAAACTTGCGTTTGATGCTTTGGCGCGTGCCAAGTGCTTTTAATGCGCACACACCCAGAGCCCCTTGAAAATGGCCCAGTGGCATATCTAGGCAAACTGGGGTTGGCCCCATGGAGCAGCAGCCCTCCCACATGACCGGCAATGATTTTTTGGAGTAGGTTTCAAAGTCACCATCACATTATAGAACGTGCCCCAACTCACAAATCTGAACACAGCAATGGGCCATGCCACACAGCAGAAATCATTTTTTGAAAACATTTTCAAAATGCTTTCAAAATGTTTTATTACTGCTATGAAAACCATGTTTATGGTCGTTTGGATCCAGTCCCCAATTGGGGGGAAACAGCATTACTTTCAATGTTATTTAAACTGGGGACCCCAGATTCTCTCCCGCTTTAAAGGTGGATTTAAAAGGAGAATCTGGGCTCCCTAATTTAAACAAGTGATGCTGGAATCCACCCCCAAACAGCATCATTTTCAATGGTGTTTAAATTAGGGAGCCCAGATTCTCCTTTTAAATCCACCTTAAAGGGAGAATCTGGGGTTCCCCACTCTAAACTAACTGTTGATGAAAGTGATGCTATTTTGGGTTGATTCTCCCCCATCCTGAAACAGCATCACTTTCAATGTTTAAACTGGGGACTTCAGATTCTCCCTTTAAATCTATGCCAAAGGGGGGGATTTAAAGGGAAAATCTGGGGAAATTTGGGGGGTGCCTGCTGTCAGGTGTTAAGCTAGCAGCACCAAACTTTCAGGGTATCTTTAGAAGACTCCCCTGATGATACCTCCTAAGTTTGGTGAACTTTGGTTCAGGGGGTCCAAAGTTATCGACCCTCAAAGGTGTAGCCCCCATCTCCTATTAGCTCCCATTGGAAACAATGGGGGATGGGGCACCAACTTTGGGAGTCCATACCTTTGGACTCCCTAAACCAAACCTCACCAAACCTGGGTGATAGCATCAGGAGAGTCTCCCTAAACATCCCTGAAATTTTGGTGCTGCTAGCCTAAAAACTGCGCCCCCTGCAAGCCAAAAACAGAAAACCTACTAAAATATCCAAAAAACCCACAAACAAACCCTGCATTTTTGGCGCCCGCCACAAGTGGATGCCCTGGGCAACTGCCCACTTTGCCCAATGGGAATTACACCCCTGCCAACTATAGCAGATAAAATATTATTAACGTATGTCTTTTCTTCCATGAAAGGCAATTTGTAAATTTTGCTTGCACACAGAAGTCTTCCTCATTGGATAATAACCACCCCTCAGGTTTGTCACTAGTGTCAACAATAAGAGAAGTTTGATTTTGATTTTGTGATATGGAAGTCCATCGTGAAGAAAACCAAATGTGCACTGAATGCTTGAATTTTTCATGACTGCACAGATACTCCAACTCAGTCATTAGGTCCTGGAGTGGTTCCAAAAACTCCCATCCTGTACAGGAAGGCCTGGAGCAAGGCACAGAATTGATGCTGTAGCACACCATCAACCTCTGTCGGAAAGCTTGAGTCACCACAGGATCAGAACTCACAGCCAATAGGCTGTTTAGTCATTGATGAGTTGCATCTTCTCTTGAATAACTCAGTAGGGTTTTCCTAACAAAAGCAGCCAGGAAAGGGCAAACTGGCATGGAAGCAATTTATTCAGAATCTTTGTGTGTGTGCCATAGTTTCTTGCTTTGTTTGAAACCTCAGTGTGTTTGACCTTCTGGACTATGAGCTGCCTTGTGCTCTTTGGATTTACCCTCCTGGTTTTCATAATTTGGTATATGTGGTTGAATACCTTTGCTTCAACCCGCAGACTGTGTTTTGACTATGTTGTTGTCTCTTGCCTCAGGTACCTTCCTGAATTTGGACACCTACACTGGTAATATGTGGAGCTCAGCTGCTATCCCTAAGAAGTTTACAGACTAGCCTTTGGACTGCACTGTTAGGATTAAATTGAGTGTGAAATTTCCATTTGCACAAGCACATACACACAAAAGTGCACATACATTGCACTTGTGCCCCTATTGGTAGTAGGTACTTGCACTTGCATTAAATGACACTCATTGTATCCTAGGGTTTCCATTTGTCTACCCATGGCGAGCAAATATCTGCCATCTACCCCAAGAGCAAGAGAAAAAATGGGGAGATAGTGCTAATGGTAGCACTCTAGGGATTCCCTTGGTTTCTATGGTAAAAACCAAAGAGCTTGTAGGGATTCCTACAGCATCACTAAGAAATGATGTCACATTTTGTGAACCTCAACCCAGAAATGATATCCTTAGTGCTGCTATAGCGATTTCCTCAGTCTTCATGGAGTTTATCATAGAGACTTGTATCATGGAGGATATGATGTCGTATCCTCTGAAATTAAATCCTCCCCAGGCACTGCCTCCCAAATCCTCCAGCATTTTCCAGTATAAGCCAGGGGCCTATTTTATTCCCACTTGCATTTCCGTGTGCACAAGACTGTGTGCACAAGACTGATAGTTATGATTACTAAAAAGAATGTCCACATTCAGAGTTGGTCAATCTTTGAATACCAGTGAAAGGACGTGACATCAAAGGAAGGATTTGGCTTTTGTACCCTGTTCATTGGTTGGTTTGCCATTGTGTTTTTCTAGATTAACCACTACCTGATCCAACTCTTCTTTTGTTCTTCAGAAACCACAATGTACCCATACCGGTCTTCCGGTATGTTTCATAAACTTTCCCCCACCTTCATCCCACCCTGTTCTACAGGGCAAAGTCCTCACATTGCTGGACCTTCTTTCTCACAGCTTCAGTTTTGCTGTTTCTTTCTTTCTCCCTTTTGAGATTGAGCAGGGGTTGGACTTCACTAGATGACCTATATGGCCCTTACAACTCTATGATTTATTGTCCTCCCAGTTCTTCTCCATTTTTCCTTTTTGACTTTGAACCAGAACTTGCAGTCTCCCTCTCTTCTTTTCTTTCTGCTCTCATTCTATGTGACAGGGGTATCCATTTTGTTTTGTCTCTTTATTTTGCTTTTCTTGTTCATCACCACTTCGAATGTGAATGGTCCACATCTGCTTTGTTTCTAGCCTGGATTGTATTCTTTCTCTTCCAGACACTACATTGATAAGTTCCAAATTCTTTTCCTTATCCACTTTCCAAACACTTTTATGACCTCCTGAGCATCAATCCCTTTCTTCTTCTCTTATACCACAGTATTCTACTGCATCTTCTGCTCTGAATTGTGTCCTAATTTAGACTCTGTTGACTCCTGATTATTTCCATTTTCATCATCCTGTTTAGTGTTATTTTGTCAAGGTTTCTAATAATATCCTCACTTTGCATATACAGATAAACACAAATGTGATTAATAAATGTGTACATAATTATAATAAGAAGGGACAGGGTTCAGGTAGGCCAAACACATTATTATTAAAAGGAGACTAATCAGCTCTACCTAGCAGCCCCACAACCCAAAGTTGTAACTGGTCCTCTCTGAAATGACTCATTCTTGTAATAATCCTTTAGTAATCCCTCCCCTTTCCCCTAGGGTGGGCAACAGCCAGATGACAGGCCCCCTCCCCCTCCCTCCTCCCAGGGTGGGTCTCAATCAGATTACTGGCCTCTTCCTCCTCCCCCTTCCTCCCCATCTCCTTCCCTTCCCTCCCACCAGGGTGGGTAGATGGGCCACAACCAGATGACAGGCCCCTTCCTATCTCCCCCTCCCTAACCTTCTCCTCTCCCTATGGCAGTAGACTATGACCAAATGCAGGGCCCCCTTCCTCGCTCCCCCAGGAAGAGTGGACCTTAACTAGACGCTGGGACCCATTGCCCCATTGCCCCTTCCCCTCCCTACCCTTCCCCTTGGGTGGATGGGTCACAACCAGCTGCCAAACCATCTTCCTCCACTCTAACCCTAACTGCTAACCCCTCCCCCGCTCTTCCCCCTTTCCCCTCTACCTCCCCCCACCAGGGTGAATGGACCATGACCAGATGATTGTCAAGATAATCCTGTTATGTCTTGTAAGCCCAAATACCTTTAGAGGATTTCATTTTATCAGTATTTTAATGAGACTTGAAGTTCATATATAGCTCAAAATATAAGAATGGTTCCCTGATACTGCTGGAATATGTATAGATGATATAGGGAGTATTTCTGGGCAAAATGTGTCACTGAGTTTTTCTTCCCAAAATTAAAAAAAAAACACTTCAGTGCAAGATGTGTTATCTGTGTATAGCTTTGAGGAAGAAAACACAGACAGTTTTCCAGTAAGTAGAATCTTAAAATTATTGACATGTTTAAACTTGTTAACAAAGGTAATGAAGTGCCCTGCTGTTGCTTTTAATTGGAATTGATTAATTGATGCCCAGCTAATGAAATAAAAGGAAGATGGGACATGTATGCATTAGTGTATGCATACATGAGTGCATGTCTATGTGCACTAGTGAGCATATATATAGTGTATGTTTGTGTATATGTGTACTTGTGTTGATCAAACAACAGAGGAAAGTCAAAAAGGATATGAAATTGGGAGGTTTGGCAGCGGCCGGCTAACTGTATCTTACTTGAAGGTTTAATCAAAGCCTTCCCTAAATACTCTGCATTATTGGAAGGCTTCTGGATTTATTTCCGTTTTTACTGGTCCACTGCAACTTATCTGCAGAGCAATATAATATAGCCTTATGATACATGGAAACCCACAACAATTCACAGACAAGAATTTTCTTTTTAATATCCTATGGTATAAACAGTTTAAAATGTGTCTGCTTCCAAAAGGTGCAGATTCCTGTCTTCGCACAATGTTTGCTCTGGCTGTATCTTTATATTGCAACCGTTGAAAGAGAACTGGATCCAAGGAGAATATCAAACCACGTGCTACATATATGAATGTCACATGATCAGTGGCATAGCTACAACGGGGACATCTGGGGACAAATACCCTGGGCGGCCCCCATTGAGTCACATGGGGGCAGAAAATTGGCCCTCACACTTCTGGCCTGGCTGGACCTGGGCATGACATGCGTGTGCCACTCGGGCAGGCCTTGGCCCGTCAGCCGGCCTGGTGGGCTGTGGGCATGTTCCGGCTGCTGCCCGAGGGGTGGGCTGAGCCTCCAGTTCCCTGCCCACGCAGCGGCAGCATACACTGCACCGCTCCCTCTGGCTCAGCCCACCCCTCAGGCAGCAGCAGGAGCATGCCCATGGCCCACCAGGCCAGCCAACAGGCCAAGGCCTGCTTGGGTGGAGTGTGAATGTCTCGCCCAGCCCGGTGCCATTTTGCCCCGGGTGCCATTTCCCTTCCCTATGCCTCTGCACATGGTACATATACCTAAGCTACCTGGAACTTCTTTATCCATGTCTGGTGATATTGTAAGGTGAACCCCCAAAAGGTTATTTTAAAGGCCTCTCTGCTAAGCCGAAACCTACAGAGTTAAGAGCTCTGAAAACATTTATTTCTCTGAAAGCATTGTCTTTGCAAACGTGCCAAGATGCATGTAGCCCTGACCGCAAACTGCTTGCCTTGTAGAGACCAAGATAAGCTATATCCTGCACCCAAGAAGAACTTGCCAAAACCACCAAGGTTTCTCTTAGAAATACTCTTTGATATTGTGTTCTTGTGATTCTCAGAAAAGCAACCTGCCTCTCTTCTCCTCCTGACCCCCTCCCCAGGGAGCTTTGCTTCAGGTTATCTGTGACATGTAACTATCTCAAACTATAGCTAGAGCCAACAAACTGGTCATCAACCACGTATACCAGAACGCATCCAAATTTAGACAAGACTTAGACAGGAGGAAGGAGGAGGCGAAATACTAATTAGCCAATCATTAATCTGATGCTGCTTGTTGACGTTTCATTATAAAAATGAATGTATCGCTTGCAGAAATCATCCTGGATCCAGTTAGGCTTAACTGTTAAGAGCTCTGGTAATAAACTTTCACTGATTTTTCAACCATTTGCCTTTTTGCAACTGAATCGCGTGGTCTTGTGACTGACACTCAAGGGGCAGAGTTGTCAATATAAGACAAACAACTCAGTTGCTAACCAGATAACCTAAAGGATCAGAGAGAGATATCATGGTAGGATTTATCTACAGTCATAAACCTTCCACTTACTCTTGATCATACAGTAATAATTTTATCAGCTTAATTAATTGGAATAGGGTGCTGTGATTCTGGGGCCAAGGCGACCTAGGGAGTTAAGCTTGAAACTGTATTTCACTCCCAGCACCAAAAGTGGTCTTTGCTATATTGCAAGCACAAAGTACAATTAATTTCCACTCTTTTATTTTAATATAGGCCTTAAAGCCTGAACCAAATTTTGAAAGAACAAGAAACTGTATAGTGGAACTCAGAACCTCTGAGTATCAGAACCTCTGAAGCACTGTTAGCAGAGAGATCTGGTGGTCTGTTTACAACAGTTTTCTTCTCTTGCTGCCCAGTACAGGTGCAGAAAAAGGGTTAGATCCAGTCAGCTTTCTTTTCTTGCTTAATCTCCCCCTATTCCTCTCATTAATGCAGTTCCAGTTCCAGTTTGTTTATGCATGTTTCATGCTTGCCAGAAAAGTCATTTAGGTGGTCCAAGGGGACCCCATGTCCCCTTTTCCTCAATGGAAAACCTGTTTATACACAACCTGAAATGCCTCTCTTTGAAATATCTCACAATATGTTAAATTTACAGACTTGAGGAAAATACCTCAAAATGTATTTTTCAAAAATATTTATGTGATGTTGTGCTATTGACTGATGCACCAGCAACTCTAGCCAGAGTGATCCACAAAGTTATAATGCAACAAGGAATATTTATGCTTTGTTATTTTGCAGAAATGGTATATTGAACACTAAAGCTAGATGCTGTTCTTTTCCACAACTGTGCACATGCCCACTTCTTTGGCAAGATCCCCAATAAAATGGAAGCTGTTTACTGACCTTCAATTAGTTTTCTAATTCAGTTTGTCTACAAAGCAGCTGATTTGCATCTTCACGTCAAATCCAATAACCACAGAATAGAAGAAAATATTTGTATACGCAGACGGGGGTGAGTATATGTTTGGAACATAATCCCACTGTGCTGAAGTCATTCAATAGAGAATGAAGTAATGCTTGTCCCTGTAGAATATTGCATAGTACAGGGGGGGTTGTTTTTGTTTTCATTTTTAAATCACATCAACATATTCGCTTTTTTCAGCAGGTGGGCACACTTTGTTTTCTCCCTGTTGTCAATAGCTCCACACTTCAGTCCCATTCTCACAAAATACATTTGGAGACCAGAAGAGAATCCCAAGTGAATGGACTTTCACAGCCTGTAATATGAGTTGCACGATTGCCTGTACTTCGACAGTCAGATTCTTTTCAGTAAACGCTTTCAAAGAAAGGCAACAGAGATTGGATTAGAAACTCACTCAATCTCAACAGCTAGTCATATTCTGTAAAAACCAACATTCTTTCATCTCAAGACAGCTAAGAATTTTTCATTTATTTGTTCGTGTAAATTGTAAATTTGTATAGGTTCTAAATCTTAACTAATTTGGGTTTCAACCAGAAACACATTTCCATCAGTAACTTTTCTTCCTCCCAACTAACTGGGATGAAATTGTGAGGGATTGTCCCTGGAATATTTCAGAAAGATACAAGAATGCACTTCTGTTTTAAACCAAGTTGAAATTCTCATCAGCGGAACTAATAGAAGTGAGTTTCTTTCCTAGGATCCTGAAAAAGTCTGGGGGAGAAATTTTAAAACAAAATGGAACACACAGGCAAGAATAGCTAAGCCTAATACTTGCCTAATACTATTTCCTCATCTCACTGCTTTTGGCTGATTATGGTATTTTTATTCCAGCCTGGCTGGCCCACCCACCCTAGCGGAGGAAGGTAAAGGGGAGGGAGAGGGAAGAGTTGCATGCAAGCAAAGGGGAGGGAGGGAGGGAGGGAGGGAGGGGTGGCATGCAAGGGAGGGGAGGAAGGGGGAGGGGTGGAATGCAAGGGAGGGGAGGGGGCCGGCATCTGGACATAGCCCACCCACCCTAGCGGAGGGGGGGAGGGGGAGGGGTGGCATGCAAGGGAGGGAAAGGGAGGGGACAACATTTTAAGCATTGAAGTAAAACATGGGAGAAGGGAAAGCTTGGGCTTCTTGAGCACATGATTTAGTTTTGTTTAAAAATGGGTCCCAGCCCCCGGATTCTTTGCCCATGAATCAGAGACAGTCAGTCTTTCCTTACAGATGAGAGCAGGGAGTGATTAGCAATAGGAAAACTGCATAGATGCTTTCAAATGGAATTAATGACATTGAAAGTTTCTGCTGGTGATGAATTTACAGTCCCTGATGGAGATCCAATCACATGTATTGCCCATTAGTTTGGAACTTACCACTCGTTTATGATGTTGGGAAATTGCTAAGATGTGATGATTCTTCTGCACAGCTCAAATAAAACGTCCTGAGGATGCCAAAAAAGGCGTCTTGGGGTGTTTTATCTGGGAAAGGCTCATTCACCAGGATCTTTTATTTATTTTTTTCATTACTGCCTTCACCATGACAAGGATATTGGAAGTGTTGACCTTATCTATTAAGCCCCTACATTTCTCCAGTCTGGTCCCTTTGGGCTCAGAACCAGAAGATAAGGCTAGCTGGTATTTCAGGATTCTCCCTTGATCCACGCACCCTCATCTTCTCACTCTCAAGGGATGCGCCATGATACCTGGAAGATGGAACTAGAAACTCTCTCTCTCTCTCTCTCTCTCTCTCACACACACACACACACACACACACACACACACACACACACACACACACACACACACACACACACACATTCCTACCTCTGCATTGGCTACTGTTGTATCCAAATGCAGTATTTGACTGCTCATGAAGTACAGAAGCTGAAAAGTAAAATATATACATATGCAACTGTCTCATCACTGCAAATTCTGCATTTTTTCCATACGGAAGTGCTTCTCTTGCTGGAAAAATGTCACACATGAAGCAAATCTAAGAAAGGTTTATTCCCATAATCCTAGAACTGAAAAATTGGAGATTTAGTGCACATTCTTTGGTTTATATTAATTTGGATGTGGTACCTGTGATTTAGTACTCTGGCTTCTGGTCCGTAGAGGATGGGAGCTGCAGTGCAGTGAATCTATCTTCCTACTCCATCTAGGAACTATATCAATATTCACCTAGAACACACTGAGGAACAGAAGATAACATATAGCAATCTACCTCTTATTTCAGGCTCCCAAGGGATTCACAGGAGGAGGATTTAAACAGCTTTGGGTCCCCACTGGGGAAAAGGCAGGGTACATATGTAGTAAACAAAAACATAAATTGTAGTCTAGGGAATAATGAGCTTCTGCTCTTCATGACCAGGCACCTAACTATAATGATCAAGACTCATACAGAAAATTTCCCCCTTTCTCACACACACTAGAACAGGGGTAGGGAACCTGCGGCTCTCCAGATGTTCAGGAACTACAATTCCCATCAGCCCCTACCAGAGGCTGACAGAGGCTGATGGGAATTGTAGTTCCTGAACATCTGGAGAGCCGCAGGTTCCCTACCCCTGCACTAGAACTAGCGAGACACCACTTCCATATAATCTCTAAAACAATACTCCAAAAACATCCTTTATCCTGGTTGTGGTGGTTTTTCTGGGCTGGGTGGCCGTGGTCTGGTAGATCTTGTTCCTAACGTTTCGCCTGCATCTGTGGCTGGCATCTTCAGAGGTGTATCACAGGGAGAAGTCTGTTACATACTGTGTCTAGTGAGAAGGGAATGTTTAATTAGTGGGGTATATATTGTCCATGTCCCAGGATGGGGACTGCAATAATAAAAGTGGTTGACTCCTGCACAGATTTTGAAAGTTGCACAACAGAAACTGTGTTCATGTGTTGCAGTGAACATGTGTAAATTCTACATTCATGTACATTTATTTGTAAGAAAGCACCAAAGCACATTCAATCACATCTTCATCTGTAGTGAGCAGCAGTGGCGTAGTGGTTAAGAGCAGGTGCATTCTAATCTGGAGGAACTGGGTTTGATTCCTCGCTCTACCGCTTGATCTGTGGAGACTTATCCAGGGAATTCAGATTAGCCTGGGCACTCCAACACACGCCAGCTGGGTGACCTTGGGCTAGTCACAGTCCTTCTAAGCTCTCTCAGCCCCACCTACCTCACAGGGTGTTTGTTGTGAGGGGGGAAGGGAAAGGAGATCGTAAGCCCCTTTGAGTCTCCTTACTGGAGAGAAAGGGGGGATATAAATCCAACTCTTCTTCTTCTTCTTCTCCTTCTCCTTCTTCTTCTTCTCCTTCTTCTTCTTCTCCTTCCTCTTCTTCTTCTTCTTCTTCTTCTCACATCACAACATTTGCTAGGCAGACTATATTTACAGGACAGTTTGCCATTGCCTTCCCCAGTCATCAACATTTTACCCCCAGCAAACTGGGTACTCATTTTACCAGCCCTAGAAGGTCAGAAGGATTAATCAACCTTGAGCAATCTACCTGAAACCAACTTCTGTTGGGATCTAACTCAGACCATGAGCAGAGCTTTGACTGCAATGATGCACCACTCTGCACTATTATATTACATTAGCAACAGGATATTTTAGATTATTACGGGATGTAGCTGGCCCAGCTATTGTATTTATGTCAGGAGTGTTTGAAAGCTACTGGTTTTTTTCACAACCTGCTCACCAGTCACAAACAGGGAGCTGGTTTTTCAACACTCTGTTCATCCAGTTGTTGACCGGTCCATGGCTATTTGGAGATGGCTTTATTGTGTTGCTTCATCACAGAGGATGCAGCAGAGTGGATTCATGCAAGAACATTCTTAAACTGCCCAAATGATTTTTATTCTAGCACCACAAAGAAATAAAGTTGTGCAGGGGGAGTAGAGTAAGCTCTCAGGTAGCTGTATCCACCTTACCTGTTTTCCCATATATATCGACCCGCTAGGGTGGGTGAGCTATGTAGATTTCCTTTGGCAGCATAAAATCTGACACCAAAGCAGAGTCTAGCCAAGAAACATTCATCTTTGCCTTTCAGTCCTTTCCCTCTTTCCATTTTGTAATTAGAGTCTAAATTGGGCAGCCCATATGGGGTTCACTCAACTATCTAACGGGTGTTCCAACTGCTTCTGCGTTCAGATTTCGTTTTCGTCTACAGCCAAAGTGCATCTCCAATGATGGGCTGAAACACTGATACAATACACCATGCCTGCAATTTCCTCTCACTTCCCTATCTCCATTGCCAGCGTACTGAGACTTCTCTGGAGTGTTAATCAGCTGATCTTGCTAGCAGATGGCCCACCAGCTGCTAACATATTTGGAACCCTTTCTGTATATCTCCAATGAATGTTCTACCCCCTCAGTTGAAAACACAAGCAAAGGAAGGAGGGGGAAGCAGATAATGGAGAGGAATGGTATTGATAAATTGTCTCCATTCTGAGGGGGGCAGTCAATAGGAAGCAAATTATTCAGAGAGGTACTTTGCTGCAGATTGGTGCAGCAATTGTTTCTGCCAGAGCTATCCAAATTTACATCCCATTACATGCATTTAAGAGGTTGTAGGAAGTTAGCCTAATAAATGTTTACTCAAGATAAAGTACTTTTTTGGGGAAGCATGAACAGCTATCAGTAATCAGCTATTTATTATTATTATTATTAATATCACAGCTGCCAGTTCTCAATTCGAGCCTCACCCAGAGGCCTAGGATGTTTCAATGTATTGGCGTAGTATTCACGCAGATCCCAGCAGGGCTGCCTCCTGAATCTGACAGGTGTTAATTCTGTCGATTTGAAGATGCTTCAAGTGCTGCCCTAGTGTTTTTGGAATGGCACCCAGGGTGCCGATTACCATTGGGATGACCTCAGCTGGTTCGTGCCATAGTCGCTGAATCTCGATTTTCAAACTGTGGTGTTTAGTGACCTTCTCATGATCTTTTTCAATGACCCTGCTCTCACCAAGTATTGCTATGTCAACAATGGTCATGTTCTTGTCCTCAATCAGTAATCGTAACATCAAGCAAAAAAATATCAATAAACATAGGATCAATAAACACAACATTATAAATATAGCATTATAAACAACAAGAACATCAATAATCAAAGCATCATAAGCTATAAGGCAACAATAATCATAGCAGCATATATAATCAAGAGAGATAGACATTGTGTCTCCTTGCAGGAGAGAAAGGTAGGATATAAATCCAAACTCCTCTTCTTCTTCAATACAGGTTGGAACAAAAGACAGAAAATCAGAAGACTACTGATTTAAGCAGATTTTTCCTGTTTTCATTATTTAATATATAGAATGTCATTTTTGGTTAACCTGGGGAACTGTTTTTAGGCCACATTAGGAAATTTTAATGCATCACATTTTCGTATTTTACCCACAACCTTAGATGGAATTTATATAATGCAAGATTGTTTCATGCCCTGGAACTGGGGGTTCTGGTTCTTATCCTTAGCTTTTGTGAAGTGCTGATTAATATAACTGACATCTATAGAGCCACTATGATTAACTAAATCCAAATGCATTGACTTCTGTAAACAAAAGGCTACGTTAGCCTGATGAGGCACAACTCAGTCCCTGCATCCTTTGATGTCTGCATTAATTCGAACTTCTCAAGAGAACAAGATGCAGCTCAAAATAATGAAGTATTATCTTCACTTTCTTCCACCAATTAATTTGCTTGGTAGAAAGAAATCAAGTGGTTACCAAGTGACAGTCCAGACTGATTTTAAAAAAAAAATCAGTCCCAAGCTCTAAGGCAATATTTATCGCAGCGAGCTAATGATTTTTGAGTTCCTTGCTACTTTATTGAGCAAGTTCTTTTGGGAAAACTAGTCTGTAAAACGAATGTCTTGGATGTGATGGGCTACTGAGCAATTTATACTGACAATAAAGCAGGGAAAGATAGATGTTGAAATTAATCTATTCACATTTTTAAAAGAAGCTTCTAAAAACATTGTCTGCAAGGACATGTTAATTTCAATTAGTAGGCTTTCAATAAATTGCCAGATTTTTTTTTTTAAAAAATCACTATTTGCATAGATGTGTAGATCAAATAATGGAAATCCAAGTTCACAAATGAGATGCAGATTATACATGGGCTGAGGGTATTGATCTATCAAAAGCTGATTATAAGGAGTCCCTTGGGTGAAATTTCCATTTAATATGCTGTCCAGTAACTGCTGATAAACTGCTGATAGACTAGTCAATCAATGTCATTGTTTGTACAGAGAGAAGGGAGGAAATTATATGGCTAAAGCTGCTGACTTGATAGCTCTTGCAACTATGAATTCTACTGTCATGCTAGTCTTCTAAGCTAGGTGGTTTACAATTTTGTTTATTTCAAGCTGTATTATTTACAATAGACTCAAAAAAACCACCAGGATCCGTGTCTAGTTCTATACATTTAAGGATACTTACCGGTATATGTGTATATTAATCCTCTGGATGAGGGGGGTGTAACGGGACATTAAATTTGCAATGACACCAAATTGACAGGACAAGCAGTCAAACCAGAAGATAGAGATAGAATTCAACAAGATCCAAATACACTGGAAAAGGGGGCAGAAATTGAACAAGATGCAATCCAACAAGGACAAGGACTAAGATCTACATCTGGAAAAACAAAAATGAAAAACACACATACTGGAAGGGGGCAAATGCATCTGATCAAGGATTTCCTGTGATAATTTGGCTAAATGCTTATGATCAAGGATTTCCTGCAATAATTAATAAAAATTATTTAAATCATTAATTTGGAAAGAAAGACAGACAGACAGACTTTTTCCTTCGACCAAAAATTCAGTGGAATCTCTCTCTGTACCTCACGGGTGGAATAGGTTGTGTTGCAAATGATGTTACGCTGGCAAACTTTGTCAGAGGTAGTTAATATTGCCTGTGAAGCTCATTATTAGTCTGTTAACCTGATACTGCTTTATTAAGTATTTACTGAATTATTTATTATTGTGGGGCTATTGTACTGGATTTGTTCTTATGTTTAGTCCTATTGTATTATTGTTATTTATTATGTTGTGAATCGCCCTGAGCCCTCCGGGGGAGGGCGGAATGTAAATTAAATATCTAATCTAATCACAGGATTTACTTCCAGGAAGAAAAGAAGTGTGGGTCATGTGCATGTATCTCTGCAACATTTTCTCCATATTAAAACAATAGGGAAACTTTGAAAACAGAAGTAAAAAAATTTTTGCAATTGCTATGAGAACTATCCAGCTAGATATATATATATATATATGGTTATCTTTGTACTCTTTTGATTCTGGGCTGAGACATAATTGCTAGGATCTGTTCCCATATTACAAAATCCTCATAGCTACCATGACAATTTTCGGTCAGACATTCCCTGGGAGTTCCATGTTTGCAACGTATTCAACGGGGGTGCAGAGGTCCAATTCATACTGGCACCTGGGCATGCAGGTAGCTTCTCTCTATGCCATTTTATCAGCCTAAAATAGACCTAGAGAGCTGCTTTTTGTTTCACTGAGGAAATTTGTGTGTATTTGTAATGGCTGGAACAAACTTCCCCAAATCATTTCAAATTGGGAAAATGATACAGGGTGAATACTTCAGCCCTCGTGCCCTGAGTGCCATGGTCCTAAACTGAATCAGTATGTTCTTGCCTGGGAAGAACAGAATTCCTAATGAAAATCCTCATGGACTTTTATAATGGGTGAATTTGTCCTTTAATGCAAGGCTTTACCAGAAGCCTACCAAGGACCCAATAGGACGGATAGGGTTGCTACCGGTAGGTTCTCCCTGGCCACTTGTGGGAGAAGAAGAAGAGTTGGATTTATATCCCCCCTTTCTCTCCTGTAAGGAGACTCAAAGGGGCTTACAAACTCCTTTCCCTTCCTCTCTCCACAACAGACTCCTTGTGAGGTAGGTGGGGCTGAGAAAGCTCAGAAGAACTGTGTCTAGCCCAAGGTCACCCAGCTGGCATGTGTGGGAGTGCACAGGCTAATCTGAATATCCCAGATAAGCCTTCACAGCTCAAGCAGCAGAGTGGGGAATCAAACAAGGATTCCTCCAGATTAGAGTACACCTGTTCTTAACCACTACGCCACTGGATAGTCAGATGCAGGTTGGGAGACTCCTGGATATTTGGGGATGGAGCCTAGAGAGGGCAGGGTAATCAGTACAATGCCGTCATGTCCAGCCTCCAAAACATCCATTTTCTCCAGGATAACGGATTTTTGTAGTCCAGAGATGAGCTGTAATTCCGGGAGATCCCCAGTTGCCACCTGGAGACTGGTATCCCTAATTTTAGGATTCAGACTTGGAACATTTGTTATTTTCTTCTAGTAAAGAAACACAAAGCTCACAGAAGAGAAGCAAACGTCGAGACTGAGGCAGACCAATTTTCTAAGCAGTCTCAGCAGGATTTCTCATCCAGCTGTTTGCTTGTGACTAGATATGAAGTTAGAGCAAAATTACATGAATTGTGGAGAGTAAATGCCTGTCACATTTACTGCCCGTGCTTTACAAGTGCGTAAACAAAGAGTCTTGGTCTTCTTAGGAGTATTTATTAGCTGCTTCTCAAAAAAAAAAGGGTCCAAAGTAGGATTCCACAAACAAGCATTGAAAAACAACCAGCAAGCAATGAAGAAAAATTGAAATCCATTCCACCAAATAAAGCAAAGACCATACATCAATCAATGAAAGTCTTTACGATAAAAGTGAATGGCAGCATAAAACTACTTGAATAAGTACTTACGCCTAATGGTTATACACATTAAAACAATTTAAATGCATTCATGAACAAGCTGTCATTAAAACAAATTCAGCAACCGTCAATAAAGCTATCCAAACATTGGAGGGTCACTGATGGCAAACAACAAGTAGAAACAATACGCGATCAGCAGTCTTCTTCTGCTTGTCATTTCTCAGTGCAGGGAAGGGACAAACACTAATGGTCCTTGCAGCAGGCTTGAATTTTCACAATTGATCACGGATACATTCTTTTCGAGTCTGGGTATCTCTCCCCAAGGAACAACCGCCTTCTGACAGAGCACCTATCAGTTCACCAGAAAATGCCATTGACTGTACTTGGGAATTTGAAAAACACATGAAAAATTCATGCTCTGACACTGTAGCTTCTACCAACTACTGTTTTACTTATACTTATTTTTTGAAATAATTTTTATTTTATTTTCAAAAAGTTTTACACAACCTTTCAATCTAAATAGTGTCCCTTTTGACCCTTTACCTTATTTTGGCGGTTTACCCTATTTTTCTCCCCAATGGGAACCCACAGCAGCTTACAAAAATAGCAAATTACAACAATGAAGCTAAACCAAGTATGATTTAAATACACAAATGAAGAGTACAATATAGATTGTGCATGGCTCTTTCACTAGGCTGGGCTGTTCCGGCCTCCTGCAGCCTCTAGATGTCACTCAGGCAATGCCCTCTCTGACGTAGCTCCCAGGGCCAGTCACGATCCAATCCCTCAGAAAATGGTCCATGGCTCAGCTGATATCTCTTCAGACATTTCCTCTCCTGATAGCTCCCAGCTGACAGGAACACTGGATGTAACTCAAAGGTTATCTGAGACATTTAAGGAAACAACAACTGAATGGAAAACTCCTGGTGTCCTTTTACCGCTGTGCTATAGAGAGTGTCTTAACCTACTGCATCTGTGTATGGTTCTCCAGTTGCACAGGGGCAGATAGGAAGGCACTCCAAAGGGTGATCACTACTGCACAGAGGATTATCGGCTGCCCTCTCCCCTCCTTGGAAGAACTCTATAATTCCCGAAGCCTAAAGAAAGCCCAAAATATTCTGAGAGACCCATCTCATCCAGCACACTCTCTTTTTGAACTGTTACCATCCGGCAGACGATACAGGTCTATCAAAACTAGGACAAAGAGGTTTAGAGATAGCTTCTACTCTAGAGCTGTGGCTATGCTAAACTCCGCGGCTTCATGTTGATGTGTTCGGGGCTGTGTAGGGATGGGTGGAGGAAGGGGAAAGTGAGGATGGGGTATGAGTCTGAAATTGTGTGCATCGAGGAATGCTGCTGCAAATGTCGTTGTGCATGCACAATGACAATAAATGCTTATGCTTATGCTAAGAGCTAAAGGGGTTTTTCTATCCATGGGAATACAATATATCAGGCAACCAAATTCAGTGATTTCTGCCAACATGGCACCTATGGGTGGCCGGCATTAGCAGATTAAATTCTTGCCCCACCCCCCACCTTCTTCCTTGTAACATCTTTTCTCTAGACTAGAGCATACTGGCTTTCCTCACCTCACTGGAGCATAAGACATTTCAGAAGAGACCAAAAGGCATCACCTTTGTGCCTGCCCCTCCCTGAACCTCATTGCCACAACAGGCCCAGGGGCTGTGGCTGGGCATGGCTGGGCCTAGATGGCTCTTCCTGGGCCTGGGCCATCCTCTCCTTGCTGGTGTGACCACCTCATTGGGATGGTCCTGAAGCTGGGCCCCAGGCGTGCTTAGCAGGAGACAGCCCCACTGGTGGGCACGGCTCAGAGCCCAGCACTGTCCCTGGACAGAGAGTTACATATTTATACGCTTATTTTAAAAAACGTCTACGGAAACCTTCTTGAGGAGCCTCACAACATAAAAGACGAAATAATTTTTAACAGTTATTAAAATTAACAGCCCTTAAAACCAGCCAATAAAACCCAAAAACATAAAAGCACATAAAAATATGTGTTTAAATCTTCCACTGGAATAAACAGAACTTTTTTAATGGCCTTGATTTTGGCCGGCTATTGCCTGAAGGGGGGTTTTTTTGCAGCTTTTATGACAGAATTCAACCGTTAGCTAAGATCATCATATTGGTTTACTGGTTAGATGCCAGTCTATACCCCCAAGTTCAATAAATGAATTTACATGGAAATCAGGCCATTGACTGACATGCTAATGATTAGTACCAGTGCCTCCTTGGGTTGATGGTAATGCTTCCATTGGCTGTCATCACTTCAGAGACAGAAGAGTTATTCTTTTCTAAGCAGCAGCTGTGTTTCCTATCAGACCCCAGCAGAAGAGGGGCCTTATAATAGTATTTCCATACAGGGAAGAAGCCTTGAATACCAACATTCATCTTTCTGCCCAGGGCCACAGCAGGGTAGCTGTTTAGCATACTCAGCCAAAGACAAGAGTCATGGTTACATTATGCCAGCACAGAGTCACAATCAATGTGTGATGAGTTAATACTGCCATTATAGTTATAACGAAACAATCCAATCCAAATGGTGTTATCTAGAATGCCAAAATCTCATCCATTTGTGGAATAACATTTGCATCTGTCCCTGGGCCAACCTGTCCTGGGTTGTTTTTCTTAAATGAAGTCTATTGGTGTGATTAAACATATCGTTTTAATGCAGGATGGCCAAGCTTTTCCTACAAAACAACAAACAGGAAACAGGTCTCATTTCTATAGCCCTAGTAACCATAGTTTAAATGGGTGGAAGGTGTTGGATCCAATCAACATTCTCCATAAAGCATTAGGTATTTGGAACACAACTGAATCAAACAAATTGGTTTCTGTTTATGTATGAAAATGTATGCTGAAATGTTTTGATGTTTGCCATCTTGGGCCTCTACATGGGTATAAAATGGCAAAGAAATGCCTTCCATAAATTAAATTAAATATGGAAGGCTGCTGTATCAAGTCACATGTGATCCAAACTTATGAATGACAAGAGTGTTGTCCATGGAATATGCAGGGGAGGGGATGCTTACATACCTAAGGTAGAAAGAAATTCAGAGATCATCATTTCATCCTGCCACCACAAAACAATATGTTCCACACATGATCCCACTAAGGTTTCCAACACACCTGGAGAAAAAAAGTTATGTCCATTGAATTGAGGCTTAATATGTAGACATACGCAGCTGAAGCTTTTCATGGCACGGTAAATAACATCCCAGTAACCTAACCGTTAAAGGAGCATAGAGCTGCCAGACCCCACGTGGGGTGGGGTATCCTCAACCACTGCCAATCAAGAGGCCAGCGGGGAGATTTACCAGCAGCTGGGGCAGGTCTAGGCCAGCATCGCAACAACATCGTTAGCGACATGACAATATCACTTCCGGCATGCACTAGAAGCGATGTGATTGCATTGCTGATGACACAGGATTCTCCTTTACTTGGGCAAAAACTCTATGGTAAAAAGGCATCTACCATAGAGTTTTTGTCCAAATACCAGAGCATTCCACATCACCTGTGACACAAAGACCCCAATTCCAGTCTGCACTGGAAATGATGTCACTGGACTGCCAGCAATGTCACTGCAATGCCAGCTTATACTTCCCCTGCTGCCAAAAAGGCACCTGACAACCCCAATTAGGGACAGGACATTTTTCTCCTCCAAGCAGTTGGCAACCATAATCACCCTATCTAGATTCCCCAAAGAAGGCACGAATTAATGGAGAATACCAACCCAAATAACTCAAGGGAACCAAACATGATATGGGAGAAGAGGGGAAAGTTCCTGAATTAGAGTCAATTAATCTAGTGTTATGGCTCAGCCTGGTCTGGCTGGGCACCCCTGAGAAGAAGACTCGGATGGAGAGGAAGGGACAGTTTTGATTCCAGAGTCCCAGGCACTGCCTGTAAACGCACAGCCTGAGCAGTCAGTAATTCCTGCAGGACCAGGTCCAGAAGCTCAGGCAGAGCATTCAGACTGGGATCCACAGCCAGGTCTGAGCTCTGAGATTCCCCAGCCAGGGTCTAGCTCTGGGACTCTTCAGCCTCTTGGTACTAAGCTAGAGGGGACCCTGTCACTCACCTGTCTCCAGAGCCCCAGGAGCAAAGCAGGAAGAGACTGCATGCTAGTTTACAGCAAAGGAGACGCAGCAGCAGGTCAGCAGCTATGGAGCGAGCTGAATTGAATGCAAAGTCTTTACAGGAGCCAGACTAGAGTAACCCAGCTGCAAGAGGTTATTGCACGAGTGAATGGGAGGCTGAGCTGGCTACAGAAGTTGCAGGTGAGTTAGCTTGTGGCAGCAATGTTGCCGTTCAGTTTGCAGGTGGCTGTTTCTGTTTCTAGCTTTTCTTGGTTCCAGGCTCTGTGTTCTCATTAAATGACTGAACCTACTAAGAACTGTGTCAGGACTATCTTTGGCTCCTGAGGGCCTGTCTGTGACACCTAGACTGAGTAGCAGCGCTGGCCTTAGGCTTCTCCAGTTTTTAATTAAAGAATCAGATGTGTTCTCTCTTCTGGAATCTGTTGCTCAAAATGGCTTTTAGGGACACTTCATAGAGAGACTGGTCCAATTGAGTAAAGTGTATTTTCTGCCCACTTTCACTAAGCAACTGGCCATAAATATATTTCTATACCTACTTCTATACCTACATACTTACGAGAAATAAAAATCTTTATTTTTAGTTCTCTCCTTTGGCTGAAGCCAGCCTCGCAAAGCACCCGTCTTCAATCTGCTCCTGCCATCTGCTGGACACATACCTCCCTACAGTTGCTATCTCTAGTAATAACTGCTGGTTGCATTTCCAGGCAGCCACAGCATTTTTCATGAATATGCTGGGGTGCTGGGAAGGGGAGAACCCAATATATATATATTTTTAAAAAAACTTTTTAAAAAATGGAACAATTCAGGAAAAGTAAGTTTATTCAAGTTTTCATAGTTTGAATCATTACTTTTGATTGCTTATTTTTCATGCCCAAATAACAAAGCAGTCTTTGTCCCTTTCATTGGGGTGGTTATTTTCCCTAGCCTGCATTTTGATGCTTACGCTCTACAATTGAAAGCACATTAATAACTCAGGACATACAATCTGGTAGACTCTCCACAACTTTGCTGCTTCTTTATTGATATAGAATTTCCTTTTCTCGTTGAAAAGGAGGACAGAGCAATTTAGAATAGTTTCTTTCACATCTCACCAAAACACAGCAGACAAGAAGATGGCAGGAGGATAAGAGCTCCAGAATTCATGGGAAGAGAAAGGGAGGAGAGGAAGAGTCTCAAATAAAGTAATGCTAACCAGCATGCCTGGATTTTGTTGCTATGACCATGACAACAACACCCTCAACCCACAAGCACATACTCTGGAGTGTCCCTAGGATGAAAGCTGTAGGTGGAAATAACTAAATTTTTAAGAATGGTGACAAGGAACAAGAAGTTTGGAGTCTACAAGCTGGAAGAGAACATACTTCATCCAGCCAAAAATAAGCCCTTTTAAGCCTCATTGAGTGCAATAATAAAGAATTAAGAACATCCTTAATACTTTCTCATTGAAACACCTGAAATGTACCTGCAATCCTATCCAAACTTACTGGGGGATAAGCTCCATTGATTTTCAGTTGGCACATTTGCCTAGACTAGGCTATATTTTTTCTGGATTGACAGTAAGGGAGGGCAAGAGTATATCTTCATCACTACCTTTCCATATGCAACTTTTTAGACCCCATTTCTCAGGAGACCTGGAATTTACGGAGGGGACAAAAAAGAGAGAGAATCTTCCTTTTTCCGTTTCTCCCCCACCTTTTCAGAGTAGACAGCAGCTGGTAAAAAAAAGTGCTTGTTCACAAACTTTCCCACACATGTTCCAAATGTGTACATGTATTAGTTGAAGCAGCAAAATAAAACAGGAGTCCAACGGCCCTTTAGAGATTAAAATAATTTATTCCAGCATAAGCTTTTATAAATCAGAGTTTGCTGTAGATGAAGTGAGCTCTGATTCACGAAAGCTTATGCTGGAATAAGTTCTGTCTGTCTTCAAGGTGCCTCCATGCCTGCTTTATATTCCTGGATGTACAAATATATCCAGTCTTGGCACAACATTTGACAGAATCTTCCAGAAGGTTTGTCTGTTAAGCTCCAGAAGGTCCCCCCACCACCACCCAGAACCTTCCGCTCTGCTTCTCAACCACCGGCAGCAACAGTTTGCGGCCGGCCGCTGCTCTCCTTTTGTTTCTCCTTTTGTTGGACAGAGCTTGAGAGCTTGGCAGCCAATCCAGTCCTCCTAGCAACGGTGTCAGGTTTACCTTAGCAACACTCCTGCAGCTGGCGAAAGCCATTGCTGCAGAGACGGCAAAAGCAAAGAGATTCCTCCACAAGCCAATTCAACACCATGTCAGAGCCACCTGGCGAACAGCCTGGAGAGGGAGAGAAACCTGAGCCACAGCGCCCAGAGATCCCCCAGCAATCCAGCCTTTCCTCCACCAGATCCATACAAAGCCTTCCAGGACAGCCTGGCCATGGACTTCGTAGGCAGACCAGCAGCATGGAACGAGGCCTGCAGCCGCCTCCCGACCAGAGTGAACAGACAGAACACATTCCCTACTATGATCAACAGCCAGGTCCACCTGAACAACTGACTGGCAACATGTACCAGCCCCAGGAACCAAGTGCTTACGAGCAGGAAGAACAAAGAGGGGCTATTTATCAACCTCAACAAGCAAGAGGTAGCCTTTTCCAAGGCAGGGGCAGTATACCTCAATCCCAGGACCACGATTCTGCGGGCGGCACATCACAGCCGCAGGGCCAAAGTCAGTTCCCACAGGTGCCTTTAGTCAGAAGCAGTCCGAAGCAGTATGACCCAGGACATGGTCCTTACCAACCTCATGAGCCTGGATTTGGCCTCTATCAACTTGGAGCTGGCATTTATGAAGATCAGGTACCAGATCCGACAGCCAGAGAATTGGCAATTAAGAATGCGAAGGCTTATCTCCTGAAAACAAGCATCAAATCTGGTGTGAGCTTGTAAGTATGGGTGAAGGCATATTGAATAAATGAGACAGAGCGGAAAGGGAAGAAAGGACTAGTATAACCTGAAAGGTTTTTTCTAAAACTAAATAAGCAATATAGAGTTTGACTCCCCTGCTCCCTACTATGTGGTTCAAGGCAGCATATGGAGGGTTCACAGGCGAACTCCCAATAACTAGACTCAAACCTGCTTGAGCAAGGGTGTTATTTAGATCCTCTGCTAGAGTACTTTTGGGTAGCATTACTGAGTGAGCAGTCAAAACAAGCCTGAACCATAAAATGCCACCTTGCAACAGTGACTGCCAGGAGTGTGGTAGTGCCTGAAGAGAAAGGGGTTTCAGGGGATGTGACATCCTCTATGATGTTCAGGGAATTTTCGCAGTCTCTATGGTAAAAGCCATTGTAGTGATTCCTACAGCATCTTCTGAAATTGTTGTCACATTCTTCAACCTTATAAGTGCATTGTGATGATCCAGGACTATCATCTTTACCCTAAGTTTTTACTGTATTGTTACACTACGGTCTTTGCCATAGAGATTGAGAAAATTCCTAGAGTTTTGCCAACTAGCCCCCCCCCCCCCCATTTTTATGCTGCTCCTCAAACTATCAAAAGCAGTGGATTGGAATTGAGGGCAGGGGAGTGTCCATCACAGATGGGCAAATGACCAGCCTATCATTCTGTAGACTGTCCAAAATACAAGAACAGCCCAGGGATCCTCAACATTTTTCAGCCTGCAAGCACATTTGGAATTCTGACACAGTATAGTGCATGTAGCAACAAAATGGCTGCCGCAGGAGGTGGAGCCAGCCATAAAATGACTGCCACAGCTTAATTTCAGTAACACAAGGTAGCCCCTTGTGTTCAGTGACACAGTGTAGATCCTTGTGTTGTAGTAGCAGTTGCTGCCAAAGCAACATTTGAAAAAATCTACACACCCAATCAAATCTCCAGTAATCCAATTCTAACTCTTCTTTATTTTTAATTTTCTGTTTCTTTGGAATTATTTCTTGCGATATCAATGGTCCTCTTAACATCACTTTGTGCGCGTCCCATCCTTCGTATGTGGGAAATTAATCTCCCAGTAATTATGTAAAGTTTGTGTAATTTCCTTTTTAACCTTCTTGTCTCTTAATATCGAATCTTTAATTTTCCAAAAAAAAACGTGTTTGTCTTATTGGTCAGAGTCCAGACTACTGGGTTATGGTCAGAAAGTAGTCTAGCTTTGATATCTATTGATTTTGTACAATTATAAATGATACCAGAGGCCCACCCCATATCCAGTCTCAAATGACAACAGAGCCTCCCTGAGAAAAAGGTATAATCTCTGCCATTCCCTTCTTTTTCCCTCCAGACGTCTTGCAGTTCTAAAAGCTCTGTTAGATTAAAGAAGGATCTTGACAGTTTTCCATTATTTGTCTTATTTTTCTTTTTGGATGCTGGTTTATATTTGTTAATATTCTTTTATCTAATTTATTGTCAACAATACCGTTGTTGGTGGGCATTGGGGACCCCGATAGTCTATACTAAGTGGGATTGTGGATTGTGCAAACAATCATTCAGCAGATAATAACCAGTCGCCTGTGGGGGGAGGAAAATTATGCAAAAATCAAAAAAATGATAAAAATACAAAAGTCTTCTAAAATGAAGGATAACACTTTTCTGGTGTTCATGACTTGAAAGGAAAAGGCAGCATCTACTCTTAGGTATTCTAGCAGACAAGCACTTGAACAGGTTTTATAATAACTGGAAAATGCAACTTTAAAAAATGACAAAGTCATAGTAAAAATGTGTATTACTTGCCACTGAAGTCACAGGAATTATGCAATATGTACTTATGATGCTATCTCAACCACATTTCACTTAGCATTAGAAAACTGGAAGCAGAACTAGTTATGATATAGAGTCTTTTGCCAACAGTGTACCCAAAAGTTTGAGTTGCCAATAAAAGGAGACAGGTGAGAGGTAAGGTAAAAAGGTAGGAGGTTATTTCCAGCTTAAAGCACTGGACCAAACAGTCCAGAAGGCAAGAAGCGCATTGTTGTTCCAAAGTTACTTCTTTTATACAGTTACATCTTCGTTTGAATAATCAATATCAGTGACATCATTTAAGCACCTGTCCTGATCATGCCAAGACACGTGAAACGCCACTTCATACTTGCCCATGCAACCCATGTACAGTTAAGGGTGGACACGTAACATTATAATGTATTATAATGAGGCTTCCTAGGTGAACCAGGGGTCTCCCTGTTCCTGGCACAGATTTATTGTTGCCGTCAGTCCCAGGAAATTGTTTTTTTTTAAGAGCCAGCGTGGTGTAGGGGTTAAGAGCAGGTGGATTCTAATCTGGAGAACCAGGTTTGATTCCCCTCTCTGCCACTTGAGCTGTGGAGGCTTCTCTAGTGAACTAGTTTAGCTTGTGCACTCCAACACATGCCAGCTGGGTGACCTTGAGGTAGTCACAGTTCTTCTGAGCTCTCTCAGCCCCACCCACCTCACAGGGTGTTTGTTGTGAGAGGGGAAGGGAAAGGAGTTTGTAAGCCTTTTTGAGTCTCCTTACAGGAGAGAAAGGGGGGATATTCCCCTCTCTGCCACTTGAGCTGTGGAGGCTTCTCTAGTGAACTAGTTTAGCTTGTGCACTCCAACACATGCCAGCTGGGTGACCTTGAGGTAGTCACAGTTCTTCTGAGCTCTCTCAGCCCCACCCACCTCACAGGGTGTTTGTTGTGAGAGGGGAAGGGAAAGGAGTTTGTAAGCCTTTTTGAGTCTCCTTACAGGAGAGAAAGGGGGGATATAAATCCAACTCTTCTAAACAATAAACTGTTTTCACTATGCCTAAGTTCAGTATCAGCCCATTTTGACTGCCTAAACAGTGGGTCTGGAGGAGCTAACAGGTTTGAAGTTCTGCTGAGCATCCTTGAAAAGTTGCTATAATTCACACACCTGTCCCCCTCTCTCCTGCTCACTCAGCAACATTGTACACAGCAAACCATTTGGCTAGCAAAGGTATAGCAGAAGGCACCCATCTCAAAGGAATCCAGATGTTCAGCTTGAAAGGGCCTTGTGTTCTTTGTTGGAGTCCTGCTAAGACTTTTGTAGACAGTTTGGTGCTTTGCAAACTTTGATTTTATATTTCATAGAGCTCCCTGCCTTGCTTACAATACCAGTACATTGTTGATAATTTCTTCTAAATAGATGTCCTTCATCAGTATTGCAAACTTCCTCTAGCTATCTTTGCAAGCTTGCAGCTAGTGAAAGAGAACTAATACAAAGAGAACTAATATTTGCTAAGGGTAAGCGAGCACTTATTCTGACAGAAAAACTACTACCTTGTATTCAAAAGAAGTCAGAAAATAAAATTGAGCTGAATTAAAAATTGCTATATCAGTTGTGCCAGGAAACAGTATTTTCCGCTACATTTTAAGAACAGGGAAAATATGATTTCTCTACAACAGTTCTAAAAAATTGCTAAGAATATGATTGTTTATGAAAAACCATTTCTGTATAGAAGTTATTGTAGTGAGCCACTAATATGTCTACTTAAGTGGGGCATTTATTTTCAAACTGCTAGGTATGACCACTTCGCTGAAATGTTGGCCAAAATCCTGGAGGAGCGACCTGAAAACCCAGCAGACATCATTGAGAATATCAGCAAAGATATAAAGTGTGCTCGTTTCCAGAAAAAACTGGACACCCTCCGAGATGACCATGAGAAATTGCCAACATACGAGCTGGCTGAAATGTATAAAGCCCTTTTCCAGAAGGCTGGTGGAGATGGAGCAGAACAAGAAGTTGAAGAAGAAACAGTAAGTCAATAGTTTGTGGTGGGTTTTCCGGGCTGGGTGGCCGTGGTCTGGTGGATCTTGTTCCTAACGTTTCGCCTGCATCTGTGGCTGGCATCTTCAGAGGTGTATCACAGAGAAAAGTCTGTTTCACACTGTGCTAGTGAGAAGGGAAAGTTTAGTGGGGTATATTGTCCATGTCCCAGAGTGGGGAACCAATCAGTAAGTGGAGTGCTGTGTGGTTTCCGGGCTGTATGGCCGTGTTCTAGCAGCATTCTCTCCTGACGTTTCACCTTCATCTGTGGCTGGCATCTTCAGAGGATCTTCGACAATACCATCAGTAAACGTTTGGATGGAACTTGCTATGCAAAGATGTGGTTGAGTGCATTGTATTGCGGGTGGGGTTATCTGTCCATTTTTTAAGTACTGGGAGTCAATAGATTTCGGTTTCCGCAAACCTGAAGTTTCCCTAGAAAAATCCCCTGTCTGTTCCTGGCTCCATTGTGTGTATATTTTATCTACATTCTGGATCCAGGTTCTGCATTATATATTAGATTTACAAATATAGAAGCCAGGCAAAATTAACTATCTCAAATTGCTTCCAAAAAAAATCCTCAGGCTCAAACTTCAGTTAAGGTCAAGACAGGTGAGTTGCTGTAAGATCTTTGGCTCTTCCAGCATCCTTTTAAGCACAATTTCCGCCACATGAGTGCTAGATTGAAACAGGGTGTTGGGGGAAGGGAGAGAAGGGATTAACCTCTCCATCCCTGTACAGTTGTGCCTCCCAATTATATATAGCCTGTTAAAGAAAAATGACAGGCAAATAGGACTAATAACAGTGAGCGTGGGGATTTTGTTTAGCAAAACCACGTGAGAGCGTACAGTGCACACTTGATTTTTCTTTATGCATACCCTGAGCAATTCTAATGCCATATTTGTTGCATGTAGAAGAAGAAGAAGAAGAGAAGAGTTTGGATTTATATCCTCCTTTCTCTCCTGTAGGAGACTCAAAGGGGCTTACAATCTCCTTGCCCTTCCCCGCTCACAACAAACACCCTGTGAGGTGGGTGGGGCTGAGAGAGCTCAGAAGAACTGTGACTAGTCCATGGGTCTACAACCTGCAGCTCCAGAGCCGCATGCAGCTCTTTCAGCCTTATACTGCGGCTCCACGTGGCCTGGAGGTCAGAGGGTAGCGTGGGCGTGTCCTTCCAGCCCTCCAGAGCAGCACTGGAAGGAAAGGTGAGTGGGGGGGCCGAACCGGAGGCGACTCCATGTGGAGCCGCCTCTCCGGCTCGGTAGATCTTCGGGGCCGTGAAAAATGGGTCCAAATGGCTCTTTGGGTGGTAAAGGTTGCCGACCCCTGGACTAGCCCAAGGTCACCCAGCTGGCGTGTATGGGAGCGCACAGGCTAATCTGAATTAGTGGGGAATCAAACCTGGTTCCTCCACATTAGAATGCACCTGCTCTTAACCACTACACCACTGCTGCTCACTACAGATGAACTTGTGATTGAATGTGCTTTAGTGCTTTCTTACAAATATACGTACATGTATGTAGAATTTCGCTACAACATGTGGACACAGTTTCTGTTGTGCAACTTCCAAAATCCGTGCAAGAGACAACCACTTTTATTATTGGGGTGTGATTATCTAATTCTATCATTTTTCCCCATCTAGCTAGAAACACCTCTGCCTAATGTGATGGAGACAGCCTACTATTTTGAACAAGCTGGAGTTGGTTTGAGCTTGGAAGAATACTACCACATATTCCTTGCCCTCAAACTGCTGGTCGTCACACACTCAGTTCAGACATGTCGTTTCTGGGGCAAAATCCTAGGAATAGAAGCAAACTATATTGTCGCTGAAGTCGAGTTCCGTGAGGGAGAGGAGGAAGAAGAGGCAGAGGAGGAAGAAGTAGTTGAAGAAGGTTTGAAAGAAGGAAGTGAGAGAGAGGAAGATGAGGAAGATGAGGAAGAAAAAGATGAGCCTCCCAAACCCAACTATAAGCCTCCACCAACAATACCAAAAGAAGAGAGTCGGACCGGGACCAATAAATTCTTTTACTTTGTCTGCAATGAACCAGGCAAACCCTGGGTGAAATTACCTCACGTGACACCTGTGCAGATTGTGAATGCCAGAAAAATCAAAAAGTTCCTCACTGGAAGACTGGATGCTCCCATTGTGAGTTACCCGCCCTTCCCAGGCAACGAGGCCAATTACCTGCGTGCCCAGATTGCCCGCATTTCAGCTGCCACCCAGATCAGCCCCTTGGGGTTTTATCAGTTTGGAGAAGAAGAAGGAGATGAGGAGGAGGAGGGAGGAGCCGGAAGAGACTCGTATGAAGAAAATCCAGACTTTGAACCCATTACTGTGGGAGAGTTGGTGGAATCTCTCTCCAACTGGGTGCATCATGTACAGAATATTCTAATGCAGGTAGGCTCACTGAAGTCTGTGCTGATCTCATAGAACAGTGATGGCGAACCTATGGCACGGGTGCCAGAGGTGGCACTCGGAGCCCTCTCTGTGGGCACACACTCACAGAGTTCATCATGTGGGGGGCGAAAAATCACTTCCCCCCCCCCCACACACACATCTAGGTTGGCCTGGGCCTCTGAGCACGATGTGCGCACACCACAGTGAGGACTTGGCTGGTGGGTCTGATGCCTGTTCTCCGGGTGACTGCTGCCCGGGGGCGGGGGGGGCGCAGAGGAGGCAGAGATGCTAGAGAGGCACAGAGCAGTGCACGCAGGACTTGCTAGAGACTAGAGCAGGCTGGCCCCTGCTCAAGCGGGTGCGGTGTAGGAAGAGGGAGCCAACCAGTTTTTTCTAAACTAAAACCTCAGCATTCAGATTAAATTGCCGGGTGGCACATTGCGATGAATAAGTGGGTTTTGGTTTGCAATTTGGGCACTCAGTCTCAAAAAGGTTCGCCATCACTGTCATAGAAGTACCAAAAGCTCCTCAGAACAAGAACAATATTCTCCTTTGCTTCAGTTGTAAATTATAAAATGTTTCACTATTCCATAGGAATGCTCTCCCATGAAACTTCCTTCATGCTGTAGTTGAAAGGAGAAGGCAACTTGGGTTGGGTTCATGTTCCTGTTAACCCATAGTTGTGTATTTCTCATCCATGGATAACCAGAATTAATTTCTAAGCAGGACTCACTGAACAAGAAGGGAAGGGGGATTGGGGAAGATTCACACAAGAGTCCAGCAGCCAGCCAAAGCTGGTGCACATCCAGTCTTATTGTACAAGCAAAGAGGCAGAGGAGCGAAGCCACATTGGAAACAGCATGACCCCTGGGCTGATGTCATTGCTATCAGTACCATACAAAGTGGCATGGATGACAGAGATGCCTTCCGCACATGCAGAATAATGCACTTTCAATCCACGTTCAATGCACTTTGCAGCTGGATTTTACTGTGTGAAATAGCAAAATTCACTTATGAACAATTGTGAAAGTGGATTGAAAGTGCACTATTCTGCATGTGGCGAAGGGGCCTTTGTGACACCCAGATCTGGAACCTGGAAATTTGCCCCTTACACTGTCGCTGCAGCCTGCACCAGTGTGGAGGGGCCCTTCGGTAGAGCCAGCTTTAGTCACCTCCCAGTGGAGTTTGGGTGACATAAGTCATTCCAGATGATGGGCTTCCCTGGGAGAGGATCATATCCTTCTCCCGCAGTGCCCACATCTCCAATTGCCTCTTTGGAGGCAGTGCTGTAATGCCATCCAGTCACTATTCTACTCCTTCCCTTCCCTGCCCCTCCCCTCCCCTGGTTTGGATTGGGCTGTCTATGGTGCTTAAGTGATTTATGAGTGCAGCTTTATTGGTCTCGTCATGCTGAGGGACTGAAGCAGGAAACAGTTTTAAAATACCCGGCAGTTCATTCAGAGTATCTTGAGAACTCCGCCACATATCAGCTATTCCCTTGCTTTGTCCCCCCCTCCCTTCCTTTCCATGGGGTCCCATTGAGCATGGTTCATATTAGCTGAGGACTACTGGTGTACCTTGGTATTTGGTTCCCATCAATTGTTTTGGATGTAGGGACGCTGTACATGGGTCAATCCCCTTCAGAAGGCAGAGGAAGAGGAGGAGGAGGATGAAGAAGAGGAGAAAGAAGATGTAGAGGAGACCCAACAAGAAATAGGACCTCCACTTCTCACTCCACTCTCTGAAGATGCAGGTAGAGGGCATACACCGCACGGGCCCTTATTCTTTATGGGCATCACTAACACGAAGTGTTTGGCCATTGAGAAAGCAGGCATTGGTATTGAGAGTTGGTAGTTCACTGCTGCACTGACCCATCAGATACTATGCTATTGTAGCACTGTAACGGTGCATATCTGAGTTTTCTAGTTCTGTCAAAAAAGTCCAGTTGCAAATGATTCTGGGACACCAGTGAAATATTCAGTGATGTGCCCTGGCTGTATCCACGTAGCACTGAGTATTCAATTACAGCAGCCATTCACCTTCTGGATCATCTTATTCACACAAGGATATCCAGTTGCAAATGGCTGCTGTACTACAATAACTAAAAATGCATGGATATACCCAAGGTTTGTTAAAATTAATCTAATCAACGTGTTTAGTTAGCCTTCAGAACCATAGTTAGCCTTGCAACTATAGTGCAGCTATGCCTTGCAGCATATTGAACTATCAATGAACTGTTGAACTATCCATGTACTGTAATCAATTGCAAATAGATTTTCCTGTGTAGTCTAGAGAATCTAGCTTCAAGCCACTGCTGTAGTGTAATATCCAATGAGATGTGTCTGCAGACCTATTAAAGGGGACATTTTCACTTCTTTCATTGGGTTGCATCCAACCAGCTCTCCCAATGGAAGGGGGGGTCCCCTCAGACTTTCACATGGAGATCATGGGACCTGCATGTAGCCAGAGGGACAGATAATAATTATTTTGTTTTTAATATAGTTTTGATAGATATGTAATGTTAGTAGAATTTAGGTTTTATTTTGGTTTTCTATAAAGTTTTCCTTCCCGCTGTAAAATGTATTACTCCCTGAAACCATTGTCTAAGTCACAAGCTTGCTGAAACTAGATTATGCTAAAGGTGAACCCGGAGAAACAGGATACAGACAGTTAATGAATCAGGTAAACCCCTTTTTTGCATTTTGACATAGCCCCACCCAAGTAATTGTCCCACACACCCAGGAAAAGCCAGTAGCCAATGGCAGAATTTATGTTAAACAATTTCCTCTTAGACCCCTTCCGCACACGCAAAATAATGCATTTTCAAACCACTTTCACAACTGTTTGCAAGTGGATTTTGCCATTCCGCACAGCTTCAAAGAGCACTGAAAGCAGTTTGAAAGTGCATTATTCTGCATGTGCGGAATGACCCATAGCTTGGGGAAAGTCAAAAGAATAACCTAATCATCTAACCTCGCTAAAGTCTCTCTTAAATGCTGTAAAAACCCATTAACAGCCAGATATAGGGCGGAACGTCAAGGTGAATATGCATAAGAGCCAGCAGGCAAACTTCTACTTATCACAGGGACAACTCTCTGGAGGTGTTTCCTCAACAAAGATAAGACCTGGATGTCTTGGAAGAAGAAGCTTGATGGCTCTTGATGGCCCTGTATTATTACTGTATAATTCAATCCATGATGTAACCTCCAAATTTTTACTATAAGAACTTGGTGTTTTTCTGTGTTCTGATGAGATCAGACTGCACCGTGGCACTTTTGCTCCTTATCACTTAATCTCCTGTGCTTTAACTGCATTCATGCTTCAGCTCTGCAATTTTCAGTATGTTTTTTGACGTTCTATGGAACAATTGTCTAGCCACACAAATTTTCATAGCTTTACTAAACATCAGTTTGTTCAAACAGAAATTCAGAATACTCCTCCGTGGTCAACTGAGGCCTCTACAAACTTGATTCCTCAATATGCCATTGCAGTTCTGCAGTCTAACCTGTGGCCTGGAGCATATTCCTTTGGTACTGGCAGGTAGGGAGCAGAAAACTGGGTTTGTTTCTTGTCTAATCAGCATAAAATGTTATTTCTGTACTCTTACTTGGACCATTATTTACAGCTGATCAGTTTCATTCCATAATTGGCTTGGCTCTCACAATTTTTATCCCTTTACTGAAATCCCCCATTAAGGTTGCAATCTTATCTCACACATCCTTACAAAGGAGTAAGTCTTGCTGCAATCAAGCCAACAGGCTTACTTCTCAGCTGAAAAGGCCGAGGAGTTTAGTCCATAAATGATATTTCGGCTCACACTATATGATAATAAGTCCAGCTTCCTTTCTATGTCCCCCACTCACACAACATCCACTCGGCTTTGACTGCGATCTTTGAAAAAAGGAATGTAGCAAAGCAGATATAGGCAAGACAAGCGAGGACCCACAAGACTCATAAGGGGAGTCCCCTCCATTTTTGTGCCCCATTGCCACTATGGTGTAGTGGTTAAGAGCACGTGGATTCTAATCTGGAGAACCAGGTTTGATTCCCCACTCCTCCACATAAATAACAGAGGCTTATCTGGTGAACCAGATGTGTTTCCGAACTCCTATATTCCTGCTGGGTGACCTTGGGCTAGTCACAGTTCTCTCTGAACTCTCTCAGCCCCACCTACCCCACAAGGTGTCTGTTGCAGGGAGAGGAAGGGAAAGGAGCTTGTAAGCCACCTTGAGTCTCCTTACATGAGAGAAAGGTGGGGTATAAATCCAAATGCTACTTCTTCTTCTTCTTCTCCTCCTCCTCACATTTGTCCTGTCCTGCCTTTTTGTCCCTCCCATTGCTTCTGTTGTTTCCTCTCCCCCGCCCCATCCCTGTGTCCTCCTCCTGCTGGGCTCACCCGTACCAGCCTACCAGTCCCACAGCCTCAGCCGCTCAATTGCTTGACCCACCAGCTGCCTGACCACTTCTGCGTGACTGATGATCTGGTAGGGACAATGGGGACTCCTGCTCTTCCTTCCAGCCTCAGTCTGCTTGTACCATTACCCTCTTGCTCTTTCCCCATCTGTCCCCCTTGCCCTCTCCACCACTGTGTAGGGAACAAAGATCATGATGCCAGCTCCGGTCCTCCCCTCTGTCCTTCCCTCTCCACCAGTTACCTGCAGCCACTTCCACTTAGCTGGCTCAAGTTCCCTTCTCCAACTGCGACCCCATATGACGGACCAGTGGAGGAGTGTTGCCTGAGCAACCACAGACAACATTCCTTGTTTTTTGGGGGGGAGCAGGGTACTAAAATTTCCACTTTTTAAAACTTTCATCTTTCTTCTTTGCCAGCCTGGAGGGTTCCCTAAGTTTGCAACAACAACAACAACAAAAATCCTTTTCTCTATGTGGCCTTGATGTATATGCAGAAGGGTGATGTTAAAATCCGATGTCTTGATTGTGCAAAGCAGGGGACGAGCCAGAAGGTGCATGAATGCAGCACAATGTCATGTGAAAGCTCCAAAAAAACCTTCGCAGCATTTTTAGCCCCTGGGTAGACCAAAATACCTGTTTGTCAGTGACCTAAACCAAGTTCCTTGTATATGATTTCTTGTTCTAATGTGAGTTGTTGTGGTTGGAATGAAAAGGCTGGAAAACTGTGAATGGGGGTTATTGTTGTATCATGTTATTTTTAAGGACAAGAAGAAGATTGAATATAAAATATTGTAAATCCTATTTGGGGGAACACAGCAGCCATCATGTCTGGCTTGTCTAATCTAAAGTGTGTCACTCCACACTTCTTGGGGGAACATGGCACAATCTCATTGAAAGTTTCCTCATTCTATTTCCTTGGCTGCCAAGGAATGCGATGCAATAACAACACAGCACGATTTTGCTTTATTAAACAGTCCAGATGGAGAAGATGTGAAGGCTTAGGTTTTGGTATCAGCCTTGGCAGATTCACTCTACTCTTGAAAGAAGCTAAACTGGGGTTTCCCTTTAAGTTAATTGTAACTCCATTTTTTTCCGGTAGGAGATTTGACAACATCTATGTTGGTTGGGGTCTTAAATACAGTCCAGACAATTATACCCCTCCAGAGCTACCATCGGTGCAGTTTGAGTATCCCAGTGGACCAGAAATCACAGAAGGAACCGATCCAACTGTGGAAGAAGAGCAGGCACTAAAAGCTGCACAGGAGGAGGCTTTGGCTGCAGAAGAGATAGAAGAGGAAGAGGAAGAAGATGAAGATGAGGATGATTAAACTCCAAAGAGTTGAATGCATTGTAGTATTCCCCAACCCCAAAGAATTCACTGACTTTTTTATTAGTGGACTAGAATAAGAAGAGTGTAATAAATACTTACCTATTCAGTCAATTGCAAGGAGGTGTTTATACTTTTGGAAAAAATGTCTTTGCTAGCTAATGGAGAGCACAGTTACAGGCTGAGGCTGTTTTCACAGGGAGATGATTCCCCATTGTGTACTCACTGCCATTGCAACTGCAAATATATTCTCAGCAACAAGGGGGGGTCCACTTTTTCCTGTTTCCCCATGTTCCCAGAGGGCTTTTTGCTATCTTTTCTTTTTTAAAAAAATCAGTAGTAACTATATGTAAAATCAGTACTAACTGCAGCATGATAGCTTCATGATGGCTCCATGACCCCTTCCGCACATGCAAAATAATGCACTTTCAATTCACTTTCACAATTGTTTGCAAGTGGATTTTGCTATTCCGCACAGAAAACCCAGCTGCAAAGTGCATTGAAAGTGGATTGAATGTGCGTTATTGTGCCTGTGTGGAAAGGATCATGAAGCCATCATGAAAGGGGCCTAAATAGCATCTAAAGCTAGCCAAAACTTTGCCAGTGGTGTGAGGGGGAATGGCAGGCTCAAGGGGAAATGCTGCCCCTTTCTGTCCACACAGAAGGCAAAACTGTTTTGAGTACAATCTTTAGGAATAGACTATAGGCAAAGATAATAGCCCAGGCTGATTTAGGCCCCTTCCACACATGCAGAATAATACACTTTCAATCCACTTTCACAATGTTTGCAAGTGGATTTTGCTATTCCGCACAGCTGCAAGGTGCATTGAAAGTGGATTGAAAGTGCATTATTCTGCATGTGCGGAAGGGGCCTTACTGTTTATGAAAGCCAAACCTCTGGATCAAAATTTTTCTAGGCATTCTAAATCTTCAGTCTCCACAATGACCATTTGAAAAACAGTTAACAACCATGTCAGTCCTAAAGTAAAATCTGAATATCAAATCACCAACTCCATAGAGAAGGGAAGAACATGCATTGCAGTCAAAGCCGCCCCCCACCATAGTCCGAGGTGGGGTAGCTGCCAAGGCCCAGGACTTCTGGCAGGGCCCATTGCTGGATCCCTTCCACACATGCAGAATAATGCACTATCAATCCATTTTTACAATTGTTTGCAAGTGGATTTTGCTATTCCGCACAGTAAAATCCAGCTGCGAAGTGTGTTGAATGTGGATTGAAAGTGCATTATTCTGCATGGGCTGAAGGGGCCTTGCTGACTTGCACCCACTCACCTCCCCTACCCCTTGTTTGCACCCATGCTCCCAGGTGCCCCAGATCATAAGGAAGGCCATGTGGGTGGTGCACAGGGTGGCAATGGCAGCAGCTCTCCCAAATGCATATACAGTACTGGGCTGTTGGGGAAAAGCAACTGAGCATGGGCAGTGACAGCATTTGCAAATGGGAAGAGGAAGCATGGACAGATGCATCATGAGGAAGGCCACAGTGGGTAGGCAGATGGGGCCCCTGGGAAATGTCTGCCCCCTTATACCTGTGTTACCGCTGCTGCTTGGGTAACAATAAGTGATTTCAACTCAGCAACGTAGTGAGGTGCAGGAAGCCGGTGTTTCTTCAAGGCAAAATATTTAATTCAGAAGCAGTGGTGACAGCTCGGGCAGGAGAATCGCGCTCTTGTAACCAAGTGCAAGAACTTTTATACACATACATCAAAAGGGGCAAGGGGGCAGGTAAAGGGGGCAGGTAGGGGGCAAGTCCCCTACCGAACACCAATAAAGAAACACCAATACAAAATACAGATACAATTACAACTTTTGTGAATGGGATCATGAAATCCCGCTGTCAAGCGTCTTCCCGTGAGACTTCACAATGGTGCTGAAAGGAGAGCGGAGAAGGTCCATTCAGAGAACTGGGTGGGCTTGCTACTGCACCCAGCTATCTGCATTATCAGATGGCTGTTTCCTTGAGTTATGACCGGAGGCTCCCACGCCTCAGTTCCGCAACAAAGGAGAGTTCAAACTGTCCAATGGTGGTCCTGACACGTTTTCCAACAGCCGGGACCTCTGGGTGCTGCCATCAGATTTAATTTGCAAAACCAAAGGGGTCTTTGTCTTTGCTAAGGAGTCGGCTGGGTGTTGATCTGAGCTGAATTCCAGGGCTAACTTCCTTGCACTGGCGTAATGCCCATTGGGCAAGATGGGCAGCTGCCCAGGGCATCACCTTGTGGGGGGCATCAAAATGCTGGGTTGGTTTTTGGGTATTTTTAGTGG
Source organism: Sphaerodactylus townsendi (assembly GCF_021028975.2). Taxonomy (NCBI): domain Eukaryota; kingdom Metazoa; phylum Chordata; class Lepidosauria; order Squamata; family Sphaerodactylidae; genus Sphaerodactylus; species Sphaerodactylus townsendi. Next base: position 67,528,083 of record NC_059434.1, read on the forward strand.
TTTTCCATTTTTGGCCTGCAGGGGGCGCAGTTTTTAGACTAACGGCACCAAAATTTCAGCGTATCATCAGGAGACTGTCCTTATGCTACCCCCCAAGTTTGGTGAGGTTTGGTTCGGGGAGTCCAAAGTTATGGACTCCCAAAAGGGGTGCCCCTATCCCCCATTGTTTCCAATGGGAGCTAAAAGGAGATGGGGGCTACAGTTTTGAGGGTCCATAACTTTGGCCCCCGTGAACCAAACTGCACCAAACTTAGGGGGAATCATTAGGGCAGTCTCCTGATGAGACCCTGAAAGTTTTGAGACTGTGCCTTCAAAAATGCCCCCCAGCCTGCAACCCCCATTGACAGCAATGCAGAAAACTCAATGCAGAACAAAGATTCTTGGGCAAATTTTGGGATGTTCTTGCAGGGAGGGCATTCTTGGACATATCAGCACCAAAATTTCAGGGTATCATCTGGAGACTGTCATGATGGCACCCCCATGGTTTGGTGCAGTTTGCTTAGCAAAGAATGTGGGATCCATAACTTTGAGGGTCCATAACTTTGGACACCCTAAACCAAACTGCACCAAACTTTGGGGGTACCATAAGGACAGTTTCCAGATGATACCCTGAAATTTTGGTGCTGATACATCCAAAAATGTGCCCCCTGCAGGAACATCCCAGAAATTTGCCCAAGAACCTATGTTCTGCATTGAGTTTTCTGTATTACTGTCCATGGGGGTTGCAGGCTGGGGGGAGGGACATTTCTGAAGGCACAGTCTCAAAACTTTCTGGGTCTCATCAGGAGACTGCCCTGATGATACCCCCCAGGTTTGGTGCAGTTTGGTTCAGGGGGGCCAAAGTTATGGACCCTCATAACTGTAGCCCCCATCTCCTATTAGCTCCCATTGGAAACAATGAGGAGATGAAACACCCACTGAGGAGATCATAATTTTTCACTCCTTGAATAAACCTCACCAAACTTGCTGAGAATGCTTATGAGACAGTCTCCCTGATGATTTGCTGAAAAGAGCCACGGTGCTGATATGTCTAAAAACTTCACCCCCTGTAGGCACCAATGTCCTGGTGCAAAAAAAAATTTGGTCGTGGTGGAGTGGCCGCCCATGGTGGGGGGGGGGGGGGCATCCAACTCAGGTTTTGCCCAGGGCTAAAGTTTGCCCACGGCTGCCTCGTTACGCCCCTGCTTCCTTGTCCCTTAATATCAGCTTCTACAGGCTACTGCTTTTACTAACACGAATATCAAAAATAACATTTCTATTCTTTAAACATTAGAGAAAACCTTAGAGAGTCTTTAATACAGTACAAGCACATAAGAATTTCCTAAATTAACAATAACAAAACCTTACACCAACTGGAGAACCTAGTCAAAATATAATCCTAAACAGCGGGCAAATCATAAATTCAACACTAAAGGGGCTTTCATTACATCTTAAAAGGGCAGAGGTGAGAGGGAAACCATGTAGAATATTGGCACAATCACATACATTTGCAAGCCTTATGGAGGTTTCTGAACCACACAGGTCTCTGTGTCCTAACCTGAAGCCAGTGTTGTTGTTGTTGTTGTTGTTGTTGTAGTAGTAGTAGTAGATTAGGCTTATATACCGCCCTCCCCCAGAGGGCTCAGGGCGGTTCACACACAATTACACAAAACAATTAAATAGATAAATAAATTACATAGTCAGGTAACTTGACTCAGGAAAATATTTTGGCTATTTTCCTGGGCGGTAACACCTGGAACCAGGTGCTGGAACCTGCAGCACCTAGCTCTAACTCAGATACTCTTAGGAAGTGGTGCAATAAAACAATTTCCTGGCTAGCAATACAATACACACACACACACACAAAATCACACACCAAAATCCAGAAAGCACAAGTCTACAAATTTGCCCCTTTTTTAACCCTATGCGGGAAGCCTACGAATCGAGGTAGGAAGCACCAACCATTTTAACCTTTCCAAAGACATAAAAAGTGCGTTTAAAAAACAACAACGCTTTCCGATCCTTCCTTTTCCAACGACGCCTAAAAAAATGCACCACGTTGATAATATCTCCTGCTGCGTCCCGCACGAGGGCGCATTCTTCCCCCGCGGTTTCCTCAAGTGAACCCGCCCATTCTCCCCCTCCCAGCCAGAATAGTAGTACAGTCCACCGGGGAGGCGGGGCGTAAGAAGCGCGGCCAATAAGAACGGGTCCTGGTCAAAATTCAAACGCTGGAACTGAAACTCTGCGAGTGGACGTCTCGTGAGCTGCCGGTGCGATGGCCGACGAGGGCGCTGTGCGGGTCTGCGTGAGGGTGCGGCCGCTGATCGAAAGGTGCCTTTCTGTTTGTGGGAAGGGGGTCCCGCTGTGGGGAGTAAGCCCTGCTGTGGTCCATGGACATAGGGCAAGCCCTGGGTTAAGCCTCCCTTGCAATCACTCTTTAAATTAGCAAGCGTTTGGGACGCCGCTTTCTATAGCTTGCCCTGGGGCCAGACTTACTGCAGAAACTTGCTTGCATGCATGCATGTTATTCCCCCCGAATTGCAGCTTGATTGTTCATCACTAGGTTTTTTAAAAAATTAATCAACGGTATTAGCTTACTGAGTTATTGGCTCTGCACGTGCTTAATATCTCTTGTCCCACGTTTAATACATCTAATTACGCATTTATATACGGAGAGTAGTGTCCTCTAATCATCTGTGCAAACCTATTTTCCCTTTGGGTCGAAACCTGAGCTGGTTCAGTGCCACCTTAAATTTTGTGTTCCTGAAAAGAATTGGCTTGGGGAAATGCTGTATTATTTCACATTGATCGAAGAAGAGGAGGAGGTTGAATTTAAGGAGACTCAAAAGGGCTTACATTCTTCTCCCCGCTGCAGAGCAGGGCTTACTCTCCCCAGGAGACCCTTTTTATAGCCAAAAGCTTGAGAAAAGAATGTTTCCTGGATACATTTCAAAGCATCACAATTGCTATACCTACAAGATCTAAAAGTAACACTTATTCTGAAACATCCGTGCTTATCAGTAATGGTTTTTTTTATTCCAGCCATCCTAGTACAGGTGATTTACCAAAATGGGGAGTATTGATTCATGCAGGGAGGGCCAGGGGAATCCTTTTGTAACAACATTTAGCTCTAAATTGTGCTTTGAAAAACTGAGACTTTCTTCAGGTAGGCCAAGTTTATCAGTTTTCAAAGAGTACAAACAAGCAATACAGAAAACAATTATTAATTCACATGATTAAACTCTACAGGGCTGCAATATAAGCTTAAACATGCAACATAAACTGGTGCTGTGAATACAATATTACCTATAAATTTCCTAACTATATCAAATTTCTTAACTATATCAAACAATGTTACCAAACTATAACGTTATGTCAAAACCTGCGTTGAATACTTTAGGCTTAAAGATTTACAATGCACATCTGGCGCCTGCAATCTGAAGGCAATTCACAACACCCATTCAGTCCTCTCCTCCAAGAGAATTATCTTTAGACACAACTAAAGAATTATAAATTAGTTCCCACTGAGCACAGCTGTTTTGTTAACCTTGGCTATGTTAAGTGTGTGCTTCCTGTCTGCTCTTAGTGTAAAGCTGAAATTTTGGTCAAGAGACAGAAGTCCCTATAATAAGACTGACTGATCGTATAATAAGTTCCCTCAACCTGTAAGAATTATTTCTGTAGAAAACTAAACTGTAACATGACTAGCCTGACTTTTTAGAGCAACAGGGATGTCCAACAAATACTGGGCTCCTCCTTCTTTCATCTGATTTCTTTGCAGAATAGGATAGGCAATCTTTGCTTTCCATCTTGTTCTACTCCCCATTCTTTTCCAAGCCGCACTTGCACCACTCAGAGCTGGCAATTTGGTCCTGTCTGCTCTGTACACCTCCGTTCCAATTGTTTTCATTTTTCCTCTCTCCTATTCCCCATTTTGCGCGTGCACGCACACACACACACCCTTAGCTCAAAGATTAATTTATGATCCAAACTGCAGTAGCTCTGCTTGAATGTTTGGTTGTTGTAGCTATCTTAACTGGGATAAGGAGTGTGTCTGTTCTTTGGTTTCTTGTGTATGCCATCAGGCCACAGATAACATGGCAATCCCATAGGATTTTCAAGGCAAGAGACATTCAGAGGTGGTTTGCCATTGCCTGCTTCAACCTTGGCTGGTAGTTCTGGAAGACCCAGCCGAGTTCATGTGGAGGCATGGTGAATTGAACCCAGTTTTCCAAATTAGCTCCTTAACCACACACCACACTGCCTCCTTTAGGTCTGCACCATTAGTATTTGCTTAGGATAAGTACCTCAAGTTTCTCGATAAACTCTATATCCATTTTAAGTCACATATCTCTTATCCTTTTCCTACTGAAGACTTTCTCTTCAACAGCCAGTCCTTTAGGGTAAAAGTTCCTGGTTTGCTGCACCTGGCACAAATGTACAAACTCATTCCCCTTGTTAATCTGAATGCATTTTCACATGTTTATTGGGGAGGGGTAACAGGGGATGTGGTTCAGAAGGAGAACATTTGCCTTCCACGCAGAAGGTACCAGGTTCCATTCCCCTGAATCTCCAGCAAAGATGATGTGAAAGGCTTCAATCAAAGACTCTGGAAAGCTGTTACCCATCTAAGTGGACAATGCAGACCATGATGGACGAAGGATCCAATTCAGTGTAAAGTGGTTTCATGGATGGTTATGAAAGCTGCTGGCAGTATTTTGTATTCTTCTATCTGATCAGCCTGAAGATGTGATAGCTCCTTCCCCACCCCTGCTGCTAAAATAATATAACAACTGTGAATGTGTCTGTTCCTTAAGAGAGAATACGGAGGCGGGAGACAAAGAAACCGTTGTCTGGAAAAGTGAGAAATTCAGCATCTCACAAGTGGATGGAACAAAGTTCTTCACGTTTGGTAAGCTCTTAATGGACCGTAAAACACCCAAATTGCTGGAGAAAGATGATCTTCTGTGTTGGCTAGCATGATCTTTTCAAGGCCTTCCCCTATCCTGTTCAAGTTGGGAAGGAAAAGGGACAAGGTTGGGCCAGCCAGAAGAGATGGCAAAGACTGTGTAGAAAATTTTTCCGTTATCCCTATTTGGTATCTCCCAATGAGAACTTTTGTCCTTCCAGGATCAGACAACAGACTGTGTTTAGCATTGTGGTGTTGGGGTGTCATTCCTGGTAACCATAAAGCTCTGTTCTTGAGTTTGATTCTGCTGCAGAGGAGAGGGAGCATATAGTATTGCTATACTGTAGTATAGTTCGGCAGAGCCAGTGTTGCTCCTTCTTCCTTCAATGTCCCACGTTCCTTTAAGAGTGCTTTCAGACAAGATATTATTATTATTTATTATTTATTTAATTTGTATACCGCCCGATCCCCGAAGGGCTCAAGATAGAGCAGGATGACCCTGCAGCCAATACTGTGCTTGTAAAAGAAGCCAAACAAACCTGCCACTGTGTAGAATAAAAAGGAGATTTCATAAAGATTCATGATACAGACTAGGACTGTTGCAGCTCTATGGGCACTTTCGCCCAGCAGAATAATGCACTTTCCAATGCACTTTCCCAATTGTTTGCCAGTGGATTTCGCTATTTTGCAAGTAAAATCCAGCTGCAAAGTACATTGAAAGTGCATTATTTTCATGTGCAAAAGTGCCCTATGTGTTGTTGCTGCTCTTGTGCTGTTGCATGCACACGTGGTGTTGAATTGGACTCAGCATCTTGCATCTGTAGTGTGTTTATTTGATGCCAGAGCTAACTGGGAATCTAAACACAAAAATGAACTACTATCAAGTCCATACTATGTGTAAAATAATGCAAAGTTGCTCACTATATTGACATCAATTTTTGTATTTCATTTCGCGCATACAGCTTAAAGTATCAGTAGCAGTTATATCTGAACCTAGTGGTACAATATTTGTTTTGTATTTGATTTCTATCTATCACTCCCCTAGCTGTAGCTTGTTAAGGCTAGCTGGGAAGGCAGCCTGGTGGGTAAAACAATTTTGGGGAAAGGTCATAGCCAGTGGTAAATGACTCTCATACAGATAGTTCCAGGTTAATCAAGTCTTATTTACGTATCTACAACATTTTTATGCTGCCTCTCCAAGGAACCTGCCTGAGACAGCTTACAAACTTAAAATAATTTAAAATATTATTAATTAAAATCCAGCCACAGTATAAAAGCATAAACCACGAAACGGACCTTTAAACAACATAAAATTAGGCTTTTCAGACTGGAACCACACTAGAAGAAGAAGAATTGGATTTATATCTCCCCGTTCTCCTGTAAGGAGACTCACAGGGGTTTATAAACTCCTTTCCATTCCCCCTCCCCTCACAATAAACACCCTGTGAAGTGGGTGGGGCTGAGAGAGCTCCAAAGAACTGACTTGCCCAAGGTCACCCAGCTGGCATGTATTGGAGTGCACAGGCTAATCTAGATCCCCAGAGAAGCCTCCACAGCTCAAGCAGCAGAGCAGGGAATCAAACCCGGTTCTCCAGAGTACACCTGCTCTTAACCACTACACCACGCTGGTTCTCTCCTTTCAATAGTAAAAGTTTAACTCTTGGACAAAAAGCTGAGTGAAAAGAAGCCTTTTGGCCTACTGCCTAAGAGTGGTGAAGGTACCAGGTGGGCCTCCAAAGGAAGAACATTCCATAAGGGAATTAAAACAAGCCTGATAGCCAACCATCTCACCTCTAAAGATGGTGGAGGCATTGAGATCATGGCTTGGGTGACGGATCTTAACTGGCAGGTTACACAACATGGGAGGAGGCCTGTCCCCAAATACCCTGGCCTCAACCCAAGCCATTCATCCCCTGGCCTCTGTTAAGCTACTACAACTGGGAGATTCCTTTCTCTGTCTGTGTCACTGAACATCTACTGTTAGTCAGAATAGTCAGCTCCAAATCAGATGGGTTGACAGTCATTGGCTAAGTAAGTAGAATTACAGCTAGTGTGCCATTGGCAGTCTTTTTGGCCTTGAAGAATCAGGAGAGAGGGTATGTGATATCTTTGGCATATATTGATATTTTATAAAGTTAATTCTCAGTAGCCAGAATATGTATTTAGTTGAAACTTATCCTTTTGGAAACAATATTGGTGCATAATTAAACATCTTGTAAAGTGATCCAAAGTAGCAGCTTTACAGTGCCAGGCACAGTTGAGAGCCAGCATGGTATAGTGGCTACTTTGTCAGACTAGGTTCTGGGATCTCTGAGTATGAAACCTCACCCTGCTATATATGCTTGCTGGTTGACCTTGACCTACTTAACCCCCTTGCCTAGCTCACTGGCTGATTACCCACCAGCACTCTGGTGTGTGGTGGAACCGGAAGCGAGTCGGGGCAAGATATGTTGTCCCTGCGCTCTCCCTTCTTTGCGGCACACCAAGAGAAGAAGCAAGTTCAGGCAAGATTTCTTGTCCCAATACGCTTCCTCTTTCCCTGCGCATGCTTCTTGCTTTCCCTGGGGAAAGTGAGAGCACGTCTGGCCAGAGCAGGGCAAGGGTGGGGAACAGCCTGCAGTGGGCAATCGTCTATTGGTTTGTTGCATAGTTAACATGGAGGAAAAGAGAGTGATTTAAACTAATTTGTGCCCCCACTGAGAAGAAAGGCAGAGTACAGAAGAAGTTAATAATAATAAAATCAGTTTGCTTCACAACTGACAATTTAGTAAAACGGGACTAGAATCTGCTTTATCTGTTGACTAATCCTTTCCCCCCCACCCCTCTTTCTTTCTCTCAAAGATCGAGTATTTCATGCGGAAGAAAGTACCTCCACAGTTTATAAAGAAGTGGCTGATCCAATTATAAAATCTGCTGTTCAAGGATATAATGGTATCTTTTAAAATATTGGCTCGCGTGCATAATTGCGGCTGATGCGCGTATTGGTCTGAGCTAACCGAGTTATGCATCCTCTCCAGGCACTATTTTTGCGTATGGCCAGACCGCTTCAGGCAAAACGTATACAATGTTGGGAACAGAGAGTTCTCCAGGGATTCTACCCATGGCAATTGAAGATGTCTTCAAGACCATCTGTAGCGTAAGTCCATGAGCTAAATTTTATCTTTCAGGTGTCGAAAGCATGTTGCAAGTGGAGTGCATTTACACGTCCATCTGCTCTGACTGTTCTAGGCTTTCCTCCCGAGTGTAGTCGTGGAGGACCTTTCCTGCCTGCTGATCGCTCTTCCTCTTCTGTAACTTCCCACTCCTGTGGGAAATGGAGGCTGCTGTTATATTGGCTTGCTTATCTAAAACAAGTTTCTTTAGAACCAAGGAGATATGAAACCAAAGTTGAATATGACTGGGTAGAATGGCCGTGCTGAAACTCTGCAGTGCTGAAGCACCCTGTTGGGCAGATCTTATGTTTGAAGTTTGAATCTATGCCTTCTTGATTTCTCTTTTTCTTTTCTTTTTTTAAGATTCCAGATAGGGAGTTCTTACTTCGCATCTCATATATGGAAATCCATAATGAGACAATAAAAGACCTGCTGTGTAGTAATATCACGAAGAAAAAACCTCTCATAATCCGGGAAGACATCAGTGTAAGTAAATAAAGTTGTGAAACTCCTAGATTTCAAGAAAATCATTTATATTCTAAAAGCTTTGTGGGTTGGAAGGCAAAATACTGGTCTTTTGCATGTACAGCTGTGTATCTTTCAGCCTGAGAAGTCCATGCTTCTGTGCTTGAAATGTGTGTTTTTAAAAATGACAGCATTGTGCATGCCCAAAACCGCTCTTCTGGATCCCAGCTGCAGGTCTCAGTGTTTTCCCAGCAGAATAGGAATTTTTCAAAGTGACCACGAAATTTTTAAAAAAGATGTTTCCCTAACATTCAGCTGCTACCCCTTCTAGATGCTGCAAATCAGTGATAAAGCAGTCAAAGAAGACTGTATGTATGTAATGCAAGAACATTCTGACTTTTCTTGCAGAGGACTATCTATGTCGAAGACCTGATTGAAGAGGTGGTGGTTTCTCCAGAGGAAGTCATGAGGTGGCTACAAAAAGGCGAAAGTAAGTTTTTGGGCCTCAAGTGGTACAACACAGGTCTAAAACCCATTTATACCGGCTTTGTGCCTTACGCTAATTAGCAAACCTGATCCTATGTGTGATTTTGTCTCTTTTAAACAGAAAGCAGACATTATGGGGAGACAAAAATGAATGCAAGAAGCAGCCGTTCACATACGATCTTCAGAATGGTAACTGGCCGTGGCTATTGTTCAGCATGTTGCGTATATGTATATATATTTCAGTTGCCAAGTAGGAATCAAGGTGGGTGCATACAGACTGGGTCTTGCTTGAGTCTCAGGTGCCCAATGAATGTATGGGCTAGCAGGGAAAAAGGCACTACTCAATCCTTGTTCCTTATACTTTTAGGCCAGTGTGGTGGCGAACCTTTGGCACTCCAGATGTCATAGACTACAATTCCCATCCGCTCCTGCCAGCATGGTCAATTGGCCATGCTGGCAGGGGCTGATGGGAATTGTAGTCCATATCATCTGGAGTGCCAAAGGTTCGCCACCACTACTAGGGCAAGTTCCCCAACGAGATGCCTGTTTTAAGACCAACACGTGTTTTTAGAAAATGATAGGGCCAAGTGGGGCTTTTGCCCAGCAGGTCTTCTGACTGGCTGCGCAGATATTTAAAAAAAACACTACCCTAGCTCAAGGATCTTCACTGCATTGCTGAAGTGTGTATGCAAGAATTTTTTTTTAGATGTTCGTTTTAAAAGGCATGCTGTTAAACAGAGCTGCTTCTTGAAGTGATAGGTTCACTATTTGAGTTATTCATGACCTCACTCTCTGATGTTTTGCGGTTGCAGCCACTATTCTGTCAAGTGTCCAGAGATGCCTGTGGACTCAAGAAGGTTGGGGACCTTCTCTGGGGTCCTTGTGAAGCTAGCTTGGCTTCCTTCCCAGTGGTGGCTGAATACTGCCTGCATGATGCCCTGTAATTTAATTGTGGATGTTGGGACAGTTCTGAACTTGGTGACACTGTTGCACAAGTACCCCATTGACTTTCAGGGGGGAATTGGGAGGGTGTATGTATACATTACAGTTCTTGCAGTGGGAAGACCCTTGTGCTTTCATAACTAGGCATTCTGCTGTAACCCTGAGTCATTGCTCTGTTCCATTTCTTTTGAAGATTATTGAAAGCAAGGAGAGGGATTCTTCGAGTTCCAACTGTGATGGGGCTGTCATGGTGTCTCACTTGGTGAGTTTTGGAAAGATACCATAGAGGTTATAAGTGAGTTTGAGTATGACAGCAGGTAATCATTTGTATGCTGCAGTATTGCTGAAAGATCCCACTCTGCCACTTTTGAATTCGATTTCAGGCAATCCGAGCCCAACATCTGCTTCAAATATAGGAGGGAGAAAGTCTGTGAACTGCTAACCTATAAACTAGGAATGGTTCAGTCAGGAATCTTGTGTGTATCTCTGAATGTTGATGTAGGTTGCAGTTAGTCTGACACACCGGTCCTAAGTATGTTCACGTCAGAGAAACTTGTCTCTGAACAAAGTGTGCCTTGGAGTTCAGACACATCTACATTTCAAGAGCGGTGTATTGAAAACTCCACAACCTCTGCCTGCAAACTGAAGTCATAATATCAAAATATAAATAGCATGTTAATCTCTCCACTTTTTTCCTAAAAATTCTCTTTCCTTGTAGTCTTTCTATGTCTGGAGTGGAGTTTTGCTGAAGTCTACCCTCTTTTATTCTGTACTGGTTTTTAAACACTGGTGGTTAAGGTGTTGGACTAGGACATTGAGAACTCAGGTTGGAATCCCCACTCTGCCATGGAAGTTTACTGGGCCAGCCACACACTCTCAGTCCTGACCCTGGCTATTATTTGGATGGGGGACTTCCAAGGAATACCAAGGTCACGGCACAGAGGCAGACAATGTCAAACTACCTCCAAGCTCTTGAAAACCCTACAGGGTCACCATAAGTCATCAGATGATGATGGTGGTGGTGGTGGTGGAGATGATGGTGGAGGTGGAGATGATGGAGATGGAAATAGAGATGATGATGATACTCCAAATAGCAAAATGGGTGGGTGTATGTAGGAGTGGTATAGTAGCCTTGAGCACTACCAGTTGGGGCGTTGCCTGGAGGAGAGGAGGTGATTTCCTAGAATGTAAACACCTGAGGGTGATTAATGGCAATGGCTAATAACAAGCACCAGCTGTGGGCTAGGGAGATCAGGTAACTGATCATGACAACAAGGCTGGGAAACCTTTTGCTAAAAACGTACTTGGAGGTTTGGCTTCTTGAAACTATGATCCAGTCTCTCTTGACTACCTGAGGAGGCTTCCTTGGTTACTCAATAAAAAAGTTATTGGACTTTCTCAACTTGTAGCTGGGAGCTTTCTTGTTTTGTTTTATTTTGTCTGGAGGAGGAAACTCCTACAGAGGAGATTGTTTCTTTGGAAGCCTGGGAGAAAGCTGGCTGGAGAAGTCAGCAAGCCGTCCGTCATCTGGCATGTAAAGCTACTGAGGGGCCAGAACGACATTACAGGCTCATACAGTGGGTCAGAGGGAGAGGCCAGCTGACTTTAGTTTGCCTGTGCTAGATGGCGAAACTTTACATCTGGCCTCACCAGTTAGCAGTCTGGGGGTGATCTTGGATTCCAAGATTTCTTTGGAAGCTCAGGTCACCAAAATGGCCCAGACTGCTTTTTATCACCTTCGCCAGACATGACAGTTGGCTCCTTATCTCTCCTGTTCTGACCTGGCCACAGTGATACATTCAGTGGTCTCCTCCAGACTGGACTATTGTAACTCACTATGCAGGCCTTCCCTTGACTCTAATCCAGACATTTTTTAAAAAATTGAACATGCGGCCACAAGGCTCCCCATATTGCCCAATCAGGTCCCCTGCTCTTCGGAGGAGAGCCTTCTGGTTATCCCTGGCCTGAAAAATATCTGGCTGGCCTTGACAAGGGCCAGGGTCTATTTTGTCCTGGCCCCTATCTGGGGGAATCTACTCCCAAGTGAGATCAGGGCCCTGCGGGACTTGAGTTGTTTCTGTAGGGCCTGTAAGATGGAGCTATTCTGCCGGGCTTTTTCTGGAGGCCAACCAGGCTAACACTTGCTTTATTGGCCTCCTGGGAACTTTTGGGGTTTTTTTAAGTCGCCATCTTGGTTGTTTTAAGCTGTTTTATATTGTATTAGCTGCTTTAAAGTGTTTTAGGATATTGTTATTTTACTAAGTGTTGTTTTTGTTGTTGTATTGCCGCCCTTTGGGGGATGGGTGGGGTAAAAGTTCAAAAATAAATAAACTAAAAATTAATGAATAGCTGCAATGTACATCCCCTTCAGCTCCTATACTTCTTCAGACAGGAAAACTAGTCACTCAGGTTTTTCCCACCTTTTTGCCTTCGGGAACTGAGCTGCTTCAGAAATGGTAGCTTTTGGCGACAAGAAGCCGCCGCCCCCCCAGCCCTGTTATACTTCCTAGAAGGTAAAGGGTCCCTGTTGACTTCTTCTCTGCCACTGGCTGGCATATATTTAGAATGTCCAATGTCTCCAGTACATGAATTAACCTCACATCAGTTCTGTACCTAATGGTTTCTAATGTCTTTGCAGAATTTGGTAGACTTGGCGGGAAGTGAAAGAGCTAGCCAAACAGGCACGGACGGTATGTACCTGCTGTTCAACCAGCTTATTTTGGAAGTTTGCTCAGTAACTTAATTTTAGGACTGTCTTTTCTAATGATTAAAAGGTAAAGGTGTGCAAGCACCAGGTCACGCTAAGCCAGGGGATGCTGACACATCGCAATTTTTACTAGCAGACTATGTGTACAAGGTGGTTTGCTGTCATCTGCACTTCAACCCCAACAAGCTGGGTGCTCTTTTTACCAAGCATGGAGTCAACCTTGAGCTGGATACCTGAAACCAACTTCTGTTGGAATCGAACTCAGATTGTGACCAGCGCTGCAGCTTACCACTTCTTTCTAATCATTACAACCCCCAAAACATAATCTTGAACTGACTGTTATGGGTTTTCCAGGCTGTGTGGCTGTAGTTTGGTAGTTTTCGCTCCTGATGTTTCACCCGGATCAATGGCCGGCATCTTCAGAGGCATGTCACAGAAGCATGCGTTTCTCTCTGTGGCACAGTGTGGAGTGATTGTATGGTAGTGTTGGTGGTGATGACATTTTGTTGTTGGTATTGTTTGTTGATATTGTTATTTGTTGATGCATTGTTGTTGTTGTTATTGTTATTGTTGTTGTTATTGTGTGTTGTTGTTATTGTTTGGTATTGTTGTTAAAGAGCAAAGGCAGGGTGTGGCAGGGGTTCATTTGCAATTGCATAATCTCTCCACACTGTACACGGTGAGGAACTGTGACTCAGCTCTGAAGATGCCAGCCATAGATGTGGGCGAAACATTAGGAGCAAAGACAACCGGACCACAGCCCAAGAAACCCACAACAGCCATTTGTTTCCAGCCATGAAAACGTTAAACAGTAATCTCCCGTTCTACAGTTTTTTATAATTGTATTAAAGCTATGACAGAGGTATTGTATTATCTCAATAGGTATGGTAACTCTTGATTGCCATCACCCAACCAAAAAAAGCTAACCTCAAAACCTTACTGAACTTCTCAATACTTTATCATTCTGTTCCTGTTTTCAAAAGCTCTATAAATTGAATATTGAACCAAGTATAGAAGGCATTTAGCCAGTTCAGAAGTGCACTTGGCCTTATCCTCCACTATTGAATGGTGTAAAGTGAAGACTGCATACCAACAAGCAATGGCTAAAACTTGCACATTTATTTTAATGTCATAAAACAAAACATCCTAATGCAAAAATGATAAATAAATCTTTGTGCTGAATCCAGCCAGCTTTTTTGCACATTCTCAGCTGACTTTCCCTTTACTACACCTACATAACTTTGCCAGGGCAAGGTTCCATGATTCCAAACATATCTATTTCACGACTCAAAGGAAAAACTTAATACTTCTACTGAGAATTGCTGAGACACTGCAATAGAATTCTTGCTTAAAATTTTAGGTTCCCTTTGTGACCTTGCACCTGGAATTTGTCAATCCCTGATTTAATTTTTACATTTTTATTCCACCACTTTCCAAAGAATTTCTAGGTTCTATATGAAGGTTATTTATTAACTTCTATATTCTACGGAGGTCAGTAGGCAGGGCTGAATAGGATGGTGTTGCGTCACGTAGCTTCCCTGCTGCGTTGGATTGAAGGGGTATGTCACCACACTGTCCCTAAATGAATGGCTATTGCTCAGAATTCTAAAATAACAAACCGCTGGTGTTACGTTGAAGTTGTGGCTCTGTGTCACAGCAGCAAAAGTAATTTGAGGCGAGCTGCAGTCAGCACCATTTTACCCTGATAATGTTTAACCCCTAGGCATTCGATTTAAGGAAGGCTGCAATATAAACCGGAGCCTGCTCACCTTGGGTCAGGTCATCAAGAAACTTTGTGACGATCAGTCTGGGTAAGTACAAGAACCTGCTCTTTCACTGTATTGGAGGCTTAACTGGGGTGGCTTAGTGGTTAAGAGTAGTGGGCTCTAATCTGGAGAAGCTCGGTTGATTGACCTCTTCTCCATACGAGCAGTGGACTCTTATCTGATGTACTGGATTGTTTCCCTGCTCCTATACATGAAGGCTGCTAGGTGACCTTGGGCCAGTCACAGTTCTCTCAGAATTCTCTCAGCCCCACCTACCTCACAAGGTGTCTGCATGGGGAGAGGAAGAGAAGGAGTTTGTAAGCTGCTTTGAAACTCCTTAACAGAAGAGAAAGCGAGAGATAAAGCCAAACTCTTCTTCTTCTAAAATAGTTTTGCCACTTCTGACAAATAAAAATGTGAATTCCTCACTCCTGGGTCCTGCAATTTATTTATTTATTTTTATACCAGAGGCTTCATAAATTATAGAGACAGCAAACTTACAAGAATTTTACAGAACTCGCTTGGCGGGAATGCTAAGACTGTTATCATCTGTACAGTTACTCCAGTATCTCTGGAAGAGACATTAAGCACCCTTCAGGTAATTCTAGTTTGTGAGTCGTTCTCCAATTTTTATGTTTAAGAAACTACCATGTTGTGTTTCGGCACAAGCCACCCCATCAGATCATGTCTTCGGATCATTCATCCCCATTTGGTGTCTGCCTTGTTGTTGTCTTCTCCTGAACCTGTCCAATCAGTCCACCCTGACTGGTCTGGTCTGCACTTGTTCAGGACATGAAATTGAAGAGGACAATAAAACGGAAGAGGGATTCTTCTGCCCGCGCAGGTCACCTTCCTGTTTAGTTTGTGTTGGCTTCTGCTAGTAAAACTTGCTGATGTTGATTTGTCTCTGTGTTTGCCTCCTCAAGTTTGCTAGTACAGCAAAGAAGATGAAAAACAGCCCCAAAGTGAATGAGGTTCTGGATGATGATGCCCTCTTGAAGAGGTACCGAAGAGAAATTGAAGACTTGAAGCGGCGCCTAGAAGAGGTGTGCTTTCAGTTCTTGTTCAGAATCCTAAGAACTAAAATTCCCAAGGTTCAGCAAAAGATTGTGGGAAACCATAACGCCTTGTTCTTCTGGGACCAGCAAATGTATGGCAGGACGCTGAGCAGGTTTTCAGATTCTCCAGAAGTCTTTGCTAAGCTGGGTATTCAGTACAAGGAAGGGATGGTTTCAGGGCATGGTAGAGTTAACTCCCTACTCTGCATCAAAAGCTGCTGGGACACTGGGAAAAAGGCCCCTCTCCTTTTTGAGCATTTAAAAGCGAGCAAGTAATGAGATACCTCCCAAACACTAGTTAGAACACACAAGTTCTTAATAAGGCAGAGAGCAGAAGAGAAAAACTTGGTTGAGCTGGAGATTAAAAATCAAACTTGATGATCTTGATAACATTGCCATGTGGGTCAAAATATAGGTAAGGATGCTACCACCCTGTCTCTCTCCACCTGCATACATGTGATGTCCAAATAAGAGCGCATAACTTTAAGCTTATCCTGTATTGGTGGTGTAGTCCTTAGTTTTCAACTTGTAGTAGCTTAAACCAGAATACGGGATAGGTTGCAGACTGTGGTTAGCAGGATCAGTTGTCTCCACCTCCCCTTAATTCTTGCAATGCACGTTGCAGGTCTCCTTGGTCCATCCATGAATGTGAGGTGCCTTCCCTTGTAGATCAAGGCCAGCTGCCTATATCTGGCAAGGATACAAGATCTGCTTTTAAAAGTAATCTTTTAATTCCAATGGAAAGTCATAGCAACTGCATCTAGGAATGTCCTACACAGACATTTGGAGCAGCGCAAGCAAACATTAAGAAAAAAATGGGGTGGGGGGAATAGAACAGCATTTCAGTTTTAGAAGTCCAGCATTTGATGCATTGAATCACCTGCTGCAGTGGCAAAGCCACAAGGGGACGGGGGGTGCGTTGTGCACCAGGCGCACCTGGGGTGCAAAAATCGCCCCAGGCCCTCCCCTTCCCCCCACGGCGCCCCCCACCCCTCTTCCCACACTTACCTTAGTTCCTTTTTCAGGCTTCAAAAGACCTTGTTCTTAGTAAAAATGGCCTAAGGAACTACCTTGGGGCTCACAAGGTCTCCTGGGGAGAAGAAGAAGAGTTTGGATTTATATCCCCCCTTTCTCTCCTGCAGGAGACTCAAAGGGGCTTACAATCTCCTTGCCCTTCCCCCCTCACAACAAACACCCTGTGAGGTAGGTGGGGCTGAGAGAGCTCCCAGAAGCTGTGACTAGCCCAAGGTCACCCAGCTGGCATGTGTGGGAGTGTACAGGCTAATCTGAATTCTCCAGATAAGCCTCCACAGCTCAGGCGGCAGAGCTAGGAATCAAACCCGGTTCCTCCTGATTAGATATACGAGCTCTTAACCTCCTATGCCATCAGGCCTTTTTTTTTTTTACTGAGAACAAGGCCTTTTGAAGCCTGAAAAAGAAACTAAGGCAAGTGTGGGAAGGGGGGGGGGGGATGTGGAATGCGCACTGGGCGCAGTTTGGCCCAGCTACGCCTCTGACTTGCTGTGTACACTGTTGCAGTTAAATGTTGTAATGTATTAATTTTCAGGTTTCTTCAGGCTGTCACACCAGAGATGAAGAGAAGGACCAGCTCGCACAGCTCTTGGAGGAAAAGAACTCATTGCAAAAGCAGCAGGAGGACAGGATAAGAACCCTGGCCAAGTTGGTGGTCCCTTCATCTTCCTTTCTGCAAGAAGAAGAGTTAAAAGTGAGCTTGGGAAGTTAGTTATTAGAAGAGTCTCAGTAAAGGGGATGGCTACAAAAGAGTCACTTAACAGGGCAATCCTGAAAATGCTTTCCCAAGAGTCAGCTCAGTGGAATACGCCTGAGTAGGATTCTGACCAGATTTGCTAAGGATTGTGGTCTTAGTAACGTTCTTTTCAGTGAATACAAAAGAAAGAAAGAAGCAGGATGTCCCATAAAGGGTTGGACAAAACCATTCTACTGAGAACAAACTATAAAGCAATGAAATAGAGATAATCATTTCAGTGAAATGCTACCAGAACATGGTCATGCAGCTCAGAAACCCCACAACACCCCAGTGATTCCGCCCGTGAAAGCCTTTGACCATACATTTCAGTGAACTTTCTGTGCTTTCGTATGGTGGGTAACAGTGCATAAAAACACAGGGGCATTTTCAGTTGCTATATACAGAACAGCGTCACTGGGGGTCAGTCCTAATAAGTGCCTACCCTGGCCGTGATTCTTTGAGGCAGAGGCCCGGAACTGGCAATTTGAGGCCTTTGGTGTGCTGGGCAATGTGTTCCTCCAGGGAACCGTGGCCCCTGCCTCACCGTGATCAGAAATCTGTCATAACCCTATGTTAACAGCATAGTTTTTAGTTCTTTGCTTCTTGACTATATATTGTTGGTACAATTCTGCTTTCAGGCTAGAAAGAGGAGGAGAGTTACCTGGGCCCCTGGACAAATAAGCCACAACAGGGACTTGTTTTCAGAAGATTTCCCTGAAAAACCTAAAAGATTTAAAGTCTCTATGTCAGCCTTATCAGAGATGGAAGAATGTAAGTGTGGTTTTCTGAGAGAAATGTGGGTAGCATAATATTCTAAAAGACTGGGCAATCAAATTGAATGTATGTCTAGTTGAAGAAATTAAGAAATCTGCAGTATGGGTACTGGATAGACCGCATGCTAAGTTGCAGCTGCTCAATTGCCTATTTCGTAAATAGTTAAATTGCTACTAGTTTATTCAAAGTGCTCTATCTCTCAGTTATTCTGTTGTTGTGTTTGAGCTACAGTGTCAGAGGAGGGTGTGGGCCCTTGGCTAGCCTTGTCTCCTGGGTGGGTTCTCAAAAGCTCAGACTTTTGACAGTAAGCCCCAGATGCCTGGCTGATTCAGGCTACCCACAGTTGTTACAGAAGCTTAATGCTGATCCAACAGGCTGTCTCATCCTGGCTCTCTCAGCTTGATATTCCTTTTTTTTTTCCTTCCATGATGCGAACATTTCAGGTTTTAAGCATATGAAAGAATGCTCACATTTTTGCTCTTGAGCACTCCAGGGCTGTTGTGTGCAGCTGTCTTTCTGTTAAATTTTGTCTTACTGAAGAAACCTATTGGAGGGAAATGGCACCCGAAGACATCCCCCTTCTCTGGATGCCGCCCCCTGTGCTTGGGGGTGGGGCTGTGCAGGAGCGGGGCTTGAGGAGGCCAAAAGCCGACCTGCTGGGGGGGGGGGCTCAGTGGCAGGTGGCTGGGGTGCATGCCTTTTAGCCAAGTGAGGGGGCACCCGGCTCTCCCACGTAACCAAAAGGCATATGCCTGGAGACATGGGTGACCCCACGTCCCTACAGGCCACACACCTCTATCTTACTGGTGAAAATTTGGATGTTTATTTTTTGCATTTATTCTCCGCCCTTACCACGGTCTGTATTGTGTATATAGCTGCAATTTCAGATATCTCAGAATGCGACGATCCCTGCCTGGCAATCTCTGCAGCAGTGCCGGAAGAGGAGTGGATTCCAGGGCCTGAAATGAGTCTGGTAAGCAAGCCTGGAACCTGCCTATTAGTATTCACGAACAGCTTTAGGTGACTTCATCTTTTATGCTACCACTGTATTGGGCTGGATCCACTCAGCTTCCTTCTTTGGCACAGCTCCTATCCCACACTGCTTTTGGGCATTCAGGTCCCATGATACCTAGCATATCCTTAGGCGGGGGGTGGGGGGGGGGTCTTTTTCTCCAGCAGAAAAAGTGGTTGCATCCTGCATATTTTTAAGATACACAGGTTTAATACCAGATGGATTGTAATTAGGGTGAGGGGGCAGAGTCAGAATTAAGTTGCTCACTCAAGTATTTTTCTAATTATAGATCCATAAAGATTTTGCAGATTCTGTCATCCTCTGCGAAACGCTTGCAGCAGAAAGGGTAAGTCAGCTTAGCGTTATTTAGGAGTTGTTCTAATGGCCAAGTTAAAAATATCTCTTATTCTAGTTTATTTTAACTTCATAGGACTGTGCTGTAACTAAACAAGAAGCTACCCTCGCAGAACTAGAGACTTTACAGTTAGAAAAAGAACAGCTGTCGCAAGAAGTGAAGGAGTTGACTGAAAAGATAGAAACAAATGAATTCATAGTTCTTGAAAAGAAAACTGCAGAGGAACATGAGGTAAGAAGGGGGAATGAGACTTAGTGAGACTCTTCTTGTTGAAAAGTTTTGTCTAGTAATGGCTTTCTTCTCTGGAAACTTGGCACTGATTTTTCATCAGCAGTGCCTTGCCTCAGTATGAACCCATAACTGATGCATACTACAGGTATCGGATGGTTCCCCTTGTATGTAACACCATCCTGCATCAAAACTAGATTTGAGTCCTGTAGCACCTTAGAGACCAACACAAACCTCAGGCTATAATCTTTCAAAGTGTCAGAGCTCCCTGCATCTGATGACTACGGGTGCTTTGATCTTTGAAAACTTATATCCTAAAACTCTTGGTCTCTAAGGTACCACTGGACTCTAATCTAGCTCTTGCGCTGCATACCAACTTGACTACCCTCCTGGAACTACCACCCTGTATCAATGCTTCATTCTGCCTTGTTTTTTGAAGAGTTGAGAAGTGGTAAACTTGATTGGTAGCTGTTGGGTCTCGAACCTTGAATCAGTAAGCGAACTCTAGATTGCTGATCAGTATTTATTGGAAGGCAGCAAAGCACCCAGCTTGTAAAAAGCCAGTTCTGGCAAACCTGGCTTTTGCTATCCCCTTTATTCAGAAATAATTCCCCCCTCTTGTTTTTCCAAAGTATGTGAGAAAGAGTTACTTCAGAGCTGAAGCGCTCCAAGGTTAGAGACAGTTAGAGATAAAGCCACCTAGCTTCCTACCCCCACGGAATTACGGAAACATCCTGTTTCCAATGGGAGCAGAAGGTGTCAAGCCTAGTTATCTATAAGGTGTGTGAAACCATAAAATGGAGGCTGATTTTTCACGTCAAAATGCCCCGTGGTAGATACCCGGGAGCTTACCTATCTTGCTTCTGACTCTTCATTGCTCCCTGGTTCTTCCCGGGATTTGAGGCAGGGCCAGTGTATTATGCCCCAGTTGTTTCTTCACGAGCCCGGTGCTTTGCCATTTGTACCGCGAGCTCTTCTGCAATCTTTCACACATGCGCAGGTAATCTCCGTCTCCCGCTTTCGGATTGGCTGATTCTCCCTCCATTCCCACTAACTTTCACTAGTGTAGTTTTAATTTGACTTTGAACCCAAAACTCCTTCTGTATTGATATGGCTTTGAAAGCAGTGGAAAAAAACACAGAGGGAGAAACCGTGGATTTAGACAGAAGAAACGTGGTTGACAAAAGACAGAGGGAAACGGCCCTCCCCTGCATTCCCCTCCGTGATCCACACATTTGCCGGCTCCAAAGCCAAGAGGGAAATGGCTGCAAAGCAGCAGAGTGGAAAATGGCTCCCTTCACCCCGCATTCCCCTCTGTGATCCACACATTTACTGGCTCCACAGCAGAGAGGGAAACAGCTCCCCACCCCCGCATTCCCTTCAGCCATCCACACATTTGCCGGCTTCAAAGCAGAGAGGGAAACAGTTGCAAAACAGAGAAGGAAATGGCTCCCCCCCCTCCTCCCCAGCATTGAAAGAATGTCCCCTTGCAGCAGTGGTAACATATAGTAGGCTGAGTACATATATCTTGTAGCGATTACATTGAAGCAAGTATGCATCTCAACTAGGTACAATCACCGCCCATATATTTTGCAGCAAACACATTAAGCTAGGAATGCATCTCAATAATCTAGGTGCCATCCCTGACAATAGCGAACAGTTACACACTTGGTTTCTTAGGACTTCTTTCCTCTGTGGGCTGTTTTTCCTAGTCGCAGCTTCCTTTTAATCTCCAACTGGCTCAGTAGATCTGAAGGGAAGCTGTGCAGAACTTCCTTGCTTTTTGCGGTGAGGTAAACCGCTGGACGGGTGCTTCCTAACAGCATGTACATTTTTGCTTCGATTGCTCCACAGATGCAACTAATGCATGAAATTTCCAACTTAAAGGCTGTGATTGCAAATGCTGAAGGGTACAATCAAGATCTCCAGGTGAGCTGGTGCTGGTGGCGGCGGCTTTGCATGCAACACAATGGAACGAGCATGTTACTCATAGAGACTCACTGTTCTACAGTTGGCTAGCAAAACACTGGTCTGTTTGAGTTACTGTATAACACTTGAAAGACACAGGAAATAGATAAACCAGAAAACCCTGAATGTGGTATCTTATGATCTGTTTTCTAGCATTTGCTGTTTCTCTTCTTTGCATTATAGGATGACTTGCAGTCAAAAGAATTGCAACTTAAGGAAGCAGAAAACAAAATAGCATTACTGGAAAAACAGATAATTCAGCTACGTGACCTTTTGGAAGAATCTCAGAAGACAAGTAGTAGAAATGCAGATGCATCCCTAACGGTAAGCATAAATTAACAGCTGGGTGAACTGGAAAATCTTCATTGTGTTTTGGGAATTTAAAACTAGTTTTTTAGTGGGAAGGCTTAGATTTTTTTTTATTCCCCAAAGAAGAAGCATTTTCAAACTGCTTTCCTTCTGGGAACCCCTTTCTTGTTGTCATTGTCTTTGAATAGTTTCTGCCTTTCTGGAGCCACCGCATATAGCATAAAATCTTAAGATGCAGGCTAACTTCCCACAGGGATTTGACTGGCCTATCTGAACCAACAGCACTCAACTCTCCCCAGTGGCGAATGGGTTCCTGGGGAATAGCCGTTGTGATTTTTAACTTCTCTGCCTACCCAACCCAGTCGTGTCATAATCATACTGCCATCTTCTCTCTGAGGAATCCTGAGCAGTGCCCCACACAAACTTCATAGATACATGCAAGGCAATGACATAAAATCGAGTCCCTCATTCCACAAAATCACATTTGGTTTTCAGTGCTCCCTGTTCTCTGGGGACACGGACTGCCTTTCCAGCTGAATTCACAGAATTTTGTTTAACCAGTTTCGTTTCCATTTCCAGTTCCAAAGCCTTTATTGTCCTCCTTGATTCCTGAAGTTTCTGCACATGAATATTTATCTTATGTGTGTCAAGTGCCATCAAGGCGCTTCGCATTCACGGTGACCCTGTTGTTAACTGCCTTGCACAGGTCCTGCAAACTGGGGGCCGGGGCTTCCTTCATGGAGTCAATCAGTCTCATGTTGAGTCTTCCTCTTATCCTGCTGCCTTCAGCTTTTCCTAACGTTATTGTCTTTTCCAGTGATTCTGGTCTCTTTATAATGTGACCAAAGCACAATAGCTTCAGTTTAGACATTTAAACTTTTAGGTGACAGTTTCAGGCTTGATTTGATCTAGAACCCACTTATTTGTCCTTGTGGTGGTTTGTAACACTCTCTTCCAACAACACATTTCAAAGGAATCTACTTCCTTCCTGTCGGCTTTCTTCATTGCCTAGTTTTCCTACATTTCCTCATTATCCACCTTAAAATTGAGTAATAATCCAGTAGTCATTACATTTGTCTTCTTGATGTTCAGCTGTAATCCTGTTTTGGCACTTTCCACACTAAGCTTTAGAAGTCGTCATTTCAAGCCTTCAGTATTTTCTGGCAGTAAAGTAGCATCATCGGCATATATCAAATTGCTAACAGTTCCTTTCTCCCCCACCCAGTGTTCACTCCATCTTCATCTAAATCTAATTCAGCTTTCCTTGTATGTTCTGCACATACATTGAAGAGACAGGGAGTTAAATATATCCTTTCTTTAGTGATTAAGAGTTTCCACAGTCATCCACTGACACTTTTCATTTTGGGGAGCTGCAGGAATAGTCTTTGCATATCCTTCCACAATAATATCTCTCGTTTTAACCCATAGTTCTTTTGGTTTACAGTCCCTTGAACTTAGTAATGCAAATTTGTTCTTTATCAGGTCTTTAAACGCCTCAGCACTGTTGCTTGGATTGTATTTTGACACTAGGTATGAATGTTCTTGGGTTTTTCTTCAGTTTCAGTTTAATTTGCAATATATAACAATTAATGGTCTGTGCCACATTTGGCTCCTGGTCTTGTTTTAACAGAGCCCTTCCATCTTTTGCTTCCAATTACGTAATTTATTTGATTTCTAAACTGCCCATCTGGCGATGACCATGTCTGTTTGGTTGCCTGAAATGTGCATTTGCAATGAACAAATAGTTCTCCTTTGCCAAATTCTATGAGTTGCTCTCCTGCTACCATCTCATACTCTTAGCCCAAATCTGCCATCAATATTTGTCTCTGTTTCTGGCCCTCCTTTTGTCTTCTAGCCACCTGTTACCATCAGCACATCTTGTTTAGGTGTGTGATCAATTTTATATATATATCTTATCACTATTCAATTCTTCCAGGGAACAAGTCAAGTGACAGATGAAATGAAACAGTCACTCAACGATGCTGAAATAGTAGCCTTAGATGCCAAGAAGGAAGCTGCTTTCCTCCGGAGTGAAAATCTACAGCTAAAAGAGAGAAATGTGAGTCTTCTTTCATTAATGTATCTAGAACTGTATAAAAGTCTCCTTGCTTTACATCAGAAAAACAAACCTCAGGGCATGAGGGAATTGTCCTCTTTAACGTGTTTCTTTGTATTGAATTTTGGGGTGGACAGGAGGGCAGTTCTTGTTTCCCCTAAATATATTGAAAGCAGCTCTATATTTTTTTTAATTATACCTTGGTTATCCTTTTGCCTTGATTCAGATGGGAGTTTGCCTTTTGTCTTTGACTGTTTTGGAGTGCAATTAAGTGGGGTGGTGCCCAACCAAGATCGAGAATATTTACTTTGGCACTTGCTTACAAGATTGGTATCATCTAAGCTAGTGGTTCTGACAAGGACGTAGGTAAGGGGGGTTCACAGATTCAAACCCCCCCCCCATTACATGTCTGAAGCTTCAAATCCCCCACCCCCCACCCCGGCTGGGTTCCCAGCTGGCGGTCCCTTCTTCCCTTGCCTCCAGGGAGAAGAGACTGCCATCCCTGGCCTCCGGCCACGAGGAGCTGCTTTTATAAACACTGAGGCGGGGGCGGAACTTGGAGTTTGGGAAGAAATGGCCACGCCCCAGGGGTGGGTGGGGGCGTGGCCATGCCCCTGAACCGACCCTATAAAAAACTGGGCTCTGAATTTTTCAAGTATGCAGACCCCTTTTTTAACATAAAAAAGTCCAGTTCCATAGACCTCCACCTGATAGTAGTTGTACCATTAGCATTTTTATTAATGCCCTTGCTTACCATCTATTTGTACCATCTGTTCAGCAAACTGCTGGTCCCCTCCTGGGCATGGTGGGTGAGGGAATCTCGGATGCCATCTACAGTTGGGTTATGATGTTGCTACTGGATTTTTGTATTAGGTTATTTTTTGTTTCGTTTTGTATTGTTCGTTGGTTTTATTGGACACCACCCAGAGCCCTTTGGGGATGAACAGTATACTAAATTTAATACATCATCATCATCTGTTGATCTGGAACATTTTTTAGAAATGTGGCTTTGGCATCAGCTGCCATTACAACATAAGAATCTTCACTGTGGTACTGAAGATAAGCTGTGGCAGCTATTTTGTGGCTAGCTGTATTTCCTAGTTGCCACTGCTGCTTTATTCTTGGAAATAGAAATAAAAGGATCTTGAACTCTACCAGTTGGCAGATTAGCTGGGCAGGTGAATCACAGCCAGGACAGGTCTATGCCTCTCACTTTATAGAATCTGACATTTTTAACATCTCCTCAGGAACCTTTAGCTTCCCCTCCTCTTCTCTCATTGTAGTCTGCCTTGCCAAGGGCTGAGACTCCCCCCTGAGCCTCAAGGTCTCTCTTTCCCTGCTGGCGATCCCCAGCAGCCGCCTAGTCAGGGGAAGGGAGTTCACTACAAAACAAACCATCTCTGCTTGGCAATTGGATCCTTCCTAGCAGAAACCTAATCGGGGGGACAAGGCGTGTATGCTGCAAAACAAGCTGTTTCTTCCGAGCAACCGTAGAGATCACCTATTCGGAAGCAGTGCCCTCCTCCCCAATTTTTGTGATCCTCTCCAACCTTTTGGCGCTTGTTTTGCCCCAACTACCCAGTCTCAAAAGTACAGATGTAGCTGAAGAATCAAAAAACATTGTACTTGTACTTAAAGCATTGTTACAACATGTAAATGCATGGAGTAATATTTTTTTTAATTGTTCCCATGTAGGACCAACTCTTGGATGATTATGACCGCATGGGTAAAGATGTGGAACGTTATAGGAGCCAGGTAGAAGCAGGCAAAGCCATGTACAAAAAAATGCAGTCTGACTTGCAGAAAGAGCTGCAGTATTATTTTCAAGAAAATGCAAAGCTCACTTCTCTCCTGGAAGGTAAAGTTCCAAAATGTACTGTCAACAGGAACGTCTTACAAATACTTGCTGTGTTATGCCCATCATGGCTAATAGCAGAATATTACTTCCCTTCATTTGAAATTGGGCACATTATTCTCTCCCCCTCGCCCCCCAAGGTTAAAGAAGAACAGCTTCTCCCTAATTCCCCATGCTATGGCAAGAGTCAGTATATCCAGCCACTGGGGTTCCCCAGAATTACCTACCCTAGTAAAGTCTGTGTACCTAGTTTGATTGCTACTCCAGTCTGAGCCTTCTGAAATGAACAGGCTTACACTGGGGAAACTCACCTTTGCATTGCACTGGGCATTACTCAATCAACAGGAAGATGCTGCAGAATTTCCTTGTAGCCCTTTTTCTAGAGATGCCCACTGGAGACTGATCAGAAAGATGCAAAGCTTGGGCCACAAATCATTCAGACTCTTGGTGGACAGCAGCTGTGGCCTCACATGAGCACCTGATCCATTTTATTTTTTTTAAAATGTCTCCAGCTTTTTAGAGAAGCAGCCAAAGCTGATTTCTGTAAAATCTTGCACAGCAAATGAGGCGAGGACAATTCAAGTTCTCCTGAAAGCAGCAAGGGATTGGAAGGTCAAAGAGCAAAAAGTGAAAGATGGATGCAGTTTTAAATGCTGCCCTGAGCCCTTCTTGAGAAGGGCGGGATGCAAATAAAAATATAAATAACAAACAAAAAAATAAAAAAAGCCCATGTGGAACAAAATCACTTTCTTCAGCATTTTGAAAGCTCATTTCCATTTGTTTATTGAAACATTTATATCCCACTTTTCCTCACGGTTCAAATTTGCTTACAGTAACCATTAAAAACATTTTCAGTTAAATACTAAAAGTAAAATAGTAGACCCCCAAATGTCTTGCCCCTCTTCCCCATTAAAATATGCCTGCCAATCAAATCACTTCAAGAGCCCTGGCAAACAGGCAGCACCTCCTGAAGATATCTGGGGGGTAGGGGCCTTCTCACCTCTTCAGTGAGCCTGATCCCCAGAGCCGTGATGAAAAAGGCCCAGGTTCTGGGTGATGTCAAATTGGCTGCCCTAGGGGATGACATAGCCAACTCACAACTGCCTAGCAACTGACATTAGGTAAAAGGCAAAAGGAAAAAAGGAGTGACTGTCACCAAACTCATCCATGCGACGACCAGAAGAAACTGGCCTTAATGTGACCTTGGAAGGGTCTGGCCTTGATGGCTTGTCATTTTCTCTTTGTCGCCGCCCCCCTCCCCCCAGCATGCTGCTCTTGGAAGTAAACGTGCACATTTTGAAGTTGGGCAAGAGGGAGGCTTCACTCCGCTCAAACTTTCTAATAGAAATCAAGAAGCTTTACAGCAAATGCTTATTGCATCTGGGCCTAAAGGAGGAGAATAAGTGGGATGATGGCTATATGGGGGCTTTGCGAGTGGTAGAAGTCTAAGTACAAAGGATGCTGGGGGGGGAGGGGGCTGCCTTGTTGACAGTTTTGCCACCTAGCCTATTGAAAAGGGTGGCTGTTTTAGAGTGTTATTTTGTGATGGTTGCTATGTGGAACCATGATTTTTTAACAGGCTAGGTCGGAGGAATTGGTCACTAATTCAAAGCTTTCCTGGGTCTCTTTCATCATCCTTATTCATTGAAGCCTCTCTTTTTTTAATAGGCACCCAGTCATCTGTGGAACTAAATGAAAAAATCATTCACTTAAAAAACGAATTGAACAAAGCTCTAGGAGAGAATGTTTCTTTAAGAGAAGAAGTGGCTGCATTGTCAGAAGCTGGCCTGAAACCTGACCTAGAAATCTTGCACAAGGAGGTAAAAAAATAATATGCAACTAACAAAAGTGGAGTGTCAAAGCTGTTTCCTGTAATGGGGCTTTCTGTAGTCAAGCATATATTATTATCTGGAACACTTTTTTCAGATTTTAATGGTCCTAGCTCCAACGCACTCAGACTGGCATGCGTCTCGTACAGATGTAGTAAATACTTTAGGCAGCGCAAACCATTGCTGCCTCTTCAGTAGAATTCACATTCTTCTCTTCTTGAATATTGCTTTGTTGCAAATTGTTTTTAGTGAAGGAAAGGCAAACTGGATATTTACAGAGCAGAGAAGATTCAGGTGCTCCTGCCTTCTGAAAACAAGTGCTGCAAGGAAAAGGGGGGCTTCCTTTCAGGATGCGGGGACATGAAGGGGGAAAACCAAGAGTAACTGATGTGGGAGGTACTTGATGCGAAGAAAGCTGGATTCAAATCCTTCCTGAGCTGGGAAGCTCAATAAGCCCATCAGCATCTCTCTGCCTGACCTGCCTTAAAGTGTCAGTTTGAGTATTAAAAATATTAAGCTGGCTAACACGGTGTAGTGGCTAAGAGCAGCATGCTCTACTCTGGAGAATCAGGTTTAATTCCCCACTCTCCTACATGAAGCCTGCTGAGTGACTCTGACCCAGAGTCACTCTCAGACCCTCTCTCAGACCCACCTATCTTACAAGGAGCCTGTTGTAGAGGCTGGAAGGAACTGATAGTAAGCTGCTTTGAGACTTCTTAAGATACGAAAAAGCGGGGCATAAAAACAGCTCTTCTAATGTTTTCTCATTTTGATCTAAGCTCTTGGAGAAAGATGGGATCTGGTTGTGGTGGGTTTTCCGGGCTGTGTGGCCATGGTAACGTTTCACTTGCATCTGTGGATGGCATCTTCAGAGGTGTATCACAGAGGAAAGTCTGTTACACACTGTGTCTAGACACAGTGTGTAACAGACTTCTTTCTGTGATACACCTCTCTCTGTGATACACCTCTGAAGATGCCATCCACAGGTGCAAGCGAAACGTTAGGACCAAGATCTACCAGACCACGGCCACACAGCCCGGAAAACCCACCACAGCCAGTTGAATCCAGCCGTGAAAGCCTTCAGCAAAGATGGAATCTGTTTGTTCTTGCAAAGGGTATCCATTTCCAGCAAACACACTAACCTAATTTAAAAGGCCGCATATACTCTTTTCTTGTTCAGCTTTGAATGCATCTTTAACAGTAGCTGAAACACAAATTGCTATTTAAAATACGGGTTTGTCTCACCAACAGATTCTTGAAAAATCTCAGTCAATCGCTTCCCTGACCTCTGGAAAAGAAACTTTGCTGTCTCAAGTAGCTGAAAAAGAACAAAGGATCCTTGAAATGACCGCTGCACTAAAGTCCAAAGAGGATGTTGCAAATGCTGAAGCAGTGAGAAAAAACGATGAACTGGGGCAGGAGCTAGCCACTGTATGTGAAGAAAACAAACGGCTACAAGGCCAGATAGAAAGCTTATCTGGTGAAAACCTCAAACTCCATGCAAGTGTTAGTGAGATGGTGCAAGAGGTGGGTACATCTGTCTTCGGTTCTGTGTGGGTCATTGCCAGTCCGAGGGAAGGGGTGGGGGGAGAGGGTGTTTTGAAATGTGTGTCTGATAGATTGTAGGTCCATAGAAAAACTCCAAAATGTGCATAAGTGAGTCTAGTGACCCTGTTTAGTACTAAATGTGTGTTGGCTTTGCTGAATGTTTGAAGCTGTCCAGCAAGGTCCAGGAGCTGCAAGCAAAGGGCCTAGAATAGGAGAAGCTTCTCTGTATGGAAGAAGAGCTTCGCTATATCCATCAGAAACTGAGGCTGGGGAGATGAAAAGGGTGGCTATAGTTCAGCGACTTCAAGGCAGAGAAGAAGAAAGAAGTGTTCTGGCACAGAAAAGGGATGAGCTGAAGCAAATGCTGGAGACGATTGGAAGAGAGAAAGATCAAATTAAAGATGACGTAGACGAGACAGTGGCCATGTTAAAGTGAATAAAATTCATGGGCCATGAATTTTCAATAGCAAAACTTAAAGCTGAAGAAAAACACCAAAACATTCATAGTGCCAAAATACAATCTAAGCAACATTCCTGATGAGTCTAAAGACATGTAAAGAACAGATTTGCATTACTAAGTTCGATTGAACATGAACCAGAAGAACTATGTGTTGAAACCACACATATTGTCAAGGAAGAATTTGCAAAGACCCTTCCTGTAACCAAAAGAAATGAAAAGCCTTGATGGATGACTGAGGAAATGCTTGAAATTGCGGAAGATGCAGATGAAGCAGAAGTAAAAGGTAACAGAAATAGAACCACAAGTTAAAAGTGTTCCAATGACTGATATGTAGAGATAAAAAGCTATTATAATACCTAATTTAAAGAAACAGAAAAGAACAAAAAAGAATTAACAAGTCTGTTCCACAGGACCCAAGAAATCAAAGGAAAATTTAAAGCACAGTTATAGATGCTAAAATATCAACAAGGAAATACGTTAACGGAACAACAAAATAAATGAGAGGAACAGTACACTGAAGAACTATAACAAGAGTTGAAAGGGTAGCAGATTACTTCAAAGAATAACCTTTTGAGGAAAAGCCTGTTTCAGAAAGTGAAATGAAAGTTGCATTGAGAGCAATTGGGAGAAACAAATTACCAGGAGCAGATGGGATATCAACAGCATGATTTTCAGTCACAGAAATGGAGTCCATCGAAATTTGCACAAGATTATGCCGACAAAATGTAAAACAAAACCATGGCTTACAGTTTGCAAATCAACATTCCACCTCTGGAAAAGGAGACCTCAAATACTGCAGCAACTATCAGATCATTGTGTTAAACTTCTCACGCATGTAAATTTTACAAGAAGGATTGCTGCTGTACATGGGAAGAGAAATACCAAATGTTTGGGTTGGACTGGAAAAAAAGGAAGCGGCACTAGAGATCATACTGCAAACTTACAATGGTTACTGGATCATATGAGAAAATTTCAGAAGAAAATCAGATTGTGTTTCACAGATTACAGCAAGACTGGGATCATGGAAAGCTATGGGTCACTTTGAAAGACGTGGGTCTGCCACAACAGCTGATTGTTCTGATGCTCAATTTATAATCTGGACCAGAGGCTACTGTTTCAAAAGAATGTGAAGAAACACAGTGGTTTTCAATTGACAAGGGTATCAGACAAGGGTGCATTTTACTTTCTTATCTGTTCAATCTGTATGTAAAACATAGTGCAAGGAAAGATGGATTGGTTATATGGTGGAGTGAAAATTGGAAGAAGTAACATTAATAATTTGAGACATGCAGATGACACCACATTACTAGCAGAAAACAGTGAAGACTTTTAATAACATCTTCTGAAGGTCAAGCAGAAAGGACCCAAGCAGGATTGCAGCTGGACATCAAAAGGACAAAAGTAATGGCTACTAAGGAACTGCAATGCCCAATGCGTCACCTGCTTCCCCCCCCCCCCCCCATCCTCCTTTTGACTTCAAGACCATGGTGGCAACTGTGGCGTCATAAAGGGCACTTTCAAGGTTTCTAGAGTTTCCCTAAGACTACTGTCGGAATCCTAGTTTCAGCCTTAAAAGAGAAACACTCTTAAAGCATGTCCAAAGTAAGTGGGGCTCTTTTTGGTAGCTTCTGGGAGCCAAACACGACTCCTCTACAACAATATTTCAGCTGCCTTGGCCAAGTCAAGCTGAGAACTGTGCTCTTCCTTGGATCTGGACCCAACTTCTGCCACGGTGTAATACTGAGAAAATAAGTAGAGGAAACCTCTCCAGCATCATCTACTGAAGTCATCAGCCTGAGGAGCATATGGGTGTCCTATTTTAAGATTTTCCATGAAAGAAGATTTTAAGAAAAGGACCTCTCAGTTAATCCACGTGTTAATATTGATAGGCTTGCTACTGTATTATTTTCTGCCACTATTAGACTGATGGTTGCTTTATTCTTAAATTGTTTTCTCATTTTTATTTGATTTGGACTTCCTCTGGCAGCTATCTGGAGAAGTGGCTAAGTGCCATTTAAAATAGAAGGAAATAAAGTGCTTTCACTCTTCATACTGCCCAGTCTGAATGCCTTTGAGGGTAACACTGAGACCTGACTTGTACTGGAAATAAGTATAGAATAGTTTTGACCACATGTTTCTAAAATACAACTGAACAACTGTATTAATAGGAAGCAGAAGGATTGAAATGAAATAAGGCACACTAGCAAAACTGAAATCTTCACGTGGTAGTCATTTTGTCTTGCTGGGTGTTGTTTTGTAATCTACCTTAGAGAGAGATGCACTGACAGGCAAGATATGCTTTTTGAAAAATAACCATAACATTACAGGTTCAATTTTTAAGATTCAAAGAAAAATGCCTTACTTGATTTAGTGTTAAGCTAGTAATAGTTAAATAACTGTGTGCCTGTTTTTTACATTGAAAGGGTTTGGTGTTGCAAGAACAGCTCAATAATGCTGATGGTTCCCTCAAAGAATACCACGATATGGTAGAAAAACTGAGATGCCAAAATTCCCTGGCTTTGAAAGTAGAGGAGGAGCTCAACCAGACCATTGAGCAGCTGAAGCAAAAGGTAAGAGCTGACCTGTCATTTGCATAACAGCACTGTAAACACCCTCCATCATTCTCATTTGAAATGAGGTTCCAAAGGCAGGAGAACTCATTTTCCAGATGACTGTTTTACAACTATTTTCTTCTTGGGCGCAGAAAGGGCAGTTGATGTCCTGGCTGCCATTTCAGAATAGAAGTGCCAACTCTTGGGGGCCTGAACTTTCTTTTCATGTTTGTTCTTTTACTCCAAGGCTGTGGACACTCAGGCAGAGGTGGAGAAGCTGCTGGAGAAAACCAAATCTCAAGAGCAGCAGGTTATTCAGCAGGAGAGCTTGATAGTCGAGCAAGAGGAGCAGTTTCGGAAACGGGAAGCAGAACTTGGAGAAGAAATTACACAGCTGAAAGACAAGGCAAGAAAATGACAGCTGATTGTGATATGTTAGAAATTATTTAACTGGTTCTGAAATGCATGTAATACGCAAAACGCTACCTCATTAACTAAAATTGCCTCAGAAAAATATATTCACTTCATATTCCAAGTGTTTTAAAAATTGAAATAAGCCACTCTCTGGGCCCTGACCTGAAACACCACAGACAGAAAGACATTACAGATATTTCTCCACAGTTGGGCAAAGTCATCCAGGCTGGTTAGGTTATGCCTCCTACTGTTCAAACTAGGCTATTCAAAAAATGCTCTGCAAGCTCTACTGGGCTGTAGGGGACCATCCCTTCCAATCTGAATAGAGAGTCGCTAGTTACCTATCTCCTCAGAAATCTATTAATAGTCTAGCTTAGCAAAAATTATTACTTACAAATGGATTCTGGAAAGTCTTCTAAGACCATTGCAACTGAGTCTTTGGGATCTGGAGCAAAGAAGAAGAAGAAAATTGAGCAATCCTCTCACAAGATTTCTCCTAAACTGAAGTTAGATTCTCTGAGAGGACATCAAGTCTTGGTTTGGGAGGAATCCCCAGAGCGAGGGACCAGTAGCAGGATGGACTCTTTGGCTAGTCTGGAGTCTCTAGAACTAGTATCTAATCCCTTTGGCTCCACAGAGCCCAGTTCCCAGACTAACTCCTGTAAGATCAGCAACACTGGAAGCAGTGATCCAGAATGTGACTCTGGTCACGTGATGAACACCTACCCAACAGGAGACGGTCTTATTTCTGGGTCTGGTCTCTGGGAAGGAAAGTCACCAAGACAACCATGGCATAATGGTTAAAGTACTGTGTAAGGACAGCCTATGAGGCAAGACTATGTGCCATTCCTTTGGGAGTGACGGCCTGTTCAACTAGATCTGCAGACATTTCAGCTGCTTTCTCTATGAGGGCTCCTACTAGCAAGTTCTGTCATGCAGCCACCTGGTCCTGCTTCTGCACATTTGTGAGACATTATTGTTTGGACCAACAAGAGTCTGTGGAAGCAAAGTTTGGAAGGAGAGTGCTTCAGCAGGTCATCCAAGGGGATCTGCAATGTGGGATCCTTGCCTTACCCTTTTCAGAAATGTAACTAGACATGTTTTCCTGTAGTGGTGGGTCCATCTTTCTTAAGCCACCAAAGGTGGAAGACTGTGGTATGTAACCAGCCTGAATGACCAAGCCCCACTGTTGGAGAATGACGCATTGGACTTAGCCTTGAGGGCATATTTTCTTTCAGTGGAACGAGGTCATCCACATCCCACCCTAACGTCTTACAGTAGTGCTTGTTATGGGACTGTGAACTTAGGACCAGGGCAATCACCAGTGGGCACTTGGAGATTTCATGACATCTTATTTAACTTAAAATGGGTGTTTCTACTGAATGCTATATTAAGATACTACCTGTGACATGTAAATACCACATGCATGCAAGAAATGTGTCTGTGTGATAAAATCTGTGTAAGTACTTGTGTCCTCAGTGCACCTTTTGAACCTTGTACAACTTGATATCTGTCTTGGGCAAACTGGCTTATTTATATTGATGTATCCACACCTTGCATCCCTTGAATGCAGAGTTCTGGGAAGGGGGCTTATGTTCTAGAGAACTGTATATGTCATTCTGCAACAGGTATCGGCAGAAAAAAATTCTTTTAATTTTGCCTCGCTAGTTGGAACAGCTGACTGAAGAATTAAACTTAGAAATGGCTGAAAACAACCGCTTGCTGGCTGAACGGAAAGCCGAGGCCGAGAGAATGCAGCAACTTGGGACTCAGAATTCTCTGCTTCAGAAAGAAAGAGATGACATCCAGCAAGCAATGGAGGAAGTTAAAGCTGAGAACGACCAGCTTGGTGACAGGTTGCGTGAAAACACTGAGAAGGTATCCGAGGCTTGTAGCTTGTAGCTCAGTAGCAGGAATGTGCTATCTTTGTGGCTTGAATTGTAATGTCAGAGTACAATTAGGGTGGGAGCCTTTTTAATTCTGGCTGCTCAGGATAAGCATCTCTCTGAGCCCTAACCTGAAATACAACAGACAGAAGGACAACATAAATATTGTTTGTACTTTGCTTTCAAACTGTAGCTGTGATAGTTCTTGTCTTGGGGACACAGGTATCTGTGAGGCATTTTTCACAGAGACTTTGGCAGTCACCTTGGGGCCTTGAAGTTTCACGGCGTTTATTTAACTTAAAATGACTGTTTCTATTGAATGCTATGTTAAGATACTGCCTGTGAAATGTAAATACCATACGTGTGCAAGAAATGTATTTGTGATAAAATCTGTGTAGGTACTTATGAGCTCACCTTTTGAGTCTTGTAAAGCCATCTATTTTGGGCAAACTTTGACTTTACAGGTAGACTGCTCTGTGTGCCAGACAGTGTTCTGGAGAGGGGCTTACGCACTAGAGAACTTCGTTATTCACCCTTTCCTATAAGACTGCAACAAATATCAGCAGAGGGGTTTTTTCTTTTAATTTTGCCTCATCAGGTGGAACAGCTGGCAGAAAAATTAAGCTTACAAATGACTGAAAACAACCACTTGCTGAATGAACGGAAAGCCGAGGCCGAGAGCATGCAGAAACTTGGCACCCAGAATTCTCTGCTTCAAAAAGGAAGAGACGACCTCCAGCAAGCAATGGAGGAAGTGAAAGCTGAAAATGACCAGCTTCGTGGGAGGCTGCGTGAAAACACTGAGAAGGTATCTGAGGTGCTTAAGCATGTAGCTCATCAGCAGGAATGTGTTATCTTTGTGGCTTGAACAGCAATGCCAGAGGCAAATTAGACAAGTCGGTCCAGCCTCTGTCACTTGATCAACAGTGTGTCATGACAACTGAACTTCTGAACACAGTTTTAATGTATTCTAGGAAGTGTTTGCCTGAACAATGTGCCATAAAAGTAACTCTAGTTTAGAGTGGCTTTCTTTATTCAATCAAATTCAGAAATGCAGCAGCAAGGCTGCTGATGGATGCAAACTACCAGAATTGCCTCTTGCTTGTTTTAAAGACCTTTGCTTTCTTTCCTGTTTGTAATTCAAAGTGCCGGTTGTAGCTAACTTTAAAAAGTTGTGTGATTTGAGATCTGGGTGCTTGAAGGATCACCTGCTCCCATATAATCCATCAAGAATTTTGGAGGTCCTTTTTGGATAATCCCTCCACCATCAATGTGATAGGTGTCAATTCAGGAGAGTTCTCTCCTCCAGAATGGCTTTCCTGTTGCTGTATTCCTGGTATTCTCAATCACTTGGCCCTTCTGTTCATTCAGGCTTTGTTTGTTACCATTCTACTGATGGTGATACTGGCTTCTAATGCCTATGTTAAACCTCCTGAAATAGTGGTAATTTTATCTTGCTGGGTGTTATTATGACATAAATTGCCTTGGAAAGATACATTGAAAGACAAGATACACTTTTTTTAAAAAAATAGCTTTAACACTAAGGGTCCAATTTTAAAGATGCAGAGGAAGATGCCTTAGTTTATTAGTGTTAAGTCAGTAATATTTAAATAACTATGTGACTGTTTTTTTTTAATTGAAAGGGATTGGAGCTCCGAGAACAGCTCAATAATACTAATGGTTCCCTCGAAGAAAACAACGATACTGTAGAACTGAGACGCGAACACTCTCAGGTTTTAAAGACACAGGAGGGGCTCAGCCAGACCATTTTGCAGCTGAAGCAAGAGGTAAGAGCAGGCTTGCCATTTACATAACATTTATAAATGTCCTCAGTCATTCTTATTTGAACTGAAGCTCCAATGGCAGGAGAACTCTTTTCTCAGATGATGGTTTTACAGTTATTTTCTTACTGGGTGCACAAAAGGCGACTGACATCTGAGCTACTGTTTCTGGATAGAGGTGCCACTTCTTGGGGGCCTGAACTTCCTTTCCATGTTTCTCCTTTTACTCCAAGGTTGTGGAAACTCAGGCAGAGGTGGAAAAGCTGCTGGAGAAAACAAGATCTCAAGAGCAGCTGGTTATTCAGCAAGATAACTTGATTGTCGAGCGAGAGGGGCATCTTCGGAAACCGGAAGCAGAACTTGGAGAAGAAATTACTCAGCTGAAGGAGAAGGTAAGAAAATGACTGACACAGGTGGCTGTGGTATGTTAATAATTTTATTTGTTGTCCTGAAATGCGTGTAATTCAGAAAACACTACCCAGAACGCTAACTAAAATGTTTTCAGAACAATATGTTCACTTCATATTCCAAAATTGAAATATGTAAGTACTGGTGAGCATGATCCTGTGAAATTTCATGGTGCATTCTTCATTCAATTTCATCTAATTTCCTTTTGACTGCAAAGAGCACTTTACCTTTCAAATTCTGTATAGCTTGATTTGTGCAAATAGTTTATTCAAGAAAATCCATTAACAGTAGTTGAAAAACAGTGGCATCCTTTAAACACGTTTACATTCTTTAGAGCTTTACTGATAAAACAAATTTAACTTAATAACCTATTATTCATCAACCATTATATCTGTAGCCACTGTTCTCCAATAAGGGGGTATACGGAGCAGAAACCAGATTTTTCAGGCAGCATTTGCAGAGGCAGAGGCAATTGGTATTATTCTTCCTGCACTGAAACAATCAAAATCACTTTGGATTTGGGTGGGCCCCTTTTAAATTCTGGCTATTCAGAATAAGCCATTCTCTGGACCCTGACCTGAGACACCGCAGTCAGAGAGACAATATAAATGTTTTCATACTTTGCTTTCAAACTATGACTAATGCAGGTCTTAACTTGAAGACACAGGTGTCTGTGAGGCATTTTTCACAGAGGCTCATTCCGCACATGCAGAATAATGCACTTTCAAACTGCTTTCAGTGCGCTTTGAAGCTGTGCAGAATAGCAAAATCCACTTGCAAACAGTTGTGAAAGTGGTTTGAAAACACATTATTTTGCGTGTGCGGAAGGGGCCAGAGACTTCGGCAGTCACCAGTGGTGGCTTGAAGTTTCATTACATATATTTAACTTTAAAAGGCTATTTCTACTGAATGCTGTGTTAAGATACCACGTGTGAAATGTAAATGCGACATGCATGCAAGAAATGTTTTTGTGTAATAAAAATCTGTGTAAGTACTTATGTCCTCAGCTCAGCTTTCGAGGCTTATAAAACAATTTATATCCATCTTGATCAAACTTTGGCTTTATGTGTAAACCGTCCTGTGTGCCGGGCACTGTTCTGGAGAGAGGCTTGTGTGCTAGAGAGTTTTTATTATTTTCTCTTTCCTATAAGACTGCAACAAATATCAGCAGAGGGGTTTTTTCTTTTAATTTTGCCTCACTAGGTGGAACAGCTGGCAGAAAAATTAAGCTTACAAATCACTGAAGACAACCACTTGCTGGATGAACGGAAAGCAGAGGCCGCGAGCATGCAGCAACTTGGGATGCAGAATTCTCTGCTTCAAAAAGAAAGAGACGACCTCCAGCAAGCAATGGAGGAAGTGAAAGCTGAAAATGACCAGCTTCGTGGCAGGTTGCGTGAAAACACTGAGAAGGTATCTGAGGGGCTTAAGTGTGTAGCTTCATAGCAGGAATGTGCTATCTTTGTGGCTTGTACGACAATGCCAGAGGCCAATTAGACTACCTGGTGCAGCTTGATCTACAGTGTGTTATGAGAACTGAAATTCTGAAAGCAGTTTTAATGTAGTTCTAGGAAATGTTTGTCTAAGCAAAATACATATTCTGGTGATGGGGCTGGGCTTCTTGATGGTAGTAAGCCTGCTGAGAGAGCTTCTACTTGGCTAGGCCTTGTCTGTATCTATGCTTCTAGAAGAAGAGGAGTAGTAGTTTGGATTTATATCCCCCCTTTCTCTCCTGAAAGGAGACTCAAAGGAGCTTATAATCATCTTTCCCTTCTTCCCCCCCCCCCCCCACCACAAACACCCTGTGAGGTGAGTGGGGCTGAGAAAGCTCAGAAGAACTGTGACTAGGCTAAGGTCACCCAGCTGGCATGTGTTGAAGTGCACAAGCTAATCTAGTCCACCAGATCAGCCTCCACAGCTCAAGTGGCAGAGCGGGGAATCGAACCCGGTTCTCCAGATTAGAGTGCATCTGTTCTTAACCACTACACTACACTGGTCCTAGAGTAGTGCTAACCTCCTGAAGTGCCAAAGCTTTGTAGGGAAGACTACCAGTATACACATTCAGCTTTCACTATGTTGAAGTAAGACTAGGGTCATATTCAGATATGCCAATGCAGCATTAAGCTTGAACGCTTGCTCCGTCCCTTTCTCCTCCCTTCTCATTCCATGTACGATGTAGGAATCCTGTTTTAAAAGTAACTCTAGTTCAGAGTGGCCTTCTTTATTCAGTCAAATACAAAAGTACAACAGCAAGGCTGCTGGTGGATGCAAACTACCAGAATTGCCACTTGCTTGTTATAAAGACCTTTCCTTTCTTTCCCATTTGTAATTCAAAGTGCTGGTTGTAACTAACTTTTAAAAGTTATGTGATTTGACGCCTGGATGTTTAAAGGGATTTTCTTAACTGGATGCAGAAAAGGCGACTGATGTCTGAGTTACCGTTTCTGGATAGAGGTGCCACTTCTTGGGGGCCTGAACTTCCTTTCCATGTTTCTCCTTTTACTCCAAGGTTGTGGAAATTCAGGCAGAAGTGGAAAAGCTGCTGGAGAAAACAAGATCTCAAGAGCAGCTGGTTATTCAACAAGAGAGCTTAATTGTCGAGCAAGAGGGGCAGCTTCGGAAACAAGAAGCAGAACTTGGAGAAGAAATGACACAACTGAAGGAGAAGGTAAGAAAATGACAGACACACAGGTGGCTGTGATATGTTAATAATTATTTGTTCTGAAATGCTTGTAATTCACAAAACACTACCCAAAACGCTAACTAAAATGTTTTCAGAACAATATGTTCACTTCATATTCGAAAATTGAAATATGTAAGTTCTGGTGAGCATGATCCTGCAAAATTTTCATGGTGCATTCTTGATTCAGTTTCATCTAATTTCCTCTTGGCTGCAAAGAGCACTTTACCTTTCATATTCTATATAGCTTGCTTTGTGCAACATCCATTACATCTGTAGCCACTGTTCTCCAATAAGGGGGTATACGGAGCAGAAACCAGATTTTTCAGGCAGCATTTGCAGAGGCAATTGGTGGGATTCTTCCTGCTTTGGAACGATCAAAATCGCTTTGAATTTGGGTGGGCACCTTTTGAATTCTGGCTATTCAGAATATGCTATTCTCTGAGCCCTGACCTGAAACACCACAGTCAAAGACTGCTCTGTGTGCCGAGCACTGTTCTGGAGAGAGGCTTACATGCTAAAGAGTTTTTATTATTCTCTCTTTCCTATAAGACTGCAACAAATATCAGCAGAGAGATTTTTTCTTGTAATTTTGCCTCACTAGGTGGAACAGCTGACAGAAAGATTAAGCTTACAAATCGCTGAAGCCAACCACTTGCTGGATGAACGGAAAGCCGAGGCCGCGAGCATGCAGCAACTTGGGATGCAGAATTCTCTGCTTCAGAAAGAGAGAGACGACCTTCAGCAAGCAATGGAGGAAGTGAAAGCTGAAAATGACCAGCTTCGTGGCAGGTTGCGTGAAAACACTGAGAAGGTATCTGAGGGGCTTATGCATGTCGCTTAATATCAGGAATGTGCTTTCTTTGTGTGGCTTGAACTGTAATGCCAGAGGCCAATTAGACTACCTGGTCCAGCTTCTGTCGCTTGGTCAACAGTGTCCTATGACAACTGAACTTCTGGACGCAGTTTTAATGTGTTCCAGGAAGTGCTTGTCTAAACCAAGTGCCATAGTCTTGCGATGAGGCTGGATTTCTTGACACCAATAAGCCTGCTAAGAGAACTTCTGCTTGGCTAAACGAGGACCTTGTTTGTATCTCTGCTTGTAGAGTTGAGCTCACTTCCTGAAGGGCCTGAGCTTTCTTGGAAAGACTCTTGCAGTAGAAGCACTCAGCTCTCAGTATGTTGAAGTAAGACTAGGGTCAC
Source organism: Sphaerodactylus townsendi (assembly GCF_021028975.2). NCBI lineage: Eukaryota > Metazoa > Chordata > Lepidosauria > Squamata > Sphaerodactylidae > Sphaerodactylus > Sphaerodactylus townsendi. The sequence continues at coordinate 67,568,636 of NC_059434.1, forward strand.
ATTCAGATATGCCAACTGAGAATGTCATGCTTGAACGCTTGCTTTGCCCCTTTCTGTTCCCGTCTCATGCCAAGTATGTTGTTGGAATCCTGTTTTGAAAGTCACTCCAGTTCAGAGTGACCATCTTTGTTTAGTCAATACAATAAAGCAACGGTGAGGCCATGGATGAATACAAACCACCAGAACAGTGTCTTGCCTGTTTTAAAGACCTTTCCTTGGTTTCCCATTTGTAATTCAAAGTGTAGGTTGTAGTTTGCTTTAAAAGATTATGTAGTTTGAGACGAGGGTGCGTGGAAGGCCACCTGCACCCATATAATCCTTCAGGAACTTTGGAGGTCCTTTTTGGATACACCCTCCTGTTTCTACTGAATGCTATGTTAAGGGTGTCTTATATATTCAGTAATATTAATTATAAGACCTTCTTGTTCATTTAGGCTTTCTTAGTCCATGAGGATTTTTCTTTCCATTAGACTGTTGGTGGTACTGGCTTCTAAACCTGTGTTAAACCTCCTGAAATGGTGGTTACTTTGTCTTACTGGGTGTTGTTATGTTATAAGCTGCCCTGGAAGATTCATTGAAAGGCAAGATACGCTTTAAAAATACAGCTTTTGCACCAAGGGTCCAATTTTTAAGATTTAGTGTTAAGTGTTTAATGTTAAGCAGGTAATAGTTTAGTTTAATTGTGTGATTGTTTTTTTACATTGAAAGGGTTTGGAGCTCCGAGAACAGCTCAATAATACTAATGGTTCCCTCGGAGAAAACCACAATGCTGTTGAAGAACTGAAATGTGAAAACTCTCAGTCTTTGAAAACACAGGAGGAGCTCAACCAGACCATTGAGCAGCTGACACAAAAGGTAAGAGCTCGCTTGCCATTTGCATAACAGCATTTATAAACATCCTCAGTCATTCTCATTTGAACTGAAGCTTCAAAGACAGGATAACTCTTTCCTCAGATGACTTTTCTACTGCTATTTTCCTATTGGGTGCACAAGTGATGCTCTAGCTTCCAGTTCAATACAGAAGTGCCAACTCTTGGGGGCCTGGACATTCTTTTCATGTTTGTTCTTTTACCCCAAGGCTGTGGACACCCAAGCAGAGGTGGAGAAGCTCCTGGAGAAAACAAGATCTCAAGAGCAGCTGGTTATTCAGCAGGAGAGCTTGATAGTCGAGCGAGAGGAGCAGCTTCGGAAACGAGAAGCAGAACTTGGAGAAGAAATTACACAGCTGAAAGAGAAGGTGAGAAAATGACTGGCGGGTGACTGGGGTGTTAACCTTTTCAAGTGATTCTGAAATTCTAGCTGGAGTTCCAGAACTGAGAGAGAAAGAGTGGATCCCCACAGGAAACAGGAAGGAGAATTCTTGTTTCTGTCTCCCTGGAAAAGTGGCAGGAATCACTTTGACTGTATATGTGCCCTGCAACCCTTGAGTGCAGAGTTCTGCAGAGGGGCTTATTTGCTTGAGACATTTCGTCATTCATTATTTCCCATGAGACTGCAACAAATATTCGTGGATTTTATCACACAAGTACAAAGAAAAGAAAAATATTTGTATTGTATCTCTGTCCTTCCAGGTCAGGGCGCAGAGAGCTGCTTATTCGAAACAGACAGAATTCAAGATAAGCCTCCACAGCTCAAGTGGCAGAGCAGGGAATCAAACCCGGTTCCTCCAGATAAGAGTACACCTGGTCTTAACCGCTCCACCACTGCCACTCCTGGCTCCAGAGCCTGGTGGAAGCTAACTACACTTGGCCCCATCCCCAGGGACATCGCAGTTCACCTCCTCCCCCATGCACTGGTGTCCCCTTGGATGTCAGCGTAGCTTCGTGGGGGTGCCATCTTCCGGGTTTCACCATCGTGGAGCTGTGGATCACACGGATGAGGGTGTCTTTGCTCTTTCTGCTGGTGGAGGTGCCCCTTGGGCTGTCAGAGGGGCAAACACTTTGGCATGAGCTCACGCTGCACCCATTTGGATTCGATGCAACTGTTTGCCAATTATAGTTAAGGGGGTTTTCTTCTGCACATAGCAAGCTATAGAGAAGTTGAAAGGCGAATGTTTGGTGGCCAAAAGGAAATGAGATAAAACAGGGGGAAGAATGCACTATGAAAATTTTGCAGGATTGCATGGACCAGTACTCCCATATTTCAATTTTTAAAACATTTGTCTGGAACAGGAAGTGAACATATTGTTGGGAGGGAATTTGACTTACAGAGGTAGTGCTGTGATTTCCATATATTTCAGCACTACTTAAATAAAACTTTTAACATATCACAGTCACGATATGTGCCCTGCAACCCTTGAGTGCAGAGTTCTGCAGAGGGGCTTACTTGCTTGAGACATTTCGTCATTCATTATTTCCCATGAGACTGCAACAAATATTAGCGGAAGGATTTTTTGTTCTTGTAATTTTGCCTCGCTAGTTGGAACAGCTGACTGAAGAATTAAGCTTACAAATGGCTGAAAACAACCTTTCACAGGATGAACGGAAAGTCGAGGCAGCGAGCATGCAGCAACTTGGGATGCAAAATTCTCTTCTTCAAAAAGAAAGAGACAGCCTCCAGCAAGCAATGGAGGAAGTGAAAGCTGAAAATGACCAGCTTCGTGGCAGGTTACGTGAAAACACTGAGAAGGTATCTGAGGGGCTTAAGCATGTAGCTTAACAGCAGGAATGGGCTATCTTTGGCTCAAACTATAATACCAGAGGCCAGTTAGACTACCTGGTCCAGCCTCTGTCGCTTGATCAACATTGTCTTATGAAAATTGAATTTCTGGAACCAATTTTAATTTGTTCCAGAAAGCACTTTTCCAACCAAGCACCATAGTCTTAATATGGGGCTGAACTTCTTGATGGTAGTAAACCTGTTCACAAAGTTTCCACTTGGCTAGATAGCTTGTTTATCTCATCTTCAAGAGTAGAGCTAACTTTCCAAAATGCCAAAGCTTCCTAGCGAAGGCTCTTCCAGCTTACTCCTTCAGCTCTTGCTATGTTGCAGTGAAACTAGGATGGGGCCCTTTAATGCTAAGGGTCGAATTTTTAAGATTGAAAGTAGAACACCTTACTTTAGTGTTAAGCCAGTAACAGTTAAATAACTGTGTGGCTGTTTTCTTACATTGGAAGGGTTTGGTGTTGCAAGAACAGCTCAATAGTGCTGATGGTTCCCTCAAAGAATACCATGATATGGTAGAAAAACTGAGATGCCAAAATTCCCTGGCTTTGAAAACAGAGGAGGAGCTCAACCAGACCATTGAGAAGCTGAAGCAAAAGGTAAGAGCTGACCTGCCATTTATATAACAGCACTGTAAACACCCTCCATCATTCTCATTTGAAATGAGGTTCCAAAGGCAGGAGAACTCTTTCCCCAGATGACTGTTCTTCTGCTATTTTCCTATTGGGTGCAGAAAAGACAAGTGATGCCCTAGCTTCCAATTCAAGACAGAAGTGCCGACTCTTGGGGGCCTGAACTTTCTTTTGATCTTTGTTCTTTTATCCCAAGGTTGTGGACACTCAAGCAGAGGTGGAGAAGTTGCTGGAGAAAACAAGAACTCAAGAGCAGCTGGTTATTCAGCAGGAGACCTTGATAGTCGAGCGAGAGGAGCAGCTTCGGAAACGAGAAGCAGAACTTGGAGAAGAAATGACACAACTGAAGGAAAAGGTGAGAAAATGACCGACAGGTGACTGTGGTGTTAACCTTTTTCAGGTGATTCTGAAATGCTAGCTGGAGTTCCAGAACTGAGAGAGAAAGAGTGGATCCCCACAGGAAACAGGAAGGAGAATTCTTGTTTCTGTCTCCCTGGAAAAGTGGCAGGAATTACCCAAACAATGCCTTTCTTAGCTCAGAGGTGAAGGACCCTTCATGTGTAAGTAACCAATGGTTGTTTCCTGTTTGCGGTAAGGTTGTGGACACCCAAGCAGAGATGATGAAGCTGCTGGAGAAAACCAGATTTCAAGAGCAGCAGGCTACTCGGCAGGAGAGCTTGATTGTCGACCGGGAGCAGCAGCTTCGGAAACGAGAAGCAGAACTTGGAGAAGAAATTACACAATGGAAAGAGAAGGTAAGAAAATGACCGGCAGGTGACTGTGATATGTTAAAAGTTTTGTTTAAGTAGTGCTGAAATATATGCAATTCACAGGGTTTGATTCCCTGCTCTGCCACTTGAGCTGTGGAGGCTTATCTGAGGAATTCAGATTAGCCTGTGCACTCCAACACACACCAGCTGGGTGACCTTGGGCTAGTCACTGTTCTTCTGAGTTCTTTCAGCCCCACCTACCTCACAGTGTGTTTGTTGTGGGAAGAGGAAGGGAAAGGAGTTTGTAAGCCCCTTTGAGTCTCCTTTCAGAAGAGAAAGGGGGGATATAAATCCAAAGCAGTGGGATATAAAGCAGTGGCGTAGGAGGTTAAGAGCTCGTGTATCTAATCTGGAGGAACCAGGTTTGATTCCCCGCTCTGCCGCCTGAGCTGTGGAGGCTTATCTGGGGAATTCAGATTAGCCTGGACACTCCCACACACGCCAGCTGGGTGACCTTGGGCTAGTCACAGCTTCTCGGAGCTCTCTCAGTCCCACCTACTTCACAGGGTGTTTGTTGTGAGGGGGGAAGGGCAAGGAGATTGTCAGCCCCTTTGAGTCTCCTGCAGGAGAGAAAGGGGGGATATAAATCCAAACTCTCCTCTTCTTCTTCTTCTTCTTCTTCTTCTTCTTGGAGTTATGCTGGCCAAAAAGGTGATGTAACTCCACTGAGTCCTATGCTGGGCTTTCCAGGTGGCTGGGGACTTTGTTTGTTTGTTTTTGCTGCCTCCCTGCGCCACCTGGAAGCCCTCAGAAGGTGACATGGCAGCATCACCATCCCCAGCCACCAGAACCCTGTAGATTGAACTGCCCAAAACATTTCCATCCTTGAAGTCACAGGCTTCTGTGGGGCATTTTTCACAGATACTTTGGTAATCACCAGTGGAGGAATGAGGTTTCATAACATCTTATTTAACATAAAATTGGTGTTTCTATCCTATGCTGTATTAAAATACCATGGGTGAAATGTTAAATCACAGGCAACAAATGTAAAAACCACATGCATGGGAGATATGTTCTGGTGGGATAAAGTCTATACACCTCAGCTCACCTAGTGAGTCTTGTAAAAGTATTGATACCCACGTTGGACAAACTTTGGCTTTATATGTAAACTGCTCTGTGTATCTTGTAACACTTGGGTGCAGAGTTCTGGGAAGGGGCTTACGAGCTAGAGAACTTTGCTGTTCTCTCTTTCACACAGGACTGCAACAAACGTTAGCAGAAAGGTTTTATTCTTGTAATTTTGCCTCACTAGGTGGAACAGCTGACAGAAAGATTAAGCTTTCAAATGGCTGAAAACAACCACTTGCTGGATGAACGGAAAGCCAAGGTCGAGAGCACGCAGCAACTTGGGATGCAGAATTCTCTGCTTCAGAAAGAAAGCGATGACATCCAGCAAGCAATGGAGGAAGTAAAAGCTGAAAATGACCAGCTTCGTGGCAGGTTACGGGAAAACACTGAGAAGGTATCTGAAACACTTATTCATGTAGCTTAACAGCAGGAATGTATTATATTTATGGCTTGAACTGTAATGCCAGAGGCCAATTAGACAAGACAGCCCATCCTGTGTCGCACAGTGTGTTATGACAACTGAACTTCTGGTCGCAGTTTTAATGTTCCAGGAAGCACTTTTCTAAACCAAGTACCATATTCTTGCGATGGTGCTGGACTTCTTGATGGAAGTGAGCCTGTTGAGAGCTTCCACTTGGCTAGGCCAGTGCCTTGTCTGTATCACAGCTTCGAAAATAGGGCTAACTTTCCAAAATGCCAAAGCTTTCTAGGGAAAACTCTGCCAGTAGATGCATTTAGTTCGCACTATGTTGCCTAGAGACTGAGATGGGCCCCTTTTTTAAGACTGAAACAAGAATGCCTTACTTGACTTAGTTTTACACCAGTAGTAGTTAAATAACTTTGTGGGTGTTTTGTTTTACATTGAAAGGGTTTGGAGTTGCAAGAACAGCTCAATAGTGCTGATGGTTCCCTCAAAGAATACCATGATATGGTAGAAAAACTGAGATGCCAAAATTCCCTGGCTTTGAAAACAGAGGAGGAGCTCAACCAGACCATTGAGCAGCTGAAGCAAAAGGTAAGAGCTGACCTGCCATTTACATAGCATTATAAACACCCTCCATCATTCTGATTTGAAATGAGGTTCCAAAGGCAGGAGAACTCATTTCCCAGATGACTATTCTACAACTATTTTCTTCTTGGGCGCAGAAAGAGCAATTGATGTCCAGGCTGCCATTACAGAATAGAAGTGCGTTCTTGAGGGCCTGAACTTTCTTTTCATCTTTCTCCTTTTACTCCAAGGTTGTGGACACTCAAGCAGAGGTGGAGAAGCTGCTGGAGAAAACAAGATCTCAAGAGCAGCAGGTTATTCAGCAAGAGAACTTGATAGTCTCACAAGAGGAGCAGCTTCGGAAACGGGAAGCAGAACTTGGAGAAGAAATGGCACAGCTGAAGGAAAAGGTATGAAAATGATTGACAGGTGGCTGTGATATGTTAACCTTTTTTAAGTGATTCTGAAACGCTAGCTGGAGTTTCAGAACTGAGAGAGAAAGGATGGCTCACCATAGGAAGAAGAAATTTTGTGCCTGCCTGCCTGGAAAGTGACTGGCACAGAAATAAAACGGAGCCGCAAAAGTCCTGGCATGTTGCACATTGTCTGCTTCAACTAGTTCATTGTCCTTTTAAATACATATTCTGCATTTTTAGTTCTCCAAAACAAATGCAGAACTGCAGAAGGATTTGCACGAACTGAGAGAGCAACTGGCAAAAGCCACTGAAGAAAAAACACCAGAGGACAAAGAACGAGAAGACCTTGAAATACTTCAAGCAAAAGTCTCAAAAATAGAGGTGAATAGCATTTACATGCATTCGTTAATCCTATTTTTATGACCCGGAAGTGCATTTAAGGGCTAGAGAGTAGGGGTGAGCACAGTTTTTTCCCTTAATAAATTTCTCGTTTTTAAAAACTAAAAAAAATTGTAAAGGCAAATCAATTTAGTCAACTTTTTACTGAAATTCGTCAGGCTTAAAAACCCAAACCTGGAATTTACCAGTTCTCCCCACCTTGGGTACTCAAGTCCACAGTGGCAGTGGGGAGAACTGGTAAATCTTGGGTTTTAAAACCCCAAACCCCTATTAGAGATTATTTGTTTTGAATTATCCATTTATTCCAGGAGACAGCTGCTTATTGATGCCCATTTCAATTCTCTTTGGTATGATTCTGAGAAGAGGGTTGACGTTTCTGTGCCGTTTCTAGATCTAGTCTTCTGATTGTTTATTTTAACCATTTACACAACTTCTGAGCTAGCGATCGAATGCTTTCTTTGCAGCCGCATCCACTTGCTTCTCCAGCGATGAAGCTGGATCCAGAATTGCCCTAGCCTTTGTGAGTGGTCCGAGGGGGCTGCTTGTTCCTTTTTACCAGTAGACCAGCTGGCCGCATCCAGCCCAATATTTGTAACTGAGGACCTTATTCTACTTCTTTTGTTTCAGGAGGCGCTGCAGAAATTTCCAGCGATAGAACAGAGATATGAATATCTTGGAAGAGTTGCTTGGAATCTGATGACTGAAGTTAACAGCGAAAAAGAACTAGTGACAAAAGTTCTTAAAGATGTTTCCCACGAGAAGGCAAAACAGATCAGAAGGCTCCAAATGGAACACGAGATAGTAAGCAACGGTCTCCAGAAACTGCTGAACAAAACACAGGTACCGGTTTTTGACACTTCGTGTATGTTCTGTAACATTCTTCACTATGTACAATATAAACTTGAAGGTTGGTTGCGTAATGCACAGAATTGTAGCTGCTCCCAAACTGTTGGTTCTTGCTTTCTTCCTTTCCGCATTTGCCTGCCTGCCCCTGGAAGCCTTCTGCAGGTGCATGTGTGTTTTCCAGAGGACTCAGTGTGTTTTCCTGAGGCCCGTTTCAGTTTATTTTATTTTTATTTTATTTATACCCCACCCCTTCCTGGCCGAGGTCAGGCTCAGGGCAGCAGTGGTATGAGAAACTCCCAAATGAAACGTAAAACCTGTCTCTCTTTCTCTCCGAATGTTTATGGCCAAAATCAAGTCCTGGTGAAATAGTCCTTGACACAAGACACAATCTCCACTTCCCTTTTATGTGGTTGCTACTAGTGTGATCCTGTTTCCTGAGCCATCAGCTTTTGTTCTGTCTTGTGTGTGTGTGGTGTTCTTCCTTTATTGCACTTAATCGATACGGGCTTGTAATATCCCTGTTAGAAAATTCTAAAAAGCCTATTATAATTGCTGGTGTGGGCAAGGGGTGGGAGGAAAGTCAGTGATTTGTCTTTTTCTTTACACCAATTCAGATAAACAGCCTTCCCTAAACTTTTTGTTCTTGAGGCCTCAAAATCAGCACTTGACTAAATGCCATTCCCACATTCCTGGTAACCCCTTTTCCATTTCTTACAGTTCCTTTCACTCCGACTGTGCAAGAGGGAGAAGGAATACTACAGCAGCATCAGCAGCTACACCATGGAGCTGCTTGGAGAGAGGAGAAAACAACACGAGCTGCTCACTCAGATTCAAAGCCTGAAGGAGCCTTGCCGTAACTCGCATGCAGCTGTATCTCAGCAGCTCTACCTCCCTGAACTGAGCCAGAACCTGGATTTCCATGTAGAGGTAATATTTTGATGGAACTCCCCGGAGACCTTAAGCTCTTATGTTGAGATGGCCCCTTAAGTTAGAAAATGTGACTTAAGGGTCCTAAGCAATGCAAGTGTCCTGAGCAGAGACTCTGCAGTAAAAAACAAATTAAGTAGGTTGACAACTATAGATGGTGGAGTGCTCAGCTTCTGGATTTCCCTTAAGGCCGTGGTGGCGAACCTTTGGCACTCCAGATGTTATGGACTACAATTCCCATCAGCTCCTGCCAGCATGGCCAATTGGAGCTGATGGGAATTATAGTCCATAACATCTGGAGTGCCAAAGGTTCGCCACCACGGCCTTAAGGAATGTGATTCAGTCATGTTGTTCTTGTTGAGTTTGGCTTGGATCCCATAGATCATGTCTGTTGACTGTGTCTCTGCACAAAACTCTTCTCCAGCTGGATTCGGGGAGTGTTAAGTGTCACATTCCTACACTGGGGATGTGTTGCCTCACATGTACATTGCATGCTTGAATGGTTGTAAGAAGCACGCTTCCTCTTCCTGCTATCACACCAACACATAAAACTCAGACTCTTGGTAAACCAGGACCTTGGGGAGCCCTGGTAAGGCTACCTCTGAGTACATGCAAAGAGCAGAACTTCCAGCTGAGTTAGCTCTTTCCACAAATGCATGTCCTTTTGGGAGAGGATTTCCTCCCACAGTCTGCTTTCTGAAACGTAAAGAAACTTTACTGCAAAATATTACGCTGCAGCACAGATAGAGAAAATAACCATCATAGTAAAAGATACAGAGTTAAGAAGATAAAAATAAAACCACGTATCTCACTTAATTGCATCCTGCTACTTAACCTTCAGGTGGGTTGAGCATATTTCCTGCTATTCCCACATCAAGGAAGGGTTTCCAGATGTCAGAACAGAGGTGACCCTTTCCCCTCTGCTCATTTCTCATACTGCATCATATCTCTTCTCATTTTGCTCCCCCTCTTTGCTCTCAAAGGAAAAGTTCATCTTTTAACCTTTTGCCCCTCACAATCAAGAAATCAATTTCACATGGGCTCTTCTTTTGCCATGGTCTTCATGGCACATAGCATCTCAGGGGTTTTTTTAATGCTTATCAGTCACCCTCCCTTTGGCTGCTGTGTCAAATGGTGAACTCTCAGTTCCTCCCCCAACCTTTGGGGAAATAAACCATCTGCCAAGGCTCAGAAAGCCCTGATTTTACCAGTAAAGATACCCCAGGAACAGCATGAGGGAAGTCAAAGGAGTTGCAGGAATGGGGAATTGGTTCTCTTTTCCTTAGCCAAAAGTTCCTGGTGGATCCAACCTTCTGTGTCCCCATAACATTTTGTATTAACATGGTGAAACGCGGTACTTTGACAGCACCAGCTATATTGAAAATTGAGAATTTAGGCTGGGATCCAGAGAATCATGGTGTTCATTCCATGTATGCAAGGTAGTTTGGCGCTTCTTTCTCAATCAGCCAGTGTGGAAACAGCCAGCATGGTGTAGTGGTTAAGAGTGGCCAACTCTATAACCTGCTGAACTGAATTTGTTTCCCTGCTTCTACACATGAAGCCTACTGGATGACCTTGGGCCAGTCACAGTTCTCTCAGAACTCTCCCAGCCCACATGGAGGGGGGCAATGGCAAACCACCTCTATTTGATTTGATTGCCAAAGCAGTCGTGAACTATGGAGGTGGAGTGCAAGAAAGGTGAAATGTATATTTGGCAACTGTCAAAATGCTGAGAAATGGGGTTGGAAGTCTGCTATGTATTTATTTATTTATTTATTTATTTATTTATATATTCGGTTTATAAACCGCCCTCCCCCTAAGGGCTCAGTCATTGTACACAGTCATTGGAATCATTATCAGTGTTGTAACAAGTGTAGCTTTCAGACTTTTTACCAAACCATGAGTACCAGAAGCTTGAATTTTAAAAAGGGCAAATAGGTACATGAAAGACTAGAAACAAAATTCCTTACTAGATTCTGTGTCGCTTTGTATGCAAAAAAGGAATGCCAAGGCTCACTTGAGTGTGTGACCATTAACAGCTTTCTTTTCTCCTGATGCAGCAAATCTGGAAAGATGTGTCACAAATGGAGGAAGAAATTTGCAGTATAGAAGCGATGTTGCAGAAACTGGAGAACGAGGGCAGAAAAATGGAAAGGCATTCAGTTCCTTTCGACGTGCAAGACTTTGAGACGACAGTGAAGCGAGACAACGAGAGGCTGTTCCCCGTGGGCCAGTTCTTGAAACCCAAACCTCGGCCTCTCATTGAAGCTAAAGAGGAACTGGAGTCCAAAAATAAAAATTACTGCAAAGAAACTGAGGCTTCTCTGAAGGCATGCAGAGAGAGGACGAGGGAATTGCATCTGGCACTTAATATGGCAAAGGAACAGCAAACACCCAGCGGTCATGCGGATCTTATCCTAGAAGATGAAAATTGCAGGCTGGAGAGCAAATTAAGAGCCCAAGATCAAGCCATGAAGGTACCAGTTGATCATATGCCAGAATAAAACAGAAACATCCACATGCCTTCTCTCCTGCTGGCTGTTTAGAGACGTCAGTGAGAGAGGGTGCTGTAGTCATAATCCTCATGGGGCTTTCAAGTTTATCACTGAGACACTGTGTGTGAGAGGGAGAGTGTGTGTGTGTGTGAGAGTGAAGTGCCATCAAGTCACAGCCGACTTATGGAGACCTCGTAAGGTTTTCAAGGCAAGTGGCTAACAGAGGGGGCTCCCTGTTGCCTGCCTCTACATAACGACCCTGGAATTTCTTCATGGTTTCCCACCAGGAGCCCCATGGCACAGAGTGGTGAGGTGCAGTACTATACTCACAGCTCCGCCCACAATCGGAGTTCAACCGCAGAAGTCAGTTTCAGGTAGCTGGCTCGAGGTGGACATCCTTCCAAAATAGGTAATTTGAGTACCCAGTTTGCTGGGGGTAAAGTGGAGATGCCTGGGAAAGGCAGTGGCAAACCACCCCATATACAATCTGCCTAGTAAACAGTGATGCAAGATCACCCCAGGGGTCTATAACAACCTGGTGCCTGCATAGGGAAGTGTCTTTACTTTCCCATCAGGGCCGACTCTTCCTAGTTTCTGAGACTGATGAGATCGAGCTAGCCTGTGCCAACCAGGTTAGTGCAGTGAAAAACTAGCCAAGAGGTCTGCAATCTGCAGCTCTCGAGATGTTCATGGACTACAAACCCTATCACCCCCTGCCAGCATAGCCAATTGGCCATGCTGTCAGGGGCTGCTGGGAATTGTAGTCCATGAACATCTCGAGAGCCGCAGGTTGCAGACCCCTGAAACTAGGCCGTTGTAAAAGCTGGTGGTCCAGATTACTGGATGTCAAAGAGGACATGTAGCTCTTGCTGAAAATAGTCCTGAATCTCTTTCATTCTTCCCACTGAAACCTAGAGATGAAAAATGCATGTCCTTGACATTCTTGGGTTCTCCGCCCTCTTCTGTCTTGGCTGTTGCCAATGTAATTGAGAAGCCAAATGCCTCTGCCCCCATGTTAACTTACCATTAGACAACCTGAAGACACCAGAGATAGAGTGAAAGCGTTGTAGAACTGCTTGTTTTCAGCAGCAGCATCAGTTTTCATGTACCTCTACAAGCGTGTACTGTTTCTTGTATTACTCAATCCACAGTGCTTGGTTCTCAGCTAACAAATGGGAAGATTGAACTTATTTGACACCAGGTGGGGTGTAACTACTTCATTTCACACACTGTCCACAGTGACATCATGTCTGGGTGCTTAAAAATGGAACCAGTACTGGAAGCTTCCTGTAATGTGGAGAGGCGGCATCTCCATACAGTGTCCGCCATTTTGAAAAGCGTGCTGAGGAGAATCTGTGGTGACTGCAAGTTGCTTTCTGGGTAGAAGGTGTACAGGGTTGCACTCAGATCCTTTCTGGGCGTGACTAGTGTTGCAGCGGAGACTGGGTGGGGTTCACTGCACGGCTTTCCCGTACATGTATTAAATTGCTCTTTTAAAAAACTCCTCTGTCTGAAAAAGAGGGTTGCCAAAACCATCTTCCAGGTTCTGAGCCACTGTAATTTAGGACAAGCTGTCCCCAATAGCAAAAGCACATGGATACCACTGGTGTGTCTCTGTTTGTTGCTGGTGATGCCAACTCTAGGTGTCTCGACCATTCAAATAACGGCCTGTGCTTGTTCAAAGGATTTGAAACTGACAATCCAAGGACTGGAAAAAGCAGCAAACGAAGCAAAGCAAAACCTTCTGGAAAAGGAGAGGCGAATAGCGGTGCTAGAAATGGAGCTCAAAGTGAGAGCCTCCAGGAGCGAAGTTGTCCGACTTCGAGCTGTGTTGGAGGAGAAAGAGAACGTCCTAACTAATACGCTAACAGAGAACCAGACTCTCAAGGTAAGTGTTACCTGCTTAATAAAGCTGCCTTCCTGCTTCCCATTATGGACAGGGGACCAGCATTCTCAAAGGGCAGAGCATTTGTAAAGCCATGTGGTCCAGCAGGAAGAACAGGACCCGAGCTTGCAGAGTGATGCACCACCCTTATCTTTTCAAGCCAAATTCAAGGAGGTGGTATTAACCTTTAACACCCCTTAAAAACCCTGTACAGCTTGAGACCAACCTCAGGCAGGACCCATGCGATCCTACCTGAACATTAGTCATCTTCAGGATATCTCTGTTCCATAACCCCTGTCATCAAAGGCGAGATTGGTGGCCAAATGTGAATGAGCCTTCTTGGTCACAGCACCAAAACTGACATTTCCTCTCCAGGGGAATCTCCTTTTATCATTGTCTTCCGCCAACAGATGAAAATGTAACTGTTCTTCTTGGCATTCCCTCAGTGACCCTCTTTTCTGTGGCAGTGGTAGAAAGTGCCATTGACGGCAATACCCTATGGCATCTGAAGCACCAATTCTGGTGCTTCAATTCCCATCAGCCCCTGCTGCATGCCAGCAGGGGCTGGTGGGAATTGTAGTCCATGAACATCTGAAGCACCAGAATTGGACACCCCTGCCATAGGGTCTTCAAGGCAAGAGACGTTTAGCGGTGGCTTTCCATTGCCTGCCTCCAGATGGGCGAGAACTTGTGACTGGCCCAAGGTCAACCAACAGGCTTCATGTGGAGGAGCAGGGAATCCAGCCTGGTTTTCCAGGTTAGAGTCTGCCACTCTTAACTACTTCACCACACTGGCTGTTCTCTTTCTTGTGCGTGTAATTTAATTGTGTATATGCAGGTGGTTTAATATTTTTGTTTTTATACTATGGATTTTTAAAAGCGTTTGTCAATGTCTTGGGCTGTTTGCTGCTTTAGGTACACCATGCTGTGTGAAAGGCAGCATAAAAGTGTTTTCAATTATAGTAAACAATGAAAGTCACAGACCAAAGTGAGGCTTTTTAGTATTCATTTGCTGTAACAAGTGGAGCCTTATGCTACAGGACTAGTAATGTTTGTGTGCCTGGTGGTTTAAAAATCCAAGGGCTTCGAAATCACTAATCTGCTACTGTACAGATGAGAAAATAGTAGGGTTTTGCTCCCATGTGTGACCTTTTTTCCTGTTTGCCCCATTTAGGCCCAGCTTAACGAAGGTGCTGAACTGTATAAGGAGGAGATTGAGGACCTCAAAACACAGCTTGCTAAAGCTGACATGACACTAATAAAGCAGTCCAAACGTTTTGACTGGCAGTAAGTTATTTAAGTTCCACATTTCTTGCTGGTGGCTTTTTCAAAATTTTGCTAGCTGAGATTCCAACAGTAGGTTTATTGGAATATTACAATTTTTGAATGCCTGAGATAGCATGATCCCTTGGTGCTCTTACCAGCTCCTTTTCTGCAGCGAGTGTATTGTACAGCACACAGCGGCAACATTTTCACTTCTCCCATTTTGTATTTGATCAGTGTCTTTCTGGCCTTGTATCTCAAACAGTGGATGGAGAAAGATTAACCCCACTTTGGGTCTTGCATTCCCTTTCAGAGGGGATCAAGTACCTTCACTTCATATTTATAGGCAGCTTAAATTATAGTACTGAATTCAACTTAATTGAGACTAAATAAATAAGGGAACCAAGGCCGGGCCTTCCTGTGTTGCAGCTCTTGTGTTTCTGCTGAAAAGTGAAGGCCTTATTTCTAAGCCCCCTGCAGTGCAATTCTAAGTCCTTTGAAACCAGTGATTTTGGAACAGGATTGTACAGTCGGTTCTGGTCAACCCTGGGTTTAATAATGAATGCTGCTGTTAAACTGTTTAAATTGGCTATACTACATGTTTTTAGGCTTGGATAGGAATGACTCTTCAGTACTTAACAGAAAAGCAACTATTGGGAGGACTTTGCGCAGTTCTTGTCATTGCATCTCAAAAAGGATACTGCAAAGCTACAAAAAATAGAAAACAGAGCAACCAAAGATGTTTATGGGGCTGGAGCACCTTTCCCATGAGTGAAAACTGGAGAGCTTGGAACTCTGCAGCTTAGAAAATTTATACATGAAGTAGAGAAAATTGATAAGAGAGAACTTTTCTCCCTCCCCCTGGAAGCAGCGAATAAAATTGATGGGTAATAAATCCTGGGTGGGCAAAAGAAAATACTACTTTACGCAACAAGCAGTTGCGGAATTTTCTGCCAATGGACATAGTGATGGCTCTGAGCATGGATATCTTTACAAAGAAGGTCACACAGCTTCCTGGAGGACAGGAGAATCAATGTGACTAAAAGAGACTTCCAACTCAAATGCAGTAATCCACAGTTTACCGGTGCAAGGAGGCCACATCAAAGGTGTTTTGCCTTTTTTTTTACTAATATAACAAGCCACCTTCAGCTCCCTAGGGAAGAATAATAAATATTCTTTATATGTAAATAAATATGTAAATATATTTATTTAAATAAATAATAAAGGCAGCTAATATTTTTAAAAACTAAAAGGAAGATCTATGCCTCTGTGCACTTCTTGATGGCCATTCAGAGCTGGCTGCTGGGCGAAGCAAGTTGCTGTGCTTGACATAGCGCTCGTCTGATTTCAGGTCTTACGTTCTTATGAAATTTTTTAGAAGTATTGAATAAAGGCATTTCACACAAGTTTGGCATTTCTTACTAGATTGGCAAACGCAAAAGCTCTTTTGGAGCAAAGAGATGAACAATTAAGAAGAACCAGGGAAGAGTTGCGCAGAACTCAGCTCGAGCAGGATACAACAGGTGAGTACAAAGCAAGCATGTGGGCATATCAAGTTGTTCAAAGTGCAGGTGTCTACAAGAATAAGATGTGACCTTTGAGTGGGTAATTGAAAGAAGAGAGCTTACTGGGAAACAAGAGACTTTCCTCCCAATTAATGCTCAAAGAATAGCCAGGATTCTTGAAAATTGTCACTGCATCTGTACTCAAGATCCTCGCGGGCAAAATTATGGAGAAGCTTTTTCATTTTTTGTTTAGGGGTGCACCACTTGGTCCTTGTAATTGCATCAGAACTGATCCATGGCCAACCGATCCAGAAGCCTGTTTGAAGGTCTAGAATTCTCTAATAAAAATTTAAGCCCTGCAACCTGGAAAAATGCACGCTCATTATTTAGATTAAAAGAAAAAACCTGAGACATGTCTGTGTGCTTCGGGCACCGTTGATGGTCTTCAGCATTTGGGATAATCCTCTTCCCAGGCTACTATGACAGTTACATAGGCTGGTAAAAGGAAATATTTCCTCACTTGCACCTCTTCTGCCATTCCTGGTATTTTTTGTGCATTTATTAAAACATTTATATCCTACCTTGCCTTGTCGTCCAAGGCAGCTTACAGTAATAGTTAAAAACATGTCCTATTTACAAAAAAAAAAAATAACAAACCCTCAAATTTCTTCCTCCTCCACCCTTAAAAGATGTCTGCACTTCAAACCCCCTTGAAAGCCCTGGCAAACAGGCAGACTTTGCTGCACATTCCACAGACCTGGAGCCGCGATGGGAAAGGCCCAGGCTCTGGTGAATGCCAGATGGGCTACCCTGAGTAGCTGAATTGCCAAGATGGCTGCCTAATAACGGCAGTTGGTGTGCAAGGATATATGGAAGAAGAGGGTCCTGTGGGAATTGCTCATCCAGAGGCAGCTACTCTGCTATGGCGCATTTGATGCTTCGGTTTCTCATACAGACTCTGGTGAATTATTTTCCAGTCGTGCACAGCCAAAACGTTCCTCAGCCACCCCTGCCGATCACTTGTGGTGGCGGAAGTGGAATTGTCCAGAATACCCAGATGCTCGTGCTACAGGCTGAGCATGCTAAACTGGAGAGGGAAGTCGGCCGACTGAAGAAAGAACACGAACTGTTGCTCAAGTGAGTCTTAAGAACTCTCTCGAATCCATTTATCGTTTTCCTGCCTTTTCAAAGCTTAGGTTTTGTGGTTGTTTTTGAGAATGAATTCTCTGGAGATGTGTTGTTGGGGTTTCTTTTTTTAATTTTTACCAAGACGGATTGGGTTTCTGCAAATCTGTGTGACTTCTGACCCAACAACCTGAAAAAAAGATTCACTGGAGTTTAATATAGCATCTGTTGACCACCTCCCTTAGACTGCAGAAAGAGTGGGAAGGCCACAACGTGGGCTGGAGCTGAGAGATCCATTCCACTATTTGGGGTTGGGGGCTTCCTTTGGCAGGAGGTGACTTCCCTGATGCAAAAGCCTAGCAGACAAGGCTTCTTACACTGGAGGAAGACACTGCTGTTATTGAAACAGATCCATCAGACCTGCTTTATGCTGGTTTACCTTTCCTATCTGTTGCATAGCGCTGGCTATTTGTCTAAACTTTTGGGGGGATGGTAATTGTTTTCTTACTATGCCACTTTATTTTGCTTTTATCCATTTTTTCTATTTCTTATTCTTCCTGCTCGTTGTGTCACTGCCATCCTTTTTAAGTGCCTTAACTTCGTTATTGCTGCTGATAATTTTTACTGCTTTTGCTCTAACCTTTAGTTCAACCTTTAGTTTTATTGTACTTGCCTTTATTGGTAAATTGTATTGGAAGCTTCCCTTAAGACATTTTTACTAATTATGATATGTTCATTAAATGAGATCAGTGGGGTGCTGTGCAAGCCTTCGACAATACATTAAGTGAGATCAGTTAGTGGTGAAATGTTTTATCATAAATACAGCAGAACTGTAACGAAAGAAGAACGTAATCTTGTTGGCTAACTAGTCAGACAACTAAATTATAAGTAATTGTACTCAGTATTTATGCATAGCCAACAACTGAAGAGATTAAAAAGAACAGGAAGAAAATTAGACCAACATATACAAGTCACATTTCAAATGCCGTTCTGGTGCAGGTCAGTGGCTACTTCAAAACTGTGTCTGCATCCTGTTCCGATTATGCATCTGTTCCCCAAGGAATAGTTTATGTTGAGCTTTCAAGACCATGAACTACTTTGTGACCCACCTTTTAGCTGAAGAGTAGGATTAAAAACTACCTAAATTACGTGAATATCCTTTGCTGTTGTCTCTTATCCAAGGACATGGTGATGTGATTTAAAAGACGGGACGCCACTTGGCTTGCCTTCATGGAATATTCAGCCATGGCCAAATATCAAGAGTTGCCAATTTAACCACTCACTTCACTGATTAGATGATAGGCATTTCTACCCCCTCCCCCCAGCAGTCATGGGTGCATATTCATTGCAGCAGATACTTCAGTTGTTGTCTTCAAGCTCATCTATAGGTTTCAGAGCTGAATACTGAAACGAAAGGAACGTTCCAAGTCGGTCTTCACCTCTGTTTTCCCACCCTTGCGGACAACAAATAACAAAATAAATTCAAGCATCAAAATTGCAGTCCTATATTCAATTCACCTAGGAATAATCCTCTCTGAACTTGCAAGATCTGACATGCAATAAATGTTTTCAGAATCAAGATCCCGTTGTTTGAAAAAGGGTGCGTTCTGAACTGTCCCTTGTAGCAGTGAGTTCCTTTGCAAGACTGCTGTACCCCAGGCACATGTGTGCACAGGGCTGAAATTAAATCAAAATAGCAGTACAACTGCTAAGAACAACTGGCTGACAAGTAGCAAAATCTTGCTCCCATCCCAGCAGTCAGCCATCTGAACATGCACTGAAGGGGTATTGTCATGAGAAGTGGCTTCAGTGGGACATCTTGCTGAGCTTTAACACAAAGCCTGTTTCCCCTTATTCAAAATAATGATCTTTGTAGACTGGTTGTGGTGGGTTTTCTGGGCTGTGTGGCCGTGGTCTGGTACAGCTTGTTCCTAATGTTTCACCTGCACCTGTGGCTGGCATCTTCAGAGGTGCATCACAGAGAGAAGTCTGTTTCACACTGTGTCTAGTGAGAAGGGAAAGTTTAGAGCAGTGGTTCTCAACCTTCCTAATGCTGCGACCCTTTAATACAGTTCCTCATGTTGTGGTGACCCCCAACCCTAACATTTATCCATTTTACAGATGGAGAGCACTGACGCGGAGAGTCTTAGGCGACCCTTGTGAAAGGGTCATTCGACCCCCAAAGCGGTCACGACCCACAGGTTGAGAACTGCTGGTTTAGAGGGGTATATTGTCCATGTCCCAGGGTGGGGAACCAATCAGTAAGTGTTTTGGTGGAACCTGCTATGCAAACCTTGGCTACCAGTACTTGAAAAATGGACTGATAATCTCACCCGCAATACAATGCACTCAACCACACCTTTGCATAGCAAGTTCCACCCAAACACTCACTGATTGGTTCCCACCCTGGGACATAGACAATATACCCCATTAAACTTTCCCTTCTCACTAGACACAGTGTGAAACAGACTTCCCTCTGTGATACACCTCTGAAGATGCCGGCCACAGGTGCAGGCGAAACGTTAGGAACAAGATTTACTAGACCACGGCCACATAGCCCGAAAAACCCACCGCAACCAGTTGAATCTGGCCATGGAAACCTTCGACGATCTTTGTAGAGTTCAGCTAAACTCTGAATGCTCACACACCCGTTTTTGTCTCTCTAAGAAATGAACTCCATTTGAAAGAGGAAGTTAGGAAATGGAAGGAGCGAGCTCTGAAGATGAGAGAACGATCAAGAGCCACGAGCGAAGAAGAACAAAGATTAAAATCTCCAAGGAAAACAGCGCCTCCCTTATTGACAGGGCCGTCTTCCTCTCCTTCTAAGGAAAGCTCTGTTCAACCTCCTCCAGCATTGGATAAACGACCTTCATCGTTGAATTATCCGAAAACTTTCTTCGATAATTCATGTTTGGGGACCTTTAGCGGTAGGTAACTTAGGATGTACTTCATGCCCGCTTTGCTTCATCAAGTATTTTGCGATCGACCCCCACACCTTCCTCAAATCCCCAACGCAAGGAAACCACTTACTGATCAGGCTTGTCAGATTTTTTCCTGCCTTTTTCACCTCAGGGGCTGCACTTCTAATATGGTAGCGTTTGGCGATAAGAAGGACTTTCCTTCGGCCCTGTGTGGGGGAAAGGTGAAGGAAGCCCATTATTTTAAAACCTTTCTCAGCAAACCCCTTGTAAAGCACAAATAATAACAATACTGAGGCAGAGATCATTTAAACAGAATAAAAGATTTATTTAACAGAGAGAGCTGGAAATGGGAGATAAATGACTTGCATGAAGGAGGCAGCAGAAATATAGAGATCTTTGGCAGATAATCAGCAGTTTTCAGGCACAGACTTAAATAAGTTTTGTTAAATATCAGTAAGCTTAGATAATAAGATGTTTCCTGTAATTGTATAGTTCCTTACATTTCAGATGATATTCTGACTAATGAATATACACTCAGTACCCTTATTCAGCCCTTATAGATAGAAAACCCTAAAATAAGCCCAAAACACTCTCTTTAGAAGAAAATAAAGCAAGGATAGCTCTTAAACACCCTTTTCCAAAATGTAGCTTGTCTTCAACTGCACATGGTTTGCACACTGTACTTGACATATTTGTGACCTATTGTACTGATATGGTTAAATTCTTGCCTTTTTCTACAGCAGGGGTCTGCAACCTGCGGCTCTCCAGATGTTCATGGACTACAATTCCCATCAGCCCCTGCCAGCATGATAGGAATGGTAGTCCATGAACATCTAGAGAGCCGCATGTTGCAGACCCCTGTTCTACAGATATATTTTATAAACCTCAATCTGCTTACAAGAATTAATGGTAGTGTGCTGTATGGACCTTAGGGGGACCGTCTAAGACAGTGGTTCTCAACCTTCCTAATGCTGCGACCCTTTAACAGACCCTTTAACACAGATGGAGAACACTGATGCAGAGAGTCTTAGGCGACCCCTGTGAAAGGGTCGTGCGACCCCCAAAGGGGTCGCGACCCCCAGGTTGAGAACCGCTGGTCTAAGAGACGTGAGCACATCTGCCTCAGTTTGCTTTTTTCCTGAACAACGTTTTATCCTCTGGTTGCATGTGACCCTATAGATAATTTCAGGGCAGATTTCTTTTATTTAAGGTAACATGCACATTCTTTATCTTCAACAGATGTAAGACTTACAGGTGGCGAATCTAAAGAAAGGACAAAGCCAGAAAACAGCCTGAAAGACTGGATGGAAAAAGCAAATAAAGAGGGCAAGCCTGAGTGCAAGACACAATAACACCCTGCCCCCTTTGGTAGTTTGTTCAATGTTTGGACTGATTTTTAGGTTATCCCAGAACTTTAGTTTCCCCAGCACTGAGTGAATAGGCAGCCATTCCCACCAGTCTGATTTGGTAGATTTATCTGTGTGTGTGTATACTTGTATGTCTGCACATTTATATAGACTTCTTTCTATTTTTACTTGACTGTCCATTTTGTAAATAAAAGACTGTTTTATGCAAGGACCTGTGTTTGGTGTATTAATTACAAATATTAACACCTTTTCTCATGGCTGTACTGAGCTAGTTCTTCTAAAATATATCCATGAAATGTGAGATGACTCTTTAGTTTTGTTTCTGTGGTAAGAGGCTGGCTGATTCTTTACATTGTCCCCCCAAAAGAACTGTGCACATTGATGATGATTAGTTACCTGTTGCATTTTGTTTGCTCATTCTATGACTTTCACTAGGCATTGAATCAGACACGGATTCCTACTTACACATTGTTTTTAACAGTACACCACCTATGGTCTTGCAGGTCACCACAATGTCCAACAATAGTCTGCTATAGATGATATAATCAAATGTCCAGATATGTGTAAAGGCATGGTTATTATTATGGTCAATTAATTAATATTGTTGTGAACTAAGACTGAATTGGTGGGTAATTAGCCATCCTTCTTGCATACCATTTATACAGCTAGACCCTTGAAAACCCAGCAATATCTGATTTGTGTCCTATGCACTCCATCCTCTGCTTGACCTAACATGTTTTGCCTGATAAACAATACAAGCAGGGGACCTGTAAGGACTTGTGTGTGTGTGTGGGAAGGGGGGGTAGCTTATTTCCCATTTCCCACTGTTTCTTCTTCCCCTTTCCTGAAATCTCCAATAATCTCGCCCCTTTTTCATGCTTCCTGCTCTCATTTTCACTCAGCAGTCAATCTACCTTTCTGTACTAACTCCATTTTCAGCTTCCCCTCTCACCATTCACCTCTATCTAGGAAAACTATGGCTCAGTTTTGTGATGCTGCCTGCTGGCTTAGTTTTATGATGCAGGCCCACTGACCACCACCACCACCCCCCGCAACTATTTCCTCTTTCTCTCCTGGTGACCTGTATACCCTTTCCCTGCCTTTTCAACCATCCACCTACCAACCTATTTTCAATAAATCCAAATACTGCTATCCAGGGTCAGGGCTCAGATTGTGTGACTGGCCCAAAGTCACCCAGCAAGCTTTTGTGGTACAAATGGGAATTTGAACATGGGATTTAGTCTGTCACCTTAACCACTACACCATGCTGGCTCTCGTTTTATTATTTGGGAAGAGATCAACCCCAACGGTTTTTGTTATATTTCAGATTTTTCTAGGACATTTGTCAGATCTGTATAAAGATAACTCTATCTTTCTGTCTTCAGTCCCACATGGGACTGTACAGCCCAGTCACAAGGAATTTGTTTCCAAGCTTCTAGAAGCTTCAGCATTTTAGAAGCATTCCTTCCTTCCATCTCAAAGTGTGAGGAGGGCCATTCCTTGTCCAGATGGTCACATGACGGAGAAAGCACTCCTCCCTCAGTTCTCTTCTTGCCACTGTGGGGAGAGGACATTTGCTTCATTTATCAGCCTCTTTTCAGAATTTATCCTATATTATTCAAGAAATGTTTGGAATATGGCATTAAAATGGCACAGAATATTGAGCACAGCCACGACATTTCATCCCTACACCTCAACGTGTGACTGATAGTGAACTGCAAGTGATAATTGGTAGCCCATAAGTTTCCCACCTTCATACCTGTTAAGTGGGCATCAGTACATCAGATCCCACCTGAGGTGCGCCTGCTTCCTGACATATTTAAGTATCTTCTGGAACTGAAGGATCAGGGTTTATCCACTAGCTCAGTCCATCTGCATGAAGGTTATTTCAGCTTTTCACTTGTTGATTGACAATTTTACCAAACACAAAAAAAGTTCCTGGAAGGACTTAAATTTATTTCCACCACTGAAATTACTAGTTCCCCAATGGAGCCTGTTAATACAATTTAAGCACAAAGCCTTTGGCCCATTAGTTCCATGTAATTTGTCCTTTTTGTCATATAAGACAGCCTCTTGGGTTTCTGTGACATCAGCAAGAAGGTTAGAACTGAGTGCCCTTTCATTATGTTCCATGCTGATAGAGTTTCCTTCATCCCAATATGGAGTTTAGGCCTAAAATAGTATCTAGTGTCCACACTTCCAACCTCCTTCCCAATCCACGATCTACAGATCAGGTACTTCACACATTACACACTAGGAGAGCATTACTCTTTTATTTGTTGACCTCTCCACTGCCTTTGATTCAGTGGCCAGATGAAAACTTTGGGCAAATTGGACAATACAAACATTGACAGAAGGTTGTTCAGACTCTTGAGAGAACTCCATACAGATCTTACAACTAGAATAAAGAGCAGGAAGTGGAGGTTTCCTTACAGACCTATTCCTCTGAAGAAGGGTGTTAAACAAGGCTGCTTATTAGCCCTCTTGTCTCTTTATAATTTTTATATTAATGACTGTCCAATTTATGGATTCCCATTAGCATTTCACTCCTTCATTGGCCAGTAGAAAAAGAAGAGTTTGGATTTATATCCCCGCTTTCTCTTCTGTAAGGCAACTCAAAGGGGGTTACAATCTCCTTTCCCTCCCCTCTTCCCACAACAAACACCCTGTGAGGTGGGTGGGGTTGAGAGAGCTCAGAAGAACTGTGACTAGCCCAAGGTCACCCAGCTGGCATGTGTTGGAGTGCACAGGCTAATCCAGATAAGCCTCCACAGTTCAAGTGGCAGAGCAGGGAATCAAACGCAGGTCTCCAGATTAGAGTGCACCTGCTCTTAACCACTATGCCACTGTTAATGTTATTGCATGTCGATGGTACAGCTCTTCTGTCATTTACCAAAGTGGGGCTTAGAAGGATGTTGGGGAGGTAGGCAATTACTGCAAGATGAACAAACAAAGAATCAATCATAGTAAAACTAAAGTAGTCATTTTTGGAAATCTTAAAATCAAGCACAAATGGGACATTCGAGGCCATGAAACAGAACAATGTTTTTCCTTCAGATATCTGGGTATACATTTCCAGTCCACTCTATAATGAAATGCCTTGTTGAAGGCAAATTTCATTACTGCATGACATGCAATGGATGCTCTACTAAAATGTTACCATTCCAAGTGTGGCCAATTCATCGCACCAGCCCTTAAGGTGTTTCAGAACAAAGAACATGCCCAACTTCTTCATGGTGCAGAAATCTGGGAATGAAAATTGATTTTAGTTGAACAACTAGGGAATCGAGATTCCCAGCTCCACTCCAAACCCTGAAAACTATTCCAAGGTGCATCTTTCCTCATGGTTTACTTTTTCCTCAGTTGTAACAATTTAGTTTTAATACAGCAAATTCTCACTAGATGGCGGTATCTAAACTCCAATAATAGTCTTAAACTCATCGGACGAGTGAGGTTTTACAGCTAACTACAAATCCCAGCATGCAGTGAGAAAAACATGCAACTGTCTCCAGAGCAAAGGTTTCAAAGAGCTGACAAACTGCTCGAGGCGAGTATTTTATTTTTCTAAATTCCTCTCTCCTTCAAGGTAATTGGGAATTCATTACATTTGCAGGTGACCCCTTTCCTCTTCACACCTGCGCAGTTTGGAATCCTCTTCAGTCGTTGCTCCGAAGAGGCAAATTCAATTGCACAAAATTCAATTGCAATTGTTTTGTACTCGCCTTGCAACTTGGCTCGGGTGACTCTAATTAGGAAATCGCTTGCAGGTCCGTGCTGGGTAAGTTGCTGCTGCCAGTTATATGACTTGTGCACGCGTTCTAAAGGTGCGTGCAATTAACACGTGGGAGAGGAGGAGAGACTGAATATTGCATTTTGCAGCCCAAATCTTCCCGGGTTTGGCTCGAGACAAGAGTGAAAGATGTAGTCCTAAAATCTCTCCGTGCTCTGTATGTTGGCGTTGTACCCTTCATTTTCAGGGGATTTCTCAGTGCTGATCTTCCCTCTAGACTTATTTGGGCTTTGAATAGTGTATGATTGGCTGCTCTTTGAACTAACTGACAGCGTTCTCATTGGAATCCTAGTCCAGGCAGTTGTTGCCTAACAATATACAGAGATAAAGAACCAAATAATGGAATTTGGTTTGGAACAATAGAACAAATCCATTTACATTTTGAACCCATCAGAAGGGAGCCTTGAAGAATGCATCAATGTGTATATTTCTTTAGCCTTGAACTTAAAACTAAAGAAACACAGTAACTGACTTGATACATTTTGTAAATCAATGACAGACAGTAACAGAAAACATACCCTGTAATCAGTGGTGGGAGTTCGCATCATTTGAGCAGAACTGGTTGTTAAAATGCTTCTTGTAAACAACAGCTTGTTAAATTATTTAAATCCCACCACCAGAACCGGTTGTTAAATTATTTGAATCCCACCACTATCTGTAATCATAGAATGCCAAAAAAATCATACATTTGATACTGTATACAATCAATTAAACTTGCCTTATAGGCAAATGTTAGCCATATAAAATAAAAGATATGCAGATGTATTGATATCTATGTAAAGGTAATGTCAGTAACCCACATTTCCTCCAGGGTGTTTGTTCCTTTCATAAACAACTCCAATTCAAAACAGAGCATCCATCTCCACAGGTTGTGCCATGGGACGACTTGACGGAAAGGTTGTATTACTCTCTGCTGCTGCTCAAGGGATTGGCAGAGCAGCTGCTATTGTAAGTCCAGAAATATTTGCTGGTTTTCGTCACTTAATGTGTGGCTATGCAATTGCTTCTTAATGTGTGGCTATGCAGTTGCTTCTACAGAATACTTTATGCTCAGAGGAGTGGGGGAGACCATAGCGGAGATACCACGGGAAGGGGGGGACAAACGCCCTGGGCGCAGGTGGGGGGGCAGAGAATCGCTCCCCCCCCTCCTCTCCCTTCAGGCTGCCCCTGCAGCCTGGAGCAGGCTGCTCTTTTAACTTTTAAAGGTAAGTGAGGCAGGTTGGAGGGGGGGCACAGGCGCCATTTTGCCCCGGCTGCCAGTTGCATCCCCACCCACAGCACTGGGGAAGACTGACCATCAAATGGAACATCCCAAATCAGAACAATGGGATTGCTCTATATTTTAAACCAAAGTGTCACTCTCTATGAAAACATGTGTTTTTTTTTAAAAAAAAGGTCTGCCTTTTGTAAATACCCTCCCAACAAAAGCACAAGTCTTGGATAGGTTTTAGATAGCATTGCCAAAGTCCAAGTGAGGCCTGGGGAGCACCCAAAATTGCAACTGATCTCCAGACGACACAGATCACTGCCCCCGAAAACAGTGGCTGCTTCGGAGGATGGACTGTCTGTATTGCTTCATAATTTATTGAGGTCCCTCCTCTAACCCAAACCCCACCCTCCCAAAGCTCCTTTCTCAAAACTCCAGGAATTTCCCAAACCAGAGTTGGCAATCCTAGTTTTAGCAGACAGCACTCTATCTTATTTAATCCTCTTTCATTTGAAATTGCTGCAAAACTTGGTTATTAGTAAAGTATGGGAACGGGGATGGTCTTCATGACTCCCTCCCCATCTACACACCGCAAGATGCTTTCCTTGGTGCATTACAATCATTGGAAGGGACCATACAGGGCATCTAGACTAACCCCCTGCTCAATGCATGAGATAAGGGAAATACATTTTTAACAATATCAGCTGAACAATAGTCCTTAAAAATGTAGCTTTTGGTTGAGCTGAAGGTATTAGTAATGAACAAGCAGAACATTCCAGTTTCAATCCCTGTTTTTTTTTCTGGCTATGATTCTTGGTCTTTTTTTGCCAGTGATCATAGAACTCCATGTCTGGCAACAGTAAATAGTTCAGATGGTCATGGGTCTCACTCAGTGAAACGGAGCTTCATATAATGGATGGTATATTAGACAGGAGGGGTGTATAAAGGAGGGGAAAGGAAGGGGGTTGATTCTGAACTGCCCCCATTCAAAGGACATTCTTTTCTGTATCGGTCCTCTCTTCTCATTATGTTGAATGCCCTAAAAGAAACTCTTCATTGGTCCTTTGGCCAACTACCTCCAAGATCTTCCATCAGGAAGTAACATGTGACTTATTACTTTTTAACAATGGATTGTTTTGCATTCAAGGCTTTTGCTAAGGAAGGAGCCCAAGTCATTGCTACCGATATCAATGAATCAAAACTTCAAGAACTGCAAGCATTTCCAGGTATATCTCTGTTTATCTGGAACCATATGTGTCTTCAGTTCAATTTGATGCATGTTGTCCACAGTTCTTCTTAGGCTCATTTTATTTAAGAACCACGGTGATATTTTCAAACTCACATGCTGGATTTATCTGTAAAAATTGATTTATTGCCAGCAGATTCCCTAGTAATTTTTCTTACATCCAAATACCAGAACGCTTAGCCCCGTGGTGGTGAACCTTTGGCACTCCAGATGTTATGGACTACAATTCCCATCAACCCCTGCCAGCATGGTCAATTGGCCATGCTGGCAAGGACTGATGGGAATTGTAGTCCATAACATCTGGAGTGCCAAAGGTTCACCTTAGCCTAACCCAGGGGTCGGCAACCCGCGGCTCGCGAGCCGCATGCGGCTCTTCCGCCGCTGTTCTGCGGCTCCATGAGCGGAGCCGCCGGCCCCCTCTTCGCCCGCCCTGCAGGAAGCAGGGCGGGCACATCTCCAGCCCGCGGCCGGTGAGGCCGTGTAGCGAAAACTTTGGCTCCTGCCCGCCCCGCTGCCCAATAGAAGCTATCAGCGGCAGGCCAGGCCGAGCAGCCGAGCCCCTCTTCGCCCACCCTAAGGAACCAGAGGCGGGCACATCTCCAACCTGCTGACGGCGAGGCCGAGCGCTGGCGCTGAAACTGGCTCCCTGCCCGCCCCGCTGCTTGCGAGGCCCGGTAGCTCTCCCGGCGGCTGGGCAGGCCGAGCCGCCGGGCCCCTCTTCGCCCGCCCTGCAGGAAGCAGGGCGGGCACATCTCCAGCCCGCGGGGGGGGTGAGCGGGCGGGCGGGGGGAGGGAGGGCGAGCAAGCGAGCGAGCGAGCAAGTCGGCGGGGGAGCGGACAGGGGGCGGGCGAGCGAGTGGGTGGGGGGGTGGGGGTGAGCCAAATGGCTCTTTGGTGGTGAGCCAAATTTGGTGGTGAGCCAAATGGCTCTTTGAGGAGAAAAGGTTCCCGACCCCTGGCCTAACCCTTCCACAGCTTGGTCTGGCAGCAGATGAATCCGGTGTTTAACACCCAGTTTAATAGCACATTCTGTCACCTGCATTATTCAGGAACAATAGCTTGATTTCAGTTATTCAGCTGTGGGCATTTGGCTGCGGACAATATTAATTTTGAACTGTGAAGATACATGTTCAGCACAGGGAAATTATTCATAGTGATTCGATTCAGAGGTGCATGGTGAGCTCTGTGTCACTTGCTCCATAATTGTTGGAATGGGAAGACCTGAAGCATGACTGACTAATCGGAAAGCAAGCCACAGATTTAGAGTCATCATAATCCCTTTCCCTAGTTTGAATGTCTTCCAGTGGATGGTGCTATTGCATTCAAACAACAACATAAATCATCTTTCTGGCCTTGAGATAAGAATGGTGTCCTTTTCCAGTCATTCTAACTAAGGGCATTTGGGCTACCAGTGAGGAGCCTGATGACTGACACATAGACAATGATTTCTGGTTATTTAGCACATGGCTGGTGACCCACATCAAAAGCATTCCAATGTATGGACATCAAGAACATCTAGATGGGCCTAAAGCCAAAAGAGCGGGCAGCAGTTTTTGCCATAAATCTGGTCCCACTTTTCATTGCTGCAGTTCATCTGCCTTTTATATATTTTACATGACCTGTTAATATGTGTGCTGGACTTCACCTGTGATTGGTTTCCAGATTTCTTCCAGTCAACTCCTATTGCCTTGTCTACCAGATGTCCTGCTCTATTGATTTTATTGGCTTATTCTGTGAAATCCGCCTTGAGTCCTAGTGAGAAAGCTGGATCATGGATAACGTAAATAAATATGCTTTGCAGACAACATAATTGATGATGGAGTTCAAGTGATTGCATACGCTTTGGTTTCTGAAGTAATATTCAAAGGCAAAAGTTGTTCGTTTTCCCTGAAGAGACATGTGCCTTCCAATTGTGTCTGAAGAGGAAGTGAGTGAACTCCCTGTTTGCATAAGTTTTGTTTATGCTGGAAGTATAGCATGAGGACATGTGAGTGGCTTCTACGTCATCTTCCCTCGTCACACCTGAAAAGCATGCCCTCTGTTCATGGTCCTTGACCTTAATGAGTAGGCTCACCTTAAGTGTTCTGTGAGAGTCATGACCCAGTAATTGCACCATAATATGCAAATGTACCACTTGTGATATGCCAGCTAATCTTTCTTGATTGGGACAATCTAATATTTAATATAACGGCATATGTCTTGTTTAAATATCTTTTGTAGGCATTCAAGTTCGGTTGCTGGATGTCACCAACAAAGGGCAAATTGAGAATCTGGCCAAGGAAGTGAAAAAAATCGATGTTCTCTGTAATATTGCAGGGTAATGTGGTTGGTGCTGTTTTAATTCCTCTGTCCTTGACAGTTTGCTTTCTAAAACTCATGTTAGTCTTGCATTGGTTTCAACTGAGATTTTAATAATCTCAGCCACTCAGCCTTAGTGATGCTGAAGCATCTGGAAACCCCAGAAGTGTCATGGGGTAGTTCTAGGACAGTGGTTCTCAACCTGTGGGTCGCGACCCCTTTGGGGGTCGAACCACCCTTTCACAGGGGTCGCCTAAGACCATCAGAAAACACATATTTCCAATGGTCTTAGGAACCGAGACACAAATAATTTTATGGTTGGGGGTCACCACAACATGAGGAACTGTATTAAAGGGTCGCGGCATTAAGAAGGTTGAGAACCACTGCTCTAGGAATTGCCAGAAGCACTATGGTTTTACCTAGAATCCTTGAGCAATTCCTAGAGTTTCCTAGACATTACACTCCACCCATGTCCCTGCCCCCACCCCTTCTGCAGGTAGGGCCCGGCAATCCTAAGTGCAAGAAGGAAAAATTAAAGTATAAGGTTTAAATTATTTGCCCCCACCATAAACATTGAAGACTGAATACATGTTGACAAAAAGTAGGCATGTTGACAAAAAGTAGGCATGTTGACAAAAAGTAGGCATAAGTGTAGGGGCGGAGCGCTCACTGGGACATGAAGGGTCATATGTCCCCAGGCACACACCAGCTGGTCACGTGGGGCAATTCTCCACTCCCCTCATCCCTCCCCTCGGCCCCGCTCTGCCAGGCTGCTCCTTCAGCCAGTGGAGCCTCTGTTGGCTGAAGGAGCAGCCTAGCAAGGCTGGCCCAAGGGGCTAAGGTAAGAAGGGCATGGGAGGTGCGGGGTGCAGGGAGAGCACCCAGAGCAGGTGTTGCCCCGGATGCCATCCCCCCCCCCACCACTGCATATATGCGTTGGCTCACCTCCACTAACTTCCAAGCATGTCCCCTATGCGTGCAGGAAGTGTTCATGCATATGCTCCACTCTTGTAATGGGGGCACTGCTTTCCAAACATTTTCAATCACAGGGAGGGAATGTAACTGTGGACAGTTTCTGTGTGCACTCACACGCTGGCAATTGCACTAAGGCAGCAGGTGGGGTCAGCTCCCCCAGCATGTATTCAGAGGGGACTTGTCCAGATAGCTTGTAGTTCAGAATGGACAGAATCTTGCACAAAAATTTCTTCGCTTCCTAAATCAAGCCCAGATTGCCAGTCTGACCATTACAATTTGCTTAATACAAAAGCAATCATGTATGGAAATAGGGAACCTAATGTCTGGCTTGAGGAGGCGCCTATGGCTGTAATTGCTGTAGGAGATGGAGGACTTTAGTATGTGTAATTATGCCCTACAACCCGTTGTGAGCCGCTTTGGGATCAGAATGGAAAGCCCAGGATTCCCAAGTTAATAGAATAACTTGTTGTTCCATTTGTGTTCAATCCCAGATATGTGCATCCTGGAACTATTTTGGACTGTGAGGAAAAAGACTGGGACTTCACAATGACAGTCAATGTTCGTAGCATGTATCTGATGATCAAAGCATTCCTTCCTAAGGCAAGGCCAACCTACCTTCCTCTTCATTTTTGTTAAGTGTATTCCTCACTTCGCAGCCGTTTCAGGCTCTTGGGGAGACGTATTCCGCGTAAGGTATAAACAACGGCATTTAAAATGGACCAGTTTTTTTTTTTTATATGACAGTCAAAATACCTGGGGAAGTTAGTGGTCTGGATTCACTGGACAAGTTCACACAAGGAATGGATAGAAGGGGTGGTACTGTGATAGGGTCCTTCTCTGACCTGTCCTTTGCCGTGCAACTGCTCTCAGTGGATTGGCTGCTCCTCACGTTCAAAATCCAGATCAGGAAAGGGGGTTGTAGTGACAAGTAAAATGACTTTCCCTCTTCTGTTTCAAGACTTGTGACAGTGGAAGAGAGGGGGAAAGGCAATTTTCCTTGATCTAATTTAGTTGCATCAGCCCCAACCCAGAGGTATATCTCCAAGGGGGCCGGGGGGGTAGTGCGCAACGCACCGGGCACACGCCCCTGTGGGGGTGTGGCGAGGTTGGGACGGGGGCGGAGGTGCACCAGTGTACTGGGTGCTTTTCCCCCTTGCTACACCTCTGCCCCATCCTGCAGCTCATTTTGATTATACAAAGAATTTCAGGATGAATGACAGGTTGCCCAAGGAAGGGGGAAGTGGGGAAAGATGTCCTTAGCAAACACCGATGTAAACTCTTCCCATAGATCCTACCTGTCTCATCACCTGGGACTGAAAGCTTAACAAGCTCAGCTACAGGGACACTGATAAGGGCTTGCCATAATTAGGCGGCACAACTGAAGATACCTTCCCTTTATCTGTTGTCAGTCTGACCTCCAAAAATGGAGATAAATGGATTAGGGCCTCAGAAGCCTATCTTAATTGATGGGTAGGTGGTCCCTTGGGTGCTCTAGCTCCAAGTCATTTGGACTTTAAAGGTAATACCCAACCCTTTAAACTGGGCTTGAAATGAATGGGCAGCCTGTACAGATATCTTAAGACTGATATACTTTGGTTTTCACAATTAATGCCAGTCAGCAGTCTGTTGCATTTTGCAATAATTTAAGCTTTAAAGGTGACCGCTTGTCGAGGCATATTGTAGTAGCCTGGATGTAATCAGAACATGCATAACAGTGGCCGTATCTTGCCTTTCAAGGAAGGGGTAGCAGGTTAAAGTTAGAGATGGCAAAAGGAGTTGCACACATGCGTTCTTGCACACACATGCATATATGTTTTAGTAAAGGGTTTGTTTGAATGCTGATGTTGAGCAAGGTGAAAAACATCAGTTTGTGCAGGAAAGGGAAAGGGAAAATACCTCCTTCGTTCCATTAAATCAAAGCCAACCAACGCAGCAGCCTAAATAGCTCAGCTAGCCTGAGCTTCTCAGAACGTGGAGGCTAAGCAGGGTCATTTATGGCATACCACCAAGATGGACCAGGGTTGCTGTGCAGAGGAAGGCAGTGGTTTTACCTCTGCATATTTGTTGCTTTGAAAATTCCACGAGGGACACCATAAGTCTGTTGTGTCTTGATGGCATTTTGTTACTATCAAGTAATATTATTTTGTCTACCCTCTTGAAAATAATTGAGCTTCTGGTTCCTGTGTTTTTTCTAGGAAGATTATTCTCTGTCTTCTTCAGTGTAAGAGGAGAGAGGATTATTGTATTATTTATTCAGATTTATAAAGCCTAATATTGTCACACTTGGAGCCTCTGATCTAACACCCATTTAAATATCTATAGTTATTTACTATAACAAGCCTACTATCTTATTTTCAGGAAGGCCTTTTTAGACCCTTTTTAAGGAGTTCTGAATGTGACAAAAATGTGACTTGGTCAAGTCAGACTGGGCCCTGAGCTGGGGGCGGGGGTGGGCGGCGGGGAGGCTGCCTCAGATGGCCCCAGAACGACACTGGGGAGAATTGCCTGGACTAGTGAGCACACAGCAGAATTTGGGTGGCTATCTTGAGAGGTCTTACCAGGCCCACGAGCCAGTTGAGGCAACCCCCACCACTCCCGATCTGGCCTGGTGAACCCAGCAGGCTTCCCAGGCAGATCGGGAGCAAAAGGGGGGGTGATTTCATCTGACTCACGGGACTGTTAAGCTCCTTCAAAGGTCTTCAGACCCTGGACTGCATGTTTGACACCCCTGTTTTAGACCTTTTTCCTGAAACATTTGTTGGTAACATTTAGTTCTAAGATGATAGAAGCCAAGTAGGCAGGTAGGTTGTTGGTATGGAGGCTTATAGGATAAGACCATTGGTCTTTCCTTTTGTACATTAAATATATGTTAATTTGGTGATGCTCCTATGGTTCTATAGCAGTTCCTTTCATCTATAATTCATGAAGAAAACATTATGCTCTATCTTAAAATAAGATTCTTATGTCTGAAAGGTCTAACCTTGGGGGGTATGTTTTACAGATGCTCGAACAGAAATCCGGTAACATTATCAACATGGCTTCTGTGGCATCCAGCGTCAAGGGTCAGTCAGTTCTTAAGACTCGTTCTAACATTGTGTGTGTGTTTTTACCTTATTAAGCCATATCTAAGTGATTGAATAGCCCTAACTAACCTAATCTTGTCAGAGCTTGGAAGTTGAGCAGGGTTGGCCATGGTTAATACTTGGATGAGAGATCACCAAGGAAAACTGGTTGCTATGCCAAGGGAGACAATGGCAGACCATTTTTCTCTTGCTTTGAAAACTTAATGGTCCTGGGCTTGCTATGAGTTGTTTGCATCTTGGCTTCACACAGTTGTTATTGTTAAGTGAGTGAGTGCCCATCATGTAGAATATGGCTGCTGATTATTCTGGGGCTGTGGACATATTATCACATGGGATCACTCCAAATCACATACTCCTTTTGAATGCCATTTCAGATGTTGCTGTTTTCCTGAATATCAGCACTCATCTCAGTTTTTTTTAAAAAAAGAGGTATTCTGTTATACTGAGAAGAATGGTGATAATTGTCATTCTGGACCCAGTGGATATGTGTCAAGAAGTTCCCCTTAGCCCTGCCCCAAAATTGGGAACAAAACAGTCAACCAGCCCTATATAGTAGACTTAGTTGCTGAAATTTCAATGTGGAACCCAAGGGGTCTGTTGAACTTGTATTGAAGCCACAAGACAGCAAGGAAATGCTGATGAAAAGTTTATTAAGTAGAGTGCAAGAATTTAAACAGACCACACTTACCAATGAGAACGCAAACAAACCTCACTAGTCTCAACAGGAGACCTTGTCAAACAAAGATGCACAGATGGCCAGCCTTCTCAGTAGTTACCAGTCCAGCTCATCCGAGCTTCATGACTGGCTTCACGCAGCTCACAGCCCCGGCCTCTCCACTCCAGGAGAAGTCCTGGTGACCCTGGAATCCTGTTGTAAGGACTCACAGAACACACTGTTTGCAGGAAGGACCCTGCTTGATTAGAAAATCCCACGTGGGATGAAACCCCAGGGCCAATCATGTCAGCTACCCAATCTAGGTAGACTTGCTGATGGCATGGTCTTAAGATGCCCCCTCTCCTGTGACCAGGGCAGAATCAGAAATGTTTCCCAGAAGATCAGATGGCCCATCTCGCCCATACCAAAATGACCAAGTGATCACACATTCTATGACTGGGAACAAAGCCAACAGAGGGGAGTAAGAGACAAGGCCAGACATGCTCCTTGTAACTGCATGGCTTATCACATCCAACAATTAAGCGTATAGTTATGCAAGGTCACCCCTTGTGCTCCTGCTAGCCTTTTCTTATCCCACAGAAGGCAGAAACCAATTTCCAACTTGCACTCAGAAGTGGCTTCACAAGTTTTCCCAACCTCTACCAGTGTAAACATCTTAACACACAACATAGTTTTAATCAGAAGAGAGGTGACAACCAAACATGACGTCTGTTAGAAAAAAGAGACTTTGTGGCCGTCTGCACATCTGCTTCCCAATGTGTATCCAGAGCATAAACAATATGTGCTGTTAGGCTACTAGGAATTGTGTTCATGCTGGTTTTTACAAGAGTATTAAAACATGCGTTGAGAAGAGTGATATATGAAATGTTAGAACAGTTGAACTTGGTCTTCTAGGCAGCTAAGTTGCGATGGGTAGTGTTGCATCTTTGTACCAAACCACACATTGCATGCAGTTTGCTGTGGCTTCCCTAGATGTTGGGTGTGTGGCTTCCAGGTGAGCAGGATTTATTGGAGGTTGCAGTTGAGTGTTGAAGCTGAAGAAGTGGGGAGACAGGGTTTAACCTTTCCTTGCTGTTTATCTCAAGCCTGATTTGTTTCTTCATTGCTTTATTCCTGATCTCCCTTAGGAGTTGCCAACCGGTGTGTCTACAGCACCTCAAAGGCTGCAGTGATTGGTCTCACTAAGTCCATTGCGGTTGACTTTGTTGACCAAGGCATCAGATGCAACTGTATTTGTCCTGGTAAGAGTGGTTTCGTCTGTCTTTTGGTAAGACTCAAAACTCATAGCTTTGTTGATCAAGAATGAAGGACACCTGGATTGTTGGTTTCAGTCTTTCAAGCTAAGAGTGATGCTCTGAAAATAAAAAAACTAATAGCTTTTGAATAACTGTGGAAGCAAATCAAGGTAGAAATTGCAGTTCAGGTTGGCGCTACGAAACATTCACTGGCCTTACTTTTCATCCAAAGAATATAGGACTTATATATATATATCCCAAGAAACCCTGTGCCCCAGGCAGCTTGTAGGACCAAATCTCCCAACGGTAGAACACTTGTGCCTTTCAGAAGGAGGAGTTTGGATTTATACCCCACTTTTCTCAGCCACAAGTTGTCCCAAAGCAGCTTACGAACTCCTTCCCTTCTTCCCCCAACAACAGACACCTTGAAAGGTAGGTTGGACTAAGAGAGTTCTGAAAGAACTGTGACTGGCCCAAGGTTACCAGCAAGCTGCATGTGAAGGATGGGGCAAACAAACCAGGTTTAGAGCCCACCACTTATGTGGAGGAGTGGAATGTCAAATCCCGTTCTCCAGATTACAGTCCACTGCTCTTAACCACTATACCATGTTGGCTCTCAAGGTGTGAAACAGGATTTAAATGCCAATTAGGTCCACTCTCTCACACACACAGGAGACAAAATCTGCCATTCTGGAACATTCCTTAACAGTCAATATAGTCATTGTCTCTTTATCCCATCACTAGGGATGCTTTTGGAAAATGAGCTATAGTACAGTTCCATCTTTAAGACCAACAAGATGCAAAGAACTTTGACCCTTGAATGCTTATACCCTGAACATCTAGTTGGTCTCTATGGTGCTGCTGGATTCAAATCTAGCTCTTCTCCTGCAGGTCGGTATGGCTTCCCTCTGAAATGATCTTTGTGGAAAATGAAGCCAGAGGGATAATGTTAAGCCCTTGTTCAGTTGAGCTATGCTCAAGTCACATACAACCACTGTACTAAAAACAAGACTTTTTCTGACGATATATTTTGTATGAAGATCAGTCTCTATGTTGATATTCGGCATGGAGATGTGTCATCACAATGGATGCTTGAATGTTTTCCCAGGTACTGTTGACACTCCTTCCCTCCGTGAGAGAATCCAGGCCAGTCCTAATCCCGAACAGGTGGGCAATCCATTTAATTATTACTGTCAAGTAAACACTGAAGGCACCTAGTCCTTGGAGGGCTGCATCAAACCTTGTGCATGTTCTGAACACACACACACACACGGATAGATCATAATCCATTCACTTAACTGACTTCATTGAGTGTCCTTGCAAAAGTCTGCCATTTCTGGAGGATGTATTCACTGAGGTCTCATTTCCATAAATTGACGAGAAGAGAGCCTTTTGCCCACTGGGAGCCGCTGCTTAGAATGCAGCTTCACTGAGAGCCACTTCTAACGTTTCTCTGTTTTATGGATAATGGCCTTTATGACTCCTGGCTCTTTCACCTTCAAAATCTCAAGTTGCCTTTTATGTGGATGTGTGTTTCTAAATGGTATCTTGAGAATGAAATTGACATTTGGGTGGCCCCGCAAACTGTTCAGAACTGACCAATGTGAATAAACTGATGCTAAGTGACTTTAAGGCTGCAATCGAGCCTTAGGGAGGAATGGCGTACTTGAGGGGGGATAGAGGAGGCAGATGCCCCAGGCACCACTTTAATGTGCCATGGGGGTGCATTCGACTGGTTCCCCCCACCTCCTCCATCCCTCCCAGAGCAAGCAATTGAATTGGGCTACAGATACTCGAGCGAGGAGCAGTGCACATGTGTACTTAGAGGCGTGCCTCTGGCCCCACTGCTAAGGTCAGCAGGCTGCAGCATCCCAGTTCACTGTTGCGCTCTGCCTCCTCCTGCCCCCCCACCTACTAACCTCCGCTCACTGCCCACCCCTTGCTTGCTCGCCACTCACTCACTCACTCACTCACCCACCCAACCACTTCTTCTGCATGCTCACCTGCCCCACTTGCTCCCCGCTTGCCCTTTGGCCTGCCTCAATTTTGGAAGAAGGATGCAATTTGAGATGGGGGCAGAATTTCAGAACTAGCCCCACCAGGCACCATTTCTTGCAGGTATGCCATTGGAAGGGGGGGCGGGGCTGAAGCATGGAGGGTGTAGTTCCCAGTTGTAGAGCTGATCCCAAAGGACTTTCAACCTGGGAATGCCTCCCTTCAGTGTTGCAGACTTACCTACTAAAAAGTGTGCTATACTAAGTCTTGTGCACCTAAGTGCTTCCCAAGGGAGAAGGGAGTTTCTCCTTCTCCTTGGAAGTAGTGGTGCCCCCAACTCCCACGCTGTCACACACACACCCTTTGAACTGGGCTGTCATAAGAACATAAGAACAAGCCAGCTGGATCAGACCAGAGTCCATCTAGTCCAGCTCTCTGCTACTCGCAGTGGCCCACCAGCAGAGCCACACTCTAAATTTAGAAACACTTGAACAGGGAATGCTTTTTTGTTCTGCAGGCACTGAAGGGCATGGTATCCAGGCAAAAGATGGGTAGGCTTGGTACACCTGAAGAAATATCCCACCTCTTTGTGTACCTGGCTTCTGATGAAGTAAGTTTTGGGAGGTCAACACCATACCGTCACATGATGTTGTTTGAAATGGTGGCCATTAATCACTTGTTCCAGTTGGTTACTGCTACTTAAATATATCTGTAATACTTCATTGTCATTAATAATATGTCATAGGGGCAAGGGCATCAAGTTCAGTATGAATAACTTATGCAAATTCTAGTGCTAATTAAAGCTATATATATATTTTAAAAGTATTTACACTTCACTTTTCTCCCCACTGGGGTGTCAGAACGTTACAATATAGTTCTTCTCTGCTCCATTTTATTTGGCACTTTATCACTTCTGTTCTGTGTTATTTGACACCCTTGCTCTGTTCATTTTTTATTTCAGTCAGCCTATGTGACTGGTAATGAATGCATCATTGACGGTGGCTGGAACCTGTGACTTACTTTGCTGAAGATTCTTTTTGCAAACGCAAAGTGCCTTTAGACAACAGAAAAGTGGGATTGCTTACCCTCTAAGTCTAATATCTCAATGCAGGTGGCATTCTTAATGACTAAAAATAGTTAATCCTCCTCTCCTGCCTAATTTTTCTGTTATCTGGTCAGTGCTAAGCCTTCTCTTCCACCCCTTTCCATCATTTTTCTTGTCCCATAAATAACTGTTTGTTTCTTTGTTGCATGCTGCCTGTACATTTTTCTTCTGAGTCTGTCATTGTGTTGCAAAGAGGTCATATTTTCCACATCCACTGCTGTTCAGTCAGGGGCTGAGCAAAGGGGAGAGGGGACAGGATGGGGGGTCAAAATGCATCCCCCACGTGATCTAGACACCATGACCCCCCCCCCTCTTTTCCCCCATAGATACGCCAATGAATGAGACTATCATAGAAATGTTAAATTAGGGCACAGTCTGATCATGTACACAAATACTAAATTACTTTTCTTGAGTACTCGATAGAACCAATAAAATGTCATTACCATTATTGTGTGTGTTGTACACAGAATTCTGTGAAAGTTTGGCCAGATACGTGAATTCATACATTATTAATGCAAATTGCCAAATGAAACATTTAGGTTAAACAAGCATCATTCCCTTTTATAGAAGTGTGTAACCCCTAGTCTTAGGACAGGGGTGGCCAACCTATGGCATTCCAGATATGTATGGACTACAATTTCCATCAGCCTTGCCAGCATGGCCAATTGGCCATGCTGGCAGGAGCTGATGGGAATTGTACTCCATGAAGATCTGGCATGCCATAGGTTGGCCACCTCTGTCCTAGGGTATTACCAATCAACAACACTTCCACTGTAGGCTGTTAGCAAGTTTAACTGTGCTGCTGCTGTAGCCAACAATAAAAATTCAAATATATGGGGTGGGGGAAGAACTTGCACACATCACTAACCCATGAGCTGACTTTCTCAAGTAGCATTTGACCCTCCTGACATAGTTGCCTGAGGCCCATGTGATTCTGTCCACTGTCCACTCTCCTGCATCACACTGCTGCCTTGGTGACTTATGAGCACTGTATTTCAGTCGGATTTAAAATTCAAATACCATGAATTGCACAAATAGTTATGCAAAACCTCCTGAGGTGGGCTGAGAAGCAAAAATGGGCCCTGCCATCCCCCCAGTTGAGGTGAGGGAGCAAAAATTTTAGCAACGTGTGAAATCTGATTTAGAAGTCATTTTAAAACTTTGAGTTCTGTAGTATCACACACATTAGGAAGTACCTCCAGTTGTTCTTTTCATTGTTTTCAATGAGAAACATTTCTAGGCATGACCTCATTCCCAACAAGGATTAAATCATTAGTGATAGTACTCCTTTGCCAGGAGAAATCCCTGCACAAATTTCAGGCAGGTAGAAGAAATTATTCCCATAATACAGACAGCTGAACTCCTTGCTTGCAGACGGAGTTTCCAACAGGTCTGAAGAAAAATGCCCTCTCCCTTTATCAGAAAATCTGGAAATGGGCTGTTGAAGCTTTTCATTGCCTGGAGATAAATGATATCACCTGATACGTAACATCCCATTGAGACTCAGTTAAAGGGACAGCATTTCATTTTCTAGGCAGTTGGCATATCTATTTGCAGAGCAGGCATGAACTGTGTGAGTGGGCTTTTCTTTCATGTCGGCGATCCTTAACTGGAAGCAGAAAAAGGGGGTCTAAAACAAAGCCCGAATGTGTTGGTAAGAGATAAACCCTGTCACCCCTACCTTGCTGCATTTGGTTAGCTAATGCACTCAAAGGGTATTTTTCACCCTTACAGTTTGTTTTTCACTCTTGGAGCCTGGCTGCGAGAAAATTGCTTCAATCACAAGAGAAGATATTGGGGAGACAGAGTTTACTCCCTTTATTCCCACTTTTTGATGTTCTTTTTTAAAAAAATCCTTCCAAGCCTTTCTTTCTTTAATAAATGAACTGGAAGTAACTTCTTACCTCCATTAGGGGTTAGTGCAGATGGGGGTGGGGCGTGGAGAGAAGGTGTCGATGCTCAGTGTTTTTAACATGAAATTACAAACATTGGCTTAGATACAATAGAGCCCAAACAGCTACATCTTCTGTGCCTCCCTGAAACTATAGTCTATGGGTTATTGGATCCCCCCCATCCTGTTAATGGATATTCAGAAAGAGAACTTTGGGTCTGAGCCATTCACACATGTAAGAGTAGAGAGGAATAAGTTGGGGAATGCCAAAGTAGCAAAATAGACTATATCACTTTGGGCTTCAGTTAGAAAATTTTGGAGCATCACATTTTGGAATATTTCCCCATGGTACTGCAAAAAGAAAGTCAGTCCAGCAAGCAAAGAAAGGGAATAGAAGTTTCTCCCTGCCAATTTCTTTTTCTGTGTGCCCTGAATCATTTATTTTAAGAAACATTCATAATTAGAACCTACCACACACACACAACTGAACTTCACAGTAGTGAGATTCATTCTATTATACATCAGTATTCAACTGTTTTGTTCTTTGACATCATATAACCCAAGCTTAAGAGATCTCAGATCCAAAATCAGCTGATCTGTCACAGAAAGAGTGGTGACTTGATCCTTATCAGTGGCATCTGGTGTTTTGTTTGGATTAATAAAGAAGTCTGTTTACTGTTGAGATAAAGCACAGGCATGATTTCTGCCTGTTTTCACCCATCAAACCTGTGAAGCCCTGCCTGCCTGCCTGCCTGCCTGCCTGCCTGCCTGCCTGCCTGCCTGCCTGCCAGCTAGTATAGGCAAATGTGTTTATTGAACGCCTTCAGAATCTAATCTTGCTTCAGATTAATCTTGAGCGTAAGCCAGAACAGATCCTCAAGCATTTTCTGTCATCACTGTTACTGAACTGTAATTTGCTTGACTATAGTTACTGAACTGCAGACATTTGAGTACACAGAACTTTGCCTTCGAACCACAAAGGCACATGATCAGTACACAGAAATAATGTGTAGTTGTTCAGTCAGAGGCTCACAGTGAACCCTGTGTCATTTTTCTATAATTGTTTGAATGTTAAAAGCTGAACCATGATTTGCTAATCAGAAAGCAAGTCACACATGTAGAGTTGTCATAATCCCTTTTCATAGTTTGAATGTCTTCCAGTGACTGGTGCTATTGCATACACATGACAATGTGAAACAGTCATTGCTGATTTTGACAGCAAAGAGTTAATCTTCCCCAGTCATGTTTTAGAAAGAAAAGGGCTGTTTTTCCCCAACCAAATTGGACATGCAACCAACCTGTGCCTGCTGGTGTCATTTTAGAAGAAATTTTAGCCATTTAAAAATTTCCACAGTGATCAGATCCTGCTTGAACCTGTGGTGCAGTGGCAACACATAATTTCATTTCAATTACCAAAACAGCCTCTTTACTGTAGAAGAAGAAGAGTTTGGATTTATACCCCACTTTCCTCAACTATAAGGAGTCGCAAAGCAGTTTACACACTCCTTTCCTTCCTCTCCTTACAGCAGACATCTTGTGAGGTAGGTGGGGCTGAGAGAACTGTGACTGATCCAAGGTCATCCAGCCATCTTCATGTGTAGGAGTGGGGAAACAAACCTAATTCACCAGATTAGAGGCTGCCACTCATGTGGAGAAGTGGGGGATCAAATTCAGTTCTCCAGATTAGAGTCCACTGCTGTTAACCACCACACCACACTGGTGTAACATGCAGTTTGGCTCTGAAGGCATTTATCTAGCAGCAATGTACTGACACATAGACATGGTTTGTGGGTATTCCCCAAACTGCTAGTGATTCATACCAAAAGCATTCCAATATATGAACAATAGGGACATCTACAACAGCCTAAAACCAGAATTCAAGGGACTGGGAGCAATTTTTGCCTTAAAGCTGCTCCCAGGTTTGTCAGGAGGTGGAGTTGCTGTAATTCATTTTCCTTTTACATCCTAAATTTCACACAATTATGTCACAATTCAACAGTGTGATGTATTGTCAGTGATGAGTGTAGAATGTGGAAACCATAGCACCTGAAGCAGCACATGTTCTAAGGGTAATTATAGGTTGTTTTGCATACAACACATGGTAAGAGAGTTCAAATGACTGCGTGCCCCATTTGTCCTGTACTTGTAAAGCAATATTTTAAAAAGGGAACACTGCACACTTACTCTGTGTGTTCCAGATGTGGCTGAAGAGCAAATAAACAAAATCCCTCTTT
Source organism: Sphaerodactylus townsendi (assembly GCF_021028975.2). Classification (NCBI taxonomy): domain Eukaryota; kingdom Metazoa; phylum Chordata; class Lepidosauria; order Squamata; family Sphaerodactylidae; genus Sphaerodactylus; species Sphaerodactylus townsendi. Next base: position 67,611,642 of record NC_059434.1, read on the forward strand.
GAATTTTTGTTTATGTTTACAAGGAGGTGTGAATTGCTTGTGCTATTTTCCTTTGTAATTTCTGCCTCACATGAAGAGCCACTCATTTACTGCTCCTCATTCCCCATGGACTTAAATATTCTGTGAATCACAGCCTGGTGATTCTTCTGTGACTAGGAATGGGTCAACTTCTGTCTCTTCTGGCAGAAAGCTGGCCCTTGTATCTTCCTTATTAGGAAGTTAGGAGCTAGCCTTGGATTCATTTTTGTGTTCTAGCTTGAAAGCAGGGCCTGGGTTATAGACCAAGAAGGGACCCAGAGGGAACCATTCCTCCCTTCATAGCACTGATTTGCCCTACCTAAGTGTCTCCCACCCCCAAAATTCAGGATTTTTAATTAATGTTGAGATGCCTTGTGTTTTTAGAGGGGTTTTTTTTAGAATAGTGACATTTTTGGTTAAATTAAATCTCTGACAAACATTGTTCCAACCCCCTCTAAGCATTGGTGATCCAAATTCCAACCACTTAACTCTTGTGAGGTAGGTGGGGCTGAGAGAGTTCTGAGAGAACTGTGACTGGCCCAAGGTCACACATTTATAGTGAGTGTTTATAGTGGATTTGTCAAGATTAACTTAAGCATGTTTAAATGTTTTGTGCATGCTAACTCCTTTATCTTCTATGAGCAGGGCGTAAGAGGGCAAAGGGTAACTTAACAAAGTGTCTTCTTTTTCTAAGAAATATGTTCATTATAAGACAGAAAAACATCTGGATCTCTCCCCTCCACCCTAGTTTCCTGAAACAATCAACCAAAGTTTGTCCTTCATTAAAACTTTTTGTTTTCACAATGTTGAGAGCACCATGTTCCTGCATCAGTCTTCATAGCAGGGCCATTAGAGGCCTGTGATAGTGATGAGATTTTCATAGGCTTTGAGAAGGAGCATGGCATAGTGGACAAATCTCAAGAAGAAACAACCCCTTGAATGTAGTCTTGCAACTCAGTGTTACTAGGAGTTAAGGACCTAGTCAGTAAAAAATTACTGTAACAATATTCACAGGTTGAACCGTCATGGTTTAACAACTTGCAGTTTTTTTGCCTTTGGATATGGCCTCACCCTAATGATTGCACATACTCTGATTAATAGGTTCAAGGAGTGGCTCCACTTCAGATCAGATTTGGCTTCCTTATAACGAGAAAACTAAACAAAGCTAGTAGCTGAACTTCAGATTCATGCAAAATTAGTTTAGAAAACTAAACAAAGCTAGTAGCTGAACTTGATTCATGCAAAAATCCCACTTAAGTTCAGTGTCTCCAGTGCCACTTGGCAATGCCAAGTGTAACAGAGGAAACTAGATCTAGCTTCTTTAAGAGAACACAAGGAGCTGGGTAGCTCCTTCATAATGATACAAATTCCCCATTAGTGACTGGTCTGTCTGTAATTTTTCAGCATGTATAAATAAATACAGAATTTCTACATACAGGAAACAGTTACATAGTCTCTGGAGAGCACTTATTGCGGTTGTCTGGTAACAGCTCCCAATGGCAGGTGATACCTGATAACTGCCACTTCCCAATCCACAAAAACTTCTGGATATCTACCAGAGGTGGAGCAAGGGGAAACTGCACCCTTGCCATGGCGCTGCCCGCCACACCCCAGAACGTCCCCACCACACCTCCGCCCGGGGCATTGCACCCTCCTGTCCCGTGGGCACTACGCCACTGATATCTACATAGCATACAAGTTCTTTCAGACATCTAGGCTAGAGAGGAAATTAAGTGTTCCAGCATCCTTTCCTCCACAATGCTATATATGTCAAAGGTCATTCTAGATATGAAGATACTCAGCAGGTTCCTTGTCAAGCAAATGTTGTGGGGAATACCTAACGAAGACCTGTCTCAGTGCTTCCCTCAATGTTCCTGAATGCCTGTCTTTAATGACAAAGGCAAAAATGGAAGTGGAAACCCGTTAGAGGTCTGTCAGTCCCCCGCTCAGACAATAAAACACTTGTAGGTTTTCAAGGATTTTATTGAAGACATATGAGAGACTGAAGAAGACAATTCTGGCAAAAAGGCGCCAAACACTGGATAATGTGGATAGCATAATCTCCACCCCCACATGGAAACATGGAGAGTCAGAAGTGTCCAGCCTGGAGGCCCTTCTCAGCCGCAGAACTCCACGGCCAGAACTGTTGATAGCAATGCACCTGAAAAGCAAAAGCACTCCCAGACATTTCCCACCTCCCAGCAAGAGCATCCTGACAGGGTCCCATCTTCCTCCACCCCATTAGGCCAATCACTTCCCATGGAGCTTGCCACTCCCACATCCCTTCACCCACCAAGAGACTTGTCTGAGGAGGGGGATTTTGTTGCCCCTACCTATTTTCCTGTCCCCCTTCCTATTACACTCCCCCTGGCCCAGTGATGGAGGGGGGGATGGTGGGTTCTGGCCCATCTGCTCATTTCCAGCCCTGCCACCTAATTCAGACTTTCTTTCTTTCTTTCTTTCTTTCTTTCTTTCTTTCTTTCTTTCTTTCTTTCTTTCTTTCTTTCTTTCTTTCTTTCTTTCTTTCTTTCTTTCTTTCTTTCTCTCTCTCTCTCTCTCTCTCTCTCTCTCTCTTTCTTTCTTCAATACCCCCCCCCCCACACACACACAGTTGGACTCAGCTGAATTAAATTTAGATGAAATTGCTGGAAGTAATATTAACAGTCTAAGATATGCTAATGAAACCAAATTATTGGCAGACAAAAGTAATATCTATTAGGAAATGGCACAATTGTAAAGTTTTCTATCCTTGGCTCCAGACCATACAGCATTGCAAAGCAGTTGAAGATCTGATAAATAACATCCTATTAAGCCTCTATTAAATGTGCATAAAGGCCCATTGGCAATCCTAACTGGAAAATACCCTCAGCTTATTTATTTATCCAGTGTTGGATCTCATGAATTCATGTGACAAAAATGGGTGCCCCTACAGGAAATGTTTTTGTTTGTTTAATAAACATAAACCCACAGATTTCTTGATTTGGGCTTCTTCATCGAAGTAAACAATTCATCAAAGTAAACAATTCATCAAAGTAAACAAACAGTAAACAAACTGACTTTTTTTCTCTGTGAAAAAATGAAACATAAAAGAGTTTTAATTACTAACCATTAGCCTTAAGGGGTTAAATGAATATCTTGAGTTTTCACTGGAGATTTACATACCACATGTGCTATCGTATTTCCATTCATATATATATAGGACTTTTCTCAGTCATTAACTTAGTCATGCAAAGGAATTCAAGTTCTGCTTTGCAAGGAACAGTTGCATGTACGTGATCTCAAAGTAAGTTCCTTGTGTGGGTTCTGCTTGTTTCCTTCACCTGGAGGTTAGTGAGATTTCTATTACAAAATCACTATTTTACCAATTCCATTTATCTTACGATGCTATATTTTCTCATTATTGCTCTATATTATTACATCCCAAGATACAGATTTATTTTTGTAGTTGCAGTTATGATTTCTGTATGCAAATTCTTTAACCATTTCATTTATTTTTAAATGTATTTTTATTTTGGGTTTTCAATATTTACTTTTATAGGTTTCCTTGCGGAAGGTCTCAAAAGACGTTGGGGAGCTGCATTTTTTTAAAAATTTCCTTTGCAACTTTTTTGGCTTTGCTTTGCTTTTGCTCACTGATCAGGGTGATTTGCCACATATATACTCAATACTTGCCAGCATAGATTAGTAGCTTGGATCTGTGATACCCCACACAATTGTGGAAGCTCACTGAAGGCCTTGAGCCAATCACTCTTTCTCTCAGCCTATCATACATCACAAGGTTGTTGTCAGGGTAAAATGGAGGTGGAGGTGTATGGCACTTCAGGTCCCAACTGGGAATAGTAATTTCTTGTACCAAGTGTGACAAAAAGGAAAGAAGCAAGAGATTTAGCATCAGCTTTTCTGCCATGTAGTATAATGTGAAATTGCTGTGGGTGAGCATGATAGGAAGGTTTAATCCAGTGATGGCGAACCTTTTCGAGACGGAGTGCCCAAATTGCAACCCCAAACCCACTTATTTATTGCAAAGTGCCAACATGGCAATTTAACCTGAATACTGAGGTTCTAGTTTAGGAAAAACAGTTGGCTCCAAGGCGCATGTTACTCGGGAGTAAGCTTGATGAAGCAACCGTGCAACGCTTCGAATGGATGAATCACGACCCTAGGAGGGTTTACTCAGAAGCAAGCCTTATTGTCAGCAACCGGGCTTACTCCCAGGTAAAGGATCACGCCCAGGCCAGCCTAGGGGTAAGTGTAGCTGGCTTTCCGCCTCGCCCCTGTTCTGGCTGGCATGACGAACTCTTAAAAGTAAATACCTAACGCCACAGAAAGGGCTCTGAGTGCCACCTCTGGCACCAGTGCCACAGGTTCGCCACCACTGGTTTAATTAGTTCCTGCTTCACATATGTATTTTTGTCATACATATATTTTAATTTCTTGGAAACTGCTTAGCATTTTTCTTCAGATAATACCTGAAATAACTAATTTTCGGGGTTTCATGTTGACTTGTGGAGTTGTGTACAGAATGACGCTAGCTGGTCCAAGCTTATTGAGTTTATTGAACTGATTCTTAAATTCCCTAATATGTTTGAAACGTGACCTTTTCCCCTCTCTGTAAGGAGAGATGGCTTTTATACCCAACTTTTCTCTGCCTTAAGGAGTCTCAAAGCAGCATACAATAGCAATCCCTTCCTCTCCCCACAACAGGCACCTTGTGAGGTAGGTGGGGTTGAGGGAATTCTGAGAGAACTGTGACTGACCTAAGGTTACCCAACAGGCTTCAGGTAGAGAAGTGAAGAATTGAGATCGATTCTCCAGAGTAGAGCCTGCTGCTCTTAGCCACTATACCACACTGGCTCTCTAAATTGAATTCTTAATTTAATTAAATTCTCTTAATTGAATTCTTAATTTCTTCCACTTTTTGTAAGATGATACTATTACAACTGTCAAATGTATAAGTTTGCAGCCTCCATTCAGGTTCCTAATCACAGAAGTGGTGCTCTTTTTGTTTGATTTTTTAAACCTTGAATTATGACAACTCCTATTGTGTTTGAATTCTTTTTTTTAATCTAATCACATTTTCCTCCATCCTTGTAGCAGTGTGTTCTTACAGAACAATTTTTTTCTTCAGTAAGACTAGGAAAACAGTGGCTCAAGCATATTAAAGCCGTGCGCCAGGCACCAGAGAAATGACTCAGCACCCATTTTACCTGGCTACGCCAAATGCTAGTAGAATTCCATGATGCTGACCTAGTAGTATATGGCAGAATCCCTAGATGGGAGAACATGGTGAAACCCCCGTGGCGATCATTCCATGTGTGTGTTTATCTTCAAGTCACACCTGACTTATGGTGGCCCCTTAGGGTTTTCAAGACAAGAAATGTTCAAAGGTGGTTTGCCATTGTTTGACTCCATGTGGACTGAGAAAGTTCTGAGAGAAATGTGATGGACCTAAGAGCACCCAGAAGGCTTTATGTGGAAGAGTGCGGAATCGAACCTGGTTCTGCAGATCAGAATCTGCCACCCTTAACACTATACCGCCAGAGGGTCTGATCATTCCATGCGCCAAGCAAAACCCAAGCATTTCTGCATAATCTCTGATCTCGCGTTACAGCAGAACATGAAACAGAATGCGCGCTTGCGCTTGAATCACCAGCCCTTCCTACTCTACTAGCTTTGGTTTGACACCAAAGGATTCGTATAATAATTTAAAAAAAACAGCATCTCTCTCCAGAAACGATGCCAGCCTCCTCTACTGCCTCTCTGGAAATACACAAAGTCTTTCTTTCTTTTCTTCTGTTTTATGTGAAGCCAGACCTAAGACTAGTCCAAAAAAGAAAGTCATAGCCCACTTTAACAAGTTCAGAAGCCACTGGGAATAAGGCAGGGACTACAGCTCTCAGGTATAGGAAATGAACTCCACTTCTCATCTGGCAGCCTGTTGCTTTCTGAAGGGGGAGTGAGAATCTCTCTTCCCTGCCCTTTAGTCAGTTACAACTTCCCGGAGCTGTGACAATACCACCCTGCCGTTTTGCCTTGCTGTTCTCGGTAGTCATCATCCCTGTTTCTTCAGAAACGAGCAGCACTGAACTCAAGGAGGGATTTACCCCCAAAAGTGCGCCTCCAGGGATCTCAGCCTTGCAATACGCATCCTATACGCACGCCTACTCGGAAGGTTTCCCCGCCTTAGTCTTCAGCGCCTACTCTCCATGTAAATCTGAATAGCGTGCAAGCGTCTCTCTCCCGTCGCAGGCTCCCTTTTTGCATCCACTTGGGGGAAAGGGCGCCTCGAGGCCGGATCTTTTGCTGCAGCAACCGGAGCCGGTTTGCAGGAGGAGGGCCTCTTCGCTTTCCCCGGAGGAGGTTGGAGGCTCTCCAGACGGGGCTCTCCGGCAGCTGCCGCCCCGCTAGCAATCTCGGAAGGCCTCTGCTAGTGCACCGCAGCACCCGGGGGGCTTGCCTTTGCTCGGTAAGGGATCTTCCGCCCCTTTTCTCTGTCCTCTGCTTTTCTGCCCCCCCAGCCTGAGAGCGGGCACGTGCTTGCGTCCCGGCACCCGCCCCCTTCCCTCGCGCCCCCGGGGATGGAAGTCCTAGCTGGGAAGGGGGTGCGCGCGCGCCTATGGGGAAACAAGCTGGATGGGTCTTTGGGTGCTTTGTATGCAAGCAGATGTGTCGTTCGGGTTCACCGGCTGGTGCAGGGGTAGGGAACCTGCAGCTCTCCAGATGTTCAGGAACTACAATTCCCATCACCCCCAATTGGCCATGCTGACAGAGGCTGATGGGAATTGTAGTTCCTGAACATCTGGAGAGCCGCAGGTTCCCTACCCCTGGCTGGTGGAAAACAGAAGGAAATTGGATTCGTACAAGAAGGTGTTTTAGGGAAAGCCTGGGTTGGTTCCTTGGTTGCCTTCCAACTAGGCGGTCCCAAGATATTCCTGACTTGTTGGCTCTTGTATTTTTAGCATGTGGAAAGAAAGACTTCGTGTATTTCCAGAGAGCAGAAGGGGTGAGTGGCTGGAAATCGTGGTAACATTGTTGAGAATAAGCACGTGTTCTAGTCCAGGCCTTGTTCTGTGACTTCTTTTATTTGGCAAAACAAGACGATGCATCCTGAGCTGGCCCACTTTGCAACGGTTTATGGCATGCTCTGGAATGCTTATTCATTTGGACGGTTAAAGGCTAATAGTGGATGGGAAAAAATCGTTTGGCATCTGCACACCAAAAAAAAATACTGCATTTCCTGGGCTGCTGCTTTCAAAACAAATCATGGGAACCTGAGTGCAGATGTGCCAGATGTCTGTGAGATCACACAGCATGCACAACTGTTGTGATGGTCACATTATAATACTCCAGAAGTGTTTGAGTCAGACTTTGCTCCAGCCAATGAGAGTGACACTTCACACCAGTGATGCTTGAAGCTCCTGTCAGTCTGTATTGCTGCTGGGTACCAAATGGGTAGGATACGTTTGGGATGGTGGATCAGAGGTCGGATTTTCACAGGCTTCTGCCCTGTTCTCTCTGAATGCTGCATTTTAGCTCTGAGCTGCCCTTGAAAAGATGTGAAGAGGCAACATACAAATTTCCTAAACAAACAAGGAAACAAACAACAATTTTGGTACCAGGAACTGAAAACAGAAAAGAGCCAACATAGTTCTACCACTGATGAAGAAGCAAGAGGCACTGGTACAAGACTGTTCTGCAGTGGTGGGTGGGTGTTTTCCTTGCTGCCAAAACCTGCATTAACTCTGATGCATGCACATAAACCATGGAGCTACAGTTTTCTGTGGGTTCAGCTCTCTGGAAGGGGAGTATGAATGCTCTCTTGAGCATGCTTTTCACCTGTTTCACCCACTTGGCTTTTTGAAAGCAAACCACTTTATCACAAATTAAACAAAACCACCATGTTCCGTAGTGATATAATAGAACAATCGACATATTGTATGAATGGGAACTGGCACTACGTTTTCTAGTTCAGAGGGTGCTGCTTGAATCTTGCCTAATTTTACATAGCAAAGTAATATAGAAGAGTAGTAGTAGTACTAGTACTACTAGTAGTAGTAGTTTGGATTTATATCCCCGCTTTCTCTCCTGTAGGAGACTGAAAAGGGCTTACAATCTCCTTGCCCTTCCCCTGTCACAACAAACACCCTGTGAGGTAGGTGGGGCTGAGAGAGCTCCGAGAAGCTGTTACTAGCCCAAGGTCACCCAGCTGGCAGGTGTGGGAGTGCACAGGCTAATCTGAATTCCCCAGATAAGCCTCCACAGCTCAGGCAGCAGTGCAGGGAATCAAACCCGGTTCCTCCAGATTAGAATTCACCTGCTCGTAACCACTACGCCACTGCTGCTCCCATGGCTTTCATGGCCAGAATCAACTGACTGTTGTGGGTTTTCCAGACTGTGTGGCCATGGTTTTTGCTCCTAACATTTGGACCACATCTATGGCTGCCATCTTCAGAGGCATGTCATGGTAAAGTGTTTTAATCTTCGTGACAAAAACAAGAACTTGGCCACACAGCCCAGAAATCCACAATCCTAGCTGGATAAATTGCTGCATGTTTTTGAAAAAGTAATTTGTTTGCAAAGAAAGAAATAAAGATTATCTGATGAATTGCCATGTTCCAAGCCACACCTTCAGATATGCGTGTAGATTCACGTAATTAATAACTTTTAATATCACATTTATTCAGCTAGAATACAAGTATTCAACTATCTTGCTGCTGTTGAAAATTCCCTCTTACATTGGGAGAGATTATTATTTGTTGGGGGGCCAGGGTGAACAGACTAGTTTGGACTTAGAAGGTCCAACTTTGCACTGACAAATCTCATAAGCCATATGGCAGACTCTGTATGGTTCATTCAGCTGCTTTGAATAAACTGAGCAAACCATATTTTGTATGATACAAGGATCTCCCCCTTTGCTCACATGCTTCTGTCTCCTTCCTTTTCTGCCAGGATGTAGTAAAAGGAATGACAGGATTGACCTTTGGAATGGGGGAGGCTGGAAGGCCCATTGAAATAATGGAACCCAGGAATGCCAATTGACTTACATGGGCTCCATTGAAATACATTACAGCACAAAAAAGATAGCAAAGAAAAAGGGGAATGGTTTTCAATGAAAGGCTGATCCGCATGGGCCAAAAACAGCAGTGTGAAAACGGTGTGAAAATGGTGTAAAAGGTTTTTTAATGGTGTAAAAGGGTTTATACTGCTTTCACACCGTTTTCATACCACTGTTTTTGGCCCATGCGGAATCAGCCAAAGTCTCTGGGTCTATATGGACTACCCTGCCGCTGGAATGACAACCCTGACTGTGGAGTGACAGTCCCTGGGAGCACAATCTATGCTCCAGGAGTGGAATGACAGATCCCACACTGGAAATGACAACCCCTGAAAACAGAATCTGCATTACATTTTGCTGCACAATAGATACAACATCTGTAAACTTTTTGGATACACAGTATGTGTAACTCAAACTGGTAAATTAGCCAGTAGACCATGTATCAAACCCATGGATAAAAACCTCACACTACACTACTCATTCTTTTTTTTCTGGATAAATGATCAAGCTAAATTAAACTGTGAACTGTCTGCCCAAATAACCACGTCCTTCCCTTTATTTTGATTCAACAAAACATGGATTTGGCTGATCCTATATTTTTAAAACCTTGAAAAATTATCTAGGGCACACAGCTGAGGCATAAACAAAGAAATGTCATTCAGTTTTGGCGAGCAGAGTGATTTTTTAAAGTCACTGTTGCTCCTGCAAACTCTCTGAAAGTTGGGTGAATATCTGGCATCCGAAAAGTCAGCTTGTTAATTAGCAAATACTTTTTTATATCTTAGCGTGAGCAAGATGGCAGAAGATGACCTGGTGGAAGAGACTGAGGATACAACATCATCTGCTATTATGAACAAGGACTCTCTCCCCTCACATCCCATAGCTAAGGTATTTGGTGTACAATCTTCTACAACTGTATATTCAACTTTTTAGTTTGGTTTTTCTCAAAGGGCTGTAGGTTTCAAGAATGAATGTACGTATGACCTGGGAGATCTGTGATTAGGAACGCTCTCCCATGGTCGGTCGGTCGGTCGGTCGGTCGGTCGGTCGGTCGGTCCTTCCTTCCTTCCTTCCTTCCTTCCTTCCTTCCTTCCTTCCTTCCTTCCTTCCTTCCTTCCTTCCTTCCTTCCTTCCTTCCTTCCTTCCTTCCTTCCTGCCTGCCTGCCTGCCTGCCTGCCTGCCTGCCTGCCTGCCTGCCTGCCTTCCTTCCTGCCTTCCTGCCTTCCTGCCTTCCTGTCTCCCTCCCTCCCTCCCTCCCTCCCTCCCTCTTTGATGCGACTATAGAATCTCCCTATTTGGATGTATTTTTTTCAGTTCGTTCTCTTGATAGAAACTCCCAAATACCTATGTATTTTCATCTGTAGAATAAATATCCATCCTAGTACGCATTAAACACACACATTCTCCCTGCCCCTTCTGCCTTTGCCATTTAAAACCCCCACAGCATGTTCAAAGTAAACCTGTTTGATTTCAACAAGATTTTAAGTAAATCCGTTGAATTACATAAGACTTGGAGAAGGGGAACAAAAGTTTAACTACAGGTGGCAATACAATATCATTTATATAGCATTTTCAGGTTTTGAAAGAACTTCACATATGTTATGTTAGGATGTTACATTGAATTCCTCGGTCTACCATAGGGACTTTCAGTCAGTCATATGCTGTTCTTGGAATCCAGTTTCCATGGGCATGCAATCCTGATTTTGACATCTTGAAGAAAGGGGAGTTTAAGCCACCGGTTGCATTCTGTTTTCATGGCCTGAAATGAACTCGGGGAGCTGCTGTTTGCCCATTGAAGAAACCTCCATTTCATGGGGCAAATAATGGGTCCTTGGACTGCTTAATGTAAACAAAACAGCATTGGGGTGAGGCTCAAGCAACCATGGTTCTGATCCAGATAGGTTCTGTGCACATGGCAGTTGAGTCTCAAGCTTGGACGTAGGGCTGCAAACCTCCAGTTAAGGCCTGGAGACTTTGTGGAACTACAGTTGATCTCCAGAGCACAGAGAACCCTTCCCCTGGAGAAAATGGCAGCTTACAGGGTAAATTCTATTGCGTCCTTTTCCTGCTGAGCTGCTGCCCCAGACTTCACCCTCCCCAGACTCCACTTTTAAATCTCCAGGAATTTACCAAGCAAGATTTAGAACTCATGCCACGTTAAAAGTGAGTGTGATAGACCTGAGGTGGATATAAAGGAAATCGAACATATTGGGTGCTGTGTGGTTTCCGGGCTGTATAGCCCGGAAACCACACAGCACCCAAGTGATTCCGGCCGTGAAAGCCTTCGACAATAAATCGAACATATTGTTTGGTACTCATCCACCCTGTAAGGTAGTCCTGTTAACAGATTTTCAAGAAGCTGTGAAGCATACAGTGTAACCCACTGTTATTATCCCCATGTTTCCTTCAAACAGAGAGTTGAAACCAAGACAGAATTATTTACAACAGTATAGTCTACTGTTACCAGAGACTGCAAATCAAAAGAACATGAAAATTATCTTAAAGCACGTACAGAGTTGCCCCTTGAACAAGTAAGAAAACTGCATAATACAACTGAATTTATAACCCAGGTTGTATATTGATAGTATTAAGAATGTACTAAACATTACATGTTTTATACATAAAGACCGTGGTGATTTGATCGTACAAACTTTCTTTCACACTCATGCAGATCAACTCAGAGATAACTGGACCATGCAGAATTCCTGTCTTTCCCTGTATGACACACTCAGGTTGCTGCCTCTGCCCTCTCCATTGGTTCTCTTGCCTTCACACAATTTTCCTACCTCTCTTCCTTGCTGCAACTCTGCTTAGTCAGGTGGTAGCCATCTTTCTTTTGGGAAGGCGCTCAGTCCAGGAAGCCTCACTTTTATCGTACGGAGACATGCTTAATAACTTGCCCTCGGGTAAATCATTGATCAAAATAGGAACTTTGAAACTTCAGAGCTTTAAAACCTCATCACAGACTGCCACCAAAACCCATCAACGGCAACATCATTAAACGCTGACAGACTTTAAACCGGCAAAAGTAGATATCGAAGGTATGTTTTGGGGCATGGAAATGGTTGTATATAGGAGAAGCTTTATTTCAAAGTAAATTTCTAAAAATGAATATTACTTGGCTGTTCTTTAGCAATTTTTTAAAAATTGGGCCAATAATTAGCCTAGTAAAATGAGTGCTTCTGATAGAAAGTTGGGTTGAAGGAATTGTACAATGTTGGCATCCCCAGTGGATTCCAGCAGTCTACCTGGCCAATACCTGACTAGCAAACAGGTGGTTCGATAGAGTTGGTAGAACAGGATGTGCCAGTCCCAGAGCTACCTTTGGTTTCGAGATGATCAGAATGTGCTTCACAAGCCCTTACAGCTTTACACCTAGACTGCAGTCCTCTCTGTGTCTGCCAAAAATCCAGTGTAGCACAGCAGCTAAGCTGCACAATCAGGAAGATTAGCAGATTCCAATCTCATCTTGGCACACAACTTGCTAGCAGATCTAGCCAAACTCCTGTCTCTCAGATAATCCTAGCCTGCCTTACAAGGTTGTTGAAGGATTACTGTAATTATACATATGTGGTGCCACAAACGCAAATGTGTACCATTATTCCCCACCTTTCGTTTCTAGCCTCTTGCCTTTTTTTGCCCGGTTGGACTTATTCCGATCACAGTTGAGTCTTGACTGTCTTGGTCTGTGCAACTAACTTCCATAAGAATGTGAGAAAATGAATTCCTAGATCATTTAAGTCCTACATCTGTGTAGTTTCACATTCTGTTTTACAGGTCTCATTTTTTCCCCTAAAAATGAGCAGCCAGATGCCCCTAAGACATTCATGCAGAAGAGGTGGAAATATCCACCCTCCCACCACATACACATGCCATTTGTCCCCAGCATTAGATATTCAAATTTTTAATACTAGGGGTGGAGCTTGTTTGTTTCCTCTGAATATTATGGTTGATACAGAAAAGTGTTGCTGGTTAAAAGGACTTAGCCTTCAACAGATGCTGTCCATGTGTGTGTTTTTTTTAAAAAATCTGTATCACCTTGAGGACTTGGTGCTTTTCCTTTTGTCTTTATTAAACAAATCTCAAAGCTCCCAAGAATTAAAATGTAACTGCAAAAACGAGCTTGGTATCATTACTTTCTTTTAGTAACTTCTATGGTCATTTACACTGCAGTATTTAATTCATCTTACTGTCCACCATGATGATGTTATCCATTCGACCCTTGGCAACCCGATATGCAAGCTCTATCCACGTTTTTCAATTAAGTACTGCTTCCTTCAGCTGGTTGATGCTCACGCCTGTATCAGCTTTTATGGTATCTAGCCATCGTATTCTTTGGCGTCCAGGTCTTCTCCCGCCATTGACAACTCCAAGTATCATAGATTTTTCTAGCGAATTTGATCGCATCACATGACCGAAGTATGTAAGTCTGAGCCTGGTTATTTTCCCTTCTAGTGATGTGGTTTTATGCAACTTCTGCATTTGTCACCCTAGCTGTCCATGGTATGAGCAGTAGTTTTCGCCAACACCACAACTCAAAAGCATCTATTCTTCTTCTACCGTCCGCCATAAATGTAGATAATCAAAAAGTCAGTGCCATTAAATTCACTTAGTTCCCGGTAAGTGTGCATAGGAGTCTAACCTTAGGTATCTGGCATCTCGTCAGAGACCTACAAAATGATTTGTTTCTTTTAATTCAGGATGCCAATCTTTCAGATTCCAAAGCTGTTGATGGGACCATACAGACAGAAACGACTGCTCTGCTGAATTACTCAGGGCAGCAGCCTCAAGAACCCGTGGTCGAGTCAAAGATGCCGGGCAGACTGAAGCAAATATGCGCCTGCCCTCCGCAAGGCATTCTCGCCAAAACTGTCACATATGGTATGTACAAGAAAGAACAACAATAAATAAACCATACCCTTTGGACTGATTGGTTTGTGGCTTTGGATTTTTAACTTGCTTTGCAAAGGTTCGGGGCAAGTCACTGTCCAAAACAGACCCTCACCAATTGCAGTGTGCCAAGTTGAATAGGAATGTATTTTGGTTAACCAAATTGCCTGGTGGTTCTGTTCTCCCCCCCCCCCCCCCCCCCAGTTTTGTAGTCCAGAGTACTGAGCACAACCAGAGAGTATGTGGAATATCATGCAGGAATGAAAGGCTTAATTGTTCTGTCCCACATTTTTTCATGGTGGCTTTATTAGCTGTCTTGAATTATTCCAAGCTTACTGTTGCTTGATAAAATAATTAATTCCATCCAGTGCAAGAACTAAAAGATTGCTTAGTCTTTGATGAAAAGAATCCTAATTGGTGGGGTCCTTTTGTCGACTCACATCTACCTTTGATTTCTTTCCAGAATGTGAAAAGTCTCTCAGAGTCACCAGCAAAGATGTAGCACGTGCTCTTTCTTATGGCCCAGAAAAGAGTCTGTACGAATATATGTAATTCTAATGAAGCTATACAGGTTTGAACCTGTCTAGATGGAGATTGCCTGGAACCATTATATAAGCCACTTTGAGCTTTTCTTAGAGAAAAGCAGGGCAGAATATGGTAAATGAAAAGTATCCCTGGGGCCTTAACCGTGTGCAGTGGCGTACCACCCATTGGGCAAAGTGGGCAGTTGCCCAAGATGCAGAAATTTTTTGTCACGTGGGGCACCTGATTTCTAAGCCCCACCCACTTTGGCTAAGCCCTGCCCACTCTGTACGGTGGCCCACAAGTCAGCAGAGCAGGAGGACGGGGAACTCCGCCTCCAGTGAACTTGGGCTGCTGGGGCCATCCAGGAAGGGTGAGTGCCATGCCCGGACTGCTCCACCCATGGGAGGGCATCATGCACATGTTTTGCCCAGGGCACCAGTTTGCCTAGGTACGCCACTGACCGTGTGTGTGAAATGCCATCAAGTCACATCCAACTTATAGTGACCACAGCAAGAGGCTTTCAAGAAAAGCAAGAATCCAGGGGAGTTTTGTCATTGCCTTCCTCTAGAGCAGGGGTCTGCAACTTGCGGCTCTCCAGATGTTCATGGACTACAGTTCTCATCAGCCCCTGTCAGTATGACCAATTGGCCATGCTGGCAGGGGCTGATGGGAATTGTAGTCCATGAACATCTGGAGAGCTGCAGGTTGCAGACCCCTGCTCTAGAGAATCTTCCTTGGTCATCCCTCTTCCAAGTACCGACCTGCTTAGCTTCCAAGATCTAACATGAACTGGATAAACTATTCTGTCTTTTCTTCCATACATATCTACTAAAGCTCTTTTTGCAAATAATAAGAGACTTCTAGTCTCCCAGTTGTTTTGTTCTGGCATTCAGTTTTTTTAATCAAAATTTTAAACTTTTAAACTGGACCTTAATGTCCTTGCCCATAAGTGAACTACAAAAAAAGATTGTGGTGAGATTGTATTTCTGATGGGGTGTTGAAACTGGATTATGACCAATAACACATGCAGAGAGAGAGAAAGAGAGAGAGCTGCTTTCTCCTCTGCCAAAATATAACCCCAAGTACATGAGCCGCTGAAATCAGTAAGATCCATGCCTAGTGTATTTGAAGAAATAACTAAGGATTCTGCCTCAAAAGCAATCAATCCTATCCTAGGGGAAAGTGTCAAGTCTAAGTAAAATGATTGCACACTTCATGTAAGTAGGTCTCTCTCAAGTGTTAAGAAAACTTCCTCCTAGAAACGTCAAGCTTTACTTTTGATTATTAGCTCAAAAACTAAATTGTTGCTAATTGCTATTCCTTCCCACTCCTGCCGGAATGTAGTGAGCAGACTCAGTGGTCAAGGGATATCTGATGTGGCTGCTTTGTTGATCCTGAGCAGGTATGGTTCCGATCCCTGCTCAAGGTGGAAGTTTTCAGTGAGCTCCAGTTAATTTAAAACCATTTTTAAAATTGTCACGTTGGAAGGGCATCATTCCAAAGGAACAGACCTGTTCATGCAGCGGCTGCCAGTCTACAACATTTAAATGTCCAAAGAGCGTCATGAGATGTCAGTCATTCACGGAACATCTTGAGGTGTTATGATTCAGCATGAGTCTCAGTGGAACAGGATAAGTATCTTAATTACTCTGATCATAAGATGAGTTGTCATGTGAATTTGAGAATAGATCATTTTGCACACAGTGAAGGAGAGTTAAGTGTAGAAACCCATTTGCATTCAAAAATGTCTGTAACTTGTAGAGCAAGGTTTTCTATCTATGTTTTCCAATGCTCACCCATGACTTGCCAGGAAGCAGCAAAAACAGTTCCAGATTACCAGCCCTTCTCAAAACAAAATAATGCATGATGTGTGAGCATCAATACCGTCCTAAACCCTATGCAAATTCCAGCATAACAGTTGTGCTGGTCTACAGTCTGAATCCTGTGGGTTGGTTGAAAATCTGTGTGCAACCATCGCTAACAAGCAACTGGAATAGAATTAGATAACATGGTGGTACCGGAAGCAATATCTTGAAGAAAGAAAGAAAAAGAAGCCACCAGGAAAACTTAAAATTACAGTGATGTTATGAACACAATTCTTTTTCATCCATTGCAAAACAACTTCCCCAATGAAACTTCAACAAATGCACCGACATCCTGAGAAATGTTCTATAAAATGCTTCCTTTTTAAAAATCCCTGTCTTCCTCCAGGAGCAGCTGTGGTGCTGATTTGGGCCGTGGTCTGGTCCATTACAGGCCAAGAGTGTCTTCCCGGTGGGAACCTCTTTGGGATTTTGTTCCTCTTCTTTTTTGCTGTAATTGGTGGCAAATTGATGGGGCTGATTCAATTACCTGGTCTGCCTCCACTCCCTCCTCTGCTTGGTAAGTATCTCAATGTCAGGTGGGTGCATAACTGTGCCTCATGGCACAGATAGCTTGTTAAAAGAAAGGAACTTGTCTGCGGTCTGATTTATGATCCACTGATAAAAGAGCAACCCGATCAAGAGCCCTGGGAAGGCAGAGAAAACACACACACACACACACATGCTGCCAGAAAGCTCTCCATTGGATCAATGGACTTATGCCATTGGAAAGAGTTGGCTCTGCCTCTAGGACTGCCTCTGGAATGCTTCCAGCCACACTGGCACAGTGTCCTGCACCATTGGGGCTAGGATGTGGCAGCCACCTCTGGGGTCAGGCGCTGCAGGCACCTGCGTATCTGCCCCTCTGCCTGCGCATTTTCCTCTTGTGTTGGTGGGGTGACACCCACACCAGCACAAGGCCGCACTGGCTCCAGAGGTAAGTCCACCCTCCTCCCTGCATTCGAATTTTAGGGCTATAAACCTTTGACAGAATAACCAATTGAACACCAATTGATTAACAGATGAGAGACCATTGTGAGTTATTATTTTATTATATTACTCTAAATTATTACTGCATCTATTTGGTGCTACTTTGGGAGTTAATTTTGTATCTCCCTGCAACAGGGAATAAAAAAGAAAATATTAAAAAGTTATAGTGCAGTCCTAATAAATAAAATATTTTTAAAAGTTACAGCACAATCCTAAATCATCTTGGTTTAGTGGACTTTGGAAGATGTAACTCTGTTTTGGGTTGAACAGCTTGCTCTTAAGCATGAATTGTAGCTTTTTCTTACCAACTTCACTTTGCAGAGATCTTTCAGTGTCTTAAGAAAGACACTGTGTATTGAGGCTCCACTTATGTGCAAATATATATAAGCTTTATTGATTGCCTGATTTTAAAAAGACAGATGGCTCAGCAGCTTGAAATCCTGGAGCAGCTTGAAATCCTTGAGGACGGCAGGAAACTATCCCCTTCCCACGAGATCCAAACAGATCTAGTGTTTTCTGTGACACATATATTTACATTACTTTCTTACTTACAGAATTTATACCCCGCCTTTCTGCCCCATCAGGGCTGCCAAAGCTTATTTAGAAGGGTGAGCAGGTTAGTCTGCTGTAGCAATGAACAAGAGAAATCAAGCGTCATCTTTTAAGACTTGCCAAGTTTATTTCAGCATAAGCTTTTGTGAGTCAGATCTCACTTTTTCACATGCATGATATGAAATGAAAATTTCACATAGAAGGTTTATGACCGAATCACAGGGGTAGGGAAGGGAGCAGAGTTGTGGCAGAAACATGCCTGTTGTCAGTTTTTCGTGTGAGCACCCCCAAGTAAAGTGCGAGAAGGGACGGGGATGTTACATTTAATGAATGAGAGGTCTCATGTTCCAGCCTTTCATGGAATTGGGATTCAGTTCCAGAGAGGTAAACAACATCTATAAAATCTGATCTGGGAAGGTTCAGTGTGAAGTGTAAGAAAAGGAACATAGAGCAATACATCGTAATAGTATGATTAGAGCATGATAAGAAGAAAAAGTAAATCTCTGAAGGGAGGGTTATTATTCTTTCTCTCTCTCTCGGTTTATTTATTTGAAGATTTATGCTCTGCCATTCCTTATTCAAAACCATAATTCCATAATTTGAAAGTCCAGGTTGAGGTGTCATGTTACTTCCCCTTCCAGGTTCAACCTCATCAATTCCTTCTGCTTTTCTCCATATCACAAACATCTCAATGGTACCACTCCTAGCTAGGTTATCCATCAAGAGACTGACAGCTTGTTTTGAGAATTGACTCAAAGTTCATCCCAGCTCCTTCCTGCCGTATTCCTCTGCATTAGGCTTGGATTTTTTGGTGTTCCATTTCTACTTTCGTTCAGGTTTAGAATACCTTCTACTGATGTCTCACTTTTCTACCTGTACAGTCATTAAGATGCTTTTCTCTGTTTCTTTTAGGAATGTTGCTTGTAGGATTTCTCCTTCGAAATATTCCCTTAATCAGTGACCTAATCCAGATAGATACAAAGTGGTCAGCTGCCCTAAGAAGTATTGCCCTTGCTATTATCCTGGCCCGGGCTGGCCTGGGTCTTGACCCAAAGGTATGGCATCAAATGGTCCTTGCTTATAATCACAGCAAAACTGTGTGGGAGAAATTTCACAGAGATAGGCCTGGTTCTCGCTAGTGTTAAAGCCATGCCTGACTTATATCACATCACATTACAAATAGAGACTAAATAATTGAATAAATATATCTCTTCATCTTAATTATCTTTATACATTACAAAATTAGCATATTGGGGATAAAGCGAGGCTAGAACCCACCTTCATGATTCCTTGTGGGTAGGATTTCAGTATTTACTTATTTATTTATACCCCATCTTTCTTGCTGAAACTCAAGGCAGATGATACACAATACAATCACCAAAATTAGAAACAATGGCATTTTGAGAGGGGTGGCCCAGAGCTTGTCCTGGCACCATTTGCTTGAGGAGAGAACTGCTCTATGTGTAGAAGCCTGCCTCCATATGCAGAACTGATTTCCTGGGATTATGTCTTTAGTCTTGCTAAAGTTATTTATTTAAACTATTTCTAAAGCAGATCCAGATGGCAGTATTTCTGAGCCACAGTGGGACATTCCTCATACCAGCACTATTTCAAAACCTATATGCTAACTGGATAATATTCTGACTGTGATTCTCTATCTCTTCCCTGCCTGCCCTCCTGCACCCCCCCCCCCCATCATGTGGAACACTTGCTGAATCCTGAGAAAGCAATGAGATGAATCCAACATATAAACCAAACCTGCACTTGTTGGATCCAAGCATCTTCCTTCTGTACCTTGTTAAGAAAGTTGAGCATAGTATATCTCCAAGGGTGTTCTGCTACCTGGCATTGAAAAAATGACATGTTTCTCATTGTGGCTTACCTTTCAGGCTCTGAAAAAATTAAAGGCTGTCTGTTTACGATTGAGCTTCGGGCCTTGCATCACTGAAGCATGTATAGCAGCAGTTCTGGCTCACTTCCTGATGCACCTGCCATGGATCTGGGGGTTCCTCTTAGGGTAAGAGGTCAGGCTGCTTTCTCCTGCTTGCTTGCTTAGACAATTGCATTCATTTTCATCTTACTTAAATTGCCTTTTCCCTTTTTACTAAGTCACAAAAATGGGCACACTGGAGAATTTCATATTGCTCAGTTTTGTTTTTTGTTTTGTTTTTGTTTTGTTTTGTGTTTTTTTTTCGTGGCATGAGTTCTGTTTTCCTTACCAATACTTGCGTCCCATTGTTTAAAAGTAGCAGACAAAACCCTGATCATTGTGCACGTTATGTTTTATTGTTCACAGGAAAGCCATAATGTCGTTTTTTAAAAAAATTGCAAACCAGGACTGTTATTGGGAAGGGGTGGGATAGAGCGGGTCCCATTCTATTGATGGACTGTGGTCTGATTCTTTCAGGTTTGTCTTAGGGGCTGTTTCCCCTGCTGTTGTGGTTCCCTCCATGCTGGTTTTGCAAGCGGGAGGCTATGGCGTCGAAAAGGGTGTCCCTACCTTGCTCATGGCTGCCGGCAGCTTTGATGACATCTTGTCCATTACGGGCTTCAACACCTGTTTAGGGATAGCCTTCTCCACAGGTACCCATACCGCTTCCTCAGACTGATAAAGCACATTGTATACTTTTCTCTGTGATGCTCTAATTGACAAAATTCTGGATATATAGGATGATTAGAGCTGCCAACCTCCAGGTAGCTTCTGGAGATCTCCTGTTATTACAACCGATCTCCAGATGACCAAGATCAGTTTCTCTGGAAAAAAATGGCTTCTTTGGAGAGGGGGGTTCCATTGTGTCATACTCGGCTGAGGTCCTTCCCATCCCCAAAACCCTCCCTCCCTAGGCTCCACCCCCAAAATGTCCAGATATTTCCCAACCCAGAGCTGGGAACCCTAATGATGCTGTGGGAAGTATTCCAAGATACGCCCCTCTGAATCTGTAAGTTGAAATGCTATATGACTTGCTGAGCAATGAGTTAATCTCCAACAAGGCTGTTGGGAGGCTTATCCCACCTCACCTCAAGGAATTGAAGCAAAGACCATTTTTGTTCCTTCTCATGTGATACTTTGGCAAGAAGAGCTTTGGCATTGTGGTTAGCTGATATTTTGGATGTATTTCCTGGCTGAAAAAACCCCCTAAGCTTAAGAAACATTAGCAGAAAGACTGCATGAAAAACCATTTTAACCTTCTGAAATGTTCCAACAGGCTCCACTGTTTTCAGTATTCTTCGTGGTTTTCTGGAGGTTGCAATTGGAGTCGCTGCTGGCGGGCTTTTAGGTATTTTTGTACGGTACTTTCCAAGCAAGGATCAGGTAAAGAAACAATATTTTGAAAAGTATCAGTTTTGCATCTCTTTACGTATGCAAAATGAGGAACGTTTAATCTGAAACCTCTGCATGTCTTGTCTGGAAAATGAAAATATAATCTATCTCTCTAGAGAGTGGCAAATTAATTTTCTAGTACATTAATTTGCAAGGATATGAAGCCGCTGCATTTTATTATCTTCTATGGTTTGGCATTTACGAAAATCACTTTTTTCCCACACCCCAGCTCTGCCTTCCTTTATAGCCTTTTAAACTTTAGGCATTTTAGAAGAGGAACTATGTTGAGTTTGTAGCAAGATTAAAGATTGAGGTCCATCTCTGATTAATGCTGAGATCCTTTCAAGAGTGTTACACAAATAATATTTTGTTTCCCATATTAATTGGACTATATTTGGGCCATCATTCTGGTGTTCAAGCATCGCTGAGAATATTGGATGTAGAAAACAAAAACAGACTCTTCTTGGGTGGCCTGAAAACGTGGGGCTTGTGGGGAGGAAGGCTGTGTTCAACTAGGTTGGTTCCCCAACTATATTTGCTAAATGCGCTTCAGAAAACCATTGCTCCTTTAGCAAAAATATTTCAAAATATTGAAAAAAATCACTCATGCACAATAAAAATTAAGAGCAGAATTGACTCTCATAATTTTAAATAGATGCAATTAAGGAAGGAACTCCTGTTATGGTTGGAATATTATCTTTTTGGAGTAAATTGAAGACACTTGTAAAGTGGATCAAGAAATTTATATTCCTCTTCTGGGCCAGTCCAGACCCTCGTGGTGGCTTATAAGCTTATAAAGCGTATAAGCTAAAGCCTCATAACATTTCAACATTAATTGCTAAAACAACAATAAAGCAGATGCAAATGACTGCTGGGAACCAGTGAAATATTAGTTGGGAACCAGTGAAATCAAAACAAGTGGGTTTGAGCTAGCTACCTGAAATCTAGCAGTGATTAAACTTCCCAGATCTATATGGGAGCCGCCACCAAAGAAGCCCTGCTCCCCATGGTCCTCTGCATATGCTCAGCACTTAGAACAGAGCCTTGCAAGATCATTTTCAGTGGAATTTATCCATGCAATGGGTTTATAAGTGCAGAAGTGATCCCTAAGGTATTCTGGTCCCAGAGAATGGAGGATTTTCAAAGAGCCAAAACTTTAACATGTGGCTAATAGCTTGATGATACCAAATGGACTTGCTTCAACACTGTACTAATAATTCTCACCAACTGATTCAGGATTACATCTGCACTGCTGCATCTTGAACCAGTTGTAGGTAATATTCAAGGGAAATCACATGTAGTAGTCCATACTACATTTTTACAGTGATTTTACATTTTTACATACTACAGATTTTACAGTGACAGTAATTCCATTATTTTAGGATAATGCTCAATTACAGTAATTATTGTTTCAAAAAAGAAATGAAAAAAGCTTCAATGATGCTTTTTTATTTTCTTCTCTGGCCCTAGGTATCCATTGTATGGAGGAGAGCATTCTTTCTGGTAGGTCTGTCTGTGTTTGCTATTTTTAGCACCATAAACTTGGGCTTCCCTGGATCTGGAGGACTCTGTACCATTGTCTTGGCATTCCTTGCCAGTCTTTCATGGTCTGATGAGAAGGTGAGTGTTTCAGTCAACATGCGGCTGAGAAGTCACTTTCTGAAAAACAAAACTGAGTAAAATGCCTGCAGGATTGCTATAAAGTAGGCCTGGTCATTTTAGGCTGCTTTAGGCTGCTTTCACACATGTCAGATAATGCACTTTCAAGGCACTCTTGCAGTTGTTTGCAAAATCCAGATGCATTGAAAATGCATTGAAAGCGCATTATCCAACATGGGTAAACTTTTCTCCCTGATTTGGCTGTCATGTATGAAAGCAGGGTTTAGTACATGTATAACTGATTTTCATTCTGGTGTTGTTGAATTAGCCAATGTAAATCTATATCTGGGGTTATGCTTTAAATGTACAGCTTGAATGGGGCTGGTGAGTTCTAGTAAACATGTTGAAAAGGTGGGGGTAAATTCACAGTTATGTATTCAAACAGTACATCGAAAGAGGCCTGTATCCAACTACACTGACATGATATAAAGGCCCTTCAGCTTTCTTAAGAGAATGTGGCAATTCCTACTAGTTCCTCTCTTGCACTTGAGACTCCTGTGGATTCCCAGGAACAACATTTGGAGGATCTCAACGGACTGCAGCAGGAGAAGGAATGGGCAGAACTCTCCATACCTTTTAATAAAACTTAAGGTTACACATTTTCCCAATGCTAAAGTTGGATACAAGCCTCCATTAAAAACATTTCAATTCTACTAACTTTTTTCATATACAAAGAATACCAGTCATGCTATCAGCTTGACCACAGCTTTTTTTTTTTTTGGGGGGGGGGGGAACATCAGCTTTCCTGAAAGAATAGCAGGATTTTTAAAAAGGAAGATTCCTTTAAGGACATGGAATATTTGAAAGCTGACACTGTCTTCATGGAAGGATCAAATTTCTGATATTTTGATTGAATCAAGTAAAGTCTGAATGCATGTATCTACCCTGAAACTGATCAATTTCTACACACACCATGCTTTTCCTATCATGGGTGCAAATGCTCGAGTGAGCAACAGGCAAGCATAGTTTGTAATGCTACTCCTTTTTGCTTTTTGTCCTGCAGAAAGAGGTAGAAAAGATTATTGGAGTTGCCTGGAAGATTTTTCAGCCCTTTCTTTTTGGTTTAATTGGAGCTGAAATATCTGTCTTCTCTCTAAAACCAGAAACAGTTGGTAAGTTTCCTTAGGAAAACGTTAGAGGTAATTGAAACTGTGGCTAGCTTTCTTCCTGAGGGGTACTAGTGAAGTGGCTTTTCCAGACTTTGTGTTTCCTAAGACCAAAATGTATATAGAATACAAAGGGCTTCATGCACATTATTGTGTTCTAATTTGTGCAACAACCCTGCATGGTAGGTCAATATCATTGCTATATTTAGATGGTGGTCTGATACTGGGAGTAACTTCTTAGGGAGGTGCGGGGAAGGACAATTAGAGCTAACATAGTGTTAAATAAACATAATTATAAAAAGAAAGGTAAGAACTGCTTAAGCCAAGGTAAGAACTGCCTTCATTATAAATAAAGGTAAGAACTGCCTTCATTATAAATAAAAATTGCCAGTGATGTTCAGTATTTAGCTTTTATTATTGATATTGATATTTTAATGTATTTAAATTTGTATTGTTGGAAGCTGCCCCGAGGCCTACTTGTTGGGAGAGGCAGGGTATAAATCAAATAAAGAATGAAGTAAATTCAGAGAGCCACTCTTGATTATGTTCAAGGTTAAATTGCAATGCACAAACACATCTATGCACATGCACACAACATCCATTTAGAAGTACATTTCAGTATGTAACTAAAGTTTAAGCCGCTTGAATGGTCCTGACTTGCCTGCTCTTGGCAGAGCTTGGCAGAGAAGTAGAGATGGTTCTTGTATGGAAGACCACCAAGGAAGACTTTGCAAAGGAAAGCACTGGCAAACCACCTCTGCTCATCTCATGATTTGAAAACCCCCTAGTTTTGGGGTTGCCGTGAGTCAATTGCAACTATTACTATTATATTACCAAGTAAATTTCTGGTTCCTTGAACAAGTAGCTCATACCAGTGGCATTTGAAAAAAGTGCTTTACGCATCAAGCTGGTTTATGCTGCATTTGCTGCGTCTGATTAATATCTGTTGAGGAGGAACGGCTGTTGTGTAGAGGGAACACTTTTGTTGCTCTTCCAAATAATCGAAAGCCTAGAAATGCATTTTTAATTTGCAGTTAACAAAGTATATTTCTCTGCGGCAGGACTTTGTGTAGCCACGCTCAGTATTGCGTTAGCAGTACGAATTACTGCCACGTTCTTGCTGGTATCTTTTGCTGGCTTTGAGTTGAAAGAGAAAATATTTATTTCACTGGCATGGATCCCCAAAGCAACCGTTCAGGTAGAGTATGCTTTTACAGAAGGCAAGGGTCTTCTGCAACCAAGAGGTTTCTTATACAATGTTTTACTGCCATAAGGGGTATTTTGACTACTGCAAGGAATTGAGGTGGGTAAGGAGTTCCCATATCTTACTGTAAGCTCATTTTTCCCAGGAGCTAAAATATCTTCCTCATCCCTTCTCTGTTACAGAGCAAGAGAAAAGCAGTTGCTCAGCAGAGGCATAATATTCCTAATCTATTAATCAGGGTTGGGATCTCAGGGTGGCACTGCAGGATCACGGGGTTCTTGCTTTTCCCTTCCTGTGCCAGTCTCTTACACCCCCAGCTTGCAAACCTGCTTCAGACTCTGATTTCAAATTTCTGGTGTAGTATTAGCCAGTTAGCATTGATGTAAACATGCTATATGACACATTGCCACTCTCCTAACCATGGTTAAAACATTCACATCCACTGGGTCAGTGAGTAAAGCCAAACAGCCATTGTGTTAAGAACATAAGAACAAGCCAACTGGATCAGACCAGAGTCCATCTAGTCCAGCTCTCTGCTACTTGCAGTGGCCCACCAGGTGCCATTGGGAGCTCACATGCAGGATGTGAAAGCAATGGCCTTCTGCGGCTGTTGCTCCCGAGCACCTGGACTGTTAAGGCATTTGCAATCTCAGATCAAAGAGGATCAAGATTGGTAGCCATAAATCGACTTCTCCTTCATAAATCTGTCCAAGTCCCTTTTAAAGCTATCCAGGTTAGTGGCCATCACCACCTCCTGAGGCAGCATATTCCAAACACCAATCACACGTTGCGTGAAGATGTGTTTCCTTTTATTAGTCCTAATTCTTCCCCCCAGCATTTTCAATGAATGCCCCCTGGTTCTAGTATTGTGAGAAAGAGAGAAAAATTTCTCTCTGTCAACATTTTCTACCCCATGCAGAATTTTATAGACTTCAATCATATCCCCCTCAGACGTCTCCTCTCCAAACTAAAGTGTTGAAGAGGGACCAGAAGGCATGGCCTTTCTTGACAGAGAAGTAGCTTCCCAGTAGCAGGCAAGTGAGGGCAAGTTTGGACAGATCTATGTTTTCCAAAAAGGGAAAACAAAACAGGCAAAGTGTGGGTATCTGGCGTGTTTGTCATTTTTCCCCACAGTGACAAGAATAGATGAAGCTGCCTTATACTGAATCGGTCTGTCATTGTTGTCTGCTCAGACCCGTAGCTGCTTTTCAGGGTCTCTGACGGAGGCCTTTCACATCACCTGGCACCTGATTCAAGTTGGAGATAACATGGAATGAACTTGCAACCTTCTGCATTCAGAACAGATGCTCTGCCACTCAGCCATGCCTCCTCCTGGCAGCTTAGGGAGGTAGTATGCAATCAAAACTCCAACATCTTGCATGAGCTGGACCTCAGCTTGATTTTTTTGTCTACTGGACCACACCAACTCCTTAGGAAATTTGTCAGTCAGAGCAAACAGTCATGAGGCACCATGAAAGCCTTATGAAGTGTTGTATTATTGGTCATGCGTGCATGTCAGTGGGAGGTCAAAAGGGGTTCACTGACCAATGGGGAGCCGAAGGAGAAGAAAGATGCACATCAATATTCAAAGATCTGCTTTTTACACTATAAGAACATCTGTTTTAGTTACTGCAAGGTATTTAAAAAACCAAACTGGTAATATTACAGGTTAAAAACTCTCTTTTGTGTCCTTGGCACTCATAAGTAGTTCAAAGGTCTGTTCAATTTGTTCATAGCAGTAATTACTCAGTATATAAAACCAGCTAGTTACATAGATAAACCTGAGAAATAAATCAAATGACAACATCTCTGGCATTGGCTTCAAGTGTCAAATACTCCTTTTTTTTTACATATTAAGTTTCTATCCCATGTTTCTTCTTAGAAAAACCTAATGGGTAATGGGCAAAGGTGGGATTACCTTTCGCTGATGAATCTGGGTTATAATCCCTCCCTCCATGAATTTCTATTTGTTGCTCAAATAAGGCCACTACTGGTTGTGGTGGGTTTTCCGGGCTGTGTGTAACAGACTTCCCTCTCTGATACACCTCTGAAGATGCCAGCCACAGATACAGGCGAAACGTTAGGAACAAGATCCACCAGACCATGGCCACACAGCCCAGAAAACCCACCACAACCAATTGAATCCAGCAGTGAAAACCTTCAACAAGGCCAATACTGTCTCTCACCTTCATACGCATATCCACTCTGAAGGAATCCCCTGTAATACACGGAGGCTGAACGGTTCGAAGCAGCAGCAATGGAGTTACAATAAGTATTACAATATTTAAAGTCAACAACAACAACAAATTAAATACAGTATTGGTTTCAGTTCTTGTATACCAAGTGGTAGGCTTTTTGCTGTTTCTGAGAAGTGTGTAGGCTTCATCTTTAGGGGGTTTTCACACAAGAAGAATTTTGTAGCTGTATAAGGAACTATCAAGAACATCTCTCTGGTTACTCCTTGCAGGTCAAAACATTTAACATGGGTTACCTGGCTAAGAGGATGTTCACATGAGGCACACTGTACAGTCCTGGGCAGCTGCTATAATTAAGTTGAATCAGTGCTGGAGAATTGTGCACACTGACTCACTCCAGTGTGGGCACCAAAGTCTCGAAAACCTGACACCTTACTCACCTTGGGATCTCATTCCCTTGTGCCTGGGTTTAGACCTGTGTGCAGAAGGTGCAACTGACCCTTCAGTCAGATAACCTAGGGAGATTCTGAACTGGCCAATTAAAAGAATCTGATTTATAAATGATGGCCAGAGGTGTAGCTGGGCCAAACTGCGCCCGGTGCGGTCTATATTTTCCGCCGCCACCCCCCCATGTCCCCCCATGGCACCCCCCCTTCCCACACTTACCTTAGTTCCTTTCCTTTTCCTATAACTTTTTCAGGCTGAAAAAAAGGCCTATTCGCTGTTTAGGCTTAAAAATGGCTTGATGGGAATTATACTTCCCATGAGACCTTCAATAAGAGCCCAAAGGTCTCACACTAGGAACTTCTTAAGTTCCCTCAGGCGTTTTAAAGCCTGAACATCTGAACAGGCCCTTTCCAGCCTGAAGACGTTCTAGAAGGAAAGGAACTCGTAAAGATAATGAGAAGATGAAATGATGGAAGCTAGCTGCAGGGGAGGGGGCCTGGGAAGGCGATTTTCCGATACCCCCCCCCTCAGGCGTAGCCGCACGGCACACCACACCCTTACTTGTAGCTCCGCCTCTGATGATGGCTTGAATCCAATTCTCTAGAGATGGGGTGTGATTTCTGTACATTTCCCTTTCTCCCACTGCAGCCCCAAATTGTGCCCAGTGTTTTTCCCAGGCGCCCTTTAAACCTTGTGCACCAAGTCTCTATGTCATGGGACTTAGTGAGCCACAGTGGAAAAGGTGAGCAGAGAAATTCCCTGCCACAAGCTCTGTTCCACTCGTGGTTCCCATTGGATACTGGCCAGTGGATTTTGTTGTTTCTTTGTCTTCTTGCAGGCTGCGATTGGCTCACTTGCCTTAGATACGGCACGAACTCACCAGGATCAAACGTTAGAACAATATGGCATGGATGTCTTGACAGTGGCTTTTTTAGCAATTCTGATCACAGCACCAATTGGAGCTCTGATAATTGGCTTGGCAGGACCCAGGCTTCTCCACAAAGCAGGTGCTTGCAGTGAAGACCATGATGGGCATGAAAGAACAGAAGAAATTGACATATCTGGACGGTTATAGGGGTGTGTGTGTTAAGCACTGTCAAGTCAGTTTTGACTTATGGCAGCTGTATGAATTAATGACCTACAAATCATTAACAACCTTCTCAGTCTTGCAAATTGAGGACTGTGGCTTCCTTGATTGAGTCAATCTGTCTCATGTTGGGTCTCTCTCTTTTCCTGCTGCCTTCAACTTTTCCTAGCATTATTGTCTTTTTGAGTGAGTCCTGTCTTCTCATAATATGGCCAAAGTACGATAGTCTCAGTTTAGCCATTTACGCTTCTAAGGAGATTTCAGGCTTGATTTGATACAGAACCCATTTATTTGTCATTCTGGCAGTCCACGTCCATAAAACTCTCTTCCAACAACACATTTCAATTGAACCAGCTTGTCAGCTTTCTACATTGTCCAGCATTCACACAGACGTAGGGAATACTATATCATGAATTGTTTGCCAGTGACATATCCTTACACTTAGAATTTTTTTCTAGCACCTTCCTTCCTGCCCTTCCTCATTGGGCAACCTCATTCAGAATCTGAGGCGGTGGGACACAATACTGCTACTGTGTCACTCCACTGCTTCCAGAAGACTTTTGGCTGGCATGGGGAGACAGGAACAACAACATACCTCCCCGGTCAGCCAAAAGCTGAATGGATTTATAGCACCCTTTTGAATGAAAGCCCAGGTGGGAGCCAATGATACCCTGGAAGTGCCCTCCACACTGGTGTTCGCCTCTCAGTTTGCCCACCCCATTGGCTCACCACATCCACCCACCTCCCAAGTTGCCCAGCCAGCGCATTTGCCATATGTGCTGGCAGGGTGAGCATATGCGGCAGAGCAAACATATGCTGATTCCAAAGAGCCATCCCACCCCCCTCCTTTGGATGGGGTTCTGAATTTTCTGATTTCTTGGTCACAGTCTCTCTTTTGGTTGATGATGGAGCCAACTCTTTCACAATTTCAATATCTTAATTGTCAACCTTACAGTTATATAATTCCCCAGTAGTCAGTTCTTATGCCTTTTTGATGTTCTGCTGTAATCCTGCTTTCCCATATCTCGCACTTGCACTTGCAGGAAAAGAAGAAATGTCCTGACCTAGATAGCCCAGGCTAGCAAAAACGGAAGTCCCCAATGAGAATTCAAAAAACAGCAGTTGGTCAAATGGCCCCCTTAACACCAGTTAAAACAGATCCTTTTGGGAACTGAATTGGAAAGAAAAGAGTGTTGGCGATCACATTTGTTCTGCCCTTTTCTTTGGCTTTTATGGCTCGAACACCCTCTTCTATGGCTCTTTTTGTCTTTTGAGTGTATCGCTTGGCATGCGTGAACCAATCCTGGGAAGTTGGAGCCTGTAATTTTTGTGATGGAAGAGTCTGCCTGCAAATAGCAAAGTATTCTCTGGAGGCCAGAAAAGAGAAGCTGATTGCTTTCTAACAGTCATAGCTTGCATCATTTTGTAACGTGATAGTCGCCAGGATTATCCTAGTTATTAAGTGCTAATACTTCTCTGAAAGCCTTCCTGCCCAAACAAATTTATTGTGCAATTAGTGGGTATTTGTTTCTTCTTTCTTGCTCCCAGCCTTAAAGTTCCCCTTTTGTAACATCTATCAAGCAATCAGAGTAATTTGTTCTCACAAGTCCAGAACAGCTATTCATTTCAGATAACATATTCATGATTGCTGCATGGAATATTGTTAAGGAAACCTTGTACCCTGACCTAGATGGCCCAGACCAACCCAATCTCATCAGGCCTCAGAAGCTAAGTGTGGTGTAGTGGTTGAGAGCTGGTAGACTAATCTGAGGGACTGGGTTTGATTCCCCACTCCTCCAAATGAGCAGTGGACTCTTATCTGGTGAACCAGATTTGTTTCTCCACTCTTATATTCCTGTTGGGTGATCATGGGCTGGTCACAGATTGTTCAGAACTCTCTCAACCCCGCCTACCTCACAAGGTGTCTGTTGTGGGGAGAGGAAGGGAAAGGAGTTTGTAAGTCCCTTTGAGTCTCCTTACAGAAGAGAAAGGCAGGGTATAAATTTAAACTCCTCTTCTAAGACGGGTCGGCCCTGGTTATTAGTTGACAGGCCTCCAGAGAAGTCCAGGGTCGCTACCGTGTTTCCCTGAAAATAAGACAGTGTCTTATATTAATTTTTGCTCCCAAAGATGCGCTATGTCTTATTTTCAGGGGAAGTTTTATTTTTCTGTGT
The DNA here is from genome assembly GCF_021028975.2 of Sphaerodactylus townsendi. Taxonomy (NCBI): domain Eukaryota; kingdom Metazoa; phylum Chordata; class Lepidosauria; order Squamata; family Sphaerodactylidae; genus Sphaerodactylus; species Sphaerodactylus townsendi. Next base: position 67,642,728 of record NC_059434.1, read on the forward strand.
TCTGTTCGTCAGACATGCTTCCAAACAAAAACTTTGCTACGTCTTACTTTGGGGGGATGCCTTATATTTCACACTTTAGCAAAACCTCTACTACGTGTTATTTTCCGGGGATGTCTTATATTCGGGGAAACGGTATGCAGAGCCAGGCAATAACAAACTCATATCTTTATTGTGCCTTGAAAACCTCCATGAGCGGTCACCATAGGTTGGCTGTGACTTGATGGCACTTTCCATCACCAGTTATTACAAGCATCTATTTGGTATTTTTGATGGCATAATTACCAATGACTGATACTCGATGCACTCTGACCCAGAAGATACCTGCACTGTCTGTTCTGGGTACATTATGAACTTTCTGTTGTGTTTATGTATTGTGCCACCTAGTGTTTTTTCAGACCACTTCCAAGCAAAGCATTGCAGCACAATTTTTGAAAAGGTTTAGGTTTTTATCATTTGTTCAGCAAAGGATTATGTGCTTCCTCTCTTCTATATTGAGGCAAACTCTCCAGAATATAACACTATTGCTATTGAAAAGAGATTCATGGGAATGTAGCAGAGTTAAATGCTATGGGGAACACATTTAATCACTGCAAGTCAATATGACATAAGAGTTGGTCTTGAACGGGAAAGACTTGGGTTCAAATCACTCCAATTTACAATTCACTTTTGGGCCAGTTTTGTTTTCTTAGCTGAACCTTAAAATGAGATGGCTGCAAAAATTATAGCCTGAATGCCATGGAGAACGGGCAGGATATTAATATAAACAACAACAACAAAAAGCAGTGTAGAAAGTATTACTTTTTCATGGACTTGGTTGTACATAAGAATTGCATAAATAAAATACCATTGTTTCCAGTTCTGTGTGGTCTTGCTGATCAGTCTTATTTAGCTTCAAATTACAGGGAGAAGTGATTGAGAAACCACTTGAAGATGGCTATGGGAACTAGAAATAAATAACAAAGTCAAAAAGGTTTGAGTTAGATGAGGCCAGACGAGTTTTCTTGTGTCCTAGTAGATACTTCACAGCCATGGTAAATGTTCAAACTAATCTTTTATGACGCATAAAACTGAACAAAAAGAAAAATGGGGAGACCTCTGACTAAAGCCATTACTACACTAGCAATAATATTGGAGAGCCAGGAACGAGGGTCAGCTTTAGTAATGAATCACTAGGCCCAGCATTAACTCCCCTTGCACTATAGTTCCCCTATGAACTTGGGGATAGTACAAGTACAAACACCTTTATTGACATAAAATTAAAATATACATGTAGGCAGAAAGATCTGCAGGATAAAACTAATAGAATTAAAATGGATGATATAAAAAGTTAAAATTAGTGGTTATATTATATCATTCACTTTTTAAAAATTAATATTTAATCATGAACTTGGGGCTAGCTGCAGTTAGTGTGAAAAAAATTGGGGAAAGATCCACGAGATGCTAGAATTCAATAGGTCTAGCACTGATACGATTTAATTAAGCAAACAAATAGCTGGGGTGGGGGATGTTCATACTGCATCTGAGGACAATCCTGGTCACTGGAAAAAGTGTGAGCGTGTTCCGGGGAAGGGGTTGCTTTGCGGGGGTCCAGGGCAAATATCAACCCGGCTGAAGTGGCTTGCGACTTGTTGCCCAAGAAATGTTCCGCGTTGGGAAAAAAAAAGGCGGTAAGGAACAGGTCCTCCTGGCCTCGTTCAGCAAAAGCTGCCCACCCACGTCTTCTCTCTGCATCCTCCATTTCCCAAGGAAAAGGCCGTTGATCAGCAACTGCCTGGGCACGGGAACGCAATGGGCGCCTCCAAGGTGAGTGCTGCTGCTGCTGCTGCTGCTGCTGGAAACTCGCCTCTGCAAGCAGGGGAGAGGCGTCCAGACGAGACTCAGCTCGGCCTTTGCCTCCACTGAGTTACGATTGGCTTTCCTTCTTTTATTGCCCTCACCTGGTACTCAGCCGCATCTTCCGGCTTCCTTTTGCTGAGCAGGGCTCATTTCCCTCCTGGTCTTTGCATCTTTTAGTGCCTCAAGCGGAACTGTTTGGAACTGAATACCTTAACACATCTTGGTCCGGTTTACGTGTGTTTAGAAGGTGTTTTTTTAAAAAAAAATACTCAAGAGACTCAAGAGATACTCATGAGTATCGTGCTATTTAATTTAGTTGAGTATAGTACTATTTAACTTAGTGGGATTTAGTAATCACGCATCCTTTGGGCTTATTAATATGCAGACTAGGAACACGGTAAAGGTGATCTTAGCATGGCTCCCTTTCCAGAGGATCCTGAGTGTCATCACGATCAAAACTGTACCTATTTAACTTACTGCTTTCCCACCAGGAGTTTCTGGAAGGGCTCTTTGTTTAGTAAATGAAAGATGTTGCATACTGTATTGATCAGTTTTGTACCTTGGAAATAAGGGATGCTTAGAAAACGTTCATTGGTTTGGATGCATTGGGTGGCAAGAAATTAATCAGAAAGTATCTACCACAGTGTCTCCTGTTTTGCTCTGGCTGTTAATTCAGAGTACCTATAAATGTTATATATATATATATATGAAGGATTAGAATCCATTCAGGTGCAAGTAACAATACAGGCATGATGTCATACGTATTATGGCCCCAAAGCAAATTTACTCAGTGAGACTAGTTTTTCAGAGCAATGGTCAAACACACCTGGTGTTTCCAAAATGTGAGCACACCCCTCAATTCACCCCCTGACAAAACCACTCAGGCCACATTTTCCTTTTATTCTGTTCTTAGAGCCAGCGTGGTGTAGCGGTTAAGAGCAGGTGCACTCTAATCTGGATAACCGAGTTTGATTCCCTGCTCTGCCACTTGAGCTGTGGAGGCTTATCTGGTGAACCAGATTAGCTTGTGCACTCCAACACATGCCTGACAGTTCTTCGGAGCTCTCTCAGCCCCACACACCTCGCAGGGTGTTTGTTGTGGGGGGAGGGAGATTGTAGGCCCCTTTAAGTCTCCTTACAGTTGAGGAAGGGGGGATATAAATCCATCTCTCCATCATCATCATCATCTTCTTCTTCTTCTTCTTCTTCTTCTTCTTCTTCTTCTTCTTCTTCTTCTTCTTCTTCTTCTTCTTCTTCTTCTTCTTCTTCTTCTTCGTCTGTGTGCAAAGCAAGTGATTGGCCACTGAGCTGCAGCCCCTCCCTAAGGATTTGTTACTCGCATGGCTAAACAAAACCATCTACTCTTCAACAGAGAATATATATATATGTGCTTTCCACTAAGGCAATGAAAAAAGATTACAGCTCAGCAAGGCAACTTTGCTTATGTTGCACAATTTTAATACATTAATTTAATAAGTTGTTGCATATGTTTGACAAGTGTTAACAATATGGAAAAAACAGAAATACAGAAATTATCAGCAGAGTGAGAATACAAAAATGTTAATGTAGGAATGCTCCTGAAAGTCACAGGCCATGCTCTCAGATGTGTACGTGGTTTCTGCATGTAGTAAGGCCAATGAGTTTTGTATTTTGACTCACATCCTCAGATAGGCACTGTTTTACTGCACTATTTTATTGATCATCATAACAAAGAGTTTGGTTTGTTTATAGCCGATCCTGTTACCTCCTTAATTCATATCTTTGCAGATACTTCAAATTACTTTTTTTGCTTTTTTAACATATTGAATTATCAATCCAATCCTAAGCATTATACACTTCTAAGCCCATTGATGTCAATCAGCGTAGCAGGAAGAAACTCTGCCTAGGGTTCCACTGTATATCTTTCAAGAACATTCACAGACATTCATGAAAACAGAAGCCAATGCCTCCAACATACAAAACTGCCATATTATGTAACATAATTGGTCCACTCAGTTCAGTACTGCTTTTTCTGATTAGTAGTGGCTGTCGGGTCTTTTGTGCACTTAATTTGGAGAAAAGATCCAATTTAATCTCATCTTTGATATTCAACTGAAAAATATATTTACTTCCAAATCTCATTTCCTCCTTTTGTTACTCCTCTGCTCACACATCAGGCAGGCCTTCGGACTTTCTGTATCACTATTTTTTCAATAATCCAATTAGTTATTGGCACTTTTTAAAAAAGGTGTTTTAATTATTTGGAAAAATGCTCTAAGGAGGCTCTTCGTGTCAGAAGAGCCAGCCAATCATTGCTGTACAGAGCCTGCTTCTAATGGAAAATGACGAAAGTAGCTTCTTCTGAACTTGATTGCAGAAGTCGGTTGACCAACATGAAGTCATTCTGGTTTCCCAACAGCTTGATCACCATAATTATGTATGTCTGTAAACAGTAGCAGGATTGTAGCATAGTGTACCACCACTCCCCAAATAGTCCTGATGCCAAGAAATGCTGCTGATGGAATCTATTCTATTATTTAGATGTGGGGAACACTTTGTCTTTCTTTGGTCAACCCAAAGTTGACTGAGGCAATCTGCAATGAGAGATCAGGTGAATCTGCTGCACACTGATGTTTCAGAATGCGTGTGATTGGCTGGTTTTACATTTTTGCTTCCAGCCACTCATGAGCATATTGACACCTGGGCCCAAATTGTTTGTTCCTGGATAGTTGCTGTCGAACTCGGAATTCAGAGACAGTTGAACCAAAAGCAACTTGAACTCTCTCAGGTGTATCAAGCACTGTTCTGACCTGAATAGTCAGTTTGCCTTCATGTATAATCAGAACTTGGGGAAATGGCCTAGATCAGATAACAACTGCTGAAGCAGAAACAAAGATAATTGAATTGTTATTATATTTACTTCTTATATTTATATTTCATCTTCGCACTACTGAGCTCAAGGTGGTATACATGGAATTTCCCTTCAGGCACTGATCAGACCCCAACCAACTTAACTCCAGCAAGCAAGCCTGCTTCATTATGTGCTCTCCTGATCTCTTTTAGGAAAGAACTCATATTAATTTTAAGAAATCCTGATGCTGATGGGGAGGATATCTGAATCACATAAGGCATCTGAAAGGCCAGCTTGTTAACTAGAAAGTATTATGTTTAAATCATAGGTTAAGAAGTTTGTCAAAGAAGGTGATGGCAGGAAAGAGAGGAGTCAGAATTGTCAACAAAAATGTTAAATAAAGTGAGCCCGGCGCCTCTGAAACTGCAGGTATTTATTGCCAAGTCTTTTTTTTTTTTTACTATTTTGGTAGTTTAGTCGTTAAAAGGAAAAAAAGAAAATAGCTATGGAGAAGTTCAAATCTCACCAAAGCCACTGTCCCCTCACTGTCCTCTCTGACTGAAATAAGGTTAAAGCACTCACTGCCATATGTTATGGAGCTTTCAATGGTTCAGTGGGGTAGGTCCACAGGATATCTGAGCAACACTGAACAGGAAACAACCACGATGGAACAGCATTAGATCTTTAAAATGAATTAATTTAATTTAATCAAATACAAAAGCAGAGCAAGAGAACGTGGTAGTTATCATTGTTCTTAATCTTCCCTCAAATGCTCTCCCAAACAATTTGGTCTCACACAACTCCCTGAAGGATGTGATGATACGTGGAGGCCTTCCTGATATCAGAAAGCTGTCTTATAGATGTGGCGAAGCAAATAGATACGGGTCTAACTTGCCTAAGTGTGAATTCATTAGTGACACTTTGTTTGAACTAGGAATTTACTGATTCACATCTTATGTTCTTAAATACTAAACCGTTCCAGCTCCTGTCTCATTTTTTGGGCAATGTAAGTGGGAGAAAGGAAGCAGGGCTGAAAGTAACTTACATCTCTTATCAGTACCAACTGTCATGATGAGCTTCAAATAGGTTTGACGTATTCAATACTAGCTAATACTGACTTACGTCTCTGAAGAGAAGGTTCTCCTCATACACACACCATTAAAGCAATTATTTGTTTAGAAAAACTTTCTCTGCTTCTATGAGGAACAGAAAGCTTTCTTTGTTGTGGTTGTTAAATGAACTCAGAAGGATCTTTGGGAATTTGCGTGCAAAGGATATATGAAGCCCTGTTTATGGGGTTTTTTGGTCAACATAACCTGAAATATATCTGATTATTGAATAGAATAGAATAGAATAGAATAGAATCTTTATTGCCAAGTGTGATCGGACACACAAGGAATTTGTCTCCGGTGCATATGCTCTCAATGTACATAAAAGAAAATACATTTGTCAAGAATCATAGAGTACAACACTTAATGATTGTCATATAGATCTAATAAGCAATCAGGAAACAATCAATAGTAACGAAACCATAAAATGTAAAATCATAAAATAAAATGAAATGTCAACACAGGCTATAGTCATACAGTCATAAGTGGGAGGAGATGGGTAATAGGAATGATGAAAAAAGTAGTGCAGTAATTATATAATAAATATATAATAAATAGTTTAACATTATCGAGGAAATTATTTGTTTAACAGAGTGATGGCATTCGGGAAAAAACTGTTCTTATGTCTAGTTGTCTTGGTGTGCAGTGCTCTGTAGCGACGTTTAGAGGGTAAGAGTTGAAACAGTTTATGACCAGGATGCGAGGGGTCAGTAAATATTTTCACAGCCCTTTTTTTGACCCGTGCAGTATACAGGTCCTCAATGGAAGGCAGGTTAGCAGCAATTGTTTTTTCCGCAGTTCTGATTATTCTCTGAAGTCTGTGTCGATCTTGTTGGGTTGCAGAACCAAACCACACAGTTATAGAGGTGCAGATGACAGACTCAATGATTCCTCTGTAGAACTGTATCAGCATCTCCTTGGGCAATTTGAGCTTCCTGAGTTGGCGCAGAAAGAACATTCTTTGTTGTGCTTTTTTGATGACATTTTTGATGTTAGGTGACCATTTTAGGTCATGAGATATGATGGAGCCTAGAAATTTAAAGGTCTCTACTGTTGATACTGTGTTGTCTAGTATTGTGAGAGGAGGTAGGATGGGAGGGTTTCTCCTGAAATCTACCACCATTTCTACGGTTTTAAGTGTGTTCAGTTCTAGATTGTTCCAGTGGCACCACGAGGCTAGTTGTTCAACCTCCCGTCTGTATGCGGTTTCATCGTTGGTTTGAATGAGACCAATCACTGTTGTATCATCTGCAAACTTCAGTATTTTAACAGATGGATCGTTTGAGATGCAGTCATTGGTATACAGAGAGAAGAGAAGTGGTGAAAGTACACAGCCTTGGGGGGCCCCTGTGCTCATTTTACAGGTGTCTGATGTAATTTTTCCTAGCCTCACCTGCTGTTTCCTATCTGTTAGGAAGCTTGTGATCCACTTACAAATATGCTCAGGTACTGCTAGCTGATTTAGTTTGGTTAGAAGAATGTCCGGTATGATAGTATTGAATGCTGAACTAAAGTCAACAAAGAGGACCCTTGCATAGGTCTTTGGCGATTCAAGATGCTGTAGGATATAGTGCAAAGCCATATTAACAGCATCATCTGTGTATCTATTTACTCGGTATGCAAATTGCAAGGGTCCAACAGTGGATCCGTGATGGTTTTCAAATGGTACATCACTAGCCTTTCAAAAGTTTTCATAACTACAGATGTTAGAGCAACTGGTCTGTAGTCGTTCAGTTCCTTGATGGAAGGCTTCTTCGGCACTGGGACGATAGTGGAGTGTTTGAAGCAGGAAGGAACATAGCACATCTCTAGTGATTTGTTGAAGATTTGGGTGAAGATGGGGGCCAATTGGACAGCACAGACTTTTAAGCAAGAAGGTGTTATCTTGTCTGGGCCTGGTGCTTTTCCAGGCTTCTGTCTGTGAAATAGATCTTGCACTTCCTTTTCTGAGATCACCAGGGGTTGTAAACCCAATGAAATGGGTGCAGTTGTAGGAAGTTTGGCTATTGTTGGTGCATCTGAAATAGAGGTTGTGGAGAAAGGTGACTGTAGATTATTTTCAAACCTACAGTAGAACACATTCAGGTCATCTGCCAATTGCTGATTTCCTTCAGCTTGGGAAGGTGGTTTGCTGTAACCGGTGATATTTTTGAGAGTTTTCCACGTGTTTGCTGTTTCGTTTGGTGAAAACTGATTTTTTAGCTTTTCAGAGTAGTTTCTTTTTGCTGCTCTGATCTCCTTTGTTAATACATTTCTGGCCTGATTATACAGCATTCCTTCCTTAATTTATAGTCAGCCTTTCTCGCTGAAACTCAAGGCAGATTATACAGTTTAAAACAATGCAATAAGAGCAATATAAAACGTTCAACCAGCAGTGAATAAAACCGGGTTACAAGATTAGAGAATGTTGTGTTACAAGAAGCATAGGACATACAATATAACATAGTAAGTCATATAAATAGCACAACACAGCCAAATTACCATGGAGTGTAATATATACAAGAAACAAAGCTATAACTGTTTGTATTTCTCAGTTGTTCAACAACTTTAATCCCTGTTATAAAAATGGCTAATTGCTCGTAACATCCCATTGAATTCAGATTGATCTGCTTCCTAGTATGCTAAGGACTAAGGTATCTTTAGAGGAGTCTATGCATTAACATAGTTTTGCATCTGTCTTTGTTTTGGTGTAGAGGTCCAGTATTGCTGATGTCATAGCAGTCTATGGTCGTTTACAAGGAGAAGATTCATCTGCCTTTGAGTTTCACGATGAAGACTCTCTGCCTGATTGGAAGGTATCTGAGAAAAAGAGGAAAAACTGTGGTTGTCCTCCAAAAGGCATTTTAGCCAGTACAGTCACAAACGGTACGTTAGAAGTAAGGAATCCTGAGGCAAGAACCAAGAAAAGCACCCTTGAATTTGCTATTTTGTGAATATTAACTTTCTCTTTCTTGAGCTAATATTTGAAAATAACCACCATTCTAGAATATAAAACACATCCTATTTAGACTATAAATCTGCTTATCTTTAGCTGTGGAATGTCTGCCAATTTTATTGAAAATATGTTTTTGAACAGAAATATTTGGGAAGAGCTGGAACATTTTGTTCTAGTGTACCCTTGCTCACAGCTGTACTTTTTCAGATTTGTGTTTACTTGTTATTCATTTTGAAAAGGGTCTCCATTTCAATTCCCTTGCACCCACCCAGTGCTTAGTGGAGGGGCAGTTTGCATGTGGAAATGCCAGATACTGTAGCTTAGGGTTGAATGAGACGAGACAGGCCCCTTCCGCACATCCAGAATAATGCACTTTCAATCCACTTTCACAATTGTTTGCAAGTGGATTTTGCTATTCTGCACAGCTGCAAAGTGCATTGAAATTGGCTTGAAAGTGCATTATTCTGGATGTGTGGAAGGGGCCGCAGTATCAGACCTGTGTTCAGAATTACCAAGTGTTTTTCTTATAAAACCACAAACACACGAGGGTCTGATTCAGGTAAAGATTGTGGAGGGGGAAGGGTTTAACTCCTGCTCTCCACCCCCCACCTTGGTGATAACCAGCTCTATGTTTCTTGTCTCTGTAGCACTGCTATTTCTCTGCTGGGGAAATAGGGGTGAAATGGCAGTTCCATGAAGCGATGTGGGGGGGGGGGGGGAGCTAGAGTAACCCTCTTTCCGCTCCACCAGATTTCTTATAGGATTTGGGCCCCCATGAAGCTGCTGTTTTACAAATTAAGATGTGTTAACCTCAGAACAAAACTCCCAGTATCTCACTTAGTTTGACTTTCAGTGCTGAAACACACACACTAAAACAAGCAATTAAATAGAAATAAAATAGAGAAGTAATAGGAAAGTTTTAACAATATTTCTGATAAGTATTTATTTAGATCATTATTTCCAGCTGTTTCTCTCCAATGAAGACTCAGAGCAGCTAGCAATATTGTTAACTCCTCCTCTTCCATTTTATCCTTACCACAACTCTGTGAAGTAGCTTATGTTATGAGTGTGTTACTGGTTCCGGTGACCCAGCAAGTTTCCATGGCAGAACTCAGATTTGAACTAGGGTCTCCCAGATCCTAATCCGACACTAACCACTGTACCATGTTGGCTGAAAGACATTTGAGCAAGCTTATCTCAAAGACTGTTTCACAGTACCAATAGATTATTACAAAAAAGAAAATTATCTTACACAATAAGGGGGGGAACCAGTTGTGTGGTATAGTGGCTAATAGTGGTAGAATTTACTGTGGTGAATTGGCTTTGTTTCCCTGCTCCTCCACATGAAGCCTGCTGGGTGACGCTGGGCCAGTCACAGTTCCCTTAGAACTCTTTCAGCCCGATATATCTCACAAGGTGTCTGTTGTGGGGGGGGAGGGGGGAAAGGAAGGCGGTTGTACGTCACTTTGGGCCTTCTTAACAGCTAGAGAAACGTGGGGTACAAAAACCAACTCTTCTTCTGCATTTAGACATCAAAAATTGGCATGAACAAAGTTTATTGCCATTTGGACATCTCAGCAAATTGGTGCTGGATTAAAAGCTCCTATTTTTGGTCAAAGTGCATGAGAGGAGAAGGAAGAAGGGAAAGTACAGTCCCAACATTAAACCAGTTTGCCACAAACTCTGGCTTAAATTTAAACTTCAGTTTATTTGTGACATCTGAACAATGCCTAAGCAGGAAAGCTCATTTGTGTTAATGAAGCTCTGTAGCTTGAATATTCTCCCATCAAAATTAGGCATTGGTATCAATGAAGTCCTAGAGTCTTTGGCAATATGCTTACACAAACACAGATTAGAGACTGTGGGACTATTGAAAGTGTTTTATTAAAATTGTTTACAAAGAATCAAGCCAATGTTGCTAGTGGATCTTCCAGAAGGATCCTTCTCTGGCCAAGTGACGAGGGAAGGCCTCTGGAAGTGTTTGTTCATAACTCACGTGATGTCTTCAAAGATGTCAGATGAATGCATTGGCCTAATAACCTATCCCTACCCCCTTTCTCTTCCTTGGGCAACAGCAATTAACCAACCAAGTTTAGGCTTCATCACCTGCTTTCTTTTGGTCAGTAAGCTTGCAAGGAAGAACTAATTGAGCAACAAACAGCAAACATGACCACACCCTTTCCCCATTAATTAGAGCAACTTGACTGCCAAGATGGTGCCTCGTGATTTCAAGCAGTTCAGTGTACAACCTGCCCCAAGGTGAAAGATCTGAATTTCTTTCACGGGACAGGTATGTTTAAAGCCTAGCCCACAGGTTAATGAGAGAACTTGAGGACAATAAGGCCTTAATGTATTGCCGAAGTCTTTCACGGCCAGATTCAACTGGTTGCTGTGGGTTTTTTGGCCACACAGCCTGGAAAATCCACAACAACCAATAAGGTTTTAGTTTTCTTCACTTCTGTCACCATCAGTAAACAACACAAACAGTTGTATTATGGCTCTGAAACAGAACGTTATGGTGGGTGAAGACCTCGTACTGAAATGTCTCTGAACCCTGTTTAGATTTTAGTTGCATTGGCCTGGAGTCTGCATCCCGCAGCTTGCTTGCAAATGAGTACATACCGGTAGTCAAAATGACTAGCAATCTACTTGCTGGTGCAGATTGCAGAAAACCGTGCCATTGGCTGACATCCATGAAGTAAAGAAGCAACATCTCAGAAACCTTTAAAATCCCCTTGCAACCACGTTTATTCTTTCTAGCACTCTTGATTAACAACTCCCCCCCCCCATCCTAGTGTCTTTTCCAGATTTGTCAATGTTTCATATACACTGACAAATGTGAAAAACATCAGGATAGACTTACCTATTGTTATTTCTGTTGTTCTTCCAGTGACAGCAGCAGCACTGACCTGGGCTGTGGTCTGGTCTATTGCACAACATGAGACTCTTCCCGGTGAGAATCTCTTTGGACTTTTGGTCCTTTTCTTTTCTGCTGTACTTGGTGGTAAAATCGTTGGGCAGATTAAATTACCCGGCATGCCTCCATTCCCACGTCTTTTTGGTGAGTGTTTTTTTCACTGTTTATCAGTATGTACACTTGATTTGCTGAAGCTATAATGTCTGGTAGGGTGGGATCCCGCCTGAAGCATTTGTGTGTGGAGGGGAGGTATTTTTCACTTGTTCTTCATGAGCATAATTGTGTGTGGGGGGGGCGGGTTGTGGGCTGGCATGGGTGAGGCAGGGAAGATTCACTTCCACAAGCTATTGTGGGTTTCCCAGGCTGTGGGGTTTGGTAGTTTTTGCTCCCAACATTTCATCCAAATCTAAGGCTGGCATCTTCAGAGGCATGTCATGGTTACCAGAGCACGGCCGCATGGCCCAGGAAACCAACAACAGCCAGTGGTCTCCAACCGTGAAAGCCTTCAACGATACATTGCACTTCCACAGTTGAAATCCTTCCGACAGCAGGAATTTGCAGTAGCCAAGGTCTACTAGTATGGATCCACGTTGCTAGAAGAATTTTCCATTGTGAGTCACTCCATGGTCCTGTTTTTGAAAGCTTCTAGAATGTTTCAGATTGTGTTCTGAGTCCGAGGAATTTATTTGTCCCAATCTTTTCATTTTACAGGGGGACAGTAGGAACATGCATGGCCTCAGTCGAGCTCCTGAGTTATAACAGCATTTGGGAACCACTTCTTGCACTCTTTTTATTATTATTATTATTATTATTATTATTATTATTATTATTATTATTATTATTATTATTATTATTATTATTATTATTATTATTATATTTATTTATTTATTTTATTGGCATTATAAAAATAATCTTATATTTTGTGCATCATTTCTTTGTGTCTACTTGAGACAGTTATTTACTATTCAGCGCATTTATATGCCGCCTTCCTCTTTAAAAATGGGGAACAATTAAAAAATGCAGAAAAGAATTTTTGAGCTAAACATCTAGGGTGGGAAATCAATCAAAACGACCTTTTGCCATTTGAAGAAAAGTCTTCAACTGGTGCCGCAGCAAGGGGATGACTCAGAGGATGGGGGAAAGAATTCCAGAGAGCCAAGACAGCTGCTGAGAAGACCTCGGCACAGTTCCAACTAGATCAACCTCTGCCATTAGTGTCCATGCAGTAGCATCTCCTTGGCTGACCTTAGAGCAGTGATGGCGAACCTATGGCACTCCAGATGTTCATGGACTGCAATTCCCATCAGCCCCTGCCAGCATGGTCAATTGACCATGCTGGCAGGGGCTGATGGGAATTGTAGTTCTTGAACATCTGGAGTGCCATAGGTTCGCCACCATGGCCTTAGAGCATGGGCAGGTAGGCAGAGGCAGTCTTTGAACCCAAGTTCTGTAGAGCTTTGAAAGCCCAGAGACAAAGGCTCTTGGGGACTGAAAATGGCAATTGGGAAGATTATTCATAACTTCATTGTGATGCTAGGAGGTGGCGGGGGGAGGTGACAAGGACATAAGATTGAATGGCAGAGAAGTTCAGGAAATAGGGTGGTCCTGGTGTCTATGAGTCTGAACACTGATTATTCTACTGACTTGATCCACTGATTTTTTTCCAGTTTTGTTCTCATTATTACAATTCCTTTCAGTCAAGCTTTTGGTGCAGATTGGGGGTTTGGTACAGATTGGGGTGTGCATGTGGTTTCACACTGAATTTAACACCACCTGACTTCACATTTTGCCTCCGTTTGTGATCTCAACAGCCAATAACATGTCTTTCTCCGTTCCTTTTTAGGAATGCTTTTTGCTGGGTTTCTCATCAGAAACATCCCATACACCAGTGACTTAGTCAGGATCAATGTAAAATGGTCAGCAAATCTGAGGAATATGGCTCTCTCCATTATCTTGGCCCTTGCTGGGCTTGGCCTTGAACCAGAGGTGCAGTATCAACTTCACATTTTGCCTCCCTGCTCATTAGCTCTGAGCCAGAAGCCTGTGCTAGTTCAGGCTCTGTGGATTAAGCCGGCATCTCTCTGCGAGGCTCAGTTAACTCTTCCTCAGATAAGCTGTCAGCTACAGCAGGAGGGGCCATGACATGTATGCTCCATGCGAAGGAGACCACAAGTGCGTAAATGGCCTTTGATAGAGAAGAAAGTCAGGTTCAATTCATTGTACTGGCTGTAACTCCATTCCTTAGTGACACGGGCTACCCATGTAACTTTCCCAAAGAGCAGGTAATGCCCCCATCCATGGCTGTGTTGGATCCAGAAAATGGCAGGGGAGGGAGGCTGAAACCTATTTTTCCCCACACCATGATCCCAGTCCAACTTACAATCCTGCACACTTGAAAATTAGTTCTTTCACAACTGACTGTTTCAGTAAAAGCCAGGAAAACCCTTACAAGTCATAAAATATAGTATGACCCACTATTAGAAAACTAGCCTGCTCTCGTGTGGGTGAGGAAAGCTGTTCAATAGGCATACCCACAGGCAAGGCAGGGATTTCTGCCTACAAAGGAAATGTCTCAGGATCACCAAAAAAAAATGATTTTATACATTTATGATTTTATACATTTATGAAAAGAATAAGGGAACAAAAACCTCACTCTGATGAGGACTAAACATTCTCTAGATGGAATATTGAGAGCACTAGCGTGTCTGTTAAAGGAGAGGAGAGGTGGGCACTTAGCCTGCTCAAGCCCCCAAAAGTTTACAAAAGCCTCAAGCTTGGGGGGGGGGGATTTATCCACGCTCCCCCACCATGTGATTCTTTATGGGCCCTGTGCTTATGCTACTAATTTCTCCATGTTTTTATCTTTCAGGCTCTGAATAAGTTAAAATTTGTCTGTTTCCGGCTAACCTTTGGGCCCTGTTTAACTGAAGCATGTGCGGCAGCTATCGCATCCCATTTTATCATGCGCTTGCCATGGGCATGGGGATTTATGTTAGGGTAAGAGGTGACACTGGTTCTTCCTGCCAACTATTTCTTCTAGCATCATTTACAGCCCCAGGCAAATTCCAGAGGCTTCAACATATAGTGCCTTCCTCTTTAGATTTGCGGTGGGGGTGTGTGTGTTTCAAGTATTCATAATAATCAGGAGGGAAGATGGAATGATATAGTCTGCTCTTGTCAGATCTTGGAAACTGAGCAGGGTCAGTACTTGCACGGAAGACCACCAAGGAAGGCTCTGCAGAGGAAGGCAATGATGACACCTACCCATGCTTCTCACTTGCCTTGAAACCACCATAAGTCTGTTCCAACTTGACAGCACTCATGTACATATCCATAATAATCAAGCACATGGAAGCACCAACTTGTGTGCCTGGGTGCAATCAGAATATTTGTCGATATCCTTGAACCAACTCGGAGAACGAAACTGCTCAGAATGGTTCATAGAATGTTGCCTGATGAATGGCAATGCAATGAAGTCACAGCCGCTCCCCTCTTTTTTTACTGCTTGGATAACAGAATTATCCAGAGCGAAAAAGGGGGGGGGGGAGACATTTCACTGTTCATAAATGAATTCCTGTTCTTCTCTTTTTACACCCAGTGTACTATTAGATTTGTTCTAGGTGCTGTTTCTCCTGCCGTTGTTGTCCTGTCGATGCTGATGTTGCAAGCACAAGGATACGGGGTTGAAAAGGGCATCCCCACCTTACTAATAGCAGCTGGCAGTTTGGATGATATTGTGGCCATCACAGGCTTTAATATCTTCTTGGGCATGGCCTTCTCCAAAGGTAGCTTGGCTGTGTGTTGTCAAAGGCTTTCACTGCTATATTAACTGTCTGTTGTGGGTTTTCCAGGCTATGTGGAGGTGGTCTGGTGGTTTTAGCTTCAAATCAGAGGTGGGATCCAGCAGGTTCTCACAGGTTCCCGAGAGTAGGTTACTAATTATTTGTGTGTGCCGAGAGGGGGTTACTAATTGGTGATTTTGCCACGTGATTTTTGCCTTAATTACTCCCCTCCTCTCAGCAGTAGCGCGCAGAACTTGAAGCAGTCTAGCAGGAGGTGCACCGGCGTGCGTGGCAGCCTGCGCCTGCGTGCATTCGTTTCCTGCCCAAGGACCAGCACAGCAGCTGTGTCCTTGCCACAGCCCTGCCCAGAAATGCCCCATCCCTGGATTGCCTGGTCACGCCCCTGTCGTGCCCCGCTCAGCCCCATTGGCGCTACGCCACAGTTTGAATCCCACCACCACAGTCCAAGGATCTGCACTATGTCTCTGAAGTTACGTAGCTGTGGTAATCATTTTGTGACATCCATTTTGTTGCTGCACCCACCATGCCATGTCAGAATTCCAAATGTTTCCACAGGCTCAAAACATTTGGGGAGTAGAGGCTCATGGGACAGAAGTGACCAGGCTCTTGGGAGTTGGTTCTGCCTTGCCTTCGGGATTGGATTTCATGCTGTTTTGATTTCTAGTCCTATGTCTTATCTTTTGCAAACCACACAGCACCCAAGTTAGCCAATATTTGGTCCATTTGCTCTGGCAATAGTCTGCCTGTTTTTATGAGTCACTAGCAAAGATGCTTTATGAAAGTCCATTTGAAATCTTGTCCTGTTGTGTTCCACCTTTCATAGGCTCCACCTTTTTCAGTCTACTCTACGGTGTGCTACAGGTTGTGATTGGTGCCACGGCTGGGGGCGTTCTGGGACTTTTCATTTGTTATTTTCCAAGTCAAGATCAGGTAAACAAAAAATAAAGCTGTTCAACATTATCAATGTAGATTTCTTGAAGCAGTAGTGGAAAATTCCTGAAAATGGAAACTCTAGTCCAGAATCTTGTCGAGAGAATGGCAAATGTTCAGCGCTGCTGTTTCAAAAACAGTAACCCAACCTCCGTCTTTTTTCATCAGTAAGAGTCATTTGGGAAGATCTTGGCATTACGGCTTAGGGCTTTCTGTTCCCACTCAAAATAAAGGCCATTTTAAATGTAGAAAACACAGTTTTCTGTTTCAGTGGATTTCTCCTGCTGCAAAGTGATCATGGCTGATCAATCCACCCTTTTGCACACCCATCACTTCCTTATTCTGTCTGTGCAGGGAGGAACTGCTGTTATGTGGGCAAGGAAAGCCAGCAGGAGCAAGGAACCCACTTTACAGCAGGAGAAATCCATCGCCTTTGTTTTGAATGGGAACAGTGTCCAGTGTGTAACAGACTTCCCTCTGTGATACACCTCTAAAGATGCCAGCCACAGATGCAGGCGAAACGTTAGGAACAAGATCCACCCAACCACGGCTACACAGCCCGGAAAACCCACCACAACCAGTATGTTTGAATTGACTTTAAATTGTATATGGTTTTATGACATTTTGATGGGATTAAATGTATGGAAGCTGCTCTGAGTCCAGCCTTTCCTGGGAAAGGGCAGGCATCAAGTTTAATGAAATCTCAGAAGCTAACCATGGTTGTACAGTGGGCGGCTACCAAATAAGACCTGGGTTGCTATGCAGAGGAAGACACCGGCAAACCACCTTTGCTCGTCTCCTGCCTTGAAAACCCCATGAGGGATTGCAACTTGGCCGCACTTAATTATTATTAGATGTTTTCCTGCAGTTCCATCATTTTGGTGTATCTTTTCTAGTGATAAACACTGTTTTTAATAACCTTTGCCATTTTCTTCCATCAACCTAGGCATTTCTTGCTTGGAAGAGAGCATACTTTGTGATGGGCCTAGCTGTGTTTTCTGTTTTGGTCAGCAAATATTTGGGCTTTCCTGGATCTGGAGGGCTCTGTACGATTGTCTTATCAATTCTGGGTGGTTTGGCATGGTCAGAGGAGAAGGTGAGTGTTCACTGAACAGCTGTAAGTCACCTCGATTCCAACTTGTGCGACAATTGCTACAGTTACTGGTTATTCTTGGCTCAGGTTAGATTGTTGCCCTGAACAAGACATCTGTGCATGGAAGCGCACTACTGGACGTGCAGCCGATTGACGGTTACTTCTGCATCATGATATTCATTCAGTTAATTGACTGGATGTATCTCATGATGTGGCTGAAGAGGCATACCCCTCTTTGAAGTCAGAAGGTATTGCATATAAAGTGAATGGCATCAGTGAGGGCTAGTGAGAGCAAGCAGCAAGTTGAGCCAATAAATGAATATATTCAATATGTATCAATATTTGGATTTTTAATAGTTCTAGTTTCAGCTCAGTTATTGTGCCCGGTACTGGTACGAAATTTTGTAAGCAATATGCCTTGTCTAAGGTAGAAATTCCAGCTGTGTTATAATGGTGTCTTTTGGCCTTGACATCTCTGAAATAAGATATTACCCTGGTAAATAATGGCTGCAACCCACTTTAAAGTTTATTGTAAACAAATGAATAACTTGATTGAGCTAATGAAAGTTGGATGCCTCAGAATTGAGGGCATGTACATTTGCCCCTTTCCTTCAGCACAAAGGCCTGCGCTGGTGTGGACAAGACCCAAACAATTCTTGTAATGTTGTTCATTTTTGTTCTGCAGAAAGAGGTGCAAGAAATTATTGCAGCTGCCTGGGAGCTTTTCCAGCCTTTTCTTTTTTCCTTAATTGGAGCTGAAATATCTATTGTTTCTATTAGCGCTAAAACCTTTGGTAAGCCTACTTGGAAGGTCAGTAGCACTGAGTGAATCTGTGGCTTGCTTACTTTGGAAGGGTACAAATTAAGAATTTTCTTTCCTCCCAAGCTGAAACAGTGGGACCCTGGGGGTGGAGGCTAAAGTTCATATTCCCTCTACTTTTCAGGTGAATCTGACATACATACTTTTCAGTTAGGTGAGGCTGACATACATAGAATATCACAATGTGCTTTTGTCATAGACAGTCTAGACCTGTGAAAGATACATGCAGTGGTGGGATTCAGCAGGTTTGCACCACTTTGGCAGAACCAGTTGTTAAAATGGTGCTTGTAAACAACCAGTTGTTAAATTATTTGAATCCCACCACTGGATACATGAATGTCACCCTCAGTGGTCTGCAACCTGTGGCTCTCCAGGTGTTCATGGACTACAAATCCCATCAGCCCCTGCCAGCATGGCCAATTGGGATTTGTAGTCCATGAACAGCTGGAGAGCCACAGGTTGCAGACCCCCTTGGGCCACTCCCTCCTGTCCTGCTTTAAAGTAAACAAAGTTAGGATAAAGGTACAAGTGGACCTGGAATTTCAGCTTCTGTGGATGAATGCCTAACTCTGGTCAAAATATCTTTTTTCTTTTTCTTTTGCAAAAAGAGATGCAAACATAGTTAACATTTCAAGATGCTCATAGTATGTTGAACAATATCTGGCCAGCTCTCCTGAGCAGTATTGTTCTGTCTCAGGCATTTGATAAGGTCAAGTTTAGGGGCCACGGTTCCATAATGGTTAATAAGTACATTTCTCTGCTTCAGGGCTTTGCTTGGCCACAATGAGTGCTGCGTTACTAGCCCGGATGATTGCTGCTTTCTTGGTTGTGTCTTGTGCTGGTTTTAATTGCAAGGAGAAGCTGTTTATTGCGTTGGCGTGGATCCCCAAAGCAACTGTCCAGGTAAAGTACGCTTTATTAGCAGACCTGTGTTTCCTGCAAACCTACCTGTATACCATAATGTGACATGGAAAGATAACACTTACCATGTTTCCCCGAAAATAAGACCCTACCCCAAAAATAGGCCCTATCATGATTCTTCAGGATTTTTGGAGGAGGCTTAAAATATAAGTCCTACTCCAAAAATAAGCCCTACCGGTCACTACAGATCAGGATGGTGTGATCCAGCAGGGTGCTCCCTGCCAATGAGGATACAGTTTGCATCACACGTGTCGGGGAAGCAACAGGGTTGCTGAGAGCCGGCCTTAATGAACTGTTAAGGAACCATATTTCCCCGAAAATACGCCCTACCCCGAAAATAAGCCCTAATGCATCTTTTGGTGCAAAATTTAATATAAGACCCTGTCTTATTTTCAGGGAAACATGGTAGACACTTGCAAGAAACAGGAGAACACAGAATGTTACCTCGCAGTGTACTCATTTCTTCCTGTATCACAGGTTTCTTCCTTCTTTTCTTTACTGCTTATCTTTCATCAGTATTCTTCACCAAACAGTAGAAGTACCAACATAATGATCCCGATCTACCAATGCCTTCTTCCTCCTTCCTCCCATAAAAAATCTGTTGATTCCTTTAACCATGTAATGGAATTATACTTGTAATAATGCCAATTGGAGTCTTTTGTATACAAGATTTGCAAACACTCTTTTACATATGAGCAAAGTTATAGTTCTTCATGAACATGAAGGGAAATTGGAGTCCCCTGTCATTTATTTAGACAACTTATGAGCCTACCTTTGTCCCCAACGTGGGGATCAAAGAAAGGTAACAATCAATAAACTGAGATATAATAAACTAAAAATAAAATTCTACCCATAGTATGCCCTATGTAAAGCCTTTTGAAAGAGCTGAGACTTAATAGCTTTCTAAAAACAAGGAAAAGGGGCTTTCCTCACATTCTTGAGAAGATCATTCTGCAGAATTGGAAGCACTACAGAAGAATGGGATGTTGCCATCCATACCTGTGTTCACAAAAGAATGGAAAGCAGAGATTGATCAAAGGAACAACGTTGTCCCACAAGTTCCTAGAGGCAGATGTTCCTTCACTTAGGGAAAGGGTGGATCTCAAAAAGATTCCAAAGATCCTGAGCTTGCCAAAGAAAGACTCATGGCACCAACAACTGGGCAATGTCACCTGAACCCAAACAACAGCCTTACGAACGAGCATCACCTCTATCCAATCAGGATTCAGTTTCAGCTGGTTCTCCCTCAACTACTTGACCACAGTGGTCAGGACAAACATAGGTGACTCTGGAAGACCATTCAAAGAAATATATAGCTGGATCTTGCTTAAATACTAAATAGAATGGAAGACAACACTGAATTCTGGCGAGCTCCTCAGAATAAACCTCAGCTTACAGATTCTTCCTTGCCCGTCGCCATTTTTGGAACATGGCTCAATCAACTGCTTCAGAGCAGTACCTTTAATTCCTGCTGCTGAACCACACTACCATAAAGCATGATCCACTGCATGTCAAAAGGTTTCAGAGAAATTCAGCAGAGGGGCATGCCTCTGAAGGCACACGTGCCATCCACCAACACTACTAGGATAGTCTGTGTCTCAAACCAGGATAAAAACCAGATTGAAAAGGATGAAAGGCAGGTGAGGTCAGGCTGTGCCTCAGTGGAAGGACCTCTGCTTTGCATTGAGAAGGTCCCGGGTTCAATCCCCAGCACCTCCATTTCAAAGGACCAGGCTGTGAGTGATGTGAAAGGCCTCAGACGGAGACCCTGCCGCTCTGAGCAGACAGTACTGACCTTAATGGATGAACGGTCAGATTCAGTGTAAGACAGCTTCATGTCC
The DNA here is from genome assembly GCF_021028975.2 of Sphaerodactylus townsendi. Classification (NCBI taxonomy): domain Eukaryota; kingdom Metazoa; phylum Chordata; class Lepidosauria; order Squamata; family Sphaerodactylidae; genus Sphaerodactylus; species Sphaerodactylus townsendi. Next base: position 67,663,763 of record NC_059434.1, read on the forward strand.
CAGGCTTCATCCAGGCGCACCTGGAGTTGCTATGTTACTGCTCGCTTAATCATTTTCCTGAGAAATAGTAAATGTGGGAATGAGCCTATAATTAGACAAGATGTTTCTCTACAGAGCGCTCTTCCAAAAGTGGGCAAATCACTGCCTCGTATGGAGGCTTTGGAAAACCCCCTTCAAAAGATGAAATTTCTTTTAATACCTCTTGGCAACGTTTCAGAAGCCAAGAGGGACAAGGGTCTACGCTACAGGTGATAGCTTTCCCAGACCTTTGTCAACCTCGTACAACAATATGAAACTTAAATGATCCATTAATGACCAAGAGTACTCCAGACACGTCAGTGTTTGTATGCGTGCGTTGCCAAGTCGCAACTGACTTATGGTGACCCCAGCAAGGGGCTTTCAAGAAGTGAGAAGGAGAGGTGGTTTGTCATCACTTTCCTCTGTAAAATCTTCCTTAGTAGTCTCCCGTTCAAGTACCGACCCTACTTCGCTTCCAAAATCTGACAAGATTGGCCTATCAGCACAGGTGTCAAACTCATGGCCCTCCAGATGTTATGGACTACAGTTCCCATCATTCCCTGCCCAGGGGATGATGGGAACTGTAGTCCATAACATCTGGAGGGCCACAAGTTTGACACCTATGGATAGTATTCTGCATGTTCTTCCTCTGACAAGTCTACTCACTGCCAAAAAAAATCATTTAAAATTATTTTAAAAATTAGAGAATGCTTTCTGTCTGGCTTAATTCAGTGTCTCTAGAAAACTACTTAGGTACCATCCTTATGGAAAGAAACTTGGTACACTGCTGGGGAAGATGGCCTCTCTGAATGTTTTTCTGTGTGCTTCTTGTTTGTCAAGCATGATATGTGGCGCAAATTAAAGAAGACATTCTTGACTAATCTATTGTTATGGTTAACCAAATAAACCATTTTCTAAGTCTGTAGGAAGCACTGAAATGTCGACTGGTACAAAGAGGTTCTGTTATGCTCATGGAAATCCTTTCTGTTAGCAGACATCATCACTGGATCCCAGCTGCAGGGGGGTTGTCTGCTACCGTGTTCAAGCTTTGAAGAATGAGGTGTTTGTCCTTGTTTGTCCTCTGGGCAGCAACAAGAAGTTGCACTTCAAATTAAAATTAAATATCTCTTTCCTTCACTTGTAGGCTGCAATTGGCTCTGTTGCCTTAGACGCGGTACGAGGTGGTCCTGATCTACAGCTAGAGGAATATGGCCTGAATATCCTGACAATAGCCTTCTTGGCAATCCTGATCACAGCTCCAACTGGAGCTATACTGATTGGCCTGTTGGGCCCCAGACTTCTCCAGAAGACCAGTCTAGACCATGGAGATGATTACAGACCCAAAAAAGAAAGACCTGTGGAAACCTCTAGTCCAACATAGGGACTCATTCATGAATGGTGTAAAGATCACTCAGTTGTTTTTCCAGGCTAAGGAATCATAGTGGCCTGCAGAAGCCTAAATTCCTAATTGATGTATTGCAGCAGCTACAAGAATAGAAACCCAAATGCACGAAGAAAAATCTGATTACATTGTACCAGTATCTAGGCTTTTCTTAATCCTCGGCACTAGAGGTTTGGAAGGAAACTGGTCACAAGCAAAATGTATACAATGGCCAGGATTCTGATTGCTGAAGTACATCAGTGGCCCGAGTTAGAATCATCAGTACAAGTAGGAGAAAAGGGAGCAGTCAAGATGGCTCTTAAAGAGGTAAATGGAGATGAATAAGAAGGTCTTGGTTCAGGACAAAGCCCAAGACTGGTAATGGGTGAGTGAGATCAGCAGATAAAAGCCCCACTTGGTTAAATTAGTTTCATCAGGCAAAGGTGGTATGTGTTGTTTAGGGATGTAAAGAATCTTTAGAACAATCCTGCACCCAGGAGACTGGCATTTCCCTCCCTCCCCTCGCTTCTTTCAAACAGAGCAGACATCGAGCTTCTCCCTGTAAGAAAGAATTATAATGGTGAAACAATCAGATATGGATCTTACATGTGGCACGGAAAAGTTTCTCATACCGTCTGTGCTGGTTCTGTATATCTTACTGTTCTCACATTACCAAAATTCATATAAGCAGACATATACCTCCTGTTTCCCTACACGTTACCAAACACGATCAGGGGAAAGTAGCATCAGAGGTCTGGCCCCATTTCTCAGCCATTAATCCATCATATGGGGGGAGAGGGTTGCTGCAGTACATTCAAATCTCATGTTGATCTGTCTGTCTTAATTTTAAGAGAGTGGTTCTGTGCTGTCAAATAACACTTTCACCAGTACTCCAAGGATGTGTGCTGCAGTAATACCAGCTCTGTGAAAAGCACAAGATCTTAATGGATATGATCCATAAAGAGTTGAATAATCCCATGTTTTCATTTCCTGAACCAAAAGGATGAGCAAATATTACAGCTGAGTGATTCTGAAACTATCCTTTAAAGGGACACACAAGAGCACACCACATTGCTAACCAATGATTTTAAGGAGAATATTTTAAACTACAGGAATGAGAAAGTCTTTTTTTATCTAACTTTTACATTTGCCCACAACACCAATATCTACTATGATTGTTGCCTTAGAATATATCTATTTGGAGGTGCTAGAAGTTGGGAAAGGAGCACAGTTGGTGCTAAAAAAACAACTCTTTGCGTTTCTTTTCTGAAATATTTCACCAGAGGGAGCAAAAAGCTCAGATATGGATTATTTTACTCAGTTTTGGTTGTAACAGTTTAATTTCCCCTGAACATTAAAATGTGATTTATTTTAGTAGATTTTTTTTTTAAAAAAATGGAACCAATTTTCAATCAGGGGCAAAAGTCTATGACTCTTGCGACTCCAGTCCTTGTACAACAGAGTCATGTTTTCACACCATACAGAGGGTGAACTCTGAGCCACACAGAAAACACCACATCATTCTAGCTCAATAGATTTATTCAGAATCGTTTCCTGATAGTTAAAATTGCACTCCTTTGCTCTATTTACCATTTTCAAATTATTATTATTTTTAAATACCAACTATTTTCCCAGGTACCAATTGCATTTTTCCCTTTTATTTTTACTATTTGATGTTGAAACTATAAAAAGAAAGATACATAGATCTGTTTTTATAAAACTCTCAAGGTAGTATATTGTGAGTATCCAAACTACACCAAAGATGACATCCTGGTTCCAAAGCACTTTTTTTCTCTCTTGAGCCAAAATTGCTTCCTCACTGCATAAGTTGGTACAAGGAGAGGACTGTACGTATATGTGTAATACATGCATATATGCTTACATAGTGTCAATCCCCAGATCTGTAGACTAATAACAGACTCTGGATATCAAAATCGGAAGCCTTTATTGACAGACATAGACTTGTGCAGTTGCAAAAAAAAAAAAAGGCCTAGTGTGGTGTCTATACTATTTATAGCATTGCCTGGCATGCAACTAAGGAGCCAGGCAGGAGGACTGGACAAAGTTTATCTACAGTGCTTCCTAAATTCTGTATAAATGTGTATACCTTGTATTTGGTGGTGATTTTTATGTGATAAGAAGTGCCTAAGACAGTTCCCTTATCTGGACCAACTTTTATTGAGAATGAAAGAGGAAAGTGTCCAAGTCATGCATTTCTTCAGGTTGGATATTCCAGAAGATGAAAAGATGGTGTGGTTCAGGTACTGGCCTATATCCAGTTATGCATTCTTTCCATTCCCAAGATGGCAAGAATGAATTGGAGTCAAGCCTTAATTGGTTCCAAAGGCCTCCCAAGAATAAATAAAAAAATGTAGCTAACAAGCAAAAAATCTGGAATAATCTTCTGGCTGACAGGCACCATGGCAGAAAGGAGAGGACTGTGCATATATGTGTACAGTCCTTGACCAATTTGGTAAGTGCTGGATAATTCCTGTGGATGCTGTTGTGCAAAGCAAAACCCAAAAAAACCCTCCTGTGTAACATCACAGCTGAGAGGGGGGCGTTCATATTTAAGTGTTCTGAAGATCTGAAATACTTGGGTTTCTAGGCAGAGCTGTGCAACATTGGGTTGAACTGACACTTGGAAGATGTCAAACGTGCATATGTTGCTCATTGTTTTGACAATTGGCTCGATAAAACTCACATACTGTTGTCCATCAGTTGTCTCCTTCTGGGCTCCCTTACTTCAACAGAATTTTTCCTTCCTGTGTATAACTAGAGCAATTCGGCAAGTCCATAAAATCATTAGAGACAAGCCCCAGTGGGCTCTATGGTAGTAAACAATATAGAAGATGTGGAAATTACTTATCAGAAGCCAGGCTTGATTGTGCAATTTTTCACAAGAAGCCAAGAACTGACAAGTCATATCTAGCTATCGCTTAGCACAATTCAGTTGTCTTGGAAAAACCCAAAACACGCAAGCAAATATATATTCCCACGTTACTAAAGTGATGGATGGAAAAGGAGACCAGATACTGCAGTCTTCACAAACAAACCTCTCTGATAGAAATGAAGTAATCAGAAAAGCTGGTAGCTTTGATAGAACTCTTGGTCCCATCTACAATGAGTACACTTGTGTGTGTGAGGTGCTGTCAAATTGCAGCCAACTTATCTCAACTAAGTATAGTTTTCAAGGCAAGAGACCTTCAGAGGTGGCTTGCCATTGCCTTCCTATATTTATTTATTTATTTATTTATTTATTTTATTGGATTTTTATACCGCCCCATCCCCGAAGGGGTGTCCAACTCTGATGCCCCAGATGTTCATGGATTACGATTCCCATCAGCCATTCCCATCAGGGACTGATGGGATGACATCAGATGACACCTTGGACAAAGGTGCTTGTTATCAGAATCATGCTTATATGAACATCTGGGCGCCAGAGTTGGACACCCCTGCTATAGAATCACAGAGTCATACAGTTGCAAGAGGCTACAACTCCTTGCCATGCAAGAATACACAATCAAAGCACTCCTGACAGAAGTGCATAATAACCCTGGTATTCCTTGGAGGTCTCCCATCCAAATATTAACCAGGGCCAACCCTGCTTAGCTTCTGAGATCTCATGAGATCAGGCTAGCCTGGGCAGTCCAGATCAACGTAGCGAGCAGGTTTAGGGGCAGGAAAATGGAGAAAATTCACTTCGGAATGTGCTAGATGACACCTTGGACAAAGGTGCTTGTTATCAGAATCATGCTTATATACTATTTATGTTAGCTGTCTCGCTCTAGAACAGCTACTTTTGAGTGGGCGGGTTTGATGACAGCATTGAAGCAGTTGATAATTTCCACAGCACAGAGACAAGAATGATACTGTAAGAAATGCAGGTGGCGTGTGTGTGTGTGTGTCTGCCTATTATCAACATGATAGCTGAACTACTTTTGACTGACAGATTATATGTATCTGTAAAGATTACTTTGAAGTTTGTGACTTGTGTAGGCAAGGCGAGTGGTGTTTATTCATATTCAACATGTTCTGGAGAACAGTGACTTCCTCAGTCATACTATGAACCGGTGGCAGAGTGAGAAGTGGTAGAGTTGGAAGGTATCATATAGGCCGTCTAGTCCAACCCCGATTGATGCAGGATCAGGTTAGAGCATTGCTGACATTTGTCCACCTTCTGTTCGAAGTCCGCCATAGAAAGGGTGCTTATCACTGGTTGTGGTGGGTTTTCCGGGCTATGTGGCCGTGGTCTGATGGATCTTCCAGGCTGTGTGGCCGTGGTCTGGTGCTTATCACCTCTCTTGGCAGACAATTCCATTGCTGAACTACTTTTACTGTAACCACTGTTTTCCTAATGTCCAATCAGGAACTTTCAGTCCATAATTCATATCCTTTATTGCGAGTCCTATCCTCTGCTGCCCACAGGAACAGCTCCCTGACTGCCTTTAAGTGACAGCCCTTCAAATACTTAAAGAGAACGATTATGTCCCCCCTCAACCTCTTCTTCTCCAGACTGAATATTCCCAAGGCCTTCAGCCTCTTCTCATAGGGTTTGGTCTCCAGGTTCCTGATCATCCTCATCACTCTTCTTTGCAGCTGCTCCATTCTATCCACATCCTTTTTGAAGCAAAGCCTCCAGAGATGCACACAGTACTCCAGGTGCAGCTTGACCAATGTGATGTACAGTGGGGTTGTGGCCATTTATGCACTTGTGGCCTCCTTCACATTGAGTGCACATTCCCTTTGGACTGGATTCTAAATTACGCACATTGTTTCCCCTCTTTGGAATTCACTGCGCTCTCAGATCAGAGAATCTCCATGGTTTCCAAAACCTGATAAAGTGTAACTTTTTCTCCCCCTTGGCAGAGAAAGCGAAGAAGTTCTCCTGAGTTCTCTCAGCCCCACCCACCACACAGGGTGTTTCTTGTGAGGGGGGAAGGGAAAGGAGTTTATAAGGCCCTTTGAGTCTCCTTATAGGAGAGAAAGGGGGGTTATAAATCCAACTATTCTTTGGGCTTTCTTGCTCCTTCCCGTCTTCCCCTGCCCACCCAGTAACAATCTCTGAGCCATCATTTTCCCAATCTCCGAGCCATGATCTCAAAGCTATCTGAAGGGCTTTAAAAATATATATATATTGATGCTTTGGGTCTATTGCTGGAGCAATAGCCCCTTGAAATTGACATGAAATTCGTGGTCTAGCAAACCAATGCTAGATCAAAGTCAGCACAAAAAAAGCAGCAGAAAGGCAAAAGAAGTGGTGGGCAGGCAAAATGGTGGCTCAGCTCGGCTGGGGACACTTGCAGCAGGAGAATCCTGTTCAAACAAAAGAAAACCCACAGGGAAACCCCAACCACACAAGTTGTGAGGTAGGTGGGGCTGAGAGAGTTCTGAACGAACTATGACTAGCCCAGCAGGCTTTATGTGTAGGAGCAGAGAAACAAATCAAGTTCACCAGATAAGAGTTCACCACTCAAGTGGAGGAATGGGAAATAAAACACAGTTCTCCAGATTAGAATCCACCACTCTTAACCACTACACCACCCTGACTCTCTCTTCCTAAATTGGTCAATCATTGTTATTCAACAAATTCCAAGAACCACGGATCTGTAAGTGGTTATGAAACCACACCCCACTCATCTTCCATTGTAGTTTTACATTTCTAGTATGGATGGGGCTTATTGGTCAACTTCACATATATAATACTGGGGAAGTTTTAGGCCACAGCTCTTCTGCTCAGGAAAGAATCAGAATAACCCCAATGTCAGAACAAGGAATTCTCTTCTGCAGTTCCTTAGTTCTTTGGCGGACATTAATGGCAATTCAGCTGGTTCTACACCCAGTAACATTTGTAGTGTAGAAATACCCATAGGTAGTGGCATTCTAATGGCATAAGAGTAATGGCACACATATAGTCTAATGTTTTATTACAGAATGTTCATACCAAACAGGTTAAATGAAACTCTGGGAATGGTAATTCTGTTACACTGATTGACACCGATGTTTAGGGGCACGTTCTTGTAAATAGTAGACATTTTTCAGACCATAAAAAATATTAAAACTTCTTTAGCCAGTCTATACATCTAAAGAAACCTAAAAAGATATCAAAAGTCAAGGCTACAGTAATTCTTAGACTGAGAGCACTACCACAGATGGGGTAACAGATGACCTTCCTTCCAGTAACGGAGTTGCTAGACTTCCTTCTTCTTGAGTATCAATGGACCCACGTTATCTCCCGTTGACTCGTTATGCTTATTGTGAGAACCATCACAGACAGGAAACTGGAAAAGAGAAAAGTAGAGGTGACGAGCTTGTGTATTGTGTTTATGTTTATGGAAAGCCTCACATTTGTGAGCCCAGGTTATCTATGACTGTTTCAGAATACAATCCATACAACCAGAACTGTATGGCCCCTTCTGCACATGCAGAATAATGCACTTTCAATCCACTTTCACAAGTGGATTTTGCTATTCCCAAGACTGTATGAGTAGACTCCACTTGCCCAGTCCAAGTAAAGAGCAGGCAGACGCCGTGGAGATGGGCCATCTGGTGGAGATGCGCCAGCGCGGAGACCGGAGGTCCGCACTCCTAGCTTAGCGTCTCCCGGCTCCGCCGCTCCCTGGCACCTTTGTCATTACCTATCGGGGGCGTAGGAGGGAGGACCCGGTGAGTTCCGGAGAGCTGAGGAGGTCGAGATCACCGGCAGATGCATGATCTCATCTGGCTCACGTCGGCGGAGAGAAAGCAGCCGACGCTGCCTGGAGCCTAATCCTCACCTGGGGGCAAGACCATTGTCCCTGCGCCCGGTGATTGAGCCAGACAGTTCACGTAATTCAGTGACTCATATGAGGGATGAGGAGTTAGAGGCGATGCTGCCATCCCAAGCGTCAGCAGGTCCGCTGGAGTCGTCCCTTAACGCTCTTACTACGGCACTGCGTTAACGGGTAGTGCACTACTATCTCCTCCTTTTTTACATTTTAGGAAAACGGGCAAATAAACGCTGATTTAAAGGGGCTGCATTTAAAGGATTGCCTCCGCCGCTATACGTTTAGTGCTAGTTGGCAAACTGTTGGTGCAACATTAAATCCACGTTCTGGGCGGGAAAATCACGCGGTAGTTTCTTTACACACGCTATTACAGGTATTGGTTAGACACGCGATTGTTAACGCAGAAACAAGATCCGGAATAACAAGGCCACAATAATTAAAACCAATGCAGAGCCGTACAATAAGTACCAACCATCCTCCGCAGCCAGCCCAGAGTGCACCACCAATGGGGAGCCAAAACATCATACTTCCAGATTAGATACAACTTTGCACAGCTCACGACTTTCATTGTGGATCAACTAGGAGGAATTACTTTCAGAAAGATTAAAACAACACATGCGTGTACAATCTCACAACTTTGGTGATGTAACAGCAACACATAATCAATAGCAGTAATCGCATTGTCTTTTAGGGTCACTTGACGAAGTTCCTGCCGTTCCCGAGGAGGCCAGGGCATCCAGAGCGGTGGAGAGTCAGGAGTTGATGGATCGCGATGCTGGAGCCAGCCACGCCATTAGCTCATACTTGTTAGGAAGCGAACCGGGACTCTAATTAGGAGAGGTTTAGAGACGACTTAACCCGGCTCGAGGATACCGCTACGCCCGAGGGCGGTCAGCACATGAACGCGCGCGGCGGGCCCGGCCCCGGTGGTTCAGCATACGAGCAAAAGAAAGCCCGGTGGAGTCGGCGATGTGAAGAACGCCTTCCTTTCAGGTCCAGAACCAGCCTGGGGAGTGAGCAGGATGTTCCGGAACACGTGGAATGTCCTCCATGTGTGTAGTTCAACCGCCGAGCCGACGAATACCCGTCATTCTTCAGTTTCGGCTGCGCCGTGATGCGGGCGAGGTGTTGGATCCCTGCGGGTTAGCGACCGCCTTTGGTGATGCGGAAAGAGCCAGCCGGAGGGAAGCTCGGAGACGGGTCCCAGTCGCCGGCAGAATATCTGATGGATGAGGGTATTCGCGAAGGTTTCAGCCCAGACTCCGCTTAGGAAGTCTCCGGTGCTTTTGTAGACGGGAGCAGGTAGGAGCTCAGCAGGCGTCTCCCTAATTGTAGGGTACCGTCTAAGACGCAGAGACGCTACAGCGCAGCAAACCGCCCCATGCTGTCCGCGTTTCAGGGTACGATCGCCATCGGCAGGAAGCAGAGCAGGCAAAGGATGTTTCGAGTTGGTGGTGATGATCGAAAGAGCGCGCACAGGTTCGGCCGCCTCGGGTGTCTCGCCGAAGAGCCGCTAGGGCTCGGCTGGTGGTCGTTCACTTTTTCCCAGGTCATCCGTCTTTGCCATGACGGGCTGCTCTCGCTTGGGACGCGGGCGGACTCTGAGATGCGCTCCATCTCCGATGGGTTGAGCCTTTACCACCTGCCGTCGTCATGGCGAATTTGTTCACGAACCCCAGTGGAAGAGGCGGACTGAGAAACACACACCCTTCCCAGGTTACTTAATGGGTCCCGCCAAGTCAGTTCTAGTAGCCGGATGGCGGAGATTGGACGAAGTTCGGTTTAGGATTTAATATGGAAGCGAAGGCTTGAGCTTGGTAGCCTGCAGGTTGCTTTTAATGCACCTTCCTAAAGTCGCCTTTACACTCCTCTTTCTTTTTAGTTGTTTGACAGGGAGGGCAGGAGGTAGGCTTAATTCCTGGTGGGAATTGGCTTCAGAGCCGCCATCAGGGTGCTGGCTACGAGGGTCAACCGAGCCTCGAGGTGTTCCAAACACGAATCAGCAAATCACAAAGCGGGGGCTTTGAAGCACCTTTTGGGGATGGGTGCATCCGGGAACGACAATCAGGCAATAGAGGCAAATTCCTTGCACAAAGGAGAAAGGAAGGGGTTTCGCAAGAGAGTTGTACTTACCGCGGACCTTGGTGGCTGGATGCAGGAAGCTGGATGAAAGCAAATTTGTGATCAATTGTCTTTGGGAATTGTCACGAGACATCGCCCTTACGGCTCGCCAAGGGCCGGAATAAGTCGAAAACCGAGGAGCAACCCGTTGGGTGCCCAAGCCGTTTATGGTGAATTTGGTGCGTAGCACTTCTAGTTTAGGCCCGTCCCGACAGTTAAGCGGTATCAGGATCTGGCCCAGATTTTAATCCAGGAGTGGCCAGTCATTAACTGGCCCCTCCCGCCTCTTACTGGTCGAAAACAGAAGGAGAAGAGGAGGAGAGGGTTCGCCTTCCTGTGGGAGTTAGAAAATACCTTCGAGGGCAAGATTGGGATCAATGACCCGCGGCTGCTCTACCCATTCCAAACCAGAGTCGCTTTAACCTGACTCATGAGGCCCTTCCCAGAGATTGACGCGGATATTCCAGATGTATGGACTGTGAGCTGTCAGCCAAGTCCCATTGTTGGATCGCGATGGTGGATGCTCCCGCTCGCCGGTTTGTCTCCCCCACCCCAGATGGCAAAGCCCCGTCGCCACTGGTCGGGCCACTCGGCTGCTCTTATGATCGCGTAACATCAGCCGGTGTCCACCAGGCCCCTTGAACTTTACATCCTTCAATGGCCAGAATCGTGATATGGACGGAGCTCCGACATGCCTCCACCGCCAGCGGTGGTGGTGGGTTGCGCCATGTTGGTTGCCAGTCAGAGTCTTTTATTGGCCGGCAGCCGGCGATGGGCAAGAGAATCACGATACAGCTGGTTCCAGCGGCAGCTCCTGTGGATGTTTGTCCAGACCTGAAGGTGGATGGGTCCTTGTTGGAGTCGACATCACTCGACGATGAATAATCCCGTTCAGCGGCGCAGAGTGCCTTTTGGCAGCATCTAGCCCAATTGTCCCGTAGGGATGGGCTCATACTGGGTTGGGGCTTACAAGAACCCCGCGGGGAACTTAAAGGAGATGGGCTGGGTGCAGCGCGAGCCGATGCCAATACCAGAGGGTGGTTCGGTGGGCCTGGCGCTTGGTCTGCTCCCAGTACCTCCCTCCCCTGGTCCTGGCTGGGAGACGCCTCGGCGGGAGTTTCCGACGGCAGTCGCTTTCTCCAATGGAAGCCCCTTCTGGCAACGTGCGGCACCGGGTTTAGTATCGCCTCCTCCTGGGGAGGCCTCCCTCCATCGGGTTGCAGGCCCCCCACCGGCTGCCTACACTCCCCTCGAAGCGTCCGGTCTTCGTCGCGAGTTGCCAGTCATCCTGCGACTGTCTCCCACGTGGAGAAACGCGCGAGGCTAGCTTGGTGGGCGGAGGACCAATGTCCTTGCAAAGTTTTGCCGTCGGGCCAGTTCAGGATTTTTGCTCAGGCCCGCGATTGCCTGCGGCACTCCATGGAAGCTGCCCTTGCGGCGATGAGGAGCTCGCTTGGGCCTCCTCGCTATCTACCTGCCTCTGAGCTCCCGAGCCTGTTCACAAATTCAGCATAGGGCTCTCGGGGTTTTGTGGCCGGATGGAGGAGAAACTCTGGGTTGGCTGGCTCGCATTAGACTTTGATAAATGCCTTATAGGCGCACTCAGAGGCTAATCGTAGCGGGTGGCCTCCCAGGCAGTACAATCTGATCGCTGGGATTGCACAAAAGCATCGGGCTTCAGAGTTGAGCGGCGTGAAGCCAGAGGTGGCCGTTTGCTGAAGCACATTGCTGGCGAACTCACTTTCCCAGACCACAAATTGTGCAGGGCCCAGATACGCGAAAGGGAGTATTTTCCAGTCATCTGGAACCACAGGGTGGTTCCGCGATGGCTTCCAGCATGCCTCTCACGTAGGGCTAGTGACTCACGCACCCGCGATTGTTTATGAGCTCCGGCAAGAGTTATAGCTCAGGGCGTACTGACAACCTCAAATAACTATGCCATCTCGGTATTCGTAAAGTGGATGGGGCAATACCAATGCAAGAATAGGGTCGGTATCGCTTCCTGGCCAGGGTATCTCTTCTTCTGCAGATCGCGGGCTACACGCTTCCGCAGAGTTTGAAACCCGCCATTACGGGCTACGAGCGTGCAGTGGCTTCGGAGAAAATGAAGGCGGAGGCAGACAAGGGGAGGGGCGGCTGAGCCGCCGGAGAGGATTTGAGATGGGTGAAGGGCCCGAGCTTAGGGGGGCAGAAGGAGGATGGTGGCGTCCAATTAGTGGGATAGAGAAAATTCCGAGTCAGAATTGAAGGTGAAAGATCGAAGTGAGGGCGACCTACAGGCACCAAGGAGCCGAGGGTCGGTGGGCTGATGGCGACAAAGAGCATTGTTCCCACGCTGCAGTAGCAGCTGACATCGTTGTAGCGAGGCTCCTGGGTGCTGAAGAGGCGCCTGATGTTTTCCCAGTCCTTAAGATTCAATGTGGCCACACCTCTCCCAGGTACCATGCGATTACCGAGCTTCAATCTCCTCTCAACCACTTATGCAGAGCTCCCTTCTCTTTACGGGGACCTACCAGATTTCGCTAACGCGTTCATTCGCCAACGCCAGTGGTTGCATCATAAGCCCTGCTTTTGGTAAGCCCTCTATACTCACCGTGTTCCATTCCGACGAGAGGTTCTTAGGATCGCCGCGGTTCTCTGGATGCGCCGAACGAGTGACAGGCTGATACCGGAACGGTGGTCCCTGGATGCGCTTGATCCAGCGGATCTCGTATGCTCAGCAGTGACCCTTCCCCAGGCGCCACGGTGAGCAGGGTGGAGGTTCGAGGGATTCCCGGTTTCGCACCACCTTGTAGTGCGACCGCAGCGGTCAGTAAAGAACGACGAGTGACGCCGGAGATAATATCTGGTGGGAGATGCGCCAGCCAGCTGGAGACCGGAGGTCCGTGTTCCTAAGCGAAGTCTCGGCCTCGCCGGGTTCCTGGGCACCTTTTATTGTTACTCCTATCGGGGCGCAGGAGGGAGTAATCCGGGGGAGTTCAGAGGCCCGGGAGGCGTCCGGGTGGGAGATCATCAGGTGATGCATGATCTCATCTGGCTACGTCGGCGTGAGAAGAGCGACGCTGCTTCGAGTTTCATCCCTCACCTGGGGCAAGACCACGTTCCTGGGCAAGCCGGTGATTGAGCCAGACAGTTCACGACCCGTGACTCATGGGGGGATGAGGAGTGGGGGTGCGATGCGACCGGCAAGGCCGCAGGTCCGTTGGCGTCCCAACGTTCTACTACGGCACTGCTGGGTCGGCAGTGCACTACTACACCGCACAGCTGCAAAGTGCATTGAAAGTGCATTATTCTGTATATGCGGAAGGGGCCCATGTCAAACATTAGCTTAAGAGATGGGGACAAGTAAAGATCCAGGCGGCAAGATTATTAGTTCTATCTTAAGCCCATGCTCTTAACTAAATGGTTCACAAGGCAGAGAAGACACTGCCTTTTGAACAACTCTTCTCAAATGGGGAAGAGGGGATGATTGAAGCAAGGCTTCCAATGAAGATTTATAGTGAAGGAGATGGTCCTCTATCCTGATCCCAAGCCAATTGACATGTATTGAGTGTAATAAGCCATTGTATTGTTTGCTTAAAATATTACATGCACTTGCTCTATCCCCATTACTGGTTCTGAACCACCAATGTGACAAACTAATGTCTCCCCATGAGCTCGTGCTCAGATAAATTTGGGACTCACGATTCCTTGGGATTTCAAAAAGTGTGCTTTAGTTACAAAGGAGTTTACATTCAGACTTAACAGCTGCAGAGTCTATTACCATACAGTGACCCATTTTGCCGCTCCACCACTACAGCTTTCCTTCTATAGTCTTTTCACATAGCCTTGGCTGCTCCTACTTGCTTACCTTTCACCCTCTTCCGGAAGCAACACAATTACTCCATAGAAAGTTATAAACAATACCTCTAGCTTAGACAACAAGAGTACAAGAATGACTGGGATGCAGATGCACAATTCAGACAGCATACCAAACCATAGCTGAACAACTTACAGCTGGACACGATTACATCATGGCTTGTGAATGGTTGGCCACAGCTTCAAGTCTCTCCACATTACTACAGCGCCTCCACAAAGTATTTTCTCACTTTATGAGAATGATTTGGGGCGGCACATGTCTAAGTGTGAACAACGGTGTATCAAAAGTAAACACTGTAAAAAAATCTATGGAAACACCCACTGCATGGTTATGACAATTCTGTATTGTGCAAGGTAAGAAACAATGGTAACAAAATGAGAATCCTTCAATCATGCATTGAATACTCACTGTTTTTGAGCGCCAACACCTGCAGTATACTGCCTTAGTGTGACACAGATCCTCAATGTTGATTTCGTTCACTACTTTGGGATTCTCCTTTTGAATTTTGAGATTAATCAAGCTATCCTTCTGCTGTTTCTTTTTCGGAAGGAATGGACGAACCGCAAGGTATCCGAGTAGAGCGAGGACACCCAGGAAAGGCAATAACCGCAGCCATTCTGAAACTGAGCACATACCAGATTCTAAGATTTTCAGCACCATGAACAGTTTCCAGCATTAGTTGCTATCAAACTAGCCTGTTTCCAATAAATAAAGACTGATGTCGGGATGATGCTCAATAAAATAGGATGTAATAGAACTAAACTAACTTGTTCACTGAGGCCCTGGATTGAGAGACTCTGGTTTTACCTTGAGATGATGGAAACATTGATCAGTCTAATCGCTTTGTGCAAATAAGCGGACTTTCCATACATAAGTATGCGAAACAAGTCCTGTTTCTCAAAGATGAACGAAGGAAGGAGTCACATACAGAACACAATCGTAGCCATTAACATATCACATCCAAAAATGCAGGATACTAGCAAATTATGTTCACTAAATGTTCAAATGACAACAGAATAAAAACAAACTCTAAAGGAGGATCAGAATTGAAACAACAAGGCATTAAAACTGATGCACAATGGTTAACACTGAAACGTTCAAAGTCATATTGATATCAAGGGTGATGTAGGGAAAACAAAGGAAACATTAACCAACAAGATTTTTTTTTAAATGAAATCCTTCCCAACCAGAAGTTCAGCTACTCACAACAGACTGAACTAAAAGCTATCCTATTTGCAAATTTAAATTTTGTGCAAATTACTTCCCGAATCATGTTCTCTTCAAATTTTAATAGGCAGCATGTTTTCCCTTCCAGTTTCTAACAGCTGCTAGGCAGCTTGGACTCACTATTGCCAAGGTAATCCTGGCATTTCTGCAGAGTAAGTGGTCTGCAGACCTCCGCTTTGAAATACGGGGAGGGATGAAAATAATTACGTTCCTTCAGTTCTCTGATGGTGCCAAGAATTAATCAAAAGACTCCACAGATCCAGACCACAAACACATGTTCTTAGCAGGCTGATAAAGACAGCAACAATATTCCCGATCAATAGAATTTTGTCTTTGGGTGGTCCCACCCCCTAACCCACAAATGCCCAGCAATCATTTCTATTTTCCCAGCAACCCTTTCACAAGGCTACGGCAATCCTCCAGCTGCAAAAGTAATGCACACATATGAAAGATGCACCCAATGAATACATGTATAGAGAAAGCTGCATGGTATTGTCGAAGGTTTTCACGGCCAGAATCACTGGGGTGTTGTGTGGTTTCCAGGCTGTATGGCTGTGTTCTAGTAGCATTTCTCCTGATGTTTCGCCTGCATCTGTGGCTGGCATCTTCAGAGGATCTGATGGTAGTAAAGCAAGTGGAGTATATATACCTGTGGACTGTCCAGAGTGGGAGAAAGAACCATTTGGCTGTTTTAACAAGTGTAACTTAACAAGCTTGATTTGCATGTTGAGTGGGATCCACCCATTTTAGCATGTGAATAACCATGAAGCATGTGAATAACCATGAAGAAAGCATAATCAATTAGCGAGGGCATCTGCATAGTAGTAGCCTGGCCTTTTGATCCCTTTTGATCGCTTACTGCCTAGAGACATCCTTTGCCTGTGTCTCTGCAGCGTAGAAGAAAGGTTAGAGAACAGAGTAAGTGTGCTTTCCTGATCCGTAGTTTTTCCAGTCTCCGTGTGTCTTGGATGGCTGTATGGCTTGCTGACTAATAATTGAAAGATGTTAATTTCACATGTGTAAATTTACGGAAGTCCATGAAGGAGTAAAATTAAATATTTATGTAAGAAACTATAATTGACAATAAGATTCAGGACAATTACTTTAATGAATAATTAACTTATCAGATCCATTACCATGGAGGGAAAGGCCAGGTCTGAGAGATCCTGTGCATGCTGTCTTGGTCTAAGACCTTAGAGACCTTCTACCAGTCACAAGGGGCAATACTCAGTTGGGTAGACCAATGATCTGGCTTGATATAAGACAGCTTCATATATTCAGGAGCTCATGATGATCACTCTACCTCTGGTGGGTTTTTTAAAAAAATATTAGATATGTTCATAAAGGATACATTAATCAACTGCTATTAATGATACTCTGTTCCACATAAGGACGACTGTTCAGTCAGTTGAGGCGCAGCGATTGAAGAAGTTGTATGCTTCCGCATTAGAACATAGTCCCAAAAGAATATGAACATTATCATTCAGTTTCATGCACTGCATTTGTCAAAACCATTATTTTGTGCATTACTGAACGTAGTACTTGAATCAAAAAGCCTTTATTCCAAAATGTGTTTTTACTTTCAGTTTTTCAAACAGATGCGGGGAGAAGGGAACAATGCCCTGGAAATAAATAAATGGCATAACCAAGGTAGGCACTAGGACCCAGGCAGAGCATTCTACAACAAATAAGGTCTGGCATGCTTTATTTTGTGGTGGAGTAATATACTATCTACTATCATCTTTATGTGGACAGAGCATATAAGAATTAAAAGTTGAGTCCTCAGGTTCAGAGATAATCTCCAATTCTTTGATCTGCTGAGCAAACAACAGAGGATGGGTCATCAATCTGACCCATGTTGGAGTCTGAATCCTTGACAAACTGGACCTTTTGCTTGGTTCAGAAAGGTAGTTCTTGTCTTCCCAGCATTGTAAAGGTAAAAGTAGTTTTGTGCGCAAATGGGTTGACGTCACATCATGACATTTACCAGGCAGATTTTGTTTAGGTGGTGGTTTGCCACTGCCTTCCCCAGATGTCTACACTTTAGCCCCAGCCAGCTAGGCACTCATTTTACTGACTTCAGAAGGATAGAAGTCTGTCAGTCTTGAGCCAGCTACCTATTTATTTTGGGATTGAACTCAGGTCGTGACCAGAACTTGGACTGCAGTACTGCAGCACACCCTTCTGCACCACGGGGTTTCTTTCTCAGCATCTTAGGTACTCTTAAACGAAGGCAAGATGATGACCTTTTCTTTCTGCTGAAAAGCATCGAGAGGTGCACCAAATGTAGCTCTCAGAGACAGCTGTATCTCTTCCTTTGACCTGGTTGCAAACACTCTGCTAAGAACAGATAACAGCTGCCGGGGTATCACCATCAGTTTAATCAATTATACCAGCCTAGGAAGCAGAGTCATCATGAGGCCATAGTATACATTTCAGCAGAAGTACTAGGAACAAGAAGAGGAACTGAAAGAAGGAAGAGTCCCTGCACTGCAAGGCAAAGTCATGCTGGGCTATTTGCAAATTCTTTGTTGGTGTCTCTTTATCTTTCACTCACAGTTATTCTTTTGTGTCAAACTGTTTCTTTCCCCCTCCCTACCCTACCCTTCACTCCAGGATGGGTGAACCATAACCAGATGACGGGACCCCTTCTCCTTTCCCCCTGCTTCCCCATCCCCCCATGTTCCCTTCTTTCCCAGTTTCTGAACCATATTCTAAATCACATTTAAGGATCTCAGTTCATAGAATCACAGAGTTGGAAGAGACCACAAGGGCCATCAAGTCCAACTTAAAAACAGCACTAGTATCCTGAGACTGTCAGAAGCCGAATAAAGCCATTGACCTCCTAGATTTTCTGATAGCTACAATCGCAAACAAACATCACATTGCATATGTGACCCTGCACATTCTAGGATCAAGTATCTTTGTGCAGCAACAGCCCAAAAGGGTCAGAACTGACCAAGAGCACACAAAATTAGGGCTGGACAATTATCTATATAAGGGATTTTTGTGGACAGCGGCCAATGAATCTTAGCTTTCGTTTAAAAGTGTCTTGAAACCATACTGCAACATATACTAAAGCAGTGGTGGCGAATCTATGGCACGGGTGCCAGAGGTGGCACTCAGAGCCCTCTCTGTGGGCACGCGCAAACAGAGTCGCCCCCACCCCCCACACATCTAGGCTGGCTTAGGCCACTGGGCTAGATTATTAGCATTAAACCTAAGACCTAGTTTTGGGGAAGCAGTGTAGGTAACCCTGTTAAGCGCTGTTAAACCCCACTGATTTTCATGCAAAGAACTAAAGCGCGATCCTTTACCTGGGAGAAACCTCGGTTGCTGGCAATGAGGCTTGCTTCTGAGTAAACCCTCCTAGGGTCGTGATTCACCCGTTGGAAGAGTTGCGCAGTTGCTTCAAAGCAAAGCCACCGACTACCACCAAGCATACTCCCGAGTAACGCACACCTCAGAGCCATCCGTTTTTTTCTAAACTAAAACCTCAGTATTCAGGTTAAATTGCTGTGTCGGCACTTTGCGATAAATAAGTGGGTTTTGGGTCGCAGTTTGGGCACTCGGTCTCGAAAAGGTCTGTACTAAAGGATCCGAAACAATGTACTACACTGTACATTGATCAGAAACAATGTGCTACACAAACATCACTGTACTAAAGGATCAGAAACCATGGGGGATAAAATTTCATGATGCTTCAGCTCCTTGTGTGACCTTTAGGGATTTCAGACTCAAAGTTTTTCTGACATTGACATGATGTCTTCATATGAGAGAAAGCCTTTCCTTTTAAGTTTAGCCTGAAGGCAGCAGTCATTCCCTCTTCCTGTCACCCAGCCAGATGCAACAGGCATCTTTTCCTACTTCTCATTCCCCCAACCCCCCCCCCCCCTGACTTTAGGTAGGCACAGTAAATAAACAAGACAAACTGTTGCACTGCAACTGTCAGTAGTATTTTTAAACAAAATCTGATCTATAGCATGTACTGCAAACCACAACTAAATGCCATAAACTCTATGAGGACAGTGTTTGTAAGATCTTATCCTCTGCCTCTAACAGTAGCCCAGAACATACAAGTTTACTAACCAAGTTCTTCTCACTAGTCAGGTCCATATCAAGAAAAATGCCACCTGCACACTTTGTGTGTCACAGGACTGCAAGGAAGCAGAACAAGTTTTAAAAAAAGGAGGCAACAGCATTCTGTGCAAATGGTAGGCCCCTAAAGTAGTAAAAAGCTCATTCTGCAAGAAATTAGAAAAAAATTAAGATGCCACAGGACTCTTTGGCCTCATTCTGTCACGTTGGTCCCAGTCAGGAATGTGATATGAGTTTTCTTGTGAGGGGATTAGACAGATTCATGAAGGATATGTCTATCCGTAGCTGCAAGCCAAGGTAGCTAAAGGGATCCTCCACTTCCAAAGACAATAGACCTCTGGATACCAGTGCCAAGAGGCAACATCAGGGGAAGGTCTTGGCCTCTACACCCCAGTTACTGGACCCCCAGAAGAACTGGTTGGTCATTGTGTGAAACCAGAGACTAGACTAGATGAACCACTGGCCTGATACAGCACAAAATATTATGCACAAGATTATACTAAAATTTCACAAACCAATTGCTGAGACATCTTTGGATTTGGACAGATGGACAACCTTAAGCTTGTCTCTCTGGGGCAAAAGAAATACACTCAAAATGAATATGATACCTAAGATTATTTATATATTATGTGCAATTCCTTTCCATATACTTTGCTTCAGAAATTTATGAAAGGTTCCATGTTGCCTCAAAGAATGCAGCTTCCATTTAATGAAGGAGGACTGGGCTTCCCTGATCTTGGTTTAGATCATCAGGCATACTTGTTAACTTGTACTAATTACTGGGATCACTCCTCGCAGTTGGACTATCTGTTTTGGGCTCATTTGAAGGCTTCTTGCCCCTTTCTAAGTGAAATGCAATCAGGTCTACTTGTGCTAGAGAGGATCCCATTCCTCTTGCAATTTCTGCAATGAGAGAACAATGGTGTATAAGGGCACAACAATACCAACATTATGGACCACTCCAGATCTAAAAATTGGGAAGAAATCTTTTTAATGGATGGCCTGGACTGACAAGGGGATTTTTTGTTACATTAGACCAACTGATGGGTTATATTGATGAGGTTTTGTCATTTTCACAGCAGAGGTCTAGATATGACTTGTCACCTTATATAGAATGGCAATACTTACGGTTGAAACATTTGTTGGTATCTAAATATAGCCCTGCAGCATTGGCAGTGAAATCTTAAGGAGAGTTACTTTTATGTCAATAAAGGTGTGATTGATTGATTGATTGTTACTCTAGTCTAAGTCCATTCATTTCAATGGGCTCAGACTTGCAGTAACTCTGCATAGGATTGCATTGTAAGTGTCCCAGAGTCTCATTTGTTCCTGCAAACTTTAACTGAATCAAGGCAGAAAACAAAACCTACAATATTTTATAAACTATGACATGCAGAGTCAGGAATGAATGGAATAGGAACTAGATTGCTCTATTTTGCCAAAGTGATGGGATATGGTCTTTAACTTTATACCTGCTCTGTCCATGGATCTTAACTTTGAAACTTATCCAGCAAAAATATGTTCAAGATAACCTGGACACTGCAGTGACTCTTTAGCAAAACACTGAGTGAGGTGTGTAATTGTTGGCAGGACAAATCTCTTAAACACATGCTTTGTGCATGTCCAGTAATTAGGTTTTTCTGGGAATATGTTATTAGTTATTACCTGAATCAGTTTTGTTAGCCTGTTTCTTGGAGGCTAACAGTTGGACAACAAAAATGAACCCTCTGTGCGCTTATTATAGCTAAAAGATTTGTATTACACACTAGAAAGATAAAAAGCCCGCCTCTGATAAATCAATGGATTTTGGACATTTAAATTCTATCAATATTTGAATGCACAGTATATAAATAGCACAGTGGTGATGAACCTATAGCACGGGTGCCAGAGGTAGCACTCAGAGCCCTCTCAGTGGACACACGCAAACAGCGTGCTCCCCCGCCCCCCCCCCATCTAGGCTGGCCTGGGCCACTGGGCTCGATTATTAGCATTAAACCTAAGACTCAGTTTTGGGGAAGCAGTGTAGGTAACCCTGTTAAGCGCTGTTAAACCCCATTGATTTTCATGTAAAGAACTATAGCGCGATCCTTTACCTGGGAGTAAGCTCGGTTGCTGGCAATGCGGCTTGCTTCTGAGTAAACTCTGCTAGGGTCTTGATTCACCAGTTGGAAGAGTTGCATGATTGCTTCAAAGCAAAGCCACCGACTACCACCAATCTTACTCCTGAGTAACGCACGCCTCAGAGCCAACCATTTTTTCTAAACTAAAACCTCAGTATTCAGATTAAATTGCCGTGTTGGCACTTTGCGATAAATAAGTGGGTCTGGGTTGCAATTTGGGCACTCGGTCTCGAAAAGGTTCGCCATCACTGAAATAGCAATTGTGCACAGACTTATCTTTAGATATTTGGAAACAGTTTATAGAAATGTATGTGTACATCTGCCACCACGGTTGAATGTTTCTGTCTTTATGTATCTCTCATTTTTTCTTTTTAATTTTTTCCCCTTTTTTGTGAAGGAAATAAAATAGAATTTTTAAAAACCACTGGGTGGGATTCTCCTTGTTTTTCCACTGAAATTCATTCAGTTTCCCTTTGCAGCACTTGTACCACATGACTTATGCTCACAGATGTGACACGGTCCCTGGTTGTCAAAGTAGGCCCCTCTTCAATTTTACCAGGATTAAGGCTAGTGGGATCCAACCCAATGTCTCTGAAGCATGAATAATACTATTTGGCTTCAGTGAAACTAATCAGCTCCTTCCTTACACATACTTTTAAGCAAGGATTTTACTGGAACATATTGGGATCATCCAATTTACAACCTTTTGTTTGTACTGAACAGGTTTAGCATGGGCAACGGAGCATAGTAAACATGCTGACCTATAAGAAACTATGTTACACTGCAGAAACCTAACTTACTATTCACAAAGAGGTCACCCATGTGTTTGCTTTGGCTGCAGATGTACAAGGGGACCCACTGATTGATCCAGTACCTGAATGCTGGATCTCCCAGTTCACTGACTTAAGGAGCCAGTCCAATAAGTAAGATTGGTCACAAATACTCATGGTATGGCCCTTACAGAACTAACCCAAGATGTAGAGGCAAGTGTACAATATGGATCAAAGTGACAGAGCTGGCAACAATTTTTTGAGAGTCTCACAAAACTCTTACGTTTGACAGAGATCAGTGGGCAGTGAGGCTATAAAACAGATGCATCACCCAAAGCAACTTATATTTGGCTGGGAATGTGGGACTGGTCCAAGATCATAGCTGCAGAAGGTAAACCCTCTTGCCATGGTGACACTGACAAAAAAAGGGACTATCTCACAAGGCCTCTGGAGCAGACTGGAAATCATGCACAGAAGCAACGAAGCAGGGAAGATTTGCCTCAAAACGTAAGAGGCAGCTTTCCTCCAGGACCAGTTCTCTGGGCCCCATTTTGGAAGTGCATTTCAGGACTCCTGTCAGCAGGGTCCCACGGCTGCTCTGTGGGCTGCAGCAAGTTCTCGACTAGTTGACCCCTGACCCAAAGCCGGAAGGGGGGTTTAACTTGAAATTTATGAGACACTCAGGAAAGCCATTGACAAACCGAGGAGGCGATGAAGATTTAAAAAGTGGGATTTGAAGAATCTTTCATTTGAAGCTGCCCTCTGCATTATGAGGCTAATAAAACGAAACAACAGCTAGGGCTATTGTCAGGAAGGGCAAGCAGAACAACATTCTGCTTTCACTCAGCACGCTTGCCCCCACAGCCTTCAAATTGTGCCTATCCTGATTAACAAGATTCCAGCCGTGTCAGCCAACATGGCTGCTATTCATGAAAACTGAAGCTCATTTAGCCTCTGGTGCCTTTAGATTTATGAGCCAGTTCAGCCTACGGATTGTGCATAGCTGGAGGTGAGGTATAAAATCCAGAAACAAGAGCTCTGATATCTCGGCCCAGAGAGAATGGTGCTCTGGTTTAAGGAAGCTGCTCTGACTTCACCCCTGCTTCATCCTTGTGAGGAAGTTTTTAATGAGGGGAAAATAGAAGCAAAAAATCAACACACAGTTCTAAGCAGCCCATGTCACGTTCAGAAATTTTTTACAAGCTCGCTTTTCTTTTGCTGTATCAGTAAAACACATTGCAGGAGACAAACGTGCCTACAGGATATGAAAGAAAGAATAAAGTGGCAGAGGTACTTACGATATGGAATTCAGCCTACTCTGCCAAGACAGTCTTTTCCTGAAATGACTAGTAACTTCTATGTTATGTATTTTTTTAACCTCACAGCACCTCCATGGAGGATAAGTCTATCGGTGGCTACTAGCCATAGTTGCTAAAGGTTGCTCCATGTTCGACATGGTTGATCCATGTTCAAAGGCAGTAAATCTCTGAATACCAGTGCCAGAAGGCAGCAACAGGGGAAGGTCTTAGCCTCTATTCCCTAACGCTGGACCTCTAGAGGCAATGGTTGGTCACTGTGCAAGACAGGATCCTGGACTAGATAATCACTGGTCTGATCCAGCAATGCTCTTTTTATATTCTAATGTTCCATGGAGCCCAGGCCTATGAGAATGGGGATTACCATAGAATACAGGAAGCTAAGAGCTAGTTTGGTGCAGTGGTCAAGAGTTGTGGACGCTAATCTGGGGAACCGGGTTTCATTCCCCGCTACTCCCCATGAGTAGTGGTCTCTGATCTGGTGAACCAGGTTTGTTTCCCCAATCCTATACATGAAGCCTACTGGGTGACCTTGGCCCAGTCACATTCTTTCAGAACTTTATCAGCCCCATTTACCTCACAAGTAATCTGTTGTGGGGAGAGGAAGGGAAGGAGTTTGTAAGTCACTTAAGAGAATCCTTACGGTTGAGAAAAGTGAGGTATAAGTCCAAATTCTTTTTCTTATAAAATAAACCACTGACATACATAGTTCATAAACGGTAACTTCATCTGAAAAAGCTCTCCAAGATGTAGTCTCACTGATCTATGGCACTTCCTGTTGTGCTGAAATATATTGGTATATATGTGTACACATGTACGTATATATGTATGTGTGCGTCTATCTATCTATCTATCTATCTATCTATCTATCTATCTATCTATCTATCTATCTATCTATCTATCTATCTATCTATCTATCTATCTATCTAGAGGATTTTTAGGCTCACCCCTTTAGCCTTTTCGCATGTTGTTTAAGGCCATTTTGCACATGGGATAATCACATGCATATATATGTTTCTGCTGCATCTGCATATGTTGGGAGTGGGACGCTAAAAATACCACACCTTTCCTTAACCTTACTCTGTAAAACAAAGTACATGTAGCAAGATACCTGCATAAGCGGCTGTGTCACAATGAACTACATATAGCTGTCTTGTATTTTCCTGCACAGACATGCTTTCTAGGTAAGAAAATCTTAACTAGCAATTAATTCCTTGTGCTAAAATTCCTGGGTATACAAGAGAGAGGGCAATCAGTGGTGTGTTCTTTGAAGGAAACATATCACATATACAGGGTAATTTATTATTGGTGAATGAAAAAATAATCCGCACACTCCCTTGTGTGTACAGTCAATTATATGGATTAGAATTGCTGCATATAGGGAAAGAAAAGGCATAAGATACAAATACTCTTAAGAGATCAAGACTGATTGAAGAAAAGTTGTACAGCTGAGAAAAGACTTAAAGACAACAAAGGAGATCAAAAATTTGAAAAAAGGCACAGACATTGTATGAACAGAGTTGAAACTTCACAATCAGGCCATACTTCGCCTCAAATATCGGCTAAGGAACAAAGCATTAAGGATAAGGCTGATTCCAGAAGAACAGGATCCTTCGAAAGAGAATCTTGAAAAGAAAATTGCCTCAGCTCTCATTGATTTTTTGAAGATGGAAGAGGAAAAAATAGAGGGAAAATCGAAACAGTCTAGAGTCAATTCGAAGAATCCAAAGTCACAGGGACTTTGTAGAGATATTGTTGTCTTCTTTGCAAAAGAAACGGATGATCAAATTCTAATGGCCCACTGAAAATCACCATTTAAGATGGAAGTTTTGTAGTTTAAGTAGAGTGACTGGTTCACTGTTGTATAGTGTGTGTTTTTTGTTTAATGTGTATTGTAATGTAGTATTGTAATATAGTGGTTGTAGTTCTTATAAAATCAATAAAAATCATTTTTAAAAGACAGAAATACTCACCTGATGCTACCCGTTGAATTTTTGAAAGGCTGGTTGAAGGAGATTAAAAAGTTAACTAAATGCCATTAGATAGTTTTATATACCACCCCCTTCAGTCAGTTCTGCAACATAAGACACACTTGTACTGTGCATGAATTCATTAAAAAAGTTCACACTTGCTCAACTCATTCACCTACATGAGTTCAAATGCACATGTGTTTATATACATATGAATCACAAGTGTGGGAGGAATTCTTTTCACTGTACCAACGACCAGATAGTTGGAAAGTTTTAATGAATTACCATTTTGAATGACCATTTTGTATTAACAACTTTATGTGTCTACTGTGAGTATTTTCACACTGAACAAGTACTGCTATGTTTCTGCAGTCAAGATCTAGACACAGTTAAGCAAACATTATCAATGAGTTCAATCAACAAAGTTTATGCACAGATCTGCAGCCTTTGCTGTGAACAAGTCGCATCAAACTTGGCAGGTTTTACTTTTGGAACAAACTTTGGAAACAAAATTCTTTTGCACCTCTTGTTAGACTTATGAACGCCCGGCCGAATCAGAAACATCTCTTATTTGGATTTCACCCAATTGGACCAAGCCACTAGACGGCACAGAGGGAAGGAACTGATATTCAGGTCAGGAAAAGGCAAAGGAAGGAAAGACCAAAAAACAGAAAGGGCTGATGAAGAAGGCCAGGAAACTGAACGAAGCAAAAGCCTTTACACATGAGAGAGAGAGAAAATGAATCAAGGGGGTATTAAAAATGAGGGTACTCTGGATTCTGTTATACAAATAACTAAAATCTTCATTTGCCAAATCCTAATTGAGGCTGTATTTAAGGAACTCCCAACTGTTTTGTTTTATCCATGGAAAGGGAATCAAGCAAGTTTGCTAAGGTGTGGGGGGGGGGGGGGCACAGCACTGCCCCCACCTTCTGCTCCTCCATCCCCCACGTGCCTCCTTACACCCCCCCTCCCCCCGCAACCAATCCTGCCCCCTCACCTGTCAGCCTGAGGAAGCCGCTGATGCTCTCTGGTATGGGCAGGCGCTTGAGGTAGGCGGGCAGTTGCACCTTGATAATGCGGGCTAAGCTGTCCAGCACCATGGCGCGGGCTTTGGCGGTCCTGCTGATGCGGGGCAGGGCAAGGAGAGGCAGGGAGGGGGCGCGGCTCGGCTACCTCCCGCTCTCGCGATTCACTTGCATGCCCGGTTCGACTTTGCCCTCTTGCTTCCCCCTCGGAGAAGTGCCTTCTCCCGTTAGGGAGCATGCGCGCATCGTGGCGATGATGCCGACGGACCGAGCCCGGAAAAAGGGCGAGAGGAAGAGGACAGTTTTTGGGATGGGCCTCCTATGTGCTCGTCACTTCGGGCGGCGGGGTGAGGCTTTCCACCCAGCTCATAGGACTTTTGGCAAAGGAAGCGGTCTTTGGTGCTCGGCTGTCCCTTCTTTTTAAGCATCGTTTTGCATGATGCAAGCCTAAACGTCTTCTAACGAAGACTTGTCTTTGTGATGGGCAGTTAGATTATGCCTGCCCAACTGTACTGTATTTCTTCCATACATACTCTTCTCCTCCTTCTTGCAGGGTTACTTCTCCCTCTCTCCCACAGATCTTCATCTTTAACCATACTGAATAACAGGAGTAATTTCTTCGCAGGACACTTATGCCCACAGGCAGTGGGATTTTTTTTCCTGTGCAGTGTTTAAGGGAAAAAAATCACATAGATTTAGGATGAGCTGTAAAGTAATGAACGTTCTTCCCAGCCCTGCTTACTGGCCACAGCTAGCACCTCTCCATAGAAAATTTCCTATCCTACTTTTTGCCTTTGAGGAAGAAACTGGGGAAGGCTTTGTGAAATGTTATTAGGATGCAGTCAGGTGTACTATGGTTCTTTTGGGTCCCCTCCATGTCTGTAACTCATATTTCCGAATAGCGAGGCAAAAGGGAACTGTACGTGCATGCAGGTGCAAGCATGTGGACATAAAATGGGTGCAAGCATGTGGACATAAAATGGCCTTTCTGTTTTTGGTTACCTTTCCCCTCTGATGGCCCACACATCATTGCACCATCATCACAATCCCATAACCAAGACAACTTTGACACAGATTTTTGTCCATTTTGGCTTTCAAATCAGAATGCTTTTTATCCTGGAGCATCAATGCACCATGGTCTGTTCATTCTCTTCCTATCCTCATTACACTGTTTCCCAATCTTACTTTGGTCTTTTTTTAAAGGAAGAATACAGTCCAAATGTCTGGTTGAGAAGGTGCACAATTTCAAAGGTCCCACCCACACTGGCACCATTACCCTGCCAACAAAACTGCGCCCTCATCCTTTCCACTGTGGTGCCACGGCAACACTTTTTTTTATAGTTTTTAAAAACAAAATGACCATAAAAGATACTTGTTAAAGTATTATAATACTATAGCAGTCACCAAATTTAAAACCAAATCTTTCTAAAAAGCTCTTCAGTGGCGTGGCAGGGATAAAAATGCAAGGGAAATGGTAGCTGAGTGGGGCAGCTTGAGAGGGAAAAGCTCCCACGAGAAGTCATGTTGCAAATGTGTATGCTTCTCATGGTGACTGCTCTGCATGTGGAGATTCCTGGAGATTTGGGGACAGTTGCTGGGGAGGGACTTCCATTTCTCCTGGACTTTATGGTATACCATAGATTCTTCTCTCCCAAGCTTCTGTTTCCTCATGCAGAATCTCTGTGGCCTGGAAATCAGTTGTAATTCCAGGGGGTTGGAAGTTGGCATCCCTAATCTGCAGTGGTGATTAAAGGAATACAGAGAATCCTCACTGAGTGGAAGCCACAAGACAGAAGTGACTGTTTAATGTTGACTGTGTTTTGCAATTATACAGCCAGATCCACCGTGAGATTAAATTCCAAATTCTCAAACTATTGTGGGCCTTTTTGTTTTCCTTTTTGTTTTTACAAAAATCTTGTTGTTGAACTAAAATGTCCAAATATTGTTTAACAACTTTAAATGTTCTGAACCAATTTCAGCTCATAACCCTGGAAGGTGTTATCATAAGGACTAAATCAGAACCCAGAGAAGCTCCCATTCACACCAAATGCCATTCTGCGCTCTCAGCTTCCCTGTGTTCCTCACCTCTTTTTGATTCTGCCTGTGATGGAAAGCACTTGAAATATGTCTCTGGAGCTTCTGAGCCTTGCTGAGCAGCCGTTCATCTGACCTCCTTTCTGCACAGAAATAGACACATTGAACATGCTGAGCAGAATAAGAGGGTTTTTAATGTGTTTCCATTCACTACACAAAAGTCAATAAATATTAGCAAAGTAGTTTTGGGTTATATTACACTAAAGGGCTTATTAGAGAAAAAAGGGAATTTTTATATTAAAATAGAAAGCGCACTGGACTGGGATTCTGAGGAGCAAGAGGTACATTCAGTGGAGGTACTTTTAATATTTTTATTGCCTGAGAAAGCACAGACAATAGCTCCTGCCTCTCTGCTTTACTACTGCCCCCTCAAACTGCCTTGCTGCTGCTATAGTGGTAGCTTGCTAACTTTCCTCACTATAACTGCTTTCGCTATCATCCCCTCCCACTTTGTGAGATAATCTCTTCATGGTCATAGTCATCTTCAGGATTTTCTGCCCTTGTTGTATGAACAGATTTGGAGTGGAGCAGCCATAACACATGCTTTGCCTGAAGAAGATCTCAAGCTCCACTCTTGGCATGTCCAGTTATAATGATCCACATTGGAATACACACATACTAGGCTGAGGGTCAATTCACATGGTACAAAGTCCTCCTGGCTACAATGTGGGTTTTGTGTCAGATAAGGAATGGGAGTTTGGTGCCTCCCAGAAACATGCAGGCCAATTTTGATCACAATCTTGGTACATAGCAAGAAGGAACTTCAGCCGCCCTGCCCTGTATCATCTTTGTCCGAAAACTACCCTGCTGAGTCGCAATTTGATCCATTGCAGAAATTACATAACTCACACAATTGAGTAAATAGGTGCTCTGTGATGGGGTGCTAAAACAGCATGGGTGGGGGGAGCTGAAGTCCCTTCTCCAAGTGCACTGTAGTGTCAGAATCAGCCCTGTTGACATCTGGCAGACCCAAAATGTGCATTGCACATCTCATAAAAAGTTCTCATGGCAGCCTTGAGGTCATTTTAAAGAGTGAGTTGGGAGTGGGCCAACTGTTTGTCACAGTTTCATATCTAGAGAGAGGCTGCAAAAATAAGAGAGATTTTCACAATCACCTCATTCTTTTCAAACCCTCCCAAAGTTAGGGCACAGGATCTTACGATCTGAATGTAGGACAAAGCATATCTATAAACTACTTCACCATGATTTCTTGAAATTGAACACTGTGCTGTGACAGTGAGCTTTTGTGCAGCTTCAAGGTTCCTAGTCAAAATTTATCCCTAAATAATATTTAAATGTCTAAAAGCACATAACTAGCAAGTAGTGTTTGAAAATAATATTAAGTTCCAGGAGCAGACTCCTGCTATCCAATTCAGGGTTTTTTTTCTTTTCATTCCTGAAATCTAGAACTTTACTAAATATTTGTATTAGGTATGCTAAGAACATAAGCATTGGATCAGATAAAAAATTCTCTCCAATCCAGTATCCTGTCTCTGATAACGACGGGCCACAGCCTCCTCAGGTATAACCAGTGTTATTGACACAGCATCTTCCATTTATCTGGACCTGCCTTTTTACATCCAGCTGGAAGTGGGACAAACTAGTTGCTTTTTCTTTAGAATCTTCACAAAATACTAATCAAAGACTGCCAGCAGGTGGTGTTGCTTATAAGTATCTTAGTAACTTCCATATGCAATGAAGTGTATCATTGTTTCACTTTTCAACCTCACTGTGAAAGTTGTAATATTTCACTATGACAAGTTGTAATATTACTTTAAGGCAGTGGTACTTTGCGGTTCGTAGAAAGCCGAATTCATATTTACCATTAACCAAAAGTGCCACACGGGGCGTACTGCCCAGGGGGACATATGGGGTCAAATGTCCCCAGACTGCGGCCATTTAGTCATATGCGGGGGGGGGGGGGCAGAAAATCACCCCCCACAGTCCTCCTCCTCCCCACCCCAGGTCCATACACTTACTTCAAAACCTGGTGGAAAAAAAGTTGTTTGGTTGTGGTGGGGGAAGGTGGGCACCCATAAAGGGGAGGGGGGCAGAAAACTAAGATTTTTAACCTGGCTACATTTTTCCTAGATATGCCTCTGGAGCCACACAACTACTGTAAGCCATGTGCACTCTCCCAAGACACACATGCAATGATGTAAGATGTAACTATCAATGTTAAACATATAAAGATAACTTATTTAATTAACAGAGTACCTTTGAGCATATAGGGTTTTATTTATTTATTTATTTATTTATTTATTAAACTTCTATGCCGCCCTCCCCCAGGGGGCCCAGGGCAGTGAACAACAATAAATAACAATAAAACATATAAAATAAGTATTATGAAACAGCAGCAATTCAGATGGTTGTAGATGGTGGTTCAAGCATAACCCCACAGATGGTGGCTTCATCTTCCCCACAACTGTTTAAGCTGAGCTAGCTCTTGTCCATCTGGAATGACTGGAAGGGTCCCTTCTCTGTCTTCCTGCTCTCTCCTCAGAATGAGGAACAGCAGGTCTAGTGACAGTTTGAGATGGCCAAGCACCATCATACCACTCTGGTCAACTTGATCTTTTCCTCAGTTGTTGCTGTGGTGGTGGTTTTATTCTCCCATCTCTGTAGCCAGCTTTCTTTATTCCTGAAAAACACTTGGGTGCTTGGGATGAGAATGTGGAGTCATGGATGTGCCCTTTATATCTGTCCCTGGTCCACAGTTCTCAGCTTACCTATCCTCCAGTCTTTGTACTGTTCCAAGGAGGCAACAGCAAGACCTACAGGACAAATTAACTTCCTGGAATACAGGGCATGTGCCAATTCGAGAAATGGTGTACAAACGAGTCTCATAGCATGTTAGAGCCCATGTGGCTCCCAAGCCTAAGAATATAATAGTCATCAACTATAGAATAACATAATTATCAACCAATAGCAAAGTAGGCCAGATCTGAGATACCTAAATCCAGAGACTGGGGTGGTGACCTGGCATGACATCTTTCTACAAACCTGAACAGCACCCCAGGTTTGCAGAAAAATCTGAACTCATATTGGAGGTTAATAAATCCCAAAATAATAAACAGAGCATCTGTAGCTTTAAGCAAGAGATTCCTTTAGCGGCATTACTAAGTGACCATATGTTCCAGGCCTAGTTCTGTCAGTGAAAGACAGATGGAGAGGGCAGGACCCTTTCCAGGCCCATTTTAGACTCTGAAGGAGGATCCATTCAAGCAAGGGGACCCAGCTCCAGGTTAGGAAATTCCTGGAGATAGTGTAGTAGAATCTGAAGGTCAGGTTTGGAGAGGGGACAGACTTCACCAGAATATAATCCCATAAAGCCCTTCGGGGATCGGGCAGTATATAAATTGAAGAAATAAATAAATAAATAAATAAATAAATAAATAAATAAATAAATAAATAATAAAGTCCACCCTCCGGAGAAGCCATTTTCTCTATGGGGGCAGATCTGTGATGTCTGGGATTCAGTTGTAATTCTGGGAGATGTCTAGAGGGTGGCAAATCTAGGCCTGACGGCAACTTCTGGATGACTTGATACAATCTAATGTGCATTATTCATCTGGGCCTGGCTGGTTGCCACTGTTCAAGCAACTGCCTCATGAAAGCCAGTGTGACATAGTAGTTAGAGCTTCAAAGTCAGGTCTGAGCGACTCATGTTTGAATTCCCATTTTGCTGTGGAGGCTCACTAGGTTATTTTGGACCAGTAACATATTTTCATCTTAACCTGCCTCACAAGGATGTTGTGTGCATAAAAAGGAGCAGGGGGGATAATGTAAGTTGCTTGGTCCTCACTATGGAGAAAGGTGGGGCAAAATGAAATAAATACATAATAAATATAGCTGAAGATGACAGCCAGATAAAAAAGCTGGGTAATGAATGGCTGAGTAGAGAATGAGGCAGAGGAAGGGGAAAGGATATGGCAAATGCCAGGGAAAAGGAACAAGAAAATAGTGTGGGGAGTGGGATAGAGGGGAAAGTGAGGTTCTACCCTACAAGTTCTTGTTGGTTCCCTGCCATGAAAGTGGCCTGACCCAGTGGCTGGCACCATAAAATTGGCCAACAGTTTTCCTAGATGGAGGCTAGTGGGGGAGGGGGGGGATAAAGCTTAAGACAGAGAGTGAGATAGCGGTAGGTTGGGTGTTGAATGGGAAGAAGATAACATCATCAATTATAGGTTTGGGGTGCATCTTGGGAAAAGTGGGGTTTGGGGACAGAGGGGACCTCAGAGAGGTATAATACCATAGGCTCCACTCTCCAAAGCGATTTCCTTATGCGAGCTACAGTTGCTAGCCTCCAGGTGGGGGGCGGGGCTGGGGATCACAAGGAACTACCACTAATCTCCAGGTGACTGAGATCAGTTCCCTTGGAGAAAATGGTTGCTTTGGAGGGTGGACTATATTATAACCTGCTGAGTTTGCTTCCCTCACCAAACCTCATCTCCCAGAGCTCCTCTCTGAAATCTCCAGGAATTTCCCAAAATGGAGATAGCAACCCTAAAGAGAGAAGAAAACAGGGAGAGGGGAGAGTCTATGTGAGCTTCCAAGAAAGGGGAAAATGAAATAATAGGGGAGGGGAAATGAGATGTTTCCCGCAAGTCCTTGTGAATTTCCACTTATAAGCCTATAATGCAGTAACATTTGAGGGTAAAAAGTTAACAAGAACAGAAACAGCTGCTTTATTCCTTTTAAAAAATTATATCTGTTTTTAATTGGCTTATAGATTGGTTTATTGGTGTATTTACACTGGTGTCTACATGACTGGAACAAATCTGTTGTATGGAAGAAACTTGGACAAGAAAGATGGGCATGACAAAAGCAAACTTACAGGGAGGCAGTCACAGAGGTCACAGTGGAAAACAAGACATGTGGATTTTTGTTTAATACCCAATTATATTAGTAACTGAAATAAAAGGTGTTATAAAAAGTAAAACAACAACAATGGTAATTTGATTGTAGTATTAGATCTGAGAGCCAGTGAAGTGTAGTTATGAGCAATGGACTCTAATCTGGCCAACTGGGTTTGATTCCTCACTTGTAAATATGAAGCCTGCTGAATGGGCCAGTCACAGTTGTCTCAGAACTCTCTCAGCTCCCTCAGAGGCAGGCAATGGGAAACAACCTCTCTTGCCTTGACAGCCCTATAGGGTCGCCATAAGTCACCTGACTTGATGGTACTTTCCACTACCATTAGATCTGACTACATCAACAGATTTTGAAATTTAAATCTGAATGCATCCTACACAGAGAGCAAAAATCAGGCACATTGTCCTTTTGGAAGATATATTTGGTTGCTTAATTTAAAATTATTTCTGCTCCCTTAGTACTGTCATTACCCCTTTTGACCCTCCCATTATTCACAAATAGCAGGTGCGTTCTACTTCTGCCCTTTATTGCTGTGGCTGAGCACAGAGCTAAATCAGGCACAATGGAAGACTGAGGAAACAGTGAAAAAGAATAGCTTTTTATCAGGTCAATCCACCAGGGGGATCATATGAATTTACTGAAGAAAGAAATCTAGCTACATTTCTAAGAGCAATACTCTAGAAAAATGTTGAGGGTTTTTTTTTTAAGTAGGGAGAAATAAATACGCAAAATGTTAGTATTTTCCAACTATACATCTGATGTATATTAATCACAAGACTGAAAGTATGAACTATCAAATTATAAATTGTTGACACATTTTTGTAACATTTTTGAAAATTTTGTCCTAATTCGTAACATAGTTTATGAGATGAAGAACTGTACAGGGCTCACTCACTGGCCATTCTTACAGGCTCTTGCACATTTTCCCCCATAACCTGTGGTATCCTGGGATTATTCCTTAGTGTTAACATCACAAGGTGTAATTGTTACACAACTAGCTTTAGAGGCATGTGGCAGTCAAGGAGTTAAAGCAAATGACCACATTCCTGCAAGGTGACATCTCAAATCACATGAGGCCAATGGCTCATTTCTTACATTTTCCTACATTCCAAGCAAAGCGGTATAGAAAAGTAACCTGCTTTATTTTTCCTCTTTGGAAATAGTTGGCTATACATGCGTATTCCATACAGAAAAACAAGGACATAAAATCTGATATTTAAAATGGCAATTCTGAGAAAACAGAATTCTTTGCCAGGACACGGCATCAAAGCATCCCCATTTCCTAGGGAAAAGGTACACGCCAGAAGGCAAAGGTAATTCAAGTCTATCAAGGTGGATATTATTTCCAAAGGACTTCAGGCAATACAGATGTTACCTGGCTCAGAAAAAATTAATTAAGGAGATTACCAGGAGCTGCTCAAGTGAATGGTCTTTTTATTGAACTTTACATTAATTATATCTAGCCCTGCACTTCCTGGGCCCTTAGACGCTGCTATTTGTCATTATTTTTCCTTCACATAAAAGTCTATCTGGTGGAGATGCACTGTAATTCACATCTGAATGGGGTCTAATATTGGGTGAGACGTTTTGTTTTACATGGTAATGTCAGCCATTAAAGGATCACAAGAATTCCATTTATTTTTTAAAAGAAATAAAGAAAGCCCCACTAAGACTTTTTATTATACACGTCCTCCAGGATGGCGATGAAAAGCAGGACCTCGAAAAGACCGGAATAACCCAGGGGAAAGAGAGACTGAGGGGAAGGCGTTCTCCTAGACCTAGGCGGAGGGATACGTAGCGAGACTTCTTGTCGCGACGGCCATTTGGCGAATGCGCGATCCCGAAAGGAAAAGAGGGGCCGAATAAGGAGAACCGCTCGTGGCAGACCCATCCCTCCAACGGCAGCAGAGGCCCCTGCATTGTAAGTGTCACTCGATGGACATATAATGGTCCACGTTCCTGTGCGGGGGAGGGAAGTGAAGGAAATGTTTTTGATTTTTTGCTTTGCTGCGATGGGGGGGGGGCGGAAATAGGTCGTGAACGCGCAACGTTTCATCCACTCGTGGCGGGCAAAAGCGACCTTTTTTTTCGCTCCGACGTCGTCGCGCTCCCGCTATCTCGCGAGACGTGCTCCGTGAATTTTCGTTTCCCTCTCTACGGACGACTGCTGCAGGGAAACAAACGGAACGAGGCGCGCATGCGCCGCTCCGACGGCTGTTTCCCTCTCTTCCTTTCCCTCCTCGAATCCGCGCGGTCCTCCTCCCTCCCGTCAGCGGTTAAGCGTGCTTCACTTCGTCCAATGGGAGGCGCCCGGGGGCGGGGATTCAGCGCGCTTCTTCATACTTCGGCCTGCCGTCATCCCCAGGAGGGAGGGCGGTGGCGGGTGATGACGGAGGGGAGGGGCGTGGCCTGTATTTAGCACCGCCCTTTTTTCTCTGGCCTCGCCATTGGCGGCGACGGCGGCTGCGCCCGAGCCTTTTTAAGCCGTTCGCTTATATCCGTCTCTCTCGGCCAGGTAGCTGCGGAGCTTTTATTCGCCGTTCTCGGGGAAGACAGGCCGGAGCCGCTACGCCCTCCCCGCCGAAGGAAGAGGCGGCGACGCGGCTGGTGACGTCGCGGCTGGTGTTCGGTGCGGGCGGGCGCCCCCGGCTGTTTCCGGAGGAAGGAGAAGCGCAGGCGGCGAGCGAGCGGCCCCATCCCCCACCCGCAGGGAGGGAGTGCGGCAGCGGCGGCGGCGCAGAAAGGCCCGACGAGGAGGAGGAGGCGGCGGCGAAGGAGGAACAGGACGAACCCCCGGCCGCGGCGGCCACCACCACGACGACAACAGCAACTCGCCCTCGCAGCGGAAAGGATGGCGCTGAAACGCATCAACAAGGTGAGCGCGGCCTCGCCGGGGCGGGTCGGACTCGGCGGCGCTGTGCCCATATGTGGGGCGGGTTAGGAGCGGGGGGCGGGAGAGCCTTGGCCGGGCGGCGGCGGCGGCGGCGGGAGGCCAGCTGTCCCCCACCGCCCCTCTCCCAAACGCTGCGGGTGGATCGGGCACGCTGGGGGTCGAGCTGCCCCTGGGGAGGGGCCTGGCAACATCGGGCCTCAGGCCGTTGGATCCGTCCAGAAGGGGAGCAGTCGTTTTATGTCAGGCGTGGCGCCTCCCCCTTTCCTTGGGGGGCTCTTAATGCATTGTTGGCGACGGAAGAGGCGGGGGCGACGAAGAAGAGCGGAGACCCGGAGGGGGGGGAGTATATTGGAGAGCCCCCCCCTGCGGTCCGCCTGGGCTGTGTAAAAGGAGCCTCCCCCACCCGTCGCTTTCTGCCTGGCAGCCGCGAACTTCTTTCCCGCATTGTAAGATGGCGGCGGGCTTGCCTAGTGGAGGCGCTTCCCCGGGATCTTTCTCTTTCTCTCTCGGCGGCAACGTCTGGCCGAGTGACGCGCGGTTGAGCCCACCTTCGCGGCCGCCCCGAGCGCAGCAGCCCGGCGGGTCGCGCCCTTCGCCCGCTTCTCCCCCGGATCCTCCCGAACCTTTTTTTTTTTTTTTGCCAATGCGGAATATGGTCTTGTTTGCAGCCTCCACTCTTGACAAGGGGCGGAAGTGTGTGATGGTGGCTCTCTCTGGCTCTCTCTCTGGTGCATGGAGAATTTCGTTCTTGCACAATCTAGAAGGAGGGTGGAGTAAGC
Source organism: Sphaerodactylus townsendi (assembly GCF_021028975.2). Classification (NCBI taxonomy): domain Eukaryota; kingdom Metazoa; phylum Chordata; class Lepidosauria; order Squamata; family Sphaerodactylidae; genus Sphaerodactylus; species Sphaerodactylus townsendi. Next base: position 67,701,079 of record NC_059434.1, read on the forward strand.
AGCTAATTCGACATGAGTGTCGTGGTGGGGAGGAAGTCGGCCTGGGTGCTTTGTGGAGAGGCTCGCTGGTGGTGGTGAGCAGAGGGTGCGGTTTAGCAACTTCGTCATGCTTCTAGTTTCGCTGGTGACGTCCCTGAAAGCCAAAGGGGTCGGTCACTGCAAGCACGGGGGTCTACCTCTGGACCCCTGGCAGAGTGGAAGTCATCCTTGGCCCTTTTTTTGGCAGGGAAAGGGGATTGGACCCCTCTGGTCCACAAAATTAGGAGTTCTTCGAGCCCTCTGACTAGTTAACAGAAAGGCACACACTGGTCACATGTACACATCTGTTGGAAGTCCTGATGGCTGTTAGGTGAATCTGGCATATGTAGGATACACACTTCTGGTGTGTACAGACTGAATTAGTAAGAAACCGGACCTTAATAACAGCTTCTGATGAACTTGCTTTTGAACTTGTTTCCCCTGCAGTAGAGAATAGCAACTCTGGAGGGAGTTACCTGGCTTTAATTAGTTTTGTCAACAACGTACAGGGGAAATGTTTAGTGGCCTGGTGCATAAATGTTTTATTGATATTAGCGAGTTCTCTAGAAATTCTTAGTCTTGGGATGTTGAGAACACTGTAAATCCATCAAAATCAGATTTAGTTTGCTATATCTTTAGTCTGATTCAGAATATAATGTGTCATATGTCAGGTGGCTTTTGAAGTTCAGAATCGGTCAGTGAGAACTTGCTGTTGAGACAAGATCTGTAGTGTGTAGTTTGGTGAGGGAGCTAAGAACTGTAGTTCTGGTACCTCTTGTAATTTACCCTTAACTAAGTCTGCTGACTTAATCCTTACGGTATTTCAATCCTCGAGGTATTTCAATAACTTAACTTATGAATCAATAGGCAGATGTCCCATTTTAAGGTATGACAGGTTTCAATTTTTATTATTATAGTCATAACGTCATCTGTCATATGAGATAATTAGGTAGAATTACATGAAAAAGCAGGTAAATTTTTTTCAGTAAATCAAGATGTTGTATAAGACAACAAGAAATCAAAATGCAAATTGGTTAGAGAATATTGTGAAGTGGAATGTCTATGCTGACCCCTACCAGCTTTCAGATAATAGATTACACATCACACCCCATTTTAAATCCTTTCTTAAGATCTTTTTTCAGGCCTCTTGTTATCTTACATACCCCACTTGTTTGTAGCGACTCTGTAAATAAGTGCCACTTTTGAAACAGATGAAATACAACATAAATTCCATTTGGCATACTAGTATTGAAAATTGTGGGAAAATGAAGTCTTTATCAACTTGTAATTCTGTGGAAGTTATAAGTAAACCAGTGTTGAACAGGCATTTCAAAGTGACATAACAGTTAGCAAAAACTGCATTGAATTTAAGAGGCATCGTGGAGAAAATGGACAGGCCAGAGTCTTATACTGAAGTTCAGAGTCTTTGGCCTGTCCTTTTCGCCACGATTCCTCTTACATTTAATGCAGTTTTTGCTAACTTCTACCTGTCATTTCGAAATGCCTGTTCAACATTGATATGCCCATAAAGGTAAAGTTTCCCCTTCAGTCCTATCCGACCCTGGGGTACCACTGCGAGCATATGATATGACCATATTCTTAAAAATAATCCTTCAGTTTGCTAATTTTTTTTCTCTTGGGTAAAGGGAACGTTTATATGTGCTACAATCATAACATGTGAAAATTCAGTATGGAACACTTGCTTTTCACATATTGGTCATGGTGTACATTTGGCTAGTTCATTTTCTCATTTATATAGTTTAATTGAGATAGTCACAGCTACAAAGATGAGCATTCAATTTTTGCTTTGTGGGAATGGTATTTGCCCAGTATAAATAACTGGAAGAAAAATAGTTTGGAACTGCAATTAAGTTCCAAAGTAATCCAAGGGCGACTTGTAATTTGATTACACATGGCCCAGGCAAGATTTGCTGATTTGAACTGTTCAAAAACACATGGTAGTTGATCATCTTCCCAACTCTGGTGCTACTTCTTTGCATCTCCAAATTTTCTTTCATGTAGAATGCTTCACCAGTTGGACTTCTGGTACCACAGTTGTGTTACTGAATTTCGTTTTATTTTTGCCTACAATTCAGTTATTCTCAGGATCCTAGGTGATGGTTGGAGGGCACAACGTACAGCAGCCTTGCTGAAGCCAAGCAAGTTTGGCCTGGATGTGACAGCTCTTGAGAATAATAGATTGGTCACCTTCTGTCTTAGCTTCTGGTACTGAAGACAAATTGGCAGTTCCTTGGTTGAGACCTTTTTCTTTACTCCTAAATATTTGGGGACTATTTTCATTTCTTATCAAAATAGCAGTTGTTTGATGAACATTATATGCTTAAAGGACAACTGTTCCCTTTAAATAATGGTTAATTTCCTCAACACCTGCTGTTCTTTATGGTGTTCCACAAGCTACTTTCCTTTCAGTATTGCATGATGATGTGCCGGATTTGCTTTCTGTTTTTCTTTTTCTTTAGATCCATCCTTCTAAGATCTTATTACCTCTTCTATAGGTTTTTGAAATGCCTATTCATCATTAAGGTGTTATATCCTCATACTTGGTGTTTCACATAATACAAATTTTCAGTGATGCAAGTCTTGAGGCTGTTCTTCACATATTCAGATTAGTCACATGATACCGTATTTCTAGCATCTGTGGAATCTGTATACAGATGGGTCTCAAATGTTTGCATGTAGGGGAAGCTGTCGTAACTGTGGGGAATTAGTTTTGTACGTGTAAGGATTTTTGCATTCAAACTAAATTGAAGATTACATGTGATGGAGCTAAATGTAGATCTACTCTTGGATCTATTCCTGTACATTCAAGGGCTCCTTTCTTCTTGGATTTTTAAAAATTAATTCTTAATGCTTTAACTATTTAAAGTTAGATAATACAATAAGCTGATGTTGATGGCAGAGTCATGTACTTGTTTCTTGTCTTGCAGATAACTTTTTAAATTTTTAAAACTGGTTCCCGGTGAATCTTACTTGCCACTGATGATCAGTTGAATGTAGTGATTATTTAGAAGGTATTCTGAAACGAAAACTGCCTTCTTTGTTCAAATAAATCGCTTGAAGTGTAAAGAACGTTTTTTGCTTTTAAACTTTAATATGGCTTTGTGATACGATTCTCAGTTGTCTTTGAAAATCCATTCTTTGTAACTTTTCTTTACCAACATGGAAAATCACATGCCACAAAGAGAAGGATTCGCTAAGATTTGCTGGCATTAATAGTCAACTAGAAATTGTGATCACTAGTACTTCACCATTTGGGGATGGGAGCAGTCCAAAGGTGCATTAAATCTGGAGGTATTTGAGAGCTAGAGCGTACCTGTGTTAATGCTGTACATCCAAAGTGCTTCACGCACTTCCTGACTTTACTGTGAGAATGAGGAGTGGGATGGGAAGGGCCTGCTTGGTGCAAAGGCCAGTGCTTGTCATGCTTGCCAGAGAAGGGATGCTAGCCATTGAAAGCAGATTGCAACAGATTACAAAATAAGTCTTCTATAGTACTTATGGATGTTAAAATAGAGAACAACAATGGCAGCTGAATTGTGTATTTAAACTCTTGAAAAAACTAGTTTATGCTGCTGAGGGTTTTTATGTGGCGTACAAAATCCTGTAAAACTGAGCAAATCCCTATTACTTTGCATACTGTATTTTATAATGTATTTAACAATACTAATATGCAGAGTGGACTATGCAGTTGCTAAATTAAACTGTTAACAAGATAAGTTGATTGGAATGCTTGAAGTTGCCATTTCCTATGAATATTAATTTTAAAATTAATAGTTCACAAACATCTTGTTTTACGTGATGTAACTTTGTCACACTGTGAAAATGTCAGGTGCATAGTTCAAAGTTGAATGCTTGATATGATCCCATAGACTTAAATGAGACTGAATTAAATCTTTAAGCAGGAAATGCTGGGAATATCCATGCTGAACAGCATGATAAAATTTTTTTCTTAAATTTCATGTATGCATTGGAGAACATGGTTCTCTAGTTGTGCTTTTTCTCTAAGTAACTTGGAACAGTTCCATATGTGTGAGGGGGATTTTTTTTTTGCTTGCATATCTATTCTGGGTTGAGGCAAGTAATAAGATTTACAAATCTTTTCTCCCCTAAAATATGTCCACCACCATATGATCCCTGTGTTCTAGGTCTTCCCAGGCTAGCATCAAATCAGCTGTTCTTCCAATACATAGGAGTTGTATAGATAAGCTTCCTGCTACTTGCCAATATCTGAGTTAGGGTACTAATGCTAGCTGGCATCAGAACATTAGGTCTATTCTATTTTAGTTTGCTAGGGCTGCTCCAGAAATCCTGAGAATTGTAGTTAGATGCCAAAGTTCTTGGAGGAATAAACCCCCACTACCTAATCACAAGTACCAGTGCTCCCTAGAGAGAAAGAACGATTGCTAAACTAGTGTGGATGAGACTGTGTTGTATGTTAATACACTACTGGATCCCAGCCAGGGATGGAGATTTGTCTCAGGGCTGGGAAGGATGAAGGTGACTGGGAAAATGTCTGCTTCATCTCTAATAGGTTTGCTTGGAAAGTGAGAGAGATGCACCCCCTTGGAGGCCAGAGATCATCAGGAGCTGAGGTTCAAGGTTTTAGGAGGGGATTAGTAGGTGTCCCTTCTGTCTGCGCCAGCAACATTTTATGTGAATTAAATACACTTTGGCTGAGAATTGCTCACTGATCCACAGCAAATTTGGAGATGAAGGATGGCTGAACCATTCCAAGAAGGATAGTTTTGTTTGCCTCCACTTGATTTAAGAAGGGGTAAGGGCTGTAAATGTTCTCAATTGAGTAATCTTGGGTCAGGTTCTGACCCACTAGGTAAAGACCAGCAGAAAAAAATGATTCTTAGGAAGCAGTCCTTGTGACTTACCAAAGGTAGTTGTGGAGCGAGTAGAATCATTGATTTGGAAGAGGCCATACAGGCCATCTAGTCCAACCCCCTGCTCAGTGCAGGATCAGCCTAGAGCACAGGTGTCAAACTCGCGGCCCTCCAGATGTTATGGACTACAGTTCCCATCATCACCTACCAGCATCATACTGGCAGGGGATGATGGGAACTGTAGTCCATAACATCTGGAGGGCCGCAAGTTTGACGCCTATGGCCTAGAGCATCCCAGACAAGGGTTTGTCCAGCCCCTGCCAGTCAGGGGGAGCTCACCACATCCCTAAGCAGTTGATTCCACTGTACGACTGTTACTTTTAAAAACATTCCTGATTTCTAGTCGGAACATTTCTGCTTGTGATTTAAACCTCTTATTGTCAATCCTATCCTCTGCTGCCAGCAGGAAGAGCTTCCTGCCCTAAGTGACAGCCCTTCAAATAATTCAATCCTGTCCCCCCTCAGTCTCCTCTTCTCCAGACTGAACATTCCCAAGACTTTCAGCCTTTCCTCTCAGGGCTTGGTCTCCTGGCCCCTGATCACCTTGTCACAATCCTTTGCGCTTGTTCTGGTCTGTCCACATCCTTTTTGAAGTGAGGCCTCCAGAATTTCACATAGTACTCCAGGTGCTGTCTTGCTAACGTGGTGTACAGCAGGACTGTGACATCTTGTAATTTGGATATTCTATCTTTGATACACTCGTTAGCCTTTTTTCTTCCCGCATCACACTTGCTGCTCATACTTAGCTTACTGTCCACCTGTATCCCCCAAAATCTTGTTCACACATGCTGCCACCCAATAGTGTATCCCCCAGTAAGGATACACTGGCTTTTTTTAACTTCTAAATAAAAACTCTGTGGCTTTGAGAATCTGGTTTTTATTGACATCTGATGCTGTGCATCATTCTTGAGAATCGTTTATATTGGAAATACGTTGTTCAGGTATTTAGCTTCACATTTAAGGGGCAAATGACCTTTCTGTTTTTGTCACAATGAATAAAGGCATAATACTAATTTTTTAAACTGATTTCTTTTCAGAACATCAGTATAAAAGTGATGAAATATTTTTACCCTTTAAAGAGTTGCTTGTGGTGATACTTGTTGGTATGAGTGCTTTGGCCAGTAAAATACAGGAATGGAAGAAAATAGTGAAAACTTTCTACCTGAAATTATAATTTATTTATTTTTTAAACTTTTAGACCGCCCTCCCCCGAAGGGCTCTAACCCTGTAAATCCTGTAAATCTGGGGTTCAAGGTAGCATTATATTTGGACATGAGGTTGTAGGGTCAGATCTTCAACAAATGATGAAGTTTATGGAGTGTGGTTACATCCTTAAAATGCCAGTTTGAGCTGAGGCAGTGTTGATTTTTGGGTGTAGTATCTTAAACAAATCTGTAGTTGTTGGAAAAGGCAGTAGGAAAGGTTGAAGGCAGCAGGAAAAGAGTGAGACCCAACATGAGGTAGACTGACTCTATAGAGGAAGCTGTGGCCATAGATTTGCAACACCTGAGTGAGGGTATTAACAAGAGGACATGTCGGAGGACATTGATTCATGTGCTTCTGTGAGTCAGAAGTTACTTGATGGCACTTATAACACACAGCCACTATTTATACTGTGACTCAGATAAGATTATTTTCAAGATATTCTTGTGTCTTGAAGTGCAGTTTTGTTTTGGAAGGAAAGTATATCCGAGGTTGAGAGTTCCTAGAAGAATTTCCAGTTCATGATTCATAGCACACTCAACAAGGGGCCATGGCTAGATGGCAGAGTAAATCTCCCAAGCAGAAGGTTCCAAGTTCAAGCCTCTATGTCTTCAATTTAAAGGATTTCAGAGCAAGACTGGCTGACTCTCTGGCGATGCTGTCAGAATAAACAATATTGGCCTAAATGGACCAGTGGCCTGACTTGTATAAACAATAGCTTTGTATAGGTTCTTTTGCATTTAGATTTTGTTACCTGTGTCTCAAAAGTAGCAGCTAGTTTAGGTTTTTCCAGGTCTTGTTATTGCTGCTTTTGCATTTCAATGAAGTGCAAAGAACTGTAGTAATTTTTTAGTTGTTATATATGCTAAGCAGGACAGCACTGCTGGAACACCCTTTCCCCCTGTGTAAATTGACCTTGGAATAAGCAATAAACAGAAGCTAAATATACAATGTTTTGTTTATGTAACTAAATTGAGTTCTTACGGTGTGATAGTGTCGTTTAGAGGTAGTTATCCTTCATGTAAGAGCACTTGGAAAATAATTAATATGTATAAAGTTCTGCTGTCACTACAGCGGTTGTGAAGAGTAGAGTGTAAAAATGATTACAGAAGCATCGTTTTCCTGTTGCCAGAGACAATATGGCTTTGTTCCCAAACTGTGGTCTTTCTTCCCTGGAATGAATGTGTGCATAGTTCCTGGAAACATTGAATCCCAAAGCAGAGGGCTCTTACTAATCCGTGCAGCAGTGGGTGGAGAGGGATCCACATCTTCCCACAAAGAGTTGTGTCCAAGGATGCCTGCTTGCTTGTGTATGGAAGAGAGGCTTAGTTCTTGGGGGTGAGGAGTGTTTTCACAAAGCAAAGAATCCCAAGTTGGGGGGAAAGTTCAAAGATTAAACCTGTCGATTTTGAGAACAGGATGCTGTTAGGCATTCATTTTTAATTACCTTTTAATTTCATTGCTAAGCATAGTATGGGGAAGGGGTTGAAGCTAAGTATGGGGAAGGGGTTGAAGCTAAGACACAGGGTGGCCAGCCTATGGCACTCCAGATGTTCATGGACTACAATTCCCTTCAGCCCCTACCAGCATGGCCAATTGGCCATGCTGGCAGGGGCTGATTGGAATTGTAGTCCATGAATATCTGGAGTGCCATAGGTTGGCCACCCGTGCAGTAGAGCATCTGTTTTGTGGGCGGATGTTCCCAGGTTCAGTCTCCAGCCTATCCACTTGAATTGACCAGGTAGTCACTGATGTGACATAACTCTGTCTGAGGCCCCAGGGAGCTGTTACCAGACTGAGTAGATAGTACTGACTTTGATGAACCAGTGGTCTGATTCAGTACAAAACAGCTTCATACTTGTCATGTCTGCTTGCAAAATATAAGGCCATTTCATTATGCCCTCTTAGCCAAACAGCACGTATCTCCATTAAGGCATTGACTCAGTAGACCTTGCGTACAAGAATTTAATGTGGCAGGAGCATAGAACATGGGCAAATGTGGTTTTAAAAAATGCTTTTCAAGTAAGCTTTTATTGAAACTTCAGTACTGTGCTCCTTGTTGACTGGAACCAGAGATATGAGGTGATATGCAGCGAACATAGCTACAGGGCATTGTTCCCTGGCTTTTCTGTAATTCTGCAAGGAGTGAAATAAGAATGGAGCTACTTAAAAATGGAAGAAACCAGGGCTCCCTGCTGAGCAAAGAAGTCTTTTTCTTGAACTAAGCTTTTCTTTTGGCACTATCTTGTTTCTGACATGATTGATTGAAGAATGTGAAAGCCAAATTTTCAAACTTGAGATAATGTAATCAAGAACCATCTGAAATATTGGAATCTATCAATCATATTTATATGCTTTTCCAGGTAACTTTTTGTTGTTTTCTGATCCCCATTATATATGTCCATGCTGTTAGTATAGCATTGTAGGTAATTGCTCAAGGACCTCTGGCCCAAGTGCCCAATTACTACTGCTTCTACTGCTACTACTATTGATAGTTTATACCCTCATCCCAGTGCTTGGGCAGAGCAGGCTATCATCTGTTCATTTTATTTATTATATTTACCCTGCCCTTTCCTGAGTTCAGGGCAGCTAACAACATGGGGGAAAAATACAATCAGAAATCTAAATTACCACATAACATTCAATTAAAAACCCAGGCACAAGAATTAATACTCACAATTTCGCCCTGGTTGTGGCTTTCTCTGTTGATGCCTTCAGTACGATTTCTTGAGACCTTGCAAACACAGTAGAGGAGCTGACAAAGAGGTCCGTGGGGCGGGGGGCATTGATGGGGACAAGGGAAAGGACAAGGGAAGGAGGGGGAAAGGAAAAGGGAGGCCAGCTGAAATAAAACCCTTGCTGTGCTCCACCATAAGCCTGGCAGAACATTTGGGGACAGCAGAAGGATTAAGACAACACTACACGAGGGAGGGAAATAAATTTATGCCTGTTTGCTTTAAAGCAGTTGTTACCCAGGGGCTTCTAGACGAGAGCTGAATCAAAGGCTGAACTAACATTTATAGCTTTTAGTGTTTTCCAAATAACAGAACTTGAACACTAAAATGCATTTAGCGCTTTCTTCAGAGTATAGGCTATAGTTCTTGTATGCAGGTTATGACTATGGCTTCTTCACTTGCAAAAGACTATAGTGTAGTTCAGTTTAGCTTTCATCTGTAAAGACAGTCTACCATCTTCTGGCTGTCTGCTGCTAGGTATTTACCTACATCTTACTGCATTCAAGTAACTGACAGTTCAGTGGTAAATGTAAGGAAGCAAATCCATGGACAGAATCCAGAAACTGCTGGTTTTTATGTTGGAAGGTGCTCTGGAGAATTTCAGTGAAGGGTAGTCCTCTTCTTGCCACCTGCTTGATATTTGGGGAAAACTGCTATTGAAAATGGAAGAGTATCAAAGGTAGCTTGATAAGACCTAGAGGTAACCTATAGGAAGTGGAAATTGAAAAATTCCATAGGGTAGACTCAGGCTGTTATGTTTACTTTATATAGCTCCTGTTCGTCACACATATGCTAACTAGATGAAATAGAACTGGGAGCTATATCTGTGTTTCTCTTTGATTTCTTCTCTGTTTTCTGATCTGTTTGGATTCCAGATAGTATCATAGGGTTATTGTTTTACTGAATCACCTCTTTAGAGCTTGAGTTACCCTTTCATGGTAACTTTTACATAGAGACCAATTTTCATATTACCATAGTCTTTTTAACTTCCTTTGTTTGCAGGAAAGTGTATCTTGATTCTTGGCTGCCTGTTTCCTTCATGAGAAACTTGAAGTCTGAAACTCCTTCAGTTGCTAGTAACAGCTTCTGAGGGTAGCCATATTGGCCTGCAGTAGAATAGTTAGATTTGAGTTTATCTCTGATGAAGGGAGCTTTGACTCTAGGAATCTTAGTCTGATTCCGCATGGGCCAAATACAGCAGTGTGAAAACGGTGTAAAAGTGTTTAAAATGGTGTAAAGAGTTTATACTGTTTTCACACTGCTGTATTTGGCCCATGCGGAATCAGCCTCTAACCCTGAAAATCTTGTTGGTGTCTGAAGGTGCTACCAGACTCTAGCTGTTAGTTGCATAAAACACCCCCACTTTTTACACTGTTTTGAGCTTTGCCAGTGAATAACAATGTGTGCATTCTGAATTGGTCTCTAGAGAAACTGATTTAATGTTACTAAGAAACTTGGTACCATAGGAGGCTATAAGCATAGTTCCATATCGGCTCTGCTGAGCTGTATCCTCGCAGTGAGTACTTCTCCATGAGAAGCTACACAAAAGCTGCAATTTTTAGGCTGCTCATGAGTAAAATAGATATCTGCATAGATGAGCTTGTAAATTCTTGTTTAGTAATTTTTGTGGACTAGTTGGATGGCATGGTGAAGATGTTGATGATAGCCACATAAATGACTGTAGATGGTGATCAGGTCTGCTGTTCGTAGCATGAGTGATGCCCACAAAGTACAGTGAATTCCTTGTGATGTTGTGGTATACAAAATGGCCACATTGTTAGACGTCAGTGAAAATTATCTGTATTACAACATGGGACTTAATACGTGCTATTTCTTTGGGGTGTTGGAATGATGTGACATCACTAGAAAGAAAATAAAAATTTCTGTGGTTTCAGAATAGTTTGACAAATGTGGTTTTTTCAACTAAAGCCTGCAAATTGCTTTCATAATGAGAAACAACGGTCAAATGTTGTAGATCAGGATGGTTAACGCTTTCCTTCTTTTTTTCTGACAGAAGCAAAATGTAGGAAGAAAATGTTTTCTAAATAAAACAGAAATAAAAAAAAGCAGTCAGCTACCTTTCAGAAGCACCAGTGGCAAAAGATGATGATTGTATGTTGTAGAGCAACTTTGGGGTGCAAATATGGTGAACATAATATGCCTATACATTGCACTCTTATTTGCTTTAACCAGTAATCCAGCATAACTTCTGAGACTTTGTATTGCAAGCCTCTGATTTGCTTGTCATTCAGTCATTCCATGGGAAGTTATTGCAAGAAGTCCAAATGAAGGTTTCAGTTTCTTGCAGTGCCGATCTGATAACAAACACATGGTGGAAAGAAATAGCAATAAATGGCAGGTAGCTAGTTGTTACTATAAATAGATTTGTACAAGCATGGGACCTGCGAGGATTGGCAGGGGGGCATCTCATCCCCCTCCCCCACTATTTCTTATATCTCTTCCCTGAAAGCACCAATAATCTCTCTTCTTTTTCTCCTTCCTTCTTACCTACCAGTCAACCTACCTTTCTGTGTACCTGTTTTCAGCTTTCTCTCCTCTTACCCCTTGGCAGCCTTAACATCTCTCTCCCCTGTATGCCCTGGTGTAGCTGCGTCAGAGCATGCCCAGCAGTTGTGAGGAGGAAGGTGCTTTTGAAAATCTTGCTTCCTTGAGTCAAGGTTGCTTGGCACTCACTGTATGTGCTTATAGCCTCTACCCTTTCTGCATCAGTCTGTAAGATTGCATAGTTGAATTCTAGTAGTAGGAAGTTCTAGAGTTAAATTTGAAGGTGTATTAAACTTCGATGGCATAAAATAATGCTCAAAAATGACCTGTCCTTGAAGTTTATCGGCTGCAGTGGGGGTACAAAACATGATGCATAGTATTTTTTAAAGGTAATATAGGTTTTTTTGTTTTATTTTAGGAACTTAGTGACTTGGCTCGTGACCCACCAGCGCAGTGTTCTGCAGGCCCAGTTGGAGATGACAGTAAGTAGCAGTCAAACTTCATATTCTTCTGGAGAAAAAAAATTCTCCAGAATTTCTTCAGAAGCCTTCAGCCTAAACAGCTCCAAAGGTGTCTTTCAGATTAGATATCAATATAAAAATATTGTTTTGGGTCAACGTGGTGGGGTAGTACATGGCAATTCTAGTCACTATTTTTTGCTGTCAAGTCACAGCTGACTTGAGTCAACCCAGGGTTTGAAGACAAGAGATGTTCAGAGGTGGTTTGCCATTGCCTGCCTCCATGTCATGGCTCTGATATTCCTTGGGACCTTCCCATCCAAATATTAGCCAGGGCTCACCACGCTTATCTTCTGAGACCTGAGGAGAAATCCAGGTCAGGGCTTTAGTCACTATAGACCAGGGGTAGGGAACCTGCGGCTCTCCAGATGTTCAGGAACTACAATTCCCATCAGCCCCTACCAGCATGGCCAATTGGCCATGCTGACAGAGGCTGATGGGAATTGTAGTTCCTGAACATCTGGAGAGCCGCAGGTTCCCTACCCCTGCTATAGACCTATGAATTTCAGTGGAGGTTGATCCAAAGCATTGTTGAACCTAGCCAGCTAGAGCTTTCTTAGTTTAATACAGACACTTTATTGGGAGGAAATCCAAACATACTTTTTTTCTTCTTGTTTCAGTGTTTCATTGGCAAGCCACAATTATGGGCCCTGTAAGTATTGCACTTTTAAATGTCTAAGGGAAATAAAATTTGCGTTTAGACTTCTAGAACTCTCTGACATTTATATTTTATGGAGGCCAGATACGAAAAGCTATAATTTGGGTTGTTTATGAAACCTCGTTTAGAGTCGTTACTGTAGGTTTAATCATCCTGTTTTGTCCTTCTGAAAGCAGTGGGGATTGTTTTTTTGTTTTGTTCTGGAGAGATGTCAGCATTTGTCAGTTATTTTGAGTATTTCCATAGCTGTCCCCAAAATTTCATATTTTAACAGGCAGTTGAATTGGAAATTGCAAAACCTTTCTGCAAGAAAATAGGGAATTTTTTTTAGTTCAAGGAGTTTTGTTTCATTACAGGTAACTAAGCTTAAGTTAATGGCACTAAACTGCAGTAAACTGTATTGTTCCTTCTAAAACTACTAATTCAGCATTGTCTTTGAATTTATTTTGATAGAATGACAGTCCATATCAAGGCGGTGTTTTCTTCCTGACAATTCACTTTCCTACAGACTACCCTTTCAAACCACCTAAGGCAAGTATAACTTTTGAAAGGCTTTTGCTTTTAAATACAGAAGCCCCTTCCGCACATGCAGAATAATGCCGTTTCAATCCACTTTAAAGTGGTGTGGAATAGCAAAATCCATTTGCAAACAATTGTGAATGTGGATCGAAAGTCCATTATTCTGCATGTGCAGAAGAGGCCTGAGATTCTCTAAGCAGAGGTGAAGTCAACATTTAAAAGCAAGAGAGGGACTTTATTGTAGGCCATGAGCTGGAGACTGTAAAACTTGGGAAAAAAATTCTAAGGGGACTTTTGGATCTTTTGAAGAGAATGCAAGAAAAACATCTGTAATTCTTGTCTTTTGCAACCAGTGAAATCCTTTAAGACAAAGTCTTATCCGGGGTTTAGTATTAAGATTATGTAAAATCTGCGATGTTAGGTAATGCTATTTTATAGTATATGTTATAATTCCATGGATATGTTTACCTTTTAATATGATGTGCATATTTACTGCTCAAGGAGTTCAGTTTCTTAATGCTGTCAAATTTAATTTGATATCCACATATGCTTCTAGTCCTGTTGCGATTACAAGAGGCAGTTCACGGCCAAATACTTTGAGCTGTTTTAAGTTTTTAATATTCCAACGTGAAATCCGAAGTTTGACTTGAACAAGGGCATAGCTAGTTCTGTGCACTGAAAGAACTTCGATTTATTTTTAAAATGGCAACTACTGTGTGCATGACTGCTTCTGAAGCTCAGACATTTTATTAAGAAAGTTTCTTGTGTGTTTCAGCTGTTCAAAGAGGGAAAAAACAGAGCAGAGTATCTTTTAATCATAGCCATGCTGTTTCCATGATGAATAAGACACACTTATTAAATTTACCAGTCTGGAACAGTATTGGGTGGGCTGTCCTGCAAAAAGGGGTCTGCCAGATTAGTTCTAGTGCCAAATTAAGAAAGTACTTAATTTTTTGGAGTATTGGATGTTTGGCTTGGATCTTCATGCAGGGGAACATCCATGTCCCTGTGTATCAACTCCAAGGAAGTAATGTGTGATGAGACAGGAGATACAGTAACTGGAGGTCTTGTAATGCATCTCTGAAATTCATTTGCAGTGCTTTCCTTTAAAAGGGAACTCAAGATAAAGTGTTTGATTTTATCAGTCCGTTAAGAAACTTAGAGGTAGAAAATGAGCCTCTCCCCTGGTAGTTGAATGTAAATGTGTTCTCTCTTGTGCACATGACTCAGAACGTATAACGTCCTTGGGCATCACGTGGTAGGCATTTAAATGCTTAAACCTTGATACGCTTAACTGTACTTCAGTTTGTACATCCAGAAAATGTAAACACACAGCAATCATTTACCTCAGCACAGTAAACAGGACTGTTTTTAAGATGCTTGATAACCAGCATCTTTAACCAGATCAAATGGACGTTTGCTGACTGCATTCTCTCTAAATTGCTTCTAGGTTGCATTTACGACAAGAATTTATCATCCAAATATTAACAGTAATGGCAGCATTTGTCTCGACATTCTAAGGTCACAGTGGTCTCCTGCTCTAACTATTTCTAAAGGTAAGGTAAAGCACTGTAACAGGGCTAATAATGCCTGTTTTTGTGTTTTAAACTGGCATCACAGCTGTGCCTCAAGACTTGTAGCTGTTCACACTGTCCCTAATCATCCTTTGAGAATTTCCTGGCAATTCAACATTTTAACCGAAGAAAGCCACTACTATGGTGGACACAATATTAGGAGCAGCAAGCTTTCCATTTGAATTTTGATTATTAGTATGGAAACATTCTACTGTGTTTCCCCAAAAATAAGACAGGGTCTCATATTAAATTTTTGCTCCAAAAGATGCGCTAGAGCTTATTTTCAGGGGATGTCTTATTTTTTTCCATGATATAACACCCCCCCCCCCCACACACACACACACACATGATCAGATCAGCTGTGCCGGGGAATCTGTAACTAGGACCTATTTTTGGAGTAGGGCTTATATTTCAATCATCCTCCAAAAATCCCGAAAAATCATGCTAGGTATTATTTCCGGGGAACTGGGGTATTCTGTTTATTTTGTAAAGTGGTGTGAAGAATGTAGGCAATATATTCTAATTCGTTGTCTTGCTTTTAGAGCTTGAATGTTAGTGCTCTGTAGCTACTGGCAAAGAAATCATGTTTAAAAGACGCTGACTCTAAATTGATATTTAGTGGCTATTGTGAGCAACTTAGGCAAGTAAGATGTGTGGGCCAGCTAGACAGGTCTCTCATTGTCATTCCTTTTGATGTAAATATTGCTTTTTTGTTGCAGTTCTCTTATCCATTTGTTCACTGCTATGTGACCCCAATCCAGATGATCCCCTAGTGCCAGAGATTGCACGTATCTATAAAACAGACAGAGACAAGTAAGTACGGCTTCTTAGGGAAGATGGCTTTAATAGAGGGAGATGGCGAGAACATTTGAGCTGTTTTTGCTCTTCTCGAATTGGGTATTGATTTGGGCAAAGTGTTCCATTCCATTTTTACATTCAGAAGGCTCTGGAGAGTACTAGTGTGAATTTTACTTCAAGTAAATGCTGGCCGCCTAGAGATTTTGAGGCTGTCACTGGATCGTTTAACAGAACATACCGTTGGGCTTGCAGTGTAAGGAAAGAGTGAAATAGATGACTACTCTCAGACATAACTATTATTTTCTAATTTGGGCTTTTGTGCTCGCATCGGAGCAATTAGCAACCAAAGAAAGGGGGGAAAGAAAAAATACAAAACCAACCTGAAAACACAACTAGGAACCCAAGAGGCTGAGAACTCTAATCAGTATCTGTTAAAATATTAAATATGCATTTTATTGCACTGTGCTTGGCCCTTATCATTAGAAAATTATACATAAAATCTTAATAGAAATATACATCAATATATAGATAGACTGGGTAGATTCTGGGGTGTTTCTTGTGTATGACCCAAACAGTGGATATCTTGTGGTTATTTCGGATATATGCTGTGATATTTTACATGTGTTTTTTAAAGATATTGATGTGTATTTGTTTGGAGATTTTTATGTACAGTTTTCTATTGATAAGAGTTAAGCCCAAGAAACTGCATCAGAGCTGTCCATGGGTACTAGGATTGTTTTTTGCTTGCAGTTATGTCTTACTCAAGCAGACTTCAGAGGGATCCACTGGTTTGTCCTTTTTTTGTTACTAAATATACTTATCTAATTAGGTACAATAGGTTAGCAAGAGAATGGACAGAGAAATACGCTATGCTGTAGGGTAAGCTTGTCTGCACTACATGGTGCATCAATTATGTGGGAACTTCAGCACTTGTGTGCTGCATGCTTTAAAACACCAGATTTAACTAACCAATATAATGGATGTATCAGTTACTAAAATTCAACATATAACTGCTTGTTATATACTCAGTGTGAGGAACCTATTTTTGCATGGCAAAAAAAAAGTATAGTCAAATTTAAAGTGGCTTTCTAAATCTCCCATGGTTTTGTGGTGCCACATTCATCCATGAAGTACTTGGCAGTAACATCAAATGGTCTTGGCCACAACGTAATCTAGACTGTTGAACTGACAGGACTTGAAGTGCATAAAATACAAATTATTAGGCATGTTCAGGTAAACACTAATGTAGTCGTGGATGAGCATGTGACTGTAGAATTAGCTCTCTTTCAGTCAAGTGCTACAGTTTTTTCTCTCGGTATCCTTGCTTTTGAATGAGGTTGTCTGCATTAGAATTTAAGAGCTTTGTGGGTTATTTGTGTTACAGAAGTTTGGAGTTCTCTGTTATTTGCCAAACATAACTGAACATCCATCTGCCCATTAAGATATTTTATGTGGCACTGTGTAATTATATGCTGAATACAAAGATTGGCATGTGTTTGGGAAAGGTGTGAATTTGGCTTTGGTCCATGGGCCTCCTTGACCAGTTCCATGGTCAAAAACAGTACTGGAAGAAGAGATATTTCTGCCTGTTTCTTGGTTGAGATATTATTAAGGCCGCCAGCTAATGCCAGTCATGCTTTCCATTTGAAGCTGATTTAATTGAAAAACTGTGCTTGAAGTAACTTGGGCTAGTTGAAGGAACTCTATACTTATGGCAGGATTTCTCATTGATGTTGGTTTTGAATACCCTGTAATTTTTGTTTGGAGAATAGTCATTTATCTAGAAATTCTTCAGCTAGCAGAATTTTGCACCATAAAATACCAAGAAAATCCCTGAAGTTTCTATTGCTAATGATGTTTGGAGCTTTGCTGATTTGTGTAACGTATTTTCCTGTTACAGGTACAACAGAATATCTCGAGAATGGACTCAGAAGTATGCCATGTGATACTACCTTAAAAGTCAGAATAACCTGCATTATAGCTGGAATAAACTTTAAATTACTGTTCCTTTTTTGATTTTCTTATCCGGCTGCTCCCCTCTCAGACCTCATCTTTTTTTTTTGTTTTTTTTGTTTTTTATTTACCTCTCTCCATTCATGCACATGCTCACCTGAGAAGACTAGCTCTTCCAGCTTTGGACAATAACTGCTTTTTAGAATCTGTAAAGTAGTTATACAAGAACAGTTGCCCAAGATTCAGAATTCTTTAAATGGAGCATGTGTGTTGTGGCCAATGTCTTCACTCTTAACTTGGTTATGAGGTTGAAATCATTCCTCACTGCTCTTAACAGTTCTACTGAAGATATCACCCAAAGGGAAGGGAGATGGATGTGCAGATTGCTCACATCACAGGAAATAACATTGCTGTAGCATCATCCATCTTATTTAAAACCTTTCCAGTGTTAGAGACTGAGGTTTCATGACATAACTTGCACTCATAACTGGTGTGCTGGAGAATTGGTACAGAACCTGTAGCATCAGCAGAACAGAACACGCGATGTATCTTATGCATGTCAATAAAGGAATGACCAGTTCTTGTTCTACAGAGAATGGAATTTGGAAATCCAACATCCCTTGTATTCCAAAATAGGGTCTACGAACATTTTTGTAACTCATTTAAATTTTGTTAGGATGCTTGGAGCTATTAGTTAATCTGTCTTCCACAACACTTTAATATAGCACTGAATAAATGATGCAAGTTGTCAATGGATGAGTGATCAACTAATAGCTCTTCTAGTAATTGATTTTATTTTCTTCAATAAAGTTACATAAACCAATGAGTTAGCTGCCTGGATTAATCAATATGGGAAACAAAATCTTTTGTAAAAGCAAAGGTGGTTTTTGTATATACTTGTTGGGATTTGCCTCATTGTTTGACATCAAATAATGATGTGAAGTTAGTAGAGTGAACCTTTTTGCCATGTTCAGTTATAATACTTGGTCTGTTTTTCAGGCTGACACATTGATCAGCCCTGGAGTATGCAGAACTAATAAGCTAATCTAGTAGTGTAGACTTTAGTGTGCTACACAAGGTACTGGGAGCCAAGAGTTCAAATGTGGACTTGGGACCCAGCTGATATATGTACTGGTGTATTGTGGAGGCACATCCGGATGCACCCAGCTTGTTGACTGAGAAGCTTTTCTTCACCTTGTACACTTGACAGCTGAAAGATCTTTATGTGGGAGTAATGAGGCAAAATTTGCAAAATAAAGTACTGTTTTGATGTGGGAATTGTCATGAGGTTGTGTTGAAGTGACTTTTCTATGTGGGATGCTTGCTATCCATTGAAGGATTATTTACCGTGCTGCCACTTAACATTAATGAACATTTTTGCTGCAGTTGGTCACTCGTTCTGGTGGCTAAAATGAATGAATAAAAGTCATTGCTATTGGATTTTTTTTTTTGCTTTGAAGAGCACTCTTGTGCCACTCATTCTTGATCTTGTTGGTGAAAAGGTACTGATTTCTTTCTCCTTCTTCCTGCACACATGGTCTTGTCTCCATCCTTGTCGTCTAGCTTGACGTTCTCTAGTCCTGTACTATCAGTTTGTGCTTCTGTGACTTCTTTCTAGCTCCACTCTTGGCACTGCTTCTATAGTTCTGTGCATCCTAATTCCTTGTCTCCACACAATTGTGGAAACCTAGATGTAAAATAAATGTTAAACTATAACTTTTATAAAAATGGAATATGTAGTTTGGCCATGGTTTGTTTCAGTTTTAAAACATAGGTTTCACAACCCTCTCTGGGAGTACTCAGTTGCCTGTTCAAGCTCATTGTGGCTGGCTGAGCTTCACTTTGGGAGTAACTACTTCACTGCTGACTGTAACAGTTCCTTCAAAATGGGGAAAAAATCTTAATCCCAGAACGCGGGCCAGTTAATTGAGTGGCGGGGTTAGTGCTTAATTTGCAGTAAATTGCTCCTCTAGTATACACAGGTATGACAAGAATTACAAAAACAGGGCGCAATCTAACATTGATTATAATTGTAAAGTTTATGTATATGTACCTGTAGGCATCATTACGACTTAATACCACAATCCCACTAAAGGTATTTTGGCTGAATTTCTAAGCAAGTTGCATTGAAGTTACCTTTTATATGAAGATGTCTAAGATGGAGATATGTTAAGTTGGGGCTATTCTGGAATCATAGTACTGGTGCCATGCAAATACGTTGAAGATTTTCATTATACCATCTTCCTGGATCTAGCTGATACTTCTGTATGTCTGCTGGACGTTGAGGCAGACCTCTGAGTCTTATGTTTGAACATTTCAGTTGTACAGGTTGTAGACTGGAAGCAAAGCTTATCATTCAACCACAAGGTGAAATAAAACTAACCAGGAGTGCATATTATCACGGTACAGCATCTTGTACAGCTGGATGTATACTTAATTCTTAGCTTAATTAAAAAACATTAGATTTTCTTCCACCATTTGGCCTGCCAAATGTTGCAGCTGGAAAATTCAAATGTGCATTAATAGACTTGTATGTAGGTTAAATTGAGAGTTTGTGCAAAAATTGACCAACATATTAGTTCTGAGAATACTTAGTGGTAGGGTTTGCGCTCTGTTCTACCCAGAGTGTCTTACGCCAACCTATTTCCTACAACTGTGAAGGCTTGAAATGTCAGTTAAATTGGGTTGAGGTTTTGCAAATCCATAGTCTGAATATACACAACAGATGACTAACCAAAACAAGAAACAGGAAGATGTAAGCAAGTTGTAACCTGTGCGCAGTCCTGGAATAACAACGGGTGGATCCTGTAGGCTCATTTCACTGACGGTGGTTCTTTCCCCCAGTATGAGGGACTTTCCCTTATGCCAAGAACTGCACTAGGCCGAAATCACCACTGTTATTATCATACATAAGAACATATACACCTGTGGGATTCAATCACAGCTTAATTCAGTGCTTTAGTTGGGGTATTGGATACAGAAGTACTATGGGATGTCCCTTTCAGATGCTGTATGACTTAGTGTGTTCCACCCCACTCCCAGTGTGATCATATGGCACAATAAGGTACTACAGTGAAGCGTTTGCTGTTCGGCAACACATACCCTATTGCCACTAGTATATCCAGTAGTTGGTCCCTATCATTTGTCTTACTCTCAGCTAGATTTTATTTAATGTTTTTTCTGTTCCTTACAGGAACAAAGGGGAGTTAATATGTTATTTGCCTCCGAGTGTCTTCAGCAGCTTTTATACTTCTCTGTAAGGGTTAGAGGAAAGCCATTTGATTCTGTTGAACCCGTTCTTATTTTGTGTTCCATTATTGGCCCATGCCTTAATTGTACCAGAACACAGAAATCTGGTATGAAACCTCTTCCAGAAGCAGTTTAAAGAAATTGTGCTGTGTTCTAAACCATAAGAAGTGTCTGTTCGTGCTTCTGTTCAGACACACAAAGTTCTTCCTGAATATGTTGGAAGCACTTGCTAGTAATGTGTCTGCTTAGAAAGGCCATGCTGGTGATGCAGCCCATATTTCTTGCATTATTTTATTCTGTGCTTCCTCTAGATTCAGTGTGGTGTGCCATGAACTTTCTCAATTACAAAGTAGCCCTCTGACTTTCACTAGGAATTTGAAACCTGGTATGTATACTGCAACGTACTGTCAAGTCGAGCTGATTTATGGCAACCACGACCCCATAGGATTGTCAAGGCAAGAGGTGAACAGGGATGGTTTGGCACCATCTGCCTCCACATAGAAACCCCGGGCTTTCTTAGAGATCTCCCATTCAAATGCCAACCAGAGCCTGACTTTGCTTAGCTTCTGAGATCTGATCAGATTGGGATAACCGGCACTGTCCAGATCAGGGGAACATATTGGTACTCCAGCTTCAGTGTTACATTACAGTCTGTTCACACGTCCATTAAGATGTCATATCATCTTATGCCGGCTAATATGAATGACTTGCAGTACTAAAGCTTGTAACATTCCTGTCCACTGGCCCTTAACTTCCCATAAGTGGAGTGGTTGGCAACAAAGTGTCACACTTGCACTGTAGCAGAATAGCCCCCTTTGTATCTGCACAAAAACCATGTTAAAGCAGATTTAGTCTCTTCAACAGAATAGCCGTTTTTAGGGCACTGACTGTTAGATAAAAATTGCATCACTTACATCAGGGGTGTCCAACTCTGTGGTGCTTCAGAACTTCATGGACTACAATTCCCATCAGCCTCTGCTGGCATGGCCAGCTGGAGCTGATGGGAATTGTAGTCCATGAACATCTGAAGCGCCGGAGTTAGACACCTGTGAGTGACATGATTCAGAATTGCACAATGCTGTGGAAAAATAAAAGTGAGGGAACTCCAAATGTGTGCTCAAAAACCTTTGCAAAAGGAGTCTTTTGCATCTAGACACTGTCAAAAACCATTTTGTCCTCGAAATAAAAACAAGTTCCAGTGGTTGTATTTTTCTTTAACAGCTGTAAAGCAAAGCGAGAGCTATACTGCAGGCAGTCTGCTGAAAATATTTTACTGGACCTAGTAACCTTGGTGTGCACCCTTAAAATTTTAAAAACTATTTTAATTATGTGTACCTGGTAACATTGGCCTGATAAATCAATCATCTCCAGGAAAAACAACTTTTTGCTTCCTGTGACAAGTTGGCAGGGGTCATGTGCTTGGCCTGCAGTAGGATTTACAGGCTCCTTTGAGACAAAGGGGTGGTGGGTGGTGGGCCCGGGTTTCAATTGTTGTAGTAAATCCCATTGTTGTAGCCACATGGCAAGTGGAGGCCAATTCAAGGTGGGGGGTGCCCTCAGACACCATTTGCTTATTCCTGGCCTATATAGACATTTTACATGCTTTGTCCGCTGTGCTCTCAAGAACTGCGGAAGTTCTCCAACAACTGGTAGCCTTTTTGCCATCTTGGGAGCAACTTCAGGGCAGAACTTCTAACGAATGACTATTTTTCATTTTGATTAAGCTGTTGAATGGCTGTCTTTTAAAAACTGGTACCTTGAATTAGATATCCTCCTGGGCCATGACCTTTGAGTATCACACGTTTCTCTTAAACAATTTGCCAATCTCTTAGCAGTCTTTATGGGTGTCACTGCAGGAAGTGACTTAACTACATGTTACCCTGATGGCCGGGCTGCTCTGTTATTACGGCAGCATACCGAGAGGAACCAGTCTGTCATCTTTTAACAACTGGAGGATTTTGTTGCTCTTAGCTACCCTTACATAGCTAACTACCATAAATTCCTACTATTTGACTGCCAATCAGTATACGTGAGATGAGCAGCACTTGATGTTTTGTCTTAGGTATTATGAATTAACCAACCATATGAATAGTGCGGCTTCCTGTTTTTCAGGTGCTCTAATCTTGCAGACACTTCCTCTTTTATGGTACTCTGAGTAAGCTGTCTTGCATTGCAAGGGTGTCAGAGTTCTGTATGGTCACTTGACTCTATTTGAGCTATTGAACTTGGGAACGAATATTGAGGCGAGAGTCACTGTTTTAAGTTCCTATTGGAACTACAAAAAATGTGTTGTCCGTTAAATTTGTACAAGCCTTATCCGTACATCTTTTTGGTCAGTTGTCATTTCACTGCTCCAAGGCCCCTTCTGCACATGCAGAATAATCCACTTTCACAATTGTTTGCAAGTGGGTTTTGCTATTCCACACAGCTGCAAAGTGCATTGAAAGTGCACTATTCTGCATGTGCAGAAGGGGCCTAAGTCTAATGGATTATAAAATGTTCGTGTTCAGGACCAACACATTCAGCACAATCTTTCTATTTGTATTAGTTAAGGGAAGTTTAGAGCTTTGAAGGCAGTGTAATGTAGCTTATAAAGAACCAGCCACTCTTAAAGGAGAAGTTGCTTTATAGTCCAGTGCAGAGATCCAAGGTATAAATGTTTTGTATTAGAGCAAAGACTAATTTGAAGGCCTAGTTACGACTACTGATGGCTAGCTGAACTCCATTCTAAAATCCTGTTCGGGTGCACTGGTGATCAGCAAAAAGCTTCTTGTGCTGTTCTAACTTCCTTGATAATTCAATGATGTACTGAAATAATCTTTCATGGCAGAGTGGGACTTTATAACCTGGGTGTTCCAGGTCCTCGTCAGCTCTCCCTGCACATTCAAGGCCCATTCTCTCACCTCGTTTATTATTGCACTGTGTCCTGTCACTGAACACATGTATTGCTTCTCTGGCTGAAGACTGGTGATCTGTGGCCCAGTTTTCAACCCTAGTTAAGAGTATTGTGCATCCGAACGTCTGGCTCCCACTCACCTCTGTTTTCATGTACGTGGATCTAAATCATGCTGAAAATGCCCTATAGCCAGTGATTATGGGAGACAGTATGGATTTGTATTTGCAGTGACTGAATGGAATGATCTGGTGTTTTCGTTGTTAGAACAAACGTTACAAAATCTTCATAGCTATCTATGGTCTGGGAGCTGTGAAATTATACCTGAATGATATTTCCTCAAGTTTTACAGTTTTTCTTGGTTTGTCCCCTAAACAGTAAAAAAAACAACTCTGAAAACATTTTTTTTGCTTTTTAAGGTAAAGTAATATACAGATGGCAATGTTAAATTTTGAAGTTAGTAAAATGATGACAGACAAATGGCTAGTCTATAAATCTGAGAAAGTAGAGTACTCGATTTTTAAATGATTATGGGAACAGCCCAGCCAAAGTCAAGGTTGCAATCTCACTCCTAAAATCCTGGGATAAGTGTTGTTGAATGTGTTTCCAAGGAAATGTGACCAAGATTGGGCTGTAAGTCTTGTTAATTTCAGTAGCAAATGTGCTTAACTTTGCCTAGAGTGTGACCTGTAAGTACAAAGGTCAGACAGTTTCTCTTTGCAACTTAAAGTGAAGGAAGTGAAACAAACAAGCATTAATCACATTTTCACCTTCCCATGTTCTTATAAAACACATGATTTCAATTTAATACAGTGGAAAATTCGTGCCCCCTTAAATATCTGTGAGTAAATTATGAAGGATATTGTGTTAATTTTAATGTGATAACTCATCATAACTCTAGCACAAGGGTGTCAAATTCATTTGTTACAAGAGCCGGATGTGAAATAACTGTGACTTGATCAGGCTGGGTCCTGGGGTGTGTGTGACTGCTTTGACTGGTCCCAGAATGGCACTGGGGGCGGGGGGGGGGGAGCATGTATGGATGGGTGAGCCCACAGCCGGGTGGGACTGAACAGATGGTAAAAATGGTTAGTATGTCAATGACAACAATTAGCTTTTTAGGCTTCTAGTGTATAATGCCAGAAGGGAGATTCTGAGATGAAGTTTGAGCACCAGGTAAATATGTTTGCCAACCATTCGTTTAAAATTTCTTGCCAAAAAAAATTTGTAAGACTCAAACACTGAAGTGCATAGATCTCTATATTCACCTTAAAAGACCTGCTTGACATTTGAATAAGGGAGTGGAGGAGTTATGGACTTTATGTTTGACGGTATGTTTCACACAATTCTATAAATGCTGACAGTACATCAACACTTCTGCATGCATTAAAGGCTATGTTTTTTTTTTCTATCCATGTCTTAAAGGCTGCAGTAATTTTGAGGCCAGTTTGCAGCCAATACCCAATTTATAAATTGTCTTGCAAAAGGCATGACTTCCACTAAAAAGGTGATGTATTGAAATAACATAAAGGAATGCCACAATTCCTACTACTGCTCTGCAAAGTCCAAAGCTGCTCTGAAACCTAGGCAGTGATCCCTTTATCTAGAGAGACAGTCCAAAAGATGTCAGAATTGGCTTGGATTCTATATCACCAGTGCACGTAGAAAGGAAATTGTCCCCCAATTCTGCCCTGGTGAAGATCAGGGAATAGCCTGGGATGAAGTGGGTGAGAGTCTTCATTGGAAAGTGGAATTGTCCCTCCTTCCTATTGGTTAGGATCCAAGCCATAGATTTGACTGAGGATCTTTGATAGTTAAGTCTGAACACTTGTATTGGGGCTATTTTAAATCTTCATAGACATTATTTCCAGCAGATACTATTCTCCCACCATGGCAGATGGGAAACTTCTTTATTTTATTTCCTCAAACTTCTATGCTGCTCTCCCCCACAGGGCTCAGAGCGGCTTACATTCAAGATTAAATAAAATGCATTAATAAAATAGATTAAAATAAACACATTACTATAAAATACTTTAAACTTGGAGCCCGTGGCCACCTAGTGAAGTCTGAACTAGGGTCTGCCTCGTACATCGTTCAATCTGAGCCATTATACTACGGCCACCAACAAGGTGCAGGTTCTGTAAATGGATCTTAAGAAGCACCAAATTTAATTAGATCACTACAAATCGAGTTCATTTAGAGGAGTGTGGTTGGGTGGCAGATGCTTTTCTTGTGGTCTGTCTATTGGCCCACTTGTATACAATCCCCACTGAGTGCTCGTTCTCTGATCTGTCCTACTTCCAAGGTAAGCAGTAAATGATTTGTGTGTTCTAAACAAGCTGTTCCCTTTCTTTCTGGTGTAAGTGGAAATTCACCAGGGCTTCCTTCTTACTGGCGTGGGTGACGAGGAGAACTCCTCTTGCTGTTTTTGACTTCTTGTAAAATTATTAAAAAGCACCATGTCTGCCCTACAGGCCTGCCCACAGGTGCAGCTTCATTACAAATTTAAGCATATCCTTTCCCCATTGATTACAGTTGTAATATGTAGGTGTGATGTGAGTATTTTTAATCGTCTTTTGTCACAGGACTGTTCACTGCTGGAATTAGACTGTGAATATGCAGTGGGGTAAACCTAGATTTCCTGCTATACAATGTATGAAAAGTTCTCTAATACAGGATTTTTCCTTGATACTGGCAAGATACTGGCCTTGCTAGTACAGAGGCCGACTTTTGAAGCTGAGGACAGGGGCAAGATGATAGGCAGCGAGCTTTGTCCTGTGTTTTTAAAGATTTCTGTATACCTAAAAGAGCCAGAGCAGGCTGGGTCATTTTACAATCCTGCTTTGTAACACTGCAGCATTCTTAGCGCTATCTTAATTCTTTTTGTTTTTGTTTTAAATGGGAGCCAGTACAAGCCATTTCCTGTATGAAGATACTTCTCTTTTGAAACCGAGCACGGCAAGATACTATTTATTAACTAATTACACCCAAGTGACTGGTCCTTGCAGCCAGGAAAGAGTAATGGGACTGGGAAAGGTACCACCTTCTCATTTTTTGCTTGTTCCTGAATTATTTTTTGTCAAACTGAAAAGAAGCAAGGCCCTGCTAATTTAGTACCAGACAGATGCAGAGGAAGGAGGTATTATATCATATGTGTGACTTACCGCATTGGCTGTGAGCTACAGAAGAATTCTGGGTAGCAATATGTAAATGAGCAGAAAGACCCATCCTGATTTCAGCTTTCGGAACACCGTATCTAACAGGCTCTTTGACTTGCAATTGTAAATGGAGTAGCAAGTTTCATGTTAATCATGCAAGAAATACATTTTAGTGTAAACAGGCAAATATCCACCCTGCCCATCAGCTCTAGCTAGCTAGGTTGAAAAGTAGAGGCTGTCTTTAAAGTTCATCAGCCTCTTGCAAGGAGGGGGAACCTGACTGGTATTTTTAATCACATGAGGCGGGGGGGAGGGGGGATGGAGATTGCTTGTTGGGCAATTATACTTTCATAATCTTTTTTTAAATGCTTGTGTCTGAATAGTCTGCTTCAAAATAACTAAGAAGCCTTTTACAGTCTGAGATTCTGTTGTGCTGCATTGAGATGTTTCTAAAACAAAACTTTACACTAAGGAGGACTTTCTCTGACTATTCTTTGCAAGGAGCTCTTGAGCCTGCTCTGTACATCAGGACTGTAGCCAGTATTCCTCATTTAGTGGCACCTGCAATATTTTCATGAAGGAACAGGCCCTTCTCAGCTATTTATGAGGGTTCTGCTTTCCCCCTTCCAAAACTGGGCCATCTGCCCCCCCCCCCCTTTCCACATTTTAAAAACCCTTTTTTACAACAAACCAGACTTTATTTGAAAGCAGGCTCCCATTCTAAATGGAAACTTATGTTTCACAAATTTCAGAATGTGTTCTTCCTTTCTGATCGATTCTTCTGGGGTTGGTGCAACTCCTGGCTTCAGCTCTGCATGTAGATACAGCCACTGCCATCTCTGGCCATTGAGTAAATATAAGGATGGGAAAGGGAAAACTACAGTATTTGTTTGCCAACTGGATCATTAGTTTTGTATTTGCCAATTCCAGCGTGGTGTGGCGATTAAGAGCAGGTGCACTCTAAACTGCAGAACCGGGTTTGTTTCCCCGCTTGCCACTTGAGCTGTGGAGGCTTATCTGGGGAACTAGATTATGCCAGCTGGGTGACCTTGGACTAGTCACAGTTCTTTGGAGCTCTATCAGCCCCACCTACCTCACAGGGTGTTTGTTGTGAGGAGGGAAGGAGATTGTAAGCCCCTTTGAGTCTCATTACAGAAGAGAAAGGGGGGGGGGATATAAATCCAAACTCCTCCTCCTCCTCAAAAAACAAAGGATTGCGAGGAGGTCCAAGCGGACCTTGATAAATTAGGTGAGTGGGCTAAGAAATGGCAAATGCAGTTCAATGTAGCAAAATGTAAAGTGATGCACATAGGGGCAAAAAATCCAAACTTCACATACACGCTACAGGGGTCAGTGCTATCAGTCACAGACCAGGAAAGGGATTTGGGCGTCTTAGTTGATAGTTCCATGGGAATGTCAACTCAATGCATGGCAGCTGTGAAAAAGGCAAACTCTATGTTGGGGATAATTAGGAAAGGAATTGAGAATAAAACTGCAAAGATTGTCATGCCCTTATATAAAGCCGTGGTGCGACCGCACTTGGAGTACTGTGTTCAGTTCTGGTCGCCACATCTCAAAAAGGATATTGAAGAGATAGAAAAAAGTGCAGAGAAGGGCAACGAGGATGATTGAGGGACTGGAGCACCTTCCTTATGAGGAGAGGCTGCAGCGTTTGGGACTCTTTAGCTTGGAGAGGAGACGTCTGAGGGGGGATATGATTGAAGTCTATAAAATTATGCATGGGGTAGAAAATGTTGACAGAGAGAAATTTTTCTCTCTTTCTCACAATACTAGAACCAGGGGGCATACATTGAAAATGCTGGGGGGAAGAATTAGGACTAATAAAAGGAAACACTTCTTCACGCAACGTGTGATTGGTGTTTGGAATATGCTGCCACAGGAGGTGGTGATGGCCACTAACCTGGATAGCTTTAAAAGGGGCTTGGACAGATTTATGGAGGAGAAGTCGATTCATGGCTACCAATCTTGATCCTCTTGATCTGAGATTGCAAATGCCTTAACAGTCCAGGTGCTTGGGAGCAACAGCCGCAGAAGGCCATTGTGTTCACATCCTGCATGTGAGCTCCCAAAGGCACCTGGTGGGCCACTGCGAGTAGCAGAAAGCTGGACTAGATGGACTCTGGTCTGATCCAGCTGGCTTGTTCTTATGTTCTTATGTTCTTCTTCTGTAATAAACACAGTATCTCAGTGTTCACTTTCCTTGTGTGTCCCACAATTTCCTATTTGATCTGCTGTAACTTTGGTGCACTGAGTAGGTAGATCCTGGATCAGCAGCTTATTTTTAATGGGAGCTGTAGCAAAACTCAGCAATATGTGAAGGACCAACACCATTGGTTTTGCACATTGATTCATGAGCAAAACGAAGTCTTCTCCTTCAGTAGGCTCCAGTCATCCCGAGCTTGATGAAAGGAGGCAGGACCTCTCTAGTCTGAATAGCCCTGATATTTAAATAGCTCCTAGAAGAAAGCAAAGAAAGAAAGGGAAAAGGGAAAAAAACCCTCTTCTTACCCGAGCCATGGGGGAAGACAAATCAGGCAAGAAGCCCAGTAGGTCTTCACAGAGCCTGAAAAATAGGAAGGAAAACAAGGAAAAAATCCCCTACCCAGAGGCTGCTGGGTTTGTGTTTTTAAAAAGGCACCTCTGATCTCAACCCAAAGGCACTGCTGGTAAATCCTTAGCCTCCTTGGACCAGTGGAGATCCCTCAGGGATTTGCGGATGAGTCTGCTGACTTCCACACGCCAACAGCTCAGATAGGCCAATAAGACTGCCAGCCATGTTTCATCGGGCTTGGAAACAAGTGAGCTCCCTCTTCCTTCCACCTAGCAGGACAGTGGGAGACAGCAACAGCCAAAGATATGCCTCACTGCCTCATTGCCCCTTTGGAGCTCTACACGGCAACAAGCAGCTGCAGACATGGCTGCGGCTGCATTTCCCACACTTCTTTCAGGCTGAAACGAGGACTGGAGCTCAGGTGTGGGGGCCCTTCTGTTACTTGTGTAGTGAGGAGGGCACAAGGGAGCTAGAGCCTTAGGTGTCACTTCCTAGAGGCTGAATGGTTACACCTGCCCCCCTCATAACTGCCCTGGCCCTGTTTGAGCCGGCGCAGTTAAACAATGGCCCTGGGGACTGACCCCACTCCTGAACTCCATGTGGCGTGCAGGCCAGCTGCCGCCCTGCCTTGGCCTCGAGCTCCACATCCAGTTCGAAGTGGCCCGTTTGCCGCTTGCCTCAGCTGGCCAGGCCCAGTTTAACGCTGGCCTCAAACCTCTGAGACAGCAGCAAACTGGGCATGGAAAGCTGACCAGCTCAAGCTTTATACTGTTGACTCCGCCCCCCAAGCACCACCTGACTGGAGGTGGAGTTTGGGGGCAGAGCCAACAGTATAAAACTAGAGCCAGTCAGCCTTCCATGCTCAGTTTGCTACTGACCTCAGCGAGGCTTAGGGTTAGCTGAGGCCAGCAGCAAACTGCTCTGAACTCTATATGGCGAGCAGGTTAACTGTCCTCACTGAATTCTGTGTGGAATTTGGGAACAGCTGGGGCAAAGCGGGACGGGGGGGACATGGTGAGGTGGTGGATGGTCCCCAATTCTTTGCCAAGAGTCAGTCTTTCTTGACATTGCCTCAAATATATTTCAGTCAAATACATGTCACTACAGGTGCCAGTAAATTGGACTGGGGAGCCCATTGTGAGGACCAAGTCATTCAGGGACAATGGTCAAGAATGGAGAGCTCATACAGCATCTACTGGCTGGAACTGCAGGCCATCAGGAAGGGGGTCCTTGCCTTCCAAGTAGTACTCAAAGGACACCACTTGTTAGAACCAACAACACCATGGTGAAGACTCACATCAGCAGACAAGGGGCACCAGAAAGCCCTTCTGCTACTCCACTGGATGGGGGGTCATCTCGCAAGCCTTCAATTCAGAGACAGTCGGGGTGGGGGCTCTCTACCCCCAGGTTTTTCAGGCAGTGATGGAACACTTTCGCATCCCACATTTGGATCTATTTGCTTCAATGAAAAAAACCCAGGAAAGTATACAGATTTTACTCCAGGAATCTGGAAAGGCAAGCAGAAAGTCAAGATGTACTCCAGGAATGATGGCCCAAAAGCTTCTCTACACCTTCCTCCATACCCACTGATCAACAGATTTCTGAGGAAAGTTGGAGGAGGTGAAGGTCATTGTGATTGCTCCTCACTGGCCAAGGAGGGCTTGGCAAACCCCCACCCCCCCATGGTCACTGCTGATCCAGAGGCATCTACTGTTACAAGGGCCTGTGTGACTTTTACATACCCTGGCTCACCTTTAAGCAGTCATAAGGTTTCTTGGGGGCAGGAATCTTGTAGAATCCCAATTTTGCCCTCAGTTGACTATCTGTTAAATGGTAAATTCTGGCATTTCTCGTTTCTTTGTAAAATGTAAATACCATCAGCTGGAAAGGAGAATGCAGTAAAGCTTGAAGAACAAGCTCATTCCAATACTCATGTTCTCGTTTTAGCCATTTCAGTTATTGGTTCGTTGCATTTTGCTTTTAATGTTGTTCCCCTTTCTGTCCCCTTGGGATACGGGAAAGTTTGACACTAGAACCAACTAAATGAGCACAACACTTTGAACATTACATTGTCATTTATTCAGTTAATCACGGCGACTTTTCCTGGGTAACTCTGCCCTCACATGCCTAACCTTACCAAATGGATTTCAGAAGTTAAACAATCGGCTGCTTAAATTATCTGTTCTTTTATCGGCCAGCAGCAGGCTCAGAATGAAGCTGGAATGTAGCTGCAGCTGACTTGTGTGAAAGCTGCAAGTGGAAGATAAGCAAAGCTAGTCCCCCACCCCCTCTGTTCTAAGGCAATCGCCCAAGGCCAAAATTTACTGCCATTAGGGTAACCGAGGATTACAATCCCTGTTTTCACCACGTTACATGAACTGGGCTGTGAATTCAAACTTATTTAGAATTATCCAGTTTAGGGGGAATGGTGTTCTCCATTGGGGCCAATGTTTTGAATGCACACACTTGCCTTATATTGGCACGGACACTGGTACATCCAAATGTGTTGCCCACAGTAAAAGCCAGTTGCAAAGTGCACTGAAAGTAGGTCAAAAGTGCTTTAATCCGTATGTGTGGAAGTGTCCTCGCCAGTCCTTGGTCTATCAAGGTCAGTGTTGTTTGCTTTGATTTGCCAGCAACTTTCCAGGGTAGAGTTGCCAACAAACTTCCAAATAGGGCCTAGAGATGTTCCAGGGTTAAAACTGATCTCCAGGCTACAGAGATCCCCTTGAAGGAGATTACAGTTTTAGAGAGTACCTGGTGTCACCTCCTCTCTGAGTTCTCCGCCTTCCCCAGACCCTGCATCCAGTTATACGCCTTCCGCCTTCTCCAGAAATTTCCCAAGCTGGAGTTAGTAACCCAATCCCAGGGTCTTGGGTAAAAATCATCTCTTACCTGAACTTGTTCTTAACTGGAGATGCCAGGGATTGAACCAGGGACCTTCTTGCATGTAAAGCAGATGCTCTACCACTGAGCCACACCCTCCCCCCAACCTGCATCCAGTTATATGCAAAGCTAGTACTCGACCACGGTCTGTTTCCTTTTCATATTGGCTCACACACTGTATTTTAGCTCTTCACTTGCTCCCATTTCAAGCCACTTTTTCATCAACAGCAAGCAGGTGACTTGTGGTGACCCCCATAGGGCTTTCAAGGCAAGAGAAGTTCAGAAACGCTGGCCTGGGCCTGGACTGAGGGAGCTCTGAGATAACTGGTACCACCCCTTTCTCTCTTGTCCCCCATTAGAATTTCATCATCTTCTCCACACAGTGACTCTGTCATATCCTTTTTCTTCCATTGCTACCGACATAACCAAAAAAGTCATTTTTCTTGTTTTTAACATCTCTCGCAAGTCTGAGCTCATTGTGGGTGTTAGCTTTTCTGACTTTCTCCCTACATGTCTTAGCTATTTGTTTGAATTCCTCTGTAGTAATTTCCCCCCTTTTCCATTTCTTGTACATGTCTGTACTTAACACACACAATTACATTGTGGGATTTACTGCCAGTGAATATAGTGATGGCTACCAGCATAGATGGCTTTAAAATATTAATGGATGGTTTCCTGGAGGAGAGACCAGTCAATAGTTACTAATCATGAAGACTAAAGGGAACCGTCATATCCAGAGGCAGAAGGGAAGGCTGGAGGAATGACTTGGCCTCCAGGCACTGTTTGTTGGTCCCTGCTTATTTATGTTATTTGTAGTCAGCCTTTCTCACTTGGAGTCAAAATGGATTACGTAGGGCTTACACCCTGTATGAAACAGGATGCTTGACTAGATGGACTACCAGTCTGATTTTGCATTGGCAAATAGCTCTCTATTCAATACTGTATGGTCTATATACAGAGTCAGCAGAAGCCTAATCCAGAGAGGCAAGATAATCAAGTTAGTTTGCCACACATACACACACCCTTTCACAGAGTCTTCTGATGGGTAAAACCTTAAGGCAATATTCAAACATCACTGGATAGTGTGCTACAGCAATCACTCCTGAACTGGATTATCCTGTGCAGAAGAGCCAATCCATTTGCAAGTGACTGCTATATAGCATACCAACAGCACAGTTTCGCAGCAACTTGTGGATGTAGCCTGACATGTTTGCAGTGCAATCGCCTTCTTATGTTCAAACTGGGCTTTCTTTTTAATTCAGCCACATTTTTTAATCTGTATGGACTGCATTTTGAAGGTCAACTAGTATAATTGGACAGCCCCGAGGAGGCATTAATTGCCTCACATGTTATCACAGGTATGGAAGCAATTGTGTGACTTTCAACCACCCAAATCGCTAACATGAATTGAAAAGAACCCCTGTACCTGGTCATGTAAGTGGGCCTTAGGTTTTATGTGGATGAGCCTTCCCACTAAATACAGCCTGCTTATATAAAAAAAAAGAGTCGATCTTTTTAGACTGCTAGCTGCTGAGGACTCGTGCTTCTGTAATAATTCATTTTGTAAATCACAGGCTATAGCGATCTAGGCAGAGATGATGCTGGAAATTGCAAATTGTTAGCTTTGAAGCATTTTCACTGTATTTATTCAGCTTTGAAATAGACTGCACTGATTTTAATACTGCTTAACATTTACAAAGTTGCTTCAATAGAAGGTTCTTGCTAAATCCAGCCAGAATTCAAAGCGCAAAGGATTTTCTTCCTGATAAGGCCTGTGCCAGAAGAATAGTTTTCTGATTACTTATTCCTGTCGCTATACAGCATAGTAAATGTGAAATATAAGAGTCTGATTTTCAGTTTGTCTAATGGGCCCCGACATGTGGTTAGTGAAAAATTTGAAAATGAATAATTTACAGTAACTGAAGTGCAATGTGGCGATCATAATTCATTTGTATGTAATTTAGCTTCCCTGACTGCTACTCCCACAAGGGGCCTTTACACCTACGCTTCCCTGACTTTGATAGCCTGATCTCATCAGATCTCAGAAGCTGAGAAAGGTTGGCCTTGTTTAGTATTTGAATAGGAGACCTCCAAGCAATACCTGGCTCGCTATACTGAAGCAGAAAATGGCAAAACGCCTTGGAACATCTCTTGCCTTGGAAGCTACATGGGGTTGATGTTTATTGGCTGTGACCTGGTGGTACTTTCCATCACACGCCTACAGATCTTCTCAAGCTCTATCCTCAGCTTTAGAGGTCTTGCAAGCAGTTTCAGGATGTCAGGAAAAGCAAGGAACCCTGGGTCCCTACCTGATGTGTCTTCTCTTGCAAACACCTATCACAGGTTCTCCTCATTCCCATGTAACACAGTGCCCAACCTAAAAGAAAATCTTGCTGTATGTTTGGGTGCTATTTAGCCTGCTGGGGAAATTCACAAGTGTGAACTAAAGAGCCTCCCCATGACTACTACGGGTCAAGAAAAGGTGTGTGTATGTCTGGGAAGCTGAAGCCCCCTTCTTCATGAGAGCCACAGTAGCAATCTGATTTGCACAGGCGCAAAATGGAGTCATTTGTAAATGCTACACAGTCATGCAAGTCATTTGTAACTGCTACCCAGAGCTATTGTGTACACAGCAATGCAATAAGATTTTTACTTACTAAGCAAGGGAGGCTAGCCAGTGTTGCAGCCAGTATAGATGATTAATAAGTATCTCCCTCTTCTTTCACTTCCATGTATGAGTACTGCAGGATAATTTTCCACTGGTTTGTATATTTCCTGTAAATCATTCTTAATTCAGGTTCACAGTAGGCAATGGATAATTTTAAAAGTGTATCATATGAAAATGAGAACTGAAACATTTCAGGTTGCAGGTGGGGGACTGTATTTAGAATGGAATCATAGAGTTAAGAGGGACCATCCAGGCCATCAAGTCCAACCTCCTGCGGAATGCAGGCTCAGCTTAGAGCAGACAAGTGTTCATCCAGCCACCGCTTGAAGACTGCCAGAGAGGAGGAGCTCACCACCTTCCTAGGCAGCCAATTTCACTGCTGAACTATTCTCACTGTAAATTCTTTTTCCTGATATCCAGACGGTACCCTTCTGCTTGTAATTTAAACCCATTATTCCAGGAGCTTTTTCCTCAAAAGCTCCCTGAACACATGGAAAATAGGCATCACTGAACTCTTCTCCAGAGTCCAGGTCCTGAACTACCAGCTAGTCTGGTCCACCCTTTTAAGGGCTGTTGATATGAAGAAATCAGCAGGTGAAGCTTTGAATACTATTTTATTTCTGTATCCTGCCTTCCTTCCTAGATCACGAGATGCTACCCAGACACAGATCTGATCTAGGTATACTTAGCATCAACAACACAGTGTGTCTTTAGACCATGCACTGGGTACAGGGCTAAACATATTACCACCTGCTGGCTGGCCTAGCCTGATCTTAGAAGCTAAGCAGGGTCAACCCTGGTTAGTATTTGGATGAGAGACCAAATAGGAAGTCCCAGGGTTGCTACAGGAAGGCAGGCAATTGCAAACCACCTCTTGCCTTGGGAAAACCCTATGGGGACACCACGTTGGCTGCAACTTGATGGCACTTTCTGCTACCTATCATATTTCTATTGAGGGAGCAGTTTTGGGGCTTGTTTCAGCGGCCGGTACCACTACTGAGGTAAAATTTTAGCCCTTAGAATAAGTGAAGTGTATAAAAAAATGACAATATTCCTGTTGCTGTTCACCCCCAGGAGGATGAAATATAACATAAAGCCTGTGCTACTGACACATACTCAACTGAAAACGTGAAATTAGGTTCTGAACAGGACCTTACCAGATGGAGGGCAGAGACCTGCCAGCAGAAGCCAAACCTACAAGAGAAGTCACAAACAATGCAAGACTAAGCCAAGTTGCACCTTTTAAAGTCCATTTTTAGTTAGGATCATACTTGGCTTAGGATGGCAATGTACTTCTATCCAGATAGCCAGGCTGCAGTCAAAACATCACAAGGTCTTGTAGTTTCTGAGGCAGCATTGAAGATGATGCTACTGTGGGGCTATAGCAATAATTCCCAACTGAGTACCCTGTGTGGACAAACCAATCTATTGATCAATGCTACAGAAATTGTGTATGGCTCTTCTGAGTACTGTTTCCTAATGTGGTCTCCATCCCATATTTCAAGAATGTGGGCAAGAACATTATCCTGTGAGACCTGTTGACTGGCAGGGGATTTCCACCTTGAAGTAGCTGTAATTGTGAGCCAGGGATGAAAATAAAGGGCCTGTCATGTCTAACAACCCTCGACCCTTTATCCGAAGCTTCTGTACTCTCAAGCCCAGCTAGGGGCAGCTGCCAGGAGGATAACAAGCCGGCCACAGAGAAGAGTAAAGCCGTGACAGCAGCCACTCAGAAAAAGCAGAAGCTGCCACAGGGCGACATTGATTTTCCTCCTCAGCCAGCTTGCCTGAGTTTGTTGCCTGAGCTACTGTGCCTCCTGGCAGCAAGCAGGCAGTGAAAGAGGACACAGGCTTCCTGCAAAGAAAGGCTACAGAATGCCATCATTGGCGGGCTCACAGCAGGTTCCTGCAGTGGAAAGTTTGAGCAGCCTTGACTTTTGATTTGATTTGAAATTTGATTTATATACCGCCCTCCCTCCTTCTCGCACTCTCCCTGGAGGAGGGAAGAGTAGCATTGACCATCTCCTTCTACTGAGCTGTGAACCTCAAGCTAGGAAGTATGTAAGAAGGCAGCAAGGGAACTAAAACTGTGCCGTTTCAGCAGTGGGTGAGGAGAAACAACTCTACATGCTCAGAGGTTACTCTGGTCATCAAAAAAGTTATATGCAACTATTAATGTTAAATATATAACTATACGGTTTTCCAGTAAGACAGAAATCTGGTAAAGAATTCACTGATGGGGGTAATTTAAGCTCCAATGAAAGGAGCTTACTACCCAAATAAAGAAAATAGATTCAAAGTCTCTTTATTGTAGAAAAAAAAACCCCTATGTTTATTGGTTAGCCAGAGGAAATGCAAAACATTTCACATCTTATCGTTCTGCTGTAAGTATGAAGACTGAAAGAGAAAAACCGGAACCACTGGCCCCATCCTCATTCTCACACAAGAATGTTCCAAATTTCTGGTTTGTGGCTGGGGAGCGTGAGGCAGATATCAAAGTGCATGAATAGACCACTTACCCCTATTCCTCCTGTTCTCAGATTCCATGGCAAATTTGTAATAAAACTCTCGTAGTAATAAAACTCTTCAGATAAATTTACTTTTGAAATACCCTCTCACTGGAAATGACAATAATGCTAAGAAAAGTGGAAGGCAGCCAGCAAAGGGGAAGACCCAAAGCAAGATGGAGCTACTCAGTTTGAAAGGCCTGAGCAAGGCTGCTAACAGCAGAGCATTTTGTAGGTCATTAATTCATAGTGTTGCCACTCACCTATCTTCCCCCTCCCCCAATTAGGCTCACCTCTTCTCTCCCCCGCCCCGCCCCTGACCCACTAACTGTCTGGGAGGAGGGACCCACTTCTGCACCCACCAGGGTGGCAGAACTGGCAGCATGTCCTGAGAACAGCAACATGGCCATGGATACTCTTTGCTCAGGTGTGTGGAAGTCTGGACCACCAGACTGCCACACACCCCTCCCACTTTGTGGTTGATCGCTTTTAAGCCACATGCTTTTGAGCTTGCTGTCCCCCCGGGCAGTAGTCATGCAAACCGATAAGGGCTAGCAGGACCAAGACGTCAACAAAAATAATTCTAAACTCGCTGGCAATGAACACAGTGCAGCTATGCTGAAACAAAAGTCATCGGCTGTAAGTGTGCAGAAAAACCAATACTGATTGAAACACAATCTTACAAGCACAGAATAAAAGCTCCTATAACAACTGGAGAAGGAAGCTTAATACCACAAAGGGTGTGTACAATCTATCTAGCTTGCTCAGTGAAGATCAAACAATCAATAGTGGTGAAACAGACAAATAAAAGCACAATGAAGTGAGGTTGGCCCCCAAAGGGTGCAAACAGTCAAACTAGCTAATACAATAATAACATTACAATTGCATGCCATCAAGTCACAAACAAGTCAAGGCAACCCCAGGGTCATGTGCTATTTTTCAGGCTGGAGACAGTCAGTCTTGGATGGTCTCCAATTAAAATACTAGCCATGGCTACCCCTGCTTAGCTTTCAAGCTCGGACCAAAGAGGACTATTAGGCTGGATGTACAGAATATAAAACCAACACACTATTCAATGTGAGGGAAAAAGACTGTTCCTCTATGTCTAAGAGTTCAGATTTATACCCCCCCCCCTTTCTTTCCAGACACCCTGTGAGGTAGGCGGGGCTGAGAGAGTTCCGAAGAACTGTGACTAGATTAGCCCAATATCACCCAGCAGGAATGTAGGAGTTGGGAAACAAATCCACTTCACCAGATAAGAGTCCGCCGCTCATGCAAAGGCCTGGGAAATCAAATCCAGCTGTCCAGAGTAGAGTCCGCCTGCTCTTAACCATTACACACCAGATGGCCTGCCAAAATATGGTTGGCAGAAGGCCTGGTAAATTCCCCTCCCTTCAACAGGACTTTGTTAAGCATAATCCAGCCGGTGGAAGTTAAACAAGCCCACCCGCTGATTGCGGCCGATCCAACAAGAACAGCTATAGGGGCCACTTGTCCGGACGCAGGCGACCCGCTAGGAGCAAACCGGATTGCTAAAAGGGAGAATTCAGAGGGTCCTGGTCTGGAAACAGCCTCGCACATGAAGTGCTGTGCAACGGCCCAGATCTTCTCTTTCTCTGCAAGGGTGCCGAGAGCCGCTCTCCGTCTTTGCAACACTTTGCGGACTCCTGGGCGGGAGCGCTACTTACTCCTCCTTACTGCCCCAAACCCGCCGGCTACGAGGAGAGGAGGAGAGAACACGCAGGCGCTCGCTCCCTTGCGCAAAGGGGCAAAGGCGCAGCGGAGACTCCGCCTTCCCGGGGGCGCTCAGCTGATCCGGGCAAATGTGCGGCCAGGAAGTTCGGAGGAGGCTTGCAAGTCCCCAGGCTGTCCCCCGTCCCTCGCCTCCGCCTGCCGAGGGGACCTCAATGCCACCGCCGCTGCCCGGTCTCAGCCTCTGCTAGGGAGGCGCACGATGGCGCAGCAGGGGAGAAGGGCGTCTTGGGTGCTGCTCCTGGTCGCCTTGGGGACGGACGCGTGGCTGGTGGCTCCGGCCGGGCCAGCCGCGCTGAGTCTGCGGGGCAGCTGGCGGTTGAGCAACGGGAACGGGTCGCTGGTGCTGCCAGGGGAGGTCCCGGGCTGCGCGCACACCGCCTTGCTCCGGCAGGGTCTCATCCAGGTACAGTGCGACGCCTGTGGGCCAGCCGCCGCGATCCGCCTGACGGGCTCGGATGGTCGCTCGATCTCTGAACGAAACTCTCGCCTGTGGGCGTTTCTGGCTTTTGAAAATATTTGACGCTTATTGGATAGGAAAACGGACCGGGAAAAATAAGCATGACGTGATGCTAAAAACTTGCGTTACAACGACTCTTATCCCCAAACTGTTTATTTACTTCCTTTATCAGCACCGTTCTCTCTGTTGGGGACCCAAAAGGGCACTATCCTCCTCTCTTCCATTTTATCCTAACAATAGTACTGTGAGGTAGGTTAGGCTCAGGTATGTGACTTTCCCAAGGTCACCCAGCACACCTCCCTTGCAGAGTGGGTCTCCCAGATCCTTGCATGAGCTAGCTGCTACACTACACTGCTTCTCACTGGCTACTCCTGGTTCTGGATGTGGCCGTATTGGAACTGTTTAAACCTGTCAGCGGAAGTGTTTGACATATATAAGCACATTTCTCAGTGCACCTTGATGCGTTCAAACATTGGTTTGGATGGGTATGTTTCTGCCTCAGCATGTGAATGGGCCAGGCTGGTGTGCTGAGTGTGTTCAGACGTGGTGTGGAACACCCTCATTGACGCCAATGTGTTATCTGTGGCTGCCCTCTCATGATTTTGGCTTTGTGTGATTGTATCTCACATTATTGGAGTATGGTTTGAAGCCATATCTTTGTGTGGTCCTATGTTAAGTCTTTGTCCATGCTGTTCTATCTTACATTATTGTTAGTTCACTTATGTCTCCTCATTGTTCTAATGTTGCAACCCCAAGCAGTGAAGAAAGCAGTGAGTGAATGAACCATTGCAGGTAAAAAACAACAACCCTTATTTTTGTTGTTTCCTGTCACTTCGATTAACTCTTTGTATTGGAGTCTGTTATGAGTCAATCAGTGATGGGGAATTATGTGCCATGTGGGTATACATAAACATACCCAAGAGACCTAAGAAAAGTGACTTGGTGTTTGCTTATCACTACCACGATTGTTGCAAATGTTGACTTCACTGCACAACAGGCATATAGATGAACGTGTATGAAGCGGCTTTATACCAAGACACATTTACACATAGGTAAATCATCATTTACACAGCTTGGATGCTCTTGGGAAGTGGGTTTTTGCTTGCCTTCTCTTGGCATCGTGGTGTTTTCATTTATCTCCTTGGGGTTGCTCCATCTTTTCTGAGATTTTCCCCATGCTTGTTTTGAGGAAGATCTCAACAAAGCTTGTGTGGCACAGTTCCAGCCATATTGGTACTGCTTTCTCTGCCCCCGTCCCCTCCAGCTAGTTCTTCTGCCATTTGAGGGATTTTGTTTTGTTTTTCAATCAGCAGTTGAATTTTATATTGTTAAATATTATAGTATTCTCTCAGGTTCTCTGAATCCCAGTTGTCACTTTGTTTTAAAAATGTCTCTTTCCCTTTTTGTTGAGGAGATATGCCTTCCTCCTTCTATTTCACCAACAACTGAGTCTAGAAGAAGAAGAGTTTAGATGTATATCCTTGCCTTTCCCTCCTGTAAAGAGAGCCAATGCAGCTTACAAACTACTTTCCCTTCCCCCCACAACAGACACCTTGTGAGGCAGGTGGGGCTGAGAGAGTTCTGAAGAACTGTGACTAGCCCAAGGCCACCCAGCAGGAATGTAGGATGGGAAAACAAATCTGTTCACCTGATAAGCATCTGCTGTTCATGTGGAGGAGTGGAGAATTAACCACTATACCATGCTAGAATTAAAGCTGGAATTCAGAGAACCTGATAGATTTGCTATAATATTATAGCAATAGATATCCAATTGCTAACTTAAAAAATTATCTGAAATGCCTCTACCAGTGGCATGTGAGTGGTGTATGTGATTGCTATTGGGTGACTGGTATAAGTAGGATGTTGGGAAACTTTCCATAGGGAAATTCTATTGCTGCTTCACTGTATTTGCAGTTGTACTGGCAATGGGGATAATCCACAAAAGCCCACCCTGTATGGAAGCATCTAGGTCTGTCTGTAAATACTTTCCTGCTGTAATACATGAATACTGAATCAGATAATTGATCCATCACTGATTTGGATTGGACAGCTTCAGAGTGCAGGTCACATATCCGAGCCCTCTGGTGCATGGAAACCATACCTTTGCCATAGACAACCATAATTGCATTCAGATGTCACAT
This sequence comes from Sphaerodactylus townsendi, assembly GCF_021028975.2. Taxonomy (NCBI): domain Eukaryota; kingdom Metazoa; phylum Chordata; class Lepidosauria; order Squamata; family Sphaerodactylidae; genus Sphaerodactylus; species Sphaerodactylus townsendi. The sequence continues at coordinate 67,742,759 of NC_059434.1, forward strand.
TCTGAACCTACTTGACCACTGTGGTCATCTTTGGAAGCCCTGCTTTGCATTTCTAAGATTAGGCAGGTGATAATCTGAGGGAGGGACTTCGTGGCCACATCACCAACACTTTGGAACTCTTTCCTCCAGAAGACTTGTATGCCTCTTTCTGTTGCCACCTTTCACCAACAGGTGAAAGCTTTCCTGTTTTACTTGGTATTCTCTCAGTGATCCCTTGTTCCTGATTGGTGTTTTAATTTTTGTTTTTTATTGGCTGTTGTGGGTTTTCCGGGCTGTGTGGCCATGGTCTTGTAGGTTTTCCTGCTAACATTTGGCCTGCATCTATGGCTGGCATCTTCAGAAGTGTAACATGGCATTTGAAGATGCCAGCGTTAGGAGGAAAAACTACCAGACTGCCCGGAAAACCCACAACAGCCATTAGACCCCGGCTGCAAAAGCGTTAGTCCATACTTATTTTTTATTTTTTTTGTATGTTAGCTCTGGCATTCAAAACTTAAATTAACTTCAATTTGCTACTGTGGATATGACACAGTTCGTGCATCATGCCTCTGAGGGCCCCTCTCAGGCAGAGCCTAAAACCAATCTCCAGTTAAAAACAAATATTGTGATGTTCAAATCGGAGTGTACCACCTTCCAAGCGGGATTTTGAAGCAGGGTAGATTCCCACTTTGGTGAGGGAGGTGTCAACTGACTCCGGTTCTCCTACATTCAGACATCACGGATAATTATAGTTTATTTGAAAGCAAGGAATTTTCTATCAGTTCTATTTCTGCCTGTCATTGCAAACTGGAATTTAATCACTGCATCTCATGAGGTCTTCATGCAGCTTAGATCTTGGAGAGAAAAGGCTGTAACACAGCCTTCTTGTTGATATGCTCAGTTTTTAATGCAATATTTTGTTTGTGGATCAGCAAGGAATTGCTTGAGTTCCACCAGCAGCCTGAAACAGGACAGCCTAGAGTTACATTTTACTCTAGGCCTTACATACAACAGAAACCAAGTAATTAATGTTGGTTGGCCTGGTGATTGAATCAGAGCAGAACACAAACTTGGAAATATAATCTGTCATAATAAAAAGAGTTCTCTGTTTGTCTACCTGTCCAAAATTGGCCGCCAGCCTCAGGGTGAGTATGGGAGTTACAGTGGCACAAATGGAGAGAATCGGAACCTCCTGGCCCATGTTTGGTCTAGAAAACTACCTACCCTATCCTGTTTGCAATGGAACCTACGGTTCATTGTTTGTGCCAAGTTTGACTCATCCAAAACTCCACTCCCACCCCCCAGTTTCTGGATGATGTTGGGACATGCTCTGATGAAAGTGAAAGGGATTGGAACATCTTGGCCTGGATTAGTTCCAGAACATCCCTATGTAATTTGTAATGGAAGCAAGGTTTACTCATGAGAAGCTGGGAAGGGGTATAGGCAACGCAGACAGTGAGAGTGGAAAGTATTCCCTCTGTTACAAGACAAAAGAGAGTTTAACAGCTTCCCTGATCTATCAGAGCCTGTGTGATGAAGTGGTTAGAGGAGCATCAGTGGCGTAGTAGTTAAGAGCAGGTGCATTCTAATCTGGAGGAACCGGGTTTGATTTTCCGCTCTGCCGCCTGAGCTGTGGAGGCTTATCTGGGGAATTCAGATTAGCCTGTGCACTCCCACACACGCCAGCTGGGTGACCTTGGACTAGTCACAGCTTCTCGGAGCTCTCTCAGCCCCACCTACCTCACAGGGTGTTTGTTGTGAGGGGGGAAGGGAAAGGAGATTGTCAGCCCCTTTGAGTCACCTTGCAGGAGAGAAAGGGGGGGATGTAAATCCAACTCTTCTTCTTTTTAGAGCAGATGTAGGAGACTCAGGTTCAAGTCCCCAGTCTGTCATGGAAGCTTTCTGGGTGACCTTGGGCCAGTCACACTTAATTTATCCATAAGCTTAATGTATCCATAAGGTTGTTCTGTGGATACAATGGAGGACAAGAAAAATGGTGGGAGCCATGGTGTGTCTACATTGGAACCACATCAAGTGGGCCCACTGCCAGGGAAGATAAAAAATATCCCCTCCTCTTGGAAAGCAAGGTGGTTTACTGAGCTTCCCTGAGGACAGTGCCGTAGCGAGGGGGAACTGCGCTTGGGGCATGTGTGTGCCCTGCGCCCCGGAACCCCCCCGCCCCGGTCCCGCACTGGTGCATGCCCAGTGCAAGATGCCCCCCCCCCCGTTCCCTGGGTGCTACGCCACTGCCTGAGAGAACTAATGAGTACCAATCAGAAATACACAGAGGTTTATTAAGCATTTATAAGTCATTTGGATAAAGAAAATGGTAAGCGTTTATAGGTCATTTGGATAAAGAAAAACATAAGGAAGATGAAAAGGAACCTTGGCAGAGCACAAGCTTAAATAACATGACTGTGTTTTTAAAAATGCATGCATTTTGTTGCCATTTTTAACATCTGTGACAGAGTACTTATTTATGCTGCTTTATACCATTTTGGTTTTGTTTGCAGAGTATATTACTGCTATTATTAAGTTGTTCAAGGGTAATGGAAGATATGACTCATAACTGGATGGCCTAGCAGAAAAGGAAACCTCCAGTTTAAAATGCTCTTTTTTTGAGGAATTGGCGGCTGGTTATTTGTCTGGAAAGTTTTGACCTGGTCATTTGGATAAAAACATTCCAAATTTATTTGAAACGTTTCTACCTTACCACTTTAACCTGCAGTGTTCTGAACTCCCCTAAAAACCTGTTGTAAAAATCCAGGGCCAACAATAATTAAAACAAAGCCACTATTGAAGAGACAATCTTAAACTATGCAATAGATTGCAATCTTTACAGCCTTAAAAGGAGTAAAGAGTTATACGAGTTATACCGTTCCAAAGTCCACTGAAGTGAGTGGGTTTACAAGGGTATCACCTTCATCAGGGTTGCAGAAGCCAACAACAATTTCAGATCCCACTAGAAAACCTGGACAAATAAAACAGTTGCTTTTATCTGCTATCTGAAGCTTAGCAGTGTAAGCAACTGGATGCGTGAGTGCCAACCCAGCAGTACAATTTGTGTGTGGAAATTATTCTGATGGGATGAGGGCCCAGTGGGATACTATGTAAGCGCCCCCACGCCCACTGGTTCCAACTAGAAAGTCAAATCGCTTGATACATTCATTACCCTATTCCAGTGGTGGCGAACCTTTGGCACTCCAGATGTTATGGACTACAATTCCCATCAGCCCCTGCCAACATGGCCAAATGGTCATGCCGGCAGGGGCTGATGGGAATTGTAGTCCTTAACATCTGGAGTGCCAAAGGTTCGCCACCACAGCGGCCTATTCAGATCCTTTAGAAGTAGTCATATTATGTATTGGAAGCCAGAGCCACCCTACAAGGAGCTTTCCAGCCCCAATTGCTCAAGCCACTTAACAATTTGCTTGGAGCATCTAGTCTGCTGGTTAAACTGCTTCAGGGCTGAGTTCTGTGAAGAAGAAGAAGGAGGAGGAGGTGGAGTAGTTTGGATTTATATCCCCCCTTTCTTTCCTGTAGGAGACTCAAAGGGGCTTACAATCTCCTTGCCCTTCCCCCCTCACAACAAACACCCTGTGAGGTAGGTGGGGCTGAGAGAGCTCTGAGAAGCTGTGACTAGCCCAAGGTCACCCAGCTGGCATGTGTGGGAGCGCACCGGCTAATCTGAATTCCCCAGATAAGCCTCCACAGCTGAAGTGGCAGAGTGGGGAATCAAACCCGGTTCCTCCAGATTAGAATGCACCTGCTCTTAACCACTACGCCACTGCTGCTCCTGTTAAGAAAAACACAGTGGAGACGAAGCTACATCTGGGTCTCGTTCTGCCTCTGGGGCTAAAGGAACTCAAGAAAAGCCTTCTGGATCAGACCCATAGTCTGTCTAGCCCAGCAACTTGTTTCACACAGTGACCAACCGTTAATCTGGAGGTCTGCAAATCGGGCACAGAGGCCATGGCCATCCCTTGATGTTGCCTCATGGCACTGGTATTTAGAAGTTTACTGCTCAGTGTGGAGATTTCCTTTAGTCACCATGGGTTGGATCCAGTCTACATTTTCTGCTAATGGAAGAAGTGGTGTAAATATATATTAAGACTATATCCTAATAAAGTGGCAGAGACCTATATGGGGTCCTTGAGTTGAAAACATTGCTAACCTCTGTCCTTAATTCTGGTGGTAGGGCAACTTTAGCCAGCCGGGCATACTGCCTTTCTGATCCAATTCCGTATCCCCTGGATTGGGACAAAAGGGCCCAGCATCTCTGAACATGTCATATTTCTCTACCCAGAGAGGGAAAATCTGAGGTCTCTGACCTGTATGCAAAAAATGTGTCTATAATTTACTCCTTGCCTGCTGATAATTGGAGTGGAACAGGGAGCCTTGGACTTCCTGGCCACAGCCGTCTTGCCCTCATTCTGTCCCCCTTGTGGCTTCTCAGATTCCACTTAAAAGCCTTGACTGCATTTGAATATATATATAACCGATTTGTGCTAAAGTCAGTGCCCACAATGGTCAGATTTGACATAATTCTTTCTTTTAGTCATGCTGGTCCAAGAATGAGTGAGGCCCCTTCCGCACATGCGGAATAATGCACTTTCAATCCGCTTTCACAACTGTTTGCAAGTGGATTTTGCTGTTCAGCACAGTAAAATCCAGCTACAAAGTGCACTGAAAGTGGATTGAAAGTGCATTATTTTGCGTGTGCAGAAGGGCCCCCAGTTTTAACTTGACAAAATCATTGGTTGTCACTAGTTCAAAAACTCCTGCAAAGGAGCTCTTAATCCCTCGGCCCCCAGCTTTATATTATGTTGGCTTTTACAAAATATATTATTTTGGGAAAAGGGGGGGGGGCATACATTTAAACACATCTGTAATGAAAAAATGCATGGTTGCCACTCAATTATGGCACTTTGCTGTATAAGAAAAATCAGGCAGTATTTACCATCCAGTTTCCAAACCCTTTCTTATGCCCTCTTTAATGCTGCAGCTTGTTACAACATAACATATCTTAGGAATCAGTACAATGCAAGCTGCATGTCTGGCCCTAATTATTCTGCAGCTTGTAGAAATATGGGAATAATTTTCCCACAAGAATACTGTGAGTTTCTGCAAAGTCAAAGCTCTTCCCGAAGCCAACATCTTCCCTTTTTGCTGTTTTGCATAACTGAACTGGGTTTTCTCTCCATTTCATGCATGCAAAAAATGTTAGCTCCCCTGTTTGTAATTTTGCATACTTTTGTTGGGGCACCTTCAACTCCAACAATTATCCTGCCAGTCTCTCTTCCTAGTACTCATTCAGGCAGACGGGAGACAGGCCATGTTGGTTATTAGAAGCAGCAGCGCCTTGCGCTGCTCAGAGAGGGTGGCAGATATTCAGATAGCTTCTTTGCTGCCTGCTTTGGTGGGGGAATGATTATTAGTGGCGAATATCAGTTGTGAATATCAGCATCAGTTGCTGTTTGTCCTAGTCTGCTGGGCAGCAAGTGAACAAATAAGGCTTTTGGTTCCACTGGGACTACTTTATTTGATACCCAGGCTTCTCCATCAACATGGTTGAGAGAGCAATGGGGTTGCTTCACTGCCCAAAATGTGAGAACAGCACTGAGCTCCATCAAGGTGGAAGGAGATAACTTCAGCCACACATAAGAAGAGCTTGCTGGATTGTACCAGTGGTCCATCTAGTCCAGCATCCTCTCATACAATGGCCAACCAATTCCCCTGGAGGTCCAACAACAACAGAGCCTTTCTTGATGTTGCTCCCTGGCACTGCGATTTGGAGGTTTTAGGCTCTGCATGGGGAGGTTCCCGTTAATTACCATGGCTAGGAGCTACTGATAGACCAGCCCTCCAGGAATCTGTTCAATCCTCTTTAGCTACAACTTGTATGATCAGGTGGAATAGTTTTTGAGGTTCCAGTTTTATCTTGAGAAGTCATAACTGCATGGCAGGTGCACATAAGAAGAGCCTTGCTAAATCAGACCAGTGGTCGGTCTAATCCAGCATCCTGTCTTATGCAGTGGCCAAATATTTCCTCTGGTTGTCCAACAACAGAGTATAGAGGTTGAGGCTTTCTCCTGATGCTGCCTCCTGGCACTGGGTTCCAGTTTAGTCAAACATAGAGTTCCAGTTTAGTCATCATGGCTTGTAGCCAGTGATAGACCTGCCCTCCAGGAATCTGTCTAATCCTTAGATGCTGAAATAGTCTTAGCCCTAGAACACAGGTGTCAAACTCGCAGCCCTCCAGATGTTGATGAACTACAATTCCCATCAGGCCTTGCCAGTATAGCCAGTACTCATGTTGGGAGGGACTAGTGGGAATTGTAGTTCATGAACATCTGGAGGGCCGTGAGTTTGACACCCCGCCGTAGAACAACTGGAACTTCTGGATAAAGAAGTGAATAGTGTTGTAGTTATATGCTTGACTTTTCTGTAAGTCACTTTGGGAATGAAAGGGAGCATGAGTGTATGTTAAATGTCATCAAGCTACTTCCAACTTATGGCGACCCTATGAATTAATTCTCTCCAAAATGTCCTATACTTGACAGCCTCATTCAGGCCTTGCAAACTGTGGTCTGTGACTTTCTTGATTGAATCAATCCATTTCATATTAGGTCCTCCTCTATTACTGCAAAGGGAGCCTAGACAGTAAGAAAAATGATGGCCATAAGATCCAGCAACCAGTAGCTGATGGAATAGGGAAGTGAAGGCCTAACACTTGGGATACTTCCCCTACCACAATCTCTATCAATAGAGAGTGCTCTGCCACATTCTGATGGATGCTGCAGTATTTGGTGAAACTTCATGTATTTTGTAAGACCTCCCCCCCCATTCTAAAAACCCTGAACATCAGAGATATTCCTTCCTGGGGCATAATTAAACGCTAAATGAATGGTTTCAAGTCAGCTTGATAGAAATCAGAAGAAACCCAAATTCCTAGTGAAATTCTAGGAGTAGCTATAATTCATCTGCTAGAATTTCAAAAATGTTTTCAGGTTGGGGAGAGATGCAGGAGCACGGAGGGAGGGAGGAAGAGGGAGAGAATCATTCCTGGCTCTCAGCTGTTCTAAAGTGCACAATCACTTTATAGAGCTGCCATTTCCTAGCTTCCAAATCTAAGTCTGCCCCTGTTGAAAATAATAGTCCTTTTTAAGATTGAAGGGGCAGTGGGCCACCAAACAGCTGGGAGGTACTGAAGGTAGACCTGGCCTTGGAGGCTAGGTCTACCAGCCATAGGAAATAGACCAGCTGTTCTCAACCTGTGGGTCACGACCCCTTTGGGTCACCTAAGACCATCGGAAAACACATATTAGGAACCGAGACACAAATAATTTTATGGTTGGGGGGGTCACCACAACATGAGGAACGGTATTAAAGGGTCCTGGCATTAGGAAGGTTGAGAACCACTGAAATAGACCAAGCTTCCAAGAACAATTATGCCCCTTTAAAGTTTAGACAGACCATGCCACAGAACAGCTGAAAGCCAGAGCAGACCTCCTCTCTCTCCCTCCTGTCTTCTGCTGCCTTGTTTGGGGGAGGGTGCTCCCAAAAATTGTTTTAATTTTGATCAGATTTTTTTTTTCAGGGCATGATTTTCAGGCACCAAAATTCCCAGACCTGAAAACCGTGCCAAAAATATTTACAATAACAAACCTTCCCCCCTGCAGATTTACACATATGAAAGATCATGTCCTTAAAAAAACAACACCTAGCACAGAATTTGAAAGAATTTTTTTTGAAACGCATACCCTTCCAATGCATCTCAGCAACTGAATTAAAAATTAAAACGTGTGATTGATTTCTGCTGTAAGCGGCTTGGGAAGCCACACAGGCTGAACACTGACGTGTAAATACATTTAACAAAGAAACCTGACTCAGAAAAAAGGCAAGTATCTTTTCCTGTGGGATCTCCTGCCCAATTTATGTGGATGCCCTTACCCATCCTCTCCAGAATAAGTTAGTTACGTGAAGAGATGTGATGTCAGCGCTGACTGAAATCTCCCATGCTCATGGACGGCAACAGTTCAGTGCTCCACATGAAGGCATCTGACCTCTGCAATGTGCCATATGGGCATGTTGTGAAATAATAATGTGGTGATCCTGTCCTCTTTCTCTGTGATATAGAGCAGCCTGAACTGTATAGGTTGATAGTGTGGGGTTTTTTTTTTTTGGGGGGGGGGTGCTGTCACCCACGGTTCTGACTTGGGCTAGATGTCCTTTTAGTTCCTGCCAGTTGGGCAGTAATGTGCTCTAGAGCGCTGTTTTGCAGACTTCTGTTAACTGACGGTGCAATCACGATGGGGTTGGGTGGGCTGAAACTGCCCAGTATATGGTGTGATCCTAGTGCTGGCACAAGTTGCATTTACGCCAGCCCCAGGGTGATGCCACCTATTAAACACTTTCACACCCCCCCCCCCGGATTGCACTGACATAGAGGGGTGTAGAAGGACATTAATGCTGGCGCAGAGGCACTTACTCTGGTGTTAGGGAGCCATGCAGCAGCAGAATGCCCAGGTGCCAGCACGGCTTCAGCCGCAGCACGTCTCCAACGCAGAAGCCTGTGCCAGTGCTGAAGGGGACATTCTGTGGGTCAGGAGTCTGCAACCTGCAGCTCTCCAGATGTTCGTGGACTACAATTCCCATCAGCCCCTGGAGAGCCGCAGGTTGCAGACCCCTGCTGTGGGTGGAGCTGGCTTTAGTCAGCTTCCTGGGCCCTTTTAGCCTGGAAACAGTTCCTTTGCCAGCACAGACATGTGGTGACAAAATTCGTGGCTCAGCGAGTTGAGCTGTATAGGTCACTCTCACAGGGGAAGAAGAAGAAGAAGAATTTGGATTTAAATCCCCCCTTTCTCTCCTGTAGGAGACTCAAAGGGGCTCACAATCTCCTTGCCCTTCCCCCCTCACAACAAACACCCTGTGAGGTGGGTGGGGCTGAGAGAGCTCTGAGAAGCTGTGACTAGCCCAAGGTCACCCAGCTGGCGTGTGTGGGAGTGCACAGGCTAATCTGAATTCCCCAGATAAGCCTCCACAGCTTAGGCGGCAGAGCTGGGAATCAAACCCGGTTCCTCCAGATTAGATACATGAGCTCTTAACCTCCTACGCCACTGCTGCTCCTGGGGCACCATTGCTTTTGGGTTGTTGTCTATGGCACAGGAAGCCTCTTTGGAGGCTGCAAAGCTGTGCCATGGCTGCGTCATCCCCAACTGTGGCACATCTGCCTTCCCCAGGATTGCGCTGCCTGTCTCACTATTTTTAAAATGTTATTTATTTATTAAAGTTATATGCCATCCTATCCCCAGGGGGGGTGGGTGGGTGGGGTGGAGTGGAGTGGGGTTAAAACTATTGACACACATTCATAGAAAGGTCAAAACGAAGGCATGCCCAGAACTCTAACTCATACAGAGGTGTATTGGGCGCCTTCTTCTGAGGCCATGCATTTCTGGCAAATCTCTGTATTGGGTGTGAGTGGATCAATGAATCATTCCTAATGCAGAGGCACGGTGGAATCGCCAGCCTTTGTGGGAGGCTAATTACATGTCGGCATTCCCAGAGTTTCACAGGAACCTTCAATTATTTAAAATATTTTTCAAAGAACCTTGTTAGATGAATGACTAATCAGAAAGCTTTCTGTCCCTCAATCCTCAAAATCAAGATATACACAAACAGTTCCCTATCCTTTCAACTGTCCCTGAACAAATACTAATAAACCAACATATTCTATTTATCTTTATAATCTAATCCCTATCCCAGGTAAATCCTTGTCCATATTTGGGGTTTGCCTTTTAATTTTGATCTTAACCGAATGTGTTTTTCCTTAAACCATGAGGAAAAGTGGGGTATAAACGTTTTAGTAAATAAAATTGGGACAGACATTGTTAAATTTTGTGGGGGAGTGGATACATCGTGAGTTGTTATCCTATGACTCCTTTTTATAGTGTGTGAAGTTTCCACCAAGTCTTGCTTCAGCAGAGAAAGATGTCCTTTAAGTAACAAAAGACTTCTCCATTCCAGGTAACCTGTATCCATCAGAATGAGTAATCCATTGGAGGAATTCTTTCTCCTTTCAAGGAACACTTAGCAGTAGAGAGTCATAGGCTCCAACACAGGAGTCACAAGCTCTGGTTCCTTATCTGTAATGCATATGCATCCGTACACGTACGCAAGCTTATGAAAGCACCATGAGGAGTCCTTTGAGTGAGGCTTCTGTCTGCCATTCCACAAGTTGGTGAGGCTCACTTTGAAGTGTTGACAATGAGGGCCAATTATCCTCCCCACATGCATACACACATATTTACCCTCAGTGACAGACGTCTTCTTAGCTTTTGCAACCACGTAGAAACGTTTATTGTGGAAGAAAAGGAATGCAGCATCAAGCAGATGAGACCGGAGCTTCTGGCTAAGTGTAATGAGAGGGGAGAGGAGAGATCAGGCAGTGACCTGGTATAGTCAGGGGGAGGAGGGGGTTCACAAACGCGTCCCTGTTTTCATTTGTGACATCTGGGTGCCTGTGAAACTGTACTAGATTCAACTTAATAAAATATTAATCTACTGTGCATATGACACACCAGTTGTTCTCTAAGAGAAGCTGTGGCAGAAAGCTCTCCCTGGCCCCTTGTTTGCTACAGGAGTGCTAAATATTCCTGTCAGGGTTTATATTTAGCACCAGCTCACTAAAATATGCCTTGCGCTTGCACATACGGGTTAGGTTTGGTTGGGCTCCCCTCCCCTCCTCCTATTCAAATGGCAGGTTATCTTTACGAAACGCTGTCAGCAGATGGTGGCGGAATGGTACTGTGTTGCTTTCAAAGGGCTGTGCTCCTCTCGTTTCAAATACTGGCTTCATAAAGATAAAAATCCTGGGGTCAACGAAGTGTGTATTCCCTCAAGGGATGCTTTATTCATGGGCTGTTTGGGCAGCGATAAGAGAATTACCTTCTGATTATTTAATACTTGCTTTCTTGATTCCTCTTTTCGGAGTAACGGTGGGGAGGTGGAGACAGGAGGGGGGGAGAGAAATGAGCATAGCAGACATGCCACAGAAATGTCGAACAGTTTTCGTGAGCAGGATGAGACTCGCTCAGGACATGCTCAGTAAAGTCTCATGCTAATAATAGAGGCATCGCGTTTGGACCGTGTTTTAATGTAGGGGGTGGGGAGATTTTATCAATGAATCTGGTGCTTGTTCATATGGTTATTTAAACCCGGTTCAGTTGAGGAAGAGCAGAAGAAAGTTTATTTTGTCGAAAGGCTTACACTCGCTGTGGCGATTCTAGACCACAGGTTGGCGGCGAGTTTTTAAACCAGGGCCGGATTTGAATCACGCAAGCTCCAGAGGACCAGTGACAATTGGGGCAGTTTATTGTACCCCCGTTCAAGACGAGTCACATGAAAAGGGGCTCTGTAATCTTTCCTGCCACAGTGGGAATAGCTGCAGAAGCTTGGTAGAGATCCTATTTGTATGTGACTCGCCTCCCACCTAGGAGTTATATTTGAACCAGCAAATGATGGTTATACTTGTTCCCCAAGGAAAAATTGGAAACTTCAGTCTAACTTTGGCTTCCAGGTCTGGTTTGGAAGAGGGGTACATGTACGTGTGTGATAAGTGCTGGCAAGTTGCTTTTGACTCATGGCAACCCTATGAATCAATGTTCTCCAAAATGTCCTATCATTAACATCCTTTCTCAGGTCTTGAAAACTGAGGGCCATGGCTTTCTTTTTGGAGTCAATCTATCTCATGTTGGGTCTTCGCCTTTTCCTTCTCAGCATTTTCTAGCACTATTGTCTTTTCCAGTGACTCTTGACTTCTCATTAGAAGAGAAGCCTGAGCCATAGGTTTCATTTGTAATGTAATGTCAACAGAAGTCAAAATGGGTAAGGAGAGAAATGGGTAAGGCCGTGAAAGCTTTCAACAGTATACTAAAGTTCACTAAAGTTCACTTTCAACAGTACACTAAACTTTAGTGTACTGTTGAAAGCTTTCACGGCCAGATTCAACTGGTTGTGGTGGGTTTTCCGGGCTGTGTGGCCGTGGTCTGGTGGATCTTGTTCCTGACGTTTCGCCTGCATCTGTGGCTGGCATCTTCAGAGGTGTATCACGGAGGGACAGACTTTGTAACAGACTTCCCTCTGTGATACACCTCTGAAGATGCCAGCCACAGATGCAGGCGAAATGTTAGGAACAAGATCCACCAGACCATGGCCACAACGCCTGGAAAACCCACCACAATCACATGAACTTTAGGTTTGTTCCCAGAAGTAGGAAGATTGTGGTTTGGTATTATATGGGTTGTGAAATGAGTTTTTCTTTGTTTTATGGAAAAAGCATAATCAATTTTGGGGTTATGTAATGAAGGAGAAAAAAAGAGTAGTGCTTAATATTACATTTCCAATCACTGCTGGAAATAATACTAAGTAAAGTAAGGGTGTTGAACTCTGATCCCCCAGATGTTCATGGACTATGATTCCCATCAGCCCATGCCAGAATAATGCACTACACAATGCTGACAGGGCCTGATGGGGATTGTAGTCCGTGAACATCTGGAGAGCCAGAGTTGGACACCCCTGAAGTAAAGTCGCAGTGAACTCGTGGCAACCCCATGAAGTTCCACCTCATGGGATTTCCAAGGCAAGAGTAGATGTGGTTTGCCATTGTTTTCCTCTGGATAGCAGTCCCATTCTTGGTTGTTTTCTATCCAAACCAACTCTGTGTAACTTCTGAGTCCAGACAAGATTGGGCTAGTCTGGGCCATTAGAGCTGCTACTAAAAATAGTATGAGTACAAATTAAATTATACTGTAGTGAAAAATCATGAGAAAACAATACCAGTTCAGCCAGTATCTGAGGAAGGGAGTTTTGACTGCTGAAAGGTTATACCCTGAAAATCTTGTTGGTCTCTGAGTTGCTGCTTGACTCAAATCTACCAGTTCGGCCAAAATTCATTTATTTCCTGAAACATATTTATCCTGCTTTTCAGCAGAAGTGCCTCAAAGCAGCTTCCAGTCACACAAAAAGATATTAAAAACGGCAAATAAAATTCTACACAACTTTAAAACACATGTATGAATCAATTTTTCGACATGAAAACAATTAAAATCCATAAATGTATGACTAACGTGTTCTCTAATCAATGCTGTATTACAGCAAGATCTGTTCTCCAACTTCAGTAGAAGAGTCAAAACTCCAGTTCAGGCAACCAAGCATGAATTGCTTTATTAAATCCAAGTATTCTAGCACTAGACTAACAGCTGTGTCGTTATGTTTCTTGCAGTTACATCTTTTAATAAGCAGACTTTTTTTGTTTCTTTTGTGTTGTCAATCAATAGGATCCTTATTATAGATTTAATGATCTGGCCTACAGATGGATCTCCCTGGATAACTGGACCTATAGCAGAGAATTCCAAACTCCTTTTGATGTCAGGTATGAGAAGAAAACATTATAACACTATGTTAATATTTGATAACACCGCTTGACTTCCACTTATGGGTCTATTGCAGTGATGGTGAACCGAGTCTGAGTGCCCAACTGCAACCCAAAACCCACTTATTTATTGCAAAGTGCCAACACGGCAATTTAACCTGAATACTGAGGTTTTAGTTTGGAAAAAACGGTTGGCTCCGAGGCGTGCGTTACTTGGGAGTAAGCTTGGTGGTAGTCGGTAGCTTTGCTTTGAAGCAACCGTGCAACTCATCCAATGGGTGAATCACAGCCTTAGGAGGGTTTACTCAGAAGCAAGCCCCATTGCCAGCAACCGAGCTTACTCCCAGGGAAAGGAGCGCTCTTTAATTCTTCGCATGAAAATCAGTGGGGTTTAACAGCGCTTAACACTGCCTCCCCAAAACTAGGTCTTAGGTTTAATGCTAATAATCAAGCCCAGCGCCCCAGGCCAGCCTAGATCTGTGTGTGTGTGTGTGGGGGGGGGGGGGGGCTCTGTTTGTGCATGCCCACAGAGAGGGCTCTGAGTGCCACCTCTGGCACCCATGCCATAGGTTCGCCACCACTGGCCTATAGGGCTGTCTGTGCTGTGGTGCAGGCATAACAGGGCTCAGAATCTTACTGTCGTTTGGAGTCGCTAACCACTTTGCGGGGCTGCATGCTCCTTCCCATGTGCATGAGTAATTTCCTCTCATTTGGGGAGCTAACAATATTGCATTGTTGCATCTGTGCTAGTCTTTTTGCTTGCCATGATCCGTTCAACCCATAGGGCCCTCCCTGGCTTTGACCTTATCCCCAGTTTCCTCCCAGTTGCTTGCCTTGCTGTGCTCTGGCTCCACCCCCTGCCCCCCAGATTTACTAAGAGAACTTGACTTGGATCCTGAAAAATCCTCAGGATCCAGGCCAAGTGTGTAGTCGTACCCACGAGGTCCCAGGGAAGAGACGACACGCGGAGATTTCATCTGGTGGAGAGAGCCAGCAAGCAGGAAGCACGGGATCCCGTGATCCTGGCAACTCTGCCGTGCGCTTGCCCCTCACACCTTTTATTAGGGTTTCAATGGGGGCGTGTAAAAGGGGTCGGGCAGGCAGGAGAACGGGAGGTCGGGAGATCGGGAGGGCGGGAGATCATCATGTGATGCATGATCTCATCGGGCTGCTACGTGCGGGAGGAAGCATCCATGTCTGGGCCTAATCTTCACCTGAGGGCAGGAGCCTTTGTGTCCCTTTGTGTGGGACACCTGGTGACCGTGAGTCAGGCAGTTCATGACCCGTGACTCATGGGGGAGCGGGGGTTGGGGGAGCGTGTGCGCCCGGAAGGCTGTAGCCGGCACCGGCATGCCTGGCGCTCCTTCTACGGTTCTGCCGGGTTCGCGGGCTCACCCCTACAAAGTGCTTTTTGATAACTTCCTCCCCCACCAGACTCTGGTGCCCCAGAAAGAGCTGTAGAGGCCACGATAGGGCAGTGTAATCTGGGTGGAGGGGTTGCAATTTTAGTGCTTACACCACGTGTCATTTTGGATAGCTACCTCCCTGGCATTAACCATGGTTTGTGTTAGTACCAATGTCCTGATAAAATATGGGCAAGGCATTCGAATCTAGAGTGGGAATAGGAGGAGGTTCACATTCCGGATACTGGCCCCAGATTTGCAAACCAAGCTTTTAAAAAGGGAGTCGGCCTTGCATTTGGCAGCAGACAACTAATGAAAATTTCATGGATAATTAATTTAGAACACTCCAATAATCTTGTATTCCTCTGTTCTCTTTCCTTAGCACGTGGCAGAAAGTGAGTTTGATTTTTGAAGGAGTGGATACAGTAGCTGAGATTGTGGTCAATAATCTCACTGTTGGAAGGACAAACAACATGTTTAATAGATACGTGAGTGTCACTGTTTTAATGTTTAATAGATACGTGAGTGTCTCTGTTTTAATGTTTTAAAGGAATTTCCACAATTGCACATGGAGTACAGGACTCTGACTACCTGGACCCTGTCTTCCAGCCCCAATTTTGGTAGTTGTTTCTATTTTGCCGGCAGCTGAATGATTCTGCAATCTTGTAGTATTTAGTGAATGATGTCTGAGCAGCCTTCAAGCACAGGCAAATCCCTGAGAAAACCAGGAGTTTGCATTGTGTTGTCTTCCCAAAGTCACATTGATGATGGAGACAAATTAGTGTGCTTGGACGATACTGGAAGAACCGGCCTGTGTGGATTGTGCATGTTGGCTTAAATGGACCACTATAGACAGTGCAAGGATGAAATGGGAAAAGTCTTTTGAGTGGCTAATAGCTATTGGATGTTGGCCTGGAAGAAGGAGGACCATGTTTATCCTTGTACTTTCACAGAGGCCTCTAGTGGCGAAGGCTGGCAAAAATAGATGAAGGTTGCTAAAGATCAGATCATTTTCTGCTGACATTCTGATATGGTACAGGATCTCCATTCTCTTCCTGCCTCTTTGGGAACAACCCGGTCGGGATGGGCAGGTACTGCAGTGGTCCGTTTAGGGTCACTTAAAACGTTTCCAGAATGTATTTGATCCTGCCCTTTACCATGATGTTTGTCTGCACGTACCTTCTCCGAACATTTCATGGTCACTCTGAGGTTTTGTAAATTTATTTTTGTTTTGTTTATTCATTGAAATGATGTTTCGTTGCTTCATTTCTTCAAATCTCTGTCAGTCCATTTAATCGATGCTTCATTGATTCACCCAAAGCAGCAAAAAAAGTCACATGAATTGCCGAAAATGAAGAGGCAAGGGGGAAAGGAGTGAGGCAAGGGATACCAAAAAATAAAATAAAATGCTGGACCAGGAGCCAAGGGGGAAGTTGGGTGATGGCACAGCGGTGTGGAAAACAGCAAGGCTTTTGGGTGGAAAAGATAAAACATTTCAAATATGACCGCATTGCCAGATTGGAAACGTTTCAGGGAAAAACAGTATCATAAAAGGGTTTTTTAAAACCCTTAAAAAGTGGTTTTTAAAAACAGGGGCTTGGAAACATTTTTTTAAACTAATGAGGGGGAAATGTGCAGAACTCCACGGATGAAACGTTTCATTAGTAGGTTAGAAACGATGTAAACAGCTTGTGCAGAAAAGGCCTAGATCAGTCTTGCTCCACTGTAAACCCTCCAGCTTTTGGTTGCAGCCTGCCAGATGCTTGATCCCAGTTCTGTTTTTGCAGTTCTGGGGCAGCAGGCACAGAAGGTTTATTGATCCTTTTAAAGCCTACTTCTCCCCTACATGGCTTAAGCTGCGTTCAGCTTGGTGGCTGCCAGCTGTGCAGACCCAGTAGAAAGGTTGCGTTTACGCAGATGCTCGTTTCAGTTGCTTTGTTTGCTTCTGGGAACAGTTTAGTTGCAGGGATCTCAGCTTTGATGGCTTCTAGAGGCTCTAAAGTACATCTAAGGGCTTCAGAGGCTTTTGGAACTAACCATAGAGTAGGGATTTGAGAGTTCCCAGTATAATACTTTTCTGAAAGTGAGGGAAATACTGCCTGTGCTAGACCCCAGCTAACTGAACCACTGCGTAAGCAGATGCTGCATGTAGGTGTGATTAATGTATCGTGTCTATAATTCATACTTCTCTTGTCCCTGACACAGAGCTTTGATATTACCGATGTGATCCGAGAGGTCAATGCCATTCAAGTTCAGTTCCTCTCTGCCGTTTGGTATGCCGCAGAGCAGAGTAAAAATCACCACGCGTACCGCGTGCCTCCAGAATGTCCTCCGCCTGTACAGAAAGGACAGTGTCATGTTAATTTCATCAGAAAGGTAATAATTGTGTGCCTGTGATTGGGAAACTTTCGAGTAGGAAATTCAGATGTGATGATGATTTGGCAGGCGTACCTGGAATTTTGCTGGTTTCAGTTGGCAAGGCCAGCCAGAATTAACTACGATTAACTGGACAGCGAAAGGTTGAACGCCCCTAAGCATTGATAGTATTAAAACAAAGAAAAGAAAGACCTATATAGAATAGAACTCAACACCCGTAACAGATAGTTCAGACACAAACTGCTGTGCGATTCTTCTTTCATTGAAATGGACAAAGCTTAGAAGTTGCAGGCAAATTCCTCATAGGTGCACCAAGTTA
Source organism: Sphaerodactylus townsendi (assembly GCF_021028975.2). Lineage (NCBI taxonomy): Eukaryota > Metazoa > Chordata > Lepidosauria > Squamata > Sphaerodactylidae > Sphaerodactylus > Sphaerodactylus townsendi. Next base: position 67,760,268 of record NC_059434.1, read on the forward strand.
CAATGGGGTTGCCAGACTGCAACCTGCAATCCCCAAGAGCAACTGGAGGGTGGGGCCAGGCAGTTAAACTGGAAGTGACACAGAGGAGCACCCTAGCATATCACAGAAACTCTGTGGTTTTACCATTGAGTTGTTGTGGAATTTTAGAGCATCCTGTGTCACTTTGGGTTTAAACCAGAAGCTGCGTTCAGCTTGGTGGCTCCCAGCTGTGCAGACTCAGAAGAAAGTTGAGTTTGCTCTGATTTAAACCAGAAGTGATGTAGGCATAGCGTTGGTATACCAGGCCTTTCCTTCCCCTGTCATTCTTCCCACTGGTGCCCGAGGCACTGATGGGCATCAAAGGAAATTGCTGGGAGGCCATTCCTAAAATAGAGAGATAAGCAGAGACAAAGTTTGAATGCTTGTTTAGAATATTTCTGTACTGTTTCCCCCAGATCTCAGAGTAGTTTTAGCCCCCTCCATGACATAGGCAATCTATTAATTCAATAATAGTCAATAATAGTCCCCTATTCATTCAATAAACTACTCCAAGTATAAGACAGCCAATGAAATGCAAATGCCAGCTGGACAAAAGAAGGATCTTGCATCCCTTGCAGAAATTCAGAAGTGATGCCACTTTTTGCACCTCTTCAAGGAGGTGGTGCCATGGCGAGAGAGAGCAGTCGCTGGCAAAACGTTCTTCTCTTAAAGGTGTTTTGCACCACCAGGTTCCCGTCAGCCCATGTAAATCATGAGTAAATTATGTCGCGATAACTTCAGTGGCTCAGTGATCTATACCCAGCCGTATTCTGAGGTTTGGGGTCATTCTATTTTCTTTTGAGGAGATGAATATTTCCATCTGTTTCTCCCTCTCCCATTGCAGACACTCACTATGCTTTTCCCGAACGCCACAAACAAAATGTTGTTGGTCTCATCCATTGACTGCTGTAATTCATGGGAATGTTAAGAAAATTTAAAGGACACTTCAGTTTTCTTCCCTTCATGGTTGGATACATGCTAGCATCTTCACTCCGCTGTTACGCCTGTATCTCTCAGTGATGATGTTCCCTGCAAGACATATTGAAGAAGTGATCAGTGAAGTTAAACTCACAAAAAAAATAGAAAACAACTTCTTTCCCTTTTCAGTGTAATTGCTGTGTTAGAGTTAGGGATCTTGGCAAGCTGTGAAAAAGGCAGCTATTTTGGTTACAATGGTTAATTAAAACAGGATGGGTCATCTTTCTGCTCTAGAATCCATATGTTATTTCTGCTGTGTTGATTAGAAGTCAGCATGAGGGAGAAAACAACTTGAACAGCTGTAGCCCTATTTTTGAAGCAGAAGATGCTGGGAAGGCTGCTTTTCTTTAGTGCCAAGCTGTATGTTTTAAGTATGTGGAAAATACCTCCTTAAAAAGAGAAAGAGAGAGATTTTGTGCCTTGAAGGAATGATGTGATCATATCTGTATACTGATTAAGCTGCTTGTTAATGAGGATTTACTTCTGTTTTCCCCCCTTCTTCCTTCCAAAAGGGATCAGGGTGGCACTCATGAGCAAATGAGGAGGGGCCTACTTAATTGTGGATGCCATGAGGGGGACTTACATGTTTAATGTGTTGGGCCACAGCCTGTGAAGTAGTTTCCCTTGGTGGGTCCAGTGGACACCTGATGGTAGATTCCTAGGAAAGGGTAGGATCCTGAGGCATGCAGTGTCATATTCCCCGTTCAGACAATAATTCACTTGATTGGTTCAAGGCTTTTATTGAAGACATGTTGGGAACGTAAGAAGAAAGTTCTGGCGAAAAATGCGCCAAACTCTTGATAATATGAGTGTGAGATCCCCACCCCCACATGAGAAGCAGACAGTTCGCATTGTCCAGCCTGGAGTCTCTTCCCAGCCACAGAACTCCAAGGCCACAGCTAGAAGTGATAACACCACACCTGCAAAAATGAAAGCAATTCCCCCCTGCCCCCCAATGACACCATCATGACATGTGGAGCCTTCCTCTTCTGCCAGCCATGATCTGGATAGGATAAAATGTCTTCTGTCAAAGCATTCTCAGCAATTCACATTAGGTTTGAAGGGATGACTGTATTTCCACAACCCGTCATCATGATTCAGTTTGGGGAAAGAGAAACACAATATGAGTTGATTATTTGTGTTAGGTTTGGTAGAGGAAGTTCACAATTGCAATCCAAGTTCTAAAAAAGACTGATTTTGTGGTACTGGGTATGACTAATAGCATCTGATGACATCATTTCACTGTGTTGTGTGCAGTGCCCCTAGCCTTGGCTCACCTCTGTGTCCAAAATATGCACTCTACCCCTTCTCTCCTCTGCGCATGTTACCAATGGTCTGGCTGTATAGCTGCAGCCATGTAGCTATGCAAAGTCAGCATTCTATTTATGTTATTTTTAAGAGTTGCTGCTCTCGGATGACAACATGTACAAAAATTTGTTCCAGGACACCAAGGGTGAAAAGTAAAATACACTGAATACTTGTGAGAGAAATGACATTAAGTGCAGTAAGAATCCATTCTTGGTAGGGATCTCGTGGATTAGTTTCTAGAGCTGCATATATCTTTTGAAATTATAAAGTCAGCACATGGTAATTCTACTACTTAATTTTACTGTGGAGAGCGTGCCAAAAATTCTGTGGTCACACATAACAAAATTGTGCAAATCAAGGTCAAAGATTATTGTCCCTGCTTCTTTTTAACAGTAATATTGTAGCTTGTTGTCATTCCTCCTTTGATAGCAGTGGAGTAAAAAGATCTCCCACTCTGGCCCCGTTTTCTAAGAAACGGTTGCCTCTGTCATTTACCTAGAAATAGGTGCATTGCCTGCTTCTTGGTGCGTGCAACTTGATATATTGGCAGGCAAACTGATTCCCTGGGATACAGGGAACCAGCTAGATGAGTGCTGTGTGGGTTGCCAAAATTAGTATAGCTCAGCTGCCAGTTATTTGGATCATAAGTTTAGTTCTGTCGGTCACTGTGTGTGACTGTAATGAGATCTATTGTATACGTTCTTCAGGATGGCGATTTCTGAGGTCAAGTCAAGACATGGCTTGGAATGAGTAGTCAACAAGTTGTGTCCGCCTAGAGACTGCCCTGGAAAAATTTCATGCACCAAAGATCTGAAGCTATCTTGTTGTGTACTACTACCTACAGGCTCATTGTGTGGTGAACTGAATCTGGGGTATCTCTTTATATGCTGCCCTTCAGTGCATGAGCAGCTTTTCTGTGGCTTTTATCTCATGCAGTTGGTAACATGTTTGGAAAGTGGAACCATGTGAATGGGACTCATGATCCTAGGGCCTTTACCACCTTGATTGTCAGCCTTAGGGTCTGCAACCTGCAGCTCTCCAGATGTTCATGGACTACAAATCCCATCATCCCCTACCAGCATGGCCAATTGGCCATACTGGGAGGGGCTGATGGGAGTATGAATCCATGGTATGCTAGGCTTCGTCATTACCTGAACCCCTTAGGTGGATAAAAACTTGAAAGTATAAGAAGAGCCTTCTGGATCAGTCCAATGGTCCATCTAGCCCAGCATCCTGTCTCACACAGTGGCCAACCAGCTGTCCTGGAGGTCCAACAACAGGGCACAGAGGCTGAGGGCCTCTCTGATGTTACCTCCTGGCACTTGTTTTGAAAGGTTTACTGCCTTTGAATGTGGAGATTCCCTTTAGTCGCCACAGCTAGTAGCCACTGATAGACCTACCCCCATGAATTTGTCTAATCCCTTTTAAAGCCATCTGTGTCTGTGGGTATCTCTACTACAACCTCTGGCAGTTAATTCAATATTTTATTCACTCAGGTGTGTAAAGAAGTGTTTCCTTTTGTCTGTCTTGAATCTGCAAATTGAATAGCAATTGAGTAGCAGGGAAATTAACCATTTGATTAGCATACACAGTTCAAGGACCCAATCTCTGTGGCCTTTAATATGGCAAGTTCATAAAATTCATTCCGGTTTCTATGTAGAAGTCTGACATGCTTCCTCTTCTAGTGAGCATCTGCAGATCTGAAGTGTTCTTTTATGTTCTAATACAGCGAAATGCCACTTGTCAAGGCAATAGGGTATGTTTGCATGCACAAACCCACCCCATGGGCTCCCTATCAGAAAGGTCAGGCTTTCCACCATCAGGGATGGAAGGCAAGTTTTTTGTTCACCACAACAATGCGCTCCAATGCAGAGCTTTTTTGTTGTGTGGATTGATAGCCGCCACTCAGTTATGTGAAAAGAATTAACAAGATGTGATTAAAGGCAAGGACTGAACTTGGTTAGCACTTTTCTAACCAAGGAGCATCAGTGGCGTAGGAGGTTTAGAGCTCGTGTATCTAATCTGGAAGAACCGGGTTTGATTCTCTGCTCTGCCACCTGAGCTGTGGAGGCTTATCTGGGGAATTCAGATTAGCCTGCACACTCCCACACACGCCAGCTGAGTGACCTTGGGCTAGTCACAACTTCTTGGAGCTCTCTCAGCCCCACCTACCTCACAGGGTGTTTGTTGTGAGGGGAAAAGGGCAAGGAGATTGTAAGCCCCTTTGAGTCTCCTACAGGAGAGAAAGGGCGATATAAATCCAAACTCCTCCTCCTCCTCCTCCTCCTCCTCTTCCTCTTCCTCTTCCTCTTCCTCTTCCTCTTCTTCCTCTTCCTCTTCTTCCGCCTCCATTCCACGGTAGCCTCAGCCATTGGAACCAAAGACTGGCCCTCAGCCTAAGTTTTGTGTCTTGGTCATGCTAGGGTAGTGGCTTTCAAACTGCATTCAGGGAATTTTTAGGTTCCACAGACAGCTATCAACAAGAAGAACTGCAATGGCAGACATGATTTCAGACAACTGACTCAAGACCCCTAGATTTTTTTCTGCTATCTTCCACAGAAGTATTGTGTGTATTCTGGGATGTTCTCTCAGTTGACTTGGGGCAGGGTAGGACTGAACAGACCTGGTTGGAGCTCTCTTTGAAGGAGTGTTTGTCCCAGAGCATGTCTCAAGGTACTGTTCTCCACACTGAAGTCAAGATGTACTGCAGATGTTCTCCACATTATAGTCAAGATGGAAAGAGTTCCTCAAATGCAGTAAGTTTTAAAACCACTATCACAGAATATATCAGAACATTGGAAATTGACTTCTATAGGTATAAATTGTGGGTTAATGTTTTTATCTCTTAAGAACTTGAGGAGGCCAATTTCTCCATCCCTCACCATTTTCCCATCCCCCATTCCCTTCGATACTATCTTCAGCACTCTGTGCCTTCTGACTTACGCTCAGTCTTTAGCTCATCTTCAGGTACTCGTGTTTCATTGCCGTACTCATGAATGCTCAACCATCATGAAAGAGTGATAAATGTATTAGAAAGAGTGGTAAATGTTTTATATTTGAATATTTAAACATGATTTTTGTTGTTGTCTGTCGAAGTAGAGGAGGCTAGAAAGCAAAATAAACCATGTTGCTGAGAATGCTTAGCCAGCGTGGTATAGTGGTTAAGAGCAGGTGTACTCTACTCTAGAGGAAGCGGGTTTGATTCCCTGCTCTGGCACCTGAGCTGTGGTGGCTTATCTGGGGAATTCAGATTAGCCTTTGCACTCCCACACATGCCAGCTGGGTGACCTTGGGCTAGTCACAGTCCTTCTGAGCTCTCTCAGACCCACCTACCTCACAGGATGTTTGTTGTGAGGGGGGAAGGGAAAGGAATTTGTAACCCCCTTTGAGCCTCCTTACAGGAGAGAAAGGGAGGATATAAATCCAACTATTCTTCTCCTCCTCCTCTTTCTTTATGAAGCAACCTGCATTTCTGACACGTGTGCTTAATTAATTCCAGGAGCAGTGCTCATTTAGCTGGGATTGGGGCCCCTCTTTCCCTACTCAAGGAATTTGGAAGGACGTTAGAATTGAAGCGTACAATCTTTGTCAACTAATCTATTTCTCGGCAATTTCTCGCTATGGTAAGTCTTGTTTCCTGAACTCTGTGATGTGGATTGGAAAAAAAAAAACCTGAATTTTTCATTCAGGGGAAACTTAATGCTTCAAAATTAACAGCTGGTTGGGGCAAGACACACTCTTTTTTAAAAAAAAAACTCCTCTCAGGAACATTATCTATCTTCTTTCATTTAGAATTGCTCTGCAAAATATATTCTGTCTCACAGCTGTAATTGGGGAGGGATCATAGCCGAATGGCAGAGAACAGGCAGAGGTCCCTGAACTCAATCTCTGAAATCTCCAGTTAAGAAAGAATCTCAGGCAAGCTGCAAAGCTGCTGCCCGACAGAGCGTTTAATATTGAGCTAGGTGAACCAGTGGTCTGACTTCCTGTAAAGCAGCTTCATATGCAAATTCATGTCGCCTCTCTCCTTGCATGTTTTCACCGGCTCCTTGCCATGCATAGCATTGACTTTCTAGTCCTCACCTTGAAATTGAAACGATTCTGTCTGCGGTAATATATAATTCTTTTCCTAAAAAAAAAAATCCATTGTATCCTCCTCTTATATTGACCTACTGCATTTATACCCCACTTTTCTCTCCAGTAGGGACCTAAAGAGGCTGTCAACATTCTCCCTTTCTCCATTTTGTCCTCACAAAAACCCTGTGAGCTTCCATGGCGGAGGGGGGATTCAAACTTGGATCTTCCAGATTTCTAGTCGGACACTGTACCCATTACATTATGCAGCCTCATGTGACGCTCTCTGTAGTCTTCCATCCAGGTTACCGGTCAGGCCACACACTCAGTTAAGTGTGTCCTCTGGGCCTTTGACTTCCACTGGGCCTTTGACTTTCACATTTCTATCCCTTCTCTGTTGGACAGGGATATCACACCTCTTTCTTGTCATACTATTTTTCTGCTGTATGATCCTGAGTCTCTTATTTCTTTCTGAAGCTATCTCCACATCCTCCGTGGTAGTGGTTCTCAACCTTCCTAATGCCAGGACCCTTTAATACAGTTCCTCATGTTGTGGTGACCCCCAACCATAAAGTTATTTGTGTCTCGGTTCCTAAGACCATCGGAAATATGTGTTTTCCGATGGTCTTAGGCGATTCCTGTGAAAGGGTCGTTCGACCCCCAAAGGGGTCGTGACCCACAGGTTGAGAACCTCTGCTCCATGGGATCCCATTTGTTCAGTAGAGCCTTTCCTAAGCTACTGTAGCCTCACGTTGTTGTCTCATAATAAATAACTCATAATAAATAACTAAGAGGACTGCTATGCTATGAATGCTGTGCGAACAAAGGTAACTGCAAGTGTCAAGGTCCCCAAAACTGGCTTTTCATGAAGTAGTTGTCTTAGTGTGGAGTTAAGGCAGAGAGTATTATCTTATGTAGACTCTTAAAATGCTTGTGGTAGTAGGATTTCGGAGTGGTAGCAGGTACACGTAACTAAAGACAAATAAGTGGGGTTCTCGATCAAATCAAGACTGAACTCTCCTTAGAAGATAACATGACTAAACTGAGGCCATGGTATTTTGGTCGCATTATGAGAAGACAAAGCTCACCGGAAAAGGCAATAATGCAAGAAAATGTTGAAGGCAGCAGGAAAAGAGGAAGACTCAACATGAGGTGGATTGACTCCGTCAAGGAAGCTCCAGGCCTCAGTTTGCATGACCTGAGCAAGATAGTTAATGATAGGACACTTTAGAGGTCATTAATTCATGGGGGTTACCATTTGTTGGAAGCTTCTTGATGTCACTTAACACACATACACTTGACTAAATTGCAGGGTAAAATGGTAGCGGGGTCATACATTCTTGTTACCTCCCTGTATAAGATAGGGAAACCTTCCTCTTTGAACCTTGTTTGCCCTTATCTCTTTTCTAAAATGAATGCAGGTTCCTTTTGATGCTCAACCAGCTTCACCAGTCAGTTTCTTGTAGCGCATGCTCCATGTTTATTACCCTCTGGTCAGGAAGCCATTCCTTCACATCCTGGATGCTCTACTGGTATTACGATCTAAGGGTTCATAGCAAAGGAAAGGGTGTGGAAGGCAGCTACATGAGCATGGCTTATCTTTGACCGTGATTTGAGAGGTTTTCCTGTTCTGTGTTTGCCTCAGAGTCCTCTAACCAGTTTCTGTCAAGTGGTAATTACTTGTTTATCTTCTGGCTCATGCTCAGGTTGTCTGAAATAAACACTAATTTCTTGTAATGAGAATGATGTCCCGGCCAAGTTGTGATAAGGAAGTGTTAGTTGATGTGATTTTTGGCTGAGAGACCCATACAGCATAGCATTCAGAGAGTGACACTGGAAGTTCTGGTTTCAAATACTACCTCTGCCATAAACTCCGTGGGTGGCCCAGAAAAAAAGCCACTGAGCCTCAATCTCAGCCTCCCAATTGTAATGTGGAGTTGATAGTTACTTGGAAGAGATTACTAACTGTAGGTGGACTTCTTAGAACTATTTTATATATACTAAAGGAAACAATCCAGGTAATGTATTGTCGAAGGCTTTCATGGCTGGAATCACTTGGGTGCTGTGTGGTTTCCGGGCTGTATGGCCGTGCTCTAGCAGCATTCTCTCCTGAAGTTTCGCCTGCATCTGTGGCTGGCATCTTCAGAGGATCCTCTAAAGATGCCAGCCACAGATGCAGGCGAAATGTCAGGAGAGAATGCTGCTAGAACACGGCCATACAGCCCGGAAACCACATTGCACCCAAATCCAGGTAATCTTTGGAGTTCCGTTGATTTTAATGGAAAAGTTGAGAACATCTCTTCTATCAAAGGCAGAGGCCCTTTTTTTTAATGCTGTCAAGTCCCTGATGACTTATGGCGATCCCATAAGGTTTTCAAGGCAACATTCAGAGGTGATTTGCCATTACCTGTCTCTGAGTAGCGACCCTCAATTTCCTGGGTGGTCTCCCATCCAAGTACTAACCAGGTCAGTGATGGTGAACATTTGGAGCTTGGCATGTCACATTCGGAAAAGGCCTAACTTCTCTGGTGGCCCCTCCCCAACAATTCATTACTTATTCTGTTATTTTTAAAAATACAGTCCAATCACGTGTGACGCTATGTATTATACTAAGAAACATCAAATAATTACACAAATGATTCAGATTGAGAGGATAGTTGTTGTCATCTGTTGGTGAATGCTGGGGTGTTACCCAGAACATTGTGGCACATCAACTTTGACACATATGTCATAGGTTCGCTTTCACTGGACCAGGGCCAACCCTGCTTAGCTCCTGATTGCTGATGAGACTTTGCTAGCCTGGGCCATCCAGTGGACTCAGAAGTGCTTGCTGTGGGATGATGACACACATATTGTTAAATTAGGCACTTCATGTATGCACAGGTCAGTATCTGGTACTCCTAGAAATGGCTGTAGACCTCAGCCTGGATTAATGCAATAGGAATTCCATGGAATGCCACAAGATAAGAGTCACCCAGAATGTGTCTTTTCAACTCCACCTCTTAATAACCAGGTATGCCGCCAGATGCTGTTTCTGTTTGGTCTCTGGGGCTCTTCTGGACAATGGCTGATTTACAGACCATGGATTTAGAAGGGGAAAACCCCCAACCTGAAATATTGCACAACTGGACTTTAGTCACAACCTGCCCTCCCCCAATGTTACTTTAAGTTGTTCACAGTTTTATGGGCGTGGCCCAATATGCCTCTTGGAATAAGAAATATCTGTTGGGCTCATTAACACTTCTAAATCTGTCTCATTATCCTCCCACCCACATCCCGCATTTCTGTAGCACAGGGCAGCCAGAGATTTGGAAATTTTACAGAGGTACTTCCCTATTCTTCTATCCTGGCCCTATGTTATGGGAGAGATCAGCACCGAGAGGCACATCCATAAGACATCATAAATGCTGTCCTTAGTGCATTGGTGTATCAAAGTCAGCATTCTCTACTCTGACTGGTGGCAGCTCTCCAGGTCTCTGGCAGAAGTCATTCCCATCACCTAAATAGTTCTTTCCGCTGGAGATGGCAGGAATTGAACTTGAAACCTTCTGCATGAAAAGCAGATGTTCTACCACTGAGGCAGATGGGCGGATTTGGGGGGTCTAGTGGTGTAGTGGTTAAGAGCAGTGGTTAAGAACTCTGGTCGATTCCCCACTGGAAATTAAATATAGTTTAAACCAAGTTTAAAAATAAACTGCACTTTTTTATTGGGGTTTCAACCTTCCCATTGCAGATTTATTCTGCGAAGACATGTAGGGCTACATCGGGTGCCGGAAATGCAGCACTCCCCACAAATTGATCTCCGTTTTTTGTCTCTCCTGATTGGCTGGCGTGCTGTGTTTGGGCAGGTCCCACGTCTTGACATTAGAATGGCAACACGTTTGCAAGGCTAAACGTTCAAGCGTTTAGGTAAATAAGCGAGCGAATGGCTAATTGTTTAAATGGCTGCTCAATCTGCTATGGAAACCGGCTCACGTGTTCTCGTCTCCTCGTGCTTGTGCTCTCTGACCCCAAAGGTGAAAATGAAACCAGGAAATCTTGCGCGCGCATCACTAAGCGCCCGGCGACCACTGATTGGTCGTCAGCATTTGCGTCACGCTCCACGGCGGGAAATTAAGTGAAGATTAGTCCCCTGTTCCTCCCCTCAGGACTGGGAAGAATCGTGGTAAAAGAAAAAGTTGTACTTCCAAGCAGGTACAGTGAAAACGTGGAATATGGGGGGGAACAAGCGCCAGAAATGGGAAACACCCTTTGTCGCTCGAGGAGTGGGGAGGCATGCCTGAAACTTTGTTTTTTTGTGTAAGTACCACGCGATTAATTGTCAGTGGGGAATCGACCTCTAATCTGGAGAACCGGGTTTGATTCCCTGCTCTGTCACTTGAGCTGTGGAGGCTTATCTAGTCAACCAGATTAGCTTGTGCACTCCAACACATGCCGGCTGGGTGACCTTGGGCTAGTCACCGGTTCTTTGGAGCTCTCTCAGCCCCACCCACCTCACAGGTGTTTGTTGTGAGCTGCGGGGGAAGGGAAAGGAGATTGTAAGCCTCCTAGAGTCTTCTTACAGGAGAGAAAGGGGGATATAAATCCAAACTCCTCCTCCTCCTCCTCCTCCTCCTTCATACAGCACTACTCATAGTCAGCTCTGCACTTACCCTTCCTTCTCTCCTAATGCCTGAACTTTGGAGAGTGCTAGCACACCATGTGATAAACTAAGGGTATGGTGGGAATTTTCTGAGAAGACACTGGAGCTCCCAGTACGGTTACCAACTCTGCCCTGGCAAATACCTGGAGATTTGGAGGCAGTCCTTGTGGAGGGGAGGATTTGGGATGGAATTTCACCAATGGAATTTGCCCAATGAAGCTGCCCCATCTCCAGGGGAACTGATGTGGTGATCAGTGTAATTCAAGGGCAACTCCAGTCCCCCCCTTTGAAGCTTGACAGTCCTGGTGCACAGTTAGGTGGGCAGTTAGACTCTGCTCCAAGTCACTGACACATACGTTTTGTTTTGGTTTTCCTCCCAAAGAATTTAGTTAGGAATCTCTGGTACCAATAACTGACATTTGAATAAGAGGCTGGGGGTAAGGGGAGGTTGTGGATCAGGCAACAGACAATTAGTGCTCGACCAGCTAAGGAGAGGAAAAGAGTTGTAGATGCCTTTGTGTTTTTTTCTTGGATTGTTTCGTGTACTCTGAGGAAAGGTCGAAGGGAATCTGGCAGCTGCTTCATTTCTTAGACAGGGGCAGCCACAAGGCAATTAAAAAGGCATCTGGCTTCCTGCATTTGCTGATATTGTCCATTGTATGTGGAGGAGATGATTAGCCAGGTCTTTGGCAAAAGGCAGGTAGTTTATTCAAGCAAAGTGGGAGGGATGAACAAACACTTGCTGGGAATACCGCTGTAAGTGAATCATTTTCAAAGTTTTGGGATGCGTCAGGGGACCTTCGCTGACCAGTCCTTAGCAAACTGTTGCTTCTAGCACACTTGAATTGCCCAAGAGAATCAGCCATAGGCCCCACAAAATCCAGACACAATGGGCTTAATTCATTCCCTCTGTCGTAGCTCCAGCCACTTCATAGGCCTATAGTGGGGAAAAATTTCACGCATTTTCTTTGAATGCCCCATTTGTTCAGGGTACAGCACTGCCTCGAAACTGCAATCTCTCTTAAGACAGCTGTGACTGTACATAGACTGAATAAAAGCAAATATGACAGATGTCGAAAGCCCCCTTAAAAATGACCGGAGCTTACTTGTTTCTTGTGAGGCCTTGTCAGCTTGCAATGGCTGCTGTAATTCCATTTCTTGTTTTTATTGTGTGGGGAAATTGCCACCCAGATTTGTTTTGCTAAGGTTAACTTGGTGTCACACTTTCTAGGTGAGGTAAATATCTTTTTTCTGCTTTATGTGCATTGAAATACCACTGTTGGTATAAATGATGTCTGAAAATTGTGATGCCTTGAAGCAATGGGTGGTTCTGTAAACAAATCCCTTTTTAGTTATTTCATTTTTTAAAATTTTTCTCCCTTTCCACTAAATATATTCAAGGCGACTTGCCAGCTTAAGTATAGAAATTGAGAACACTAACTAAAAATAAATGCAAAATCCAAGTAAATAAAACAATCAGAGGAACTGCAAGGAACACATCATCCCTCAAATACTGGGAAAATAAATCCATTTTAACTTGTTACTTAAAAGACGAAGAGCTTGTTGCCACCCTATTGTCTCTGGAAAGGGTGTTCCAGAAGCAGGGTCACCACTCTAGAAAATCCTGTTTCTAGTTACTACTTGAGTAGAGAAGGGGGGAGGGGAATTGGAGCAAACCTTGGAGATTGACTGAACCATATAGCGGTAGCCAGTTCTGTACTTATTTTGACTTCAGCATATATTGTAACACACTGTATATGGTACTGCCTTTGAAGACAACCCCAGAACTACAGCTGGTCCAGAATGCGGAATCCCAGCTACTGTCAGGGGCTAGGCACTGGGAACATACGTTCCTGTTTCAAAACTGCTACAGTTTTCTGCTACAGACTTTCGATCTGTTTGCAAATACAGTTCAAGGTGCTGATTATGACTTTTAAAGCCCTCCATAAACTGGGACCCACATTTTTGAAGGGCTGTCTCCTTCCACATGTCCCTGTGTACCAGCTATCGACCAGGCCCTGGGCCTTTTCCGTCATGGCTCCAGCTCTGTGGAGGTGCTGTGAGGCCTTTTCCCCCAGGGCTTTTGAGCCTGTTCGAATGGCTGGCATCTTTTAAGGGAGTGGAGAAGGACGGAGACATTCTGGAGTTGCTGTTTATTTTTGGTTTTAACTGCAAATGTTTGTAACTATTATGGTAAGCCACATTGAACCCACATTGAAAAAAAGGTGACAATATAAATGTCTTAATACAAATATTAGTAATATTAATGTCCCTTCATTTTAGTAGAGATTAAAATATGTCAAGCCCTTCCCTCTGTGTGGAGAAGACTGCAGTGAGTAAGGCATATTCCTTTTCAGTGGGCTGGTTCACACATGCGCTGCCCACTTCAAGAGAACAGTTTTGAACTGTCCTCAGAAAGTGGCTTCCATGAAGCAGCAGCTCTGCCACTTAACTGTCACTTAACTGTGGAAAATGCTGGTTTCTCTACTGATCATAGTTCTACCCACCCTTGGCCCAAGAAGTTCAGTGAAGCCTACATGGAACTGCCCTATTTATTCCTCAGACATCCTATATGAGGGAGGTTAAGAATCCTGCTGGAACAGACCAAAGAACCATTAAGGCCAACATTCGGTTTCTCACAATGGCTGGTCAGATACCTACAGGAAGTTCCTAAGACCTTGGTCCTCCCCCAAGATGGCGCCGACGAGGGCTGCCTCGGTGGAATGCTCTCAAATGGCTTCTACACTTTCTACTATTTCCTGCAATTTACAACGAATTTCATACTCCAGAGACCATCTGCTAAGAATTAGGGAACGTTTCCTTAAGGAGTGGCTCTCTGCAACTTTACCCCTATCTGTCTTTACAACCACGGAGGAAATTTCAGCACAGGAGGCAGCCATTTCCTGGCAACAACAGATCTTTACAACCATGGAGGAAATTTCAGCACAGGAGGCAGCCATTTCCCGGCAACAACAGAGCAGCCAAAAAAAAAAGAAACAAGCACAGTGACGGCAGGAGGCGAAGAGGAGGTAAAAGGGCGGGAATTTTAAATAAGAGCTAAGGAATAAGGGGGGAATTAAAAAACCCGGCTCCCTTCAATCTTTCTTACCAATTTATGCTCACTTGCCAACAAGATAGATGAAATCACTTCTTTTAAACAGATGCAATTCTGATTTTTACAAGCATATCCTGCCCCTGTATGCTTTACTGGGGAAACCTGGCTAAATGAGGAGCATTGATGATAATAAGCAATGTGCATGCCCGGGGGGGTTTCAGATATTTTACGATTCTCTCAGACAGGGATTGCAGAATTATCAAGGGGGAAGAGAAAAGGAGGAGGATTAATGTATATACATCAACAAAGAAGCTGTAGTGTCAGAGACATAACAATAATTCAAATTCTGTGAATTAGAAAATTTGGAGTCACTTACTTATTAATTACCAAACCCTTTTATTCCCCTCGAGAGATAAATTCAGTTCTGTTTTTTTTTTTTGGTTTTGCCAGCTATTCATCCACAAGCAGCATCTGTAAAAGGCATTAAGAACTCTAACCGATCCAGATTATGGAGGCTGAAGCCAAATACCCTGATTCACTGGTTATTATTTGCAGGGAGATTTAAACAAAGCAAACTTAAGGGAGAGACCTACCAAAGATACTTTCCAGGCATCCAACTGTGTCCCACCAGAGGCAAGGAATATCTTAGACCACTGCTTTATACAACACTGAAAGATGCTTATGGGATGCTTTACCACAGAGCAGCTGTAGGCCATTCCTGATCATTGCATGATTCACCTTGTACCTGCTTACAAACAAAGATTTAAAAGCCACAAAACCAATAACTTCAAATCCCAAGTGAGAACTTGGACTGAAGAGGCAAAGTTAAGAGCTGCAGAGCTTACCTTGACTGTACAGACTGGAATATTTTTAAAGACACCTCTGCAGATTTGGATGAACTCACAGATACTGTAACATCCTTATATGTCCAGCTTCTGTGAAGATCTTTGTTATACCAACCAGGAACTTGCGTTATATATAAGTAACAACTTAAACCTTGGTTCACGAAGCTAAACTTAAGCAGTTCACGATGGATTCCAAAGAGGCCTTACAAGAAAGGGGTGATAGAGATGCTGTACAATCAGGCCCAAGAAATGTATTATACAAAGGAGATCAGAGCAGCAACAAAAGAAACTACTCTGAAAAAGCTAAAAAATCAGTTTTCACCAAAGCGGAACCCAGCAAACATGTGGAAAACTCTCAAAAAATATCACACGGTTACAGTGAAAACCACCTTCCCAAGCTGAAGAGAAATCAGCTAATTGGCGAGGCTTGACCTGAGCGTGTTCTACTGTAGGTTTTGAAAACAATCTACAGTCACCTTTCTCCACAACCTCTATCTCCAGATGCACCAACAATAGCCAAACTTCCCTATAGCTGAACCCATTTCATTTGGGTTTTACAACCCCTAGTAGATCTCAGAAAAGGAAGTGCAAGATCTATTTACACCAGACAGAAGCCTGGAAAAGCACCAGGCCCAGACAGAGATAACACCTTCTTGCCTAAAAAGTCTGTGCTGTCCCAATTGGCCCCCACATCTTCACCCAAATCTTTAACAGCAATCCTACTAGAGATGTGCTATGTTCCTTCCTGCTTCAAGCGGCTCCACTATCGTCCCAGTGCCGAAGAAGCCTTCCATCCAAGGGAACTTAACAACTTCTGAACCAGTTGCTCCTAACATCTGTAGTTATGAAAACTTTTGAAAGCCAGCTAGTGATGTACCATTTGAGAAACCATCACGGATCCACTGTTGGACCCTTGCAATTTGCATACCCGAGCAAAATAGATGCGACCAGATGATGCTGCTGTTAATATGGCTTTGCACTATATCCTACAGCATCTTGAATCGCCAAAGACCTATGCAAGGGTCCTCTTTGTTGACTTTAGTTCAGCATTCAATACTATCAGACCGGACATTCTTCTAAGCAAACTAAATCAGCTAGCAGTACCTGAGCATATTTGTAAGTGGATCACAAGCTTCCTAACAGATAGGAAACAGCAGGTGAAGCTAGGAAAAATTACATCAGACACCTGTAAAATGAGCACAGGGGCCCCCAAGGCTGTGTACTTTCACCACTTCTCTTCTCTCTGTATACCAATGACTGCATCTCAAATGATCCATCTGTTAAAATACTGAAATTTGCAGATGATACAACAGTGATTGGTCTCATTCAAGACAACGATGAAACCGCATACAGGCGGAGGTTGAACAACTAGCCTCATTAGTGGTGCCACTGGAACAATCTAGAACTGAACACACTTAAAACCGTAGAAATGGTGGTAGATTTCAGGAGAAACCCTCCCATCCTACCTCCTCTCACAATACTAGACAACACAGTATCAACAGTAGAGACCTTTAAATTTCTAGGCTCCATCATATCTCATGACCTAAAATGGACACCTAATATCAAAATGTCATTAAAAAAGCACAACAAAGAATGTTCTTTCTAAGCCAACTCAGGAAGCTCAAACTGCCCAAGGAGCTGCTGATACAGTTCTACAGAGAGGAATCATTGAGTCAGACATCTGCACCTCTATAACTGTGTAGTTTAGTTCTCCAACCCAACAAGATCATTACAGACTTCAGAGAATAATCAGAACTGCAGAAAAAACAATTGCTGCTAACCTGCCTTCCATTGAGGACCTGTATACTGCACGGGTCAAAAGGGCTGTGAAAATATTTACTGTCCCCTCGCACCCTGGACATAAACTGTTTCAACTCTTACCCTCTAAACGTCGCTACAGAGCACTGCACACCAAGACAACTAGACATAAGAACAGTTTTTTCCCGAATGCCATCACTCTGTTAAACAAATAATTCCCTCGATAATGTCAAACTATTTATTATATATTTATTATATAATTACTGCACTACTTTTTTCATCATTCCTATTACCCATCTCCTCCCAATTATGACTGTATGACTATAGCCTGTGCTGACATTTCATTTTATTTTATGATTTTACATTTTATGTTTTTATTACTATTGATTGTTTCCTGATTGCTTACTAGACCTATATGACAATCATTAAGTGCTGTACCTTATGATTCTTGACAAATGTATTTCTTTTATGTACACTGAGAGCATATGCACCGGAGACAAATTCCTTGTGTGTCCAATCACACTTGGCCAATAAAGATTCTATTCTATTCTATTCTATTCTAAGCAGAGCGGAAGCCCCTTCCTTTGTTGCTGTCCAGAAACTAATATTTAGAGGTGCCTCTGAACAAGGAAATTCCATTCAGTGGTCACGACCAATAGCCATTGAACAAATCTATGTGTACTATGTGCCATCAAGTCACTTCCAACTTATGGCAACCTTAATGACCTACAAAATGTCCTATCATTAGCTGTATTAATTGACCTCCAAAATGTTCTATCATTGTTTGCTCAGGTCTTCCAAATGGAAGGCTGTGGCTTCTACCTCATGTTGGAGCTTCCTCTTATCCTGCTGCCTTCAACTTTCCCCAGCATTATTGTCTTTCCCAGTGATTCTTGCCTTCTCATATGTTGTCATCTAAGGTAGTGACCATTGCTGTTAATTGTGGAAGTGAAGGTTATGCTGGGGGGGGGGGGGTTGAGTCATCTACATAGGACCTGTGTAGGACCATAGCCACGAGGAGATTTAGATCTCCAGTCTTTCCAGATCCATGGTTAAGATTGCTATAATGTTTTATGTTAAAAGTAAAGAAAGATTCATAGAATACTGTCATCTCTCATACATACTCTACTTTGTTTCTGTTCAGAACACAACACACAGCAGTGGAGTCTTGAAATACAGTCGGATTTTGATTTAGCCAGCTCCAAACCAGTTGACGGTCTCATGACTGTGAGCATTCCTGAGCTGCAGACGCTGCAGGCCCAAACCATACAGCTTTGTCCTGGAGAAAGCAGCATTGCGCTGCTGATAAACATAAGTAAGGTAAGATCCCTGGTCAGTCCTGCTAAAGCAAAACATTTCCTGCAAAAATTACAGACAGTTTTACTACCGTGCAAGTCCATCTTGTAACTAGGGCCCCTTCCGCACACGCAAAATAATGCGTTTTCAAACCACTTTCACAACTGTTTGCAAGTGGATTTTGCCATTCCTCACAGCTTCAAAGAGCACTGAAAGCAGTTTGAAAGTGCATTATTCTGCATGTGCGGAATGAGCCTATGGATGCTTTTGCAAACAGCTTTAACCAATGTTAACTTCTGTTGTTTTCAGTGAAAGAGCAGAAAGAATCAGCATTTTTCCAATTTGTAATAGATTCCCTGTTTGGTTGCCTGGGCGTGATGCTTCACGCCGTAGGTGAATAAGCATATTTCATGTCCTGTTAGTACTTTTCCTTTTTTCTGTGCTGTTTGTATCATGTGCTCAGTGATACCTTCTTGGAGAATAGAAGATGTGAAAGTTCCTGCTTTAAATGTCGTGCATCCCCTTGATACACGATGTACATTCATTTTGCTGTGTTTTCTGTGTTGTATCACCAAGATGAAGCCTAAAAGTTTCATTTCCTTATTCCAAAAAACCCCTCTTAACCAGCCAGGAGAGTAAATTTATTGGGCCACTGTTACTTTAAAAAGCTTGATATATAGTTATGTTAATTCAACTTTAAATTATTGTGCGAGACCTGGAATTCAGACAGCCTGTTCTAAAGGTCTGGCATCACACTCCCCGAGGAAGACCTGAATACAAATACCTTATCAAGCTCTGAGGACTCAGCCAACAATTTTTGGAAGTGTGGAAACACCCACATTTAATGAGAAATGTGTTTTTTCAATATCACCCCACATCCTTTGAACTCATCCTGGTATATAATACAAAGGTATGTGCTAATAATGTTACTTCCTCACTCTTTGTTTTGTTTTGTTTCTGTTAACGGACAAACTTTGTCCCATTTCTGATGTTGTTCTAACGGCGCGACAGAAGTTGCGTCTGTAGAAATATACACCTCCTTGAGGCTAATCGTTCTGTGTAAACTTGTAAAGTCAACGTTTTGCTGTCAACATGAGCAAGCTTGTATAAATAGTCTGCCAGGTGTTGAAGGTGTGCTGAGAACTGGTGAGAGCTGAACATCGGCCCCTTCCGCACATGCAGAATAATGCACTTTCAATCCACTTTCAGTGCATTTGCAGCTGGATTTTACTGTGCAAAATAGCAAAATCCACTTGCAAACAATTGTGAAAGTGGATTGAAAGTGCATTATTCTGCATGTGCGGAAGGGGCCACAGAGATGGGAAACATTAGGAAGGGTGTGAACACTGATGGGGGAATTTCTTTCTCTCCTGGACCCATGTCTGGCTCACCTCTGCTTTGCTATAGTGAGTCTTTTTCAAGGACTATGTCCTCTCTGACTTCAGAGGACCCCTCATTGACATGGTGCCTTTCTGAATGTGCCCCTGGGAATGAGAAATTTTGAAATATATCAGGCAGGACCCAAACCTTTGTGGAGTTTTGATTCATTTATAGGACACTACTAGCATAAGGAGGGAATGTCCAAAATGTGCCATACATCCACAGGGGGATTCTTCCAGTATATAAGCAATGCATTCTCTGATTCTTTGATGGGAATTGATTAGCCTACTTATACTGTGTATGTATTAGGATATTAACAAGCTGGAACGGGCCCAGAGGAGGACAACCAAAAAGGTAAAAGGTATGCAATCCATGCCCTACGAGGAGAGACTTAAAAAGCTGGGTATGTTTAGTTTGGTGAAGAGAAGGTTAAGAGGTGATATGATAGCCATGTTTAGATATTTGAAGGGATGTCATGTTGGTGAGGGAGTAATGGGTTCAGAGACTAGGAGTAATGGGTTCAAGGTGAAGGAAAAGAGATTCCACCTAAACATCAGGAAAAACTTCTTGAAAGCAAGGGCTCTTCAACAGTGGAATGCACTAACCTTCTCCGCCTTTGGAGGTTTTTAAACAGAAGCTGGATGTCCATCTGTCAGGAGTACTTTGATTATGTGTTCCTGCATTGCAGGGGGTTGGACTTGATGGCCCTTGGGGTGTCTTCTGACTCTATGATTCTACTGAATGAATTGGAGGCACTCTATATATGCCAAAACACTTATGGTAGAGTTAACAAGGCAGCTGAATCTCAAGTAGCTGGCGGCACTCAAACTGCCCCATGGATGGCTGAGATGAGACCTTTACTCTCATATTTGGAGTTTTTTCTTTAATTTTCCTTTAATTTTTAATTGCACACTTTTTAGCTTTCAAGGTTGCCGCGCTTGGTTTGCTCTGGTTTTCTGGCCCCGTCCACGCATGTGATGGCATTATATTTCTCCCCTCCCAACCACAACTGTAACACAGTCAGTGCTTTCAGTCCAAAATGTTAAGCCTGATGGTCATTTCACAGGACGGGAATAACTGGCTTGTAACGGGAACATTTTGTGGTAGAAAGACAAGAAACATTACTGAAGGGTGCAGGATTAAGAGCAGGCAACTTCTTACTTGCTGTGTGAGTTTGATAATCAGGCACTGGCAGAGGCAATTATTAGGTGGGACAAGGCAGAGTATATAACTGGAGCATACACCTCAAGAAGCGCCAGTCTGCGCCCCACAGCCTCTGGGAGTGACTGCATGAGGAGTTCAGGGGGCAGGCATTTAGTGGAACACTTCAAACCTGAACCCAGAATTGAAGTGTGCTTGGTTTGACTGGCTCCAGCTTTGTACCACTGGCTCCGCCCCCAAGCTCCATGGAACTTGCAGGGTGGAGTCAGAAGTAAAAAGCTGGAACTGGTCAGACCCAGTGCTCAGTTTGATGCTGGGTCCAGCCTGGCTAGGTCTCGAAGCCTGCAATTTAAAGCTTGATCCAGCGTCAACCAGGCGTTCCCTGCCCCCGAACTCCACATGGACCCCTTTCCGCCCATGCAAAATAACGCACTTCCAATCCACTTTCACAATTGTTTGCAAGTGGATTTTGCGCACAGTAAAATCCAGTTGCAAAAGTGGATTGAAGGTTCATTATTCTGCATGTGTGGAAGGGGCCATGGAGTTTGTGGGTTGGGCGAGGCATAGTGCTTGCTCTGGGCAGTGGGAACTGAAAGAATGAGTAGTAATTGTATGTTTGTGGTTAGTACCATTCAGTGAATAAGAGCTTTGAAGGGGATCATATGGCATAGATGAAGCCATCAAGACTGGCACCCCGATCTCCCTTCAGAAGAGCAGCCTCAGAACAGACTCATCTGCAGGCTCAAATGGGCGGGCGATTCCCATAAAATCCCTTTCTGCCCAGTTTCTCCCTCCGCGGGCTGCTGTCCCTGATTGTTTCCTTGGTTCTATATTCTTATTTCAGTATAAGAAATAAACGCCTTGTTGATTTCGTGAATAGCGAAATCTGGGCTCACGATTTCTGTGGTGTGAGCATTCAGCAACAAGGAGCCGGCTCCTGTTGGAGCCTAACTCATCTCTAGGTAGCATTCAAGACTGAGAAGGCTTGAGCTGAAGGCAGCCTTTTCAAAATGTGTAAATCCACCCCCCCCCCCAGATTTGAGCATACTCCATGTTTTTTTAGCTGAGAAGGGGCATGCAGAGATATGACATCATTAGCAGCCAATGAGCGAGCTTGGTCTGTGCCTGTGCTCTTCAAGCCGGTCTGTGTTTTACACAGCACGGTGGAAGGTACACATTAATGCCGTTTTGTTCTCCGTACCTCTGATTCTTGGCCATTTGCACGCTGCTGCTTGAAGCAGTTCCAGATAATTGGGCTTCAGTGGCTAAGCTTTATAATTGTGCCTTGGCAACAGGCATATCAAATCACGTTGCCAGGCTCCTTCCTTGCTGCCTGAGCATTTCATAAGCATTTTAGCACGTTTGTTATATTCAGCACTGGCCCTATCACGTTCTGTGATCTGTGCCTTCTTGTTATTGTTTGCCTCTTTACTGCGCCTAGTAAAACTGTACATCAGCATTTATTTAATTGCGGCTGCTGCTGTCTGTAGTAAGCTGATTTGTTATTTGTACGGAGTAGCTAAAAGATGCTTGAATCATGAAAGCAGGAGATCTGTTTTCACTTCTCGCGTTGATAAAACGAGGGGATTTTGACACTCCTGTAAAGACTCGGAGACAGTCTGGACTGTGGGTGTAGAGGGAGCATATGCTAGAGGGAACATCTCCCGTGCAAGACAGTTGACACTGTTGGCTGGATTGCAAGAACACATTGTTTAAGCCCAGCACAATCGGTATTTAAGAACGCTGCAAATGTTGCATTGTTAAAATGCTATAGAATGATCGTGATTGTAATATTATGGAAGGAAGGGGAGGACAAACCAAATTGGATCTCCTTCGTGTAAGAAAACCTGCTCGGTAGACATGCCCTTAGATCCTTGAGCTGCAATTCTGTGCACGTGTGCCTGGAAATAATCCTCACACATTAAATAAATGGGGATTTATTTCTGAACCAATATGGCACACCTCTCCAATAGATGGGGTTGCCAACTCCCAGTCAGAGATTCCTGGACATTTGAGGGGCGGATCCTGGGGAGGGCAAGGTTTGGGGTAGGGAGAGATTTCAGCAGAGTATAATGCTGTAGAGACCACCCTCTAAAGCAGCCATTTCTCCAGGGCAATTTTTTCTGCTATCTGGAGCTCTGTTGTAATTCCAGGAGATCTCCGGGACGGCCGGCTACCATACCAGTAGAGGAGAAGGGAAGAACCGTAGCATATCGCTTTGAACTCCTTGGAGGAAAGGCAGGATAAAACCATGTTAGATAAAATAGGATACTGTCAAATCCCCCGATCTGACAATAAAATGCTTGTGAGGTTCAAAGGATTTTATTGAAGGCAAGTAAGGGACAGAGAAAGACAGTTCTGGTGAAAGTGCTCCAGAACAGTTGGTAATATGGATAGAACAATCCCTACTCCCGCATGGGAACGACAGAGTTAATAGTGTCCAGCCTGGAGGCTCTTCCCAGCCACAAATCTCAAGGACAGAACTTGGACATAATTAGGCACCTGCATAAGCGAGAGCGCTCCCAGAGCATTCCCCCCTCCCAAACATGACACCTTGACAGATACATAGGATCTTATAATTTAGCTTTCCTCTCTCTATCATAGGGGTGGCCAACCTATGGTGCTCCAGATGTTCATGAACTACAATTCCCATCAGCCCCTGCCAGCATAGGTTGGCCACCCCTTCTCTATCATATCAAGGTGCAGTGGCAGGGGAGTGGGATCCTTAGTCCTTTTAAACAGTGGCTTTTTCTGAAGAACCCACTTGTTTCTGAAGAACCCACCTGTTTCAATCATGTCTTCATGTCTCCTTAGTACTCTGCATAAATACCAGGACTATTTCTTCTATTCTAGTTGTGAACCTGATTATCATCCTGTTTTACATAATTCCATCAGTGAGCAGTGACATATTCCACGTCACATAATTCTGACACCATCAATGAAATATGTTTTAATTTTCTGTGCGGATGGAATGTTTTCATGACTCTGGTAGTTGTTATTGTTTTAATGTATTTATTGATGTGAACCACCCTGAGCCCCTTGGGGGAGGGTGGTATATACATTGAACAAATAAAAAAATAAAACATCAAAAAGATAGGTCCCTGCCCTGAGGAGCTTACAATTTTAAAATCTTGTTTCTCTGTCCTTTTCCACCCAAAGTGAAAGGAGCTAATGGTTTCAGTCAGCTAATCAATAGGAGTTGAAAGCTAGAAGGACTTGTTGAGAACATAATGAAGCTGTCTTGCTAAAAGATGCATACAAACAGGAGGCAGTGCCTTCCTCCTGTGGGGTGTCTCCTGCTATTTCAGGGTGATTGACAGACAAACTTGTCAACAACTGAGTCACTCCTTCCATGTTTCTCCCCTGCTCCTTTCCCTTCTTTAGAGTGTTAGGCACTAATGGAGATCACACAGAGCTCTGCAGAGTAAGTAAACTCAGCCTTGAAATGCTCTATGGGACTTACCTCTGAGAAAACACATTTAAGATTGATCTGTGCAAGTCTTTCTGTTTTATTTTATTTGCAATGCAGGGGTTTTTTTAAACGTGAAAAATTTATGACGTCACATGTGCTAGCCTGTCAGTGCTGGACACATCAGGTTTTTCTTGCAAGCACACAGAACCAGCTTTTCTTGCTCGTGACCCCTAGAGAAAAGCCATGCATTGGCACCAGAATATATCATTTACATGCAGACTCAGATGCTGAAAAATCTTCTTAGCTCATATAAATGCATCACCAGGTGGACTGGCACCAGGTGATAATTTGCAAAGGCAAACAAAGATAGCAAATAACTATTTCTCAAGAAATTGTTCAATGACCTATTGTATACAATAGGGAACAATGGCAAGTAAGTCATGGGCCACACATTCATTTCATTACTTCATTAGATATATTTTAATTAGGTATTTAATTCTAATTAAATTAGATTTTTAAATTATAAGCTGTAACTTATATTTAAGCATCAGTTATTTTTCCTTATGAAAATGATTTTGAAGAAATTTTATAATAACCTAGAAACATTTTCTTCAGTTTGTTCAATTGGTACTACCACTAACGCCGCCGCCGCCACCACCACCACCACCACTACTACTAGTAGTAGTAATAGTAGTAATAGCAGCAGCAGCAGCAGCAGCAATTTAAATTATTGATTACTTCCTAATAACCCATAGGTCTGAGAACTGCTTAAGATGGCTCTTTGTTTGACAATTTTAATCTTGACTTTTGTCTTTAAATGAGATTATCTTTTCCACCCCCACCCCCCCTTCTTTCTTATATAAGAGCATGGCACTCGAGACCTGGTGGCCAAGAGGACACGGAAACCAGACCGGATACAACATGACAACAGTATTCATTATAGAGGGAGCATACAAGATTGAGCAGGTTTCTAAGGTATGCCAGATCTCCTGCTGAAAATAACCTCAGCAGGCCAATCACTTTTCACTTCCTCAGGAAGCCTGTTCAGACTTCAAATGCTACACTTGTTCGGTGGCTTCAGTTCCATGGGCCAACTGGGTGCAAGGTTGCAGCCAGAGGCTAGGGTGGCCCATTGATTCCCTGGTGCTGAGAACCCCCTCTAATTGAGTTACACACTTCAGTGCTGATAATGAAGAGCCAGCTTGGCATAGTGGGTTAGAGTATTGGATCCAGTTTTGAATTCGCAGTCTGCTGTAGAAACTCACTGGGTTACCTTGAGACAGTCTCTCTCTCTTACTTCACAGGATTCATCTTGTGAGGATAAATGCAGGAGAGGAGACCAATGCTCAGCTGCTTTGGGTCTCCACAGAGGAGGCTGGATAAATACATAAATAAATAAGTAATCCCAGAGAGGTGGCCATGCTGTTCTGCTGCAGCGAAAGTAAACAGGTGTCTCGGGGCACCTTCAAGGCTAACTAAATTTAATTCCATGCAAACTTTTGCAAACTAGAAGGAAGTGGGTTCTAGTCTGTAAAAACTGATGCTGGAATTAAATATATTAAGCCTTGAAGTGGATTGTTCCAGTGGAGATACGTTCTGTCTACATAGCAGTATGTAAAGGAAGAGCTGGGCTTTCCCCCAGCGTTTGTCTGTGTCTCCCTAGAGCAACTATCTCACACCCTACAGGATTCCAGACAAAATATTATGACCCCATTTAGGTGTTCTTGCTGTGTGCTTGGCAGCTCCTCATTTCCTAGTCGCCGCTGATACAGAGGCTGTTCACGTGAGGAGGCCAGTTTACAAACATGACAAGCCCCACACGGAGCCACTTGTCACATGGAAAGTAGTTTTCCAAAGAACTGCAGCGTTTTTCTTGGCTCTGAGAACTTAGAAGATGAGCAGAGTTCCTCTGCCAGCAGTCAGCTTTCACCTCTACCTGGCACCTGCCCAACCAGTCAGACTGGGAGACAAATTATAGCTGCTTTGAAATTCAAAAGAGGGAAAGGTGTTTCATTAAAAGCTTGCAGCTCTGTTTTCTGAGTTCTCCAACACTGCCTTGTCCCCAACAACTGCAAGGTGTAGAAACCTCAGCACTTGATATCTCTTAACTTGGACGTGAAAGTTCAAAGTAACCGTGTGGTCCCCGGCAGGGGAGAGGCCTCCTGGTCATATGGCTGGGCCTGGCCTTGGGTACCTGCAAGCAGCACCCTAGCACGGGTGGGGGGGGGCGGGCACCGGGCGCTGGCTGGGTTGCTACACCATGGAGAGGCTGGGCACGAGGACCCAGACAGAGTCCAGTGGCTCCCCCCAACCCAAAGGCTTGTTCCCGGGGAGATGGGATCCCCATGTCCCTATGAGCGATACACCCTCAATAGGCAGATATTCAAAGAAAGATTGTCATAGTGTAAAGACAAGCACCCCAAATTGTGACTGAAAATGCACAGCTGAGGTGTTAATTTCCAGCCATAATTGAGTACATTATATGCTGCCTGTAGTCCACTGCTTCTACAAACTTGCTTCTGTATGTATTTTAAATATTTATACTACACTGTATGTATTTATATTGCACTGAGCCAAAGTGACTTACAACATAGTTCTCTTCTTCTGTTCATCCTCACAACAACCTCGTGACGTTTGATAGCCTGAGACAGAACGACTGGCCCAGTGTCACCCAGTGAATTTCCAAGGCAGAATATGGATCTGGGCTATCCCAGATTCTAGTCTGACACACTAAAACTATACCAAGCTGTGAGATTCAAAAAGCACTTTTCTTCCCTGAAGGACATTTTTTGATTCAATGCCCAGAGGGCCTGGTTCTCATGAAAAAAGGAGAGAAATATATAGCACCTTCAAAGGGCTGTAGGAAACCTGGGGAGTTGATAGGTTGAGCTAAGCTGGGCCTTCATAACTTGTGACCTGCCAGAGCCGAATGCAGCCCTACCAGTTCAATAGTATTGATTTCTAGATGCTTTGCAACAGGTCTGTTTTGACTATTTGAGTTAGATGACAGCAGCAGAAGAATTATTAAACATTCAGCTTGGTGAGTCACAGACGGTGCAGACCAGAGACAAACCCTGACTGCTGTGTATCTTCCTGGTTTCTAGTTGTAAAGGAAAGCTGGGGGTGGTATGAGAGTAATTCTTAGTCCAATTTCCTGATTGAGGCTTTGCCAGTTTGGGCTGTGGGTGTAACCATTGAGAAATTGTCACATGACAGTTTGTTTTCACAGCAGCCTGGAGGAGCAAGTTAAAAATGACATACTGCAAGTGGGCTCGAGTGACAGGAGTCAGTGCAGAAAGAGTTGAATTCAGCCCACTTGGTCTGAATATGTGAAGTCCGTCTTCATTGGAGATTTGCTTTTCACGGTTCACACAGGGCTAATAATTTGCACTTGTATGGAGTTTTGGGTGTGCAAAGCACTTCACCTACATTAGAACCATCATCCTTACAACAACCCTGTAGATTTGGCCAGTCTTGTCATCCCCATTTTCAGGGAAGGAATTGAGAAAAGAGAGAATAGCTTGTCTCAATCGGCAAGTTTGTTGTGGTGATGAGACCTGGTCTGCTGATTTCTTGAGTCATACCTTGATTTCTAAACCACTGTGCTTCACTACCTCAGTTCAAGTTCAGGTTCCCCCCAAAAAGAGGCCTAATTTTGCGGTATGCTCGAGGAGTGATTGTGCTGTATCTTTGTCCAGAACAGCCACACCTGCAGCATTTATGAACAGAGTGGTGGTTGACAGGAACCTGTCCTCAGGCAATTTCCCACTAGCGATTAATCCTGGGATAGTCACCCGAAATATCCAGGTTTCCTCGCGATCTCCCCACTGCCGAACTGCCGAACACAGATTAGTCCAGTTTTTGGAACTCCTCCCCCCCTTATCACGGGGTTTTCCTGGACCTGGTTGTATATGCACCTTTTTGAAAAAAACACTCTAATGGGAGCTAATAGGAGATGGGGGCTACACATTTGAGGGCCCATAACTTTGGCCCCCATGAACCAAACTTTACCAAACCTGGGTGCTATCACCAGGAGGGTCTCCTAAAGATACTCTGAAATTTTGGTGCTGCTAGCTTAATAATTGCACCCCTGATAGCAGGTACCCCCCCACCCCCCCAAGGGGCAGGCCTAGACGTCTTCACTAGAAACATGCTGCAGTGAGGATGTTGGAACCTGGATGAAAAGGTGCTGATTCTTTTGAAACTTGGTTGTATCTAGATTAAATTTTCAGTGGGAATTCGGCCTTTATAAAGTGGTCTCGTTCTGTAGTTCCCATTGAGTGCAACCATGTTTACCTCTGCTTTCCCCAATATTTCCTTGCTGTTTGGTTTCTTCCTCCAGTTCCTGGAGAAACTACCTTAGAAGGAACTTCAATCCCTAATGCAAAGTCTGTCTTGAATGTGCTTCCTTTAGGATCAGCTTTTACTTGAAAGTTCTCAGAGGAAGAGTGTTAATATTTTCCTGCTTAGTTTGAAAAGACCGGTGTCCCCTTTTAAACTCAGCCTTGAATTTCTTCAGCCTCATTCTCTGAGTTTAGTCTGATTACAACCAGCCTTAGGGTGGCAGTTTCATTAAATTTTTTCTTGCAGTAATCGCTAGCAGTCTGCGTAGGCGTTTGCAGCACTTAATACATGTGTTGTCTCTTGGAGTGATGTACGTGGAACACAAACACTAGAATGTTCCAGCATTTCCAGTTTCTTCTCAAGCTAAAATCAATTTGATCCATACGCAAGAGTTACAATAACATGTGTTGAGATATGTTCCCTGTTGTCTTATTACATAGAAGAATTATGTGTTCTTGTCCTATTGGAGCGAATTAGCAAAGTAAATATTAAGGCAGAGATACGAGTGAGTTGTTTTGTAGAACTTTACTAGATAACAAAGCTAAGTTGCACTAAGTATAGGAACAGCAAACTACGCAAGTGCTCAGTCTGGGTATTTGTGCAGTCTATCTGGGCCTGTCTCTCTGCTTTTGCTGGAAGGAGAAAGTAGAGAGGTCTTTCCAGAAACACGTGTGATTCCAGTCATGTGACTTCAGCAGTTAACTCTTGCTTGACTGAATGAAGCAGGCACTTGTAAAACCCTATCAATTCTTCTGTGTATGTAACCTCAGCTTGTGGGTTCTGTGGGGCAGTACTTGGAAGGAGTTGCAAAGAACCAAATTTAAACAAAACAGTTTACTTCTCTTTACAAATAACATTAAACATCCACATTTAACGTTACAATTCAAGGTCCTGTTCAGGTTGCATTTTCAAGTCCTTCTAGTTACAGTCTACTGATGCTGCCAAGTCCAATTCTTCTTTGCAAGTTGGCTGGCTCCTGAAGACTCCAAGGGCTTGATGGACAGGTTGCAACATGATGAAGGTCTCCAGGAGAACTCTCACCCATTTACAACCGCAAAAAGAAACCCTGAAACAATAAACTCCAACATTTACAACATAGCAAAAATAAACTACCTTCCCAGTAGTTCCCAACAATATTGCAGTTTACCTTAACAAGGTGTCAAGGGCTTATACAACCAAGGTCCGAGTCTGGTAGCCTTGTCTTCTCCAAAGAGCTCTGCAGCCTTTCTGCTGCTCTGAGTCTCCACCCCCTTACTGGTTCAACCCATTCTGGGCATGGGGGTTACATGTTCACACAAAAGCAAAAAATCCATGAGATGTTGTGAATGCCCTGATTTGTTCCTGAAGTGTAAAGGTTGCTTGCTAGTATTATGCAGCTGCTGTAAATGTGTCTGTATTGTAACCTTTTCACAGGTTTATTTTCGAACGGTGGAACTTGTGGAAGACCCCATTCCTGGTTCACCTGGCTTAAGTTTTTATTTCAGAATCAATGGCTTTCCCATTTTTATGAAAGGATCCAACTGGATCCCAGCTGATTCTTTTCAAGACAGAGTGACATCTAAAATGTGAGTTTGGTTAAGTGGTCTTTAAACATGCACAGATGTACTTAGCCTTTGCTCTTTGATACTGATTCAGACATCTCCAGAACCAATCCAGTGTTATGGGTGGTGTTCTCTTGCAGGACAATTTGCATGGGGGCTGCATGCTCAAATAAGAATTTTAAAAAATCATCTTTACACATTGATAGGCTACACTTGCTTGACACATTAGCTTTCTGTGGACTTTTGACAGATTCCTCATGTGCTTTTTAGAGCAGGCTGTTGAAAGATTGGCATCAGATGCTTCTTGGTGATTTGTCGTTGGCACTTACGACTCACCAAAATTAAGTGGTAAACTTCTTTTCCCCCCAGACCATTCAGTCTTAGGTTTGGGCGTTTTATGTTTGAATAGCATCCCAGGCCTAAAAAGCTCCCTTTACACAGAACAGTAGCATGACAAACTATAGGATCCAGCCTAGATTTCTCCTTAGCATCCTTTTTTGTTTCCCTTTCGTAAAGAATGGACCATTTTATGATTGAACAAGTTTCTACCTACTGAGTGGGTGGACTTGAACTTGGGGTGTTTTTGTTTATTGTGGATGTATTTTGATAGCTGTAACTGCTTCTCCTTTGGATCTGGGTAGAAAAAGCAGCTGGAACAGTGGTCCCTGCAGTATTAACATATGGCTCTATTAACAAAATGCCAGTGAGGGTCAACTCCTGTCAGTTCCGTGTGGCTCATATGTACAAAACTGTGTTTGCAGCTAAGCTGGTGTTGTTGTTAGAGAGTTCGACTGGACCCAGAAGACCTGGGTTTGGTGTGGCGTAAGGCTCACTGGGTTGACCCAGGACCAGCCTCTGTCAGGCTAGCCCTGTTGCATGCATAAAACAGGGTGGAAGAGAGGGTATTCCCATCATTTTGAGATCCTTGGAAGAAGAATGGGATAAAAATACAACAGACCGAAACATAAGAAGGCAATGCATGTGCATCTGCTTGGGAGGATAAAAATGGAGAAGGGGAGACTGTTGTGACCTCACTGTATAGCAGACTTCCCTCTGTGATCCACCTCTGAAGTTGCCAGCCAGAGATGCAGGCGAAACGTTAGGAACAAGATCCACCAGACCACGGCCACACAGCCCGGAAAACCCACCACAACCTGTTGTGACCTACTTTCCGTGCCCATTAGGGGGAAAAGTGGGGCGCAAGTGAAGTAAAACACTTTTCTTCAAGAGTGTGATGATGTCATTTCCAATCACAGCCTTCCTTCCTGAATATTGGTTGTGCTTTCATTCCACAGGTTAAAGCTGCTGCTCTGGTCTGCAGGTGATGCCAACATGAACATGCTTCGGGTTTGGGGAGGAGGTGTATATGAGCCAGACGAGTTCTATGATATCTGCGACGAACTGGGAATCATGGTAATCAAAACTAGCAGCACATCAGAAACCTCAGACTGAAAACTTAGGTTAATGAGAAACAGAAAATATATTTTAAACAAAACACACACACACACACCCCCCATTAACTATAAGCTGTAAATTTGGAAGGCAGTGTTTAAAAAGATTGGTCTGTTAAGCTGCAGGTAGCCAATGTAGGCCACAGGTGGCAGGGCGAACAGTTCAAGGGTTTGTTGGATCTAAAGAAGATCTATAAAACAGACACTTTCTGATGGTAGTTTTGGGATTCAGTTAAGGGAGCTGTGACTTTTGAAGATTTGTACCCTGAAAATCTTGTTGGTCTCTAAGGTGCACTTCCACTATTGCAAGTGTCAAGGTAGCAGTATGAGTTTTTGCCATCAGATGTGTTGATGTGTTATTCTGTCTACCACCTGAGTACGTTTTAATCTCACCATTTCTCCCTGGAGCTTGGAGCAATGTCTACATTCTCCATTCTCAAAAGAGAGTGACTGACCCTAGTTCACCCTGCTAGTTCCACAAAAGTGTGGCGATTTGACCTTCTGTCACCCAGATCCCATTGCAGATACCTTAACAACAAAAGTACTTGTTGTTCAACCAAATCCACTTTTTGTGAACGTGATGAGGCATCTTGATCTTGTGTGACAATTTGTGTAGCTCCCCACCACAGGCAATGCAAAAGATCCCTGTTGCTGGAGATGGATATTCCGGGAAATATGTGGCACACACTGCTCTGTATATGCAATGACTTTACTTAAAGCTGCTCTTAGAATTTTAGAATATTAGAGTAAATAATCTTAAAAGTGATTAAACCTTGCTATTAGAGCAAATATGATCACTTAGATGATGATTTTTTTTGAAAAAAACTTCTCTTTTGTCTGAGGAGCTCCAAGGAGTGTACATATTTATTTTATTTGACTTCTATCCTGCTCTATCCCTGCAGGGCTCAGGGCGGGTCACAACACAAAATTGCAGTCATTAAAACATTATAAAATCTAAAATACCAATACAAACATTAAAACAGTGCTACTATAACGCCAAAATTGTTAAATATATGTTAAAAACAGATGGCAATAAGTAATCCCCTCCACCACCTCCTCACTCCCGCCCCCCTCCATGCCCCACCCCCGGAGTTTGAGAGAAGATGATACTTCTAGCTCAGGGGTAGGGAACCTGCGGCTCTCCAGATGTTCAGGAACTACAATTCCCATCAGCCTCTGTCAGCATGGCCAATTGGCCATGCTGGTAGGGGCTGATGGGAATTGTAGTTCCTGAACATCTGGAGAGCCGCAGGTTCCCTACCCCTGTAGATGGAGAAGGCCTGGTGGAACAGCCATGTCTTATAGGCCCTATGGAATTGTGATAACTCTCGCAGGGCTCTGACATCACTTGGTAGCTTGTATTCCCCTCATGAAGAAGAAGAAGACGAAGACGACGATGACGAAGAAGAAAGGGGGATTTATATCCCCCCTTTCTCATGCAAAGGGGCTTACAAACTCCTTTCCCTTCCTCGCTCACAACAAACACCCTGTGAGGTGGGTGGGGCTGAGAGAGCTCCAAAGAACTGTTACTAGGCCAAGTAACAAGGTCACCCAGCTGGCATGTATTGGAATGCACCAGCTAATCTATTTCCCTTGATAAGCCTCCACAGCTCAAGCAGCAGAGTGGTTCTCCAGATGAGAGTGCACCTGCTCTTAACCACGCTGGCTCTCTTTGATTCTCACAACAACTCTGTGAAGTAGGCCAGGCTGAGTGACTGGCCTGAGGCCACCCGGTGAACTTCCTGGAAGAGTAGGAGACTGAATCCAGCCGAGTGCTCTGTCCCCCTGTGCTCTGCTGGCCCTGTATGCTGAGCTGTAGCTGCCCTGAGTCATTTCCAGTGAGCAGGCTTTCGACTGTTAGGCGAGCCAGGTGGGTGAAACGCTTTGGCTGGTACAAATAATTGCTGAAGTCTGGTAATTCTTGAAAATAATCCACTTGGCTCGAGGCCAAGCATGACTGATTTCAAGCCCCAGAAGTGGGGTGCAGAAGGTTGGCAGTTGCCACAAGCTGAAGCTTGGGAGGAGACACCTACAGAAATCCATGCAGTGGGAGGGGAGGCCGTAAGCCTCAAGAGATGAACAAAGCATGGGATTAAGTGTGCGGGCAGGTAAATTTCAGGTCTTTTTTTCACCCCTACTTTGGAGGCTGTCCAAATCCAAAGGGTTCTTCATATTCTTCCCCCTAGAAACAGCACAAAACCAAAATGTCGCTGCCGCTCAAGGAGGTCGTTGTGAAACAAGGGAGGGCAAGGGGATTGGGAAACCTAGTGCAGCTTTAGAAAGTCTTAAGGTGGCCAAAATTCAGCAGGGAGAATGTTTTCCTCCTTTGCAGCCCCGTCCTGGAAAGAACTGAACTGTATGGATAGTTGCCTGCCATGTTGCAGTTAAAGGGCCCTGTCTCCCTGCCATCCAAATGAATAGTCCATGTCTTAAGTGTTCCATATGTGACCAATCCTGTTTCCATGTATATGGCAGTGCAGCCTGATTTAACATCCTTCTGTGTGCGTTGACCGATAGGATTAAAGGGTGTAAGTCTGCTTAGAATTGCACTGTGGAAATCTTTTGGATCTGAAGCATGAGAAGGTAGACCTTTCTCCACCAACCACTGTCATACAAACGTTGCCCCAGATCTGCATTTTCCTCTTATCCTTCTCTGCTTTTGAGGGCTGAAAACTCTGCATCTTTCAAACCTGCTAGGCAGGCCAGCACTTGCAGCCTTTTGAACCCAGCTGGGGCTGAGAGATTGTTGCTTCAGAATAACAGTCATGATTTCAGTGGGACTCCCAGTTGCTAAATCAGGCCCAATGTTGAGGTAATATGGGGGCTTTAGAACATCTTGACCGGGGGTGGGGGGGGGGGTGGAGGGGAAGGAATCAGTGCATTAGAAGAAAGCATTTATGGTGCCAACTGGCAGGGATTCGTGTGGTGAAACTTTTTCCCTTTTTCTTTTCACTTCCTAGATTTGGCAGGATTTTATGTTTGCGTGTGCGCTTTACCCAACTGACCAGAGCTACTTGGATTCAGTGAGGGCTGAGATTACTCATCAGGTAAGGGATTCAGTCCAGCAAGATCACAAACCTGAATGTACACAGCCTCCGTCTTGACTTATCGCATAGCGTCTCTGTTGGGTGTCATGTACTTGTGTGCTTTGGTGAGCACTCTTGGACGAAGCATAGCGAGGAAATACTGAACGCCAATTTACAGGGGTTTGGAGGAGATACGCACATTCCTTTATCCATTGGAAGGCTCCATCTGCTTGGTGACTCCTCTTGCCCCAGGTCAGCATGGCTTGTCAGATGGGTAATCCCTCCCAGGATGTTCTGGGAGGTGTCTGGAAACTCTCCCTCTGACGGATCCATCTGACAAGCAGTGCGGTGGTAGAAGTTGTGGTGTGCGACGAGGGTCAACCATGTGGGAGCAAGGTTTGCCACAGGGATGAAGTAGTACACTTGGAACACCTTCCCATAACAACCCTGGGTATTATTGCCTTCTTCATGCTACCAGATAAGATCCTCCTCACAAGCCTTGCCCTCTGGACCTGCCATCTACAGAAATCAAGTGGGTGGTGATTGGAGACAGGCGGTTGGATCCAGTCAGCTTTTCTGCTGGTGAAAAAAGGGGGAAAGGGTTCCTTTGACTACCCAAACGGTCCCTGTACGGACAAAAGCCACATGGTCCAGGGGTTGTAGTAAGAAAAGGAACTGGAAAGATGGAGTCTAAAAGCTGGCCCTGGGATTTTTAAATGGTGGAAGCTTTCTTGTGGAATGTCCTCTCCTTGTGGCTTGCCTGGTGCCCACCCTGCTCTCTTTCAGGCACCGAGCTGTGTTGCTTTTTACCCAGGCTTCTAGCTAAGAGGTTGGAGCTTTTGGAACTGTGTTTACAGCCTTCTTTGACCCTGAGGAATTTTTACAGGGAGAGTTTTGGTGGTGGGCAGCCAGGGGAAACATTGCCCATATTCTCTACTCCTGCAAAAGCCTGTGTGGCTACTGGGGCGGCGGTTTTGAGCGGTGAGTTGTGGGTGGGGGGATCCTCAGTGCAGCCTTCGAGGGCTCTTTCTCAGTGAGGAAGCGCCATGCAGGCTGTGCTGGGGTGGCAATTCCGGGCAGCAAGTTCTGGCCTGGAGAATCCTCAGGAGTACAGGAAGAGGTGGCAGGCAGGGTATACCTCCTACACCTCCTTGCTCTAAGGGAGGAGGAGGGGGGAAGCTGACTACACATGCTCCCCACTTGACCCACCAGAATGGCACCTGGGGCTCCTCTGCCCCCCCTTCCCCCCCATGACGCCTATGGTTTCTAGTGTGTGTTAAGTTACGAGGAATACAATCCAATAGAAGTACCATTATTGCAGGGATGCCGGGATGCCACATGTTTGAAAAGCATAACAGAGTATGGAAGATGGCCAGGCTGAGAGCTAGCGTGGCACAGTGGCTAAGAGCAGTGGGCTCTTATCTGATGAACTGGGTTTGTTTCCCCACTCCTCCACATGACCTTGGACTAGACACAGTTCTTCCAAACTCTCCCAGCCCCACCTGCCTCACAAGGTGTCTGTTGTGGGGAGGAAGGGAAAGGAGTTTGTAAGCTGCTTCGAGACTCTTTACAGGAGAGAAAGGGGGTATAAAGGGGGGGTATAAATCCAAACACATCATCATCATCATCTTGCTTCTGCTGTTTCATTGACTCTAGATCAGTGGTTCTCAACCTTCCTAATGCCGTGACCCTTTAATACAGTTCCTCATGTTGTGGTGACCCCCAACCATAAAATTATTTGTGTCTCGGTTCCTAAGACCATTGGAAATATGTGTTTTTGATGGTCTTAGGCGACCTGTGAAAGGGTCATTGGACCCCCAAAGGGGTCACGACCCACAGGTTGAGAACCGCTGCTCTAGAAGCAACACTGGGACAAATCCCATCCAGGAAAGATGGACCTAGATTAAGAACAAGATAGATGAGTATGCTGGGGAAAAGTCTGGGATTTTAATGCTTCCTCCCAGGTGCTGCTTCCTCAGCATTGCAGCGTGTAGTATTGATCAGGCATCCTCGTTCTTGACGTTTGTTTTCCGAAGTTATTCCTGTAGGTGAAGGCGGAGTGTGGTGCTTATTTCTGGGAAATGAATTGTGAAATTCTTGAATTCTGTCAAGTGTGGCTTATCAAAGGCACGTTTAAGCTTCCTGTTTTCTCAAGGACCTGAGCTAGTGGGAACTGTCTTTTCAGTGGCTGCAGTGAGAGCTCCCTCTTCTGTTTTTTCCTCCTGCAGGTATGAAGGTAGAAAACACCGAATTACTAGTCTTAGAGCCATTCCTGTGTTATGGGTGGGGGTTTTTTTTTACACTTTTTGTGTATTCATCTGAAAATATGCAAGCGTCAGTCATGTGAGCCTTACAAGTATGCTTCTTAACGACTGACTGGGGGCCTTCGGAGGGGTGTCTGTATTTGGGAGACTTTGGGTGTGTGATGTGTGAGATGGTTTCTGCTCTCTCTGAGATTGACCTGGAGAAGTGAGACGGAGTTTTTTGCTGGCAGATGGCATGACAAGGGGAAAGAGAGAGCTAACAACAGTTCTGATTGTTTGGGGAGAAGAAAACATTGCCTCTCAGTCCCTCCCTTGTGCAATAGATTTTGTAGGCTGTTATTTTGTTGATGGCTGAACATTTCTGTGCCCTTGATGGGTTTTCCAGCCACGGCACCCAAGCCAGTGCCATTTATTTCCTTTAGTTAGAGGTAGTGTCAGCATTCAAAGGATGTGCGTGTCCAGGAAAGATTCATCCTGCATGTTGAAAAAAGGAGCTGAGAAGTATCTTCACGGGGCAAATTTCTTACTGGGGTGTTGTGTGGTTTCTGGGCTGTATGGCTGTGTTCTACCGTTTCCCTGAATATAAGACATCCCCAGAAAATAAGACGTAGTAAAGGTTTTGCTGAAGCGCGAAATATAAGGCATCCACCAAAAGTAAGACGTAGCAAAGTTTTTGTTTGGAAGCATGCCCGACAAACAGAACACAGAAAAATAAGACATCCCCTGAAAATAAGACATAGCGCATCTTTGGGAGCAAAAATTAATATAAGACACTGTCTTATTTTTGGGGAAACACGATAGTAGCATTTTCTCCTGACATTTCACCTGCATCTGTGGCTGGCATCTTCAGAGGATCAACCACAGATAGAGGCAAAACATCAGGAGAAAATGCTACTGGAACACGGCCATACAGCCCGGAAACCACACAACACCCCAGTGATTCCAGCCGTGAAAGCCTTTGACAATACAAAGCTCTTACTCTTTGGAAAGTGTGAACTACTTGAAAAATCATTAAAAGTTATGTTTTTCAGACACATTGCTAAAAATCATCTTCCAAGTTATATCAGGGGATGGTTACCCATTAAGGTTCTTTCTGCACCTGCATTATTATTTTTCAACAGGTGAGCATTTTGAAACTTCGCTGTTTGCTCCCCCTCCCCAGGTAAAGAGGCTAAGATCTCATCCTTCTATCATTTTATGGAGTGGGAACAATGAGAATGAAGCTGCAATCGCAAGCAACTGGTTTTCCATTCCTCAAGCAAAAATGAGCATTTATTCCAAAGATTATGTGACACTTTATATAAAGAATATCCGAGAAGTTGTTCTTTCTGTAAGTATTGCATTTAAGAGTATTGGGGACAGGGCCGGTTTTCCAGCCACGTGACCCAAGCCACTGCTTGGAGCAGCACACGAGAAGGGCACTGGAGGGCCTGGGCTTGCTCCTGGCCATCTTTACTGTGGAAAGCAGAAGCCATTGCTTCTAGGATCTGGCACCAACAGCAGCGCTAAGGGAGGCATACCTTTCTTGAGTCAACCAGACGGCTTGGAGGACTTCCGTCTGTGGAGCATTACTTTCTCACATCTCTTCTCTGTCTGCAGCCAAAGATTCCCCCCTCCCTGAATGCTGCTCCTGGGTGACAGAGATCTTGAACAAGCTCTGACCAAGATGCGGGGATGTTGTCAGTAGACTTTGGTGGTGGAAAGTGCTGTTAAGTCGCAACTGACATATGGCCATCTATAGGGTTTTTAAGGCAAGGGATGGTTTGCCATTGCCTGCCTCTGCTTAGCAACCCTTGGCTTCCATGGTGGTCTCCCATCCCAACAACTAACCAACCCTGCCTAGCTTCTGAGATCTGATGAGATCAGGCTAGCCTGGGCCATCCATGTTCTGCTAAATTGCTATTTTCCTCTTCAATTTGAAAGAAGTGGATTGCTTGCATGTGTTATTGGTGTATCCATATCCTTGCACACACACTGATGTACTGGGCCTGATCTGGAAACACCTTGTCTTTCTGAACCTTCTTTGATGCCCTCAGAGCAGTTCCTGGCTGTCGTTCTGTCTTCTGCATTTGACCCACCCTTATTCGCTCTGGAGACAGTGAGATTGGAGATCCGCCCCGCTAAGTGCTGTTGAGAGGAGAGGTGCTTCTGCAAACAGTTGAGGAACATGGGGAACATATGCCAGGAAGCAGGTGTGTGTTCAGCAAGTTTCCTGACTTCTTGGAGAAGTATGCCTGCACTTCCCATCTCGGATACTGAACTCCGTGACTGAACTCTGAGGCACATGCCACAAACGCTTTTGCCATGATAAATGTAAATTGGCTTAAATGAGAAGACGCAAATGTAAGGAACAGAGAAGAGGCTTCCAGTCTCCTTCCAACAACTCCAGAACTGTCATCCCTACAAGCGCTGCAGAAGGTTGTCAGGCAGTATAACTCCAAGCACATGACGGCTGAAGAATTAGTACAGTTGTACAATTAGTAGCTTATTAATATTATTTATGGTAAAGGTTTGGGGGAAGGGGGGATGGAACCCAGATTTCCAGTAGTGGGGGCATTCTGGTATAATTTGGGAAACTTTGAACTAAACTATACAAGAGGAACATTGTTGACAAAACTTCACATTCTCCAGGACAGACCATCAGGTCTGAGAATGATGCCGTCTTTCTACACATTTTTTCCCAAAGCATCTTGAGAAACTCCTTAATACTATTGTTAAAAGCTGCTGATCAGTCTCAAGCAGACACCCAGCATAAAATGTTCTTCTAAAGCCTTATTCACCATGTGATGGATAATAGTCTATCATACGGCCGCATTTAATGCAGAACCAGGCAGGCCGCTTCACTAGTTCTTTTTAAGGACAGGTAAAGATGTTAGATTTGCATACTCAGGAGAGACTGAAGAGTTCCAATGGAACCATGAGATAACAAAGGGATCTGGAGCTAGACCGCAGTTGAAGATGCGTTTGGTGACTATCATGCTCCTCCACTGATAGGAGGATTGCAGGATCCTTTGCCATTTTGTTCCTAGGTATAAAATTCTTTCCTCTCCTGTGTCCAGTAGCCAATGAACAGCAATCTGCTTGGTGAGAATAACTGAAGGAGCAGTGAATATCCTGGCCAGGAGTGGAGCTGGGGGCATTGTAGTTTCCCAGTACCAAAACAGCTTGAATTGAGTGGTGGACAAATACACTATCCCTGCAGTGGTTGCAACCTGGAGAGAACAAATCTGGCCTCTCGGTTGGGCCTGCTGCAAGAATATTGCTTTCCCCCAGCACTTGGCATAACAGGTGGTAAACAATTGTGCATTTGTTGTGCGAAAACGTCACTGCCTGGAAAGGCTTTGATGGTCCACCTACAGAATCAGTTTTACTACACTGATACATGCTTCTTTAAATGAAAACAAATTTGGCTGTGCATAATTCTCCCCTCTTGTACCCATCTCACAGTGTGTAGGTAATATGTTTTTCCCCCTCTAAGCATATCTCTTAGTCCTTTTATGGTTGATCAGTAATAAGCCTAACTAAACAGATTGCTTGCCTTCAGATGCTGAAACGCAGAGAATTGCTACCTCGTTGAACTTGTGGTTCCAGGAAACAGACGTTTAGGCATACATTAGCAAAGCAAAAATGATGGGCTGCACAGAGAAAAGAGGCAGTGACTCAGCTGCTTGGTGTTTGGAGCTTTGGTTCCTCAGTTTTAGTTGTTCTAGTCAGATTTTTATAGACTGACTTTACCATGCTTTTTATGGGACTGCCTCTCATTAAATCCAGGAGGATAAGAGCCGGCCTTATATTCCCTCCAGCCCTACCAACGGATGGAAGACGGTTGAGGAAGGCTGGCTCTCACAAAACCCTTATGATACCCATTATGGAGATACTCATTACTACAATTACCTCAGTGACTGCTGGAACTGGACCACATTCCCCAGAACTCGATTTGCCTCAGAGTACGGTTTTCAGTCCTGGCCTTCCTTCAGCACCCTGGCAAAGGTAAGGAAGGGCTGACTCCCACTTCTCTCCTTCACTTACAAATTCTCCGCTTTATCACCTGCTCAGGCACACATTAAAAAAAACAAACCCTAATGCCATGGTGGCGAACCTTTGGCACTCCAGATGTTATGGACTACAATTCCCATCAGCCCCTGCCAGCATGGCCAATTGGCCATGCTGGCAGGGGTTTATCTAATTAAGGCCTCCCTACTATATGTCTGCAGTAACCTCTGGCTTATTTCTTATTTTGGCTTTTAGCTTGCTGTCTTTTAGGCTGTCCTTCCTCACAAGCTAAGAACCAAACTGCTTAGGGAAACTACCAACCTGTGGAGTGCATGCCCAGAGATTTACAAGTCTGTTTAAGAAGAGAAGAAGAGATGAGTTTTGGATTTATACCCCCCTCCCTTTCTCTCCTGTAAGGAGACTCAAAGAGGCTTACAATCTTCTTTCCCTCTCCCCCCCTCCCCCACAACAAACACCCTGTGAGGTGGGTGGGGCTGAGAGAGCTCCAAAAAGCTGTGACTAGCCAAGGCCACCCAGCTGGCGTGTGTTGGAGTGCACAGACTAATCTAGTTCCCCAGATAAGCCTCCACAGCTCAAGAAGCACATTCCAAATATGGATTATACTTCTGAGATATAACATCTTGAGTAGAGATGTTATATCTAAACAATGGAAACTGGAAGCCCAATTTTATGATAATTGGTTTGATTGCTCTGTAATCGCCAGAGTCAAGAAATGGTAATCCCTAACTTCCACTCAGACGTGTTCTCATCGAGAAATTGTGCTGCGATCATCCCTTGTTTAGGAAACAAATTATTCATTCTCTTCCTGGAGAGAGAAATACCCAGATCAACCAATGCTTTAATTCCAATACTGTGTACATACGTGTAAATATGCATGTGCACGCAGACAAAGGGTGTTCAGCCAAAACATTCCTTTGCCAGGAGTGGATACCTCAGAAATATGGTGGAAGTTCTAAGAGGGTGGGGTTTTGAGAAAGAATGTGATATCTGAAATTGCTTGAAAAAGAAAACCGGTGTTTTCTTTGATCCCAGTCACGACACCCTTGCAATCTTACAATTGTTTGTCTTGATATTTTTTTAAAAATAAATGTCTTTATTAAACTTTGTTGAGTGCAAACTTTAAAAGTCAGAGAAGACACCCCCCTTCAGTCTTCTCTATGTTTATTTATTATTTATTTTTATTTTATTTATTGTATTTATAGACCGTCCTCCCCGGAAGGGCTCAGGGTGGTGGCCAACAGATAAAATTTAAGTGGCATTTTCCTGTTCAGCATTTGACCTCATATTTCCAAATCAGTTGCCAGCCATTAGGAATCAAGTAGAGAAATAATTGCAACTAAAACACATTAACAAACATCTCTGTGCACACAATGTTTGTTTCCTCCTCACTGTCGGAATTCCTACAGGTTTTGCCTGCTTCCCAAATGGGGTTGAAGGCTAAGGCCCCTTCGGCACATGCAGAATAATGCACTTTCAATCCACTTTCAATGCACTTTGCAGCTGGATTTCACTGTGCGGAATAGCAAAATCCACTTTCAAACAATTGTGAAAGTGGATTGAAAGTGCATTATTCTGCATGTGCCAAAGGGGCCTACAGGCTGCAGGAGATGAAATGAGGAAGGGGGTAAGGAATGGTGCTTGCAGAAAGGAAACTGATTTGACACCATTGTTGATGGGTGTAAACTCTGCTTACCTTGTTTGCTGTCATCTTCCTTTCTGCATACATTTGGCTTCCCAACAGGTGTCGTCTGAGGAGGACTGGTCTTACACGAGCAACTTCTCCCTTCACCGACAGCACCATGCCAAGGGTAATGAAGAAATGCTTCAACAGGCCAGGCTCCATTTTAAGCTGCCTAGAGGAACACACCTGCATGACAACTTCAGACACACAATCTACCTCACTCAGGCAAGTATTTAGCAGAATTCTAGAGGAGCAGGGTGTGTAGACCACATCTGAATGACCCACATTCTCAAGATCTTTTGCAGTTCCCGACTTACTTAAAAACTTTTTTTTGGTGAAGAGAAGGTTAAGATGTGACATGATAGCTATGCAGAGGCGTAGCTGGGCCAGAGTGTGCCCGGTGCGCACTCTGGATTTTTCACACACACCCCGCGGCGCCCCCCCCCCCCCATGGCACCCACTCCCACTTTAGAAAACCGAACAGGCTAGAGAACAGGCCTTCCTGTTCTAATGGGAACTATATTTCCCAGGGTCTCCTGGGAAATGTAGTTCCTACCAGAACAGGAAGGCCTGTTCTGCAGCCTGCTCGGTTTCCTAAAGTAAGTGTGGAGGGGGGAGCGCCACAGGGTGGCCGCTGTGAGAGGGAATCACACCGCCCCCGTGGTGCCCCCCCACACTTACTTTAGAAAACTGAGCAGGCTGCAGAACAGGCCTTCCTGTTCTGGTGGGAACTACATTTCCCAGGAGGGGCGGGGGAAATGGGGCGGGGCCGGGGGATTTTGCATCCCCCATGTGACCCAAATCCGTGCACCTGGTGTGTCGCGCACCCCCGTCTCCTGGGAGCTTCACCACTGTAGCCATGTTTAGATGTTTGAAGGGATGGCGTGTTGGTGAGGGAGCAAGCTTGTTTTCTGCGGCTCCAGAGACTAAGACCAGGAGTAATGGGTTCAAGGTGAAGGAAGAGAGATTCCACAGTTCTCTCCTAAACATCAGGAAAAACTTCCTGACAGTAAGGGCTGTTTGAAA
This sequence comes from Sphaerodactylus townsendi, assembly GCF_021028975.2. Classification (NCBI taxonomy): domain Eukaryota; kingdom Metazoa; phylum Chordata; class Lepidosauria; order Squamata; family Sphaerodactylidae; genus Sphaerodactylus; species Sphaerodactylus townsendi. The sequence continues at coordinate 67,803,542 of NC_059434.1, forward strand.
GTGGAATTCACTACCTCGAAGTGTGGGTGGAGTTTTTTGGAGGTTTTAAAAGAGAGGCTGAATAGCTATCTGTCAGGAGTGCTTTATGTGTTCCTGCATTGCAGGAGGTTGGACTTGATGGCCCTTGGGGTCCCTTCCAACTCTATGGTTTTAACAATATTGACTGGTGCCTGCTTTGCTGTATTAGGTCATGCAGGCTCAGTGTATCAAGGTGCAAACAGAGTTCTATCGTCGCAGTCAAAGCGAGATAATCAACGGGGAAGGTCGGACGATGGGGGCACTGTACTGGCAACTCAATGATATCTGGCAAGGCCCTTCCTGGGCTTCTCTTGGTAAGTCTTGTTAGGCTAAAGTAAAACTGGCAGCTGTGCTTTTTTGTAGTGTGTGTGTTATACATTTCTTTGCATGCGAAAGTTCTTTTTTTAAAAAGTTTTTTATTTGTACTTCAAAATCACAATCAAAAACATACATAAAAACAGAAATTCAGTAAATTACAAAGTACTAATTTCATATAGATTTCCAGTTTCGTCTATGCCAAATATCAACCCTTAAACCCTATACCTTCATCACTTGGGCATTAGATATCAAAATGGAATTAAATCTTCAACATCATTAATAAATGGGCTCACTTTTCTCCATTAGATCTTAATTTAACAATCCTCAGCTTTCAAAACCACTAGTCATTAATTTATTTTTGCACATAAAAGTTCTGAAAGGCAACTTAGGAACTGACGGTGCTAACTTGTCAAATGGAGTGATGCTTGATGTTAAAGGGAAGGTTCTAGCAGTTGCTTTGAGTCTGTGCTGCTGGCTTCCAGGAGATGTGTTTGTGAGAGCTGTTTTGCTTGAGACATTTCCCCCTTGTGCAGTCAGCATCTCCTTCTGAAAGACGGCTTGCGGAAAGTAGGAGAGAACTGAAAACCGAGGTTTTAATTAGGTCTTAGATTTAAGCTTCCTTTTTACACAGGATGTAGTTGTTTGTTTTGGTTTGAGCAGACTTTTCCTCCCTAGGGTTCTGTGTTGAGAAAACACAAAGCTATATCAGTTTAACTAGCGCACGACTCTTGTATAGGCTGGCAAGAGCTTTCCGGCAGGAGATGCGTTTCTTGAATGGCAGGAGATGTGTTTCTTGTTTCTCAGCCCTACTGCTTCTCTGGTTTACGGTGGCCTCTTGAACTTTCTTGAGAGTTGCGTGCCTGTGTTGAGAAGCAAACTTTATTGCCATCTGCCACTTCGACATTATATTGCAGAGCGAGTGGAGTGGAGAACTGGGTTTGTTTCCCTATTCCTTCACATGCAGCCTGCTGGGTGACTTTGACTCAGTTGCAGTTCTCAGAACTTGCACAGCCTCTATCTCACAAGGTGTCTGTTGTGAGAACGGGAAGGGAAGGCTATTGTAAACTGCTTTGAGACTCCTTAAAGATAGGTAGGCCCTTTCTGCACCGCAACGGTGCGGGGGTGCGTTGGTGTAAAAGACGCTGACGCACCCCCCCCCCCCCGGGACCGCACCCGGGACCGCACCATCCCTGAAAGCGTACCTCGTCCCCTGGCCTTCGGCTCATCGCAGAGGCCAGGAGACACCCCCCCACACATCGCTCTAGAGCAATGGCTCTAGAGTCGCAGGCCAGGGGGGCGTTTCCCCTGGCCTCTGCAACGAGCCAGAAGCCAGGAGACAAGGTACGCTTTCAGGGATGGTGCGGAGGACATGGCGCCTTCCAGCCGCTGCTTTCGGAAAACCTCGCTCGGGAATTGAGGTTGGGAAACAGTGGCTTCGCGCCGCTGGGGGGGGGAGCGAGGGCCGTGCTGCTGCGATGCAGCAACGCCCCCCATGCGAACAGCTCCCTAGGGATGGCGTTTTTGCCGTGCGGAAAGGGCCATAGAGAAAAGTGGGGTAGAAAATCCAACTATTCTTCTTCAGAAGTGAGAGCATAATAAGGTGGCCTTCAGTGCTGTAGCCAGTGGATCCAGGTCCACTGCAGGGAAGTTCAGGTTTTGTTCAGCTTTCTTTAAAGTAAGGGCCATGATATATATGAGAACTGTTGTAGTGGAATGACTAGATTAGGGGTGGCCAACCTATGGTGCTCCAGATGGTCATGGACTACAGTTCCCATCAGCCCCTGCCAGCATGGCTAATTGGCCATGCTGGCAGGGGCTGATGGGAATTGTAGTCCATGAACATCTAGAATGCCATAGGTTGGCCATCCCTGAGCTAGATAATTAGGTTAGGATCTGGGAGACCCAGGTTCAAATTGCCACTCTGTCGCGGAAGCCTGCTTGGTGACCTTCTGCCTATCATTCAGTCTTCGCCTAACTTACCTCGCAGGGTTGTTGTGCGGATGACATGCAGGAGAGGAGATTGATGTAAACTGCTTTGGGTCCTCCCTGGGAAGGAAAGCGGTGTATAAATGAAGTAAAAAAACGCATTGAATATTATTTGTCCCATTTTTACCTTGTTCATTTTGCAAGGAGTTCTTCATAAGTATCTGTCCCCACTTCTGTTTTATCCTCACCACAGTCTTGTGAGGTAGGGCTGGCTAAAAGATTGTAACTGGCTTAAGGTTACCTATTGAATCTGGTGTCTGAGTTGGGATTTGAATGCAGGTTTCCCAAATTCTAGTCTAACGCTACATCACATTGGCTTTAAACCCACTGCAGAGGCAGGGCTACCAGGGGGCGGGCGGTGCACGGTTTTGGGTCATGTGGTGGGTGCGAAATTCCCCCCTTCCCCAGGCCCCTCCCCTTCCCCCGTGGCGCCCCCTTGCGGCACCCCACCCCCACCCCCTTCCCACACCTACCTTAGTTCCTTTCCTTTTCCTAGAACTTTTTCAGGCTGAAAAATAGACCTGTTCATAGTACAGGCTAAAAATGGCCTGAGGAACTACAGTTCCCAGGAGTCGTTGGAGCTCTCAAGGTCTCCTGGGAAGTATAGTTCCCATCAGGCCATTTTTAAGCCTGAACTGTGAATAGGCCTTTTTTTCAGACTGAGAAAGTTCTAGGAAAAGGAAAAAAACTAAGGTAAGTGTGGGAACGGGGGGTGCCATGGGGGGGCATGGGGGGTTGGAAAATATAGACTGCGCACCAGGTGCAATTTGGCCCAGCTACGCCTCTGATCCACTAGCAATCCTTGTCTCCTGTGTATCTGTCAAGTGGCTTGCACTTGGTGGCTGATAGCACTTAACATCTGCTAGTCAGATTTCAGTGAGCCATACCCTCCAAAGGCTTCGTGCTGCCCCTGACTTGCTTTGTAATTCCATAACAGCTGAAGCAGTGGGTCACGGCTTCTGTTCCTGGCTGTTCATTTGAGTTCCATCAGCCCTCTCACAGTGTGTTTTTTTGAAAGGGAAGAATGCTAAAAATTCAATAGCACTTTCTCAGCTTCCACACCACTAATGTCACCTTGACATACTTGGTTGAGGATGCGCAGTTTGCTTGATCCGATGACTCAGTTTTGCTCACCTATTATCCCGAAGAAGACATTAAGAGCTGTCAGCTCTGACTCTGGCCCCTCTTGACAGGAGATTCAGAGAATACTTTAAAAGAAAAGAGAAATGCAATAGTTGAGTCACTGCCTCTTCTCGTGCAGTATAGTTGCTCGAAACATGGTTCTGTAAACAGGAGATAGCTATGCCACTGCCAGTTCTAAAGTTTGTTTTGTACATAGTTGGATTTGCCGGTGTGTGGCCCCTAGAATGTGCCTCCACTTATCTTTTCACCCCCCCCCCCTTGAAATGGATGATCACACAGTGATCAAGTACACACCCACCTGGATGTATTTGCCTCGAAAGCGTGTTTCATTAGATGTATGTTTCATCACATGAGTCCACAACCTGCTGCCTGGTGGGATGGGGCTAATGTAGAAACTGTTCCTGAAGATTAGCAAGGTGCAACAAGGGGAGCCAGCGTGGTACAATGTTTAGGGGCTGCTGGACTCTATCTGGTGGACTGGATTTGTTTCCTCGCTGCTGCACATGAAACTTGCTGGGGGACCTTGGGCCAGTCACAGTTCTCTCAGAACTTTTTCTGCCTCACCTGTTGTGAGGAGGAGGAGAAGGAGTTGGCAAGCTGCTTTGAGACTCCTACAGATGAGAAAAGCAGGGAATTAATCCAAAATTCCTACTGCTTCCAATACCCTGCTGCCTTTCACATTTGACTGCAAACTTGGGGGACTTGTTCCTTCAGGAGAAAAAGAGAAAAGCGTCCTGCAGAAAGAGAAGAAAATATAATACTGAAGTAAAAGCATACCAGGAAGCTTTTTTCCCAACCAGAGAATTAATGGAGGGAACTGAATCGCGCCCGGAAAGAGCAAAAGCAAAGAATCCGTTGCCGTCTTCCGGCTGTTCCTTTGTCATTGCGATGCTTGCATCTGTCTGGGGTCTGGTTCGCCCTGTCAGATTCAGAGAGACTGCAGAAACTGGGCTGTAGTCACTTGCATTAGGCACGATGTGGGTTTCTGGGAAAACATAGTCTGCATCATGGCAATAGATTCCAGTCTCCTGTGTATGTGCATCCCCGGTCCACGTATCCATTCTCAGTGCAGTCGTTTATCATTGGGCAAATCTCTGAATGGCAGCAGCTCTCCGGGGTCTCAGGTCTTTCACATCACTTACTGCCTTCTGTTTTTATCTGGGGATGTTGGGATTGAGCCTGGAACCTTCTGAGTGCCAAATGGGTGCCCTATGCCTGAGCCATTTCCCCTCCCGGCATTAGCTGAACTCTCAGGTTTCCCTGCATTGGGGCAGCCTCCCAAACTGTGTGCAAAACCTGCTGATGTCTTACTTTTGGAAGATACGGCGACTATACAGAGCGTGGCTGTCTGAAGGCTACAGAGTGTCCAGATGTGGCGTCAGGCCCAGTTCATCTGTCTTCGCAGCAGGGCTCCTTTTCTGCACAGCTGTTTCCCATTTTGCTTTGGTAGACTCATGGAGGTAGAACAGCTTGGGATGTTGTTGACTCCCAAGGGGATATTTGCATCAGGCACGCTCTCTTCTTGGGGCTCTGGATGTTGGTTTCTGGGCCAGTGGGCTCTTTCCAGTCTACGGCTAATATTTTCCCCTTTTGGAAACCTTCTCAGAATATGGTGGCAAATGGAAAATGCTCCACTATTTTGCTCGGCGCTTCTTTTCTCCCGTATTGCCCGTGGCGCATGAGGATGAAGATGTATTCTACATATATGGGGTCTCAGATCTCCACTCGGACACTGAGCTGACACTCAAAGTAAGTTCCCTCTTGCATTGGAATTGGAGTTAGAATTGGATACTTGGGGTTTTTTTTCAGACTTGCTCTTGTCATTCAGATTTGCTTTCAGATCAACTTTCTTTGTTTGTGCTGCCTTGCATTGCTAGCATGGGAGAGAGCAAGCAAGTATAAACTGGCAGCACAGTCCCAGCTCTGCAGTTTGCAATAAAAGATGTCAAATGCTAAATTTGGCATGCCAAAACAAAGGATGATTGCCTTAATTTAAAAAACAACAACCCATGATCTAACTGTATCTAAACTCTTAAATCCCATTGGTTTCAACTGGAGCGATTTGAAGATGTGTTTAAGGGAGCTGAGAACCTGGTCTTGATTAAAGCTTTGCTGTCTGCTAATCTCCTCCTCTTAATTTCCTTCTCCCCCTGCCCAGATCAGCCTGTTCCCTTGGAATTCTATGGAGCCGGCCTGTACTATGGCCAAAGAGGGTGTGACCATTAAGGCAGGAAGTGCTGTGGCCATCTATAAGGAGCCGATCGGTGAGCTTTTGAAAAGATGTGGAAACTGCACAAGGCAAAGCTGCGTTGTCACCTTTTACCTCACAGGAGGAGGCGAGCTGTCCAGCCCAAGCAATTACTACTTCCTGTCTTCGCTGAAGGATGCAGAGGGACTGCAGAAGCCACACCTTGCTGTAAGCACAGAATTACTTTCTGCGTTGTTCCAGTAATATTAAATCTCTCTCTTGGAAAGCCTTGGCACTCAAAGGGGCTACTTCTCTTGCTGTCAACGGAACCACAGAGCTGGAAGATGCACACTGGGAGGTCTTGGTCTCAACAAATTTGTGTTTTTTTAAAACTCATCCCTGCCACTCTTGTAAAAGCAGATGTCTTTTATACTGTGAAAATAGGCTGTTAGTTTAAGGCACTTCCCTTATATCTTGCATGATATTTCTGCAAACAGAATTAGTGTGTGTGTCTGTGGGTGTACACATGTTCGTGTGTATACACGCATACACACACACACTCACACACTAAAAAGCGCTCTATGAACTAAATTCCTGTAAATAATAAACAGCGTGAATAATGCTGGAACAACATTTCCCATCCTTTCAGGTTTCCGTGTCCCAAGCTCAAGATCACTTTCGGCTTATCCTGGAAACCACTGCAGTTGCTCCTTTTGTGTGGCTGGACGCCGGGGACATCCCCGGGACCTTCAGCGATAATGGATTTCTTCTCGCGGAGAAGAAAATGACGGTATTGTTCCATCCCTGGGAGGGCACCAGTGTGGCGGAGCTGAACAAGTCACTCAGCTTAACATCGCTGACAGACATTTCCTGAGGAAAGCCCTGAAGCGGCACAGAAGGCATAATGGAAATTGGAAGCTTTTTTCCTGGAACGAAACTGAGGTGCCCGGGGGATGCACAAGACGGCATAATTCAGCATCGTTCTCGTGGCAGCTTCTCATACACCTGAAGCTCTTAGCCAGCAAGCAGATGCCAAGAGCAAGGACTTCGCATTTTTTTTGAACGAGATGCAGCCGTGTGCCTGTTGAGACCCGTGAAATGAAGCACGTTGAAATATCCGATGCATTTTGTGCCTTAATTTCCATGCCTCTGAATAGCTGCTGTCCTTGAGGTAGGCTGGGGGATTCAGTAACACCGTGAAGTGTCACACCCAATAGTCAGAGGAGATAAAAATGCAAGTGCCTTGGCTGTGAAAGGGAAGGCAGGAAGAGCATGGGAAGAGGGTAATGAGCATACACAAAGTACTTCTCCCCCCTTCAAGAGTAAAATCTGTCCATCACTCCAAGCAGCATCCGGCAGCAGAGGAAGGTCAGTGTCAAAATGCAACATCTTCACAGTCAGGAACTGTGGCTTTCAGGTAGACCTGAATTTTAGAATCTGTCAAATGCTGTTCGGAAGAAAGGCGACAGGGAGAAAGAGTCCTCAGTCAGCATTCTCTTTTTTCCTTATTTGTGTACTTGAATCGCCCCCCCACTCACACATCCTCTCCTACCCTGCCCAGTTTCCCAAGAACCTTTGCACCTCTTACTTGTGGTCTTTTTGAAAGTCAGAAAGAAAGTGTGCATGCATATCTCGAACAGATTTGTCATGCTTGCCTGACTCATTAGAAACAAGCAGAAATCTTTCATGTTCTCACTGGGGGTAGGAGAGCCTTTTCATAATTCTGCCCTTACAGATTTAGAATTTTCAACCACTCTTCTACATGAGTAGCAGACTCTAATATGGTGAACTGGGTTCATTTTCCTCCTCCCCATAAATCCTGCTGGGTGACCTTGGGCTAGTCATAGTTCTCTCCGAACTGTCTCAACCCCACCTGCTTCACAAGGTGTCTGTTGTGGAGAGGTGAAGGGAAGGTGATTGTAAGCTGCTTTGAGATTCCTTAAAGGTAGAGAAAATCAGGGTATAAAAACCAGCTCTTGTTCTTTTTATGGAAACTGTACCTCAGTAAATGCCTACTTTCAGCACAGTTCCTATTATGAGTGTTTAGGCAATCAAGCTCCTACAGCCTCCTTGCAGTGGGACCAGAACACATCAACACGGAAAATATTCTGTTTTGCTTTTTTATTATAAAAGTAAAATAAAAAAACGAAGCTTTTAAAAAGCAATTTTTCTTAACAGTATTTACTCGAACCCCCAACATATTTACAAAATAGAGATTCTAAAACAGTATGATAAAAAAGCTTGTGCTTGAATCACTTTATGAGCAACGAATGAAAATTTAAATACGTTTTACTAAAATATACATTTTACTTCCCAGCGTATCTAACTTGATCACTTTCTGTGATTAATTTGTGCTTCACAGCTTTGGACCAATGTCAATGTCTTTTATGTAACTTTCACTGAACAGCAAGAAGGCAGTTTAAATTTATATTACTAATGAAGATCTTCGGAAACAAGAAAATACTCTCAAATGCTAATCCAGATCTTCTCACTTCATAAGAAGCCAACCGCTTTTTGTTGAAAAATCCTGCTTTTTCTTCTAGTGCAGTGGTTCCTAACCTATGGGTATGTGCCACAGCATTTTGGAGGTTCGCAAGAAAATTACATAATGGGGAATATGGGAGTACAATTTTAGGGAAATGGGTTGCCAAGGGATACATCAGTGAAAAAGGCTGAGAACCACTGTCCTAGTGCATTTTGGATTTTTAAAAGATAAAGACACTGCTTCTCTTTTCTCTGCAGAGAGCTTTACTTGGGCAGTTCAGGTCATTAAGTGGCTTCAATTTTGCCCTGTAGTAAGTTGTCCTGTCTGTATCCTGGGTCCAGTTTTGTAAGTGTCACTGGTGACTCGCTGGTGAAAGACTCAGAAAATGTAAAGCTGAGTTTGCGGAGGGAGATCTCTACACCACTGTCACAAATGCTTTCAGTGTCTTGGAATTTGGGACTGCAGATTTCACCTGAGTAGAGAAAAAGAAGACTATGATGTAGTCTGGTTTAAAAAACAGAAGACATGCTGATATGTTACAGAGATGAGCATTAAAACTGGTTCAGTGGAGCAATCCATAGGCTCCTGGTTTTCCTCCTGATCCAACATAAAGCAAAGGCTAATTATTCTTTCTATGTCTGCCATCAGTCAATCTGCTGACCTCCAAGTTCTTAGGGAAAGCCTGGAATTCTGTGGAAGAGAACATGCTTAGTAGGCAAAGTATCAGGTTCAATTCTGGCATTGCCAGAATATAACAAGCAAAGAGCCAGCATGATGTAGTTGTTAAAAGTGGTCGCCTTTAATCTGGAAAATTGGGTTTGATTCCCCACTCCTCCACATGAGTGGCGGACTCTAATCTGGTGAACTGTTTCCCTGCTCCTACATATAAAGCCTGCAGGGTGACCTTGGGCTAGTTACAGTTCTTTGGAAGTATCTCAGCCCCACCAACCTCACAAAGTGTTTGTTGTGAGGAGAGGAAGGGAAGGAGGTTGTAAATCGTTTTGAAACTCCTTTATGGTTGAGAAAAGTGGGGTATAAATCCAAACTCTTCTTGAAAGACCGCTGCCCAAGAGCCCGAAGACCTGCCCAAGCAAGACTGGGCTTGCTGTGCCAATAACCTGACCCAACACAAGGACATCTTCATGGTTTCTGAAGAGTCCTCTCTTTTTCCTCAAGTGGAGTCCCTCCCTTGGTGTTTGAAGTTTCCCAAAGTGCCCCAACTACACAGACCCATCTTGCAATTCCTCTGATGTGAGGACCAGTCAGTCTAGGAAACAATGAAATTACCTCAGAGATGCAGCAATGTGTCCTAACTGCTGTTCCATTGTTTGCATTACATTCAATGTCAGGCCAAGAAATTTAAAAACTCATCAGCACTTTTTCAAATAATGAGTTTTGTTTTTTGTTTTTAAAAATGAACTTGCTTTACTTAACCCTTTATAGCTTAAGAGCTAGTATGGTGTACTGGTTAAAAGCTGTGGACTCTAATCTGGAAAACCAGGTGCCCTTCACATGAGCGGTGGACTCTTATCTGGTGAACTGGATTTGTTTCCCCGCTCCTACACATGAAGGCTGCTGGGTGGCCTTGGGCTAGTCACAGTTCATTCAGAACTCTCTCAGCCCCACCTCCCTCACAAGGTGTCTGTTGTGGGGGGAGGAAGGGAAAAGGAGTTTGTTAGCTGCCTTCAGTCTCCTTACAGGAGAGGACGGTGGAGTATAAATCCAAACACTACTTCTTACCGAGGAAACTATTAAAGTGGTATAAATGAATCTATGAACTCTCAGTGAATTGAACTCTGCTTCCAAAGCCTTGAAACATTGAAGAAAGAATGCTCCCTAGGAGGAAGGAGGTAGAAAGAGAACGTCCCAATTCAGGCAGTGGTTGTCATTTTGAACACGTGAAACTGCCTGACACTGAATCAGAATTTTTGGCCCTTCAGGATCAGGACTGTTGTGCTCAGACTGGCAGTCACTCTCCAGGGTATCAGATTTTTCACATCACCTTTAACTGGAAAGGCTGGGGAGTGGACTTAGGACCTTTTCCATACCAAGCAGGATCTCCACTGCTGAGCCTCCACCCTTCTGGAACTCAGAGGCTCATTCCACACATGCAGAATAATGCACTTTCAAACTGCTTTCAGTGCTCTTTGAAGCTGTGCGGAATAGCAAAATCCACTTGCAAATAGTTGTGAAAGTGGTTTGAAAACGCATTATTTTGTGTGTGCGGAAGGGGCCATACAGACATTTGTATCCTACTCTTTTTCTAAGAAGCGCAGGACAACATTTTAACTTATCGAGGGCCCTGAAAGGTAGAATATGAATGAGTGGCTGACTCAGTTACGACTGCCCACTGAGCTAGGCAGGGACTTGAAACTAGGTCACTGTTTGTCTTCTAGTACTGTCTCTACAATAGGAAATGAATACACTGGACCAATTGTTGTTGCAGTTTGCACGGAGTGGCATAACGTAAATCTTCCTATTTGTGTTTTCAAAGGAGGGAAAGGTGGCTCACCTTTCGTCTCCTCTTGGCGGGGCTGACTAGATGAGACGGACAATGCCTTCTGGATAATTTCAGCAGCTTCTGGATAGTCCATGTCTCTCAAGGCATCAACCAGCTCTCCTATTGTACCTCCAGAAACCTAAGAAGGAGGGAAAAGCCACCCAAAAAATTCAAAGTTAATTTAACTGAGACAAGTCTTGCTTTCCCAATAAACTGTATTGTCAGTGTTCCAACACAGGGACTCATTTCTTGACTGACAAGTTTATGGTTCTCTGGAATTGTGTCTCCATTGAGATCATAGAAGTATTAACCCCTTCTATGCCAATAAAGGCTTGCTTCTTAAGAAGTATTAACCCCAGGAAAAAGTTTCTTCAAAATGAATACATAAAAACAGAATCTTCACCACTAGAAGAACAACATAAGGTCCATATAGCAAAATCAAAACTATAGCCATGCTGGGATGAGGGGGTGGGAAACAAGCAAGGGAAATCTATGGTTGTCTAACTTCAGGAGCATAGGCAAAAGCTGCGTACGTAACTGCAGACAAGTCACAATCCACAAAGAAATCCCAGCAAGGGGCTTTCAATGCAAGTGAGAAGCAGAGGTGGTTTGCCATTGCCTTCCTCAGCAGAGTTGCCCTGGGTGGTCTCCCTTCCAAATATGGACCCTGTTTAGCTTCTAAGATCTGATGAGATTGAACTACAACATGCTGCCTTCCCTCTCCTGCAAAGACTACAATGGCAACAATCTCACAGAATCCTAAAATGGGTGGTTCTGCCCTTGTGCCCTCTTTAAAAGAAGCCATTGATCAGAACCGAACTTTCAGTTTCAAGCCCCACAAGCACATAGATAATATGAGACTAGCTCATCAAGCGCAGAGGAGTGCATGCATCGACTGATCCTCCACTAAACTGAGTACTAAAGCTCTTGCAGGTGGAGGAATCAGCAGACCTTTTGCGATTTAAAACTGCAAAACAGGAATTTTGCCACAGATGGTTATACACAACAGCTAGAGTGACCACTGGCTTTAACTACTCAAGATGCGATTACCTCATAATTGTCCAGAAGAGTTTTTGATGGAGAAGGACTCAATCGGAAAGCATTGTTTAGTATCCCCAGGCCCAATTTTTGAGCCAACATGGACCAGTTTTTGTTCAGATCAGGTACTTCGAGCAACTTGTAAAGCTGTAATTTAACATCCTCGCTCAGTTCTTTCATATTCCCTGCAAATGGTGAAAAGGAACACATGTAATATCCATAATTACAGGTACCGCCATCTTTGAAGTAATCTGAAATGCTGGCTGCATTCTTTATCCATCACTCCTCAAATGATAACAGATAGTTTTATATATAGCAGACTGCCAAAGAAAACTACAAATAAGCCTGTAGTACTGTAAGCCTTCTGTTGTAACTGGTGTCTGATCATCAAAATCTAACTGACAGATATCACATGACACAGCCTCATTCTAGGTTTAATTGGTATAGAACTGTGATTGGCCAGTAAACCAAATATAAGGCTGCAGTGTACTTAAGTCTGAGAGGCACTTGTCTTCGCACTGCCAGGCGGAGCACTTTGTCTGGGTGAGCTATATTTGTGAACAAATAAAAGTAGGACCGCTTCTGTGAAGCTGAGCTGCTGTGTGCGTCTGACTTCCTACTGCGTTCCAGCGTGTTGTGCAACTCTGCTACTGGGGCTTTACCCCATACCCTCACATTTTCTACCTATCACTCCTAAAATGACAACAGATAGTTTTATATATATAGCGGAAATGTCCTCATTGTACCACAGCGATTCAAACCATGGAACATATATTGCTCGGCTGCCCCAAATACGAGGGATCTAGGACCAGACTTTTTGCTCTTTGTCCTGTAATCTTTAATGAATACTCTACTGTGGGGAAGATTACGTTTCTACTAAACAATTCCACCTCCGAGATTTTAACTTTTGTAGCTAGGTTCCTTATAGAAACTTTGAAATGATTACCTGCGATGGTTCTCATGTATGGGATACTTGTTTGGACAATGTTGGCTGTTATATGGATTCTATGCCTAATAAAGGTTTATATATATATATAGCAGACTGCAAAAAAAAAAAACTACAAATAAGCCTGCAGTACTGTAAGCCTTCTGAGTTCAAATCTGGCCACATAAAACTGCCTTGTACCGAGTCAGCTTGATCCAGCAAAATCTGCATTATCTCCTCAGACTGGAACCAGCTCTCCAGAGTCTCAGAGGTCAGTCACTTCTCCTGCTATCGGATGCTTTTAGCTGGAGATTGAATCTGGGGTCTTCTGCATGCCCAGCACTGAGTCTCAGTCCTCTCGGATAGATGCCAGACATGAGGTATTTTTAAGGGTCTGCTGCGTCAGTCCATTTTAATCCCAAATAATGACACCAATAAATTCTTGGCAAGTGCTTCTGCGGGTATAGGATTGCTGCCCATTAGCTACTTCTGTCATGAAGACCAGTGTGCGACAATAGCTAGGTTGTTGGGTTTAGATATGGCACACCAGGTAGGTTCAAGTTCTTTCCCAGCCAAGAAGCTGATGGGTAGGCCTGTGAAACAGTTAAACTGTTCCTCAGCTTTAACCATCTCTCATAGAGCTGTTGAAACAGTTAAAAAGGGGGGAAAGGGGGAAAAACTCACAACACTTAGGCTAGGGGATTGTCCTTTAAAATTACAATAATAATTTCAAAACTATATATTAGACTGTATTGTCGAAGGCTTTCACAGCTGGGATCACTGGGGTGCTGTGTGGTTTCTGGGCTCTATGGCCGTGTTCTAGAAGCATTCTCTTCAGACGTTTCGCCTGCATCTGTGGCTGGCTTCCTTTCCTACTATCAGATCCTCTGAAGATGCCAGCCACAGATGCAGGCGAAACGTCTGGAGAGAATGCTGCTAGAACACGGCCATACAGCCCGGAAACCACACAGCACTCCTATATATTAGACTACTTGATTATTTGGCCCTCTACAAGTTGATATAGCAGACAAAGATCCAGTCTAAACTGCAACTGAGAAGAGTGAAAAGGCAAGGATAACACACAGTTGGGCATGGAAGACCCACTTAATATTTCATTTAATGCTCAATGGTTGATCATGAGCAAGTTAGCAGCTCTCCATCTTATGCTCCTCACCCAGTTGTTACAAGGATAAAGTGTCCTTGTGTATGTATATGTGTGGGATGGACCACATATACTGTCCTCAGCACTTTACGTAACGGGTGGGACAAAATGTAATAAGGACTATAGTCAGTGGTGGGATTCAAATAATTTAACAACTGGTTGTTTACAAGCACCATTTCAACAACCGGTTCTGCCGAAGTGATGCGAACCGGCTGAATCCCACCACTGACTATATAGTATAATTTGAAGGAAGAGGGAGAGATAGCACCACATGGCTGTTCTGGGAAGCAATGGAAGGCTTAAGGGGCATTAAGGGAGAGAAGGATGGATTTGTTTAAGAGAACAGGAAACTTGCAGCTGAAGTTATTGTGAAGCGCCCAGGACAGGAAGCAGCTTTTTGCACACCCATGACAAAAATAATTGTAGATCACAGAGTTGGTATGGAACAAAAAATATTTATACCAACTCACCTGCCTATGGTAGGCCTTACTCTCCACCCAAACCAACCAGCCCTGTACAAACCTCAATATGCCTGAAACAAAACGAATGGCTTATAGAGAAATATTTGTTCTGCAACAGCAAACAAGCCATGCACAATAGTAGAATGAAGAGTCTGTTTTTTCTCATTTAAATTTTCTTACCTTGTGTCAAAAGGTCATCAGAAGCCACCTTTGACTTACAGGGTTTGCCATTCAAGATATCATACACCTGTTTGAAAGGAACAGAGTAAACTTCTTGCATGACTATTAAAAACAAAACACAATCTTCATTCTCACCTTTCAGCATTCAGTTCAAGCATAATCTTATATTGCTCAGTTCATCAGTAATCTGATCCATTTTTCCCTCTCAGGCTGCACAGTATTAAATAGTCTCTCTGGGAACTAGCATGCATCTTAAAGTTTACATTGCAAAGCAATAAAATTCCCATGAACTTTGTTTACAACCGTATCTGCAGCTGGCAGTTTGAATAGCCCTCCCTAGCCTGATCTAATGAGAGCTTCAAGCTAAGCAGGGTCAGTACTTGGATGGGAAACCACCAAGGGAGACTGCAGCAGAAGGGAACAGCAAACCACCTCTGCTCCTCTTTTGTCTTGAAAACTCCATGGTTTTGGAGTCATCATGAGACAGTTATAATTTCACCGCACACGTTATTATTAGCAGCAATTGACAGCAAAGACAGAAGTAGTCCGGATTTTGGTCCCTCTTCTATCTGTCCTGAGCAATCTGGAATGGTGTAGTTGTTAACAGTGGACTTTCTCAAAAAGGTCTGGCTCACTGACATAAAGAGCACAACCTATGCCTTCAGAACATGAAGAATGTGTGTAGTTTCCAGCTGTATCTATCTTTTTCCCCCCATTCATTTCAGCAGTCTCCTTGTGTGAAGGAGAAACTGAAGATGTACCCCTAGAGTCCACAGTCTCTACTAGGGAGAAATGAATTGATCACCACTAGGGAGAAAGGGTGGGTATAAACGAAATGAAACAAAATAGAAGTAAATTTGCATTTTCTCAGACAACGAAACATTTCACACTGGCTCCATTTCATGTTTTTCTCCACGTGATGCTATGTGGAGGGAAGCAGCTACTTCTGATGCAGGGCCACTGCCCCTAGAATGAAGGATTTACCAACTTCTGAAATGTGGCACCAAAGGTCACTTGCCTCCCAGCTCGTTGCCATGTCTAAAGGTGTTGCTCGTGGGGTAGCCTCTTCATCGTCACTGTCTTTATCATTCCCGTCTTCCAGTTCAAACAGTGGCTCAAAGTTCTCAATGTAGGGATTTGCACCTTAACAGTTACATGAAACATACTGGTGAACAAACATGGACTTCTCTTACTGCCTTCCATGGTCAGTATGGTAAGGCATCTGCAAGCAAAGATGCGTGGCTTATCTGTTACCATCAGGAAGGGAGGATTCAGCCCAGAAGGAAATCTCCCATTCAGCCTAGAAGAGGCACTTGGATGGAGGGTTACCAAGAACCATGGAAGAGTAACACTCCCACTCTCTCCATAGGAGGGCGTCTGGGCATGAGCAAGAGGTGGCAGCCCAGGGAGGACATCTTACAGTAGCGCTCTCCAAACCTATGGCAGGTCCCAATGGCTTCTCTAGAATAGTTTCTTCTAGATTAATAAGCAGGTAAGACTCCAAAAGAATCTCTTTACCATCTGTGTGGCTTATTTTTACTTAAGTAGTTACTTAGGGCCTTGACCTGGATGGCCCAGGCTATGCTAGTCTCATCAAATTTTGGAAACTCAGCAAGAGGCAGCCCTGGTTAGTACTTGGGTTGGAGACCCCCCAAAGAAGTCCAGGGTTGCTATGTAGGGGAAGGCAAACCACCTCTATTCTTCTCTTGCCTAGAAACCTTATGGCGTCACCATTAGCTGCCACTTGATGGCACTTCCCACCCCCAGGTGCTCAGGACTAAGGGGTTAAGGAAAGACATTCTCCTGGGCAGGTCTCATTGAAATGTGCAAGGGCCCGGCCTAGTGAATTGTGCTCTAAATATCCTTTTGGAAAAGCTTTGGTGCATATGTGAGTAATTAAAAGGGAGCTCTTCACTCTTAGGAAACGCTACTGCACATAGGGATCTTTTTTAAAAAATGTGGGAGGTAATCTTTTAAATGAGTCAGACCTCAACCCTGTAGGATTTCACAGCTGGGCATCATCAAGGACCTGTTAGGACTAACTTCAGCCTGTTAAACCCAAAAGTATTAAATTATGATACTGGGCCTGAAGAGAAGGAGGAAAAACAAAAATGAAATTTATGACAAAAAATGGCCTTAAAAGAACATTCTTTAGTTCTTAAAATTCTTTTTGTTTCTTATTCCTCTCTCTTGTTTTTCTATTTTTTTAGAGCAGGGGTCTGCAACCTGCGGCTCTCCAGATGTTCATGGACTACAATTCCCATCAGCCCCTGTCAATTGGCCATGCTGGCAGGGGCTGAAGGGATTTGTAGTCCATGAACATCTGGAGAACCACAGGTTGCAGACCCCTGTTTTAGAGTCTTAAATGCCAAACATGATTTTTTAAATCCATTCTTGCCACCAGATGTGTTCAACCAGTAGGGGGAGCTCAAACGCTACATTTCAGTAAATCTAACTATTCTAAAGGAGTGCAATTATGTATAGTTATTTGTGCTTGTGAAGCTGAAGCCTACGGCCGTGATTGGCTGACCTGACATCCAGTTACCTAGGTAACAAAGCAAAGCCCTTCCCAGGACAAACTCTGCGCAGGAAGGGGAATTGTCAGTTTAGCTGTTATTACCTCACAGTAAAAGGCTGAGGACCGTGAAGAGGCCTTAAAAAGTAGAAAGTCTAAGCAACAGGATATCCAGAAGAAAGGAGACTGAAGAGCAGCCAACAGTCCAAGAAAGAAACGTGAAGCGAAGAACAAGACTTGACAAAAGGGCAGCGAAGACAACGAACTGGAAGATGAAGCAGCTGTTTAAGAGAGGAGGCTCTGAGGAAACTTCAACACATTTAAGGATCAGGCTATTGCTGAGGAAATGGAGAAAGATGTACTACAGCAGCTGGTAAACAGAAAGACAGCTGAAATAAGTGTGACAAAGGCAAGGACTTCAAAAACGGTGCTTAAGTGAAGGAACAAGTAGGAAGGAAGCAGGAAGGAAACGAGCCGGCTAACGAGAGAGCCACAAGACAACAACATAAGAGCAGCTAAATCTGAGGACCCTGAAAGGAATTCTGCCCATTGGCTCCTGCTGTCGCTGAGGCAGCATTCTGATATAGCAGTAGAACTAGAAAGTAGTAGTGATGAAGAAGAAGAAGAAGAGGAGGAGGAGGAGTAGTTTGGTTTTATATCCCCCCTTTCTCTCCTGTAGGAGACTCAAAGGGGCTGACTTTCCCATTGGTTTGGCCTATCCAATAAAAATATTTGGGAAGTGATTCAATGCCTTTAGGCAGTCTCTGAAATACACTGATTAATGGTGATTTTTTTCTTGGTCTGCATGCCAGTGAGGCCCTATTCTTCCTTAGCCATCCATGGCCCTTACCTGCAGCTTTGAGAAGCGCTGTTAGTTTTGTAGAACCCCTTCCAGCAGCTATGTGAAGTGGAGTGGTCCCATCGTACGTAACGCTGTCAACATTGGCATCACCCTGTTTTACGGTTTGAGAAAAATGCAGGTTAACCTAATGCAGCTATTGCTATTTTCCTATCACCTCAGAAGAAAAAAAGCCTGCAGAAAACTGAGACCTGTTTCAAAACATGATTCAATTGAGACTCCCACAGAAACTATGGTGCAACTTGGATCAGGGCCCCACAGTACACACTGTGTGTCTGTGGTAATACAATCCACAGAAATTAGAAATGACAAACTTATTCATAAATAGGAGAAACTCAAGGAAGAACCTGAATTATAAAATAGTAAGGGCACACATGGAGCCAATGATTTCAATTGAATTTTTGCTTCCAGGATATGCCTGATCAGCGCTATTGCTGGGTGTGGCTTGCAGGCTGTGTGTTGCCTACTTTGACTCAGGTGGGAGGATTACAATAAGAAGAGCAGCTCCTCCTTTAAAGAAGAAAGGAACCAGATAAAAGTTTTTGCCCTGCTGATGTTCACCTCAAGCAGAAGGCAGCCTGCCAAAGAGATATTTCCTTGTTCGACAGCCAGGTGCAAGGCAGTTCTCCCAGATTTTTGTTCCTGGGCGTTGACATCAACTCCAGCAGCAATGAGGCGTCTGAGGCAAGACGTGCTATTAGCCAGTACAGCTAGGTGGACAGCATTCAGACCTGCAAGGCAGAAACAGCACAGCGACCATGAGGAAGTTCATGCTACAAGGAGCATCAGAAAAAGGAAAACCAAATATGAGATGAAAACTCCAAAGGAGAATTGATGCATTGGAAAGCCTAATAGATTTGTTGCTAAAAGAGTTTTCCTGGGTTGTAGCCCACTTCATCCGACACATGAAGTGAAACAGCAGATATACACACAGTGAAAGAACAAAAAAAATCCTTGGGATTGTGGAGTTGAAAGGGATTTCTATGCAAATCTTGGAATGTATATGAAACTAAGCAGAGTGATCTCACACAGTAGTCACAGCCAATGCCACCTAGATATGTTGAGCAATTTAACACCGATATGTGCTGGAAGTATATACACCATGCATTTAAAAATATCAGAACAGCTTGCTAGATCAGACCAGTGGTCCACCTAGTCCAGCATCCTGTCTCCCCCAGAAGCCAACCAGTTGCCCTGAATGACTCCCCCACCCCAAAAAAGCATAGAGGTCAAGGCCCCCCACTGCTGCCTCCTCAGAAGTTTGCTGCCTCTGTAGATGGAGGGACTCTTCAGTCAAAAAGAAAAACAGCCAGTATGGCAGAAAGTAACAATAAACCGGAACAAAAACCTACCACACCAACGACTACCAAAATGTAAAGACACACAAGAATATTGTATTAAATGTGCAAAATGTCAGAAGGCAACAATAATGGAAAGCACAGTCACAATAATCACCAATGCATACCCATATAAAATATAGTTTACAACAACGCAATTTAAGTGCAAACTGAAGAAAAAGTTGTGTCCAAAGTGCACTGAAGAAAAGAAGATGAAAATTGATGGAAGACTCAGGTAAGTCCTTGTGTAACAACCTCAAGAACAGGTAAATCTTACTATCTTCCAACTGAGTATACAAACTTCAAGGTAATGTCTAGTAAATAACACTTTGAACGACTAACCCCTGAAATGGTTGGGATCGTTTGATAGCCAAATATCAATTATAGGCTGGAAAATCACACCCACATTATGGGCAGGCTATGAAACTCAGTGTCATTGACGAAGCAGTCCAGCCGCTGTGAAACGGGAGATCTGGAACTGCCTGTCTTCAACATCTTGAAGATATCTTAAAGATTTTGATGTTTATATACTCAGTTGGAAGACTTGCTTGTTCTTGAGGTTGTTACACAAGAACTTACCTGAGTCTTCCATCTATCTTCATCTTCTCTTTAGTATGCTTCAGGACGATTCTGCACGGCCATAGCCGGTGGTGCATTGGGACTGCTTGCACAGTCCTGTATGGGTAGTCCCGACACTGACGCTGCCCACAGGGGTGGCTCCACATGGAGCCCAGGATGTTTGCGAGGCACTTGCCTTTCCTTCCTGTGCAGCTCTGGATGGCTCGAAAGACATGCCCACACTGCCCTCTGACCTTCTAGAAACTAGAAATTCTGAGAATCCTCCGATGAGACATTTTCTTACCTTCACCATTAGGAAGGTCTTTCATCAGAGATGCCTCTTTGTGATGAAGCAGAACATTCAATACCTTCTCATCCCCTTGTTTGGTCGCCAGATGCAAGACTGAATTCCCATGCCGATCCAAAAGAGTCACATCTGACCCAGCTTTCAGCAAGGCCTTTACCCCTCCTGCCTGTTTTGTGATGACAGCCAAGTGTAGAGGACTCTGTTTGAAAAGGAGAAAATAATACTAGTCAAACAAGTGTATGCTAATGAATATACACAAAAACAACCCAGAGAAAATTCAATCGATCACAAACTCAAGTTGATTATCACGACAGATGACTCCCAAGGCACATCCTTGTGTAAGTAAGGTAGGTCCATATACAAAGTCCTGCCTCATCTAGCCGCCACCATCTTGAAAGATCAAGGGCACGCAGAACAACGTTGTAATTGTTGGACAGATTTCTATGGGAGTGGGAAGACTTTCAGATACACCAGCCTCAGGCTATTTAGGACTTTTCAAGGTAAGAACCACCACTCTGAACTGTGCTTGAAAATGAACGGGAAACCAGCAAGTTCTTTCAGTACTGATCAAGTATGTTTCCAATAACTCATTTCATTAGTGCCAATGTCCTGGGTCAACTGGAGTCTCTGAACAAGTTTCAAAGGTATCTCCACATAAAACACATTGCAACAATCTACCTTGGAAGGGAACAGAGCATGAATAACTTCAGCCACGCATTTCCAGGAAAGGACACAGCTGGCAACACAACCAAAGTCAGGTAAAGGTACTCTGTTCCACAGATACTCTCCTGCCAAGTTTCCATCATTTTGCAACCTGCTACCCTCATTAGGAAATAGATCTAAGTGATGCCCGTCCTCCCTCATGAAATTACATTCATCCTATGATGTCTGTGCACGTGCCAAAAAGTAATGATAAGGAGTAGCTACTGGTTGCAAGGCCTTTAGCATCTTCAAGCATGCAGGGTAATTGCTGTCAAAGGCATGCTGGAAGCAGTCTTGGAGTATGTTATCTCTACAGACCCCGATGGGTTCTGAGCATTCAAGGAGTGCAGACCAAGGAAGAAACTTGGTCTAAAAAACGAGTCCAGCTAATTTCGTGTTGTCTGTCTCATTTGAATCACATCTGAAACACGTGCCCCTGAGGCCTTTTCAACATCACCCATCCAAAAGTGTGCTTCATGCTAAAGAAGAAGCACGGAGGTAATTCACATCTTAATCCTTTTGACATGCTAGACCACACTTAGCCCTGTTCCTGACGATTAACATCTTGGTCTTCAAAACAACAAAAATAACATAAGGCTGCAAAGCAAAAACTAACCTTAGACAGCCCAAAAAACTACAAACTGAATGGAAAAATTCATTCCCTCGTGTTTTCCCCACACCTGAGTCTGTTCTCAATGTCATTGTGTCCCCAAAAACATAACTACCTTAACTTTGCACAGATTAATTGCTCAGAGTTCAACAGACATTAAAGAAAATTGCTTCATTTAATTCAGCCAAATGACAGCAAAGATGCTAAGAGAAAGGTCATCCTCCCTACTTGTCTCATACCTGGTACAGGTCATTTCTCATGTTGAGAACGTCGTCAGCATTCAGGTCTGCTATTACTTCTAAGAGGTTTCTCAGCAGCTCCACGTGAAGATGAATAATTGCTAAGTGAAGGACACTGGTGTTGGTCAAAAGAAGGGGAAAAAGAAATATGCGTCTAAGTTGCAAGACAGTGAACAGGTTGAGAGTTACATTTATTTACTTTGAAATACGCTTTATTAGAATATGGTCATTTTTGTGGGTATGAAAACATGAATGGAAGGACTGGCCCTGTTGGGCTTACATTTCATGCGTTATCACAAAGCTGGAACACAATTTAAGAAGAAGAAGAAGAAGAAGAGTTGGATTTATATCCCCGCTTTCTCTCCTGTAAGGAGATTCAAAGGGGCTTACAAACTCCTTTCCTTTCTCCCCTCGCAACAAACACCGTGTGAGGTGGGTGGAGCTGAGAGAGCTCAGAAGAACTGTGACTAGCCCAAGGTCACCCAGCTGGCATCTGTTGGAGGGCACAGGCTAATCTGAATTCCCCAGATAAGCCTCCACAGCTCAAGCGGCAGAGTGGGGGATCAAACCCGGTTCCTCCAGGTTAGAGTACACCTGCTCTTAACCACTGCGCCACTGCTGCTCCTCTGGATGTAAGGGAACAGACAGAACAGCCACACTTCCAGGAATTTATATCAATGGATATAGTCACATGAAGAAGGCTACAGCTGACCAGGTTTGCATTTGTCTATGGTAAACAGATTGTAAACTGTGTAGGAAGAATGCGTATAGAACCCTTCAATGCTGGATGTCAAAGGCAGAAAACAGTAGTCTGCAAAGTGTTCACTGCCTCACCATTTTGCAGGGAAATATATTCAGAATTTGTATAATTCCTAGAGTTGTCCTGAGACCTACCCAAGAAATTGTTTTTCCCGTGGGGGTTTCCCAAATGTTGGGCTGGCCATTGTTGTTTTTCATTTTAGTGCAGAATGTGAGTCAGTATTATAAGATTCAGATGGGTAACTGGAAAAAGCACAATGTAAAAAGGGGAAAACCCATACTTGATATATACACACTGGAAAAAAGTAGTTTTACAAAATCCCATTTTCTCTGGGGTTGTGATCATAGTTTCGAGGATTGTATTGATTCCTATTTAATAATTAATTCAGTATGGGAAAATGGTAAAGTTCATGAAAATCATTACCCTCCTTCTGCTTCACATACTTAAATGTGTATCTTATTTACCTATTTATTTAATGTATTCCCCACCCTTTCCTATAAAGCAGGGCTCAGTTCAGTTTACAGCAATAATCCATGAATATATATAAATTCAGCATGTTGTGTTGCCCTGCCCAGAATATAACTGTATTTCATCAAAAGGTAGGTAAACAGAATAAACAAAACAATAATGGAAAATCTTTAGGGTCAATTTCTTATTTCATGCAATGAAGTCTTGTGCTACGAACATTGTTTTGGAAGTCCATATTATAGCTCTCTGCATTTTAGGTTCCAAGAAGTGGATTTCTTAGACAGTTTGGAGCTATAAAGTAAGTGGGATTGAAGCCACATCAGGATAAGCACTGAATCACACATGGCGTGTATATTCATGTCACTACATCCTATTTTGGCCAAGAGGCTACATTACACATAAGAAAGCCTGGATTGCATTGGCTATCAGTTGTTCAAAAAAGTATCTTATGAGTTTGCAAATACAAATCCCCTGGAGTTCAACTATCTTAGTTGCCAATAAAAAAAATAACAATACTACAGGAATAAATGATGTGCTTGGAGATATTTGCAAGTTCTTTTTAGCTAAATACAATCACTTTCCCCTCCTTTTCCATGTAGTGCTGGAAGAACAAACTTGAAGAATAACACTAATGTATTACCATTTATACTCTCAACACATTTGATATTACATGCTTGATATTTGATTCTATCAGCAATCCTATGGTTTTGTTATTTAAAGTAAATCCTGTGGCTTAATTATTGAAACTATTAATTATTGAAACTAATTTAAAATATTAAAAGGGAGCAGATATCAAAATGATATCCGAACAAATCAGTTCTTTAAAAAAAAGTCTTCTATCACTTCTGCAAAACGCTTGTTTATTTCAGTGTGTCTCCAGGGAAAGAGAATTTCACAACAGTAGAACAATCCGCCAAAACATCTGTCCTTGGGCTCTCAGAGTACAAATTCGGTTCAAAGAAAGTTGGTCAAGAGGATGATTGCTGAGGTTAAAGAGCTTAAAGATCAGCATGCCCTCCTACGAATTCTGCGTCTAATTATCCTTCTCCAAGTACTTCCTCCCAGTCAAGACAGAAGAACCAGATCAACAACAGAAGAACCAGATCAAGAGGCTTAGCATGAAGACAAGATCCACAGCTATGTTACAATATATGAACTAATCTCTCTCAAAGAAAGGAATTTCCCATTGTGACAAGCCTTCCCCCCGTCCCTCCGACTAAGAAGGTACACACAGCCTCAATTTTGGGGACTAGGTTTGTTTTGAATTACAAACCTTCCCTTCCAGGTGATCTACAGGTAGTGTATGTATAAGCTTTGGGTTCTCTGTTGTGAGGTAAGAGATTGAGATCACTGAAGTTGGGATTAATACATACAAAACTAAGAAGATATATTTATTTACAGATCAGTTTTAAGGGAAATAAACCAGCACTATGGGTCTCTAGGTAGACAACGTAGAAACCTGCCTGAGGCACAAACATTTAAACTGGTTATGACATTAGAGAGTGATTAGACTTTTCTGCAATGCTTTCAGGCACAAACAGACTTTTATTTAGCCACTAGGTTGGATCCTCTCTGTCACACAGGATTCCACCCACACCAGCCTGCCCTTTCTCCAGAATCAGACTAAGAGTGCCATCCAGATTCCCTGCAGTGGCTGGAGGAGGTGTGGCGAAGGCGGCTCTGTGCCACCTCCAATGGGCTTTCCAGACGAAGGGGGAAAAAGCAACCCCACCCCGCTGCTGGGAAGCCCTCATGGTGCTCAATGGATTTATGCCCCAAGTCCAGGTCTGGGGCAACGGTGCAACTGGCCACAAACCCAGGGTGGAAGCTGACTAATGCCAGTTGCACTCCGGGAATGTCCTGGTCAGCCCCTCCCTCCCCGCTGCACACACACACCAGTGTCCGTTCTGGATGCCAGCACAGTTCTGCAGCAACCCAGACTTCCAGGTTCACCTGCCATGGAGCTGAGGGGTGGCTGGCCACTGGCGCATTTGTTCCCTGCGCTACATGTTACACGCTCCCTGTGTTACATTTGTTCCCTGCCCGTTACATGACGGGGGGGGGGGGGACCTGGGAGAGAATGCACCAATGAGGTGCTGAGAATGCACCAATGAGGTCCCTAAGCCTGTCCTCCCCCAACCTTCGGATTCGGCTGTCCACTGTACAAGGTTGGCTCATCACCAAAGACCAGCCTAACAAACGAGCACTCTCCTCTCTTCCAGAGATAGAGCTCAACCGCATTGCCACCCAGCCAGTCAAAGCTATTTTCACTCAGTCTGCTCTTTTTCCTGAGCCAGACCTGAGCTGTCCCTGCTCTCTCCCTGAGGCAGAGCTCCACTCTCTTTCGCCTCTGTTCCTTCTAACATCTCTTCCCCCTTCTCAAAGGTGATGGGATGCTGGAGAAGCACACCTATGGCCTCATCTGAAGGGCTGGGTTTCCTTTCGGGGCAGGACAGACTCCTGTCTGTCGTACCTTTCAGTGTGCATTTTGTTCTAAGAGGAAAAACACACACACCACTTTGATAATAAAAACATTTATATACCACCTTTCCTTCGTGGCTCAAGGTGGCTTACAAATCCAAATTTTAAAACAAACAAAATACATGAAACCCTGACTCCCTTTCAAAATGCCTGC
Organism: Sphaerodactylus townsendi; assembly: GCF_021028975.2. NCBI lineage: Eukaryota > Metazoa > Chordata > Lepidosauria > Squamata > Sphaerodactylidae > Sphaerodactylus > Sphaerodactylus townsendi. Next base: position 67,828,936 of record NC_059434.1, read on the forward strand.
AGCCTCCATTTAGAAGAAGAATGTGCTATTCCGTCAAAAGTAACTTATGGCGACTCCATCTATAGGGCACTCAAGGCAAGAGAAAAGGTGTTTTGCCATTGCCTACTGCAACACAGTCCAGTCCCTCGCATAGACAGAGGCCTAGCAGGGGAGAGTGTGTAGGGGCTCAGTTGATAGCTGATGATAGCCCAGGCACACCCCACTCACACACACACACAAGCCCTTTAGGCAAAATCCTGCCAGGAAAAATGTACGCTGCCACCTTTTATCTTTTGAGGGAAAAATGGAACTCAGAGAGGCTTTTAAACAGATAAAACTAACTAGAATTTATTTACAGGCTTTTTCTTCTCAGTTTGATTGTATAGAGAAGGTTTATGCCTTTCTTGTTCTTTTGGCAGATATTGCTTAGATGTTACAAATAAAATGCAGTTTCACTTAAATGGCTGTTTCAGTTTCTAGATGTAGCTTCATACACACACAGTTGTCTCTTTTAAGGGTAAACCTTTCTACATGGTCCTGAACACTCTCCTAAAGCACCCACCCTTTACTCCAAAGGGTTTCACACTGGCTTGGGACAGAGTAAGCTCTGGGGTTTCTCTAAACCCTCAATTAACTCTGCCAGTTAAGCTAACATGCCCTCAGAAACTCTCTGGTCCCAATATTTAGGTGCGGTCTCCTACTGAGACAATAGTCAAGCCCTCTGTGTGGTCTTACAAGTGTCCACGTGAAATAAGTTTCCCTCTTGTCTTCCATCAACACCTGGCCACCTAGCCTCTGGTGAATACAAGGAACTTTGCCTCTCAGTCTTTGAGATCAATTAAGAGAACTTTGGCTGATTGCCATTCTCTCTCTGTCTCTAGACACAATCTCTAACTGACTGAATCAGAGGACTGTGTCTGACTCTTCACTGTGACAGGCTCAATCTCTCAATCTCTGACAGACTCTAACTGCTTTTATAGAAGAAGAAGAAGAAGAAGAAGAAGAAGAAGAAGAAGAAGAAGAAGAAGAAGAAGAAGAAGAAGAAGAAGAAGAAGAAGAAGAAGAAGAAGAAGAAAAAGAAAAAGAAAAAGAAAAAGAAGAAAAAGAAAAAGAAAAAGAAGAAGAAAAAGAAGAAGAAGAAGAAAAGAAAAGAAAAGAAAAGAAAAAGAAAAAGAAAAAGAAGAAAAAGAAAAAGAAAAAGAAGAAGAAAAAGAAGAAGAAGAGTTGGATTTATATTCCCCCTTTCTCTCCTGTAAGGAGACTCAAAAGGGCTGATAATCTCCTTTCCCTTCCCCACCCACAACAAACACCCTGTGAGGTAGGTGGGGCTGAGAGAGCTCAGAAGAACTGTGACTAGCCCAAGGTCATCCAGCTGGCGTGTGTTGGGAGTGACCAGGCTAATCTGAATTCCCCCAGATAAGCCTCCACAGCTCAAGCAGCAGAGTGGGGAATCAAACCTGGTTCCTCCAGATTAGAGTACACCTGCGCTTAACCACTATGCTATTGGTGCTCCTATAAAATGAGCACACCCTGTCTGTGGCTCCTGGCTGCTGCATCTCAGCTGGCCAAAACAGGTGGAGCTGTGGTTAACACAATGTGCTCCTGTTCTGACTGAACTGCACCTTTTCAAATTAACCATTTTTACTGTAAGCCGTCACACCTATCTTGGCACAGCAATCTCAGTCTATTTTAGCAATCTTCCATCCAAGTACTAATCATGGCCAACCCTTCTTAGTTCTGACAAACCTGGTCTAAGCAGGGCTGTTCAGGGTCCACACACAATTGAAAGCCTCAGCAAATAAAATAGCCTTAGAGTGCTTCCTCATACCCTCTACAGATACTATCCCCCACACCTCCTCAGAGAGCTCATTCATATGGATGGATCCACTATACAAAAAGCATGATCTCTAGCTGATGGGCTACCTTAAGTAGGAGAACAATCAGTAGAGACCTGACATCCATAGTTGACACACAGCAACATATAGTGAGAGATATGTGGATCTTTAGATATTTATAGTTCTTTCAAATTTTCTGCAAGGCCCCAATCTGGATCAGGTGCACAGTACAGTGACCCCAGGACCACATGTTCCCTTCAGTGCCCTTTTAGCGCAGAAACAGCACCCCATGGCTGTTTTGGTACTTCCAAAAAGTTGGGGAGGCACCACACTTCTAGGGTCACCACACCATGTGCCTGAGTCAGATAGGGGCTCGCTACAATTTTTAAAGAACTACAAATGCTTCTAAAATGTGGTTGGGGGGTCATAGGATGGACCTGAGGCTGCTGCCATTTGTGGAGCACCTCAATACAGAGCTTCTTCCTAAACCTCTGAAGAGGATGGAAGACCCATCTCAAGTTTGGGCTGGCTCACCACAATCTTCCACTTTCATCTCATTCATCTTATCACCATCTCTTTGAACCGTTTCAATCACCTATCAACCAAATACTCTTGAAATGAACACATTTTTTGGGGAAAAAAACCCAGCTTGTTGGGGTCTTTGAAAGGGAAAGGCATGCTGGAAAAGGCCTAGGATAAGTTTTATCTGCTCTAGAAGGAAAAAAGAGTTCCGGTGCCAGAAATATGCATCCTGTTTTGAAACGTTAGATGAGTCAAACCATCGCTCTCTGTCTAAATGAGAAGCACCTACAGGGTATGAATCACAGCAACATGACCTCATTTTGAAACTGCTACTTTCCCTTTAACGCATCATCTCAAAAGTGAGAAGCCAACTATAAACAGAACAATATGACATTCATCTCTCCAGCATCAACATTAAGAGTAAAAAAAAAATCCCCATGATAAAGAGGAATAATTTTCTACAATAAGTTCACAGTGAAATAACTTTTTCAAGGATTTGAGGAATTACCTTTTCCATTGGACATAAAATAAGTCATCCATCATTTTACAGAAAGAGCAGGAATTACAGGCTTACTTGTCACCATTTTCATCCTGGACTGTGGTAAGGTGTCGCTGAACAGCCAGTAACATCTTCACGTCTCCCGTTACTGCATAGTCGAAGAGGGCATTGGCATGACGCTTAGCAAGTTCTACAGCCTTCTCCAAAAAGAAACTATCTGCAGAGAGAAAGAAAGAGATCACTGTCACTCTAACACAATTTTCCAGTGAAACAATCGAAATTCAACTTGACTGAGGTGTATTCCGCACAGCTCATTCATAATGAGTATACGTTGTTATGAATGAACCTGTTTCCCCCTCTTCTCCTTCACACTTGAGAAGCTTACCCATTCAAGAAGCAGCAGCAAACGCTGTGGCTCCTTTGCACAAGGACGGTTTTTTCCCCCTTCCTAGGATTCATGCGTAACTACGGAGGTCTCTGTGGCCACACACTACCCATACAAGAAAAGAAAAAAAGTATCTCCCCTGCCCTGGTGTTTGGTGGGGACATAGACATAGCTGCAACGGGGACATGTGGGGACACTTGCCCCGGGCAGCCCCCCGCTGCATCACATGGGGTGTGTGTGGAAAATTGCCCCCCACACTTTTGAGAAGGAGGAAGAGTATGACTGGGCCTGGGTGCACCTGGGACAAGGCCTGCGCCCGTCAGCTGGCCTTGTGGGCCGTGGGTGTGTTCTCCATCAGCCCACCAGGCCACCAGGCCGGCCGACGTTGTGCCCAGACCCAGTCATGCCCCTCCTACTTCCCCTCTTGCCCTGCCAGGCCTGGCTGCCAGCTAAGGTAAGTGGAGCATGGGGGGGCACGGGGGCGGGGCATGCGAGCAGGGCGGGGGGGGGGGGGGAAGGGGACGGAAAATTCAGAGTCTGTCCCGGGCTCCATTTTCCATAGCTACGCCACTGGGTGAGGAGCAAGAGATTTCCCCCCACAACCGAGAATCTCACCCCATCAAAACATGGTGACTGCTATTTGAGTAGATTCTTTAGAACAGGGGGCTAGAATAGATGGCCTGCATGGCCCCTTCCAACTCTATGAGTCTAAGACACTAAGTGGATGTCCATTCTAACACTGAATACTCAGCATATTAGTATTCATTCTTGAGGAAATTTGTTATTTTCCAGCCTTTGAACACTGTTTTCTTGGCCTGAGGTGTCAATATTTTACTTTATTTCTCATTTTTTGTGCTGGCAACCTCCAAAGGGCAAAATAGTTTGTTTTTTTAAAGTATGTTCCATTTATCTCTAATTTGCTCCATAAATAATTCTGACTGAAATACTTCAAAGCTGATTCAATACATGCCTGCAGAAAACTCAAAATAATTTAGTAAGTTTCAGATTTAATAAACTGTTTTAGCTCATGACACGCTGCAACAGAGCAACATTCTCCTACACCTAACAATCTATGCTTTTATTTTGCCAAAAATGCTACACAGAATCCTATTTACTTCCACAGTGCAAATGAGGGAACAAATTACTGCAGGAAGGACAGCTACCAAAATATGGTTCCACGTGTCTAGGAAGCGTTTGGGGTTCTCTTCCTACTCTTTGGAGAAAGCTCAGGAACAAAATAGGCAGTGAAGGGGTTGGAAATTTGATGGGAAGTCAGCAGAAATTGCACACCCTCTCTTCTTGTTTTGGGCCCCTTCTGCACATGCAGAATAATGCACTTTCAAACCATTTTCACAATTTTTTGAAAGTGGATTTTGCTATTCCACACAGCTACAAAGTGCATTGAAATTAGACTGAAAGTGCATTATTCTGCATGTGCAGAAGGGGCCTTGGTCTTTCCAAAATGAACAAGAGGTCACATAAGGTATAAATGGGGAAGGATGCGCATGTGTGGAGGAATTCTGCCAACTACTGAACCCCCTGTGCCATATCCTACTTTGTTTCCCAAGGTCGCCTCTGACCTTCTGGATCCGAAAGGGCACCAGAGGTTTCAGGGGAAATGTTCTCAGTACATAGGAACCAATCCTTTATTTATAAGATCCAAACAACATCTGATTCCATCCTATTATAAACATTATAACAGTAATGCCTTTCACAGAGACTGACTGGCAGTGCTAATCTTATTTGTTATTAGATAGCAAAAGCTTTAGCATCTATGAATATGTTAGAAGAGCTCAGTTTAGGGAATTGATACCTCTGTTCCAAATACTGATCAAACTTTGCCATTCTGAAAATCAACACTGCATGCAAAATCCAAGTCTTCAACCTTTTCCTTTTCAGATGAATACAATGACACTGAAGAAAGCCGTGCACCAACCTCGTATACTAATCTCCGTGTCCTCTGGATTGGCAGCAGTGCAAATTCCGATTTTGCTTCCTTCTTCAGCTTCTACTTTTTCCTTGAATTTCACACTGTGCTTTTTACTGCTCTTCAGGCAACTTTCACCATCCTCCCTTTTAGATTCGTTGCTTGAGATTCCTTAAGAACAGAAATAAGTAATATTGATTCTTTCATACTGATTAAATTCTATTGGTAAAACAAAATTAAAGGCAAATTGACATCATGATCTGCTAGCGACATTTACCATCTCTGGACATTCATGCAGTAACCATTTATACTATTCATATACTACCTAGGAGTAATTGTGCTGATATTCCCAGCTTTGATAAAATATAATGTATCAAAAGCTGATAATTACCATGTTTCATTCCAGCACCGGTCTTGTTTGAGTTGGAATGGAAGTGCATTCCTCCATAACCAGAATAACCATATGGTGGGTATCCATAACCTAAACAAAAGCAAAGAAAGCATGTCACTCTTAAGCTTCTAGTGTAAAAACAAATAGCACACAATCCAACATTCAGTGTAAAAAGCTCATCTTCAAACAGATAGCTCCTGTTTTTTGCAGACAAAGAGAAGTTCTCTTTTCAAATGACCAACTCCAGAATGTAATCATTTTACCCAACACTGATCATACAGCGACAAAGGCAACTTTTCAGTACCATCTTAAGAGAAACCCATTGACTTTAACAAATTTTGATGGAAGAAGAGGAGGTTCAGGGAAGACATGATTGCTTTCATTAAGTATTTGAAAGGCTGTCACTTAGAGGAGGGCAGGGAACAATTCCTGTTGGTAGCATAGAATAAGACTCACAATAATGGATTTAAATTGCAAACAGAAAGGCACTGGCTGGATATTAGGAATTTTTTCTTCAGAGTAAGCAGTGGAACCAGCTGTATAGGGAGGTGGTGGGACCCCTTCACTGGTAGTTTTCAAACAGTGGTGGGACGAACACTTGTTGGGGATGCTTCAAGCTGATCCAGCACTGAGAAGAGGGTTGGACTAGATGGCCTGTGTGGCCCCTTCCAACTCTATGATTCTATGGGTTTATGTGACAGACAGGAAGCTGTCCTGTCCCAAAGGGAAAATCAGACACTCAGGTAAACTCTAACATCTAACCATGTTCAGTAAGGAGAGTGAGATGCAGGAGAGAAAACAGGAGAGGAAGGAGTTGAGTTTTGCCTCAACTGCCTCAGGGACAGCTCATGTCTGGCTCAGGAAAAACAGCAAACAGAATTAAAGGTAGCAGAGTGGGTTAACTCTGTTTCTGGGAGAGAAGACGGTGCTTGGTTGTTAGGTCTGTCTCTTGTGATGAGCAAACCTTGTTCAGTTTAGTCTATGGGAAAAGGGCAGGTTGGCATGGGTGGTATCCTGTGTCAATCTAGTGCCTGAATCCAACCTAGTGGCTAGAGCCTGACAACATTATAGAAAAGTCTAACTACTCTCTGAAGTCATAACAAGTTTAAATTTTTGTGCCTAAGACAGATTTCTATTTTATCTACTTAGATAACCTGTATTGCTCTTTTTGTTCCTTTAAAACTGACCTGAAAATAAATATATATTTTTAATATATATATTAAGCATCAGTGATCTCAATAATCTCATTGAGCACCACAAAACTTAGCTCACAGCGGCAAACCTAAAGCCTACGTACTCACTATCTGTCAAACACCTGGAAACTGAGGAGTCTATATTTCAAAATTAAGCTAGATCCCTGAATTCTTAGGAGGCTGTCTGAGTCCCCTCAGTAGGGAAAAAAGTCTTATCGCAGTGTAACTAATTCTGCTTAGGACAGCTGTTAGATGCCTAAGCACAGCTCATATATGGTGATGGTAAATGCTGTCACGTTGCAGCTTATTTATGGTTACCCCATAGAGTTTTCAAGGCAAGAGATATACAGAGGTTGTTTGCTATTGCCTGCCTCTTTGTCACAACTCTAGACTTCCCTGGTGGTCTCCCTAGTACTAATCTTGGTCAACCCTGCTTAGCTTCTGAGCTCTGATGAATTTGGTTAATCTGGACTATTTAGGCTGCTAACAAGGATTATATTACTCTATTTTTTTATGGAATTGATGAATGCTAGCAATTGCTTTGAGTAAAAAGTTCATAAAGAAACAGAATGAACCATCCTACCATATTTAAAGAAGGGCATTTAAAAAAAAATTCAAGTTCATTGATCCTTGGGAGAGAAACAGGTAGAATAGCCAGAAATCAGAAGCATACTGACTCTAGTGTTGAGTGTGTATAGGTGATTACTACCAACTATGGCAGATGGAATATGCAGATGCTTTCCTCCATTACCATATCTTGAATCATGGCCACTCAAAGTCAAATGACACGTGTGGATCAATCATATGGTATAGAGTTCCTAAAATTATACTCACGGGAGGGTAGAGAATTACCTGTTTAAATGTTAAATCATGCAGAAAACTAAATCATGCAGCAAATGATACAGTCATGATATGCTCACTTTCTAGGGACAGGGAGATATTTACATGGGAATATATTCAATTAGGTAATCAACCAATGTAAGCCAAATATGGAATTGTCCTGGGGACTGTTTCTGAATTAAAGTTAATGTATTTTAATTAAGGTTGCTCCGATTATCCACCCTCCCTTCAATCAATGGAATTGTCACACTTTTGATAAGCCCATTTGGTACTTCCAAACCTGACAGATAAAAATTAGGGATGTAAGAATTACTTTATTGTCTCTGTAACACCAAAGGATTGAATGCATCCCTTTTTGATCTGCAAATCAATGGACTTTGTCAAGGCTACTATATCTGTACCAAAACAACAGCAATGCCACCAAAACCAACAGAGTGACTAGTGTACAAATTAAAGAAGAAGTCTGTAAGGAACTCATATTAGACTTCTGTCATTCTGTTCTAGCATTTTTCAACAATTCTTTTTCATCAGATCAACAAAAAAAAATTTACATGCAACTTGTTTCGCAATAATACCAGATGTTATAAGCGTAAGTCAATATAAATCAGTAGTTTCAGATGGGGCCTTTATTTATAAAAATAGTTTCTAATTTTTCTGACATACTGAAGCACAATCAAGAAACAGAAAGAAGGATGAACTTTTGTAGATAAAAAGGACATTTCAGGATGGGAAAACACCACTGAAGGGGGGTGGGACTGAAACTCCTATATTTCATTATCCCCATATCCTTCCCAGGTCTGCCACAAAGACTTTGGATCAGACAGGTCATACAATTTCCTTGCAGGGAACTCAGTTGGGACAGCAAGCATCACAGGACTACTGCTCTTATGAAGGTTAAGGAACACACTGAGCACGGAGTTGCCAAATATTGAAAATTTCCAAAATGTTTATCTGGCTGATCGTACTGGATCTAATTCGTCTTTACCTGATCCGGCACCGCCACCATTTCCTCCTCCTCCTCCATACATTCCACCTCCTCCAGCACCTGCTCCGCTTCCACCATAACTATCAGAAAAGTTAGGCATAAGCTTCTGTCGTTTTCTCTGCACTTCTTCCTTATCTGCATTTTTGAACAAAGAGAGGGAGAGAAGGTCAATTCTATTTCCAAGGCCATTGTTCTGTCCTGCTACAACTTACATGTTGAGCATTTCGATTTTGTCGCCTTTCCTAAAGTAAACTAAAGAAGGTATCCGTGCCTCACTTTTACTCAAAAATATCCCAAATTCTACAAGTAATAAATCTGTAAGGGCAGCGGGGGGCATTTAGAACCCACCTTTTCAGAGCCAGCCCCTCTCCTGTGCTTTACGGCAAGCAGCTCCAGACAACACAGAAAATTTCGGGCAAAGTTCCTGAAGAACACCAGTTGTGTTTGTGTGTGGGGGGGTGGGGGTGGGGGGTGGGAAGCACACATCACAGACACTACAGTGTATGTGTGGTATTGCCGCACGTGTTTCAGGCAATCTTTAGGCCTCCCAGTAGAAAACAGGAAACGTCAGCACACGTAGGTGGGAGTTAGATCTTTTGAAATATGTGGGACTTCTTGCTAGGTAAATGTACAATTTGTGGTGCCAGTTCTGAAAATCCTGTTTCACGTCGCCTCAAAAAAAAAGTGGGTGTTTTTTTTGCAAGATTAAATGATGTGAAAAAGGCAAAACAGAATATGAAGGGAGTTATAGGCGGGAGACAGTTGGATGCAACAGGTTAGACTATAGAGGGCGAACAGACTAGAGCTTCTACATACTTTAGCTTCTCCCAGGAGGCCTTTAACCTAATTTGAGAACCTCTGATTAATCATAGGCAAATAAGGTGCCTAATTGTAGCTGGGTCTGTGCTTTACAAATGAGACATAAGATAAGTCAGGTAGTTTCTTTTATTACCCAGATGAGGCAAACCCCAGTCAATTTTCTATCAGTCTATGTCATATTTGAACCACCCTTCCTCCAAGGAGCTGTGGGGATATACATGCCCCAACAAACAACACTGTGAATTAGGTCAGGATGAGAGAAAGTGGCCCCATGCTGTCCAGACATGATAAGAAGGATTGTTGTCCAGGTCCGCCCTCCCTTACTTAGCTGGGCAGCCACATGTGTCTTGCCCTCTCTGGGAGCAAATTCTCCCTTCCATCCACAGAGGGCATTCTTGGTTATCCTTTGTTGCTCTTAGACAGAGGGAAGGCAGGAAGGGATGAGCCACTGATTGGATGTTGAGGCCCTATCTAGAGTAGAGCTGATTGCCACTTTGGGGTCAAGGCCAGATTGGCCAGGCATCCTGCAGGACTTTTGCCTTCCTATAGGCCAGGGATCTGCAACCTGCGGCTCTCCAGATGTTCATGGACTACACATCCCATCAGCCCCTGTCAGAATGGCCAATTGGCCATGCTGACAGGGGCTGATGGGATTTGTAGTCCATGAACATCTGGAGAGCCGCAGGTTGCAGACCCCTGCTATAGGCATACAGTGGGGATCATTGGGGAAGGAGTGGGGGGAGGTAATTGTAAGTTCCCTGCATTGGACAGGGGGTGGGCTAGATGAGCCTGAGATCCCATCTACCTCCATGGTTCTACATTTCTGTCACAGTTTAGTTGGTGGTTTGGACATTGCAATGGATCCATTGGGAGGATGGAGGTGGTGCCTCCCACATTTTGGGGTCTGAGGGATGGAGCTATTGCAGCAGCATGCCCAGCTTGGGGGCTACTGGCTGGCGCTCGGTGGCAGGGGAGCCTCACAGCAGCTTGTGCTCATGTGGGATCCCAGAGCTTGACATTCCATGGTTCTTCCTCTCACAGCAGGTGGCCTGGAGACGGACAATGCTATATTGAGCGGCAGGCAGGTTGCCTGATGTTGGATCCATCCCCATGCTGCACCAATGCGCCTGCAGCTGTATTTAATATTGCGGTGGCTTATTTTCCCCAATCTGGTGTGTGGTCCTTCCCCCTAAAACCACTCCCTGCATTACCGCCCAGGCCTACAAACCCAATCTTGCATTAGTGAGTCTACCAGAGGAACATCTGTCTTTGGATACACCAAGACTCAAGAATCCTAAAAGAAAAGTACATATTTTGAACCTTGTACATAAAGTACATAATTGAACCATTTGGTACAATTAACAGAATGCTGCCTGAATATATGTTGCAATTAAGTGAAACAGACCTGCCCCAGAAGTAGATCACCTGGGCATTCCCCTCCCCCAATAATACACACACCTACTCATCTACCCCCAGGACAAATCTGGAGGTGTTGAGGGATTTAAAAAAAATACTTTGTAAAGTTCAAGCATATGCCACAAAGTTCTCTGAATCCAAAAAAAGAGAGAAGTGTTCAGAGTTCATCAAACCAACACCAAACCTGGAAATTCCCTTATACACATCACTTCCTGAAAGTTATGTTAACAATTATGAGCTCACTTCTTCCCTCTCATGTATCCGTCTCACGTACATGTCATTGCTTGTTACGTGCTAAATACTCAACTCTTTTAAAGGCTTAAGATACACTTCAAGCACCCAAATTATCCTGACACCAACTCAGTATGTCAGTTGTTGAATTCACCTTTGATTTCAGGATAATACAGAAAAGGCTTTGGTTCACTTGTCTCCAGGTCAGATTTTCTCCGTAGCTGGACAAAAACAGATGCTGGTTTTATGATATTGACATCTCGGTACTTGGGTGTTTTGAATACTATAGCAAACTGCAAGAACATAAAACAGGCAATCAGGCAGGGAGAATGCATTTATTTATACATTCTGTCATATGTTTATCCCACCCTTCTTCCAAGGACCTCAGAGCAGCATTTCTGTCTATGTATTGTCCGTGATGTGTCCTCTATATGGAATGGCCAGCTATCTAAGATTGACATCTGAAGCCCTGGTATATGCACTTCTATGGTCTGAAGTAAAGGCAGTAGCAACCAGGGAGAGCTCTTCTCCATGGTGGCAGTTTGGCTGTTGGAAATGCCCTCCTTTATATTATAGACATCCTATGAAACTTTCTACCACTACTATGAAAACCTGACTACATGCCCAGCTATTTACGTTTCACCTGGACTGCCCTCAATCAATATCTTTTCTAAACTGTCTGCCAAAATTGTTTCAATATACTCATCTGCTTTTATTTTTAATTCTGTAATTGTATAGGTTTTACTTATTTATATTGGTTATTGCTGATTTTATTTGTTCCTATAAAATTACAGTGTTATTGTAAGCTGTTTTGGGAACATCTTATGGAGAAGCCGCTTTAGATAAATGAGTGAGTGAGTGAGTGAGTGAGTGAGTGAGTGAGTGAGTGAGTGAGTGAGTGAGTGAGTGAGTGAGTGAGTGAGTGAGTGAGTGAGTGAGTGAGTGAGTGAGTGAGGTGATGAAGTGTGAAGTGAGTGAGAGAGTGGAGAGTGAGTGAGAGTGAGGTGAGTGAGTGGAGTGAGTGGGGTGGGCTGGGTGGGTGGGGTGGTGGAAAATTCGGGTGCTTGGGTGGGTGGGTGGGTGGATGGATGGATGGATGGATGGATGAGTTGCCTAATATTTCCCTGGGGCAATGGACAAAATTTCCTCTTATAGCTAGTGAGAGCTCTGATCAAGCACTGATAGCTATTTACACATCATGGAAGGAAGAAGGTAGCGGTAGGAAATATTGCCTCTGTTTCCCTATTTCTTAACCCCTCTCACAGTTCCATTCAAATCAATGGAGTAATGAAATTTACTGTATCCTATTGAAATGGGTTTGGCCAGAAGAGAAAAACTGTGGCTGTGTTACCATTAATACACATTGTCACTGTTACATACCTGCCTGTGCACATCAGTAGGGGAAAAATCTCCAAACCCTTCCCAGACACCACCATTTTCATCTTCTTCATAAAAACGAATCTGAATATCATCTGCATTGATGAAATAATTAAACAGTGGGTTAAGGTTTCACTTTCATGCAGGATCTGGAAGTCCCAGATTCTAATCCCCACTCTGCCACAGAAGACTGATGGACCAATCACACAACTGCAGCCTAACTACCTCATAGTGCTGCAGTTAGGAGAAAACATGGGAGAACAAGATAAAACGATTTGTGTCCCCACTGGGAAGAAAGCCAGGGTATAAATGATGTTAATTAATCTCTGTCTTAATTAGCTTTGAGGTATTTTATATCACATTTTATACTATGTTCAGGGCCAACACACAATTAAAACAGTCAGTAAAATTATCACTAAGCATTAAAATATACTACTAGAATATCAATAAAATTTTTGTAAGCTGCCTTGATATATTTTAAACTGCCTTTAGTTCCACAAGGGAGAAAGACAGATAATAAATGTTTTAAATAAATGAATATTAAACAAGTGGGAGGAGGTGGTGACCACTTTTAACATGGTTTAAAATATTTTGTATCCAGTTCCTGTAAGTTCCTCAAGTAGCAACAGTACATTGTGATGGTAAAGCTACGTGCAGTTGCCATTGCAAGGTAATGAAAATACATAATGCCAACATAAGAACATAAGAACAAGCCTGCTGGATCAGACCAGAGTCCATCTAGTCCAGCACTCTGCTACTTGCAGTGGCCCACCAGGTGCCTTTGGGAGCTCACGTGCAGGATGTGAAAGCAATGGCCTTCTGCTGCTGATGCTCCCAAGCACCTGGTCTGCTAAGGCATTTGCAATCTCAGATCAAGGAGGATCAAGATTGGTAGCCATAGATCGACTTCTCCTCCATAAATCTGTCCAAGCCCCTTTTAAAGCTATCCAGGTGAGTGGCCATCACCACCTCCTGTGGCAGCATATTCCAAACACCAATCACAGGTTGCATGAAGAAGTGTTTCCTTTTATTAATCCTAATTCTTTCCCCCAGAATTTTCAATGAATGCCCCCTGGTTCTAGCATTGTGAGAAAGGAAGAAACATTTCTCTTTGTCAACTTTTTCAACCTCATGCATAATTTTATAGACTTCAATAATATCCCCCCTCAGACGTCTCCTCTCCAAACTAAAGAGTCCCAAACTTGGTATGTTAGGTGGCAAAGCATCATCTGCCATGTTTTGCTAACCCAATGCATGCACCTATCTGGGATTCTGTCCCACTGAACAATGCCCACCTATCTTATCTTCTGCATAAAAATGCACTGTTCCACTGTTGGCATGCCTTATCACCACTGAAGCCCTTGGCATACAATAGAATCATAGAGTTGGAAGAGACCCCAAGGGCCATCAAGTCCAACCTCCTGCCAGGCAGGAACATATAATCAAAGAACTCCTGACAGATGGCCATCCAGCCTCTGTTTAAAAACTTCCAAAGAAGGAAACTCCACCACACTCTGCGGTAGGGCATTCCACTGTCAAACAGCCCTTAGGGTCAGGAAGTTTTTCCTGATGTTTAGGTGGAATCTCTTTTCCTTCACCTTGAACCCATGACTCCTGGTCCTAGTCTCTGGAGCAGCAGAAAACAAGCTTTCTCTCTCACCAACATGGCGTCCTTTCAAATATCTAAACATGGCTATCATAGTTTTGTATGAGTTCACAACAACAGTTTTGAATGAGTTCACCATGATGATCACTACCTAGAGTGAACACAATACTACAATGGCAAAAAAACAGCTCACAGCACCAGATTCTGTGATTCTGCCCTATGACAGCAGTCTGTGCACCTCAATTTTATTTTCTGTTGTACTACCACATCAGACTAGACCATTTGGCAGCATGCCTATGCAAGCTTAAATGGATTCGATTACAGTGAATTGACCTGAAGTATGGCTTGCTAGATACTATAATCTAAAAACCCTGCACTCCAGTTTGGGAAAGCCCTCTTCATTTTAAAAAGAAATTGGACAAAGAAAGAACTATTTTCCTTGAGTCTCCATTTCTTAGGGACTTGCATGGTTTTCCTCCCCACTCCTACAGAAACTCCATGTACACCATGGGACACCATCAGGATTCTGGACCAGAGGTATTCTTTCTAGGTTGCAATCTGTAAGTACCGCACATGGTGCACATTTGGTTTTGGTAACTAGTGAATGTTTATCTTTTGTCCTGTAATCTGCCACTTGTCACTGAGAAATACTCTCTTAACTTTCTTACAATCCATTTCAGTTCTAAAGGACCAAGATATTTCATAGAATGATGTCAAGGGAAAACCATATTCAAGGGAAAACACCACTTTGGGGTTTCCATTTAGTAAGACTTTTTTTTTTTATAAAGCAGTGACGCGTATTTCTCACTTCCTTTTCTTAAATCAGGAAGGACTTTCTCAACTTCAGAGAAGTTATGCACAGAATCTCAAAACAAGAGAGTAAACTGTCCTATTAATATCCCTTTGCTGAAATATAGTTTAGCAGAAACAAAAAAGACTGTTCGTGAATTTCTTTTTATAGGTCGCCTTTCTGCCATATGGCCCCAAAGGCAGTTTACAAATAATACTGAAAAACAAACAGAACACCCACACACACACAATCCTTATGTAAGCGTAATGAAACTCCATGATGAAAACATAGATAACATTCTCCACCAACCTAAAAAAGGAAAGATCAAAATTACAAATATTTATTTTGCACAGCATCTACGTTACTTTGAAATGCCACCAAAACAAACCAATGAGACATAATATGCAATACTGAAAGTTTTGCTGAGTTACAGAGTAATCCTGATAACAGTTATACCCTTCAATGGCCTTTTCTGCCTGCACAGGTTACCACAGAGTTTCCTAGTGGTCAAACTTTGTGTCTTGGAAACACTTTCTGTGAAATCGTTCTTCTTCCTTTCCCCCTGTCATTCTGGATGGGCGGTTCCCCATGTCTTCTCAGTTGCATTTATTCCACATGCTACTGCTAAAAACATATTACTCCTGCCGGTGGCGGGGTGTCATCCAAGATAACCCTCCCCCCTTTCTTCTTTTGAGCAGGAGCTCTAGTGTAGATGTGCAAGTACATTTTGAAGTGGCAATTCAAAAATGCCTCAGCCTCCATTTCTTGTATTGAAAACTACCAACTCAAAATGGGAGCTAAAACAACTCCTACAGCAGGCGCCATTACCCAAAGGATTAGAAATACATAGCTTCAGCCCCCAAAAAAGAATCACTTTTTTTGACCAAATTTGATCTACAATAAAGCACAATCATTACTGCAGCAGTCCCCAGTTGCATGCAGCAATTACCCCTAGTACGCTTTTTAATTGCCCTTGCATCTTGGTGTTCTACTGGTTATCTAATCAACCCTGCTTCTTTGTATCTCTGCCTGAACATTAATATTGCAAGTTCTAGGTGAAATCGACAAAGCTAATCCAATCGACCCTCCTTCTTTGTATCTGTGCCTGAATGTTAACATTGCAAGTGCTATGTGAAATTGACAAAGAAGAGGAAGAAGAAGAAGAGTTTGGATTTATATCCCCCCTTTCTCTCCTGTAGGAGACTCAAAGGGGCTTACAATCTCCTTGCCCTTCTTCCCTCACAACAAACACCCTGTGAGGTAGATGGGGCTGAGAGAGCTCCAAGAAGCTGTGACTAGCCCAAGGTCACCCAGCTGGTGTGTGTGGGAGTGTACAGGCTAATCTGAATTCCCCAGATAAGCCTCCGGAGCTCAGGCGGCAGAGCTGGGAATCAAACCCGGTTCCTCCAGATTAGATACATGAGCTCTTAACCTCCTACGCCACTGCTGCTCAAAGCTGATCCAATTGAGCTTACTTCTTTGTATATCTGCCTCAGCGTTACATCACTAGTTCAATATGACAAAGAGAAAAGAAATCCTTTTGAAAACGTAGGAGGCAGGGAAGGAGAAAATGGCTGAAGAGGAGCAACTACAAGGCCATGGCCAGAGGGTTGGTGGGATGGAGAAATAAAGACCATTTCAACATGATTGCTCGCTCAAGGGAAACTGACTCGGAAATGGATTAAAAATGCAGTTATAACAATAGAGGAAAAATTAAGGGAAAACATTTTCAGAACAAATGGAGGGGAAAAGTGTGGAAATCAAAGGTAAAAAGTAGCTTGTGGCAGCAACTGTGTTGTAAACAACTCATGCTTGAAAGGTTGATGTTCAGAATGGACATAAAACATTATGGTGCAGAAAACAAAGCAAAAACTATCCCTGTTACTCCTCACTGAAAGATACTCAAATGTTAAAGGAAAGTCTAAGGTGGGCCAAATCAACGTGGCTTATGTTTTAAATGTCCAGCATAAGACAAAGCATCACTTCCCTCCCCCTTTCCTCCTTTGCATGCAAGCACTTGGAGAACGAAACACTGCAGTACTGCTACTGTATAGTTCTGTTCAAATGAGAGTCTCACCTTTCTGAACTTTGTCACAAAGAAGGTAAATCTCTTCTCCTCCTGTCACACAGCCAGCTGTCCGGTCCATTCGCACAATTTTTAGGTTGGAAGCATTGGGAGCTTCTGTTAAATATAAGCATCAGGAGTTAAAGTCAGGTTGTTACGACTCAGGCAAAAGAAAAGAGAGAGATTTGTAGTTGTTTACACTTTCTCATCTGAGAAATAAAGAGCAGGGATGTGATCATGGCTGTTTCCACGTGGAGTTTCTGTTCTGCTTTGGCATTGGAAGAAGTATGGCTTTTTAAAAGCATCTGGACAATGTCTTTCCCTAAGAATCCACTTTGCTGTGATCTTTTCAAAACTTGGGTTGGTAGGATCTTTTTGGAACATTCTTACTCCAAGCAGGTTTATATGCCATGGGCATATACCTGCAACAAAAGGAGCTAGAGACTTACTTTAAAAAAAGAAAAGAAAGGAAAGTTGAGAATTTTATTTATTTATTTATTTATTGTTGCATTTTTATACCGCCCTCCCCCGGAGGGCTCAGAGGAATTCAGAGGAATGAGCTCAAATTACTATGACATTATAATATGTCAATTCATGATGTTGTGTGTGTGTGGGTGTGGGTTGCATGAGTAGAACCACAGTCACGAAGGCCTGAAGTAAGAAAAGTACAGGAAAAACTGCCACGTGAATGCTCCAATGCATTTGCCCCTGGTTGCTTTCTCACCAGGTGAGTGCATTCAGAGTAGCAATGGAAGCTATGTGGAAAACTGTTGTAATTCAGAAGTAGTTCTCAAATATACAATCCCAAATAAAATAGATAAAACGCAACTATCACAAAACCCCAGGATAAATATATTTTGCTTCAAAGACAACTAGATACCACTCTAGTCCTCACTGACAGGGAATTGAGAGTATCATGTGCAATATCCCCACACAATAGACAGATTACAGGTGAGTGATCATGGCTGGAGTGGCGGGTTCATTCTAGACACTGCTTCATCCCAGAATCTTTAAGAAGGTCAGAGAGATTAGGAACAAAGAAACTTATTATATCCAAAGGATCCCTGCATTGTCAACCACTGCAACATTTAGTTAGCTTCCAAAACATGAAGCTAAAACTTGTGTGTCTATAATATTCAACTGGAGCTTCAAATCCCCAGTGATGTGTTCCCCTTACAGAAGAGTTGTTGGACTGGATTAGACCATTTGTCCATCTAATCCATCACCCTGTTCCAGCAATGACCAGTTAGAGACAGAATGCCTGCAAACAGGCCACCAAGTTCAAAGCCTTCCCCTGTTGCTGCTCCATAGTACTGGTATTCAGAGGGCTACCATCTCGAACCATAGACGTTCCACTGAGTCAGTTTAGCTAATAACCACTGATTAATCTGTCCTTCATGAATCTGTCTAATCCCCTGGTAAAATGGTGTGGCCTTAACTACATCCTGTCAACTGAATTCTGCAAGTTAATTATTCTGTTTCAGAAGAAATATTTGTTTTGGTCTGTCCTAAATCTCCAGCCCATCAGCTTTGTCTGGTGCCTATGACATCTAGCATTTCCAGAGAGGGAGGAAAAAGTTATGTATATCCACTTTCTACTCCCTTGCCAAATTTTATAAACCTCTATTGCAAGAGCTCTTTTTTATTTTTTGTTAAAAATAGGGCAGCGTGGTATAAATGTTCAGTCATGGGTGTTGCATTGATCTTTCCTTGGGACTCTTTTGAAATCTTGGGATGGTGGCGGGGGTGTGTGTGTGTATATGATGGAGCACTTATATGATGGAGCACTTATATGATGGAGCATATAAACAAATTCACCAGATGGATACAGAACATTCTCATTGTCTGCTGTACATTTATTGAAGAAAATCAAGCTACTAAGATATCACTTTGCATTAAAAATCTGTGACCTTTCTTGATGTTTCAAAACGTGCAAGAAGGAAAGGGATAAACAAAGATTTATAACCGACTTAAATAAGTAAATGGGAAACATACAAATGTCAAAGCACTAGAAGGAAGGAGGGACAAAATACTTACTGCTGTCAAATATAGGATCAGATAAGACAGGATGAAGGGTTCTTGTAAAGCTGCCGGTGCTATCAGGAAGGAAAGCCGTGAACATCAGCCGCACCACACTGAGGTCCATCTCTTTTGTCTGCTGAAGTGCTGCCTGGCGAATGAGTTCTCTTTCTCGCTCTACAAACAGCAAAAAGGGCAGGTGAATTGAGAAAGGTTTCTGTCAAGGTGGTAGTGGTGGAGGAGGGTGCCAGAGAGGCACAGCTTGGATGAGCATCCATGCATTTGCCCGTGAGAAAGAAGCAGAAGCTTTGTATAAAGTAAAACAGTTTGATGCAACATTAGCCTACCTGAAGCCAAAATCAACAGGCCAATGTAACCCACAATAACAAGGACTCTAAAGTGCATCACAACATAGAACACCCTTTTCTTTTATATTCGACTTTATTTGTGACAACCACATAAAACATTGGCTCATTCCGCACATGCAGAATAATGCACTTTCAAACTGCTTTCAGTGCTCTTTGAAGCTGTGCGGAATAGCAAAATCCACTTGCAAACAGTTGTGAAAGTGGTTTGAAAATGCATTATTTTGCGTGTGCGGAAGGAGCCACTGACTCATAGAATAGAATAACAGAATCACAGAGTTGGAAGAGGCCGTAAAGGCCATCAAGTCCAACCCCTGCCATGCAGGAATACACAATCAAAGCACCCCTGACAGATGGCCATCCAGTCTCTGCCTAAAAACCTCCTGAGAAGGAGACTCTGTCACACTCCAAGGCAGTGTATTCCACTGTAGGCGAGCCCTTACTGTCCGGAGGCTCTTCCTAATCTCTTTTCCTGTACCTTGACTCCATTACTCCTTGTCCTAGTCTCTGGAGCAGCAGAAAACAAGCTTGCTCCAACTTCAACATGACATCCATTCAAATATTTAAACATAGCTATCTTGTCACCTCTTAACATTCTTTTCTTCAGATTAAACATACCTAGCTCCCTAAGCTGCTCCTCGTAGGGCATGGAATCCAGACCTTTAACAATTAGGTTGCCCTTCTCTGGACCTGTTCCAGCTTGTCAATATCTTTCTTGAATTGTGGCACGCAGGACTGGACACAGTATTCCCAGTGAGGTCTGACCAATGCATAATAAAGTGGTACTATTACATCCCTAGATCTAGAGACTATGCTATTGATGCAGCCCAGAAATGCATTGGCTTTCTTGGCTGACTCGTGTTAAGTTTGTGGTCTACTCTTCCAGGCCAGAATTTTGGTGGAGCCAGCCTAAAAATCCAGAACAACCCCAAGATGATGTCTGCTGGCCCAACACTGTTCTGCTTATCAGTTTGTGTATAGTTTATTCTTTGTCTTCTTTTTTCATATCTCCATTTGGATACCTTTGGGAAGAAAAGCAGGATATACCTGCTGGCCGGCTGGCCGGCTGGCCTGCGTGCATAGAGGGATGGATGGATGGATAGCATGCACCTTAGTGGTGGGAAGGAACAAGGAAAAGAAGAGAATGCCTACTTAGACAAAAGGTATTTAAAAATTAAAAGGTATTATTTAGCACAAAGCCCATGCTAGCCCAATCTCATCAGATCTTGGCAGCTAAACAGGATCAGCCCTTGTTAGTACATGAATGGGAGACCACCAAGGAAGTCTGGAGTTGCTTCATAAAGGCAGACAATGGCAAACCACCTCTGTTTGCCTTTTGCCTTGAAAACCCTATGGGGACTGTCATAAGTCAGCTCCAACTTGACGACACTGAAACAATAACAGAAACAATAATCAATGCTTTCATTTGCTTGAGAGATTTGAACTGCTAATTAAATTCTTACCCACCTGTGAGCTGTCTATCCCCTCCACCTTCCACTTGTATGTAGCTCAGTTCAGGGTGCACAAGAAGTCCCGGATTGTAGCCTTTTTTGCAGCAATCCATCATGCGTGCTTCTAGTGTGTCAAACACTCGCTTCTTTGTAACATGCAATATTCCCAAGTTTGGAAAGCTGGACAAAAAAATAATAATTTGCAAAATGTTCTGTGTAATTTCTTAACAAGAATTGTCTTTCTTTTTTTTCATTACCAGTTCCATCAATGCAATTTAGAAATTGGAATTTAAAAATGTCTTCTGCCATGCTCGCCTAGGTTTGCATACAGCACATACATCATTTGCCTCCAGAGGCGCAGTAAAGGGGAAAAGCACCCGGTGCACTGGTGCGTCCTCTGCCCCTGCCATGCCAACATCCGCCCCTGCCCCAGAATGCCCCATGGGGGCACACGCCCGGGGTGTCGCACCCCCCGTCCTCTTGAAGCTACGCCTCTGTTTGCCTTAACATGTTTTGAAAGTGTGGGGGAACACATCTTAGCACTGGTGCTTAATAGCAATAGAACAGCAAGCAAGATGCAAAGGCTGAAAAGCAATTGCAAGCCATGGACTCAAGAAGAGTGTTCTATAATCCCAGTTACTACCAACAAAAGGAAGTAAACTACCTGCATTCTAAAGTTTCCCTCCCCTCCTCAGGGGAGAAACTTGATTATTTCAGAGCATTTGACAAACAACAAAAAATACTTAGCAGGAAGCAAGATTTGAAGCAGAGTCTCAGTACAGAGAATATTTAATTCTTAAAATCAAGTTGCTGGCACAAAGGGTCTTAACATCAAACACGAGAACCTTTCAGGTATTAAAAGCAGCTTTTGCATCCCTCTCACTATTTTTTCAGGACTACTATGTGTGTTCCAAAAAACTTGGCTGTAAGACATCCAACCAGCATTTATTTGAAACCTGATCCACACTTGGAACAGGTATTATACATATTTATTTGAACAATAACTTTCAAAAGGGAAGATTTACTATAATTCAGAATTCCCTTTGTTGTTTCATTTGAGAAATGTACAATGTCCCCAATGTTTATGCTAACAATGTTTATGCCATGGATTTTAATAGTACTGTAGCAAATGGACAACTTTTTGATCTAGAAGGTAAGGAGGGGAGGTTCACTAGAATGATTTAATAGGTGGAGATAGTACAAAGGAGGGCTTCAGGGCATGTTCCACTACAGTCCCCTTAAAACTTCTCCTAAAAGTGTGGAAGCTCCTAACAGCAGCTTCCTACACAGTACAAAGAGCCAAAGTAGGAAATCAGGAAAGCTCTGGTGCGTCTAAGTTCTTAGGAACATGCATAGAATTGAATCCTTGGGTTGAAATTAAGTAATGATTGATTGGATAGTTTTGGGCAATTCATTGACTCTCAACTTTCAGTTCCCCCATTTAAAAATGGAAAATGCAAATGAGACTCACAGAAGAAGCGTAAAGAGAAATAAAACGGTGTTGTTTTTAAACGTTGTGCTTTGTAGTGATGCTTATTAAATAATTTAAATAAAGTGAAAAACCAATTTCCCCAACTATCTGAATTTTTAGCGCTCCTTCAGACGTGACTTGAGTACTCACAGTGAACTCCCCAGTGAAGTTCATTATATTACTGAAGCCACTCCCTGTCAAACATTTTGTTTCTTTGACATGATAAAAATAACCAACCCAAACTCAGTACGCAAGCTAAACCATAGAAAAAGAAGGGATGCTTTACATGTTGTTGTAAGGTTGGGCTCCCAAGTTTCCACTGTGGGTGGACCACTTTTTTTGGTAACTTTAATTTTATTTGTTTGTTTGTTTATAATTTGGATTTGTTAACTGCCCACCCTTGGAGGGCTCTGGGCGGTGTGTAATATAACAACCTCATAAAACATTGTAAATCATTAAAACCAACCCACCACATAATCTAACATAGCCATCAGATGGCGAATAGCTCTGTGTCCCGAAGCAGTAAAACATATAGATCATACAAGCGTAGGGGAATGTGGAATTCACATGTCTGAAAAATTTAAAAATGTATTCTGCCATGCTCGCCTAGGTTTGCAGACAGCAATAATGTGGAGCCACAATAATGTGGAGGATACATATGTTGCACTCCTTGAAGAAAGACTGATATTCTACTTGTTTATGATTTCTGGCTTCTGCAGCCACACTTTTGATATACTTTGTATCACAGCTGCATAGAAATATTATCCCATGAATACATTAAAGTACTTACCCTACCACAGTATCTTTTGGTCCTGCATTAACTGTGCATATTCCATTTTCACAGTGTTTCCCCACCAAGCTGTGAGCATGCAGATGGGGCTGTTTTCCATTTGTGACCAGCTGAACAATTACTTTTGCGGGACCAACATAATTGAAGATCTGTTAGGGAGCATAACAGATACTTTCAGTATGAACCATCATTTGTCATGACCTTAATATATATATTCCATTTCAGAGTAGCTGAGAATAAATTCAGATTTTGAAGTACAAAGGCCCACAAACAACGTTATGTGGATATAATCAGCTTTTCTGCTGGTGAAAAAGGAAGGAGGGCTTCTCTCTGACCAATCAAATTGCTCTGCTGGGAAACATGGGACCTGAATGCTCAAAAGGCATGTGGAATGGCGACGGTAGTAATTCAAAAGTTAGGTGAGATTTTGTGAAAAAGCTGATATGGTTTGACCCAATATTAGTTCATATTTCCAAAACTGCCAAGGCATATAACAATGGTAGAATCTGAGAAAGTGTCTGCTTTTCCCTCCCGAAACAGTAATATTTAGAACATATTGGATGTTGCTTCTGACAACAATCTACAGGTAGTATTCCAGTGGCTTCAGAAATCTCAATCTGCCTCAACAATTAACTCCCAACTTGCCTCAAACCAGAGAATCAGCTGTTTTTTAACACAACAGACAACTCTTTCTGACCACCATAGTAAGAAGAGGGTAGGAGAAACTGGGCATGCTTAATCTCATGGACAGCAACTATTGTGGCCAATACACCTTCTGAGAGGCAAAAAGGAAGATTTCAATATTAGCAATCAGCAAGCTCTCCACAACTCTGATCATCACTGAGTTGCCAATGGAAATTCCTTCAGTCAGCTGAGATGACCAATGGATCCAAGTCAATGCATTTTGTCTCCTAAGCTGAACTAAGAAAAGAGGAAGAACCAACATGAGGTGGACTAACTGAATAAAGGAAGTCACCTTCAGTTTGCAAGACCTGAGAAAAGCTGTTAAAAATACGACATTTTGGAAGTCATTAATTCATAGGGTCACAATTAGCAGAAGTGACTTGATGGCGTACAACACACACACACACACACACACACACACACACACCCACACCCACACCCACACACACACCCCTCTTATTTTTACAAACCGAGTATCCTCTTCCAGCATGGTGCAGCTCGATCTTATTCAGTGTGCAATAATACTAAGTACTTGCAGACAAAACAGACACTGCAGGAAATCTCAGAATAACCACCACACACAGAACTTCAAGATACCTTACTAAAACAAGATGCTGAGTTAGCTATGTGAGTGGAAGGGGCTGGCGGTGACAGATATTTCTCTGCCTTACCGTTCCCTCAGCAGCCCTTTGTGACTCCACCCCAAGGCATTTTAGAGGCGCAGGAGGAAGAGCTACCAAACATGGGCAGCTGCACAGAGGAAGGGGAAATCAACCACTATTACTGTTGTTCTTATGCTAATGGAACTTTAGATCCATCACCCAGCTCAGAACAGGAAAGACTTATTTTAAGGCCCAGATACACCAAGGAGAAAAGATAGGTATAGGATCAGCAGTTTGGCAACAGGGAAGGTTTTTTGTTTTGTTTTTACACCAAAACCCATGCTGTGATCTGTGAGAATCTGCAGCTCTTATCCTTCCAAAGGGCAACAACAGCAGAGGAGCAGATTCATCTATCCAATCCACCAGATTCTGGCTCACGGATTTTTTTTAACCAAAGAGGTATTTTGGTTGCTCAACACTCTCACTCAGTCAGAACAAGGGAATAATCAATCCCCAAGCACAGTGATGATTTATTTCCAATACTGGTAACTCTACAAAAAGCTTTGTGTCCCTAACCTGCTCATGATTTAACAGCAGGTAGGCTGCATGTAGATAACACTTCAGCAGTGGCGTAGTGGTTAAGAGCAGAAGGCGTAGTGGTTAAGAGCAGGTGCATTCTAATCTGGAGGAACCGGGTTTGATTCCCCACTCTGCCGTTTGAGCTGTGGAGGCTTATCTGGGGGAATTCAGATTAGCCTGTGTACTCCCACACAAGCCAGCTGGGTGACCTTGGACTAGTCACAGTTCTTCTGAGTTCCACCTACCTCACAGGGTGTTTGTTGTGAGGGGGGAAGGGAAAGGAGATTGTAAGCCCCTTTGAATCTCCTACAGGAGAGAAAGGGCGGACATAATTCCAACTTCTTCTTCATTCTAGTTAAGAAAATGTTTTATTGTATAGATGAGAGGCATGCTGTCAGTCTCACTTAGATAATGTCTGTATATATTTATTTGACTTATACCTCACCCTTTCTTGACAAAGCAGGCTCAAGGCGGCTTTTTGAAATATCATTTTTAGACAGCCCCACAGCCTGCTTGCCTGTCTGCCAATTATATATTCAGTTCTGCTGCAAAGCCACCGTTCTTTTCCTATTTTCTTAAAAAGAAAATCAAAATTCATACAGGAAAAAAAATAGCCTACCAAAATGAACCAGTTGCACAATATAAACACAATCCACTCAAAATGTAGACCCAGCACATGCATACATACAGAAAATTGATGTGGGCAGGATTCCCCCCTCTCAATTTTATTTGTATGTGTATGGCCACATGTGAAAGTAACATGACAGGATGTGGGGGAATGGGACACCAGTGCATGCCTCCCTTAAGAACATAAGAACTAGCCTGCTGGATCAGACCAGAGTCCATCTAGTCCAGCACTCTGCTACTCGCAGTGGCCCACCAGGTGCCTTTGGGAGCTCACATGCAGGGTGTAAAAACAATGGCCTTCTGCAGCTATTGCTCCTGAGCACCTGGTCTGTTAAGGCATTTGCAATCTCAGATCAAGGAGGATCAATATTGGTAGCCATACATCCACTTCTCCTCCATAAATCTGTCCAAGCCCCTTTTAAAGCTGCCCAGCTATCCCTTCTAAGTTTTGCAAGTAACTCTTGCATCTATATTCTTGGACCTTACTGCCTTCTTATGATATGGTTCTCTGCACCTCAGAGCAAGATCCACTATGTTGATACCAGCTAAGTATGCACAGGATTACGGCTATCAGGTTGCATGGCCATAATGCTGCAGTTCCAAAAGAAGCCACAGAACATTCTTCCCAGGGTCTACATTCCAGATCCAGCAACTCTTTTATTTCTTGGCCCCCTCCAGTGCCCCCCCTCCTTCCACTTGGTACGTCAGCTGTGCCCAACCTCCCCTTGCTCCAGGCCCTCTGCATATTTTTGGGCTAGTTAGTACTAAGTTCCTTCTACCTTCAGCAGCATTTTTGATCAATTATCGAACAGGTCACTATTCAAGTCAGTTCCTTCAGTTCACCCTACCCTTTATCAGCTTCCTGCACTGCTCCTTCTCTCTAGTAAACCCCTGATGATTTTAAGTGCCATGAAGTCCCTTCAGGATTCAATCTCCAATTACCCTGTTTGCTTCAATTTCTCTCTCTCCATATTCGGTCTTCAAGCCTCATTTGCCATTTACTCCCTCTTTTGCTGTTTCTGATTCTGTGCTCCTTCCTTCAGCTTCCTCCCTTCTATGAATCTGCCTCTTGGCTTTCCATCTCTTTCACAGTCGTGCCCAGTCCTCAGGCATCTTCTCTTTAATCCCAGTCAAACTGCCAATTTCCCCTGTCCTCACATAACACGGACTACTAATTGCTCTGTTCCCTGAATAACTGAACATTCTGAAGTATGATGCCAGCTCAGTCAATGAATATCAAAGGTTTCACCACCGAGAGTACAATGAAGTGTAGCTGTTCTTTACCGAACAGCATACCAGAGGAAGATCCAGAAAGTCTCACAAACTGATGCAAAAGAATGTGACCAAGTCAATGGCAGAATTCCCATTTAACTGACTGTATTATACCCCAGAATGTGACTTTCCTTGTGAATGCCTTATGATTGCTCTCAGAAAATAAGAAGCAATCTTGTACACAAAACTATGAATAAGGCTATTCAGATGCCTCAGGGCATTCATAACAAACCCATTCAACTTCACAATGTAGCCAATGAGCGCTGTGGCCAAGGAACAGCAGTCAAAATCTTTGCTGATGATAGACATGTCAAAAGTCAAGGTTGTTTATCTCAGGAAAGTTATTCTATGTGAACAAGGACTTTCAGAGTGCTTTCACCACTGGTTTCACAGATGACTCATGTCTGAACATGTTTGTGAAAACAAGAACCACCATCAGAAATACACCAATACATTTACAGGATCTCTAAGACTGATTCTTACATTACTGAGGCAATGATGTTGCTGTTCTCCAAAAAGTTCCATCCCACATTACATCCAGTATGTAAGAATATGGAGTCCATGTAGGAGAGGTAAGAATGCATATGTTAATGTTGCTGCCCCTTATCTAGTTTCTCCTGCCCCTTATCTAGTTTCTCCTTATCTAGATTTCTCCTGATCTTTCTCCATCAGTATGCTCAAATAATATTGCTTTACTGGGTGCAGGATGAGATTGAGCCACTGGAGAACAGTAACCACAACTCTCTCTTAATTCAATAACCCTTAATCTCAGCAGCAAGTGATTCTTACGTTACTTCAACATCTGGAGACCCATGGGAGGAAAAATCAGGGATCTGAGTGATTTTTAACCCAGTAGTCTTACAAGAGACCTGTCATTTAGATCAGAAGTATTTTCCCCATTTAGCAGATATGACCCTAACCTGGATGGCTCCAGCTAGCCCAATCTTATCAGGTTTTGGAAGCTAGGTAGGGTTGACGCTGGTTAGTAGCTGGGTGGAAATCACCAAGGAAGTCCACGGTTGCTACCCAGAGCCAGGCAATCGCAAACTACCTTGGTTTATCTCTTGCCTTGAAAACCCTACAGTGAGGTTGAAAGGAACAGCTTGGCTAAGCCCCTCTTACAGATTCTGTGGCCATGAAGATATTTGAAATGGCACCTTCCCAGACCACATACCAGGCGCGATGAACTGCCCTGGGCACTGATGCAAAGGCAGAACTGGATTTTTTTAAACTTCAAAAGCTATACCTGATCAATATTTTCATTTCCTACAGTTGAGTGGCACTGCTTCAGTGGGAAGCAAGTTAAAACAAAGAATACCCAGAGCATGTCTGTTAATCATGTTGGAAGAACAATGCTTGATCCTTCATATTCTGCGGGGTTCACAGAGCTCTTGTCATTCATCAAAGCGAAGCACTCAGCAACAGGGAGATGGATCGCTGGGGGAGGGGAGGCGTGCGCGTGTAAGAGGAAAACTGTATGCAAAATGCTTCTCTTCCCTACTTGCAAAATGTGAAGCAAGAACAGGCGTTAACAAGCCACGAAGTTGCCTTGAGGAACTTCCCCATATTTCTCTACCAACCTCTCCAAAGAAGTGTTGCCATGGAAGAACTTAAATAAAACAGAAATGGGGGAAAATCCTTCAGATGAAAATAGAGACTTAGGAAAACAACCACAGAAAAAGATAAAAACGAAGTAAGAACAAGTATCACTAAAGGAAACAGTAAACAAACACACATCCTTCATGATTTATATTACAATGGCCCATTACGCATGGAACACTTACATTGAGCCTGTTCACTGCGCAGTGGGCTCATAGTGGGCTCTCCTCGCATTTCTCTGTTTACACGCAAGGAGGCAGCACAGTTTGTCTGCTGAACTCTGCTGGGCCTCTGCTTCTCATGGTTCTCTAAACTCTGTTCAACAACAGCCTTAAAGGCACAGAGCTGATATTCTCTCCCCCACTCCCTTCCCCTCCACACACGCACACTCTCTGTCGCCGTCACAAGAGAAGAGAAGAAGAGAAGAGAGAGACTTGTTTTAAAACAGAGTCTTGCCTGAAATAAAGTTTTAAAAGCCCCCTCAGCCATCAGGGAGGGCAGAAGCAGAGCGGGAAGGTGGAGTGGAACCAAAAAGACACCTGCTTGTAATGTTCTTGCAAAAGTCCTCTTTGTTGTTACTTGGCATCAAAAGATCAATCTCTTGATAAGTGCACTTTAGAGAATCAGGAAGAAGCTGTCAGCATGGAGGGAGAAGGCTCCAGGGCATATGGCAACTGAGGCTGTGCAGTGCTGGTGGAGGAGAGACTGAACACAGACGTTAGAGATGAGGAGGGGTTCTCTCTCCCCCCCCCCCCCACTATACATATGAGAGATCAATCTATCAATCTCTTGATCAGTGCACTTAGGGAAGCAGGAAGGAGGCGACAGCATGAAGGGGTCTGTGTGAGAGGGAAGGTGTGCAAAGTGCTGCGAGGGAGTGAGAAGGCTGGCCATGGGCACAGGGAAGAGGTCTGGGGTAAATCTGTGCCCACTGGCAAATTTGTCCCGCTCTGGCAGTGAAGCAAAATTAAAATCGTGCTGCAAGTGGTTTCACTTACCACGAAGAGAGTGGAAAGTGAAAGTGGGGTTCCAGAAAATACGTCTCTACAAGAAATCTTGCTGCGGTGAACACCGGCCTCCACTATGCAGCAAAGACCTTGTGCGTAATCAGTCAATATGTATTATATTATTAGAAAGACACAACTGCAAGTTTACTGAAATTCCACAACATTAGTTCTGGGAACATGTGGTTGGATCCAGTGGAAGAGCTCCAGGAAGGAGATAGCGGAGTGGCTCTTTCCCCACCTTCTGCCAGTAGCCTGAAAATTCTTTCTGAGGATCTGGAGACAACTAAAATGCACCACACAACAGAGAACTGAAGAGAATTGGATAAAAAGAATTGGGTAAAATTGGGGATTGGGTAAAATTTCATCTCTCTCTCTCTCTTCCATTTAAAGCTTCCATCAATGAAGGGAGAAAACGATTTTATCTTATTTTCTCTTGCTGCTCTTGATTCGTGACACACTTTGTTTGTCTCCCAATCCACAGACAAGAAGTTTCATGCTGTTTTGGGAAGGGAAATTATCCCAGTTTGGTCTAGGATTATAATTGGCATGGTAAAATGATAATTTGGAATTCTGGCAAAAAATGGCATGGTAAAACAATGTTTTGCCATTTGTTTCTAACAAATTGTCTTGGTCACATGTAATCCAAATAATAGCAACCATGTAGACATCCTTTTATCTGCACTTTTAATCATGCCTGTGTTTGGAAAGTCCTTCAAGCCTTGTCTTGGACATGATTTTTATTTTATCAATAAAAATAACCAGCTGGTCCAGTTCTCAACTGGTTGGAATCAGCCCTCTTTTACTGGGACAGAGAGAGGGGGAACTGCGTCCGATGTGCGTGTGCGCCCCGCGCCCCTCCAAGCCCCCAGAACGCTATGCCATGCCCCCGCCACGCCTCCGCAGGGGCGCATGCCCGGTGCATCGCGCGCGCCCTTCTCCCTTGGTGCTACGCCTCTGCTCTTTTATACAGGTGAAACAGGAAGGAAGGGATTCCCTTATGACCACCAAAAATGCTATGCTGGGGATCATGGGACCTGCATAGACAAAAGTTGTGTAGAAGAGGAGCTGTAGTAAGAAAGAGATTGAGACTGAGTGAAAAAGCTGTCAAAATCCAACCCAATAATTTACTTCAATCAAGCCTTTATTGGCATAATAAATATTTAAAAATACAGCAAGAGAAAGACTGATAAAAACCATAGAACCAAAGCAGAAAATAAAATATTAAGAAAAAGTTGCTGCTGGCTTTTGATAATTTCCAATAATTTGCTGAATAGATTCACAATGTTCTGCTAGAATCCTTTAGGAAAGTTAAGACACAAGTAACTAGATTTGAAATAAAACTCAGACCATTTGTCTAAATAGCGGTGTTAACTTCCAGGTAGGACCTGGAGTCTGTCTCGAATGACAACTGATCTCTGGACTATAGAAATCAGTTCCATGGAGAAAATGGCAGACCCAGAGGGCAGACTCTATGGCAGTGGTGGCGAACCTTTGGCACTCCAGATGTTATGGACTACAATTCCCATCAGCCCCTGCCAACATGGCCAATTGGAGTGCCAAAGGTTCGCCACCACAGCTCTGTGGCATACCATAGATTATACGTGAAGTCCCTCCCCAATTTTTCCTTTCCAGAAGTCCCATCCCCAAATCTCCAAGAATTTCTCAGGCCGGAGTCGGCATACCTAGCTGACTGATTCTATGGTATCACATCCCTACAGAGCTTCCTGTATTGCCCAAACTCCACCCTTCCCAGGAACTACCTCTGAATCTCAAGGAATTTCACAATGGAGTTGGCAACCCTATGTCTAGGTGAACAACAGAGATTTCAGATGATACCTCCTTGCAACAGATTACGTTCTTTCAGTCAGCCATTCTCACATTTATTTGGCTGCCAAATTTCTGCTACCTTCATCAGCATGCACAGTTCCAAAACCCTGAGATCATTTCTTACTGGCAGCTTGTCACACAAAGATCGTGAGTAATGAATTATTAACTTGCTTGCAAGATTTTCACCCTCTGCTCTTGACACAATTAGGTACTTGTCCAACTGAGCCATTGTTTATAAAGCTGTGAATCTTAAATGCAGCCAAAAACTCCAAACAGATTTAATCAGCATAGAAGACAGCAAAAAAATAATGTACTTACTTTAACTTGAGGATATGATTTTTTGTTTTTTTCACTTGAAGCTCCAGGAAGTCCACCATGTGATGGTCCTTCACAAACATATCGGAAACGAAATCCCCTCTGCAGAAATTAGTTTTTAGGATCTTAATAAATGAACTTTCAACAGAATATTCCCTTATTTTGTCATATAAACGAGGATAATTTGTCTTCCCTCTTCATATATGTCATCTCATCTAACATCATACATTAATTCTACTATAATTTTCAATATTACATGGCTATTACATGGCACAGCAAGATGAAATGCATTTTATTAGTGCGCTGCAGGCTAATTATTTTCTTTAATTCTAAGGAGGCATATAATTTATTGGGAGGGGCAGGGGGGGGCGGCAAAATCTATCCTGGAATTTCCCATCCAGATTTGGGAGGTTAATTCAAAATGCTATAAAATTATGCTTGCATTAAAGTATCTTCTCAGAGGTACCATTTAAAATACTGTTAGCAAACCTGAAACACCAACCAGAATAATTTCATGGAATTTTCTTTTACTGCAAGGCATTTGGAACAAAGCCACAATCCTTTTGATCTCAAAAAATGAGAATGAAAACTAGAAAGGCAGTACCTTTTTATTAGTCCATCTTAACATTAATAAATAAATATTTACACCAAATGCACATTATTTTATTACCAGACTAATGTATTAAGGTATTAATGTTTTATACATCTCTGAGCTCACAGCCGTATTGAATTCTAATAAATACAACATTTCATCAGAAAGGTTTCTGTGCTTAATGGTACTATTTTTACAGTCATCTGGACATCAAGCAGTAGGCTTGTAAAATATCTGAGATAACAAATCAGAGGTTTTGGACCATAAGAATTTTCAAACTGGAAAAACAGCAAAAACTTTAATTACACCACATACAATCCTGACATCTAAGGTTAAAACCATAAAAGCAGAAGGTGTAACAGACCAAAATCTGTAACACAAACAAAACCCACTACACCAAGCTACAGGCAATCACATAACACAACGAGGAGTGTTGAAATATTTATGTAGTGCTAATTAAGTGAACAAGAACACAACAATCAAACTAGAATGTACAGAAACAAAAATACAGCAGGGGTGTAAAGAGGAAAAATACAGCAGGGGTGTAACGAGCCCTGGGCAAAACCTGAGTTTGATGCCCCCCCCCATGGGGCAGCGGAAGGAGGCAGAGCTCCCCCATCCTCCTCCCCTGGTGGCTTCCACCCTCCCTGCCGGCTGAACTTAGGCACCCCCTTACCGGCGAAAGGGCATGAGATGTGGGGGGGGGGGGGCAGCGGCAGCATCCAGGGGAGAGCGGCGCGGTTGGTGGGTGGGCCGGCCGCGCATGTCCCCGTGACTGTTAGTTCTGCCACCCCACAAAGATCCAACAGAGGACACAGCAGGGCTGACAAGAGGCGGAGTACAGGCAGCAAGGCTTGGCAGTTCAGCTTGGCTCGGCCCGATCCGTGGATCAGGCCGAGCTGAGCCAGGTTGGAGGTACTTGAAGGGCCAAGCACCCAAGCCCGCCCCCTCAGAACTCTGCGCAATCTGAACTTGCAGTAACATCCAAGATTCTCGGATGCGTTTTTATTTTTTTGGTTGTTTTTTCACATTTTGGCCTGTAGGGGGCGTATTTTTTAGAGATATTGGCACCAAAATTTCAGGGTATCATTGCTCCAGTACTTGGAGCCTGCTGGGTTCCACAAAAAAAAAACAAAAAAACCCCCAGCATTTTTAAAGCTAGTGACACCAAAATTTCTCTTGGGGATGTCAGCCACCACAAGTGTCTAATTTGAGACATTCTAGTTAGATGCACATTTGATAATTTTCCCCTTCATGGAAGTGTCTCATGTAAAAAATTTTGTACTGCAAAGCAGTATGTTCCCTCAGCCTAGTGTGTCTCACAAGGTCACAGA
The DNA here is from genome assembly GCF_021028975.2 of Sphaerodactylus townsendi. Taxonomy (NCBI): domain Eukaryota; kingdom Metazoa; phylum Chordata; class Lepidosauria; order Squamata; family Sphaerodactylidae; genus Sphaerodactylus; species Sphaerodactylus townsendi. The sequence continues at coordinate 67,862,330 of NC_059434.1, forward strand.
GATGATAAAATGAGTTAAGGGAATTGTGTATCCTGCCTGAATATCCAAGTTGTGAGTTTCCTACACACATGTTCAATCTTCTGTCGACCCCAATCTATCCGTGCTTCAGCTCTCAAAATGAGTCATCAGCTTCAAAGCCTTGGCACTAATTATGCTGTTCAAATTGTTTTGCATTTCTGGCTCTCACTTGGAATATGTCACAAATTCTTCACTGTTATAAGGAACAGGGACCAGACTTTTAAAAATGCACGCAAAAGGAATAGCAAAGCAACTCCGGAAATTAAATTTTAGACCAAGTCTACCATTCAAGATATACATAGAGTTTATGCAGGTTGGTTTAAGCAAATTTTCAGCACTCTCCTCCCATACTGATATTCCAGTTCAAAAGCCCTTAATTGATGCTAAAGACACAATAGTGTTTTCTTACCTGCTTAGGTTGCTCAACAATTTGAAGGTATGGCCCATCAGCTAGTTTAAGAAAAAAAGAAAAGAAAAGAGAACTCAGGGATGTCATGTTTGTAAGAACAATGCATTTAGGAAGCCATGGTTTTGCACAGGATGCCTTAACAAGAAAATCGAGCAGACAATTGACCTTGATCCTTGTCCATCAACAGCAGCAAAGGCACATCTGTAACCCCCAATGGACTGAAATCCTACGATCAGACTGTGTGCATGCTACACTTCATTTTTAAATGTCTCAGATCAAAACATTTAAAAACTTTCCACTGTCCCCCTTAAACTATGCACAATTAACATATATGTTTTCGTTTTGCAAAATAAAACAACACATCTTGGAAAACAGTCTGACTTGAAATGCTGAAGACTCCCTTCCATCTTGGTTACAAACTCCACTGTGAGTTACAGTCATCGGGCTTGGAAAAGTACAAGTCTTAAGATTTAGGAGTGCAGCTCTATACAGGCCATTCTCATCCTGTCTCCTGGAAGGAATGTACAAGAGACAGGGAGGTAGAGAACCTCTTGGCTCAGCTGCACCCACCTTCTCCAACTTCTTTTCTCTTCCACTCTTCAGATAAATTGACTGGCTGAGGGAAGTTGGTTTGTTTAAGCATTTTAAAATTGTGTTTTATCAATTAATTTTCCTCTCCCCACCTGTACTTCTATTCTTGGCTTTGATTATTTATGATTTTAGCTTTTAAAGTCTGACACAGTGTGTAACAGACTTCTCTCTGTGATACACCTCCGAAGATGCCAGCCACAGATGCAGGCGAAACACTAGGAACAAGATCTACCAGACCACGGCCACAAAGCCCGGAAAACCCACCACAACCAGTTGAATCTGGCTGTGAAAGCCTTTGACAATACATTGAAAAAAAATCTTTTTAAATAGAATCTGTTGCATTTTATATTTTCAACTGCTTTGTGGAATCCAGGTTGAAAATCTAACAAACACGGCCCACTTTACAGAGCTGTTGTAAGGAAAGATGTGATGATATCCGTGAAGTGTTATGAACACTGACATTGTCATAGGAATGCTAAGTATTACCGTTTTTTAAAAAATGATGATTTCAAACTGGTCCAACGAATGGCCGAAGCTGTTATCTCATTCTTGATGTTGACTGGTAACAGTCTTCCATCCCAGAAAGTACTTCTACTAATCATAATCAGTAGAGGGACTTCTACTAATTACTATTAATTTATTTATCTGTATACTTATTATCCACCCAGGGACTTTGGTGATGGGCAGATAATAAGTATACAGAAAATAAATAAAAATAAATAAATATTTTAATTTGACTTTTAGTATACAAAGGGGTTTCCAAGCCTTTTCAGTCATCCTTACATGTATCCTGTCAGGCAGGCCTTATCTGGTAGCTACCAGAAAGTCTTTGAGGCTCCATAGTTCATAGGCATTGCTATGTTCACAACAAGAACTCTTTCCAAAAAGTAGCTCAACTGTGAGTAGGGCAGATGTCATATACTAGCTTTTCATTTAAGAGGCATATTTCCAGGTGTCATAAGAGTTTTATGTATAACTCTGTAACATTCTCAGTGCAATCCTAAGCAGAGATACATCCTTCTACGTCCACAAACGTTAAGTGACGTAGAAGGGTTTAACTTCTGATTAAGGTTACACCCAGAGGTGGGATCCAGCAGGTTCTCACAGGCTCCCGAGAGTAGGTTACTAATTATTTGTGTGTGCCAAGAGGGGGTTACTAATTGGTGATTTTGCCACGTGATTTTTGCCTTAGTTACGCCCCTCGTCTCAGCAGTAGCGTGCAGAACTTGAAGCAGTCTAGCAGGAGGTGCACCGGCATGCGTGGCAGCCTGCGCGCATTCGTTTCCCGCCCAAGGACCGGCGCAGCGGCTGCGTTCTTGCCACAGCCCCGCCCCGGAATGCCCGGCCATGCCCCCGTCGTGCCCCACCCTGCCCCATTGGCGCTATGCCACAGTTTGAATCCCACCACTGTGGGAACCAGTTACTAAAATTTTTGGATCCCACCACTGGTGACACCATGTTTATTTTACTTTTTTGCACTACTGCAAAAAAGCTGCAGATGGCCCAGGATCCAAAGGGTCAGATAGGGTCAACTATATCTACACAAACAACTTTTTCCAAAGCTGCCACTGATTTTCCCTAAAAGCTGTTCCATGAAAGTCAATGGACTTTTCAAAGTGGCTTTTATGAGAGACCATCTCCAGAAGAGAAAAACTGGGAAAACTGGGAATATTCCCATGATTGAAGTACTTTGGGAGTGTTCAGAGTTCTCACTGAATCCCAGTCGTGTGTGTAAAGTGCTGTCAAGTCACAGTTGACATATGCTGACCCTGTAGGGTTTCCAAGGCAACAGACTTACAAGGTGGCTTGCCACTGCCTTCCTCTGCATAGTGACCTTAGTGTTCCTTGGTAGTCTCCCATCCAAATATAAACCAGAGCCAACCCTACTTAGCTTCCAAGATCTAATGAGACTGGGCTGACCTGGCTCATCCAGATCAGGGCATCCAGGTCATAGTAAATACATAAAACAAGTAAACATCCAACTTTCACGAAGTGTTATAGAATGGCTTTATACGTTGCAAACAAGCACAGGAGACCTGCACTTCCTGAGATATAAAATCTATTTTAAACTCATTTATAGTGCTATGCTAATGACAGTGGTAACCTTTAACATTTGAATTTCAGTTTTTCTATAACAAGGGCATTTACTGCTAAAAAGTCTCCAAACTTTAAAAATATTTCACATTCATTAAAAAAAAATTAACTGCATAGCATTAATCCTTCTTACATTTATTGATCACTGACAACAGAATTTAATTGCCAAAAGATTGTGCCAGTTTGCATTTTCCAACTTAATATGCCAAGGGGCCTTTCTTTAAGAGCTAAACTGGGTTTCTGACAAACACAAACTGTGGCTGCTTCCACACAGTCAAACAACAGTGCCCTAGGAATGGTAATAACGCCATTGCTGGGGCGTTGTTTGCACAGCTGGTGCTGCTGCATTGCAACAGCACCGTGCTTGCGCCTCCCAACTGGTGTCTTCCCACTGGAAGACCGCACCGGCATGAGGGGGCTGCTTTTGGCCCCTCCGGTGTTTGCAAGGCACTTACTTTTCCTTTCTGCTCTGGATGGCTGGAAAGACATACCCATACTGCCCTCCGACCCCCCAGGAAGGTAAGGTAAGTGCCCTGCGGGCAGCATTGGCATCAGTACTGCCCACACGTGACCATGCGAGTGGTCCCGACACTCCACTGGCTTTATTTAAGCTGGTGGGAAGCTGCTGCTCTGGCCAGGCGGAAACGGCTTGTGAGTTTTTGACACTTCCTTCAGCGAGCCTTCTTTTAGCAGAATTGCCTACCTTCAACAGATGAGGAACATCTTGTCAAGTAAGTTCTTAGTTGAGTGAGTGGTAAGATTAAACACACTGGGTTTGATCCCACTAATGAATTCACGGAAAGAGCTGGAGAAGCATATCTTTCCCTTTTTTCTCCAAGCACCATGCCGTTTGTCCTGAAACTCCTCCTTATGAGAGTGAGATACTCTTATAAGCAAAACACGCCCCAGGATGGGGAACTGCAGTGATAACAGGGAATCAGATAAAATCATCCCTTTTTCTGTCTTCCAGCTTGCACCAGTGAAGAAGAGGGAAGGAGGCAAATCCACCTTATCTCTTATTATTATTGCAACATTCCATCCTGTGGCACGTTTGAGGCTCTTCCAGTCCACAGAAAGGAGTTTCAGGAAAAATAGTAGGTTGCTGGAGAAGATAAAGGTGAAGAAAAATCCACTATGCCATGAACTTTTTCTCCTGGACCCAACTGATTGCTTTTACCTCTACTGCAAGATGATGGGAGAAGCTGCCATTGCTGAGATTTCTCTTCTATACATGTACTTAATAACTAAGGAGTTCCATTCTGTATTGTGTGTGGCAATCTTAGCTCAGAAGGGCTTCCCGAATTTACACATGTTGTATTTTCACATATTGTGAAACCAGTTCTTAATTCTACCCGAAGGAAATTTCCATAAATGACATGAACAAGAACACTGACTGATAGCTATATTCCCTCTTCCATCATGTGACATGGAAAACTGGCCACCAGAGACCCATCAAACTTCACAAATGTGATTTACTTGTAGTTGACATTTTCCTGTTTAAAAAAGCTATTGTAATTTGACATCTGACAGGAAATACCCAATTCACAAATATAGAAACAGACTGAAATGATACAGGAAACCAACTTTACTGTAGATTACATTAGCAAGAAGCATAAAATTGCCACAGCAACTCTAGTAAGAAAGTATTGTCTGAGACAGAAGTATGGCAAAGTTGAGAATCTTTCTCTTGGGCAAGCAGCCATCATTTTTTGTGCAACAGACAACATGAACCTTATATCTGGTGCTACCCAGAGGTTAAAGAGAGAAGCCCGGATCTAGGGAGACCTGGAAGTCCTACCATGGACGTAGGTAAGGGGGGGGGCGGTTCTCGGGTTTGAACCCCCCCCCCATTCATGTCCAAAGCTCCGCCCACCCGTTTGTGGGTTTTAAAAACTTTTTAGTGCTTTTTCAGTTTGTAGCCTGCAGGGGGAGCATTGTTTGGGCTAGCAGCACCAAACTTTTCGGGATTGTTTGGGGGACCCTCCTGATGATACTACCTGGGTTTGGTGAGGTTTGGTTCAGGGGGTCCAAAGTTATGGACTCCCAAAGGGGGTGCCCCATCCTCCATTGTTTTCAATGGGAGCTAATAGAAGATGGGGGCTACACCTTTAAGGGTCCATAACTTTGGACCCCCTGAACCAAACTTCACCAAACCTGGGATGTATTATCAGGAGAGTCTCTTATTGATACCACCCAGGTTTTATGAAGTTTGGTCCAGGGGGTCCAAAGCTATGGACTCCCAAAGGGAGTGCCCCATCCTCCATTGTTTTCAATGGGAGCTAATAGAAGATGAAGGCTACACCTTTGAGGTTCCATAACTTTGGACCCCCTGAACCAAACTTCACCAAACCTGGGTGGTATCATTAGGAGAGACTCCTAAAGATACCCTGGAAGTTTGGTGCTTCTAGATTAACAATTGCACCCCTGACAGCAGGCACCCCCCAAATTTCCCCAGATTCTCCTTTTAAATCCACCCCCTTCGGCATGGATTTAATGGAAGAATCTGAGGTCCTCAGTTTAGAAGAAGAAGAAGAAGAGTTTGGATTTATATCCCCCCTTTCTCTCCTGTAGGAGACACAAAGGGGCTTAAAATCTCCTTGCCATTTCTCCCTCACAACAACCACCCTGTCAGGTGGGTGGGGCTGAGAGAGCTCCGAAAAGCTGTGACTAGCCCAAGGTCACCCAGCTGGCATGTGTGGGAGTGCACAGGCTAATCTGAATTCCCCAGATAAGCCTCCACAGCTCAAGTGGCAGAGCAGGGAATCAAACCCAGTTCCTCCAGATTAGAATGCACCTGCTCTTAACCACTACGCCACATTGAAAGTGATGCTGTTTCAGTGTGGGGGGATAATCCACCCCAAAACAGCATCACTTTCAATGTTGTTTAACTAGGGACCCCAGATTCTCCCTTTAAGGTGCATTTAAAAGGAGAATTTGGGCTCTCTAGTTTAAACACCATTGAAAGTGATGCTGTTTGGGGGTGGATTCCAGCAACACAGCAGCTGCCCGGGGGGGAGGGTGTGTGTGCAAAACTCAGATTTTGCACCAGGCTCCATTTTCCCTCTATGCCTCTGCCCAGAAGGGAGGGGCAGGGGAGGGGAGGGCAGGGCAGGGCAGGAGAGTCTGCCATCCCCGACCTTGGAGAGCTGCTTTTATAAGCGCTAGGCCGGGGCGGGGCTTGGGGAGGCGTGGCCATGCCCTAGGGGTGGGTGGGGGTGTGGCCCCACCCCTGAACCCCCCCCCTAAAAAATCTATACCTACGTCCCTGAGTCCTACTCTACCATGGACTCAATAGAATCACTTTGATCAGCCTACGTCCAATGCTAGTAAAACAGCCTCTCACATAGGCAAAGCTACAATGGGCCGGGGTGTGTGTGTGCCTCGCACCGGGCACAAGCCTGGGGTGGTGGTGGTGGAAAATCACCCCAACCCCTCCCCCTTTCCCCCCTTCGCACTCTCCCCCTTATCTTAGTTCTCAGTTTCAGGTTTAGTTTCAGGCTGAAAAGCGGCCATTCCGCTGTTCCATTCAGGCTGAAATGGGCCATTGTCAGAACTGCATTACCCAGGAGACCTTGCGAGCCCCAAGATAGTGTAGTTCCCACTAGGGCTTTTTTCAGCCTGAACGGAACAGGCCACTTTTCAGGCTGAAACTAAGAACTAAGGCAAATGGGGGGGAGGGGGGGCTGCAGGGGGGACAGAGAACGCAGAGCCCATGGTGGGGGGGGGACGCAAAGTCCACCCCGGGTGCAGTTTGGCCCAGCTACGCCTCTGGCCTCTCAGGACTGGAGAAAGTTCTTGGGTGGAATGCTCCAATGTTAGCTGGCCAGGGTGATAGGATTAAAGCCATCATCTCTTAGCATGAGTTCCCCATTCACAAAATGTGAATGAGACAGTTTAAAGCATAATCATGTGCAAAGCTACTCTACTCTAAGACTACATAATTCAATAGGCAGGCTTCAGTCACTTTTCATAAGAGTCCATGGGGCTATTATATACCAGGACTACATACCACTACAGTATCCAATATTTATCATAGTTCTGTACAAAAAAAGACTAATTAAAATTCAGAATAAAATATTTTAACCGTTACTTGATTTATTTTTTAAATGCACAACTATCTTTTGGACTCATAACTGATTTAGACAAAAAAAATCTTCATAAATCATTACCAAATACAAAACTACCAAATTTCAAATAACCCTCACCTGTACGAATTGGTAGATCAGATGTAATCATTCCATCATTATTGATCAGCACATTATTATTGATCATCCCCATGTACTGGTCCATTCCAAACATCTGAAATGATAACATTGGGAATTTTTAATAAACCAACTTATTTCAATGTCCTGAAAAATCACAAATTCAGTGAAAAATAATCAAACTCTATGCACATATCAACTAAGCTGGAATACTACTGAGTCTGTCACAGTGCCATCTTATGTGGATTTATACTCCTCCTAAGTCTTGTGAGGTCCGTGTGCTTCAAAAGGTGGCACTTGCTTAATAAATACTAATTTTACAAAAGCTTACCCTAGCTTCTTCCCTCATAGTGTCCTGCATAGGTACCAATGATAGCTTATTTTCACCACTCAGCTCTTCATAACACCTGGACTGAATTTACTAAACAGGCAAAAACCGGGCTACCAGTAAATTCGTATTTATCTAGACAATGCCCAAAGGCTGTACACATCAAGTCAGCACAACACCCACAATTATGGTTCCCAGATCTGGAAAGGGAAAGAGCTCCACCTTCATACTACCTACTACAGCCATCAAGAGCTGTAGTAGGGGCTCTGATTTATAATCATTTATTAAACTTCTACTTCCTGGTACATCTGTGCATAAGCTCACAGACTTCAATGGAATTAAGCATAAAGACTGCAGTCTACAAAAAGAGAAAAGCCCTACCACTTGATAGTTTCTATTCAAGCTCATGAGGGTTTGTAACCATCTCACCCCATTAAATGACTTTAGATCATACAGCAGAGGGAGATCATACAGCAGAGGGAGAAAATCAACACAAAGTTTGTCTATGCTCTATATATGCTTCTTGTGGGTGGACATATTTGGGAAATTTGTCTTTCACTAATTTGATCAAGGCGTAACACAGGAAGCTCAGTAAGATGTCAAAGAGTTGCAACTCCCACTAATTAATGAACAAATGAAGCAACATCTCTAAACCATAACCATGACTCATACAGGATATCACTATGATAAAAATGCAACACCAACCAAACCTTTCTGTTTTTTAAAGACCTGTCTTTTAAAAAGCTTACTTTGCATTTTTTTAAAAGATGTGGGCAAAGACTGTAGCACTGGTGGCCTGAACACAATCCACTCCATTTTTAGCAGCTTCTCCCAGGCCCTTTCTGCACAGCAAATTCTGAGAAGGTTGCCGCCAGGATAAATGAACCCAGCATAGCCCCAGCCCATTTGCATGGCTGGCTGTCCTGTGGACAGCCAGTACATTGGCTAGGGTGCACGCTTTCACACAGAGGTGCATCTTTTTTTAAAAAAAAAACTACCTTCCACTGATGCGCAGCTATGCAGGCAGGCACATATGCTCCCTGGAGCCAGAAGTGCCTGCGAGGTTCCGCAGATGGGTGTTGGGAGGTACAAAAAAACCCAAGCGCAGTTGCATAACATGCCTCGCAGCCATGGCCAAGCTACGAGGTAAGTTAAAGCAAAGGAAATGAACATATTGCAATTCTTGTAAAATCTTGGGGAGGGGGGGAACCTGGGAGGACACATGTTAGGAGCGGGATACATGCAAAGTTCCCCCCAACCCAGGTTTTATCCCGCCCTTAACCTGTGTTTATTGGCCCGTGTGGAAGGGGCCCCAGAGACTTGCATTTATAGTGTGACACACAATGTATCATAACGATTCCTTATTGGGAAAAAATACATAAAATGATTCTAGATTTTTTTTAAATGCTAAAGGGAAATTTTAAACTAGAAACTTGTTTGGCAGTTGAATTTACAGGAATAGCAGAGATACTCTACTGTCAAACAGAGATTCAATAGGTGGAATCCGTGATTAATAAACTCCCACACATATAGCACATTAAGCTTTTTTATATACTGAACACATGAATGTGCCTTAAATTGAGTCAGACCACTGGTCTAAGGTCCTATTGTCTGTTTGGACTATGTGGATTTACTCTCCAGCCTCAGGTACAGATCTTTCACATCACCCATTACCTGTTCCTTTGAATGGAAAATGCCAGAGATTGAACATAGAACCTTCTAGAAGAAAAGCATATACTCTACCAATAGTCCAAAGCACCTCCCCTTATTAAGATGCAACTCTGTTTCAATCCCACTATAGGATAATTTATCATGTCTTTTGATTGAACAAGGCAGTGTGTTACTGTTTGTTTTGCCTACGCTTTGAAGGTCACATAATATTTTATTATTATTGGTTTTGTAAACAGCCGCTATAATCATTCTTACACAAACGTTGACATTTCAAAATATAGATGCTTACCTGATGCTCTCCCAAGACGTATGCATTCTCATTTGCCATTTCTCACAGCTGAAATTATTAATCAGATATTTTAAAGTCAATGTAATTGTTATAACAGCACCAGCAGAAATACAACTTTCAATGGTGGGGGGTGGGGGGAAGAAATCAAAAGTATCATCATTATCCTATAAAAGTAAGGGGGGAATTTCATACATCAATATCAGAAATGCTGCAGTTATATGGGAAAGGGATATAAAAAGGCAGTGAGGAAGCCTGTATTGATATAAAGTATGCATTTGGTCTTGTACATTTTTTGGATAATGGAGCAGAGTAATGTATTTATTTGGGGAATTTCTAGGCTACCTGCCTTGACCCTCTGATCTGGCCTCTTCTCTTCATTTGCCTGCTGCCAGTCTGCAGCTGCCGCCACCAGCTCTGACTACCAAGGCTGTAGGTAATGGCATTTCCAGGGGCAGGCAGGCAACAGTGGTATGGGGAGGAGGAGGAGGGGGGGTGTCTGAGACTCCATTTCCATACAGTAGTAACCACAGCTGACACTGCTTAGCTTGTAAATTCTGATGAGATCAAGCTAACTTGGCCATCCTGGTCTGGGCAACAAAACCACATACTTGAGTCTATGGTATAGGTGTTGTCCACTCTGACTAGCAAGAAGCTCTCCAGATCTCAGTGTTTCACATCACCAACTATACTATATGATCCTTTTAACTAATGCAGGGGTCTGCAACCTGCGACTCTGGAGCCGCATGCGACTCTTTCAGCCTTATACTGCGGCTGCGCATGGCCTGGAGGTCGGAGGGTAGTGTGGGTGTGGCCCTCCAGAGCAGCACTGGAAGGAAAGGTGAGTGGAGGGGCCGAACCAGAGGCGGCTCCGTGTGGAGCCGCCTCTCTGGCTCAGTAGATCTTTGGGGCCATGGAAAACGGGTCCAAATGGCTCTTTGGGTGGTAAAGGTTGCTGACCCCTGAACTAGTCACTGAAACTGGGACCTTTCACAAAGGAAGCACATTTTCTGTCACTGAGTTGAAGCCTTCCATATTCCTCCAAGAAGGTTTCATTTTTCCATTTTATTTAATAATTTCAAATAAATGTTCTCAGGATGACTTAACCAAAAAATTACAACACAAGCCATGAATCATAAGAATGGCAATACCAATATTATGTACATAGAAAAATAATAGTTTGAACGCCACCTCCTAGATTTTCACAAGTTGGTAAACTGGAAAAGGTGGAGCGCTTTCATTGATCTCCAGCAAAGTTTTTGAATTCACAGATATTGACGCAACTGAATTCCTTTTTCCCCAGCACAGTTCCTAGCAACCAGGAAGTTATAATACAAATTTGTGTACAGCCCCCAGATATGCATAATTACTGAAACATCCTGTAATTTTTTACCGGTAAAACCTATGGCACAGAAGATTTTTTACTTTTCATTGTTAACAGTATTGCAAATTTGACAGAGAAACCTGTCGAATCATGTTCATACAACTCTCATTTACCAATGAGTTAAACATTTACTGGAGAAACTGAGGCTACTTTTTATTATGGAGATGCAGTGTGGGGAGGGGGAGGGACTTCGTCTTCCAAAGCAGCCATTTGCTCCAGGAGAATTGATCTCTGCTGTCCGGAAATCAGTTGTAATAGAAGATCTCTAGTCACCATCTGGAGCAGGGTCTTCAACCTGCGGCACTCCAGATGTTCATGGACTGCAAATCCCATCAGCCACTGCCAGCAGGGGCTGGTGGGAATTGTAGTCCATGAACATCTGGAGAGCCACAGGTTGCAGACCCCTGACTGGAGGCTGCCTACCCTAACTACAAACAAGTTGGGAAACTGATCCAACACAACATCCAAAAATCAAGTCATACCTTTTTATTCAAGTTAACCAAAGCAGCAAAACATACTTGTAAAAATGTACCATTAACAAGTTATTCTAATCTAATAATAGATATTCTTTCAAATTATTTTACACCATTAGAATTAATTTAAAACACAACAGACAGATTGTCACAAAGTGTGAAGAAACCGAAGGGTCAATATTTGGCTCACAAATGCAATCAGCAGTTTACCCAATCTCTGAACGCTTTGATAAAGAAATATGAGCTTTTGTAAAACAGCTCACAAATCTTAAAATCAGCACTATATAAATAAAAATGCTGCAACAATGTAACACAAAATCTGTTTCAGAAGAAAAAAAACAAATTTTTGTAACATGTATATAGTATAGCTTCAGTTTGAAAACTGGCTGAATCACCAAAAGAACCCGAAAAAGTCATATCATCTTTTTTCAGGTTTTCCTTTTAGCGAAAAAACCCAGTGTATTCAGCAAACTGCCAATATAAAAAATTGAAACCTTAGTCATTTCAAAGCTGAAATTAATGTATTTGGGGTGATTTTTCCTAGAAATTGTGTGAGAATAAATATTATTCTTTATTAATCTGCAAAAAGGGAAGGGAGGTAGAGAACAACAAACAAATACAAAAATCCAGATTACAAGAATCAATTATGAATTGACTTGATTAGCAGCGCTGATCAAATGGAAACCACAACCTAAATTCTTGTTTATGTGTCTCCTCTGACACTGCGGAAAGTTTACTGTAATCACCAATCTAATGTGGAAGTAATAGGCAACGAAGGTGATGCTACAGACCAGGATAGAGAAACTGAGATCCTCCAACAAAATCCATGAAAAAAGATTTAAAACAGGTAAGTGGGCATAAATAAGTGGGTGAAAATAACAATATATAAGTAGCAGACTTTTGAGATGCTTCTACTTTTTTGCAAGCAAACAAACCAGAGAGGTCTGGATTACTGTGTTAGACGACAATTAATCTTGGAAATCCCAAACCAGAGGGGTCTGGATTACTGTAGATAATAACGAATCTTTTCCTTGGAAATCCCAAAGCAAATGAAGGCACCCTTCAGCAGAGTGAGAAATGAATGCATTTCTTGATTTTCAAATGATCCCAGGGGGGTGTTTTATGATGAGACACTGACATAGGAAGTGGAGAAAACAACACTGCAAACGCAAAGAGGAACTTGAGTTCTTCTCAGAACTTATTTACCAGCAGTAAAACTGGGAATGTACAAGTGTCCCATTTAAAACACTGCACAGTATCGAAACATATATTGCCCAGAAAAATTTAGAGTATGGGAAAGATATGTGAAATTCAATTCTCAGACAGAATATCCAAGCTCATTTTTTTCCATTTCACTTACTACTGCAGAGGACATTTGGCAAAACTTGTTGAAACGTTCAGAGCTGTAGTCAATGGTAGTTGCATTCATAACAACTGCTCAAACTTTAACACTGATGCAAACGTAACAAGCCTGATTTATATAACTAAACCTCAGCCTGTACAAAAACCCTTATTAGATCATTTTAAGCAACATTTGCTTCCCTCAACAGTTCTGCTTTGCTGTTAAGGAGTAATGAGGAAATAGCCACCGCTGTTGCAATCATCTTGCAAAAGACTGTCTTTGATAAATAAATATACTTTGAAATGAAAACAATAATTGGCTATAAGCTCGACAACTCTCTCTGGCAGTCATCTGAGACAAATTGTGGCGCTGCCTTGCAACCTCTTCCAAAAATGAGCATTCCCAATACCAGATTTCAAATATTCAAAAATACACGATAGGCATTAATTCACTAGTCTTTAGAACGCTATTATGATTTCCATACTGATAGCGGAGCCAGAAGAGAATTTGTCCCACTTCTGGACTGTGTTTGAATTAAAGATTAAACCCTGTTTTATTTCTGTGTGAGTTAGGTAGAAACCAACTGTATTAGATAGGAAATAGGACTTGTAAGTTTCTCTGTATTTGTGACTGCATGGAACCTCCTTGGCCCAAGGCAGGAATCCATCTTGGCTTCACCCGAGCCCACCCTTTTCACGTGCAAAGGTCCCTGATGGACGCAAACAAAGGAAGATCTCGGAGGAAGCGCCTCGCCCTGCCTAATCCCTTCAGCAGGCAGATACGGGGGCTATCGTCATCAAGCTCTGCTTCCTGACCCCGGACACCTGGGGAAACCTTTGTGTTTTCCCGCCAGTGGACACGTCATCGCCTCGCCCTACTCCGGCGCGAAATCCAAGAAGGGGATGCCTATCGAACTCTGATTGGTTCCTGTATGCTGCAAATGAATGATTGGTTACTTTGAATTTTGCTAATGAATGGTGGTGGGCTGTCTTGTATTCTCCCGGGCTCCCGACGAGAGAAAGTGTATTTAAGTTGTTGTAAGGCTGCTAGGCAGCGCAGAGCCTTGTGGAACGAAGGTGCTGACACTTAGGTCGGCATCTCAATAAAACCTTTCTTTATTACACTCGTCGTGTCGGGTCCTGTTTGGGTTCCTAGACGCTGCCGAGAGCTGGGTACCTTGGAGCCTGTAGAAAGTTACCTGAGCAGCACGGTAACAATACTACAGATTAAGGTTGCTATCTCCAGGTTGGGAAATTTCTAGAGATTTGGAGGTGGAACTTGGGGAGAGATGAGTTTGGGGCAAGAGAGATCTCAGCAGGATATAATGCCAGAGAGTCTACCCTCCAAAGCAACCATTTTATCCAGGGAAACTGATCTCTGTTGCTTGGAGATCAGCTGTGATTCTGGTTAGCCACTGATTGCATTTTTGAAGTACTGATGGGACATTTCGTTGTGATATTTGATACACACTCCTGGATTTTTGTGTTTGTCACATCAATACACATACACGTGTGGTTATTGTTTACACTTTGCAGAGGGCTTAACTTTAAGCTTTCTTTCATTTCTACTTAGGCTGAGAGCAAGGCCCCTTCTGCACACGCAGAATAATGCACTTTCAATCCACTTTCAATGCGCTTTGCAAGTGGATTTTACTGTGCGGAATAGCAACATCCACTTGCAAACAATTGTGAAAGTGGATTGAAAGTGCATTATTCTACATGTGCAGAAAAGACCTAAGACAGGCCAAAGAGCACGCAGTAAGCTTCCATCATGGAGTGAGGATTGAATCCTTGGTCTCCCAGATCCTACTCAGACACTGTAACCACAATGGCTCTTGGTAAGATTACCTGGTTTTGTTTCTATATAGTTTTATCTGGTTTATATGCATTCTCTCTTTTAAAAATAACCATAAACATGTTTTAGAAAATGTTTATTTTGAATAGAAAGGCAGGACATAAATATGTTAAATAAACAAATAGGATCACCTCAAACGTTCCCCTCCGTGCAGAATTATGCACCTAAGGCAATCTCTCTTCACCTTCTCACTGCCTAACCATGACATACATAAGAACTGCCAAGGACTCTGTTAGGGTTATGAGTGAGAATGCCTTGAAAACCTTCCACAGAAAGTGGAACTGTGACAAGGAACATTTCCATGAAACTACAACACTCTGGGGGTGGGGGACAGAACATATCAAAGTCTTAGCTACTGAAAACAAGCTTTCGGACAACAAGAGAGTGGACAAACATCTAAAAGCATCTAATTTCTAAATTTAGCAGGTCCTGGATGCCCTCTGCATGGATCCCAACTAGTTGCCATTGCCCAGAATTGAAAGAAAAACTTTTTGAAGATACACAGAAGCACTTTCCTCCATTACCACTTAACATCTGGCCATACAACTTCAGACAGTCTTGAAAGAGATTATACAGACCTATTTCAATATGGATTCAGACCTGGGTTTGAGATGAAAACAAGCCTAGGTAACTCAGACAGATGATCTTTGCAAGCATAGTAACAAGCGAGTGTGCCCCTGTTGATTCTCCTGGACCTCTCTATGATGTTTGATATTATCCTTCTGGAGAGGCTGGTTGAGTTGCAAGTGGGGAGGGCACTCTGTTTCGATGGTTCCACTGTTACTTGACTGGCCAATTCCAGAAGGTGATGCTGGAAGACCATGGTCCAGGCCCATGGCATTTATGCTATGAGATCTTGCAGGATTGTCCCCCATGCTGTTTAACATCCACATGAAACTACTGAGAGAGATCATCCAGGGATTTGGAGTAAGGTGCCACCAGTATGTGGGTGACATCCTGATCTACTTCTCCTTAACAGGTAAGTTAGATGGGTCTGCAGAAACCCTAAACCAGGGGTCTTCAAACTATGGCCCTCCAGATGTTCATGGACTACAATTCCCATCAGCCCCTCCCAGCATGGCCAAGTGGTAGGGCTCATGGGAATTGTAGTCTCTGAACATCTGGAGGGCCATAGTTTGAAGACCCCTGCCCTAAACCATAGCCTAGAGATGGTAATGGGATGGATGAGGGTAAATAAACTGAAGCTCAATTCAGGCAAGATCAAGGTGCTGCTGGTCAATGACAAAGCTGCTCAAGGACCAAGGAGTCACCTGTCCTGGATAGGATTGCCCTCCCCCTGAAGGAACAGGTTCATAGCTTTCAGGTACGGATGGATCCTGACCTATAGGTGAAGACCCGATCTCCTCAGTGGCACACTGTACCTTTCATCAGCATCAGCTAATGTGCCAGCTATAGCCATTCCTTAAGAAGCACAATCTGGCCATACTCTGATCCTGTCCACATTGGATTACTATAATGTGTTTTATGGTTCTGCCTTTGATATCAGTCCAGAAACATCGTCTTGTCCAAAATGCAGCAGGCAGGCTAGTGTCAGAAGTAGGCTACTGGGATGATATCCCTCCAGTGCTGAAAGAGCTGTACTGACTGCCCATTTGTTTCCAAGCACAATTCAAAACGCTGACTCTTACCTTTAAATACCTTAAAATAGCCTGCAGATAGGGTGATTGAAGGACTAGCTCCTCCCATAATTCTCCAGCTTGCCAGTTAAGATCTACCTCACAAGCCCTGCTCTCTGTGCCCCTGCCTTCAGAGATAACCAGAGGCAGGTCTTTTCTAGTACCTCATTTATGTAATGCTCTTCGCCCTGAAGGCGTGCTTGGTGCCTAAATTTCTTTATTGTAGGTGCCAGACCAAAGCACTTTTGTTCAAACAGGCTTTTAATTATGGGGTTGATTTATTTAAATATTATTTTAGTCTGGCAACTGTTGATTTAAACTACCTGTGGCCTGTTTTTATTGTCTATGATTTTATCCTGGGATGGAATTTTAAATGCTGAATTTTAATTAATATACTTTAATTTTTTATCTTTTATTACTTATATTTGGTGAGCTACCATGCGCAGGTACCTGAAGAGGTGGCATTAAAATGTTCTAAGTCATATAAATAAATAATAAAGAAAAACAGGCTCCAGGGCCAAGTACTGAAGGGCCTTTCTCAAAATGCCACAAATGCCTTTCCTTTTTGGTACCATGACACTGTTAGTTCAACTCATCTAGTGACAAATGGCAAGTGAAAAAAATGTTTCTCGTGCAGTATCGATGATATCCATGCATGCTAAGAACGAGGCAGATGCCTTAGGAAAACAGCTCAACATTTCCAACTTTCTTCCTGTGTGGAAGTACCTACAGTAGATCAGGATCGAATCAAAAGTTCATTCACCACCAATCTGATGCAATTGCTCCTGATGTATCTACGCTTACCCAGGAGGAACTGATGTGGTTATATTCCCTATATTCCCTAGTAGTAGGTATTTCTTAGGACTTTACAAGTACCTGCTTCATTCAGTCAAGCAAGAGTTAGCAGCCAAAGTCACATGACTGGAATTACATAAGCTTCTGGAAAGATCTCTCCTTTCTTCATCCAGCAAAAAGAAAAGAGGCAGACACATGGGCACATACAGACCAGATTGTGTACTTGCATAGAAAGAGTTTGTTGGTCCTATATTTAGTGTAAATTCATTTATCTGGTAAAGTTCAACAAAACAACTCACTCGCATCTCTGCCCTGTTATTTACTTGCTAATTCATTGCAATATAACAAAAAGTTAAGGGCACAAAAGTTCCCACTGCGTATACTTTTCTCTTTGATGCAAAGTGAGTTGCTTATAAAAAGGAAGCTCCTAAAGAAGCAAGATGTTGGATGAAGAACCCTCAGTCAGCCCTTCTGACCCAGCAATTACTGTTTCAGCAAACATGAGTGCAGTACAGAACCCAAACCAATATCTCCTGGCAAGCAGTCACACTCTACCTGCTCTCCCTCAACTGGATGAGCGAACTTTTTTGATCTGGAAATTTTGTATGAAGCATACTCTTGCTGTTCAGAATCTCTCCCATGTGACTGAGCAAGAAATTCCCCCAAGTCCCTGTGAATTGGAACTGTTTAAAATGGCTGATTCCAGAGCATGCTATCCCCTGGCTTCAACAACAAGGGATGAGAAGAGTGCCCTTACTACCGGTATAAACTGCAAATCAGCCCAAGATCTTTGGAAAAGCTTGCAAGAACAATACTGTGGAAAATCAGACAGAGTTTTTCTCAGAAGCCTTGAATTGATTTGATTTTTCTGAAACATTTGCCCCAGTTGTCAAATATACCACCATCAGGACACTTCTGTGTGTTCCAGCTCTGAGAAGAATGCATGCTGAGAACTTAGACATTAAGACAGCATTCCTTAATGGAAAACTATCAGAGAAGATCTTTATGGAACTTCTACCAGGCTGTGAGCAATCCATGGATAAACACCTTGTATGTAAATCACAAAAAAAGTATTTATGGCTTAAAACAAGCAGCCAGAGCATGGAATGGAAAGCTGAATGTAGCGCTGAAGGATCAAGGCTTACAATAAGGAAAAGCTGACCATGCCTGTACACGAGAATAAGAGATGGACAACACCAATATGTGTTTGTAGACAATCTGTTGGTGTGCTGTAACAACCAACAGAGTGCAAAAGAAATTGCTGAAACAGTTGCTTAAACAAAACAGTTGAGACCCTCACTAGCAGAAGAGAGTGAGTATCTTGGGATACAAATTGAGCGGACTGCAAATGGAGGATTTCTACTAAATCAAAAGCACAAAATTATAGACTTTATCAAATCAGTAAACAAATTTGTAAGCATATCATCGGATCCAGCGTACCAAATCTCCTAGATGGAGGCTAATTGAAGAACAATAATGGTTACAGGGAAGCAATAGGAAAACTTTTATATCTAAGCACTGTGACAAGGCCAGACATCTCTGCTACCATTGGCATATTGAGCCGAAAGACAAAGAGCACCCGATGACCATGATTGGAGGGCTGTAAAGAACCTAGTCAGATATCTCATTAAAACTGCAGCTCAAAAATGTAAAACCTCGCCTTGTTATAACCTACAGCAGTTGGATACATGGATGCAGATTGGGCCAAAGATAAATCAGACTACAAATCCACTAGTGGCTATTCATTCTTATACGGAGACAATCTAATTAGTCGGACCAGTCAGAAACAGTCAATAATTGCAAAGTCAACCACAGAGGCTGATGAATTAGAGTGGATTCTAAGTCTTCTGAAGGACTTTGCCACTTATTACTTCTCTGTTGTCACATGGAGACACATACACATAATACAATGTTTGCTTAAGGATTTCAAAATGGCAGTTCTAATTGCTAAATACACAGAAAGGGATATGTATATTAATCAAACTTTAGTTCAGTGCACAGAGCCATTTCAGTTCACTGCTAGGTTACCATTACTTCCATTTCACTGGGACCAAAAAGCACTCTCAAGCAGATTCCACATGGGCCAAAAACAGCAGTGTGAAAACATTGTAAACCCTTTTACACCATTTTAAACCGTTTTCACACCGCTGTTTTTGGCCCATGCGGAATCCGCCTCTGTTGTTTACCTCAGTTACACACCTGTCACCAACTCAATGCTACTAAATTAAAAAAGAAAAAGAAAACCTAAATCCTCCAATGTCAAAGGCATGGCAAAAACAGTTATTTCAAAGCAACTTACAAACAAAACAAGACATTTAAGTACAAGAAGCCAACCTGATTCAAGATAAAATGTAAAAGGTTGTAAAACTTCATATAAAAAGATAACACAGCAAAAAGCACCACTTCTCACTGTTACAATATTTTGAACCAGACATGTAGTATTTTATCTTATTTATGTTATTTATAGTTGGCAGTTCTCACATGGATTTAAGGCAGATTACACAAAAGTACAGAATTATACCCTTCTAAACTCACTAATGTCAACAATTTAGGACTGTACTGACAGAAATTTAATTACTTACACTTAAAATGTCAAAAACATTGATTATATTGACAAATGCTGAGATGTTAAGTATGCTCATGTGAAACACAGAGCTAACTTGGATGTGAAACAATACTGATGTGGAACTATTTCCAGGCTAATAAGAGACATGAAGCCAACCTTGGAGGGGGCAAACCCATTTATGGGGTCTGGATATGAAATTAAAGAATAAGAAACTAAAGACATCAGAAGTGGACAAAGAAAAACATGCAGAAAAATCCTACAATGCTATCATACTTGAGAAAGAGGTTACTGAATATGTCGTCTTATGTTGAATGCACAGATTGGTCATCTACTAGTTAGAAAAACTGCTTTACAATTTGTTTTATATTACAAAATGTCTCACACAGGTGCCAATTTGAGAGGATAACCATACTGGTCTGCAGTAGAAGAGCTAGATTGGAGTCCCATGGCCTGACAAACCAACATAATTTTGTGGGTATATGTTTCAAGAATGAAAGATCCCTTCATCAGATACAAGTAGATACCAGCCAGATACAACTTTGGCAGATACTTGAGTCTGAAGAAGTGAGCTTTGACTCTTAAAAACTCATACCCTGAAAACCTTGTCTTTAGGGTGCTACTGGACTTGAATCTAGCTCACATAGGTGCCAGTTCTGTTAGGAAACTGTAAAAAACATAAGGCAAGCTTTGTTGAACTAAGGATCCATCTAACCCAGTGCCCTGCTTCTGATACCAACTAGTTAGAGATTTTCAGAAAACCCTCAAGAAGGGGACAAGAGCACCACTGTTGGACCAAAGCAATCGATATACAAAAACACAATATACAAAGATATATGCAAATGGTATACAAAGTAAACAAGAAAGAATGTGGTGGTGTCGTTAGGGAGTCAGACTTGGATTTAAGAGATCCAGGTTCAAATATCTACACAACTCATTAAATTTACAGGGTGGTGTTGGTCTAACGACCTATTATAAGGGCAAAAATGAAAGGGAAAGGGGGGGGCGGGGCTTGCTGCTTTGCTTTTAGAATATTAGGCTGATTCCGCATGGGCCAAAAACAGCAGTGTGAAAATGGTGTGAAAACAGTATAAACCCTTTTACACCGTTTTAAACCCTTTTACATCGTTTTCACACTGCTGTTTTGGGCACGTGCGGAATCAGCCTTAGATTTGGAAGAGACCCGAAGGGCCATCAAGTCCAACCCCTTGCAATGCAGGAACACACAATCAAAGAACTCCTGACAGATGGCCATTCAGTCTCTGTTTAAAAACCTCCAAAGAAGGAGACTCCATCACACTCCGAGGTAGTGCATTCCACTGCCGAACAGCCCTTACTGTCAGGAAGTTTTTCCTGATGTTTAGGTGGAATCTCTTTTCCTTCACCTTGAACCCATGACTCCTGGTCCTAGTTCTGGAGCAGCAGAAAACAAGCTTGCTCCCTCACCAACACAACGTCCCTTCAAATATCTAAACATTATTAATTAGTTGTCATGGGTAGTACAATAACAAAATGCACCCTATTTCGTTCAATATGCACAGCCATTGCAGGAAGGTTTCACTGGTGTGCTTTGAAACAATGGTGTGGCAAAGTAGACTTTTTTTTCTGCACATCAAGTAGAAGTAGAATGAAAGTCTGTCATGAAAAATAAATGTCTGTCATGACAGTTCAGGTTTTAGGCCAAGTCATCCAAATATTCAGCACAGTATCTGAAGGAATGGGTTCTAGTCCATACAACCATGGTGGAATATTTATTTATTTTTTTAAAAAAGAATAGTGTTCCAGACATCCCTATATCCCTGTTCATTCTTGGTGCTACACACAAACATGACTGCCCTACTGAAATTACATCTCTCTCTGCTGTTTGTTTTGCTCATCATGTTTTGTTATGTTTATCTATTTTAGGGTTCTGCTATGGATTTCTTTATAGAAAGAGAAAAACAAAAGTGATTTTGAATAACTGTTTAACAAGCTTCTCTAACAAAGGTTAGCAACCTTTCTTCCATGGCTTAGTATGGACAGAAGGCAGAATCTTTCGGTCTGTAGCTTGAACACAGTCTGTCTACTCTGACTGGAAGCAACTCTCAGAGACTTAGGCAAAGATCTTTCCCATCATTTACTGCCTGATCCTCTTAACTAGAGATACCAGATATTGAACCTGAGGTCTTCTGCATACAAAGCAGATGCTACACCACTGAGCCATAACCCTGTCCTTGCTTATTGAAAAGACCCTAATTATAGGGATGATAATAATGAAAGATTTGTGTAGATTCTTTTTTGCCAGCTGGGCTTTAGTAATACATTATACAAATCTGCTATTAAGTGACCAAAGAGAAACTGGGAAAGTCTAAAATTGCATAACATTGGGAATGTAAATTGACAGCACCTGTCATAATCAAGAAAGGCTATGAAACGTTCTCAGCTTCTTGCTGTATTGAAATAGTAATTAAGACACTATCGCAGTGATGGCAAACCTTTTTGAGGCCGAGTGCCCAAATTGCAACCCAAACCCCACTTATTTATCGCAAAGTGCCAACGTGGCAATTTAACCTGAATACTGAAGTTTTAGTTTAGAAAAAACGGTTGGCTCCGAGGCGTATGTTTCTCGGGAGTAAGCTTGGTGGTAGTCGGTGGCTTTGCTTTGAAGCAACTGTGCAACTCTTCCAACGGGTGAATCACGACCCTAGGAGGGTTTACTCAGAAGCAAGCCCTATTGCCGAGCTTACTCCCAGGTAAAGGATCGTGCTTTAGTTCTTTGCATGAAAATCAGTGGGGTTTAACAGCGCTTGACAGGGTTACCTACACGCTTTCCCCAAAATTAAATCTTAGGTTTAATGCTAATAATCGAGCCCAGCGGCCCAGGCCAGCCTAGATGTGTGTGTGTGTGTGTGGGGACTCTGTTTGCGCGTGCCCACAGAGAGGGCTCTGAGTGCCACCTCTGGCACCCATGCCATAGGTTAGCCACCACTGCACTATCGCCTTGCTATCCAGAACAGAAGGGAAATGATGAGTATGAGTATATTACTGTGTATCAGAAAGTCAACCACACTTTCCTCTAAACTTTGTAAAGTCTAAAACATTTTACTGAAACGCACTTCAAAGATGTCATTTTTAGTCCTTACAGGACTTGCCAGTTTCTTAACCGCCTTAGGTCTGAGAAGGCAGCATATACATTTTTCAATAAATAAATGGAATTCAGTCCCTACTAGGATTCAATCTTCCTTTGAGTTGCTGAGTCTCAACAGAACATCTAGGAATCCCTAATTCATAAATCTTTATTCAGAGGAAATTCACCTTATTTCAAGAGCAGATCCACCCTCTCTAGCCTAAGCACCATACTGTCATGATCTTCTACAGTTTGATTTCCCCCACCAATCTAAGATATGTAATCATGTCTTGATTGACACATTATCTTGATTTTCACACGCACAGACTTAATTTTTGTGGCCTTTATACTGCAAATGAACAGCATAATCTGCACCAAAATTACTAGTACTGAAACTGACAAAATCAGCCTGTTTATGTACCAAATATGTGCAGAAACACATAGGTCTGTTTTTATAGAAAATAACAACATGCTGGGCTGAGTTCTTCAGAAAGCACTGATAATTTTTAAGAAATGTCAAACAGGCCTTTGGTGTTTTTATCAGCTCCTCATCGCTTCCTCTTGTAACATTCTACAAATAGATCCACACTCAGATACACTCTGCATACGTTCAAAGAACACTTTTCCTTATTGCTATTTCACACATTCAAGGGGGGGGGGGGATGCCAGGCCTATTGCTGAACTAGAAAACTATCCCTGACAGATTTGCCTTGCCCTTTTCTTTCCAGATACTTTTGAAAGATTTGTTGTATTTTGAAGCATTTGGGGTCCTAGTTATCTCACTCTGTAACATTTTTTAAAAGCTGCTGCTATAGTTATTTTATTGCTGAATTGTTGCTCTGTTTTTGACCATGAAATTGTGTACTTAGGCATGCAACAATCACTATAAGGGTTTTTCATCTGTTAGCAGTCTAATATGACTATCTCTCAGAAAAAACTATTTAAATACAGTTCCACCTAATATGAATATAAGAACGTAAGTACAGCCTAGTGGATCAGACCAGTGGTCCATTTATTCAGCATACTGTTTCACACAACTGTCAACTTGTTCTAGAAAGCCAAACAAACAAGGCATATAGAGGCCAGCCTCCCAGCTGGTATTCATTCATCCCTTAAATAGATGGCGGCTCCCTCTGATCAGCTGGATAGTAGCCATTGACGGATCTCTCCTCCATGAAGAAGAACAGTTTGGATTTATACTCCACCTTTCTCTCCTGTCCGGAGACTAATGGGAAATTACAAACTCCTGTCCCTTCTTGTCACCACAACAGTCACCTTGTGAGGTTAGTGGGGCTGAGAGAGTTCGGAGAGAACTATGACTAACCCAAGGTCACTCAGCAGCTTTCATGTGGAAGAGCAGGGAAACAAACCTGGTTCATCAGATTAGAGTCAACTGCTTGTATGGAGGAGTGGGGAATCAAACCCAGTTCTCCAGATTAGAAACCACTGCTCTTAAACACTACACCATGCTGAAGCTGTCTAACTCCCTTTTAAAACTATTTAAAACTTGTGGCCGTCATTACATCCAACAGTTCAAACACATACTTCCTGAATCTGTTTCTCAACAATTTCACTGGGTTCTCCCAGAGTTCTAGTGTTATGGGAGAGGGAGGAAAAACTGCACAGTTATTCTTATGATTTAAAAGTCCAGAGGAAACAATTTTGTCTTTGTTAGTTTATATATGGCACGAATAGAGATTTACAGATTCCAATGTGTTAAATTATCACTTCATATGACAGAAATAAATATGCCTGTGATTCATTCACAGAGATGTGAAACTAGAGGAAATTTAGTTCCCCTCCATGAAAGAATGGTGAATAGAAGCTGAGCAAATGGAGGGGTAGAGGGCCCAAAACTGGGCCACAATGATATAGGACTGTTCCTGATTTCTAGGAAAAGAGACCCCCTAATGCTGCCGTCAGTGTCTTGAGGCCATCTTTTTCAAATTCCGTCCCCTAATTCCATCTGACTATCCTTATCTTTAAGTGGGGGAAATGTACTCAGCACATGCTTTGAGGAATTCCCCCTAAGGACTATTTCAAGGCCAACCCTTGAGATACATGCTGAAGCACAGAAAGAAGCGGAACCAGGCACTGTCCAGTGTGAGACGATAGAAGAAACAGTCCGATTGGACAGACCAATGCCAGTTTGCGTGTGTAAAACGCTATCAAGTTGAAGTCCGTTTATGGTTATCCTGTGGGGTTTTAAAGGCAAGAGAGGTCCACAGATGGATAGCTATTGTCTGTTTGTAGTATTCCTTGGCGCCCTCCCATCAATATTAGCCAAAGCCAACCTGCTTAGCTTCTGAGCTCTGATGAGCCAGGGTCTTCCAGGTCAGGGTGGCACCTTCTTTCTCTCAGTGGTTTCTCTTTGCAACTCCAAAGCATGAGGAAAGACTCTAGTTCCGCGTCCACTGAAGCTCCAAAGGGCCTCTGGGGAGGGAGTCCCGCTGCCACCTTGTTTCCTTTCTGACAAGGCTCCTGGGTCTTTCCCAGCGAGAGGAAAGGTTTCCCCAGTGGAGCGCCGCCAGAAAGAGAGGAGGAGGGCGGCAACTTGACTCCACGACCCCTTTCGCTGCCAGTGGGGCCACGTGCGCGCCTCCTCGTTCCCTCTCCTCGATTCCAATCCCGTTCGCCTGCGCGCAACGCAAGCCTGCCTAGCAAGGAAGGCGTGGAAAGCGCCCAAGCGCCGACTACGCGCGCAAAAGCAGAAACAGGGAGGAAAATGCAGAACTGCTATCTTGCAGAAAGACGGCCCGCACAGTCCCTCCTTCCGGGCCCCCTGCTCAGCCCCCCCCCCCCCCCCCAGTTTCTCGATTCCAGCTGAGGGGGCCAACACGCGCCGCCAGCGACTCTTCCGCATTGACATGGTGGCGGCGCAAAAACAGCGCTGCCAAGAAGTGCCAAGAAAGTGGCACTCGGCTCACTCTCCCAGTCTCCCCTCCGCCTCCCTTACCTCGAGGCCGGGCGCCGCGTTGGTCCTCGCCCCCTTCTCCCCTCGCCTTGGCGCACGGTTGGGTGGAAAAGACCCCTACCAAGGTCGCCGCGAGGGGACAGCCAAAGCCCGGAGCGCGCCCAGAGATGCCAGATCAGAGGCGTGCCATCGCCGCGCAGCGGCTCCGAAAGAGGAGGAGCGGTGGAGGCGCTCACGAGGCTCCCACTGGCTCGCGGCGCCTTCCTGGGAAGCCACGGCAAAAAAAGGAAAACAAAAGGTACGGCGGGCGCGCCGTCGGTGTCAGCAGCCAGCGGGCGGACTGCGGTGCCCTGCCGAGCCCGCCCCTGCAGCCTCGCCTCGCCTCGCCTCGCCTCCTCCCTCTCACTTCCTAGCTGGAAATTCCCACTGACGTCGCAAAGGGCGAGAAAAGGAGACAGAGAGAAAGAAACACCCGCCCTGGGGAGGGGGTGGGAGGGCGACGGCACCCCTCGGGCTCGGTGGGCTGGCTCTGCGGGGCAGGAACGCGCCCAGGTGGCCGAGCCGTGCTCAGGCAGGTTGTGTCGGAAGTGACTCTCGTTGAGGCCCCTTCCACACATGCAGTTTAATGCACTTTAATCCACTTTCACAATTGTTTGCAAGTGGATTTTTGCTACTCTGCACAGTACAATCCAGCTGCAAAGAGGATTGAAAGTGCGTTATTCTGCATGTGCGGAAGGGCCCCCAGACTGGGCTTGATAGAGGTAGGTGGTCTGCTGTAGCACAAGGAAAACCTATTGCCCCCTTACAAGGCTGATGGCGTTTATTTATTTCAGGTGCCAATTTTTATTACTTGTTTATGTGAAAAGACGGACTGACAGGGCTGCCCCCCCCCCCCCACAAAAAGACACAGGAGTCAAGTAGCACCGAAGAGACTAAGAACATGTATTTTGGCAGAAGCTGGGTTGAGTCAGAACCCACTTCTTCAGAAGCATTAAATCTGACTGCAACTATGACTCCTGGTTTCCTATGAGGTGGCAGTGGTAATGTGCAAGGCAAGATCCACAAATAGTGTGTTTGCAGTTGCCGTTTTCTTCTCAAAAGATGACACCCCAGTTTCTTCAGTGACTGTCAGACACTGCAAACAACAGCAAAGCAGGGTGGAAATCAGTGGCGAAGCACCAAGGGGACGGGGTGGGGGTGATGCACCAAGAGCCCGCTGGTGGGGGGGGGGGGGCGTGGCAGCGGCACAGGAGGCAGGCATGCCCCGGACACAGTTTCCACTCGCTCCGCCCCTGCTGGAAAGTGCCGTCAATTGCAAACAGGTGGGGTTTTCAAGGAAAGACTAACAAGAGGTCCAGGTGCTGGACTTCATTGGTGGTCTATCAAATACTAACCAGGGCCTACCTTGCTTACCGTAGCTTTTGAGATGTGGTGAGATTGGGCTAGCCTGGGCAATCAATGTCAGAGCAATTAACAGCAAAGTAGAAATACAAAAAAGTCAAATGCAGGATGAACAAGATAGTGGAACTGTATGTAGCTAGGGTATGTGAGATGTTAACATCTATAGTGTGTCCAAGATCCCTATTAAGTGCTGGGGGGCAGGTAGGAAAGTGTTGATGAACTCTTCATTCACTGTGCACAGGGATGAAATAGCAAGAAAAAAAAGTTCCAGAGAAGAGATTTAATCCATTGTCAGCCTGTCCTTCCTCTCTATTTTTTGTCCTCCATATGATCCTCACAACTGAGCTGTGAGGCAGGTTAGTATGGAAAAGAGTGAACACCATAACTTAGACTTGCTTAGACTTACTTCTGCCTATGCAGCTGGGCACATTGAGCCACAAGCGTTCTCCAACTATTTCGGTCGGCTGCAACAAATTCAACTTCATCCCATGAGATGCGAGCCTTGTTTAGGTCTTCTTTGAAGGTCTGGCACCATGTTTTCCATGGTCTACCTAGCTTTTGCTTTGCTCCAGATGGCATCCATCACATCGCGATCTTTGGGTGATGGTAGGAATGGGATGTGCCCAGCAAAACACAGTCGTTGCTCTGTCACAATGTCCTGCAGCCTCCGTATACCACTTCTGCACAGAATTTCCACCTTTGTAATGTGGTCACAGCAAGTGACTCCAGAAATCTCGCGATGGCACTGCTGCTGGAACAAATTCAGCTTTTGGGCTTTTTTTTGCGGAGGTCTTCCTTCCTGGCATAAATTGCAGTTGGTATGATGATGGTGCTGAAGAATTGTATTTTCATCCTAGCATTGATGGTACATGTTGACCAGATTTGGTGCATCCTCTGGAATACTGCTGATGCTTTGCCAATTGTACAGTTCCATGACAAACTGAAAATTTGAACTCATGTTTCCCTAGTCTAACACACTGATTGTGCATTGCATGTCTCTTCATCTACTTCTTTTTCAATTATGTAAGTAGCTATGTTGGTCTGCAGTAGAACAGTTAGACTTGAGTCCAGGAGCACCTTTGAGTCCCAAATTTCCAGGTTATAAGCTATTGGGAGTCGGATAAAAGGCACTTTGACTCTCAAATGCTCATATCCCCCAAAAAAGTTTTATGTTCTAAAATGGTATTGGAATCTAGGTGCCTATTTTTACAGTGATCTACACCTAATCTGCTCACAATGATCTATTTCTGATTGGCTCATTCTCGACACTGATTGATTTAGTAAAACATTTTAATCGTGGCTTTTTTCATGGTTCAAGGCAGTATACAGTGATAGTTAACATTTCCAGTTAAAATCAGAACAAAATAACAAAACTCCAACCTTTCCCTCCCCCTCCCTTAAAAGATGCCTGCTTTTCAAACCAGCTTGAAACCAGGACAAACCGAACATACCTTATGACATCTTCTGAAGATCTCCAAAGAGGGCTATGGATGGAAAAGCCCCTAAGTGGTCCCACAGGTGGCTTCCTGATGACTGTAGTAGGGACATACGGAAGGAGATGGCACTTCAAATATGTAGGTCCCAAGTCACAGGGGACTTTAGAGGCCATAATAAGCACCTTGAACTGAACTCAGAAATCACTGAAAACCAATGTAGCTTTTTTCAAAATGAGCAACATATTTTCACAGTGGCTAGCCTCTGATAGTATTCAGGCTACTCCTGGACTAGTTACAGTTTCCTGGTTGTCTTCAAGGGCAGCCAGATGTAGAGTGCATTGAGATAATTCAGCTATGAGATGATAGAATAATAGATCAGTGTGGGCAAATCAGCTAAGCCTAGAGGATGAGAGAGCTGGTGAATCAGGGGCAGCTGCCATTTGATAGAAGGCACTTTTGGCCACCATGCTGGTTTGCTTTCCAGAGAGCAAGACAATGCTCATGAGCCCTCCCCCCCTCAATGTTTTAACCTACTCTGAGAAAGCCAAATCACTCCATTTTGATAAGTGGATTCAGTCCTTCTAGAACAGGGGTCTGCAACCTGCAGCTCCAGAGCTGCATGCAACTCTTTCAGCCTTATACTGCAGCTCCGCGTGTCCAGGAGGTCGGAGGTTAGTGTGGGCATGTCCCTCCAGCCCTCCAGAGCAGCACTGGAAGGAAAGGTGATGGAGGGGCCGAACCAGAGGCGGCTCTGTGCGTGAGGGTGCCGCTTTTCACAGCCCCTCCACTCACCTCTCCCAGCGCTGCTCTGGAGGGCTGGAGGGACACACCCACACTGCCCTCTGAACCCCCCTATGCCATCCCCGCAGCCGCCATCCCCCCTATGCCCCATGGAGCAGATGGCTGCCTGCTCAGTCAGGCAGAGGGTTTTCCCTGCCCAGCGCTGCTGCCTCCCGCAACATGAGAGGCGTCGGCACTGGGTAGGCCGTGACCGCCATCCCCCCTCTACCCCACGGAGCAGGCGGCTGCCTGCTCCATTGGGCAGAGGGGGTTTCCCTGCCCAGTGCCTTCGCCTCCCAGCACTGGAAGGAAAGGTGAGTGGAGGGGCCGAACCGGAGGCGGCTCCAGCTCTTTAGATCTTAGGGGCAGAGGAAAACGGGTCCAAATGGCTCTTTGGGTGGCAGAGGCGCACCATGGGTAAATGGCACCCGGAGACAAATTGTCTCCAGGATGCCCCCCCAGGCTCTGCCCCACCGCCAGCCTGGCTCCGCCCCCTGATGCCCCCGGGCTCCACCCCCCACTGACCTTGACCCCGCCCATGTCACCATAGACATGGCAAAGGTCTAGGGTGCCCACCTCCCCTCCCCCTGCCAGCTGGGCTCCCAGCCGGCAGCCTGCAGTCTCTTCTGACTGGGGAGGGGAGGAAGGAAGGGAGGGGGGAGTCCAGGGGGGGTTGAGGGTGCTTGGAGGCAGCAGGAAGTCCTGCTGCCTCATTGTTTTTGCGCGCCTCGACTGACATGGATAGGTTGAGGCACGCAGCAACTTTGAGCCCAACAGAGACTTCCTGTCCGCGATAAGGGGGCCAATTTTGCGCCCCCCACGTGACCAGAAGAGTGGCGCCCGGGGACAAGGGGTACCCCTTGTCCCTAGGTAGATACGCCACTGTTGGGTGGTAAGGGTTGCCGACCCCAACTCTAGAATATCATCCTTCCTGACCAGCATGATCTTCATGAGCAGCAGTGGCGTAGAAGTTAATGAGCAGGTATACTCTAATCTGGAGAACCAAATTTGATTCTCCACTCTGTGGAGGCTTATCTGGGGGAATTCAGATTAGCCTGTGCACTCCAACACATGCCAGCTGGGTGACCTTGGGCTAGTCACCGTTCTTCTGAGCTCTCTCAGCCCTCACAGGGTGTTTGTTGTGGGGGGGGGGGAAGGGAAAGGAGATTGTCAACCCCTTTTAGTCTCCACACAGGAGAGAAAGGGGGGATATAAATCCAAACTCCTCCTCCTCCTCCTCCTCCTTCTAAGCACCATTTCAGAACAAAGACAGACACATCTGGAGGCTTGGATAATGCAATATAGAGCTGGGCGTTATCTGCCTATTAATGATACTCAACCCCAGAATTCCAGACAATCTCATTCAGTGACCTCATGTCTATAATAAAGTGAGAGAACAAAACTACATAGCTCTGGCCATGTATGCATGCAGTGCTTTCCTTGTGTCTGCTTCACAGTGTGGGTTTCCTGTGGGTTTTTGATTAAATGGGATTTCCCTGCAGTGAAATGTCTCCAGCCAATGTGATCCTGAATTTGCGCCCCCCCCCCACTTCTATGCATGCAACCTCCAGCTGAGGAGGTAGCCTGCTGCCTTTTTTGGGGGGTGGGGGGGGGGATGCTGTCTTTGGTCTAGTGTTAATTTGCTAGACCATGTAAATTTTAGATCTATGTTGAGGATCTAATTCTCAAGACTATCAGTGTGAAAATTTAAAACAAACAAACAAAAAACAGTCTTTTCCTTTTGAAGTAGTGGCCAGGAGAGCTGGAGGAACTACTGCTGTGGGTGGACAGGGAAAGCTGGAAGAAGTGAGAAAATCAAAGAAATACACGTTGATTCCCTTTGCTCTCCCTGCAAAGGCAGAGGAAAAGCCATTCTTTCAGATGTTTCAGAAACCACAGAGATTTTGTAATCTGAGGCACAGTTTGGGAGAGAGAATTGTATGCATATCTGATAATCCAACGCTTAAGGTGAAGGAGAGCACCAGTAAATAAATGGCCTTTGTCTAGTCAGATGAAAACAGATGAAACAACCAAAGGGCTATGACCCTAACACCAATTCCATATTCAAGCTGGTAAGTTAATAAATGTACTTTTTACAGTTTCGTTTTAATACTAGTCTGCAGTAATCTGCACTTGCAAGGAAATAACTGGTGCAGTGGCATAGGAGGTTAAGAGCGCATGTATCTAATCTGGAGGAACCGGGTTTGATTCCCAGCTCTGCCGCCTGAGCTCCGGAGGCTTATCTGGGGAATTCAGATTAGCCTGTACACTCCCACACAGCCAGCTGGGTGACCTTGGGCTAGTCACAGCTTCTCGGAGCTCTCTCAGCCCCACCTACCTCACAGGGTGTTTGTTGTGAGGGGGGAAGGGCAAGGAGATTGTAAGCCCCTTTGAGTCTCCTGCAGGAGAGAAAGGGGGGATATAAATCCAAAATCATCATCATCATCATCTTCATCATCATCTTCTTCTTTTTCTTCTTCTTCTTCTTCTTCTTCTTCTTCTTCTTCTTCTTCTTCTTCTTCTTCTTCTTCTTCTTCTTCTTCTTCTTCTTCTTCTTCTTCTTCTTCTTCTTCTTCTTCTTCTTTCTTTTGAAGTATACCTTTCAGCAGCAACATTACCTAGCATAGATCACAATCCCTCATAATTTATCCAAGTAACTTTGTGAATCATTTAGTATAGTGCGACCCTATGGCCTACTCCATAGAAAAGCCCTCTTGAATAGTTCAGTCTTACATAGTTTGCAAGTAAATAAATAAATGAAATGAAGTAAATAATTGAAAATGTCTTCCCAACCCAATTCTTCCTCCTTTTTAAGACCCCGTGTTCGTACACCATATGGCTATTTCCTGCACCTCCCTGCTTGACAAGTAAAACTGACATCATTGGGGAAAGCCTTGTCAATTCCACCAGCCTGTCTTTTGTCTTGGAACCTGTATGAGTCCACAGGGGCATTCGTGTAACGTACCAGGGGAGAGTAAAAGAAAATGGCATCTTTGCTCATTGAAATGCTTAAAAAATTCATATGTGATCTCAGTCTTAATTTGAACTAAGCTTCTGCATAATCAGAGATCAAAGTCCTTTTAGCAGAGGAAACGAAGAGAATAAACAAAGAGTATCTTACGTTGCAGATTGCTAATTGATTATATAAGAAACTATGCCTTTGCAGAAAAGTCTGTCTTTACCGGCACTAGATCTGCACATATATTAATATGCCACCGATGATTTAACCATCTTCGTTCTGAAAATAGCTACCAGAACTAGATAAACATCAAAACCTGTAGAAGCATGTACTAAACTATGCCCAGGGCTGTGTGTTTGCTGCTAGTTTGTGTGAACATAAAATGCTGTACATCGGCATTCATTTTTAAAAGTTTCTAGCCCTCAACACATTGACTGAGAAATAAATGTAACTGAGTGATCATGCTTACATGCCATAAAATTTCCTGTTGCTGGGCTGGAGCTTCAGTGTGCCACGTAGCTTCCTGCCCCTCCACATGAAAAACAAAAGATGTTTGTTGCCAACCGTATCCTACATTTTTCTTTCACATATCATCTGTCCCCACTTCTGATACCAAAACTTAAAACAAATTGACCTGAAATTGTTTGGGCCCATAAAATCATACAGCTAGTCTCAAGCATACAGAATCACCAGCAACAATAAATGGACGGTTGATGGTAAACATGTCGCTGTGCTTCCTACTTGAACTCTTGTGGCTCCACCTGCTGGTGCTCAGGAAGCAAACTAGAAATCTGTAGTCAACAAACTGCAGCTGATAAACAGCTGCATGTCCTGGCCTCCACCCTCTGGAAGAGGGATGGGGGAGAATCTTCACCGCAGGCTATTGCTAGTATCTGTAGTTCTCTCTCCTGCACGCAATCCCAGTCTCAGTCCATTCTTCATCATTAATTGTTTGCATCATTTTCTAATTCAGTAATCCTAGTCATATTGCATTGTTCAGTGATTGTTTCATAATGTCTGATTGGATGGTTTTATGGTTTGCAACCCACCTTGAGTCTCAACAACAAGGGCAGACTATAAATAATAAAATAATAATAATATTTTTTCCTAAATACTGTCACTATAATTCCCTACAAATTTTTATTTTGTTGTTAATAATAATAAAAGACAATGACAACATCATTAATAATAATAACATTATTAAATGATGGGAATGTTATTAAATGTTATTATGCAATCATTACATTTAAATGCAATCATTACATTACATTTACACACTGAAGTTCATCAGAGGCTGTAAACATGTACACATCATGCTGATTATAAAGAACTCCAGGTAGGTGATGATCTCTACACCTGTATGATATCTACAGTAAGAAAAATGAACTCTTATAGGTCACATTTTATTCAAATCAGTTCCCCCCTGCAAATAAAAATCCATGGTCCATTAATGAACAGTTGAGACTCTGAGTCAACTTATATTTTTCCCACTGATCTCAAGGGGATGTGTATTGACAACACCCCTGTGAGGTAGAACAGGCTGAGTGTGCATAGCTAATCCAAAGTTATGTGGTGAGCTTCCTGGCAAAGTAAATATGCGAATCACATCTTTCTGTAACGCTTGAGGACCACAGAACCACAGCTACCCCTGTCCCTCAGCTGAACATGATGAAAAGCTTTCACCTGCCTACACCTACCAGTACTGTTGAAAGCTCTGGCTGGCTATGGAAAATTAAACATTTTGTGGTTGCCCAGCAACTGCAAGATGCAACCCAAGTCTCTCCTAGTTTGACAAGCAGAAGCTAAGCCTTTAAAGTGATTTGAACTAACGGTGACAGAGAAAAGAAGCAGAGAATTATGAATAATAATGGGGTTGGACGCCATGGCCCTGAGTTTGCAAGATCTAAGCAAGGCTGTTAATGACAGGTTGTTTTTGAGGTCATTAATCCTCAGAATGGGCATAAATCAAAGTTACTTGATAGCACTTCTCTCTCTCTCTCTCTCTCTCTCTCTCTCTCACACACACACACACACACACACACACACACACACACACACACACACACACACACACACACACACACACACACACCCCTTGATTTATTGATAGCCTCTAAAATGCTTTTAGCTAAAAACTGGAAAAAGGCAATAATACATTTAAACGTTATGGCTTGGATAAGTAAAGTATGGGAGTTGGCTAAGTTATCTAAATTGACTGAGGTGAGAGATGGGAACACTAAACATGCTTATTTCTGTGCTTCTTGGAAGCCTGTTTTCAATGTTTGAAGCAGACAACTATGTATACAATGTGATGTTTTCAGATTTCAAAGCACAGATGGCAGGGAAAGAAGCTAATTAACTTTAGATATGTAAAGCATCTTAAAAGTTTGGTAGACAAAATAGGTTTAATTTAGCTGTGAAACTATACTTGTTTGGATCTTCAGTGTTTATAGGCTGCTTATCTCACCGAGTCTAATTATATTTATAATCTGCCTTACTAAGATCTAGGTTGTACACTTGTGTTTCATTTATTGTATTTTGTGAATGAAAAAATAATCTAAAATTTAAAAAAGAAATGACTCCATTCTTGCTCTTTTGTTTCTCATTGGTTAGTGGTATACATATTACACAAAGATTGTATTGAGCAGACTAAGACAATGGCTACTGTTATTTATTTTTATTAGCTTCATGTATAACCCTCTTTATCAGGGAGTCAGAGTACAAGATATGATGAAAACCATTCAATAGAATAGTAAAGATCTCTAATGAACAAAACAAGGTAGTGAGGTGTCCTGGAGCAGGCAGATAGCTAGGGCTGGGAGCAAGAAGCATGGTTAGTAGGGCAATTCAAGAGCTAAGTTCCTTCAGAGTCCAAGGCGTCAACACAAGAGAGGGCAGTCCAAGCTATGGGTCAGGTCTGGTCCAAAGTAGTCACGTTACCAGGCATCCAAAATGCAGCGCAGATACAAAGGCTGATACAAAAGGAGCAGTGACAAATGTCTTCCCAAGACGCTGGCTGCTTAAATAGCCCTCTTTGGGGGAGATAAACCAGCTGTTGCTAATTAGGTGGGGTGCAGCAGTCCTGTTCTGTCTCATCACTGCTGTCAGGGAGTGATCTCTGCTGGGCTCGCAACCATGTGCTTCATTGTTTATCCTGAATTTCTCTTCAGAGCTGCCTCCTTTGTTCTGGAGGCTTTGGCGACCCTAAAGGTGAAGCCATTAAAATGTTAAGCCAGCCAACAGACTCTGAGGTATTGACCAGGATTGTTTATTGCTGGGATATCAGAGCACCCAAGCTTGGCAATGCCAGTTCTGACCAACCTGGCCTTTGCCATCCCCTTTATTCCCTGTTGTAAATCCCCCCTTCCATTTTCCCAAGAAGTTGTGAAAGAGAGAAAAACAGTTCCTGGAGCTGAGGTGCCCCAAGGTCAGTGGCAGATAGTAAGAGAGAACCACCTGGCTTCCTGTCCCATGAGAAAACGGATGCAATTCTTTTTTTCTCATGGAACCAGAGGGCCAGGGAAGCCTAGTTATCTACAAAGAATGTAAAGCCATAAAGTAAGAATCAAGGAAAGAATGTCCCAAATAGCGATGGTTACATATATCTTTTAGCAGCATTAGTTTGTTGTTTCAAACAGTTACATTGATTCAGGAATGCAATCAATCTCAATCACATAGATACTATCCCCCTGACGGAAGCTGACTGTAGCTGGCTTTCAGGCACAATTGAGATCTTGGAGCTAGAGGGCTTCAGGCATGGTGAAACAGTTTCTGCCTATGGATGTTCCCCTGCTTATGGTTGTTTTTCTGTTCTGAGGCTGACTCACTCCACCTCTTCTTTGTCTGAGGAAGACTCTGCATGCTGACTCATGACATGTGGCTCAGACTGAAGAACTTGAAAACAATGAAGCAAGCAAGCTAGCAAAAACAAAACAAAACCCCTGTCTAGAGTTAGACATACTATGATGCAGAAAGAGTTCAAAAGGCAGAAAATATTGAATTGCAGTAAAAAGATCCTAAAAGCCTAGGCAGGGGTCATCCATCCATCACATGTGCAAAGAAGAGCTGACCAGTTAAGTTTGAACTCACAGCCTCATTACTGGAAGAGCCCGAATAGTTGTCAATGGCAGATAAGTTTCTTGCTCCCTGGTCCAGCGGCCTGGTTGCTTTTCTCCCACTCTCCTAGAAATAAATACGCTTAATTTTAAAGCAACCACAGGCCTTTTTTTCATGTGTGGTGGCTGTGAGGGTGGCAGGGAAGGTGGCCAAATGTGACTAGCCCAAATGGCACCTGAGGTGCAAGCACTCTCTGCCTTCCCTGGCGACATGATTGTCTGCATACCTGTGCATTGTTCTCCTTCCCCCTCGTGAGTCCTTTCGTCACCCATGTTCACAGATGCCTGTACCACCTACATTCCCTTGTCCTGACCTTGTTGGGCAATGTGTATGTCTAGGTGCCTGCATGGTAGAGTTCTTGTAAGCAAGCAAGTAGGGGAAGGGTATGGAAGTCAACATCAGTGGGCCTCACCAGAAGCCCTGGGTTCCAGCAGCTGCCCCATCTCAGGGTATGCTGAGGGCAGCCCTGATATAAGTCACTGCTTGGGGTTTCTTTCCTGTCAGAAACTGATCTTGTGGGCTGTCCTGCTGACCTCTGTTTGAAGAGATACAATATTTTATGAACGGCTTAGAAAGAATGAATAGTGAGGGTTTTTTTCTGTCTCTCTCACACTAGAATAATATTTCACACAGCTCACAATTAAGTAATGGAATTAAGTGTCATGAAATGTGATGAAAGTCATTGGCTTGGATTATTACTTTTTGTTAGGCAAATGCATGGCCTATTAATGGATTTATTAGCCATGTAGCAAAACAGGACCTCAGTGTTCCAAAGCAGCAGGTTCCCCAGAGACCCCCCCCCCCAAAAAAGAATAAGCGAAGGTAGCATCTTCATATCCTGTTTTTGGGCTTCCTGGGGTATTTATCTAGTCACTATCTGAAATAATGTGTTGCGATCAGGACTCTTTCAGTTTCTTTTTCCCTACTTTTAACATACGCTCCTCAGGTGTACGAGTAAAGTGTTCTTCCAGTTTTGACTCAAAAAAACCAAAACAAAACAATACAGAGTGACAATCTGGCAAAAGCTGGTTTTGATGATGTTCCAGCCCTGAGTTTGAGGCACCTTTGCAAAGATTTGCAAATGATTCACAATTCAATGAGCAATTTCTTCAGTTTTCCATGACTCATCCCTTGAATTTGTTCAAACTCTTCTCTGGCAAAGTAAGAACCTCATGGGCTAAAATAGGAAGTTTTCTGACAAGCGAGCAGAGGACTGTCTGTTCTATGCTTTGAAGGAAAGCTACAGTTTTTCAGTCATGCAAGTTGAAACAGAAACTCAAAATGTGAGAGAATATCCCTGGGAGGCACAGCATGAATTCATGTATTTGGGGCAAAATATTCCAGGCTGAAAATGGGAGACAGTCATACATGCTTAAATTCCTATTCTTTCCAAAGGGCTTACCCTTAATGGGGACAGGATTGCAGCCCAATGCACAGTTAATAAACCCAAAGATGTGAATTTAAAACACTATCATGTGTGGCATTCACATGTTTTGATTTAGTCAGGCTGCACTGGTAGACATTACGCAGTATAAAGACACCTCCATTAAAATGAGTCACACTAAAGGTGTATCAGTCTGTAGTTAGGTCCAGACTTTCATCCTTGACTGACAGTTCTCCATCATTCAGGAAGAGGTCTATACCAGTCACGCTACCACTGTTCTTTTAAGTGTCGGTTTGGGCAATGGGGGATGGGGGCATCCCCTTTGGGACCCCCCTGAACCCAACTTCACCAAACCTGGGTGGTATCATCAGGACAGTCTCCAGATGATACCAGGAAATGCTGGTGCCACTAACTTTAAAAATGCACCCCCTGCAGGCCGGAACATGAAAAAGCACCCCCAAAACACAAAAAAATTCAAATGGACCCGAATTTTCGGGTATATCTGAATATGTTATTTGTCTTATCCGGGCATACAGATAATTTAATGCCCAAATAAGTCTGAATCCGAATTTTACCGAATTTTTAGGGTATTTACCAAGCCTAGTAATTTTAGCAGAGGATTAGTGGGTCCTTGCAAGAAGGGTGAGCTACTGGAATATTGTCTGCACTGTTTTACTGCTGCTGTGATATTGCTCTTATGGTTCCTACTCATTTCATGCATTTTTCTGTTTTTCACATATTTTTCACATTTATGATAGCTGCTAAGGCATTTATAGTATGCTTTTAAAAAATGTTTTCGTCTTGTAAACTACCCTGAATGTTTCATTTTGAAACAGAAAGGCAGGGAAAAAATTACAAGAATAACACATAATTCTCACTTGGGGAATTCTGTACCTGCTTTGGCTTCTTGTAAGTTCCATCCTAAATTCCAGGCTCACAGGAGCTGATACGTAATCACATGGAAAATGGCACAGAAATAAGGAACTTCCTTAGCACAGAACAGAGTCAACTGACTTTGCCTAGCTTACTATATCTAAGATGCCCAAGTTAACAGTTGTGGATGGAGCCTGAATAGACACTATTATTTAAATATATGAATGCATAAAGCTGCCTTATTCTGAATCTGACAATTGGTCCATCAAAGTCAGTATTGTCGACTCAGATTTGGACCATCTCTCCATCATCTCAGGAGGAGGCCTTTCACATCACGTTCTACCAGATTCTTTTGGCTGGAGATGCCAGAGATTTAACCAGAGGTGGGATCCAGCAGGTTCTCACGGGTTCCCAAGAGTAGGTTACTAATTATTTGTGTGTGCCGAGAGGGGGTTACTAATTGGTGATTTTGCCAAGTGGTTTTTGCCTTAGTTACGCCCCTCCACTCAGCAGTAGCACACAGAACTTGAAGCAGTCCAGCAGGAGGTGCACTGGCGTGTGTGGCAGCCTGCGCCTGCGTGCATTCGTTTCCCGCCCAAGGACTGGCGCAGCGGCTGCGTCCTTACCACAGCCCCTCCCAGGAATGCCCCGCTCCCATTGTGCCGCTCCCCATTGGTGCTATGCCACAGTTTGAATCCCACCACCATGGGAACCTGTTACTAAAATTTTTGGATCCCACCACTGGATTTAACTCAGAATCTTCTGCATGTGAAGTACATGCTCTACCACTAAGCCACAGTCCCTCCCCCAAGGTGGCTATTTCAAAAGTAATTAGGTGCCCATGTTCTCTCATCTTGACCCTTAATTGTTAAACCTACTCTTCTTTGTAATAAATATATTCAGTATTTGCTGAAGGTGACATTTGCAGTTAATCTTCAAAAGCATTTCTTTTCTCTTTTGAGGTCTAAAGAAACTTTCATCTAGCTCCTGCTGGACAGCCAGATTTATATGGCATAGCTAAAGCTGACATTTACTGAAAATCTGAAACTGGTCTCCTGTCACAAGCTCTAGGCTATTTACGCAAGGCTTGCTCTTAAGCAGATGCTGTGGGAAAACACTGAGCTTATTTGAGTCAGGAGGGGAAAACACTTAATATATTTGCGTAGCGCAAAACTAGCTGCGCAACAACCTCTGAATCCAGATAGCCCTTTCCAGTTTAGCTGCCCAGAGGCTAGTAATCCTTCAGGAAAGCTCATGGTACCCAGTATTCATCTCA
Organism: Sphaerodactylus townsendi; assembly: GCF_021028975.2. Lineage (NCBI taxonomy): Eukaryota > Metazoa > Chordata > Lepidosauria > Squamata > Sphaerodactylidae > Sphaerodactylus > Sphaerodactylus townsendi. The sequence goes on from NC_059434.1 coordinate 67,902,222, forward strand.
AGTTGATAAGGTGGCATATAAATTTTCTAAATAAACAAACAATATTCACTAATGGTCACTATTTACCCTGTTTTTAGTGTCTTTCACTGACGAACAAGTCTCAGGTGTTCATCAGATCTTGGAAGCTAAGCAATGAAGGTGCTGGTTAATAATTGGATGGGAGGCCACCAAGGAAGTCCAAGAGGCGGGCAATGACAAATCACCTGTGAGGTTCTTCCCTTGAAAACCCTACAAGGTCGCCATAAGCAGGCTGTACATGGACTGCACTCTCCACCACTACCACCAGCCATGTTGGTCAACAGTTGAACAACAAGATTCAAGCCCAGTAGCACTTTAAAGACCAACAAGGTTTCCAGGGTATAAAGTGTCAAAGGTCCCTTCCACAGATCTCTGACAATAGAAGCTTTGACTCTCAAAAGCTTATGTGCCTCCCCTCCCACAAGCCTTTCATAGCTGCCCATCAAGCAGACATTCAACTGGTGGAGGGAGGGAAGGAAAACTTCAGTTTTTGAATCTCACTTATTGTGAACTTGCGGGCACTTGCAGAAGCTTTGCCAAACTGTTACTATTTCAACATCTGCATGTGATAGCAGGTGTCCTGGCACTCAGTTGCCCTTTGGGGTTTGTGGGCTGAGTCTCGTTGGTGTCCGTCAGGGCCTTGGGCAAAAAACTCAACTTGCTGACCAAAGGGGATGAGAGGAGGTCGCTGGGAGAGTGAGGCTGGTGTTGAAACCAGGAAAATATAGTGGTGATTGCTGGGCGAGGTTGGGGGCACTCAGCCACTTCTGCCCTCCAGCTTAGGTGGGCTTCAGCCAACTCCTCACCTTGCACCTGGCAGGGAGGAGGGGGGCGGGCAGCCAAATGTGCCCCCGTGACCTGTGGAGTGGCACCCAAAGCTCCAGCCCCTCCAGCCCCAGCACACAACACCTATGGTTAACAGTAGTCAACATTCCATTCAACAGTTAACGGGGCCATCCTAAGCAGACCTGTATTCTTCCTAAGGCCATTTACTTTGATAGTGACAACCAGAGTGGTGTAGTGGTTAAGAGCAGTGAACTCTAATCTGGAGAACCAGGTTTGATTCCACACTCCTCCACATCGAAGCTTGCTGGGTGACCTTGGGCTAGTCACAGTTCTCTCTGAACTCTTTCGGTCCCACCTATGTCACGAAGTGTCTATTGTAGGGAGGGCAGGGGAAGGGAAGACTTTGTAAGCCACTTTGAGACTTCTTAAAGGTAGAGGAAAGTGGGGTTTAAAACCCAGTTCTTCTTCTCGGAAGGATGTAAGTCTGCTTAGAATGGCACTACAAATCTATGTGTGGGGCAGGGGGCTGCTTTTCATCTCTTGTAAGCATGCATGTGCACCTGGGCTCATGAACAATAAGCATCAACGTACAGCAGACAAGAAGAAATATTCCCTTTACTTTTAAAGCCGTAGAGGCTGAGTTATTGCAGAGGATATGAGTACAACATTCTGTAGAACATTCAGGAACAGATGAAGGTGATAGTGGAGAGAGGCCTTGGGCCAAATACGAGGGAAGGAAAGTTACGTGCTGTTTTCCTCTGTAAAATGCTGTTGGGTATGTCATTTCAGTAGAACCATTTTGGTCTCTGAGTTCTTGTGTCAAAAGGCAAGGGTTGATGGAATGTCTCAGAAGTCAAGGATTCTGTCTCTCAGCCTGAAGGACCTGATTTCCCCCCCTGTGGCCAGAACCTGATCAGCACCAGCATGACATCCACGGCTGCTTTTACATTTGTCCTTGAAGCACTCATAATTCTCTAGACTAAAGGAATACATTTGAAACATTCCGGTGGAAACCGCAGTACAGGCTCAAAGGGCAAGATCATGGAAAGTGTAAGGAAAAAGTGTGGGATGGGTAGAAATGGAAGGGTGAGGAAAGATCGGCTTTCAGGATTTATACAGTTCAAAGTTTTCCTCAGGCTGAATACTACTAAGGACTCCGTCAGAAGGTGGGTACAACCATGTCTCAATTACTTTCACCTGCCCTTCATGAGTCATCATGTTGCTGAAAACAATTGGTTATGTAATGGTTTGATATAATCTATTCTGTGTTTGATCTCTGATTGGATAAGATTACTGAGGGCTGAGGACCAGAAGATTACATTCAGAATGGGTTCGAATAAAAGGATTTAATAAAAAAAAATCATTGTTTTCCATGTTTGAATTCGCTCCAAAGTTTAGAAGGAACATAGGACCCACGATGTAAAGTGTTATTTCATTTTTTGCACCCATTTCATTGTTTTGCCTTATTTATGCTCCCAATAAGGCAACCAAAAATGCAGTAGGATTTGTGAGCCTTCCCTTTTCCCACTTTTCCAGTTCCACTTCCCCCAGCCCTGTTACCTGCTTGCCTTTCAACAAAGGGGTCTGCAACCTGCGGCTCTCCAGATGCTCATGGACTACAATTGGCCATGCTGGCAGGGGCTGATGAGAATTGTAGTCCATGAACATCTGGAGAGCCTCAGGTTGCAGACCCTTCTAGTGGCACTAATTGACCTCTTTAACAGGGCATGGTAGGGGTGCAATATAATGGCAGGGCTTGTACCATGTTTCCCCAAAAATAAGACAGGGTCTTATATTACTTTTTGCTCCAAAAGATGTATTAGGGCTTATTTTCAGGGGATGTCTTATTTTTAATAATTTGTATATTTAACAAAGGCTCATGGGTATGCTGTTAAAAAAAGTTAAATTCATTTTTATTTTTAGTTTTGTATCCTGTCCATCTCAAAAGGGCTCAGGGTGGCAACAACACATTAAACCTACATTACAGTTAAAAATCATAATTTTAAAAATGCTTGCCATAACTGAAAAGATAGCCCAAAGGCAGGACCATGCCTGTTAAAAGACAACCTTTTTCAATGCACAGAGCCAATGGGCCTGTTTGTAGCCTGTGTGTCTGAGGAACTTGTGTCTGGCCTGGCAGGGTGGGGGCTGTGCCAAAGAATCTGTAACTAGGGCTAATTTTTTGACCATCTTCCAACAATCCCAAAAAATCATGCTAGGTCTTATTTTTGGGGAAACATGGTATTAGCCCTTTTAGTGAAAAAATAGGACTAAAAAGGAATAGGGGTGATATTCCTTATGACTGCAATGTTCTAGTGATTACAAAAATAATGACTGCTAAGGAATTACACAAGTTTAAGACTGACAATTAAGACATTGAACTTGCTAAAGATTTTCTATTTCTTAGCTCAATCATCAACCAAAAGGGAAACTGCAATCAAGGAATCACAAGAAAATTGGGGCAGGGAAGAGCTGCCGTGAAGAAACTAAAAAAGATCCTGAAATTGTTGGTGATCTTGACTTGTTGACTTGTACTGCAGTACAAGTTGTACTACAGTGACTAAAGTTGACTTGTACTACAGTATTCCCATTACTTTGCCTGGGTGTGAAAGTTGGAGGACAGTGAAGAAAGATGACAGGAAGAAAGCTGATCCATGGGAAATGTAGTGTTGAAGGGATGTGTTACAGATAACCATGGATCACCAGAAAGACAAGTGAGTAAGTTCTAGCTAAAATCAACCCTGAATTTCCCCCAGAAGCTAAAATAACCAAACAAAGGCTACCATACTTTTGTCACATCATGAGAAGACAAGACTTACTGGGAAAGTCAGTACGAAAAGGCAGCAGGAAAATAGAAAGACCAAACGTGAGATGGCTGTATAAAGGAAGTCATGGGCCTCAGTTTGCAATAGCATTCTAAAGGTCATTAATTCTATGTATTATCGAAGGCTTTCACGGCCAGATTCAATACAGTGTGTAACAGACTTCTCTCTGTGATATAACAGAGATATAACAGAGATATTTCTCTCTGTGTTGTAACAGACTTCTCTCTGAGTATCCCAGTCACAGGTGCAGGCGAAACATTAGGAACAAGATCTACCAGACCACGGCCACACAGCTTGGAAAACCCACAACAACCAGTAATCAATTCTCTCTTTTCCTTTTTAAAATCATCATCATCATAATAAATAATGACAATAAAATAACACACCCAGCCCTAGCTTCAATACTCACCCTCTTCCCTGTGGGGGAAAATAAAGGAAAAACACTAAAAAGAGAGATAAAATACTTTAGAGTCAGAGCTTGTGGCAGCCTTGAGCTCTTGATTCAGGGGGTGGGGCTGGAAGGCGAGGGCAAAAAAGAGACTCGAGTGGAACTAGCAGATTCCTTGCCCCTTCCGCCACACCCCAAAAAGAAGAGAATGGTTACCCAGTTCCTATAAAATCCATCCAGAACTATGGTGGTCATAAATTCATAGGTTGTCATAAGTTGGAAGCCACTTGACGGTACTTAACACCCGACACGGTGAACACATGAGAATGGTGTCTCCGACGAAGCCTTGTGCCCAGGGTGTTGATGCAAAAGCACCACAGTTCAATTGAAACCTTGTAGCAAGTTCTTTCTACCTCAGCTGCTGTAGCTGAGCCACCACAAAGTAGGTCTGCATGGGCAAACAAAAGAGGAAGCTGCCCAGTGGTGGGATCCAAAAATTTTAGTAACAGGTTCCCATGGTGGGATTTGAACTGTGGTGTAGCGCCAATGGGGCTGGGCGGGGCATTCCAGAGGCGTGGCCGGGCATTCTGGGGGTGGGGCATTCTTGGGTGGGGCTGTGGCAAGGACGCAGCCACTGCGCTGGTCCTTGGGCGGGAAATGAATGCACGCAGACGCAGGCTGCCACGCACGCCAGTGCACCTCCTGCTAGACTGCTTCAAGTTCTGCGCGCTACTGCTGAGAGGAGGGCGTAACTAAGGCAAAAATCACGTGGCAAAATCACCAATTAGTAACCCCCTCTCGGCACACACAAATAATTAGTAACCTACTCTCGGGAACCTGTGAGAACCTGCTGGATCCCACCTCTGAAGCTGCCGCTTTCCAGTTTCTAGAGGTGGTCAGAATCTTCGCTGCCACTGCCCCACCCTGCCACCTCCAGAGAGATTCTAGGCAGTGCAGGAAGGCAGGAGAAGCTGGTACAAGTCTGTCTGCTCTGCTGCGGGTGTTCCTGGAACCCAAGCCTAGTGGGAGCCAACTAAGTTGGTTCAACCTCTGGGAATGCCCCCGGAAAGCCCCCACTTGCTTTGGCCTCTATGTTAGGCCAGTACAACTCCGGAAGCAGCAACTGGAAGCTGGTTGGGCACCATGGAGCATAGCATAGCTCTCCAGTGCCCACCCACCTTTCTATTTGCCCTCCCAGCTGGCGTAAGTGCCACTTATGCTGTTCAGGAGGGCAAAGGCATTGGTGAGAGTCTGCACCATCTGGACTGGGCTGCCCGTGGTCTTGGAGATTTCTTTAGTCAGGGATTTCTTTCTGGAAACTTCCCTGTTTCCAATTTGTGCCATCACTGGGTGGGATCACCCATCATATTTATTTAGAAAGAAGGAAGAAGAAACTGGTGGGGAGAGGAATGACACCAAACAAGATCCATCGCCAGGAGCAACATAGCTGCACAAAATATGCAGATATCGATGTAAGGTTTCTGTGCAAGCAAAACAGCTAGGCTCATTCCGCACACGCAAAATAATGCACTTTCAAGCTGCTTTCGCAACTGTTTTTGCCATTCCGCACAGCTTCAAAGAGCCCTGAAAGCAGCTTCAAAGTGCGTTATTCTGCGTGTGCGGAATCAGCCCTAGTTTCTTCTCAAAACTTGAAACTAAATATTTGGCACAGTGAGTGGGAGGTTTTTATAAAGGGAACAGGGTCATGGTTAACGTCTATGATTTTTTTGTGTCAGAGTTTTGTTCCTTGTACATATTGCAGTTTCTCTGATTTTGTGACCTACGTTGTTTCAGTGCTTGTGTGCATTATTGCCTTTTTGTCCTTCTACACTTGGGTAACCCTCCTATGGAGGGGCCCAGCCGTTCCCCCTTTTCGGGGAGAGTTTTTTAAAATGGGTTTACCAGGTGCCTTTTATCGTATTAACCGCTGTTTTAATGGAATTTTAGTAAGTTTTTAATGAATATCTACATGGATGGAGCCTATGTAATTTATTGTGTATTTGTATGGTTTGCTCCCCAATCTAGCATTGTGTTGATTTATGTTGTACATCACCCAGAGCCCCTCGGGGATAGGGTGGTATAAAAAACTAAATAATAAATAAATAAATAATAAATTATACTGTTTTATCATGTTGCATACGGATTTTTGCATTTTCAAATGGTTTGTGATTAAAAATCAAGCAAATCCATCAATCTATCAATAAACAAGCTTTACATATGCTTTAAGGCCTATTGGTTTTGGAATTAGTTAGCTGTTATGAACCAATTTTATATTCAAAGCATTTAGAGAGTAACCAAACTCCTCTTTGAAAAAAGCACAGGTAGCTTTATTATCCTGCACTGCTTTCTTGTTAAATCAATACACTTAAAGACAGAGAAGAGTTGGTTTTCATATCTTCCTTTATCTTTAAGGAATCTCAAAGGGGCTTACAATCACCTATGTTTCTCCTCTCCACAACAGATACCTTGTGATTTAGGTGAGGCTGAGAGAGTTCAGAGAGAACTGTGACTACCCCCAGATCATGAGAAAGAGTAAGGTAACAAACTTGGTTCATCAGATTAGAGTCTGGTGCTCTTAACCTCTACAGTAAACAACATTTACAATCCATCCATCACCAATAAATGGAGGGCGAGGGAAACTGATGAGATGCAGCAGCAGAAGGCCATTGCTTTCACATCCTGCATGTGAGCTCCCAAAGGCACCTGGTGGGCCATTGCGAGAAGCAGAATGCTGGACTAGATGGACTCTGGTCTGATCCAGCAGACTAGTTCTTATGTTCTTATGTATTTGGATCTCTGGCATATCCAAGGTTTGAATGAACCCTTCCTATTTGAGCCAGCATGGTGTAGTGCTTAACCTATCTGAGAAGCGATCTGGAAAATGCAGGTTTGAATCCCAATTCTGCCATTGAAGCTTGCTGGGTGACCTGGGGCCAGTCATACACTCTCAGCTTAACCGACCTCACAGTTTTGTTGTGACAATAAAACAGAGGAGCGGAGAACAATGTAAGCTGTTTTGGCTCTTGCTGAGGAAAAAGGCAGGGTGTAAAAAAACCCCTTAAAAACCATTTCAGGCTGTAGAATGATTTTTAAGATCACAATCAGGCCTTTAATTTCTATCCTGTTGCTCTGTCAGCACTTTTTTTTTGCATTATATACCTATCAGCATTTGCTTTCCTTTTTCATGTTCTTGTTGAAAGATTTATATCTAGGTCATGTTAACCAGAGAGCAGTGATGCACCAAGAAGGTATGCCTGTTATCTGGGGATGTGTTACCATCTAGTGGCCAATTACAAAAATGTCTTGCTCTCCAATGTCACAATATAAATAACTATATAAATAACCTCTGGCATTTGTGATGATTTTGAGTTCTTCTGAAAACAGCTTCAATTTTTCATGAGACGGCCAGTACTTTATTGAATGCTGAGATCAGCACATATATTTCAGTGTGTCTGTGTGAGCTGGGGATGACTGCAGTGATAGGAAACCTTGAAACATTAAATTAAAGTATGCCTCCTGATCGCTTACATTAAAATCAAAATCTGCAGACATATATTATGATAAAATTATATGGTATCTGCTGCTGGCATGAATGGAACTGCTGACGGTCTAAATTTTCTTTTCCCACTCATGATGCATTTCTTCTTTTCAGATTAATATATATTTGATAAATGCTAGGTTATCTCACCTAATTGAAATGGCAGATTGTGCTTTCTAATTGCAATAGTAACTATAGGGAACCAATTTAAGGACTGACACAAGTAAAACTACCACAAAGCAACACAAAAAACCAGAATAACCTGTTCCAAGCCAGAGGCGTAGGTAGGGAAAATGGAGCCCGGTGCACAATCTGAGTTTTGCTTCCCCTCCTTTAGTTTGTGTTTTTAAAATTTTTTAGTGTTTTTCAGTTTCCGAACTGCAGGGGGCGCAGTTTTTAGGCTAACATCAAAATTTCAGTGTATCTTTAGGAGACTATCCTGAGGATACCAGCTAGGTTTGATGAAGTTTCGTTCAGGGGGTCCAAAGTTATGGACTCTCAAAGGTATAGCCCCCATCTCCTGTTAGCTCACATTGGAAACAATGGGGGATGGGGGCACCCCCTTTGGGAGTCCATAACTTTGGACCCCCTGAACCAAACCTCACCTAACTTAGGTGGTATCATCAGGAGAGTTTCCCGAAAACTCCCTGAAATTTTGGTGCTGCTAGCCTAAAAACTGTGCCCCCTGCATGCCAAAAACTGAAAAACACACACGCAACCCCCCCCTGAAAATTTTGTTGCCCCCCCCAGGTGCGCATCCAGTGCAACATGCACCCCCGGCCCCCTTGGACCTACACCTATGTTCCAAGCTCTTGAATAGCACACTGTTGAAGCCAAGAACTGGGAAAACCCATTTCTCCAAATGATATCTGTTCCAAACTATTGACATGTCTGATATTGTGCTTTTCTGCACAATTCGTTTAAAACATTTTGAGGCAGGAAATAAAATGTTCCCTCCATGGGGTTCTGCATTATTTTTATCCTCAAATGTTTTATTTCCGGCCTCAAAATGATTTAAATGAATCCATTTTTTAAAAGTGGATTCTCTGGCCGAAACATTTTGAAAATATCTTCAGTTGCTGTGTGATCTATTGGCTACATTCTTTGCTTCCCTGAACTTCTTCCTCAGTGCCATCTTCTGAGCTCACTTAGTTCCCCCTCATCTGTTTATTTGCAGCATTTAGATGTTTGCTCTTTTATTTTGAATAGGCTGACCAGCTGTCCCGCTTTTGGCGGGACAATCCCGCCTTCGCACAATTTGTCCCGCGTCCCGCGGGTTCCTTGCATTGTCCCGATTTTTGGGAGGCTGCCGCACTGCCTTCTGGGGTGCAAGGCAGTGCGGCAGTCTCCCGTGCGTGCGGCCGCAGGAGCACGGCTTTCTGGGGCGCTGCTGTTTCCCTCCCTGTGACAGGGCGGGAAACGGCAGTGCCCCAGAAGACCGTGCGCTCCTGTGGCCGTGCGCGTATGCGCATGTGGCCTCAGGAGCACTGCCTTCTGGGTCGCTGCCATTTTGGCGGGAAACAGCAGCGCCCCAGAAAGCAGTGTGCTCCTGCGGCTGCGCGCGCATGTGCGTGCGCGCGCGCAGTTGCCTACCCCCGTCCTGGGTTTACCTTTGAAGCATTGAGCATACAAGGTGTAGAGAATGTAGCACGAGGCTGTGAATCATTGACGCATCAAGCAGAACTAAAAAAAAAAGTGGGGGAGGGAAATCACAAAATGGCAGCCAGGAATTGTTTCAAGGGGTGAGTGCAAACAAGGGGGGGGGGGTTGAAAACATTTTACAAATGTTTTACCAAAGTTTTAGGAGATTTGTGCAGAAAGGGCCATTGACTGTCTTCCAACACCACATTTCAAAGGAATCTACTTTCTTCCTGTCATCTTTCTTCATTGGCAACCTTACTCAGGTCTAAATACCTTGCATTTATGTTTCCCAGCTCCCAGAGAGACTTCCTAGCAGTGTGGGGAGACTTGCAAAGAGAGAAGGCCTCCCTGCTGCTGAGAAGCCTCTATGGAGCTTTATAAACGTACACCGCCTTTTCAGTGGCTTAAGTCTAAACCAGGGGTAGGGAACCTGCGGCTCTCCAGATGTTCAGGAACTACAATTCCCATCAGTCCCTACCAGCATGGCCAATTGGCCATGCTGACAGAGGCTGATGGGAATTGTAGTTCCTGAACATCTGGAGAGCTGCAGGTTCCCTACCCCTGGTCTAAACTAATGGTCGCCGGCATAAGGTGGTGCACAGTCAGGAATCAGCTGATTGAAGTCAGCCCCTCTCCTGGACAGCCTCTGCTGCACTGGTGGTGGTGGTGGCAGAGGTGCAAGGACGCTGCCACAGTGTCCTATGCCGCCTCCCACCGCTGAGGAGGGCAGCTGTGGCTGCATGCTAGCTATTTTGCCCTTCTATTTGGGTAAGTGCTCTGGGGAAGGCAAATCCGCCGGCCATGCGTTACTCTCTTGGGCGCATTTGGCTCCCCCTCCTTTGGATGAGGCCATAACACTAACTCGTCTGTTGTTTTTCCTGAACCGCTAACTTCCAATCTACAACATTCATACCCCTCCTTCCGCATAGTTATGTAGCATGGATATTTAAACGACGATATTCGAACCACAATTCTCGTCATCTCTAAGTACGGTTTCCATTACATCTTTTTTCAGCAAGAAACTGAGGCTTGGCATGACCTTGCTGAGGATTTAGATCATGATGCCTTTTACCAATGATTACCTTTAATAACAGTTCTGTGTTTTTTCATCTCCCTTATAAAGCTCATAAAATCCCTGCTCACTTCAGTAAATACATGAATCCTTAAGCTGTGTGGAATTCACTCCATTCAGCATTGATCATAGCCCTGTGTTGATTAGCAAACTCTGCATATAATGAAGGACTAGGATCACACTGGCCCAGCCTCTCGGCTTGTCCAAACCACACCTAGGCCTGCCTGTCATGCATTGGAATTCACAACTGCAAGAGAACCCAAAAGAACAAATGGGGTCTCCGCACATAGGTATCTATATCCATAGGTTCCAATGTGTGAGATCAGGGTATTGAGGTAATGACAGAAAAATAATAAAGGGTTCATGTTCCCAGAAGCGTAGCGTCAACTGGGCAGAATGGGGTGGAGCACAATGCCCTGGGCAGAGCGGTGGTGGAGGCGTGGCCAGGCCGTGGAGGGGGCATGGTGGGGTGTGGCGGGATGGGCGGTGCCTCGGCAGGGGCACAGCGTGCACACGCAGCCCAGGCAGAGTTTCCCTTTGCTCCACCTCTGCATTTTCCCAGATTGCTTAAGGAAGACCGGAGTTTAATGAGAGTTTCAGAGGATAGCTGTGTTGGCTTCAGTAGAACATTTAGATTCAAGTCTAGAAACATCTTACAGAACAACAAAATTTTGGGAATATGAGCTCAAGGCTCCCTTTGTCAGAACCCAAAAAACTAGTCTGCTCAAGAAAAAACTTGGGTGGGCAGAGCTGGACACATCACAGAGGAAGAGTCTGGGGCACTGCCGTGGGTACTAGTTGCTACAAAGTGCTGACTCTGATTTATTTTACTCTCAAATTCTAAAATGTTCTCATTTTTTGAAATGGAAGTCACCATGTGAAAATTAAGAAACCTCATTTTCCCAAGACTTTTATTTGCAATGAACAAGGGTTCAGGTTGGGATGGTACATTCACTCCCCGGCTACTTTCCTGATTTAGATGTATATGTGTGCTAGTCAGGACAGGTTCACAGAGACACCCCCACCAGGTATTGTGAACTCTCAGATCCTTGCATCTCTAGATAAAGACATGTAGGTAATTGAGTCCTTGATAAATTAGAATATAAGAACATAAGAACAAGCCTGCTGGATCAGACCAGAGTCCATCTAGTCCAGCACTCTGCTACTTGCAGTGGCCCACCAGGTGCCTTTGGGAGCTCACAAGCAGGATGTGAAAGCAATGGCCTTCTGCTGCTGCTGCTCCTGAGCACCTGGTCTGTTAAGGCATTTGCAATCTCAGATCAAGGAGGATCAAGATTGGTAGCCATAGATCGACTTCTCCTCCATAAATCTGTCCAAGCCCTTTTTGGGTCATAAATGGCTGGTGAAATGGTCATAAGTGTCTGGTGAACTACATATTGATTGGTAACCTGCAAGTTGTGGAGTTCTTTACTGAAGTACATAGTGAATTGCATACTGATGGTTCCATGTATGGTTGTCAGTTCTGGGTTGGGAATTCCTGAAGATTTTTTGAGGGGTGGGGGTCTGGCGTGGGCAGGGTTTGGGGAAAAGAGGGAATTCAGCAAGGTATGATGCTAAATATAACACTCTACCTTCCAGTTCCAGGGGAATTGATCTTGGTCTCCTGGAGATCAGCCGTGAATCCCAGGAGATCTCCAACCATTACCTGGGGGTTGGCTAATCTAGTTCCAGGTGATCTTTCTGTCTAATCCTTACTCCTTACATAGTAGAGATTCTCTTCCAATACTTCTCAGTCAAAATTGGCTAGTTCTTCATCAAGTCTGAATACAAATGTAGTACTCAAGTGGTTATGTTTGAAAATGAGTTCCACAGGCTAAAGGTGTGCCTTCCGCTGCCTCCGGTTACCTCCTCTGGCACATTCATAATAACTTAACTTGCTCTGCCAAACAGTAACTTTTTCATCCTCTGCTTCTGGGTAAGCAAATGAGCTCAAACCCCAGCTCCACACCCTGACCTGATCAACTCGTACACCATTGACCCAACCAACCATTACATAGAACAGCATCTTCAGAAAAGCTTAGAAGGTGTACTTAATTACTGTGTGCACCAGTCACATCATAGCTGTGATGCCACTGTTGGGAAATCCTTGGATTTCTTCCATGTTTTGGGAGGTGGACACCTTGGCTAAACTGCAGCCTCATATTTCTCAAGACCTACCCACACCGAAAGAGATGTTTCTTCATCCAGGAAACTCCTTACATTTAAAAAGAAAGTATGAAGTGCTTGTATCGGCTGGAAGAAACTTTACTGGAAATTATGATGAGCACTGTGTTCGCACACAGCATAAGATATACTTTAAACATGTTATGCAACAAGAAGGGATGTGGGAAAGTATCTTTAAATTACATAACTTGGTGCAAAAACAAACGTTGACCATGCAACGTTTAATGTCTCTTCAAGATAAGGGAAATGTTCCTGGGTTTCCTCAGGGCACATAACACAACAGTTCCATGACTACAATCTTGTACATGTTTTGGAAAAGGTAATTAGAAGCCCCATGCATATTTGTTATGGAGAAGCTATTTAAATCATAGAAGAGGATAGCTGCCCAAGGTTAAACACTCTGTTCCTCTTCCTGCCCCCAGTATCATATCCTCCACTTTAGAGATTTAGGCTCATTCCGCACATGCAGAACAATGCACTTTCAAACTGCTTTCAGTGCTCTTTGAAGCTGTGCGGAATAGCAAAATCCACTTGCAAACAGTTGTGAAAGTGGTTTGAAATTGCATTATTTTGTGTGTGCGGAAGGGGCCCTAGTGGGATTATCAATTAGCTTTTTTAAAAAACAGCAAGAGATTGTAATCACAGAACTCTCATTCCACATGTCACCTGGGGTACTCAAAGACCATGGGGTGGGTCCAGCCATTCTCCAAGTAACTTTATTCCAGCCTATGGAGCTTAAGTGGCACTCCAACTTAACTGGCTCTTCCTCCAGTATTTAATAATAAAAATATCTTAATAAACAAATAAACATATCTTGTATTGTCGAAGGCTTTCACGGCCGGAATCACTTGGGTGCTGTGTGGTTTCCGGGCTGTATGGCCATGTTCTAGCAGCATTCTCTCCTGACGTTTCGCCTGCATCTGTGGCTGGCATCTTCATCTTCTCTGAAGATGCCAGCCACAGATGCAGGCGAAACATCAGGAGAGAATGCTGCTAGAACACGGGCATACAGCCCGGAAACCACACAGCACCCAAACATATCTTGCTTAGTAGAGTGGAATGACAGGGGGAGAATCCACCCTATGTGTGTTAGGGTGCTGTTCAAAACTGGCAGTTTCCCCCATGTATTTCAGAGTACCATCAAAACTCGGAGCTCAAATGCATGGGAAGCAAATATTGTCTGCCCTGCTTGGGGCCTCTGGAAGTACGTATGTGTGCCATCTCCAGTATTTCTGTTCTTTCAGTAAAGCAGAAAGGGGAAGAAGGAAGAGAGGGAAAGGTTCGCATAAATCAAGGGAAATGTGGGTCTGCTGGTTTTTCTTGTTACAACAGTCTGCCCAAGAGCATGATTAAAACAAAGCATTTTAGAAAGTGGAGAAGAGCAAGCAGAAGAGCAAGAGAAAATTCAGTTTTAATCCCTTCCTCAGGCAAATCCTTCAAACTATGTCTTTAAAGAAATCCAGATCAGGAACCCAAACTTCCTACTGATATTATAGCTTCCCATTAGCAAGAAGTTTTCAACACAGGATATTTTGAGACATTTTTTTTTAATTTAAAAGGTTCCCTTTCTGCACTAGGATGACTCCACAGAAGAGTGGTGTGTATGTCGTTTTATTTTGTCTTTCATTGCTGCCACTACACTGTGGGCATCACGTTGTTATTTTGTTTTGTGGATTTATTAATATTTATTAACCCAGATATAATGTCATAACGAAACTAACTCTAGTGAATGTGGCTGTCCTGAGTAGAGTCGCCCTGGAGATCTCCCAGAATTCCAGTGGATCTCTGGACTACAGAGCTCAGTTCTCCTGGAGAAAATGGCTTCTTCGGCAAAGTACCTCACTGAAGTTTCTTTCCCAAAACCCTGTCATCACCAGGCTGCTCTCCCACATCTCCATGAATTTCCCAACCCAGTGTTGGCACTCCTAGTTCTAATTCAGGCCACTCCACTAATAGTGCCATTCTAAGCATCATCATCATCATCATCATCGTCGTCGTCGTCGTCGTCGTTGTTATTTATTAATTTATTAATTATGCCCTTTTGAGGAATTCCTGTCTTGATTCCTGTCTTAAGAACATCTCCTCATTAACTGACAGTGGGAAAGTTCGTTCTCTTTTACTAGATTGCCAGTCCCAAAGAACAGCGGATGTAGCCAAAATTTTACTGCAAGCCATGTAACTACATTCTCTTATGATCCAACTTTGTAAAATTTTCTTTTCTTTTAACTATGCCAATAAAGGGTTGTTGATTGATTGATTGACCTTTCAGGTTCTGGCAGCCTGATGTAGGGGAATACCCTCCTCACCCAGGAAGCACAATTCCATCCTTGAATTTGACTGAAAGGGCAAAGCTGAAATCCAGGAGGCAATATTGAGTGGGCTCTTACTCATTTGCAAGGAATAGGATTCTGAGAGCTGGGAGAGAACTGAGAGCTGGGAGCTGGGAGAGTATACATTTTTTTGAGTACTGCTTGACAGAGTTGTTCCAGTGTTTGTTTTCAGAATTCAACTCCCAACTGTTTCCCCTCTGAAATAGCTGGAAAACACTGCTCTAGGTAGAATGACAAATTTGGGATCTTTCCTTAGGAGATATATTGTCGCTGGAGTACAAATGAGTACAGATAAGTGACAAATGAGTATGGCTAGCTACCCTTGCCCCTTGGTAAATGCAATCACTTGTTAACTAAGGTTAAGCTAAGTTAGCATTACCTCATGGTCAAACTGAACACCCTTGCGAATGTTACAAATTAAACTGTTTGCAATTAGGCGATGGTATGATTTCCCAGGATACATTTTTCCATGGGTCATAGTAGAGCATAGTCATTTAAAGTCTCTCTCCATACATTTGTTTATCCATATAATCAGGAATAATTTTACTAAGCAATCTTTTTGAGATTCAAAGGCTCAACCCGGATATAAGGCAGTAGTAAAGACAGTTGTGCACTGGGAACAGAGAAGACCTTTGCTCCAGTATTTTCTCAGACATGAACTCAAGTTTTGGGGGCAAACCACTCTTTCAGTCACCCCCCATCAGCAATAGGGGGATAATAAGGGCTTACTTTGCATCATGGTTGTCAACATTGCGATTCTGCAGATGAGCCCACCATTCTCAATAGAGGGGAGGGGAGGGGCGTCAGTGTAACATGAAATCAGTCCAAAAGAGATTTGTTCTGTGAAAGGATCACCACAGAAGGCTGTCTAAACTGAACCAATTTACAGGACGAGTCACCCCAAAATCATACAGAAGTACTTAACTCTGACAAATGTTCTGGTGTTATTCTTGATAGATTCTATGTACAACAACTCAAAACAGCATCTGAAAGTGCTGCACAGTTACTTCACTGTTAATACACAGTTATTGTCTCAATACATTTAATAAAGAAACCCAGGTGCAGGCGAAACGTCAGGAGAAAATACTATCAGAACATGGCCATACCGCCCGGAAAACCCACAGCATCCTAATTTTAAAACTTTTTTTTAAAGGTGCTGGTTTTTTCCCAAACAGATGTTTGATTAGAGTGCAACTGATGGTAGGAAACTTTATGTCTAAATTAGGGTTTCCAGATCCCACCCCACCAGCAGCAGCGAGGAATAGTGGGTAGGGGTTGTCAGGTCTAGGTTAAGGAACTTCTGGAGACTGGCAGTGTAGCTGGGGAAGGACAGGAACTTCAGCGGGGTACCATTCAATAGCATTCACTCTCCCAAACACCAGTTTTTCTCTAGAAGAATTGACCTCTGCTCTGTAGTCTGGAGAACAGGTGTAATTTCCAGGGGATCCCCAGGGCCCACCTGGAGGGTGGTATCCCCTAGTTAAAATTGATGGGCTACATATGATCTTCCTGCGGCGATATAACCGGTTGAGATATAACTGATTGAAGTGACTCAAGATCAAGACTAAATGCTGTGCAAATATGCAGAACTCCATGATCTTCTCATTAAGGCTTTCCCCCCATCCCCAGTTCAGTTATTAGAAGAGCACATCCCTCATTCCTGCTGTTAAAAAAAATCTGCAACCATCCTTCATGATTGCCTGCTATCAGATAGTGCATCACTAGTATCTATTACGCCCAGTGGTGGGATCCAAAAATTTTAATAACAGGTTCTGATGGTGGTGGGATTCAA
This sequence comes from Sphaerodactylus townsendi, assembly GCF_021028975.2. Taxonomy (NCBI): domain Eukaryota; kingdom Metazoa; phylum Chordata; class Lepidosauria; order Squamata; family Sphaerodactylidae; genus Sphaerodactylus; species Sphaerodactylus townsendi. Next base: position 67,918,796 of record NC_059434.1, read on the forward strand.
ACAGTGGCGCCGCCGCACACACGCACCTCCAGTCCCTATTGGGCAGGGAGGTTGCTTTAGTAACCCCTTCTCGGCACTCAGAAAAAAATTAGTAACCACTTCTAGAGAAGTGGTGAGAACTGGTTGGATCCCACCTCTGATTATGCCTTGCCATTCTGGTTTGGCCAGCCTGCTGTCTTAACCACTACACCACGCTGGCTCCCGTAGGGGTGTGAAAGGATGGGGAAAGAGCATGGCCACTAGCTGTTAAAACCGTTGCTACTTCACCCATATGCCACAACAACTCTGTCTTATTGGCTCTTTCCTTCAAAAACTCTTCATAGGATCCTACTATAACACCACATTTACTTAGTTGGTTAAATAGCTGAAATGCCTTTCCTGTAGACATAAACCCTTAATGACATTGAGTTCATGAAATTAATTAATTAAATTTAGCACTATGTGTGTGCTTCAATCTGTCATACGAATTATCCGATGTGAATTAAAAATAACTAAAATAGGTCACTGGTAGAGTGTATACTTGAATTGCTTGGGCCCCGGAGTACTTGAAGGGCATATGCCTGTTACTTAAAAAAACCCATAATTGTTAGAGAAAAAAATGATGTGGCTTCTAGTTTTCCCTTTATGGTAAAAATGATAGAAAATGTGGTTCCAGAGCCTTTTGGACAAATCATCTGCCTAGAACCCTTTAAAGCCAGGCTATGGGACAGAAATGGCACTGGTGGCCCTAGTAGATACCTTTCTATAAATGTAGGCAAAGTCTATGCCTCTCTGTTGCTTTTACTAGACACTGGCGGCCTGTTGAAAAATTTAGAGGCAGAAATAGGGATTAAAGGTTGTGCTTTGGATTGGTTACAGTCATTCTCTATGGGTAGAACTTTTTGAAGGTTGCTGTAGGGAACAAGTTTTTCCACAGTGTGTGGGCTACCTTCCTTGTGAAGTTTCACAAGGCTGAGTCTTGTCCCCATTCTATTCAGTACCTATGTGAAGAGAAATCATTCTTGGTAATCATGAATCATGATGCAGCTTAATCTGTCATTTCACAAAATGTGCAAAACAGCTCAGGAGGGCATTCTTGTAGAGCAGTAGACCCAGCAGCTGTGATGTAATGGATCAGCTAGGGAGGTGATCTCTATTAAGGATAATTTTTTTCCTTCCAGTTCTTCAATCCCAGCCCCACCATGTTATGTTGTTTTACTGTGAACCTTTGCTGTTGATTCAGATGTTGTTGTCATACTATGTAATCCACTTGCTGACTGACTCAACAGTTGTGTTTTGGTTGGAGTCTTTGCTGTAAGAGTCAAGCATAATTATTGTTCAAATGAGATCATATTTTGTAACTGACTGGCTGACTGACTAGTTCTATGGTACTTTGTAATATCCCTTGGATCCCCATGAGAAAGGCAAATAAATAAAATGGGAATAAAAATTTTAAAATAGGGCTAGAGCACATGGGGTAACTCTTTGCACATGTGTGGGAATGAAAGCAGGAAAAAACAGTATGTTTGACTGGTATTTGTATGTGAACATTGCTCACACGAAAGAGGATACAATGCATTAGTGAGTGAGAGAGAAAAAACAGACACAGAAGACATTATGCGCCACAAAAAAAGTAGATCTCCACTTCTGTCTTCAATATTGTTCTGATAAAGTTTGTTGTGAAAAACTATTACAAGATAACAAGGAGAATATTACTAAATGGGTAGCAAAATTCTGTCTATTCATTATGAAAAAGAAAAAATGATCTGAATATGGTATCCCCCTTAGACAACAAACTTTAGATAGTTTTGTTTTGTTTAGTATTTTTATGCTGTTTGGTGTGTTTACAAAGTATAATGATATATAGATGGATAGTGCTGGAATACGGGAGAGAGATCTGCATTCTTGTTTTGTTGTAGATATTTTGGAGATTTGTAATATATCTGGTCATTGACTGTAAATAAAGTCTTCTTCTTCTTCTTCTTCTTCTTCTTCTTCTTCTTCTTCTTCTTCTTCTTCTTCTTCTTCTTCTTCTTCTTCTTCTTCTTCTTCTTCTTCTTCTCTTCTGTCTTCAGAACTGTGAGAATTGAGTAGTGCCAAAATTTGTATTTTCATTTTCCTTGCTCAATCAATATTATGCAACAATTAACACAATGGAAAACTCCAAAAAGCATTGGGCTTGACAAGCCAGGTAAATATAAGACTTGGCAAGAGGAAACCAGTGACTGCATTAGATACTATGGATTAGGTAATAGATGATTGATTCAAGGTCTGTTGGGGTCCTCCTTGTATTAGCTTTGGTTTAGTTCTCAAGGTCAAATCAGACCTTGCAAGAGGTGAGAAGATGCTGCACTTGGATTTTGTTAAAGTTCAAAGCAGTTGCAAGGAGTTTGGGGTTGGATCAAAAAATTGGGCTGAATGTGTGAGGGACAATTAACCACTTCCCTCATAGCATTTTTTTAATTTCAGTCATACAGCCTTCCCTGAAATGGATTCTGTGGCAGAAAACTTACCTGAGGTGGGAAATTTGTGGCTGAGATGTACCACTTGAGACTGCGGGTGGGGGATGATGGCAGGGGATGCTCCCTACATCAGGGAGAGAGCGCGATAGAAGCAGAGGTGGGATCCAACCAGTTCTCACCACTTCTCTAGAAGTGGTTACTAATTTTTTCTGAGTGCTGAGAAGGGGTTACTAAAGCAACCTCCCTGCCCAATAGGGACTGGTGATGCGTGTGTGCGGCGGTGCCACTGTTTGAATCCCACCACCATCGGAACCTGTTATTAAAATTTTTGGATCCCACCATTGGTTAGAAGGCTAAGCTAGAACATGAAATGTCTTATAGAATCAGACCATTGGCCTGCCAAGGTCACTATGGTCTACTCAGAGTAGCAGCAGCTCTCCAGGGTCTCAGGTTGAGACCCTCTACTTGATCTTGAGATGTCAGGGATGGAACCTAGGTCCTACTAAGGGTGTCCTGTTCCAGGTAGTGGCTGTGTTACTCTAAGAAAGCAGTCTCCATTTTAGTTGGGTGAATTAACTGCAGATACACAGCAATAATTGGAATTGATAACCTATGTATACCAGGATAGGCTGCCCTAGGTGAAAACTCTCAAATGAGCAGGTGGTGGTATAACTAAAATTGGTTTTATTAGACAATTAAATAGTAAAAATAAGAAACCTTACAGACAACAACATTTCCAGAGTATAAGCTTTCTGAGAGTCAAAGCTCTCTTTGTAAGATATCCCACGGAAGGAGCTTCTGAAAGTTTATACCCTCTTCCTGACCTTTAAGCTACTGGACTTGACTTTTGCTCTGCTGCTGCAGACTACTACCCACCCGAAACAGCCAATTTTATATATATTTTTCTCCCATTTCTTTTCCTTGGATTTTAATGGAAAATATTTCCAGGTTGAATTCCCATATTTTGTATCAAAATAGCACACCACTTTCAAGTACCATACTGATTCCCAAAGGCATCAGACCTGCCAAATTTCAGAAAGAAAATATAAAGATTTCCCATTTTAGAGGCCATTAAAAAGGTATGTGTCTTGAAGGATTTCTCGTTGCTATAATAATGCCTCTTTGCTCCAGATGGCAGGGACTGTCAGCTACCCAGCGCTTTCACTCTGGAGCCTTATGATGGTGAACTATGCAGGCTGTTTCAAACAAAATATACAGTACAAAATACATCCACTGTGTTGCTTTTCAAGCAGAAATGAATGAAAACTAAGTCCAAACAAATTAGATGGTTTATTATTTTTCGGTATTTCCTATTTAATTCTATTCTAAGACTTAACACGAAGAGGGAAATTTTATTTCATTTCCTGTTTGATTTTAAAATTGCTACGTGGAACTAAAGATGGTTGGTATTTCACACTGTCAGAGAATTTCACATGTTGCAAATATTCATTAACGGAAGATCCTTTTTTAAAAAAAATTATTGATATTTTGGATTGTTACAGATTTATATTATACATCTTTATGTTTCATCCTCCATATCCTTTCCCCCCCCTTTCTCCGCTCCCCCTTCTTCTTTTCTTCTTTAAATGTGCAGCAGCAGGTCCATTCTTTCTAATCTTCTTTTCCAGTTTTCTTCTGTGATTCCAATTTCGTTTTAACAATCTTTGAATTCAGTCCAGATCCGCTTCATATCTTTTTGTTTTTCTTGCCATATTTGGTTTCTTGACATTATGTCAAAAAATTCTAATTGTATTTGTTCCCATATATATTCCAACCATTTCTGTATTGTCCAGATTCTTTTGTCCTTCCACCCTAATGCTATTACTGCATGGGCTGCTCAGTTCATAAGTTTAAATAGCATTCTTTTTCTTTGTTCTATTATTGTATAATCCAGTATGCCTATACATAATAGATCTATATTTATCTTTATTTTTACATTCACATATTTTTCCATATACATTGTAACATTTTCCCACAGGTGTTTTACCTCTGGACATTCTAACCACATATGGGTGTAAACTGCATTTTTATCCCCACAATGCCAACATTTCGGGCTGAGTCCCTTTATCATTTATGCCAACTGTTTCGGTGTTCTATACCATTTTAATATTAGTTTCTTCTCCATTAATGGAAGATCCCATGTATATGAAGTCATGCATAATTCGAACATGCATATGAAGTGGTTTTATATCATTAGTTCATCAAGGTCAGTATTGCTGAGTGCTCTGACTGGCAGCTGCTCAGGCAAGGATAAGCTTCTTTTGTTGCCTTTTGATGCCCTGGACTGGCCCATTTCCCATTGCTTTAGAGGTTTGTAGTATCATTGTTTATAGTATCATCTGGCTCCATGCCATCTATTCTAACTGGCAGCGGCCATCCAGGGTCCAAAGTAGAGTTGCCAATTTTGGATTGGGAAATTTCTGGAGATTTGGGGATGCAATATGGGGAGGGCAGGGTTTGGGAAGGGTATAATGCCGTGTCATCTACCCTACAGAAAGTAGGGGAACTGATCTCTGTAGAGTAGAGATCAGTTGTAACTCCGGGAGATCTCTAGGTCTAGCTAGAGACTGGCAGCCGTCATAGATAAAAGCACTTGATCCCTGAGATTTTTTAAATTTAAGGTGTCAGAGGTTGAATTTAGGACCATCTTTATGCAAAGCATGTGCTCTACCAGTAAGTTGCAGGCCAGGCAACTGTAGATTCATTATATTTGATACTCATGGCCCTCCCTCCACTGCTTTGAGGAATGGGAAATGCTTGTTAATCCAATATCCTTTATTACTGAAGGTCTTTGGATCAGCTTCTGTGAACTTTGTTCCAGAAACATGAATTTGTGTTCTTTTGGATGCATTTTTTTTAACAAAAAGATTTCCTATTGGACGTGACAAAACAAATAAGGTAACTCTGTTGTAGTCCAGCTGGGATCTACAGCAGACCTATTAATATGATGCACCAAGTATGCAATGATGAAGTTAATAGATTTGAAAAAGAACCCAACAGCCCGGAAACCACACAGCACCCAAGAACCCAACAATATTCTCTTTTCTTCTCGTAATCTAATTTCCAAGTGTACCCCTTGTCAGCAGATACCTGAATCTGTGGACTGGGGCATACTTACTCAGTCTGGATAGATTTTTCAGCAGTGGAGGAGGGCATCAGCTACTGCTCAGAGCTGGCTGTGGTAGCAGATGTCAGCCGCAGCCTTGGGGTCATCAGTAGTGGTGGAGGACACTGACAGTGGCACCAGGCCAGCTGCTATGGCAATGGACGCTGGAAGCTGCCCCTGGGCTCAGCAGCAGTGGTGGGAGGGGCTTGGAACTGTGCCAAACTCAGCATTTGGGTGGATATGGGATTTCCCCCATGCAACCCTCCCAGCCCCCCACTGTGCAGTAAGGAGGGAATTGGGTGATTCCCCACCTGCCATGAGTATTGCGGGTCTCCATTTGTTTTATCCTATTATCACCAGTGTATCTAATTGTCAACATGATTTCATCTGCAAATATTTAAATATGAAGACTGGGGCTATATAGAGAGAAGGGGTACTTTTCTGCAAACTTGGGGGATACATCGGGTTTGCAGAGAAATGTGAAAGGCCCCCCCAAATGGTAAGAAAATTAAATTTCCCTCAAAGTAGTAGAAAATTCTTCAGTTACTCAGGAGATGCTTCTCAGCTGGTCTGACAGCACCCATCCTTCTTATCATTTCTGGCCAACACTGGAGGAGGTGGGGAAACTGCTGCTTGAGGAGATAGCTAAAGTTGCCTGCAGGTAAGTGCAGGGTGAGGGCAGTCAGGGGAGGGCAGGAGAGGGCAGGGGACAACCTCCTTCATTATTCATTCCCTTTAGAACAGTGGAGAGGAGTACAAAAGGTTGATCTGAGAGGGATCAGGCAGAGCACTGAGTTAAAAGGGGAAAAATAGGGAAAATGGCAAGGGTAAGTGAGTAGGCAGAGATAGTAGCAATGCAACAGGCAAGTAGCCTGCAACACTACAGGTGGACAGGTGTCTGGTAGGTGGCCAATCAATGGATAGGCTGTGTGTAAGGCAAATAACAGAGTTCAGGAGAAGACAGGAGCTGGAAAAGGGCGAAGCAATATGGAACAGTGGATTGGGGACAAAAGGCAGGGAAAGTATTTGTGGTCAGGACAAGCAAAAGAAGGGAAGGAGGAATGGATGGGATTCTCCTCATGAGTCTTGTAGGTCCCACATTCTATTCTATTCTATTCTATTCTATTCTATTCTATTCTATTCTATTCATGCATATAATTTTTAAAAAGTTAAAGAAGCTGTCAAACTTTAACCAACCTACCAGCCTTCTATTTCCCCTATTGGAATCAATAATAATATCAGGGAAGTCAAGAAGATATTTCCTTGGGCCATTCTATTTTCCTTGATTTGGTCTGGAGCTTGCAATTTGGCTCACTTCCTTGAGTTATCTAAATTTTTCATTAATTAAACCATCCCATGATTGGGCCCTTCTAGTATGAAGGGTTTAAAAAAATATTTCCTATTTTTTTCAGTCTGCTTTTCTTTAGCCTTAAAATGGGATGGATAAATCTGTGAGATGAATTGTATTTAGAATTATGGAAAGACATGGCTGTTGAGCAGAGGGATCAGGGTAAGGCTGTAATCCTATGCATGTTTGTTTGGGAGTCTCGCTTAGTGCATAAGCTAGGACTGTGAGTAATTTTTGTGTCACATCCAACCTTGTGGTTCTGTAAGAGGCTTACTGCAACTTTCTATCAAGTTACAAAAGAGGTATTTGATTGTGTGCTTCATTCATAACTCTGTCTAACACAACAGGGTATGTTTTACTGTCAATGAGCTTTATTTTTAGTTCATTCCATTTCTTCCCAGCTGTAATATCTTGTGGCAAAGCATTATGTAGGCTAAATGAGGCCCCTTCTCACCACAGCAACACAAAATTGTATTTCTAGGCCAGAAAAAATGAAACAGAATACTTGCTGAACATGGTACTTGCAAAACTGTGAGGACTGTCAAAATATAGACCAGCGAACATGAGATGGGAACTCTGCCTTGATATCTTTTCAGCTTGTTTTCAAAGGCAATCTTCATTCCTCACAACTGAGCCATTACCAGTTATCTTTGTCACTGTGTATCTGCTGACTCATAGTCGAAGAAGAAGAAGAAGAAGAAGAAGAAGAAGAAGAAGAAGAAGAAGAAGAAGAAGAAGAAGAAGAAGAGTTTGGATTTAGGAGACTCAAGACTTAGTAGGAGACTCAAAGGGGCTTACAATCTCCTTGCCCTTCCCCCCTCACAACAAACACCCTGTGAGGTGGGTGGGGCTGAGAGAGCTCCGAGAAGCTGTGGCTAGCCCAAGGTCACCCAGCTGGCATCTGTGGGAGTGTACAGGCTAATCTGAATTCCCCAGATAAGCCTCCACAGCTCTGGTGGCAGAGCAGGGAATCAAACCCGGTTACTCCAGATTAGATACACGAGCTCTTAACCACCTACGCCACTGCTGCTCCTAATAAACTGCTAACTAATGAATTTTAGAGAACATGGAGGGTTTTCAGAGATACTTAGGAACTGTAACTCACTTTTATGCTTATGAGTGGACATAATTGAAATTGAAACATGCCACTATAATGTCAACATTAGACTTCTGTAACATGCTCCATGTGGGATCGCCCTTGGAAACCGCAATTAACTCCAAGCGCAGCAACTGGAGTATGTCTCGCCAGTGCTGGTTTGGTATGTCTTCTCATAAAACAGTGTAATCTTCAGACTGAATGCAGGTTTGCTCATCAACTCTATTTGTTGACATGGTTGTCCAAAAGGAAGTGAAAAGGATGCCTTCTTTGCTGTAGTTTGGAAGGTATTGTAGAACAACCTTGTTTCAGAAGGCTTTCCATTGGTATTATGTATGCTGGTTGAAGAACGTTCTGGTATTTGTCATTCTTAGTTGGATAGTTGATAATGCTTTATATGTATCAATATGCTTTGCTGCTTACCTTGTAAGCTGCCTTGGGCTCCTATGTATGGGAAAAGGCAGGGTAGAAAGATTTCAAAGAAGATAATAATAACAAGATAATAACAACAATAATAACAACAAAATGTCACTGGGTTAAAAAAACCCTGAAAGAGGGAGGAGGGTGTCTACTTTGACCATTAAAATATTTACGAAGAAGAAGAAGAGTTTGGATTTATATCCCACCTTTCTCTCCTCTAAGGCACAGGTGTCAAACTCGCGGCCCTCCAGATGTTCATGAACCACAATTCCCATCAACCCTTGCCAGTATAGACAATGCTCATGTTGGGAGGGACTGATGGGAATTGTAGTTCATGAACATCTGGAGGGCCACAAGTTTGACACCCCTGCTCTAAGGAGACTCAAGGTGGCTTACAAGCTCCTTTCCCTTTCTCTCCCCACAACAGACACCTTGTGAGGTAGGTGAGGCTGAGAGAGTTCCGAAGAACTACGACTAGCCCAAGATCACGTAGCAGGAATGTAGGAGTGGGGAAACACATCTGGTTCACCAGATAAGCCTCTGCCACTCAGGTGGAGGAATGGGGAATCAAACCCGGTTCTCCAGATTAGAATCCAGCTGCTCTTAGCCACTACGCCACACTGGCTCTGCTATGCTAAAGATCATGGAAGCTGCATAGACAAAAGGCATGCGGATCCTCTCACTTTTTGTGTTGGCACTTAGATGGAAGCAACACTATAGGTTGGACCTAATTAATGTTTACATTGATGAAAAGGGCAGGCGTGGTTCCCTTTGACTACCAAAAGGGACAGGCTGATGATCATGGGACCTCCATGGACAAAAGCTATGGGAAAGGGGACTTTAATAAGGAGGGCAAATGGCCAAAACTAAAAAAAAAACCCTGTTGGCTCTAGCTTGATGAATATGAGAATCAAAATCTTCATTTAAGGGGAAAACATTTCCATAGTTCCTCTGATATGAACATATAGTTTATAATGTTTTAAGCCATATATTTAATCATATAAAGTATATTAGAGGTAATTTATAAAAGGTCAGTAAGATGCTGTTAGTTAAACAAGAATTGTAATTTTATTAGTAGAGAGGCCTTGCTTAGGAGAAGTGGGGGAGATTTCTGCACTTTTCAGTAAAGTCTGATACACATGCTGTGGTATTTGGGTATGGCATCTTACCACCAAGATAAAGCATACAGAAAAACACAGATAAGGGCAAAGTACTATGGCAACCGAGATCTCTGAACGGGCCAAGATGACATAGAGAATACACACCCAATTGTAGAAAGCAAGTGGGCTTTGGAGAAGGGTGAAGATTCAAATGACAATGTGTACGTATTCCAAACCTAGCCAATGGTTAGAAGACAAGGAGGGATGTTTGTAAGAGGGTATAAATTATGTTACACAAGCAACAGCCCCTTTGAACCTCCTCCCTGTTGCTAACAGAGGAGAGTTCCCTCTTCTGCGCAGAATTGAAACAATAAAACTCTGAACACTGAAGAAGTTTGTGGATGGTTATTTTAGTAACCGGACAGAGCCTTAGCTCTGAGGACAGGGCCTTGCCCTGTGCCTATCACCTCTTCCACAGCTTGGGAGGAAAGAATTGTTGCATTTTGCCATTCCAAGATTGAATATTAAGATTTTTTTTCCTGATAGATGCCTTTTAATTTTTTTGAAAAAGAATTAGGGATTATAGCAAGAGGAGACCAGTAAGACTTCCTTGTGGTATCCACCCGTAAAGAGTTTCGTAGACTAACTTGCTGAACCAGAATCAACTTTGGCAACTTAAATGTTGACATATGATGTCAGCCAAAATTCCTGGTACTCTGTTATATCATCTGTCCTCAAAGGAGGGGCTGTGGCTCAGATGTGGAGCATCTGCTTTGCATGCAGAAGGTCACCGGCGGTTCCATCCTTGGCATCTCTAGTTAAAAAGTTGTAGTTGGTGCTGTGAAAGAACTGAGGCTCTGGAGAGCTGTTTCCAGTCTGAGTAGGTAATATTCACCTTGACGGATCAACAGTTGGATTCAATATAAGGCAGTTTTGTGAGTTCATATTTATAGATACACTATGAGCACAAATATGCCAGAGATTTTGAAAATTATTATTTATTCACAAAGATACAAAAATGCAAAACATTACCATGTATGCAGGTATGTGGCCAGTAGCTATGGCTGACTCTCGGCTTTAAAAAAAGGGGGAGGGGCGCTCCCGACTCAGCTCAGAGTGGGAAGCAGCGCAGTTGTGGCTGGAGCACTCCAGCTATAGCCGGGCTGCTTCCTGCTCCAAGGCTCAGTGGTGTAGTCACGTTGGGGGGGTGGGCATTTTGCGCCCCCACGTGACAAATTAGCGTGTGCCCGGGGCATATGTTTCCACATGGCAGCTAAGCCACTGTCCTAAGGACAACCACAAAGGCCTCATTCACTTAGTAACAAGGAACAAAAAAGAACCTACTGCATCGAGGCAAAGGCAAAAATACAAGAATGCAGAATATGTTGCATTTAATGTGAAACACAAAAATGTGTAACCCCCCTCCCCCCTCAAAAGTGCATAAACAAGTGAATTGGTCTAATGTGTCAAATGCAACAAATAAGTCAGAAGGGTTCTATGAAGTTACAGAATCACAGGAAAGTCAACTGGTCATACATCCAAAGGATTCTGTATGGTGACAAAGTAGTGCCCCATTGGCTCCCAGTCGAGTTCCGAATCTTTTTCAAGGTATGGGTTTTGACCTTTAAGGCCTTACACGGTCTAGGACCCTCGTACCTTCGTGACCATATTACCCCATATGTCCCTAATGGCCTCTGCGCTCAGCAGAGGCCAATCTGCTGGTGGTCCCCAGCCCCTCAATGATGTGGCTGGCCTCCATGCGGGCCAGGGCCTTTACAACCCTGGCCCCGGCCTGGTGGAACACTCTCCTCCAGCTGTCCGGGACCTGTGGGACCTTGGTGAATTCCGCAGGGCCTGTAAGACTGAGCTGTTCCACTGGGCCTTTGGAGTAACCAGCTGCTGAGTGGTGCCCCCTCCTGTTCTTGCCTCTGCTTTATATCTCTTAATTGACGGGGTCAGCAGTCTTCCCGTCTGGGGAGGGTTTTAAATTTGGGTCTTACTGGGCACCTTTGACTTTGATTTTTAAATTTTGTACTAATCGCTGTTTTTTAAAAGGGATTTAGTAATATATTTGTATTGAAATTTATTTGTTTAGCTTTGATTTGTTGTTTAGCTGTATTGTGATTTAATTTTGTTGTACACTGCCCAGAGCCCTTCGGGGATAGGGTGGTATACAAAACCAACCAACCAACTAACCAAACAAACAATAAATAAATAGAACAGGATCCTCTTAATCATTGCTTGCAGGTTCAAAGATAATGTCATTCACGTATGAAAAATGAAGATGTACTTTATATCAGTGGCTAAAATAGAATGAAGAAGACAGGGAATTCCGGATAAGAAACCTGTTTCATCCTCAGTGTAAAGTGATCAAGTGATCACTTCCAACGCCTTAGTAGCATGTCAAATCATAGAAATCAGTATGAGGCCTAGTAAACATGAAAGCCTTCTTATGTTCCCATTCTGTCAAGCAGGACTATGCATCTGGGTTATCTCAGTGTCAGCTAGGAATAATGTCAGGTAATAATTAGGGCAGACCCTTAGTTGCCTCATCTCCACACATTTTTAATTGTTGGGGCCCATGCAAGCTTGTGTTTACAGGCTGCAGTAGTAGCTAAAGGGGATGATTGGGTCAGGCTGTTAATCTCCTTAAAACCTAGAGATGTATAGAGGACTGATAATACGGCTTAAAGCTCTATTTTTTTAATCCAAACAAGTCTCCAGTTTAGCTAACCTGCATCCCTTGTGGAGGCTGCATGACGGTGTAATGGCTAGAAGCTCAAGCTGAACATGCAAAATTTATGCTGGGCACACTGTTCAGTGGAATGATAATGTAAATTACATGTGCATTATATGCCTGGTGTAGTGGTTAAGAGCAGTGGAGTCTATTCTGGCGAACCAAGTTTGTTTTCCCACTCCTCCACGTGAAGTCTGCTGGGTTACAGGGACGGAGCGAAGGGGGAAAGTGCCCGGTGCACTGGTGCGTCCTCTGTCCCTGCCATGTCCTTGTCCTCCCCGCCCTGCCACCCCCCGCAGGGGCACACGTCCATTGTGTCATGCACTCCCCTGACCCCTTGGAGCTACGGCTCTGCTGGGTTACCTTGGCCCAGTCTCAGATCTTTCAGAACTCTCTCAGTCCATGTGAAGGCAGGCAATGGCAAACCACCTCAAAAGTATCTTGCCTTACAAATTCTACAAGGTGGCCATAAGTTAGCTGTGATTTGATGGCACGTTCCCCCACCATAACCTCTTTGGTCTTGTTTGCTGTTTGCTTCTGGCTCTTTAAGGTCCTTTTAAAAAACTTTTTTGCTTTAAAATAGCTTTAAAACTGTTTGTAGCCATTGGAATGAACATGCACCGGCCTTTGAGGCAAAACTTTGGCTAGACCCCAAAACAGGGAAGGATTTTCATTCTGCAGAGGATTGGGGTGTTAAAAAAAAAATTCCCGGTGAAACTGCCCAGGAATTGAACTTTTTGCTATTACGCAAATACAGACTGCGCTTCTACAGCAGCAAACCACTTGCTTAATGAAACATTCAGATCCAGTTGCAGATAAAAGAGGAGACAGTAGAAGAAAGGTATTAGACAAATATTAACCAGCGGAGGACAACCTAAGAACAAATTAACCTGCTGAGAAAGTTAGAGGATTCTCTGGTTTGTTTATCATAGAAAATCCCCCTAAACACAAAACCAGACCTATATGCTGTAAGGTTAGCTTCTTTTCAGTAGTTCCTGTGCTTTTTAAATATATCCTGACAGAGGGCAATGAAGGAGGTAAAGCTGTATCTCCATACTAAGAAAAGCATTATCTGAATGTTTACCTGTCAAGGTGATGTTAAAAGCACTGGAGTTAGTAAGTTAAGGTCGCAGCCCTAAGTGCAGTGGATCAATTCTACTGATATGTATGGAGATTCTGTACCTGAAAAGTAATGCATGTTATTTGAAATGCCTAGAAATGAACAGGGCCATTTTTGTTTTGGGGAGGTGGGGGGAATAAGGGCTTTTGACATGGACCTCAAGTTCAATGGGACTGCAATTTAGGCAATCGTTAATTACTTTTGATAAGTTTTGTAATGTGCTCATAGCTTCCCCCCCCCCCCTTATAACTGAGGGCCAGGGGCTCTTCTTATATAGATTTATGTTTACAATGCAGTTCATCCCTAAGAAGGAAGCTATGTCTGCATGCACAGACAATGTATATGGATGTTCTCAGGGTCTCTCTTGCATTTAATGACTGAATGTATACCTTAGGTCTTTAAACAATTCAACAACTCTGTAAAAGACGGATGCCCCACTTGAATTGGATGCTGCTGATGGACTAAAGCAGTGGTTCTCAAACTTCTTAATGCCACGACCCTTTAATACAGTTCCTCATGTTGTGGTGACCCCCAACCCTAACATTTATCCATTTTACAGATGGAGAACACTGATGCAGAGAGTCTTAGGCGACCCCTGTGAAAGGGTCGTTCGACCCCCCAAAGGGGTCCCGACCCCCAGGTTGAGAACCACTGGACTAAAGGCTCACGTGCCTGGGTTATTGCATCTGTTGCATGAACAAGAACACTTTTGTTTTCTTTCAAATTAATTTCCCTCAGAGTAATGACTTGCTAGAAAAGGCTGATAATAAAAGGATGAGCAGAGCATTTAAACAAAGGAGTTTAAACAAGGCGTTAACAGAGTCAACAGTGGTTTAGCTAACAGTGATATCCATGGAATCTTCAACAGCTCAGTACATCGATAGAACAATTCTTCTGCAAACCACTCTGGCATTCCACATCTTAGCCTTTCAGTGCCTAATCAAAGCACTTAAATAGCAAGCTGTGGGTTGAATTCAACCAACCTTTTTCCCCCAATCCCCCAACTTGTTTCAGCCCAGTTCCACAAGGCCTTTGTCCAAGAAGGATCTATGACCTCCAACGAAACTTTGTTGGTGGTCAAAGGGGACCCCTCTCTCTTGTTCATGACAAGGAGGAAAAACCTTGGATTCAGCTCTGCTTTGCAGGGTAGACGATGCAGCATTATACCCCTCACTACGTATGTATGTCTGGATGGAGGTATGGGATCATGGATGCAAACTCCCAGAGAGGGGACACATTCCAGATCTTAGCGGAAAGTATCTTAGCGGAAAGCACATCAATCACTTCCCAACATGGATTTAAAGGCACAACCACATGCTGCTTACAATGTGTATAAGGCTGAGTAAGCAGCAGGAATTATTCGCTTACCAAATTTTCTTTGGCCATATCTTGGGAAAGGAAGAAGGCTGAAGCCGCAGCTGGGAGGGGCTCACTGTGACCAGTCTTTGACTTCAGCAGTTGTGAATGGGAAGCGTCTATTGGGCAGCCCAGAGTGGCAGCCCAGAGTCCAACCTGCTTTCCTTTACCCAGCTTTATCTCTGGAAGGCTTGCGAGCTCTGCGAAAGAATGGCGGGCATAATCCGTGACAAAAAGAAGTGAGCAGGACAGACTCCCCTCATGGGAAGAGAGATAGCAGCAGGGCATATTGTGAGAACTGGTGTGATAGATAGAAAGCTGGTTTGTAAAAGAGTGACTCTATCTGAAGTAACATGAGCGGTATGTGGGTGTGTCTGAACACTCTCAAGAGTCCCTTGCAATGAAGAATATCCTATGCTCCTGTTTGTTACCATCGTGGTCAAACAATTTGAGAGTCTGGAATAGGGAGGATTTCCCAAAAATATTGGAGCAGCAGCTTGCTAATGAACAATATACTCTAGGATTGCTCACTGCATTAGTTTTTTCATGCCATTCCGTTATCAGAAATTCAGCATGTTTTTGTTTACTACCAAGTCACCTATTGATTTTCTGCCTGTTGTCAAGATGGCTTTGGAATCCTGCCAAGCACAAATACAGGAAGCCATCTTTGGCCCCTTCCGCACACACAAAATAATGCGTTTTCAAACCACTTTCAAAACTGTTTGCAAGTGGATTTTGCCATTCCGCACAGCTTCAAAGAGCATTGAAAGCAGTTTGAAAGTGCATTATTCTGCATGTGCGGAATGAGCCTTTGTGAAGTATCCAACACCAAAAGTTATGGGAATACCTTCTGTTAAGGCTGAACTAAGTTAACATAATTGTTTGATCTTCATAAAAGACTCTACAGGGTTCTGGTTTTTCTGATTTTGCTATAGCCCAAGTCTGCTACCTGCTCTTGAAAATATTAGGGTTGGCTTACAAGGCAATAGAGGAGCCTCCCAAATTCTTAGCCTGAGGCTCCAGTGTTAAAATAGAAGTGCAAAAAAAAAATAAATGCTGGGATGGGGCAATTGGATATGCAAAAAAGATTGGGAGTGTTCCTTCAAACTTTCCCGTATTTTCTCCCACGGACTGTCATGTGTATGAACAGTTCTGAATTCCTGTCATGCAGATCAGCACAAATTGATATGTGGGCTGGGCACACACAGGATGACACTGGAATGAGCAACCGAACACAAAAGAACAGCCTTGTACCAATGCCAAGAGAGCATTATTTGGACAGAAAGTTGATAAAGCCTGCTTTAGTCAGATATGCAACAGCCCTGCTGTTTTCCAGGAAGATTCTGTCACAGTTGCCTGCTCACATGTTGACTTTTCTGAGCCTGAGCCCAGCAAATGATTGTTTACCTTGTGAAATTGCAAACCACAAGCTGTGCCCCTTCCTTGCCTTAACCCTTCCAGTGTCTTTGTTACTGTCCTCTTTTCCTTCCCAAGTTTCTTGCATTCATCTAGTCAATTCTTCAACGAGGGCTGTGATGGCAGTATCCAACACTCTAGTGGTTCCTTTCTCTTGGAGAGAAAAAAGAAATAAGGTTGCAGTGGATTCCCAAGATATGTCTGCTTTATTTACATGTAGAAGGATGGAAGCATGACAGGAGTCTAGGTCTACAGTGTCCATAGGAAATGGACAGATATAGTGATTCTAGAAGAAGAAGAGTTGGATTTATATCCCCACTTACAATCTCTTTTCCCTTCCCCCCTCACAACAATCACCCTGTGAGGTGGACGGGGCTGAGAGAGCACCAAAGAACTATGACTAGCTCAAGGTCACCCAGCTGGCATGTGTTGGAGTGGACAAACTAACCTAGTTCACCAGATAAGCCTCCACAGCTCAAGCAGCAGAGGGGGGAATCAAACCCGGTTCTCCAGATTTGAGTGAACCTGCTCTTAACCACCCTACCATGCTGGCTCTTAACCACTACACCACACTGGCTCTATAGGGAGTGCAATCCCCCCACTGAAATTCATTGTTTAGATATAGCCACCAATTTCCCTTAATCTTGTTCAAAAGAGGAATTTCTCTTTGTAACTTTCTGTGCCCTTTAGTAAATTCTGCTCTTGTAGTTACACATCCCAGGGTGGTACACTAACAAAAGGATAGGAAGGTTTGGGAAGATATTGCCGGCCTCAGAGCATCTGTGGAATGAATTTTTTTTAAAAAATAGCACGTCCATTTCCGTCCCTCTTTGAATTTCTCTTTTGATGCAAACAGAACTGATTCAAAACAGACCCTGAGTTCCTAGAATCAGGAAAATAAATGAAATGTTGGACTTCAGGGAGAAAAGAGTAAAGAGGAATTAGAAGAATTTAACTACGCTCAGTTGAGAAGACAGCAGTCAGTCCTGTAAACACCTTTGGAATACTGTATATAGTTCTGGTTCTCCCTCATCTAAAAATGATAATACTGTACAGGTGGAAAATGTCCACAAAACAGCAAGTAAACATATTTAGGGGAAGTGTAAAGTATTTGGGCATAGAGTATAGAGCCTAAGATTAGGATCTGGGAGATCCAGCTGTAATCCCCATTATGCCATGGAAGTGTATTTAGTGACCTTGGGCCAATCACACACATTCAGCCCAACCTATCATGCTGGGTTGTTGTCAGGGTGAAATGGAGGAAAGGTAAACAATATGAATTGCTTTGGGGGGAGAAGGTGAGATATAAATGATGTAAATAAAATAAATAAAAGTAAGACCTGGTGATAATGATCACAGAGATCAGCATCCTATTCCGTTGCAACAAACCCAACAAAAGAATCAAATGGCGCCATGAAGGCTCAGAGATTTATTACAGCATGAATTTTTGTTGGTCCCAAACACTGTGTTTACGAACACTCATAAAAAGATGCTTTAGCAAAAGTCAGACCTGGCTCAGAGTCCACCTGGCTCAAAATTAGGGTTGCCAACTCCAGGATGAGAAACTCCTGGAGTTTTGGATATGGAGCCTGGCAAGTGCATGATTTGGGGAGGTAGCTCAGCAGGGATGGGATGCAATAAAGTTCACCCTTCAGACAATGGCTGCTTTGATCTCTACAAGTGCGCAGAACAACTGTGACACCAGACCAGAAGACATCCAGGACCCACCTGGAGTCTGGAACTCTCACTGTGCAGGGGCAGAGAAAGGTCTTTCTTAACACTTGTTCCCACCCTTCAACTAGAGATGTCAGATGCTGAATCTGGTCAGGGGCGGCTTGGCCATTCAAGTTCCATGGAAGATTCCAGACAGGCAAACCCATGCAGCACTAGTGGTGTAGTGGTTAAGAGCAGGGGCGTTCTGAGTTGGAGAACCAGGTTTGATCCCCCACGAGCAGCCGCCTCTTATCTGGTGATTTACTTCCCTGCTCCTACACTTGAAGCCTGCTGGATGAACTTGAGCTAGCAGTCACAGTTCTCTCTGAACTCTCTCAGCCTCACCTACATCACACGTTGTCTATTGTGGGGAGAGGAAGGGATAGGAGCTTGTAAGCCGCTCTGAGATTCCTTACAGGAGAGAAAAGCGGGGTATAAATCCAAACTCTTCTTCTGTTGTTGGACCCTGCACTGGCTTGCAACACCGCAGGGACCACCTAAACCTGGCCATGCTAGCTGGTGGCCCCAGACGTTTGCCGGAACTGGGGCAACTCCTTAGGCAGCAATTGCCTGCTCAGCCTTTTGCAAACGGCCGAGAAAGCCCACCCTAATCCTTCCATGAAGGGCGGGAGGGAGCGAAGATAGAAATACCCGCCGTACAGCAGGGCTGAAAGCAGAGTGCCCGAGAGCTGCTAACGCCCCGTCCGCCTTGCCCGGGAAAGCAACGCGCATGCGCGCTGGGGCAACTGCTTAACCCTTGCAGTGCCTTCTCCGTCTTCATCCCGCAGCTGGCCTCGACGCGCTGCAGACCGGAGATGGGCAGCCGCGTGATCATGTCTCCGGTCGTAGCTCTGACCCTGCTGGCCGCCGCTCTGGCGGTGGCTGCCCTCGACCCGCTGCGAGCGGATCCAGCCAGAGCCGCCGACCGGCACTTCGCTCAGGATGTGCTGGCCGTGTTTGGGGGCAACCGGAGTCTCTCGGCCGGCCAGGTCAACCACATGCTGCAGCAGCTGGGAGCGGCGCACAGACTTGGGGACTCGCTGCCCGGGAAGCCGGAGCTGCACTTCAACCAGGTATGGGCGTTTTTCCCCCCTCGGGGCTTCGGAGTTGCTCTCCCTCGGAGTTGCTCTCCCTCGGGGCTTCGGAGTTGCAAAGCCCTTGGTGCAGTTTTCCTTGCCCGGTGGACAGAGTGGGATAGCGGGTGATCGATCGCCCGGAGCGAGACTCCGGCAGAGACGCGACTTCCCCAGAGGCAGACTCCCGGCCTTTGGGCATTCTTCACGCAGAAAACTGTCTTTGAGTCACTTTCCATCTGTTTGTCTGCTCGTGTGAATGCTGGTTACCTCCAGACATATTGAAATGATACCCTTCAGGATTACCGTAAGTCCTTTGCGACTTCAGGGCAGGAAATAAATAAAAATGTAAGTTTTGTTATTTGAATGGCTCAAATAGAATGAAAAGGTGCTTTGAGTCAGGTGGGGATACTCTGTCCTCCCACATCCTTATGCCTTGAGATCTTCTATTTTGGCCAAATTAGCACACATAAATCAGTGATATAGTTCAGAATGGTGGAATCTCTCCTTTCCACCTCCTGGCCAGTGCAGTGGGTGCTGGTAAGCGAAGAAACGATGTGAGATGTTGAGCCAGGGGGTAGGACAAGTCTCTGTTGAACTAATCTGTAATCATCCTCAGTGCATCAGGTACTCTACAGAATATCAGAATGCAGAATGGACAAGTGTTCTGTCTCTGGGAGTTACATTTGCCAGAGAAGATGAGTTGACAAGGAGTGATAAACTGGAAGGTGGGGGAGGGGGAGGGGTGGGTGGGAAGCTGGAGGCTGTGGACAATATTAAATCTCATTTGGATGACACTGTTCACCCCGCCCCTAATACTGGAAGACAGCGTTGAACCTGTTTGCTTAATCCCTGTTGTGTGTAGAATCTGTCATATGAATCAGGGTGTATCCCTATATTTGCAGGGCTCTCTCCTACAATCTGATCTATCCCCCCAAAAGGAGTGTGTACATAATATCCTGTGAGCATGGCCTTTTCCTGTATGCATTTGCATTGATACCGGAGTTTCCTGGCATGTTGGTGGAAGACATGTGGTTGAGGTTTGCAGCCCTGCCCAGCTGCTTATGCAGCCCACATGTTGTCAAAGGAAGCCCAGGTGGTTCAGGAACGACAACGTACCAAGAGAAAATGAAAACCGCACAGAGCAATTTTCTGGTGGCTTGAACTTTTGTTAGGCATTTCTTCATCAGGGCCGGCGAAGAAGCTATTTTGCAAGAGGAAATTAGTAAAGGAACAAAACATTAGCTAGTCTTGTTGATTCAAGTCAGCAAGACCACAGACTGGATCAGATCTATCCTGTGTTTTTCTAGGGCATGTGCTTTGTTTTTTGAACATGTTTTAATATGGATGAGGCTGCCCAGTACTGTGTGAATTAGGCAGGTAGTGTAGGCTCTGAATGACCTTAGAAGGCCTTACCTGCAAAGCAGAAACATGAGACTGTGTGTTGTGGATGTGATTTGCTGAAGGCTCACAGTACCCATACTGCCCCTGGGATCTCCCTAAGGTTCCAGGTGCAATCCTCACATGACATCACAAATACACCATATCTATTTTTTAATGAGTACATGCTTCTTTGGACATCAGGGACAAATAGAGTGAATCCAGCCAAATGTTTTGGTCACTCAACCAATTCCCCTGTTTATTATATTTCCATTTCTTATGTCCATTTGAAACCCATGTGTAACAGCTAGTTGGATCCATTCCATTCCATTTGCATCCTTTTTCCTCACTATTATAAGGCTTCCAATACTTGGAGACACGGCAATGCCTTAGCACTGATCCAAGCATTGTAAGATCTTGTTTGACCTAGATGAAGTTAAACTAAAAGAAAGGCGGGGTGAGTTTATATTAGGTATTGCAGAAGTATTTTTTAAAATAAATTGTGCAGAAGTGTTTTTTAAATAAATTGTCACCCGTACTGAGCCTTTTCCAATGGCTGGGCTAGAAAGCTAAACGGATGCAGACTGTAAAGAAAGTTCTCAGTGTATCCCTATTGCATTGTGATTGCAGAAACTGTTTAATATGAAGTTTGGGGCTACAAATAAACCAGGAAAAATGGCATGTGCAATTGCATACGTAGAATTTATTTATATTTTTTTTTGGTGGCTTACAA
Source organism: Sphaerodactylus townsendi (assembly GCF_021028975.2). Taxonomy (NCBI): domain Eukaryota; kingdom Metazoa; phylum Chordata; class Lepidosauria; order Squamata; family Sphaerodactylidae; genus Sphaerodactylus; species Sphaerodactylus townsendi. The sequence goes on from NC_059434.1 coordinate 67,939,835, forward strand.
TATTAATTGAATACAGGAAATAGATTACTTGAAAGCATAAAACCACAATTTAAAATCACAGTTTATGACTGATTTAAGCCAATGCAGTTTTAAATAAAACTATCTCCAGCTGCTTCCTAAAGATTGAAAGTAAAGGGGTCTGGTACTTCTCCCTGGCAAGGTTGTTCCACTGGTGGGTGAGTACATGAGAGAGGACTTTTTCATTGGCTACCCCATAGGGGCTGCCAATGAAAAAGCCCTCTCTCATGTACCCATCCACTAATAGTATTCCATTACAGACTCATTATTAATTGTGCATTTGACCATGTGGTGTAATTGAAGTCATCTCTGATGCATCATGGCTCAAAAATTATCTTACAATATTTTTGATCTTGAACTTTAACTCATAATTACAAATAATTAATAGGTTAGAAAATATGTCATTAACTTTCCTCCCAAGCATGTACCTATAACAGTAATATAGTAAATACGATGGGGGATGGGACTTGAAGGTTATTATTTTCACTAGTGATAAAGCCAGTGGCTATTTTCAAGCCCGAATTAAGCAAAAGTATCAGTGCTGTCCTACGTATAGTTACACCCTTCTAAGCCCATTGACTTCACTGGGTTTCAGACGTTGTAACTCTGCTTTGGATGGAACTGCAAGAGACTTTCCTACAGCAGATTATAGGAACAATGGCAGTGAAGGAAGACGAGGAATGAATCAAGTAGGGATTTGGAAAAAAAAATATTTGGGATTCATTTCTAGCACCTCATGCTACTGCAGCAATAGTTCTGATATTCATAGTAGCCCCAAATTGTGAATTAGGTAACTCTTCTTCTTACGTAACAAGAAATTAGAGTTGCCACCTCTAGGTTGAGAAATGCCTAGCAATTTTAGGGTGGAATTTGGGCACAGCAGGGTTTGGGAGGGACCTTAGCAGGACATAATGCTAAAGAGCCCACCCTCCAAAGCCGCCATTGTCTCCGGGGGGAACTGATCTTGGTTATCTGGAGATCAGTTGTAATTGTGGGAAGTCTCCAGGTGCTTGCTTCCTAACTATTTTACCATCTGGGAAAAGAGTTTCAGTCAAATATAACTAATTAAATTTCATTTTGGGGCAGAGAAGGTAGGCCAGTGGTGGCGAACCTATGGCACTCCAGACTACAATTCCCATCAGCCCCTGCCAGCATGGCCAATTGGCAAAGCCACCACAGAGATAGGCTCTCAGGGGCCTGGGGGCGGGGCCTGGGTGCCCCGGGCGCCATTCCCCATCCCCCTACGCCATTGCTCAGGGTCCGAATACTGCTCAAGGCATTGGAATTTCTATGAAGGGATCTTTCCAGTATTTATTAAATGCCTTTCTTTCCCGCCTTCCAGGCTATTGACAGTAAGGGTAGAGGTGGCTTTGCCTGGCAAAACCATGCAAGGGATGGAACTGTGAAACACTCTCCCCCTCCTCCTTTATTGAAATGCTGATTTAAATTCCCCGTGCAGCTGTTATTTTGATTTTAAAAACACTGGAAAGGTCCAGTCACAGTTTGTCTTCAGTCTCATCCAGTTATATTAGAGCTGGCTTTGTTGTCTTAGAAAATATTGCAGAAGCTCTCAGGCCAAAGGCAAAATAGTATTTAGCTAATGCTTCAGCTTCATGGCCTTTACGGAACGACGTATTTTTGGAAGAACAATGCATGTGCAGTCTGATTTCATGCATGCATGCTTACTTGGAATTGAGTCATACTGAGTTCATATCGGGCTTATTAATATTTTGTGCCATTTGGTTGGTCCAAATAAACAGAATTGTAGGGATTATGTTATAAATACTGACATAGAGAAGTCATTTGTGGAATGAAAACTGACACCAGAGAACCTACTAAGGAGGCTTAATAAGTTAGTGTTTGCTCTGTTAGACCACTAATAAGTAACAGGAATATGTGGCAGGCTTGTGAACAATTTTGGAAGCTAGTAACTTTTTTATTTATATATATTAAACATTTGTATGCTGCCTTTCCAGCCAAATCAGGTCCCTAAGGTGGCAAACACCAGGCATTAAAACATTTAAACATTACAATGCATATATAAATATTTATAAATAAGTATCAATATTTTTAACAAAACAATTATTTATATATTACAATTTACATGTGAAGTAAAGTGAGGTGAGAGGCAGGTGGTGGAGATTACAGGCCTCACAGCTCAATCCACAACCTGAAGTGGCCGGAGACAGCACTGCTTCTGCACCGCCTTGATGCCTCCAGAGAGCTTCCAAGTAGCATGGGGAGGCACCCCCCCCCCCAAAGACTGTCTGTAAGGCTTAACAGAGTTATGCCACCCAAAGGTCTGGAGCCCTGGCTGCATCTTTCTCAGCCCAAAAGCCCTGATGGAAACCAGTTAAAGTAATCTCCACCTCCAGGGATGCCTCAGCACCCCCCCCCCATTTCCCGGCATCTAATTGGATGTCAGTGTTGCGCCACTGTGGTGCCCATTTCTGGGGTTCAGCCACTGGTGCCCTTGCCCTCTCTGCTAGCAGGGTGCCCCTTACACCCGCAGAGGGGGCAAACATGTTGGGCCAGGCCATCACTGCTCCCACAGCTCATCCCCCCCAATCTGGATTGGGCTGTCCATGTCTCTTGTCTTTAAAAAAAACTACTATAAAGCTAGCCCACAAGCAGAAATGTTCCACTCCCAGGATTAGCAGAAGGCGTTCTGCTGGAATTATAACTGATCTCCAGACTGGAGAATCAGCTACCTTGGAAAAAATGGCAGCTATGGAATCACATCTTTGCTAAGCTCCCTCCCCTTCCCCCAAACTCCATCTTTCCAAGGATTTGCTTCAAATCCCCATGAATTTCCCAACTCAGACCTGGCATTCCTATCCCCACCCTTCGCCCTCATTGCAGATTTAATGCTTACAAGTTTACTTAATACATTTAGGTATTTCATTATGATTCATATGTGACACTTAGGCTTTACAGGAACATTCTTGATTTATTTGCATAAAGGTTCACAGTAAAAACCATTGGGAACATTAAGAACTCTGTTTGACTTCCTATAAATAGCACCGATGAAGAAATATAAATGGGACTCCAACAAAATAAAGGACATTGACTTAAAATGTTTCAGGATTCAAACAATAGATCTATTGCCTCCTTGCCAAATTGAATAAATATTTGCACTTGTGCAAAAATATTTTTTAGAACACCATTTAGCATCCCTGAGGTTTTCAATTGCCTTCGTCTATGAATGTGACCCATGTGCTGAAATAGTTTCATGTGTGGCTGTGCTGTTCCATTTGTGCAAATATTTGGACATCTACAACTATCAATGAAGTAACTCAAGCCTTATCTAAATATCTTTTTTTCTCCCTTTGATTATTAACCCAAAGTCTGTGCTGACCATAATTAAACGAGGATTAGGGAATAAATCTGCTATCATACTGCCCTTATAGGAATCTATGGTGAGACCACACTTGGAATTCTGTGTACAGTTCTGGTCACCAGACTTACAAAAAGATATTGCAGGGTTTGAGAAGATGCAGAAAAGAGCAACCAAAATGATCACGGGACTAGAGCAACTGCCCTATGAGAAGCACTTAAAACACTTAAGCCTATAAAAGGTAGAAGAATGGTGAGTAAGGGGTGACATGAAATTAAACTGTGGAATCTCCTCCCCAGGATGTGGTAATGGCTGCCAACTTGGAAGGCTTTTAGAGTGGAGTGAACAAATTCATGGCTACTAGTCAAAATGGGTACTAATTATGTTGCATACCTATTCTTTCCTGGTTCATACGAGCATGTGTATCATATCAGGAGGATAATGGTGCTGTAGTTGCCTTTTTTGCCGGCTTCCTAGAGGACTGGACTATATGAACTGACTGCTGGACTTGATAGGCCTTGGTCTAACCCAGCATGACTTTTCTTATGTCTTTCTGAAGCAAACACAACTCTCTCATTTCTTTTCAGTGCATGTCTGCCGAAGACATCTTTTCTGTCCATGGAATGCCAAACAGCAGCAAGATAACAGATTCCAGCTTGTCCACAATATGCCCTGCAGTCTTACAACAGTTGATTTTTCACCCATGTGAAAGGGCCCTGTCCAAAGGGAATTCCAAGCCATCTCCTACAGAAGGTAGCATTCATGATTATTGGTATATACATGAGATTAATGCTGACTGATATAAATATGGTAAATCTGTGAAGAGAGGTTGCTTTGTGCTGTGGAACCTTGTGTGATGGTTCATGAGCAGACAACTGCTTCTGTCTGTGAGGCCACTGTTTGAAGAAAGGGGACCCAGTGCCCTTATCGGAGAGCATTGTCAGACATTAGCAGTGGCAAAAGTGCTGTTGCAGGACTAATTAGACACTTTGGGAAGAATGGTGTTTGAGGTGAATGTGATACGAATGTTCTGTTGATTTCCCTTAATTTCTGGTAATGTGCTGGAATTTCCTCTAAAGTCTATGGCAAAGACCATTTAGACATTTAGCATCACTATGGAGGCCATTTTCCAGCCGTTATTATTTCTCAATCCATCATGGATGGTAAGCCAATACTCAGTGGTGAAAACTGGTGGACAATAAGAAACCACTGTCTGATCCACTGTTGGCTACACTGAAGTCATATCAAATGTAGGGTTGCCACCTTGAGATCTCTCACTATTACAGTTGATTGCTAGATGACCAAGGTCAGTTCGCCTAGAGAGAATGGCTGCTTTGGGGTGGACTGTATGGAATTATACACTCTCCTCCCCAAACCCTGCCTATCAAGTCTCTATCCTCAAAATTTTCCAGTTCAGAGCTGGCAATCCTACAAATGAAGTACAATTCTGAAATGTTTGTTTTGTTTACCATGTAGGGTTTCCAGCCTTCACATGGTGCCTGGAGTGATCCTAGAACTACAACTGATCTTCAGGTTACAAAGATCAGTTCCCTTGGAGAAAATGGGTGCTTTGGAGGTGGACCCTGTGGCATTATATTTCATTTAGGTCTCCTCCCTCACCAAACCCAGCCCTTCCTAGGCTATTCCCCACCCCCAGGTCTCCAGAAAATCCCTGATTCAGAGTTTACAATTCCATTGCAGTGCCATCCTAAACAAGAGTTATCTCTTTCTAAGCCCACTGATTTCAATGGACTTTGAAGAGTCTAACTCTCTAGGATGGTGCTGTTACTCCACTAGTGATTTGTTCAGGGTGCTCATTTCAAACAGAAAAGAAGGCTTAAACAAATTACAAAATAAAACCAGTCAGTTGGGAAATCTCTACAAAAGGCTGCTTTATTCTCTGAAATGTCAATACTCCTGTTCACAGAAATAAAGAACTGTTACAATGGGGTTTGCTTTATGATAGTTTCCTGTAACTTTCATTGCATGTATAAGGTTACTGTCTTTTATTCTGTATTAATTCATCCAGAATTTATCCTCTGGCTTCAGAATTACTAATTCAGAATTACTAATAAGTAGTGGTGGGATTCAGTAGGTTCGCACCACTTCGGCAGAACCGGTTGTTAAAATTGTGCTTGTATACAACCAGTTGTTAAATTATTTGAATCCCACCACCGGAACCGGTTGTTAAATCATTTGAATCCCATCACTGCTAATATGGTTCCCAATTTTCATTTATAACTATACCCTGAACGGGTAGAATGGCCCAGAGTACTGTGTGGTGTAGGGGTTAAGAATAATGGACACTGGAGAACTGCTTTGATTCCCTCCTCCTCCACATGAAGCCTGCTGGGTGACCTTGGCCTAATGACAGTTCTCTCCAAACTCTCAGCCTACCTCACAAGGTGTCTGTTGTTGTGAGAGGAAGGGAAGGAGTTTGCAAACTGCTTAGAGACTTCTTATGGTTGAGAAAAGTAGGATATACATTCAAACTCTTCTTCTTACATCTGCACAAGACTTACATTAGTAACTATCAGTCCCCAATCTAAAAAGGGCTCAGTAGAGAGAAATAATGAAAATTAATATCTAAAAAATAGCCCCCTACTATCTGACCAGGCCAGTGTATTCCCCCGTAAGAATGATTTATCAGAGCATGAAAAGGTAAGAAGCAACATTGTATGTGTGTGTGCGTGTGTGTGTGCTATTTTAGGAGTCTATTGGTTGCCCGGTTTTGATTTGAAATTTCAACATTAGACATTAGCTGAGCTGGAAATGCAATTCATTGCAATCTAACCTTTCCTCCTGTTTTCTTTCTATCATGGTAGTTCCATAGCAGTGTCTGACTGCAAGATAAGAGCAGGCTTCTTGAGAATAACAGAAGCTGTTCAAAGGTTGCCTCTCCCTCTGAGATAGAATGTGTGCATTTTTTAAAACATTCCACAAACAGGTGTAACTGGGCACAGTACTTACGTTGTCAAAAATAATAATGGGTCGATGCCCTTGAACGAGCTGGATTATTAAGACTCATAGCAACTGAGCTGCTGACCTGATTTATAAATTGAACCAGCTTGATCACCCTAATGGGTGATCTTCACGGGGGGCTAGGGAGTAGGTCACCTAATGATCCTCCTGAATCTTTCAGTGCCTCTTGACTATGATATCTGTCCGCATCAGCTGGCTAGGATGAGTCCTGGCTGGGGGTATGGTACTTTGGTGGTTCTATTTTCATCTAACTGGCAGGTGCTGGAAAGTGATCCTGGGACTTTGCTGCCTGGCACTTGTACTGTGGCTTTATGCTGTATTTCCTGTGCTGTTACATGAAGCCTCTGGGAGAGGATATCTGGAGACCTGGAAAAATGTTTAAAAAGAGAAAGGAAAAAATAAAGATAAGGAAAGACTAATGAGAAAAAAAAGAAGGAGCAGGGGAGGCTGTTTCTAAGAGTTCATGGTTCACTCATACTTGCTGATTCTGGATTTTCTCAGAACTGGTGGGTATAGTGGTTAAGAGCAGGCACACTCTAATCTGGAGAACTGGGTTTAATTCCTTGCTCTACCTCTTGAGCTGTGGAGGCTTATCTGGTGAACCAGATTATCTTGTGCACTCCAACACACGCCAGCTGGGTGACCTTGGGCTAGTCGCAGTTCTTCTGAGCTCTCTCAGCCCCACCCACCTCACAGGGTGTTTGTTGTGAGGGGGAGGGAGGGAAAGGATATAATCCTGGGTGTTCCAAAATGTGTCCCAAATAGGGTGATCTGTGCAGAACTGGGTATACACTCTATTGAAACAAAAGCTTGGATTATGCTTTTTAAATTTTGGCTAAAAATATTCTTTAGGGTAAAGGAAAGGCTTCCGTTATTCTCCTATTTTAAATCTTGACCGACTTGAGGCGCTATCCTGGTTGAATTTCCATATTGAATCCAAAAAATAAGAACTCTGTGTCCTTTTCCCTGGAATTCTCTCGAACCTCTTAATCGAGGAATATATATTTAGAGGTTTTGCTCAGCCAAAGACTGGATTGGATATGGAAATTCAGTCCCTTCACCCAGTACAACCTGCAGTATGTCTCCCCGGATTTTCTTCAACCACCCATCCTGCATGGGAAGATAGCAAAATACTTCTATAGTCTCGACAGTCCATCTCGTCATAAGAGCATTTATGCTTGCCAGATTAAGCGCCTTTCCTCTAAAAGTTAATCGGGGAGATTTCAAGGGTTGTTTTATTCGGGCTGACAGACTATGCCCATGCTCTGTTAATGCCAGTGGATATACAGCATATCCTCCTAAAATGTCAGCTACACTCTGCATTACGTAGTCACTATATAATCCCGATTATTAAAGCTAAAACAAATCTGCCTTCGGCTTATGTAGTGAAGTATTTACTTAGTGATGCATCTTCTGAGATAACCTTTAGGGTCGCTACATATCTAGTGGAAGTAATATCCCAAAGACGGTACTAAAATGTGTCCCTCAATGTATCAAATCATCTAAATTACATTGATTTGATGTCTGAGGCTCAGGTCATTGTGGTGAACATGGGAAGTCATTCAAATCAGTTTTGATTAACATATGGATGTCGCGGTGTGTCTCTGGAGAGTTTGTGTATGATTTGTCCTAACCTGGTGAACTGGATTCCTCGTTGTATTGCTGTTTATCATACAAACATACTGTATGCAGAATTATTTATGCCTAATAAAGGTTTACTGTACTGTACTGATATTGTAAGCCCCTTTGAGTCTCCTTACAGGAGAGAAAGGGGCGATATAAATTCAAACTCTTCTTCTAATATCCAAACACGTCTAGTCCATAAGTCAAATTTAAGGTCTTCAATACTTGGGGAGGTGAGAACTAAGAAAAATTTGCTTTAGGGCCCACAAAATAGCCCCTATCACCAGAGGCGTAGCTCCAAGGGGTCAGGGGTGTGTGCGATGCACTGGGCTCACGCCCCTGCGGGGGTGTGGCGAGGGCGTTCCGGGGGTGTGGTGGGGCGGGGCGGGGGTGGAGGATGCACCGGTGCACTGAGCGCTTTCCCCCCTTGCTACGCCTCTGCCTATCAGCAATGTGTGGTTTGGGAGGACTCAGAGGCTCAACCAGAGTGAAACGCCATTCCACCGGAAGTCCCGAAGTCTTAGAAAAAACTGTCATTAATATTCTGATGACACTCAGCTCTACTTTCTTTTTCAGCAGAGTCAAATGAAAGTGTGGCTGTTCTCAGGGGGTGTCTGGTAGAGCCCAAGCAACCCAATTGGCAACTTGGGGATGGCCAAATAGGCAGGAACAGTGACATGGGAGGGGACAGCAGGCATGGCATAAGCTTGCCATTGTCTCCTGCACCACTTTAGGTGCCACCTGGGATTCAAGGTGGGCTCCAGAGGTCCTTTTTCAATAGTCTACCTTGAATCCTCTCAAAGTGGCATGGAAGAAAAAGCATGAGAAGAAATGGAGTACAAGTGTGTTCCTGCACTGTAGGGGATTGGACTTGGTGGCCTTTGAGGTCTCTTCCCTCTTTATGATTCTGAGTGAAGGAGAGAAATGGTGTTTAGGTTTCCTTCAACATGTGCTTAATTTTTGTTAGGGGAAAAAGACACCTATCCACCCCTTCAGACGAATGCATGTATCACTACGTCATATGGATCCCTGTGTCATATCTGGGATTGTCCTGAGAGTCTGGGTTTTCAGGTGAAGTTGCCATGAAGTTGCCATTTTTGTTTATTTTAGATTGGTCACAGTTCTTTGAAAGTAAAATAAAGAGAAGTTGTGGCAACTTCGATTGAAAACTCAGAGGTTCAAGACAACACTAGAACTAAATTGAGGCTACTGTACTTGTTCACGTGAGGAGAAGATAAGACTCACTGGAGAAGACGATAATGTTATGGAAAAGTTGAAGGCAGTAGGGAAAAAGGAAGACCCTCCTTGAGATTGATTTATTCAGTAAAGGAAGCCTTTGGTTTGCATGACCTGAGCAAGGCGGTTAAAGATAGGAAATTTTGGAGGCATTAATTTATAGATTCCCTATATAACATTCTCTATAATTTATAGATTAAGAACATAAGAACAAGCCAGCTGGATCAGACCAGAGTCCATCTAGTGGGGGGGGGGGGTGGGGGGGGGGGGGGGTGGGGGGGGGGGGGGGTGGGGGGGGGGGGGGGTGGGGGGGGGGGGGGGTGGGGGGGGGGGGGGGTGGGGGGGGGGGGGGGTGGGGGGGGGGGGGGGTGGGGGGGGGGGGGGGTGGGGGGGGGGGGGGGTGGGGGGGGGGGGGGGTGGGGGGGGGGGGGGGTGGGGGGGGGGGGGGGTGGGGGGGGGGGGGGGTGGGGGGGGGGGGGGGTGGGGGGGGGGGGGGGTGGGGGGGGGGGGGGGTGGGGGGGGGGGGGGGTGGGGGGGGGGGGGGGTGGGGGGGGGGGGGGGTGGGGGGGGGGGGGGGTGGGGGGGGGGGGGGGTGGGGGGGGGGGGGGGTGGGGGGGGGGGGGGGTGGGGGGGGGGGGGGGTGGGGGGGGGGGGGGGTGGGGGGGGGGGGGGGTGGGGGGGGGGGGGGGTGGGGGGGGGGGGGGGTGGGGGGGGGGGGGGGTGGGGGGGGGGGGGGGTGGGGGGGGGGGGGGGTGGGGGGGGGGGGGGGTGGGGGGGGGGGGGGGTGGGGGGGGGGGGGGGTGGGGGGGGGGGGGGGTGGGGGGGGGGGGGGGTGGGGGGGGGGGGGGGTGGGGGGGGGGGGGGGTGGGGGGGGGGGGGGGTGGGGGGGGGGGGGGGTGGGGGGGGGGGGGGGTGGGGGGGGGGGGGGGTGGGGGGGGGGGGGGGTGGGGGGGGGGGGGGGTGGGGGGGGGGGGGGGTGGGGGGGGGGGGGGGTGGGGGGGGGGGGGGGTGGGGGGGGGGGGGGGTGGGGGGGGGGGGGGGTGGGGGGGGGGGGGGGTGGGGGGGGGGGGGGGTGGGGGGGGGGGGGGGTGGGGGGGGGGGGGGGTGGGGGGGGGGGGGGGTGGGGGGGGGGGGGGGTGGGGGGGGGGGGGGGTGGGGGGGGGGGGGGGTGGGGGGGGGGGGGGGTGGGGGGGGGGGGGGGTGGGGGGGGGGGGGGGTGGGGGGGGGGGGGGGTGGGGGGGGGGGGGGGTGGGGGGGGGGGGGGGTGGGGGGGGGGGGGGGTGGGGGGGGGGGGGGGTGGGGGGGGGGGGGGGTGGGGGGGGGGGGGGGTGGGGGGGGGGGGGGGTGGGGGGGGGGGGGGGTGGGGGGGGGGGGGGGTGGGGGGGGGGGGGGGTGGGGGGGGGGGGGGGTGGGGGGGGGGGGGGGTGGGGGGGGGGGGGGGTGGGGGGGGGGGGGGGTGGGGGGGGGGGGGGGTGGGGGGGGGGGGGGGTGGGGGGGGGGGGGGGTGGGGGGGGGGGGGGGTGGGGGGGGGGGGGGGTGGGGGGGGGGGGGGGTGGGGGGGGGGGGGGGTGGGGGGGGGGGGGGGTGGGGGGGGGGGGGGGTGGGGGGGGGGGGGGGTGGGGGGGGGGGGGGGTGGGGGGGGGGGGGGGTGGGGGGGGGGGGGGGTGGGGGGGGGGGGGGGTGGGGGGGGGGGGGGGTGGGGGGGGGGGGGGGTGGGGGGGGGGGGGGGTGGGGGGGGGGGGGGGTGGGGGGGGGGGGGGGTGGGGGGGGGGGGGGGTGGGGGGGGGGGGGGGTGGGGGGGGGGGGGGGTGGGGGGGGGGGGGGGTGGGGGGGGGGGGGGGTGGGGGGGGGGGGGGGTGGGGGGGGGGGGGGGTGGGGGGGGGGGGGGGTGGGGGGGGGGGGGGGTGGGGGGGGGGGGGGGTGGGGGGGGGGGGGGGTGGGGGGGGGGGGGGGTGGGGGGGGGGGGGGGTGGGGGGGGGGGGGGGTGGGGGGGGGGGGGGGTGGGGGGGGGGGGGGGTGGGGGGGGGGGGGGGTGGGGGGGGGGGGGGGTGGGGGGGGGGGGGGGTGGGGGGGGGGGGGGGTGGGGGGGGGGGGGGGTGGGGGGGGGGGGGGGTGGGGGGGGGGGGGGGTGGGGGGGGGGGGGGGTGGGGGGGGGGGGGGGTGGGGGGGGGGGGGGGTGGGGGGGGGGGGGGGTGGGGGGGGGGGGGGGTGGGGGGGGGGGGGGGTGGGGGGGGGGGGGGGTGGGGGGGGGGGGGGGTGGGGGGGGGGGGGGGTGGGGGGGGGGGGGGGTGGGGGGGGGGGGGGGTGGGGGGGGGGGGGGGTGGGGGGGGGGGGGGGTGGGGGGGGGGGGGGGTGGGGGGGGGGGGGGGTGGGGGGGGGGGGGGGTGGGGGGGGGGGGGGGTGGGGGGGGGGGGGGGTGGGGGGGGGGGGGGGTGGGGGGGGGGGGGGGTGGGGGGGGGGGGGGGTGGGGGGGGGGGGGGGTGGGGGGGGGGGGGGGTGGGGGGGGGGGGGGGTGGGGGGGGGGGGGGGTGGGGGGGGGGGGGGGTGGGGGGGGGGGGGGGTGGGGGGGGGGGGGGGTGGGGGGGGGGGGGGGTGGGGGGGGGGGGGGGTGGGGGGGGGGGGGGGTGGGGGGGGGGGGGGGTGGGGGGGGGGGGGGGTGGGGGGGGGGGGGGGTGGGGGGGGGGGGGGGTGGGGGGGGGGGGGGGTGGGGGGGGGGGGGGGTGGGGGGGGGGGGGGGTGGGGGGGGGGGGGGGTGGGGGGGGGGGGGGGTGGGGGGGGGGGGGGGTGGGGGGGGGGGGGGGTGGGGGGGGGGGGGGGTGGGGGGGGGGGGGGGTGGGGGGGGGGGGGGGTGGGGGGGGGGGGGGGTGGGGGGGGGGGGGGGTGGGGGGGGGGGGGGGTGGGGGGGGGGGGGGGTGGGGGGGGGGGGGGGTGGGGGGGGGGGGGGGTGGGGGGGGGGGGGGGTGGGGGGGGGGGGGGGTGGGGGGGGGGGGGGGTGGGGGGGGGGGGGGGTGGGGGGGGGGGGGGGTGGGGGGGGGGGGGGGTGGGGGGGGGGGGGGGTGGGGGGGGGGGGGGGTGGGGGGGGGGGGGGGTGGGGGGGGGGGGGGGTGGGGGGGGGGGGGGGTGGGGGGGGGGGGGGGTGGGGGGGGGGGGGGGTGGGGGGGGGGGGGGGTGGGGGGGGGGGGGGGTGGGGGGGGGGGGGGGTGGGGGGGGGGGGGGGTGGGGGGGGGGGGGGGTGGGGGGGGGGGGGGGTGGGGGGGGGGGGGGGTGGGGGGGGGGGGGGGTGGGGGGGGGGGGGGGTGGGGGGGGGGGGGGGTGGGGGGGGGGGGGGGTGGGGGGGGGGGGGGGTGGGGGGGGGGGGGGGTGGGGGGGGGGGGGGGTGGGGGGGGGGGGGGGTGGGGGGGGGGGGGGGTGGGGGGGGGGGGGGGTGGGGGGGGGGGGGGGTGGGGGGGGGGGGGGGTGGGGGGGGGGGGGGGTGGGGGGGGGGGGGGGTGGGGGGGGGGGGGGGTGGGGGGGGGGGGGGGTGGGGGGGGGGGGGGGTGGGGGGGGGGGGGGGTGGGGGGGGGGGGGGGTGGGGGGGGGGGGGGGTGGGGGGGGGGGGGGGTGGGGGGGGGGGGGGGTGGGGGGGGGGGGGGGTGGGGGGGGGGGGGGGTGGGGGGGGGGGGGGGTGGGGGGGGGGGGGGGTGGGGGGGGGGGGGGGTGGGGGGGGGGGGGGGTGGGGGGGGGGGGGGGTGGGGGGGGGGGGGGGTGGGGGGGGGGGGGGGTGGGGGGGGGGGGGGGTGGGGGGGGGGGGGGGTGGGGGGGGGGGGGGGTGGGGGGGGGGGGGGGTGGGGGGGGGGGGGGGTGGGGGGGGGGGGGGGTGGGGGGGGGGGGGGGTGGGGGGGGGGGGGGGTGGGGGGGGGGGGGGGTGGGGGGGGGGGGGGGTGGGGGGGGGGGGGGGTGGGGGGGGGGGGGGGTGGGGGGGGGGGGGGGTGGGGGGGGGGGGGGGTGGGGGGGGGGGGGGGTGGGGGGGGGGGGGGGTGGGGGGGGGGGGGGGTGGGGGGGGGGGGGGGTGGGGGGGGGGGGGGGTGGGGGGGGGGGGGGGTGGGGGGGGGGGGGGGTGGGGGGGGGGGGGGGTGGGGGGGGGGGGGGGTGGGGGGGGGGGGGGGTGGGGGGGGGGGGGGGTGGGGGGGGGGGGGGGTGGGGGGGGGGGGGGGTGGGGGGGGGGGGGGGTGGGGGGGGGGGGGGGTGGGGGGGGGGGGGGGTGGGGGGGGGGGGGGGTGGGGGGGGGGGGGGGTGGGGGGGGGGGGGGGTGGGGGGGGGGGGGGGTGGGGGGGGGGGGGGGTGGGGGGGGGGGGGGGTGGGGGGGGGGGGGGGTGGGGGGGGGGGGGGGTGGGGGGGGGGGGGGGTGGGGGGGGGGGGGGGTGGGGGGGGGGGGGGGTGGGGGGGGGGGGGGGTGGGGGGGGGGGGGGGTGGGGGGGGGGGGGGGTGGGGGGGGGGGGGGGTGGGGGGGGGGGGGGGTGGGGGGGGGGGGGGGTGGGGGGGGGGGGGGGTGGGGGGGGGGGGGGGTGGGGGGGGGGGGGGGTGGGGGGGGGGGGGGGTGGGGGGGGGGGGGGGTGGGGGGGGGGGGGGGTGGGGGGGGGGGGGGGTGGGGGGGGGGGGGGGTGGGGGGGGGGGGGGGTGGGGGGGGGGGGGGGTGGGGGGGGGGGGGGGTGGGGGGGGGGGGGGGTGGGGGGGGGGGGGGGTGGGGGGGGGGGGGGGTGGGGGGGGGGGGGGGTGGGGGGGGGGGGGGGTGGGGGGGGGGGGGGGTGGGGGGGGGGGGGGGTGGGGGGGGGGGGGGGTGGGGGGGGGGGGGGGTGGGGGGGGGGGGGGGTGGGGGGGGGGGGGGGTGGGGGGGGGGGGGGGTGGGGGGGGGGGGGGGTGGGGGGGGGGGGGGGTGGGGGGGGGGGGGGGTGGGGGGGGGGGGGGGTGGGGGGGGGGGGGGGTGGGGGGGGGGGGGGGTGGGGGGGGGGGGGGGTGGGGGGGGGGGGGGGTGGGGGGGGGGGGGGGTGGGGGGGGGGGGGGGTGGGGGGGGGGGGGGGTGGGGGGGGGGGGGGGTGGGGGGGGGGGGGGGTGGGGGGGGGGGGGGGTGGGGGGGGGGGGGGGTGGGGGGGGGGGGGGGTGGGGGGGGGGGGGGGTGGGGGGGGGGGGGGGTGGGGGGGGGGGGGGGTGGGGGGGGGGGGGGGGGGGGGGGGGGGGGGGAGGGGGGGGTGTTGGGGGGGTGGGGGGGGGGACTAGATGGACTCTGGTCTGATCCAGCTGGCTTGTTCTTATGTTCTTATGTTCTTTCTTTCTTATCTATCTCATTTTTAAACCCTTTCTTTCTCCAAGGACCTCAGAGCTGCTTAGATGGGTCTGCCTTCACAAGATTATCCTTACGAACATCATGTGAAGGAGGCTAGGTTGAGTGTGTGACAGGTTTAATGTCAGCCAACAGGCATCACGGCAGAGGGGTGATATGGACCCAGATCCTAGCTTGGCACAATAACCACTCTGCCTTACCAGCACAGTTCTCCGCATATATAATTGTGGCAGAAATGTCACTTTTGTGGCATGCTTATCTCATAGAAAGCTTGGAAAGAGCCTGTTTTTTTCCCAATGGCAATGAGGAACACGCAGTGCTTAAATCATTATCTTCATATCAGGGCTGTCCCTGACAATGAGAGTCCATTGAGAAGTATGTGGTTCTACAGGGTGTCAGAGTCTACAGGTGAAATGTATGATGAATGGAAAGAAGGATGGAATGGAACTGTGGGTAGGAGAGCAGGTAGGTAGTTAAGGAGGGTGGCAAACGAGCAGGAAAACCATAGAATAGTTTGGAACTGCTGTGAGGTGGTGTTTACAGTGTCAGGCTAAGGCTGTGGAAACGTGGGTTCAAATCCCTCCTCTGCAAGAAAGTGCTGTGGGTAACCTTGGGCATATTCTACCTGACAGAGTAGACAGACAGCATATTCTACCTGACAGAGTGGTTCTTGTGAACAGAAAATGGAGAAAAGAAGGATTATATATATCATCCTGACTCCTCAGAGGAAGACTGACATAAAAATGATAGAATGATAGAACAGACAGGCAGGGGTTTATAGTAACAATGACGTTTCAGAGACAAGGCCACAGTCTGGTGGCAAAGGTTCACACCTCTCTCAGAAGTATTTAGTCAGGCCAGTTCAAGAGAAATCAATGGGCTGCCTAGATGGATACAGCAGTGTGGGACAAAAATGCCTCAGGTGCGTACCACAAGACCACCAAAATCACTTGCTTGGATACTTCCCATTTGTGGGCTGCCATTATGATTATTTTGGGGAAACTGTAAGCAAGAATTGGCTGAGTAACAGGATTCCTGTTAGAAATTAGAGATGCCAGTCTCCAGGTGGGGCCTGCATAATGAAGTTTCTTTTGCAGAAGAAAATTGACTAGGGGCTGCTGCAGTAAGAATGGAGCTTTATTGCAGGAATCCTTGTCAATTTTCTCCTGCAAAAACAACTTCCCTTGACAATTTCACTCCTAAGTTTTGACACATTGTATTTTTTCCCAGTATGGTATGAGACCCAGTGTAGCGTAGCAGTTAAGAGCATTGGACTAATCTGGAGAACCAGGTTTGATTCCCCATTCTTCCAGATGAGACTCTTATGTGGTGAACTGGATTTGTTTCCCTGTTCCTACACATGAAGCCTACTGGGTGACTTTGGGCTAGTCACAGAGAACATAGAGACTTTGGGCTAGTCACAGAGAACACTCTCAGCCCAACGTACCTCACAAGGTGTCTTTTATGGGGAGAGGAAGAGAAGGCAATTGTAAGCCAATTTGAGACTCCTTATAGGAGAAAAAGGTGAGGTATAAATACACATTCTTTTTAAAAATTCTTCTTAATGTGACATCACGAATGAGTGATGTCACATTAAGAAGAATTTTTAAAAAGAATTTGTATTTATACCTCACCTTGTATTTATACCTCATCACTCCTTCGTGATGAAATTGACAAGGCTGATAGAATTGACCTGTCATTGCTACTACAATAGAGTTTTTTAAAAATAAAGATTATTTTGAAAACAGAGCATGAGAGGGAAGAGAAAATGGCCGTGACACAAATGACATCCCACCACCATGAGGGATAATATGTTTTCAGCAGTAGTGTGTGGAAGCAATGCGACTGAAGAGACAAGGCGGGAAATGATGGGGGAAATGGAGATGTGTGGAATAATTTTACAGAAAATATTTCCAGGACACAAGGTTTGATCACTGGGGAAATGTGTGGTAAGATGTGCTTGTGGAAAAGGCCTTAGTTAAAGCTCAGAATGGTTAAAAAGGAGCCTAGTAAGAAACTGAGCATGCATCTAATAAATAGGACATTGAGCTTGTGAAGTTTCATACAGTCACTTTGACGAGACAATTGGGTGGGTGTTTTTTGTTTTTTAAAGTAGGCGCTCCCATTCTGTCAGATTTGTTTAAACCTGCTCCTCTGGACGTTTCAGTATCACTCACAAGACTTGCTTTTGTAACAAGTGTGGTTTTATGATCTATTTTGAAAGCTACTCAGATGCCACAATTTTCCTTTGTAGAATTCCATCTCCCTTAAGCATTGCGTGGTTTTGAGCTATAACAGATATACAGGAGCCAAGTAAGAAAAATCTAATGTGAAGAAGCAATTTTTATGAATTGTCGTGCTATCGTTTGGAAAATTATATAGATTTAGGAGTATTTTTCCTTTTTTTAGACTGTGTTGGTGAGATGCTGGTTGCTTGCAGCAATGCTCAAATGACCCTACTAGCTCTGATGTGGCTAGGTTCAAAGGTCAAAGGTTCTTGCTCCGTGGATGTCAATTCATAGTACATGAAGGAGTATGGATCGCTGGCATGCAGGTACTGCCCATTTGGAAGGCTGTCCTGTGGAATAAAAACATTGCAAATTAGATGTAGACTGCAGGCAGTTTCTCTACAGGTGGGTCTTTTTGGTGGCACCACAGGTGGTCAGAATCTCCTCACACTGAGTCCTTGGTTATTTACTTACTGAATGGGATGCGCAGGCTTTATGTTACTCAGAATAGTTGCCTTTTAAAGAGTTTTACTGTAATCCAACTTGAATGGGGGCTACTAAGGCCTGTTGATGTTCAGCAATGCTACTTTGGATTACATGGAGAATATGGGATAAGCTGTTTTCTTCACCTCTTTGTCACTGTACAGGGAGTTAGTCAACCCTTGGTAGATAATAAATCTCACAACACCAGGCTTCTGCTTTTAGCAATGGTAATAACAAGAGGAATTGCAAAAGGCTGTTGTCACCTTGGGCCAAAGTGTGTGTGTGTGTGTGAGGAGGGGTATTGTGATGGGAAATTAGGAGAAAGACATATACCACTGCAGCAGTGGTATCAGAATTGGTACTTTATACCTCTCCAGCTCAGAGTGATTTACCCAAGATTATAAGGCAGTCTTTCATTTAAGCACTTGGTTTGATCCCACAGATGATTTCTGCAAACATAAAGGGGGGGGGGCAGTTTTCATCTGTTTCTCCCTTCTGCACAGGCCTCTGCCTCCTGCCCCGAAGAGCAAAATTTTGGGTGCATTGAGTTGTAGTGAAGGGGGGAGGTGACCAAGTTGTGGTGCTTGGGTGAAAATCCCTTCCATCAGTGGCAATCCTCCATGGGATCCAAGCTACTATCCACTGTTATAATCAGGAAGTGCTGAATTGTGAGATTAATCTGGCTCAGAGTGATGACCCAGAATCAAAACAGTGCTCTGTAGTAGTATATTGCTACACGTTCTTGGACACTGCCATCTACCTACTTTTTAAGTTATTTGTCCGAAATGCTGTACCCTGACTAGGGACGGAGGAAGGGGAAAGTGCGCCCGGGGCACGCATGCTGTGTGCCCCTCCAAGCCCCTGGAATGCCACGCCACGCCCCTGGAACACCCCATCCCGCCCCGGAACGCCTCCGCAGGGGTGCCTACATCGGTACATTGCGCACCCCTCCGTCCCCTTGGCGCTACGCCTCTGACCCTGACCGTCTTCAGTAAGAGCCATTCATAGTCCTGTTTTGACCAAAGGAACTTTTCTCACCATTAAAATGAAGCTGCTGGAATTTGGTCTCATTCCAAGTATGTCAACAATTCAGTAGAGTTCTCAAAACAGTTTTCTGGCAAGGAGGTTAATGTAAGAAGGTTAATGTATCATTG